>NC_090839.1:1504166-2728333 GCF_028021215.1 Eschrichtius robustus | reverse complement strand
ATCCACCTGGTTTCTGGATTGTTTCCTGGAAAGTAAAGAAAGCCCTTCAATTTTCTCACCATGTACCTGAGCGCTTTCTCTCTGTGCGAATTCAAGATACTTTGAATCTTGGCCAAACACGAATTAGACGACAGAATCCTACCTCAAGTACATACGGGACATGGTAGTTTACCAAGTGGTGCTACAGAAATCATCGCCTTCACGTCTCAGAACAGCTCACTGAAGTGGGTGTATGTCCCTCCACCTGTTTTATAAACAAGGAAACCGAGACTCAGGGGGAGTAAACCTCGGCCAGAGTGAGCAGGGACAGAGCCAGGACTCCACCCAGATCCCAGGGCAGCTGTGGTCCCTTCCTCCCTAGGATGAGGTTTCCTTTGATTTATTCTTCTCCTGACTTCCTAAATCCTCCCCAGTTTCTACAAAAGAACCCAAAGGTGAAAATGGCCTTTAGATGCTATTTCCTTAAATCCATCCCCACGAAGCTTGCTTGTCCCATGAGTAAACCCCTGCTGTGTGAGAACCAGCCCAGCCGTCTGTTAATTTCTAGAACATGAGTGTCTGCTATTGGCAAGATCAGGGCATTGTCCAAAGACCCCGACCCTCAGGGTGAACAGGGGTTGAAGTTTCCCACAAGTCCTTGGTCCCCTCTTTGCTCTCACAGAAAGGCCTTTAGCTCAGCCCTACACCCACGGGGCTGTGCCCACCCAGAGAAAGTGCCTTTCCTTAGTTCACCCCCCCCCCCCGAGATGGACGCTTTTCTCTTGGCACAAAGCCACCGTATTGGCTGGTGGCAGCCCTGTCCAAGCCGCAGAGACAGGTGTGAACGGGGTCTTTGGAGGGCCTAGGAGTGTGTGGCCGGCAGCAGGAAGACTTCCCCAGGTCACAGAGGTCCCTTCAAGCACTTGAAACACTCTCTCTGTGTAGAAAGTTTATTCTGAGTCTGTGTGTTGTTGAGGCCAGAGTTAAGAGCAATGAACAGAAATGTCCGGAGAGACATGTGGTGTGTGCCTGACTCTTCAGGCTCTCTGCAAAGATCCTTCTCTAACGTTAATAGAGCCCGTGTCTCTGAAGGTGGTGACCTCTGTAGGAAGCAAGATCTTAGCAAGTGATTCGCGGGGGATCCTATAAGTCCGTCTGCTCTGACCACTAAGATCATCTTTCAGTGCCGTTCCAGTGACCATTGGGTGGTGAATACTTTCTAACACAACTACCCTCATCTTCACTCTCAGCCCCTTCGTGACACGTACAACCCAAGCTGCTGAAGCAGCAGCCCTGGGCTCCCTCCCCTGTGGCTGACCTGTGATAGGAGACAGGTAGGCCAAGAGATAGCTTTGTCTTATAAGCAGGCAGATGTTGAATAGCAAAGATGAGAAAGAGATACATTTTTAAAGTAAACGGCAAGAAGCCACATTAGAACATATTGTGAATGTTTGGGAAGCTACTGGAATGTAACTGGGTTTTCTAAACGCCGTACCATCTGATTCAGACTTGGGAGAAGTGATACAAAATGGACTTGAAATGAAAGTCACCAGTTGTGTCCTACAGCTCAAGCCCAGCGCCAGCAAAGAAGCCTAATTATCCGCTGAAGCTAATTGCTCCCATTTGAGCTGGCTGCTAGGACTCTCCACAACAGACTTGGAAATGAGATGAATCAGAGAGTTGCAGGCCAGAGCCAGGAGCCCAGGAGCGCAGGATGTGCTCGCGGGAGCAGTGCACAGGCGAGGAAGCTTTAGAAGTCATTTCTTTTTGAGCTGCTCCATATGAGCCGGCCAGAGCGAGAGGGCTGCTGCCCCTGAAGGTGCCCGGAACGACCCAGAAATCCCGCTGAAAGTGGCAGGGGGGAAACAGGCTCCGGATAACACGATGCACACACACGCTTTGAGCTCCACCCAGCGCTCTGCAAGGTGACGCCTGGTGTCAGGGCTCCAAGGAGCCGACACCAGGGGAGACAACCTGCTTCGGAGGGGGAGCCCCTCCCCACGGATGCCACGGGCACTGATGTCAAAGGAGCCACATCGGCACATCAGCAGCTGCCAGGGGTCATGGTGGGCGTGCCTGAGGGATGCCCTGCATGGTGACAGCTCCTCTAAGAGACCGAAGGCGGCCTCCCCGCCGACACCCGCCTGCTCCTCTGCTTGGTTCCGGGTCTCCTGGGGGTTGCACTCACCTGGGGAGGAGCTGCATTCACCAGGGTTTGGAATCCCAGAGGCCGCCTGGCACGTGATGCTGGGCACGAGGAAACGTGTGTCTGCTACAGGACAAACCCCTCAGGTCAGCACTGACTCTCTCCCCTTCCCACCCCACCTCCAGTGGACCGGCTAATCTGGCCAGAATCATCTGTGAAATACACGGAGACTCTGAACACTTCTCCCCATTTTCACTATCACTGCTTGGGTCTAGGCCACCATTGCCTTGGCCAGGCCAAGAGCAGTCAGGGATGCAGTGGGCTTTCAAGGGCCCTAATCGATTGGTTTTGCCTTCATGGCCCATTCTTCCATTATAGCTATCTATCTATCTATCATCTATCATCTGTTTATCTATCTATCAACTATCTATCTAGCATCTATCTAGCATCTCTCTATCTATCTACCTACTACCTACCTATCTACAGTTGACCTTTCAACAACATGGGTTTGAACTACGCAGGTCCACTTATACAGAGTTTTTTCAATAAATGTATTTATTCCTACAGCATCCACGGTTGGTTGAATCCACAGATGCAGAACATGTGATATGGAGGACCAGCAATGGGACATGATCACCTTGGATCTCGCTATCTGTGGTAGGTTCTGGAACCAAACCCCCCTGAGGGTGGATAACCAGGGACCACTGTACATCTATCTACCTACCTATCTATTTATATCACACATATATAAAACAGTCGTTAAAAATTTTATGTATAAAATATATATAAATATATGTAAAACACATGCAAAACATTTTAACGACTCTTTTATATATGATATAGACTATGATATATGTATGTAAAATACGTATAGATGTAAAATTTTTAATGACTATGTTGGTATAAAGGCAAATACAATCCAGGCCGGATTGTGTTCCTGTGTTTCTTCAGATTTTAAAGGAGATTAAACTGTTTCTTGTCCGTAAAGTCCAGTGAGCCCTGGGCCCTAATGGGGAAGCCAGCCCGACAGCCGGGCCGCCTGCCTGGGCCCTGGATCTGCCACACGGCCCTGCAGGGTGGACCCTCCATTCGGAGGCGCAGCCCTTTGGGAGCATAAGTCCTCTGCTCCAGCCTATCCCCCTGCTCACATCACACCCGTGGCTCCCGGTGTGCCCTGAGCTGAGCGAGGGTCTTCGCCTGGCCTTCAGGGTGCTGCCCGCCCTGTTCTGGCCCTTCCTCCCTCTCCCCCAAAGCTCTGATCCAGCCACGCTCGCCCCCTTACTGTTTCCAGGTGCACCACCCGGCCTCTGACCCCAGGGCCTTTGCACTCGCCACTCCTGCCGCGCCTCTGCTCAGAGGGACTTGTCCAAGAGCTTCTCCTGGATGGGGATCCGAGAGCTTAGGGCCACCGTCACCACCTTGAAGTCCACCTCTGAAGTCCTTCAGAGCACTTTTACCACTCTGTGTGTTTGGCGTCTGTTTTCCCCAACTTGAACTAAGGCCCAGACTGGATCTGTGTATCCCAGATGCCTGGCATGTCAGTGGAGTCTTGGATATTACCCTCTGTCTCCATCTTTAAGGAAATGAAGGCGCACCACTAGCAGTTGGAGAGATGATAAATGGATCAATGACTTGATGGTATGAATTAATCTTAATGTGTCCATAACTCTCAGACAAGTCATTGACAAGGACCCATTTCCCCTTTGAATGCCTGGGTGCTGAGCCTACAGGTAATGATTTTATGTTCTTGTGGGGAAAAAAGTACAGAATTACTAAACTCTGGATAGTCTCTGGATGTCACGTGGGACACGGAGCTGAGGGAGGGACCCCTACGAAGCTCCTAAGAGACCCATCTTGGCCCCAGATGCAGCCCTCGGTGGCTTGTTGAGCCTCACCTGAGGGCGTCCACTTATGATTGGCTATTTCTGTGCCTCATTTTTGGCCCAGGGAACGCAAATATGGGCCCATAGACCTTCATCCTTCTACAGCAGTGAAGAGGCCTCGAAAGCTCTTTGAGTCCCATCTTCTTTAAAAAAAAAAAAAAAAAGCATCCAAACCAATCAGACATTTGCGAAAAGAAGACGCTCATCAGGCAGAGAGCAGAATCACACACAGCATTATCTGGGGTAGAGAGTCATGGACCAACAGAACCCACCTCTAACCAGCTTAGATCTCTAGAAAGTTCTGCCCTGTCGTCCCCCCAAAGTAACCAAATAGTCCCGGCCCAGAGGAGGGAATCTCTGACTTCGGCAAGGACCCAAACCAAATTATTCTACTTTCGGCAAATGACTCTGGTTCTCCTTTTTCTTCTGAATTGAGGGATAACTTAGCAGGATAAAGCACAGAGAACTTAAGAGATAAGTGAGTCCCTAACTCCTCACCCATGTCATCACCACCCCCCGGTGCAGACAGAGTTTCCAACACTCCTCAGCCTCCTCTGTGCCCCCCGCAGTCAGCTCCCCCCACCACCTGTTCTTGAACTTCCCATCCACGGAAACACACGGGACACACATTTTCACATCTGGCTTCTTTTGCTCCGTGTTTGTATTCCAGACGGGACCGTGTGTTGTACATTTAGAAGTTCACTCTCTTTATTCCTGTGAGGCTTGATTCACTTATTTTATGTTTACATGTTTGAGTTTCAGGAAAGTAAACTGCTGCATCTTAAATGGGCATGAGCTGTGTCAGGTGGACGTGGTGAAAACCACGAAGGCAGTAGACCAGTAATTCAAGTCGGAGGGAAAAATTATTCCCGAGGAAGACACCTGGTGATCAAGAATCAGACCAGGAAGTCCCTAATCAGAGCTGAATTTCCAGCTGGAGGGAATTACAGCTGAGAAACAATGGAGAGCATCCCTCAGGTTCCTCAAAACGGGCGCCGACCAGTGCAAACGGGAGCTGGGTCAGGCCTTCGAGGACCTCCAGGCACAGAGACCGCCAGGTCAGAGCAGGCAGTTGGAGGGGACACGGTGGTGCCCATGGGACCTGACTGATCCACTTTCCAGGCGCCGTTGAGGGAGATTGAGCAGGTCGAGTCCCCTGATGGTCAGTCCATTGCTGGGCTTGGACTGGGGTTTCAGGTCTGCCTGTTCCCAGGCCCCCGTGGAGTCCCGAGGCAGGACTTCCCTTCTGCTTCTGGTAGCCCGGGCTGAAACGGACACAACTGTCCTGACAAAGAGACACGCACCCACCCTTTCATGGCACCATTTTGCAGCACAAAAGTCAGACCCATACAGAGCTGCTCTGTGGTGTTCGAGAATGCACCTGTTCATTTATTTATTTTTAACCTCGTGGGTTCCCTTGCCCCGTCCTGAACGTCAGGCCTGTCCCGCCCCAGCTGGAGCCGCTGACGTCACGCGGCGGCCACTGGCTGGAAGGTCTCCACGTCCATCGCTCCTGAGTTCTCACCCCTCTAGACCTGCTTTGTTGCTTGGTAACAATTTTCACGGCCACATGAACAGGAGAGTTCTGAAAAGAGGATTGCGTAAAGCCTGACAGCAATTACAGGCAAGGCAGTCCACGCCTTTCATTTCAGAAACCAACACACAAATGGATCTCCCCGTTCAGTTAGTGTTTTATTATTATTTAAACAGCCTCCCCACTGCTCTTAGGGCCAGCTCTGTGTCAATACTAATTCCACACCCCTCACTTCTGAGCCTCTCACTCACTAAAGAGAGAAGGTTCTTTCTCACCAGCTTTTGACTTCCTCTTGGCTTTGGAGTTCGTGGAAGGCAGGCATCCTGCACTCAGATCACAGCCCCAAGAGGACGAGTGGTCTTATGCCCCTGCCTTGGCCAAAATCCACGTCCACGGCCGTTCCTCCTCCCCCATCCTGGTTAAAAACAAGCCACCACCAAACAGCTGGTGACCTGACTCATGCATGAATGTTCTGGGCGACTCTGAGACCCCCAAGGGCAACAACAATATGTGAGCTGATTTTTTTCTCCGGGAAGCCCAGGGGAGTCCTGGGCCCATAAAGAATTCTCAATAAACGCTTCCCCTGTTTCATGACCCGCTGGCTCTTATACACAGAGATGGGTCATAACTTTGGTTAATTTCAACTTGTCAAAAGAGAGGTTTTGACAACATCATCAGGCTTGTAGGAAGACTTGGGCAGGCCCAGTTGATATTAGAAAATTCCCCACCCCATTCCCATTTTTTGTTTTATTTTATTCAATTAAACTGAGCTCACTAAGGCTATAATAGAATTATGTTAAAGCCCATGTCTTTTACATAGTGTGTGAATGTATATGTGTGTTGTAATTTCCACAAAGTGTATTGTACTGTATGAATCTGTATGGTGAGTTATTCAGTAGAATGCCAAGTTTTTACACCCATCCATGCTGCTATACGTACTCAGTCTGTTCACAGCGACTGCTGTCTGGTAGTCCAGACTTGGCCGTCTCCCCTAAGGATGAGTAGTTTGTTTTCCCCACTACTTCCCTCTTACTAACATACTACAGTGGACAGCCTTAGACATTCTCCAGCTGCACGAGCATAACGCGTATGTACTAGGTGTGGAATTGCTCAGTATAGACTCGTGTTTCTCCTGTGTTCCTAGGTGTCCTCAAATTGCGGATTGCTCTCCAAGGAATGAAGACGCCCCCTGCCCCCGCCATGTGGCTTCTGCCCTCTGCACATCCTTGCCATTGTGTGGAGTTCTCTGACTTTTTTTTTTTTTTTTGCGTCTGAAAGTCTGATCGGTATGAAATGATGTCCACTTCTGTTTACGTTGTATTTACCTAAATTCTGGTGTAGTCAAGTGCTCTTGTGTTTGTTCACTGATCTTTCCATGCGGATGACATCAACCCTGGCACGTCTGCCGTCCCTCATTCCCTCCCCCCAAACCCCTAAAACATGCATTTGACAACTGGGCCAATGTGTCTGTTGACTGTTTTGGCTTTTTTCTCCCCTAATAGAGTATTTGAAGGTGATAAGATAATCTTCACTGATGCACTTTTTATATGTGTTTGATGCCAGGGTAATTTACAAAGATATAAGTCTGAAAAATTGAATAAATCCATTCCTGCTGCTTCACTTATGGTTTGGTTCCTTGTTCTTTTATCTGGCAAAAAGAAAAGTTACAGGCCAACAGAGTTCTTCTTTCTTTTTTTTTTTTTAAGCAAAAAAAGGCAGAAAGAAAAAGTGGATAAAAGAAGGAAAGAAAGTAGAAACAGGCAAGATGTAAATCACTCTGTTGAACGTGGTGCTGGGCCACAGTGGCGGCCCAGTGTGCCGCAAGCTCAGCTTCTCCATCTCACCTCCTGAAAGAAACACCACAATCCCACAGATCCTGTGTGTGATGCAGGGAGCTAGTGGTCACTGGTAACATCTCACACGATTGAGGGCTCACTGCCTGTTTAGAACTGGAATGACGGGTAATAATGTGATAATAGCACAATAATAGCAGTGACTCAGACCATGTGCTCAGCACTCCCTTCGGGCCAAGGCTGTGCTCCAGCAAGTCTCCTGCGCGGTCTGATCTGCTGTCACAGTGGCCTTGGGCGGCGGGCCTCCCGTTCATCGGCCGAGAAGAGGAAGGCTCGCAAAGTTTAAATAACCAGCCGAACGCCACACTGCAGGTGACACCCAGAGATGAAATTCAAGTCGAGGGTTCTCTGCAGGCAGAGCCAGAGCACGTAGGGACCACAGTGGCCAGGGCAGAAGGTTCGGTGCCCCGATGGCTCTCCAGCCACCAAGGCAGCACTACTCTCGTCCCCCGAGGCCAGCGGCACCGTGAACGCAAAGAGGAAAACTCCTGCTGCCCCCCGGAAAGACAGACTTAGCACCCACACCCCACTCCCCGCCCGCCCCGCCTCATTTCCCTCGCTGGCCCCGCTACGTCCCCAGGATTTCCAGCCAGCAAAGGAGCGGGAGATAAAACGCAGACTGCCTTCCGCATCACGGTGGGCCGCGGCAGGATGCACAGGCACCGAGGTCCCTGGTAAGCGAGCTCCTCTGTCACTCGGGTGCAAAGCAGCTGACACCCACGGCCCGTAAGGAAGCTCCCTCTCTGCCCCTTCCAATTTCTCGGCAAGTGAAAGAAACGAGACCCTTGATCTAATGAAAGATTCCAGCAAGAGGATAAATTAACTTCCTCTCTGACTTGTCCAGACTACTTATTGTAAACGATTCAGTCAACAGGAAGTGACTCCAGCACCTGGGGGGAAGCTGGCGGCCTCCAGGGTCTGCAGAAAAGTGAAGGACAGAAGTCCCTGAAACTCTTCCCAGGGGTGTTTTCTTTTCTTCTTTTGAAAGGAAAATGTTTCTCCTAGCAAGTTGGTAATACCAATTAAAATATAACGATTTCTTTGTTTGGGGGTCCAAATTTCCCCAAATTTCCATGTGCAAATTGCTAAAGCAGCCCTCAGCCATTGACCAGGGACTTCTAGAACTTCTGAGAAAGAGGGGCAACACATAAAGCCGTCATACGGCTGTGAAGAGACCTGGCTGGCGTGAGAAGTTCTATCATGATATAAATAACACACTAGGTCTTAGTGACTAGTCCTAGAAGCACAGTGACCGTCCAAGAGAAACTCAGGGAGCCAGAAGCTGGTCTTTGGAAAGTTCTCCCAAATCTTATAGTTCATATTTGAAGTAAATTTGGCAAAAGATTACTCAAATTTGAAAATGATCCAAATTTTATATGTAACAGGAATAAGAACATTGTGTGACGTGAAATGAAACTTCCTAATTACTCATAATAGAACATCCATTTTCCGTCAAGACCAAACTACCTTCAGCAAATCATTGCATTTCTCCACCCCAGGATGATCGTCTTCACCCACCATGGTGACTCTGGTGAAGCCTGGACCTCCTGAAAGGCCCTGTATCAGTGCTGGTTGTTATCATTCTCATTGTATTATCAACAACCTAAAATTACACTCTTCAACTTTCCTTCCAGAGGGAGGTCACCTGGAGCAGCCGTCAGCTGTAGAGACCTCTTTTCCCAGTTCCTCTGGCCAACTTCCCGAGAACAGGAGGGGCAAACACACCTGCATCTGGGGGCCCTTCCATCTGCCCCCATAACCATTTCCCCTAAGCTGAACAGACTTCAACCATCATCTCTCTGCTGCAGTTTTATCTGCCTATCCATCCTCTACATGGTATCACTCTTTTCTATTTCAGTTAATTAATTATCTGACACTGCCAAAAACAGCCTCAAGTCTCACAGCAGTTACCCCTACCCATTAGCGAGAAAGTGGCTGCAGTCTCTCTCTCTGGGATTATTTGTGCTAAGAGGTCAAAGATGGCAAGAGAAATGAAAAGCCGTTTGCTTTAGCACCATTAGTACACTTTGCAGATAATTATATAATTTTCCAGGTATTCCTGGGGATTCACTTCAGCTGCCCAATCTTCTGAGTGAACTTTGACAAGAGAAAATTGAGGGTAATTTCTGTTTGTTTGCATACTCTTTCTGTAGTGATAAGGATAATTATTTTAAAAAGGAAGAAAGTTGTACTAGATCTCAGTCAATAAGTAAGCTAAAATTTTTCCCTTTTAAAAAAAAATGCTCACAATGCAGATCTAAAGCAGAAAGAAACAAGTAAAGGACATCTCATAGTTTTGCTGTCCTTTTTTTTTTTTTTTTTTTTTTTGGCTTATCTCGCAGGTGAGATATCATTCTCAATTTAATTAAAGTCAGAAGAATAATGGCCTCAGGGCTATATTTCTAGCAGGGATCCCAAAATCTTGTGAATTTCTCTAACAAGAGAAGGGTCAAGATCACCCATGTGTTTTAAAGACAAGTGTCCTCCCTTCCCCCCACCCGCCCCCACCAGTTTGTAAGTCCCGTGAAAAGCTTAGCACCTCACGTACAGTCATAAAGGAAGAGAAAATAACACAGTCTCTTCAGCAACGACTGTCTGTTCTGTCTCTGATAGTCAAACAATTAGACACATTTGGGCCCCAAACCAAGGCCACCCACCCAGGCCAACCAGCTTCCTTCAATTTTCTGGTTGGCTGAACAGTGAAATGAGCACATGTGCCTTTCTTCATTTGTCCTAACTGGAGCTGTGCCATGTGCAGGGAAGGATGCTCTGGACCAGGGATGCGATGGTCAGACTGGCAGGAAGGCATCCTGGAGCCCCCAGGAGCTCATCCACCCGGTGAGCTCAGAGCAGGAACCACAAAAGTGTGACAAGAGTCCCTGCCTTCACTTAGGTTCCCCAAGAAGCAGAGCCTGAGGCAAGGATTCAAGGGCCAGACGTTTATTTGGGAGGGAGTCCCAGGAAACCCCAGCAGGAAGGAAGGCAATCAGGGTGTGTCATGAAGGCAGCTGCCACTGTGGCACCTGGAGTTAGTCCCACTCGGGACCTCGGGATCCAGCAAGGGACCTGCACCTTGGAGTCGTCCCTCCCAAGGGTGGAGGGAGCTGGGGTATTTCTACACAGTCTCCCAAGATGGATCGATCGAGTCTCCCAAGATGGATCGATCGAGGGCCGCTCCTGGGAAGCTCTAGTTCTCTGGCACTTGGCCTGCTGGGCACAGGGGTGGGGACTGTACAGGGCAGGGAGGGCCTTGGACAGAGATGCAGACGCTGGCAGAGGCGAGTCAGGCTACAGGCAAGAAGGAGGTGTGGGCGTGGGGTCTCCAAGGTGGATGAGGAGCTGGGGCGCCATGGGGACAGAGCAGGGGCTCCCTCCCTCACCGCTGGACCAGGGGAAGGCTTCCAGGTGAAGGGAAGGGACGTCGGAAATGAGTCTGGAAGACGGGCAGGAGCTCCCCAGGGAAGGAGAAGGGGGGACGCTGCATTGCACGGGCCCAGGAGGAATATAAAGATGGTGATGTCAGCATCCCACAAGGAGCCCAGTCCCCCTGGGGCTGAGACTGAGAGAGGGAGAGAGGAGGGAAAGAAGATGATGCTGGGAGGGTACCAAGGCCACGTAGTGGGAGAGTCCCGTGACCACCGGGGGGCACCAGGAAGAGTTTCAGGAAAGAGAATGACCCAAGTTCATGCTTTGAAGGAAGCGTCTGCCTGGGGCCTGAAGGGTAGTTTGGAGTCAAGGAGGCCGGGCCGGCAGCTTTGCAGCAGCTTGGAGGAGAGCCAGGCAGGGGCGCTGGGGCTGCAGAGAGGTGGTTGAGTAGGAGGGAAATCGATCAAATCCAGCAGCAGTGCCATTGACAGAGTTGGGGAGACACCGGCTTAACCTTTTCAAAGACAGAATCCCAGCATTATTTTGGAAATGAGGGATAAGACCAGCCGACCTAGGTGATCAGTTTGGCCATAACTTCGGGAACCTCTGGGAAAACCAAATGCACCTGCCTTCTCAGGCCCCCACCCTGTTCTGTGAGAGGAGAACACAGCAGATGCCACGAGAAGAGACAGGAAGGCATCACTTTCACTCCTTCCCTAAAAAAACAGCCATCGGATGCTAAGGCTTAACTGCTACTCCATCGTCCCTGCACATTCTCTGACTTGAAAGCTGCCAGCTTGGCCTCAGCCAAACTCACCTCCCAGGCACCAATTTTATTTTTAAAGTGGCGGCTGCAGTCAGATCCCGCCAGCGACTCTGCTGTGAGCATCACGTCTCCTCCTTTGTCTGTGCTCTGCTGCAGAAGTTCAAACCATCCGCTGTCCTGTGACACAGTCTAACTAGACCCTTCACTACCCATTCTGACGCGTCTATTACAGAATTATCCCAATGTGCCCCCTTGAAACGCTTTGACCAGACAAGGGCTCCTAGTTTACAAGTTGCATGAAATGGTCCCTGAACTGGCCAGTGGGAAACAAAAGATGCTCCCCACCCTCACCAGTCTCACCATCTCACAGGCAATCCCCGTGAGATGCCACCCGCCCGCTTGTCACGGCAGTCACACTGCGGTGTTCGTTTTCTACTGGGAGATGCAGTAAAAAGACCATGACACAGTGTACTCGGGGAGCTATGGGTTTGGGACAGGCATTTTATGATTGTTTCCAGGTCCTGATAATGCTTGTAAAATATCCATCAGTCCTTGTGAAGGAACTGAGTGAGCAGCTATTATATGCTTAGTGCAGTTCGGATGAAAGGTCTGTGCTGCAGGTCCCCTGGGTCCAGGTGGGGTTCTCCGGCTCGGATGCAAACTATAGAAAGGAAAGCCGCCTGCTATAACCCAAAAAATACAGAGAGAGGGATGGAGTTTATCAGGAGGTGCTGTGATTACTCAGAGAGAGAAAGACGAAGAGAGGAGGTGAAACAGGTCCTATGGACAGAACCCCGAGCAGAGCCGGGGATCCAGCGCTGGACCCAGTGGAAGAATATCCCTGTGTCTCTGCATCCCGTCCATGGGGGAGACTCAGCGTCCACAAAGAGAGAGCATCAACCTGCGGGGGTCTCTCCTGCAGTCACCAAACCGCATCCTTAGGCCATCGAAGCCTCTGCTCCGACGTCCAGTTTGCTCTCCCGTTCCTGGGCCAACCGTGGTGTCCAGCACAGCACGGGCACTAAGGATAGATTTGCTGAATAAATGATTGAAAAGTTCCCCATCGATTGTATACGTTAGAAGTGATGTCACTTGCAGCGTCCCTGATCTTGATATTTCGTGGGAGGGAGAAGAATTTTCAAGAGAAAATTGTTTACAGTTCCCTTGTCTTCATTCAAAATGAAAACAAACAAAAAAAAAAAAATAGAAACTTTACTGAACTTCATGGCTGCAATGTCTACTTGTAAATTTTGGTTCATTACATTTTTGTCTAAAGCAGGATTCCATGATCTACAGCCTGCAGGCAAACTTCAGCTGCTCCGAAGTTTTATCTGTTTTTGCAAATGATAACTTTTTACTGGAACATGGCCACACCCACTCATTTACCTCCACAGCTGCTTTCACACTCTGATGGCAGAGGGGAGTAGTTGAGGCAGACCTCTGGGCTTCAAAACTGAAAATATTTGCTATCTGACCCTTTATAGAAAATATATGATATTGCTTATATGTGGAATCTTTAAAAAGGATACAAATGAACTTACCTACAAGACAGAAATAGAGTTACAGATGTAGAAAACAAACTTATGGTTACCAGGGGGTAAGGGGAGGGATAAATTGGGAGACTGGGATTGACATACACACATTACTATATATAAAACAGATAATCCGTAAGGACCTACTGTACAGCACGGGGAACTCTACTCAGTGCTCTGTCATCATCTATATGGGAAAAGAATCTAAAAAAGAGTGGATATATGTATACGTATAACTGATTCACTTTGCTGTACACCTGAAACTAACACAACATTGCAAATCAACTATACTCCAATAAAAATTAAAAAAAAAAAAAAAGATCAACCTCAGCATGTTAAAAAAAAAAGAAACTTTTGCTGTAGGTGGACATCAGTAGACAAAGGGCATTGGTACACAAAGCTCCTTACTGCCTTGCAACTTCTAAATGACGTAACATCAGGCGCAACTGTGGGCAGGTGGGGAGAAAGGGAAAAGCCCTTCCCTTTGGAACCTTGAGAATTCGTGGTGACACTGGAAGGTGCTCCAGGGAAGATCGGGCACAGCTCAAACGTGCCCCCAAGGACTGGGGCAGACAGTCACACCCCGGCGTCACCTCCTCCCCGTCTCCAAGAGGGAACACCCAGCGCAAAGACCCCAGACGTTCAGTGAAACCCTGACTCGTCCTAACTGCAGCCCCGACCTCACCAAACTCACCCGAGCCTCGGCGTCCTCAGCTGAAAAGTCGAGACGTTAAAATCTGCCTCTCAGACTGAAGCCAGGGTTGGGATTAAAGGCAACAATATGTGAGGAGCACCTGCCTACAGTAGGTGTCCAAAATATTAGTTCCATACCTCCTTATAGCTCTAAAATCAGTGGGTGTTGGCAAATGTTCAACCACCAGATTTCTGCGGGGAGGAGAGGTAAGGTCTGGCTGGTAGCTTTCGCCAATCGCCGTGGTGTAAATACCCCTACCATCAAGGTGACAAGCCAGCAGCGTGACATCCTGAACCCGGAGCAGAGAGGAGATGCTGATGTCAGGTCTCAGCAGGGATTCCCGGCAGCCGTCACCTGGACCCCACGCTCTGCTGGGAGGGCAGCCTGCAGGTCCTGCATGTCCTTTCCCTATTTAGGCAGACTAGAGTCTGTGTCTTCACAGCCATGACCTTCTGGACTCAGATGCAGTCAGAAGCAGAACATTCAAGTTCTTTCCTCAGGGAGGCCAACTCATGGGCTGGTGGCAGGTCCCCTCATCTTGGAATGAGGTGGTAATTTATGTTAAACTTTGGGGATCAATGTTTATTTAAAATGATGGCAAGGCATGCAGCTCCCTCCATGTGCTCTCTGGTGGGCGTGAGGGAGAGGGGCCGACACCGCACCTTTGGCCCCCTGTTCTGCTCCCCCAGGTGAGAAGTCACTCTGATGGGCTTGGTGAGGCTCCTCCCATCTCCCGTTAGAACCACCTGTTGCCTCTGGGGACACAGATCCTCACTGACCAGGTGGCTTTGACTATAAAACCCCAGTAGAGGGAAAGCCACCTCCCTATGCTCTCCATGTTGTTGGACCGGCTTTCCCACCCAGGGCAAGAGGGCAGGGGCCCAGGAGGCGGGTGCACGTGCCACACGGTTTGTCCAGAGGCAGATCCCGGGGACAGGCTGAGTTGACAATGGCCTCTGCTCCATCGCTACGGGGACTTCATCACCTGCACTGCTGGGCTGGACTCTTATTCTCTTATTCTCTGCAGACTTGGAAAGAGAGAATATTAAGAGGTCATTTTTTTCCACCAGTATTTTACAGGAGTCCAGCTCTGTACAGCTGCAGCTTCTCCGTCTTTGGGCATTTTGTTTCCTATCTCACACTCAGCCGTGTGAGGTGCCTGCGTCTTCACGGCTACTCCCAGGGCTCCAGGCACCCGTTTCAGGGTGTGGTGACTCCTGGCGTGTCCAGGGGAAGCCGAGCCTGGTCATCTCCCTGTAGCTCATTCCAAATGAGTACAAGAAGCAGGTAATGCACCTGTTGATTTTAAATTTTTTAAAGAATAATAATACCTGGTAGGATATGAATTGCACTGTTCTTTTTTCCCCTCTACAATCTGCATTCGCAACATTTTTCGTCAATTCAAAGCATTCAAATAAAGATCATCTGGCATATCCTGGGATAATTACGTCTATCAAAGAACACTCATGGGTGCACAAAGCCCAGGAAATGCTATGCTGACTATTTGTTTGAAGTGCAACCAAGGAGAGGAATATCTATAGTAACCACAGGCAGGTATTCAAATACCACTGTATTTCCTGATAATGGGTCCATTAATGAAATAGCAGTTTGATTTTCAATCGCAGTTAATGATACCTTTTGTGTAACCAACATCCCTTTGTGCCGACATGTTCCAATGGGCCGTTGCAGGTGGAGGGACAAGGTGGGGAGCGGGACAATTATTTGAGGCTCGGTTGGAAGAGAAGCAGCACCATCTCAGCTGGAGCCAAAACGAACTGGCTGATGACATTCAGATCAGTCCTGTGGGTTTGGAAACCCTAGGGTTGCCTAGGTCTATGCCGTCCACTCTTGCCATAGAGGAGAATGAACATGGTACCAGTGGTCAGCCGAGGCCAGCATGGCTCAGGTTTCTTGGCAACTCCCGTGCATCATGCTGTCCAGACCTTGGGAGCATAAAGGTCTAAAGAGATTAGGACGAGCCCGGGAATCAGCCCTGTGGCCCTGGCTGTAGAAGTTGGAAACACAGTGGTCACCCCGCCCAAGTGGAGCCCGTCAGCAAGTCCCTCTGTAGGACGCGTCATTGAGGCCGAGAGAGTCTTCCATCCCTGCCAGCGGCTCAGTGCGATGGCAGGTAAAGAAGAGAACGCTAAGGAAGCCCACTTTGGCCCCGCACACTCAGAGAAGCAAAGGAAAACAGTGGGGAGCGGGAAGGAGAGGCAGAGACCCTGGGTCCCACAGGACCCCCTTCCTAGTCACAGCCCGTCATGAGACTCCGGCATCTTCCTATTCTTGGGGCCCCTAACATCGCCTTTAGTCCTTATTCTAAACTCGCCATTTTCCTGAGCCACTTGCAATGGACCCCAAACAGAGGGACCCTGTCCTTGCCAAATCAGCTGCTTCTCACCAGCCCATCTGGTGCTGGGGAAGCGTCCTTCTAACAGCCTTCCAGAAATGACACCATTTCTACCAAGATCCTCTGCCCTAGAGTTTCGGGGTCACGTTCTCCCCAACTATTTCCCTTATCTGACCCCAAATGGCAGGTCTGGCGGGCATGGGGTTTCACACACATGGCAGAGCCAGGCGGCCTGGAGCTGGTCTCACAGCGTGGCAGCCCTGAGAGGCTGCCTCTTCATAATGGGCTTTGAGTGATTTTGCTGTGATTTGCCTGAAATTCCTCTCAGTCTAATCATCTGGACACACCACAAAGCTGGAAAAGAGAACACTAATATTTTGAATGATGAGGGTTTTACTCTGGATCATTTTTTTCCTTTCAGTTAGAAATTGATGGTGCCATTCCTAACCTGTTCTCTCTGTTTTTACATCTCTGAAAAAGCTCCTATTCATTTGGAAGTCAGCACCATGTTCATCCTGTTGGGAATGTCTGGAACCAGAGGCAACGTGAGCCTTTTAGAAACCCTTTCTTTCTAACCAGCCTCTTTTGTGGGCTCAGCCATGGGCCCAACCCCCAGCCAGGAGGGAGACCCCACTTAAAGGGGGATCAGGGTCTGCCTAAGCAGGGCGTTCGGCCACATTTCCCAGTGCCCATTCCCTGAGACCAGAGTGACAGTCAATAACACTCCTTCTGAAACATCATTGATATACCTAAAGGGCATGGCCAGAGCCTTAGGTACAGGGACGGGCATTGCAACAAGATTAATTACAATGAAAAGTTTCATGCAGCCGAAATGTTCTATAAGAAGAGAACAGCTGTAAGAGAAAAAATGATGCAAGAGCCACATGATGGAATATGACACAATTCATAAATTCATTCTCATCTGAGAATACGGGAAATGCTGATGCCATGTGAATATAAGAAAAAAAGCAAGAGACAAATTTGTGAATAAAGGATTGACTCAGTTTTGCATTGTACACACACACGCGCGCACACACACACACACACACACACACACACACACAAGTAACCCAAACACTGGCAGGAGAAAATTGAAAGGAGGCATACAGGAATGCTAGGATGACTGGAGACTTCAATTTTGTTCTTAATATTTTCCCAAATGTACATAAAAACATGAATTTCTTTTTTAATTAGAAAAATATCATATTTGTATAAGTAAGTAAAAGAAAATATTGCAAATTCAGTACCAAAGACTGTGCAATCCAGAGATTAGTAACATGCCATGGAGTGGCCGTGAGGAGCTCAGAGCAGACGCCTTCCTTGGCTCAAGGGCACCAAATCACATCTTGGAAATCCATGTGCGTAAATAACAAATTTCAAACTCAGATAAAACTTTGTTCACTGATCATTCCCCAGACGTGCTTCTCACTTTCCCACTGTACGCAGTTTCCAGACCCAGGGGCCATCTTCCCTGCCCACCATCCTCCCCCGCCCCCCAGGGACAGGGTCGTCCTTCCATCCGAGGATGGGCTGCAGGTCCCCTCTCTGCCCCCTTGGAGGAGGAACCTGGGAGGTCTCCATCTCCCCACCCCCCGGGGGAGGTCAGAGGCTAGAGAACACACTGAAATGACCCCGTAGCATGAAGTGACACATAGCATGTCCTCTGCCCAGACCGCCCCCACCCCAGGAATGAGGGTCTCCACCCAGTGGGTGGAAGGAGGGAGCAGAGGGTCAGAGATGCTCTGAGCTTTTGACAGCACATAAACGCTGCTTCTGCCATTCTCCTCCAGCATACTGTATTTCCTCATTATGCCAGACTGATGAAATAAAGGAAAACCAAGAAGGGAGTGAATTTGGAGAAACATTTAAAAACATGTAATTGTGGCACAATTTAAAATGTTTCTTTGACTCTGACTTAAGAGGCACATTTATGTTTCTTTCTTATGCGTTCAGGTAACTTCTTAATGGAGCTACCGTCTCACACAAAATTGGGTGCTCCTTGGATTAATATCTTTGAAAATTAAGTTGATTTATAACCAATTTTCTCCTCATTTAAAGAGTGACCTGCCAGGATTCCTCTGGGGAGCCCGCAGGATCCGAGAAATGATGGGTCGCCAGGAAAGCTCAGGGAAGCAGAATCTTGGGAAATATGCACATATGGAGGTGGATGCTTAAGGGAGCAAAATAATGCATTTCCTCGTTTTGCATCCCTGCCTTAATTCTGGAGTTGTACATGCACTTTCCTGGGGGTGAGGAGACACTAACTGGGTAATTATAAAGCAACCCCATACGGATTACGATTTTCCAGAGTAACCATTGTGTTTACCTCCACCGGGTCCTCAGTCCACACCAGCCAGGCTGCACCTGGGTCTGCATCTTCAGAACATTGGGGAGATGCCCCCCAACACAGGGGAGCCTGAGACACAAGCCACCCTCACCTGAAGCTTTGAAATGAGGCAAGTGGGTCCCCCTCCTG
Source organism: Eschrichtius robustus (assembly GCF_028021215.1). Classification (NCBI taxonomy): domain Eukaryota; kingdom Metazoa; phylum Chordata; class Mammalia; order Artiodactyla; family Eschrichtiidae; genus Eschrichtius; species Eschrichtius robustus. The sequence continues at coordinate 2,709,751 of NC_090839.1, read as the reverse complement.
CAGCCAAGGTTGAAAGGCCGGATTTATTTAGAATGGCCCACTAGATGCATCCACAGATGCAAAAAGAGCAGACTTAGGGCTTCCCTGGTGGCGCAGTGGTTGGGAATCCGCCTGCCAATGCAGGGGACATGGATTCGAGCCCTGGTCTGGGAAGATCCCACATGCCTGCCGCGGAGCAACTGAGCCCGTGAGCCACAACTACTGAGTCTGCGCTCTAGAGCCCGCGAGCCACAACTACTAAGCCTGTGCGTCTGGAGCCTGTGCTCCTCAACAAGAGAGGCCGCGACACTGAGAGGCCCGCGCACGGCGATGAAGAGTGGCCCCCGCTCGCCGCAACTAGAGAGAAAGCCCTCGCGCAGAAACGAAGACCCAACAGAGCCAAAAATAAATAAATAAATTAATTAATTTAAAAAAAGAGCAGACTTTGTCAGGTGGTGCACCCATCCCTGAGAAAACACTGTGCTTCGTTATTTTATGATTATTCCGAGTGAATCGCACACGTGTCTTTGTGGCAGGGACGGAGAACGGGTGGGTGGCTGTCCGCACAACAGGGTAATAATCAGCTACGAGCATGAGCATCCACTGTGTGCCGACATGTGTCGACATGTGCCGACTGTGTGCCCAGCGCCCCTCACGGGACTCCACCAGGCTGTTACTCCATCACCCCCTTGTTCATAAACAAGGAAACGAGGTGACCTGCTGTAAGGTGACCTGCCCGGCAGAGGGCACCATCGTAGCCATTTGGCTCTCCTACCCACGGGAGCACGGCTTTTCACGCAGCGTCCAACATGATCTATAGTTCAGTCTTCACCCTGATCACGGTCCGAAAGTCCTGATAAGGCCGGTGAGTTTCCTCGCTGTTCACTGGCTGTTGAAGGCCCAGGGAGAGAGCAGTGCTCAGTAAACATTTCCTCCATGAAAGGACGCGTGCACGCTCTTAGCCAACTTCTGCTACCCGATCTAGATGGTTCCAGCTCCTGTAACTCTTCCCAAACCAACAAACGGCTTTCCAGAAGTATTTCAATCCAGGCTACTAAGATTCTGCTGTTTTCAATGGTCAGTCACACCGCCCTTAGATTTTCTGCCCAGACACCCCTGGGCCTCTCCATGGCCCTGGCCTTCTCTTGCAGGGCCACCCAGGCACGTGGTCAGCGCTGGAGTGCAGCTCTGCGATGCTGTTGCATGGGCTCCTAATTGCCCCAGGGTCTCCAGTGGGCAGTACCCCTCCCTGCCTGTGAGCAGCTCCAGGGAGTGGGGTGCAGCCCAGGTGCAGCTGGAGCCAGACGGCTGGGGCCGCGGACATTGACAGACTCTTTAGGACGAGCCTGTCGGCCGCAATGCCCCAGAGTCCCCAGCTCTGGGCTGGGAAACAAAAGGAAAGAGCGCTTTGGAGATAACTTGGGTCCCCGGGATTTTGTTCCTCTTGCAGCTCAAATTCCAGAGACTTTGTTTTAAAATTCATTTAATAATGAATATTTAATAATAACAAAGCAATTAAAAATTAATATTAATCCTACTATTTGTCGGGTGCCTGGCCCACGCCAGGGGCTTTTCCGAGAGCTTCCCCTGGTCTGTTGCCCCGAATCTGAACAAGCACCTTATGAGTCAGATCCTGTTGTCAGTCTCTTTCTAAAGAGAAGGTAAATGGGGCTTTGAGAGCCTAAGAAAGCTGCATTTTCTCCCCAAATGTGCTCAAAAAATGACCTGTCCAAAGACATCGCCAGCACCTCCCACCCCGACCCGGCTTCTCCCGTCTGCAGGTGTCAAAATTCATTCTACAAACAGACGTCTGAATCACTGGGGTCACACGTGTGGTCCGGTGGTTTATCAGGGGTTTTGTTTTTGCAGAATGAGCTTGGAAGGATAAACCTACTCCTTGGGGTCCCAGGAGAGGAGGGAGGCCATGCCCCCAAACGCAGAATGGGCACCCAGGCTCACCTGCGCCCGCCCGCGTGCACCAAGCACTCAGATGGAAGCAGGCAGGTCAGGAGCTCATGCTTCTCTTCCGTCTGTGTCTTCCCCGAAAATTCCCAATGACGTGGACGTGGATCACTTTTAATGGGGGAAAAAAAGAAGCCAAGCAAGCGACTGCCTTTTGAAAACTCAAAAGCAGTGCCCCTGTATTCACAGCCCTGGGGTTCCTTTGTCTCAGTCAGGCAGGGGAGGATGGGGTGGACCGCCCCCCCCCCCCCCCCCCGCCCCGCCAGCCCTGCCCCAAGCCCAGGAGCTTCCTTTCCTGCCAAACAGCAGGAAACCCATAAAGGCTAACAAAACCCAGGCACGTGATACTGTAAAAAGTGGAGCAATTACTCAAGAGAAATTGCTCAGAGCTCCGGTTCCTGTGTGCCCCTTCGTATTATTCCCGAGAGGACTGAGGCTGATTAAAGGCTAACTGTGTTGCTCTGGAGGTGACATTGGGAAGGTTATTCTTGACTCAGAGGACACAGACTGGGGCCATGGGTTACCCCCTACTTGAATGCTTCTATGGACCTGGAACTCACTACCTAACAGGGCAGGCTGTACCAACTGTGGCAATCTCTCCTTTGTAGTAAGTTTACGTCTGTAAATTCTATGGTGACCTGTAAGAGGAAGAGGCATAGATGGGGTTGGGACCTTGATTCTAGCATCAGCCTGTGGGGCAAACTGCTGCCGGCCGTTTATTAGCTAGACTTTGGAAGAGATACTTGACCTCTCCTCACTGTAAAGTGGAGAAGCTGATGCTGTAAACGTCACATCATTTTAGGTACTTTATATGGAATGGAACAAAAGCAAGGTCTTGGCTCAAAGCAGGTGAGTTTCAGGTCTGGTTTGATCCAGGACATAAATGATGCAATGCCATCACGCACCTGTGAGGGCAGGTCACTGTCCCTCACATCACAGCACGGGCCCACCGGCTCACCCTGTGTGACAGCCCTGGATGATTCCAAAAGGCTCAGTTCTCTCCAGGTGCCTGAAATGGTTTGAATTGTATGCAGGGCCCCAGTGACCCTGCGAGAGCTCAGGTGCTAACCATAGTAATTCACTCCGAGCAGCCTGGCACTTGCTACCCAGGGTGATAATGTATACCTTAAAGAATGACCTTAATGAAAACGTTTAGGATATCGGATTCAACCAGGACACCTGCAGGAAAGCACTATCCCCCAGAGAAGCACGTCCCACTGCCCTGGGCCTCAGGAGGAAAACACAGGGTAAGAAGGGGACAGGTCGGAACCTGGCTTCCCCGGGGTTGGGGGCGGGGCACACTGGCACTGTTTTACCACATTCTTTTTATTTCCTGTTGATCTGGATGCAAGCAAAGTACTGACCCGATACGTCCAAGAGCCTGGGCCCAGCAGGATGCCTTCCCTCCGCCAACAGATATCTACTGAGGTTACTATGTGCTCGGCAGATGTGCCCGGGGGCGGGGGGGGGAAAGCACACTTTGCAAACAGACCAAGCATCTGCTCTCACGGAGCTTCCACGCTTCTGGGAAAGACACAGCCCAGCCCCAAATGCCTAGCCTGTCTGTCACCTGGCGAAGTGTGCAACTAAGAGCAAGGAAGCTGGTGGGGATAAAGAAGGATGCTGTCCGCCACGATTGCCAGTGCTTCCTGCACTCTGCCTCTTGCCCTCAGCCCTAACTCGTCCCATCGTATTTTTTGGAAGGAAAAGCAGAGGGGACTGGAGGGAAATGTGTGGAGTACACACCGAACTCTAGTGCCGTCTGTATCCATTTCCCGTGCCGCTGAAAGAGATTACAGCCAACCTCCATAGAACAACAAACACAAACTTACCCTCCCCCAGTCTGGAGGTCAGAAGTCCAAAGTCAAGGTCAGCAGGGCTGCCTCCTGTTGGAGACTCCAGGGGAGAATCCTTTTCTGTGCCTTCCCAGCTTCTAGGGGCACCCACATCCCTGGACTCACGGACACTGCATCTTCAAAGCCAGCACAAAGCATCTTCCCATCTCTCCCTCTGACTCTGACCCTCCTGCCTCCCTCTTATAAAGATCCTATGATCACATCAAGGCCACCAGATAATCCAGGATCAGCTCCCATCTCAAGGTCCTTCACATGATCATATCTGCAAAGACCCTTCGCCAAGTCAGGTGACATAGCCACAGGTTCCATGAATTTGGACGTGGACATCTTTGGGGACCATTATTCAGTGGACCACACTGACCAGAGAGAATCCTCTGGTCCTCTCCCTGGTTAACTGAGAAGCCGCCTTTGAAAATATCAGGATGTGTACCTCTCTGTGGCAGGGAGAAACACTATTATTAAGGGAATTTATTGTTTTCCTTGCTACAAGGTTTTTTTAATGCAATGATTTAGGATTTCTTTGCCTTAACAACAAGGAGAATAAATATCTTGAAACAGTTGCACTTGTTTTTGTCTTTTCAGAGGATGCGGAATCTTTTGGGGTTTAGAATATTCTTGAGTTTTCTCTCCAGCAAGTTTTTTCAGAAACAGAAACTCCTGTTAGTAAGATGCTTAGGACCAGCCAATGGGTCGGGAGAGGATGGATATGAGTTTACTCTGTGCGTCCTGCTGTCTCACTGCTTGATCTAGGAGCCTCGTCCCCCAGTATGCCACCAGTGGGAGTGATCACTAGGAAAGCCGCTTTGTTTACACCGTCTCCATGGGAACGGCCCGCATGATGGCCCCTTTGAGTGTCTGGAATGCGAAACATTTTCACAAAGCATCATTAACCTGCTCACAGTTTGATACGCTGCCATGAGGGGGAAAACGGGAAAACAGCAGCTACAAGTTGAAGGGATGGGAGGAGGGAAGCAGGGAGCTGGGTGGAGGGGAACATTTCCTCTGGATGCTGGCTGGGAAGGGGTGGGGGGGGGGCAGCAGCACAGGATGACCTCTAGGGCACGTCACTTCAGCCCAGGTGTCCCCAGTGACAAGCTTTGAAAAGGAAAGTCCGTGGAGGCCACGGGGGCCAGAGTGGTCCCCCCGGGTCCAGTGCCCTTGTCAGAGTGTCCGTCCTTCTCTCTCTGGCGCATGCAGGGTGGAGCTTGACGGGGACTGGGGCTTCATGGACCTCGGGGAACCTGCAGTGGCTGCGGTGAGCGCACTCACTTCCAGGCTGGCGCAGAGACACTTGGCTGACACTCCCTGGCCCCGGGGACAGAGACTGTGGGCAGGACGGTGGCAAAGCTGAGCTCCCTGTCTCTTGCTTGTCAGCCGGGCGACCCAGGAGGCTGCATCTGCTGCTCTGACCTCAGGCTGAGGGAGTGCATGGCCCACGGCGTGGGAACGCAGTGCCCGGCCCCGACCACGTCCCCCTCGCACCCGCTGGCTGCCCCTCCTTCCGGGCCTTCTCACCTTGAACCCTGAAAATCCTCTCTGATCTGAGGGTGGGCTGCTCCTGCAGGGATCATCCCTGTGGACGCCCTGAACTTTGGGAAGGCTGGACAGCTAAGTATCACCAGCCAAAATAAAAATAAATCCCAGGACTCGATAGATGATTGGCCTGGCGTAGAGTCAGAGGCTGGGCCAGGGCTCTGGCTGTTTGTCTGCGTTTCTCTTTGGTCACCAGGCGCTCAGGGGATCGGCTTCTCTCTGCTCTCCCATCACCTCTCGTCCCGCGGCCTCCAGAGGTTACCTGTGCTCATCCCCCGGAGTCTCTCTTCTCATTCGTTTGACCTCTGGCCCAGACTCTCCTCGATGGGCCCCACGTAAGGATTCAGTCATCGTGTGTGTGTGCAGTGCAGAGAGGGGCACGCAAGAACCCTCCAGACACACGCTGAGCTAAGTTGGGGCCCCGCATGGCTCTGGGCTTGGTCTTCTCTGCCGCAGCAGCCTCAGACTTGCTGGACCCCTCTGACGGTTTCCCCAGGAAGGAGAGGAGAGACTCCCCACGGGGTTCTGGCTGGGACGGTGACCTTCAGGGCCAGAGGAAAGAGGGTGATGCTGGAAGGAATTACAGCAAGAACGTGCAGTGGCTCAAGGTGTGTGCAGGGCTGTTCCTTCCGAGGGCTGTGAGGGAGCATCTGCTCCAGGCCTCTCCCCTACTTTCTGCTTCTTTGCTGGCATCTTTTGCTGTTCCTCAATTTGTACTTGCATCTCCTGGGTCTCCCCTCCTTTTCTGCAGGGCGTTCTCCCTTTTGATAAAGACATATTGTTTTAGGGCCCACCCTAGTGACCTCTTTTTAACTTGATTATCTCTATAAAGACCCTCTCTCCAAATAGAGGCACATTCTGTGGTCCTGGAGGCTGGGAGCTCAGCATATGAATGGGGTGGGGGGGGTTACTCAATTCAACTCACAGCGATAGACCACCCCCTTTCATCCTCAAGACCAGAGAGTATTATTTTCCTCCATTTACAGATGTGGAAAGTGAGGCTTCAAAAGATTAAATAATGGGCCCAGTCCTTAACATCAGAACGCTCTGAGTTATCGTCAACCTGCATTTCTGAAGCAGAGCGGGCATCCCGTTGCAGTGAGGCAGTGAGTGTGTCATGTCACCTGGGGGCTCTGGTGGGGAGGCCAAGGTAGGTGTGCCAATGAAGGAGAAATAGAAGGGGATTAACCTGGATTTCGGACAGCCCTGAAGGGCTGTGGCATCGAGGCTGTGAGTCCAGGATTTAAGACTCAGGATGGTTGAGAAAGAGACTCCACACACCCAAGTCCCCAGGGAGAACGCCGGGGATAGAAGGGAGTTTCTGAGCATGCGCCAATAATGGATGGAGATTAATTAGGATTTTTTTCGGTTGCAAGAAATAGAAAACATCTTGAGCTTGCATAAGCCAGGAGTGTGAGAACTCATGATAAGGATCCCTATGTCTCGGAGGCCTGGGTGTGGGGTGCAGGCTGAGGCAGGAACAGCACCATCTCCGTAGAGGAGAAGCCTCTCGGGGCTTCTGCACATCTACGTTTGCTCCCGCCCTCTCCCCGCGTCCCGCACCAATGGCCGTGAGCGCAGAAGCCCCTAGGCCCCCAGGTTCTGTCTGTTTGCATTGGTGAGACACCCACACGAGAGTGTCTCGGACCCAGGTCCAAATTCCCAGGACACAGAATCCGATTGTCTCCATTCAGATCAAGCGTCCAGTCCGTGGCGGCCGGGTCCGACACGGGAGGCGAGGGGAGGGTGGAGGGGAGCACGGTGCCCAGCTGAGCAGGGAGCACCCCCCCCTTCCGGAGCTCCTCCTCCACGGGCGCTTCCTTCCTCTGACACAAGCATGTCTGGGCTTGGTCTTCCTTCTCTCGGGAGTGGATGTAGAAACCAGTAGACCATGATAAGGAATCAGAGACACCTTCTTTGTTTAAAAAATGCCCTCGTGGTTGGGAGGGTGGAGCTGGGTTCTCCCCAAACCAAGCGTTTCAAACCCCACGGCGAGCGGCACTTCCATGGTCTCCTCTAAACGGGCTGCTTCTTCTGCGCCGTTTCTTAGCAACTAAATACCTGACTAATATTCAATTTTTTCCAGGGCTTTAAGAGCTGCAAGATGTTAATTCAAAACAAGACATCTAAATTGTTACTCTGGAAACTTGTGTGCATACCCTTCCATAGATTAGATAATAAAATGCCACATTAAAAATAGCCCTGATTATTTCACCCTAGCCTTCCCAGAAGCCCTGTTCTCAGGTCTGTTTTACTGGCCACTGGCGGCTGTGAGTGCCCCGCTCCCCTCCAGCGGCCACCGCAGGAAAGGGGGCAGCTGGGGCTCCGGGTCTATATAGCACAGGCTGTGGACGTGTGCAGAGCCTGGCTGGAACGCCAGATGACCGCTCGCTGTCTTGGTGACCTTGAGGGGTCTGTAACCTCTCTGAGGCTCAGCTTGCTCCCCTGGAAGCTGGGAACATTAGTGCACTCGCAGGGTGAGGCCCACGGGCGACTAGAGAGTTCCACGTGGTGCAGAGAGCAGACGAAGCCCTGGGAGGATGTCAGAGACTGCGGAAGCTCATTCACAGTGAACAGTAATGGACAAAGGGAACACGGCCCAGCGGGGACGCCGGGATCTGTCCTAGTGGTGCTCAGAGTCAAAGGTACAGCTTTATAGGCATTTATTAAGGAAAAATATTTACAAACAAAAGGACTGACCAGTTCCCAGTTCTACATGGAAGGAGTTTGGAAGTCACCACTTCACACTAACAAGTGAAAAGCTGAACAGACTAAAAAATCAACAATTCTTTTTGGCTCCTAGAAAAGGGAGACACAGGCAAATGTTGCCCCAAGGTTGGAGAGGCAGACAAAGACAAGGAGACACAGCATCCCGGAGCAGAAGCCAGCGCCAGGGCAGGAGACCTGAAGGGCAGTCGATGTGCTGTGGAGGTCCTGTGGGGACAACGCAGAGAGCTAGAAACCCCAGGGGGACCTGGTCGCGGAGGCCCCGCGGTATTGTGAGACGCACCCCCCAGAGCTCGGCCAGTCTCCCACAGTAAATATCAGAGAAAACTCCCTCAGGCTTCCAGCAGGCGGAGGGACAGGGACCATTTTCAACTACTCCAGGACTCTGCTCTTCTTGACAAGATTTGTCCTCACGGGAAACCAGTTAACCAGAGCTTCCAGAGCCTAACCTGCTGGGTTATCAGAGCCTAAATGACCCAGGGAAAGGCAATACCCAACTCCAGTCTATTCCCATCATCCTGCCCCTTTCTCTCTACAAAGGGGAGAAAAAACCGAGAAACCCTGGAGAGGTTCACAGTCAAGAGACATAAGCTCACGAAAGACAGAGACCAAATCACAGGCTATAGGACACTTCCCTCCCCACGACGTGACTTAAGGTCTATTTACAGCAGTTCTCTTTACCCAGAATATCATGTACGTCTATCAAGAACAAGCTACAAAGCATACCAAAAGGGGAAAAAAACACAATTTGAAACACAACATCAGCCCCGGACAAGGCAAGAATGTTGGAATTATCAGACCGAGAATTTCAATCAACTATGAAAATATACTAAGCACTCTAACGGATAAAGCAGGTGCCACGCAGGAACGGATGGGCAGTGTAAGCAGATAAATAGGTATAGGGGAAATCCTAAGAAAGACCCAAAAGAAATCCGTGAGATAAAAAGCTCTGTAACACAAATGAAGAATGCCTTTCACGGGCTTATTAGTAGGCTGAACACAGCTGAGGAAAGAACCTCTGAGACTGAGGATTTCTCAAAAGAAATCTCCAAAAACCGAAAAGCAAAGAGAAGAAAGATTGGGGAAAAACCCCAGAGAATCCAAGGACTGGGAGACAATGCCAAAAGGGCACACACACGTAATGGGAATACCGGAAGGAGAAGGAAGAAAGAAAGGAACAGAAGACATTTTTGAATCAACAACAACTGAGAATTTCCTCAAATTAATGTGTCAGACACCAAATCACAGACCCAGGAAGCTCAGAGAACACCAAGCAGGATAAATACCAGAAAAAACTACACATGGCACGTCATCATCAAACTACAGAAAATCAAAGATTGAGAAAAAAATCCTGAAGCAGCCAGAGGAAAAAACACCTCACCTATGGAAGATTAAAGATAAGAATTACATCTGACTTCTCCACAGAAACAATTCAATCAAGGAGAGAGTGGAGTGAAATATGTAAAGTGTTCAGAGCAAAAAAATCCCCACCAGACTAGAATTCGGTAACCTGTGAAGTTATTCTTCAAAAGTGAAGGAGAAAGAAAGACTTTCTCAGTCAAACAAAAATTGAGGGCGTTTGTGCCAGTAGACCTGCCTTGTAAGAAATATTAAAGCAGTACTTCAGAGAGGAGGAAAATAATATAGGTCAGAAGCTCGAATCTACATAAAGAAAGAAGAGCATTGAATGTGGATGTGAAGGTAAAAGAAAAACTTATTTTTCCAATTCTTCTTTGACCTAAGAGATAGCAGGTTATTCAAAATAAAAATGGCAAAAATGTATTTGATTATGTTTGCTTATGTATATAATATATATGCTTATGCGTGTTTATATATAAGTGAAATGAATAACTGCATGATACTAGGAATAAGAGAAAAGTATTAGGATTATTTTGTTATAATAAGGTACTCACACTGTTCGTGAAGAGGTCCAGCGTTCTTTAAAAGCGTACTCTGATTAGTGGTAAATGTATACTGAAAACTCTAGGGCAAGTACACCTTTAAAAAAGGTGTATAATTGGTATGCTAAGAAATGAGAGAAAACAGAATGATATTAACTGCTTAGTTAAGATCACAAAAGGCATAAAAAGAGTAAAAGCAAAAATAGGAACAAACAACCAGGGCAGCAAGTAGAACACAGTAATGAATACAGTAGCTATTAATCCAACTATGTCAATAATCACTTTGAATGTCAATGGCCTAAATGCACCAATTAAAGGCCGAGATTGTCAGAGTGCCTCAATAAACAAGATCCAACTATATGCTGTTTGCAAGAAACCCTCTTTAACCATAAAGACACGTGCATATTAAAAGTAAATGGATGGAGAAAACTGTACCATGCCAACACGAATCAAAAGAAAGCAGGAGTCACTACACAATTGCAGACAGTGCAGACTTCAAAGCAAGGAAAGTTATCAGGGATAAAGAAGGGCTTTACACAATGATAAAGGGGTCAGTTTTCCGAGAAAACAACAATTTTTAACAAGTATGGGCCTAACAACAGAGCATCAAACTATATGGGCCCAAAAGCCAGTAGAACTGCAAGGAGAAACAGATAAACCCACTATTATAATTGGCAGCTTCAACACCCCTCTTTCTCAGAAATGGACAGACAGAAAATCAGTGAGGACATAGCTGAACACAACAACACCATCAATCAGTTGGATATAATTGCCATATATAGACAACTTCAACGATAAAAGAATACACATTTTTTTGAAGCTCACGTGAACATTCACCAAGACAGACCACATTCTGGGCCATAACACACTCCTTAACAAATCTAAAAGAATAGAAATGACACAGTGTCTGCTTCCAGACTACAACACACTAAACTCAAAATCCATAACTGAAAGATATCTGGAAAATCTCAGAACATGTGGAAGTTAAACAACACACTTTTAAATAGTACATGGGTCAAAGAAGAAAACTTAAGGGAAATTTTAGAATATTTTTAGCTAAAGGAAAATATAAACACAACTTACCGAAATTTGTGGAAGGCAGTGAAAACAGTGCTTATAGCACTGATTGCATATAGTAGAAAAGAAGAAAGATCTAAAATCCAATAATCAAAGTTTCCACTTTAGGAAACTAAAAAGAAGGAAAAAAAGTAAATCCAAAGTAAGCAGAAGAAAAAAATAAGAAGAATTAGTGCAGAAACCAATGAAATTAAAAACAGGAAACCAATACAGAAAATCAGTGAAACCAAAAGCTGATACTTTGAAAAGATAAAAAAAAAAAAAAAAAAAACAATAAGCCTCTAGCCAGACTAAGAAAAAGAAAGAGGACAAAAATTACTAATATCAGAAAAAAAGAGAACATCACTACAGATACCATGGAAATTATAAGGCTAATTAAGGAATATTATCAACAACTCTGTGCCCACAAATTTGATAACCTAGATGAAATGGACCAATTCCTTGAAAGGCACAATGTGCAGCAACTCACACAAGAAGAAATAGACTATCTGAATAGGCCTATATCTACTAAAGAAATTAAATAAATAAGTAATAACCTTTCAAAACAGAACGCACCCAGCCCAGATGGGCTCACTGGTGAGTTCTAGCAAACGTTTAAGGAAGAAATGATACAAAATCTCTATTATCTCTTTCAGAGTTTAGAAGCAAAGGGAATGCTTCCTACCTCATCCTGTGAGGACAGCATTACTCTAATACCAAAACTAGACAAAGACTTTACAAGAAAAGGAAACTACAGACCAATACTTCTCATGAACATACATGCAACAGTCCTCAACAAAATATTAGCTAATCAAATCCAAAAGAGAATAAAAAGAATTACACACCATGACTAAGTGAGATTTATCCTACATACACAAGGCTGGTTCAATATTCAAAAGTCAATTAATGTAATCCATCACATCAACAGAGCAATGAAGGAAAATCACATGATCATATCAAAAGATGCAGAAAAAGCATTCAAAAAAATACAACATCCATTCATGATAAAAACTCTCAGCAAACTAGGAATAGAGTAGAACTTCTCAACTTGATAAAGGCTATCTACAAAATAGCTGACATCATACTTAATGGTGAGAAACTTGAAGGTTTCCCCTTAAGATATGTACAAGACAAAAATATCCCCTCTCTCCACTTCTTTTCAGCATTGTACTGGAAGTCCCTGTTAATGCAATTTCATGAATTTTAAAGAAAAGGAAATAAAACATATACAGATTGGGAAGGAAGACATAAAACTGTCTTTGTTCACAGATGACATGATCATCTATGAAGAAAATCTGAAAGAACTGACAAAAAAAAAAACCCTCCTTGAACTAATAAGCAATTAATGCAAGGTTGCAGGATACAAGGTTACCCTACAAAAGTCAATTGTTTTCCTATATACCAACATTGAACAAGTAAAATTTGAAATTAAAAACAAAATACCCTTTACATTAACACCCCTCAAAAATGAAATACTTATGTACGAATCTAGCAAAATATGTACAAGATCTATATAAGGAAAACTACCAAATTATGATGAATGAAATCAAAGAACTAAATAAGTGGAGAGATAATCCATGTTCATGGATGGGAAGACTCGATATTGTCACAATGTCAGTTCTTCTCAACTTGAACCTAAATTCATTGCAATCCCAATCAAAATCCCAGCAAGCTATTTTAAGGATATTGGCAAACTGACTTTAAAGTTATATGGAGATGCAGAAGACCCAGAATAGCCAACTAAGTAATGAAGGAGAGGAACAAAGTTGGACGACTGACACTACCTGACTTCAAGCCTTAGTATAAAGCTAAGCAATCAAGACAGTGTGGTGTTGGTGAAAGAGTAGAAAAATAGATCTAAGGAACAGAACACAGAGCCCAGAAAGAGACTCATGTCACTGTAGTAACTGATTTTTGACAAAGGAGCAAAGGCAATACAATGGAGCAAAGATATTCTCTTCAAAAAATGGTGCTAGAACAACACACCAACAAGATGTCCTTCAGTAGGTGGATGGATAAATTGTAGTCCATCCAGACAGTGGAATATTATTCAGCCCTGAAAAGAAATGAGCTATCAAGCCATGAAAAGACATGGAGGACGCTTACATGCATATTACCTAGCGAAAGAAGCCAATCTGAAAAGGCTACAGGCTACATAATTCCAACTCTATGACATTCCGGAAAAGGCAAAACTATGGAGACAGTCAAAAAAAAATCAGTGGTTGTCAAGGTATGGGTGGGAGGTGGGGGGGGGGGGGAGGGGTGATCCGATGGAGCACAGAGGATTTTTAGGGCAGTGAAAATACTCTATAGTATTATAATGATAGATACATGTCATTATACGTTTGTCCAAACCCACAGAATGTACCACAGAGGATTTTTAGGGCTTTGGAAAGAGCCTGGCTTTCACCTGCTGGGTCCTTCAAGCAAGTTTCTCCCATAATTCCCCTCCTGCACCCTCAGTCTTCTCATCTGTAAGGTGGAGCAATATCTATAAAATGGGAGCAGTAATAAAATCATTATTATATTATTATAATATATATTATTATATAGTGTGGGAAAAAATAATATACCATCAGAATGGTTCATGGTACATGCTGTGCAAGCATTAGATAATGTTACTATACGGTCTTATTCTAGTCTCACAGCAACCTTTGTTTGGTGGGACTGTCATCATTACCCTTATTTATAGGTGAGGAAGCCGAGGCGCAGGGAAGGTGAGAGTTTGCACCTGCAGAGTTCGTGGCCAGCCCTCAGCTGGATTTGTTGTCCAAAGTTCTTGCTGGAAAAAACACGTGGATTACAGGCCTTTCCAAGCGGCCCTGCACTGCGTGCGATAAAGCCGCTCAATTTGGCGTTCCATCAGATGGAAATCCTTATTAACTGGGGATCATACCATACAGTGATAATTGATATTCATAAGGAATTTAACTGAAATTAAGTTTAAAATAGCTTTAGTGTTAACTGCATTTTATTCTAATTCCTTGAAAATTGGTCATCCGGGTATAACAGATGAGGTAACAAGAAAACATGCTTAATAAAACCACTCGGCCCTGATCTTCCCAGATGCCCACGCTCCCTGTGAGAGAAGAGGGGTCAGCCGAGGAGGGTCAGCTCCCGCATGCTGACCCCACTATAGTGGACCCCCAAAATACACCCAAGTCCTAACACCGAGAACCTGTGAATGTGACCTTATTTGGAAATAGAACTTTTGCAGATGTGATGATGTCAAGCATCTTAAGATGAGGTCATCCTGGACTTGGGGTGGCCCCAAATCCAGTGACTTGTAAGGAATAGGAAGAGGGGAGGTCACAGAGAGACACTTGGACAGGGGCAGGTCCCTGTGAGGACGGAGGCTCCAGGGGAGGGTCCTTCCTGCCTCTCCCGGCTTCTGGGGCCCCAGGCATCCCTGGCTGGTGGCCGCATCCCTCCTGCCTCTGCCTCTGTCCCCCCACACCTTGATTTTGGACTCTGGCCTCCAGAAGTGTGAGAGAATAGATTTCTGTGAAGCCCCCAGGTGCGGTTCTTTGTTATAACAGCCACTGGAGACTCTATAGGGTCTCCTTCGTAATCTTCTGTATGTCTCGGGGGGCGTCTCTTCCTTGTCCCACCCAGGTCTGTGAGATGTCTGTCCTCTGGTCACGGCTCCCTGCACAACCATATTCATTCATTCATTCATTCATCCATTCTCGGTTCATTCATTCATTCAGAACCCTTGGAAGGCACATTCAGTGTCACACATTGGGCCGAGCTCTGGGTACGTGCTGTGACCTCGGCAGGGTTGATTCAACTCCCAAGACCCTCCCGGAGGAAGATCCTGATGAGGACAGATGATAAACAGCTCCCAGTGTCAGGGGATCGGGGAAGGACCTGTGCGAGTCCTCTGGGTCGTACCTGCAGCCTCCTTTGGTGGTGTCCAGCTCTTGGCCTCACCTGCGCACCCAGAGGGTGAGCTCCTGCAGGTGCTCCAGGCTGGATGGGTCAGACAGCAGGGGCCCGGGGGCTTGAAAGCAGAGGCGGAATGGGGAGAGTTTGGGGGCAGAGCCAACGTCGGTAATGAAGCTCAGGCTGCTCTGTCCTCACGTCGTGAGCCAAGACCACGATCCTGGGCATCCCACTGCCGGGTCCCCTTAGAGCCAGTGCCCACCGCAATCCCGGGCCCAGGCAGGAGTCACCTCTCCTCCGTCCTTTGTCCAGGCCCTGAGAATGTCGTGGGAGCCCAGGAATTAACACGTGGCTATGAGTGATGAGCTTGCATTTCTAGAAATACACACACGAAAATGAGGTCACGTTTTAGCCACCCACAAACTCAACCAAGAACACAGCCCAGAGGACAGCCTTCCCACGACCTTCGGAGTCAGCAGGAGCTAGCGGCAGGGGTTCTGAAATTTGCAGGGAGGACAGCCCCGGGCGTGGGCTCCCTACCGACCCTGGTCTCCCCGCCCCAAGACCCCGGCACCCACCGCCCAGCCCTGCTGGATCACATCACCTCGTCTCATCGAGCGCGGTGCCGCCAGATCCAAACCCAGTCTGAGCATCTTGGAAGCATACGTTGAAATCCAGTTTGCATATCAAAAATACAGCAGGGTAGGAAGGGAGCGAGCTGGCATTTCTCAGCTCTGCCAGCGTCATCCTCTGACGGCGTCAAAGACACTTTCCTAACGAGGTAATAAAAACACTGTGAAATTTAAAGCCGCCCAAGGACATCTTTAAACGACACCCTTTCCCCTTCCTGCAATGATATGAAGGAAATGGCTTAGATGTAACCGACCGCAGTGTGTTCCCCGGGGGCCCCCACCACGGTCCGGATATAAATATTCATATTGATGCCTTCTCACTTATTGCCGGGTCACCGCCCCAGATGGCGCCTGAAACACTCCTTCCAGTAGAGCTGTTTCCATAGACTAACTGCCTACGTACCTACAGTACCCGGTTATCTCCTATTGATTCTAGTTTCCCAAGCAAAAGTGAAGGTTACTGATATAAAATCTACTGTGTATGCTCCTTCTGTCTTTAAAAAAATGTTTAGGGCTTCCCTGGTGGCGCAGTGGTTGAGGGTCTGCCTGCCAATGCAGGGGACACGGGTTCGAGCCCCGGTCTGGGAGGATCCCACATGCCGCGGAGCAGCTGGGCCCGTGAGCCACAACTACTGAGCCTGCGCGTCTGGAGCCCGTGCTCCGCAACAAGAGAGGCCGCGACAGTGAGAGGCCCGCGCACCGCGATGAAGAGTGGCCCCCGCTCGCCGCAACTAGAGAAAGCCCTCGCACAGAAACGAAGACCCAACACAGCCATAAATAAATAAAAATAAATAAATTAAAAAAAAAAAAAGCAGCACACAAAACTGCAAATACTCTATGTTCAAAAGAAAGAAAAACATGTTTAATTGCAATACGTACAACTGTGAAGACAGCCAGGTGCTAGAGGGAGACTTTCCCTTAAACGAAGATGCATCTTCCACTTACTGTCTCCGGGTGCGTGTACGTGAATTCCACACAACCCTCTGCGGGAAGCGGCGCCGGGTCTAAAGAAAACGCTGTGGAGGCCACGCGGAACAGTCTTGGAAACCAGTCATGTGACTCTCCAGAGCTCGACGCCCTCGCTCACACCTGTCCCTCGGGAGAAGGAGAGGGTCCCCGGCGTTGGCCTGGGGAGGAAGCGTTTCCAAGCTCTGTGCCTCCAGCCCCTCAGCTTGGGGCGCTGCTGGGGACAGACTGGCTGACAGACAGTCGCCTCCCAAGAAGCAAATCCCAGATGGGGAAGGACAGGCTTTGGGCTCCCCTACCCCTGCCGTGTCCACCCACAATTCTCACCTGACCACACACCCTCAATGCTTCCTTTTTGTTGTTGCTGTTAAACACTTTATTTGTATTATTATTATTATATTAATTTTTATTTTATATCGGAGTATAGCTGATTACCACTGTCGTGTTAGCTTCAGGTGTACAGCAAAGTGATTCAGTTATACATATACACGTATCTATCCTTTTTCAAATTCTTTTGCCATTTAGGTTATTACAGAGTACTGAGCAGAGTTCCCTGTGCTATACGGTACGTCCTTGCCGTTTATTTTAAATATAGCAGTGTGTACGTCAATCCCAAGTTCCCAGTCTATCCCTCCCCCGACCCTTGCCCGCGACAACAAGGTTTGCCCCCGCCGACTTAACACCCTCCTCATTCTACGCCTCTCCTTTCACACCGGGTTTGCACGGCCCGGCTCCCCTGGGCCCTGGAGATGCGCCCCAAGGCCAGGGCCCCAGGGAGGCCTCGCCAGGCACCTCAACAGCAGCTGCCCCTGACCCAAGTCACACAGAGGCACGTGACTGCCTCGTCTCTTTGGGGGTTTTGTTTTCTCCATAGCACTTACCTGGAAGAATCTCATTTGTTGCCTTCATGTGTGTATTGTCGACCTGGAGTCCCCCACCAACACCGCGATGGCAGGTCCACATGGTGGGGGGAGGACCATGAAATTTCACTCACTGGCCCCTCCACCAGCACAGGGCTGAGTACACAGACGGCTCCCGAAACACACATTGAAAGAACAAAGGAAGGGACTTCACTGACGGTCCAGTGGTTAAGAATCCACCTTCCAATGCAGGGGACGCAGGTTTGATCCTTGGTCGGGGAACTAAGATCCCACATGCCACGGGGCAACTGAGCCCACGAACAATGCAGCTACTGAGCCCTCGCACTCTGGAGCCCGTGTGCCACAGCTAAAACCCGAAACAGCCAAAAATGAAAAATAAATAAATATTAAAAGAACAAAGGGACATGGTGACCCTGCTGGGAACCCAGCACGGGAGACAGAAATTGTGCCCCAGGAACTGTGCATTGCTCGGACCCTCCTACCCACCTATCTAGCGGCTTGCAGAGCATTTTAATTGTCACAGGTGAGAGCAGGACCCTGGGCTCGGAGGGGGATGGCGGTTTCTGAGTGGAAGGGACATTTCATGTTCCATCATGACACCAGTGGCACTTGGACTGACTTATATTCGGGGCAGAGACCATCCGCTGAGTTCTCTTAAACGAAGGCACCTCCCTGGGGATGGTGAATGGATCAGGGGACATATGGTCACAGACCCAGAAGCAACGAGCAATTAAAGCATGAGTCTGGGTCTAAAATTCAACTCAATTTCACATCATATCCGGAGTAATGACTCTTCCAGGTGATGACCCCAAAACGCCCCCTCTTGGGTCATTGCCCTGCTGTCTTTTCTCAGGGGTACCTTTTCTGCACACCTTCCTTAAAATGAAAGCCAACCTGGCCCTCTCTAGCTCCCCCACTCCCACTCATTCTATGCCTTTATTTATTCCCCACCTCCTTCCACTAGAACATATGCTTCAGGAGGCCAGTGGCAAAAAAATCAGCGTTTGAAAGTCATTGGAGGAAATGGGAGAGGCTGTTTCAGCAGGAAACCTAGAAACACCGCCAGGCTGGGTGAGGGCACAGGGAGAAGCCGCGGATTAATAGTGGTACCAGTCTGCGTGGCTGGGGGTTTCTCCAGAAATCCGCAGTAGCCTGGGTGTAAGTATGGAGAATGCAGACTCTTCCGTTAGCCCAGGCACGTTCTATAAGGGAAACAGGGCAATGGGGGAAGCCAGGAAAGAGAGGTTGCTTCAGGAAGAAAAGACTACGAAGGTGCAGGAAGAAAGAGGTGGTGAGAGGCTTTTATCTCGGCACAGAAAGGAGGATAAGGACGTGAGGCTGAGGGTGCTTAGCGGACGGGAGGATCCCCTGGTGAGTTGGAGTGAGCGCAGGACTCGGTGTCCCGGGGGGGGGGGGGGGGCAGCAGCGGGCTGGATGGATGGCCCACCTTCCTGGCAGAGTACTGGTCTCGTCCAGTGGCCCTGCGTCAGCTGTGGTTGGTCCCTTGCTCCAGGACCAAGGCTGCAAGACTCCAGCTCCCCAAGTGTGTGCTGACTCTGGAGACCAAGGCTTAGGCGGTCCAGAGGCTAGTCTGCTCTCCAGTCTATACAAGAGGCTTGCAGGATTCCTGTGGTCCTCCTTATTTTAAAGAGAGGATGACACGATTCCACCAAGTGATGAACGGCGTGCTTGGAATGCCCTGTGAGGGGCAAATGTATAGCCTGGAAACTTCATAACAGTCTTGGGAGTGAAGCCAAAAGACCTTGGATGGTTTGAGCGCCCAGCTGAAGGAGGGATACACAAACCTTGTCTGAATTCTCATGATGTGCTGGGCACTTTGATGCTCTATCCCACTTGATTCCTGGGATAATCCAATAAAACAAGCATGTGCCTTCCAATTCTGTAACAATTTCCCAGGCTGGATTTCCAAGGCTGCATATCAACCCTTTCTCTTCCATTCTAAGAACCAAATTCATGAATTAAGAGAATCTGGAAAGAAAGCTGGAAATGAAAAATGCATTGGGAGGGGGACCTATCCAACATTTTACAGCATGTACATTCATGATAGGCACCACGCCTAAAACTCAAAATACCCAGGATATGTTTTTATTCTCCCAAACTGTATGGAAAAATCCTCAAAAGGCTGTTGAAACCAGTAGCAACTGGAATTGCTACACATTTTATTAGCAGTTAACAGAAGCACATTTAGCACCTAGGTAATGCACCCAATTGATATATTTGCAAATTGAATTCAGTGAAGTGAATTATGTTAGATTTCAGGGATTCGATCCTGCAGCAAACGCTCATTTGGTGAACTGATTGACCATGAGTTAGTTCTGCCAATCAATGTTTTGGGCACAAAGCTCATCTCCCCCCTCAACCACAGACCCTCTTGACCACGCTGACCTTCTCCAAGGAGCTTGCCCTCTGCTGTCTGCAGACGTGTGTATGTTCCATTCAGAACCTTGTTCCATTGGTTCAACTTAACAATCCGTGGGCTGACCACATAGACGACTCTGCTAAGCATTGTTTCCAACACCTCAGGGGTTAGAAAGATGAGGTCAAGGAGCCGGTTCCCCCTACTTTCCCATGGAGGAGGGAAAGAGATGTGAAATGAGTGCTTCTGGTCCAAACAACCGCAGTGAGATCCACCATCAGATGCTGTCTTTCACACTGTGCTGTGTAAACGCGGATCCATGTTTGGCTGCTGACAGATGTTTTTCCACCAGAGATCACAGCCCATCCACCCTCTCCCCCACCGTCCCCATACAGATGTGATTTAGGCATCACGAATCAGTCACCACATTTGGAATATCAGCTACCAGATTTCCTCTTTAGAGATTCTAATGCAAATTGTTAACCCACAGATTTCTGTGCTTTTTTTTTTTTTTTTTTTTTTTTTTTTAGAAATGCCAGTTGTCTGTAAAGATGCCAAATGGCATGAACACTATTTGGACATTGGGCTTACGGACAGGTCTTCCTTGGACAAAATAAATGCATCTCATGGAACAAACTTGGTTTGGGGGAGGGGGGTGCCCTGGCAGAGCTGGCTGCCACAGATTCCAGCTTGAACCGGGAATGTCATCCAGCGGGAAACAGACGCACTGCAGAGCACCCGAAATTAATCACTGCTGTTGGCATTTTAATAAACAGCTGCTTTTGAAAATGCTTTGGAATGAACACAATCCTGACCACCAAATGGTGCTGAAAGAAGATCGGAGGTTATAAAAGCTGATACTTTTGAAAGCAAAGAGAGAACAAACTTGAAAGTCATTCTTAACAAGACTCCTTCAGAAATGAGACCCTGCTACGTGACCATAAGCAACCCGTCATGAGATCAGGCCCCAAAGGAAGCACAGAGCCGTGGAAAGCGTGCAGGCACCTAACCCAGGGCTGCACTGATGCACCCTGTGGATTGAGGGGGTCTCTCCCCTCCTTTTCCATGAAGCAGTGATGGGTCAGCTCCCCATCTGGGCTTTCGCAAATGTCTGACGAGGTGATGGGCGTGGCCATTCTTTGAGCGGATAAAGAGGCCCCCAGAGCCTGTCACCACTCACATCCTCCAAAATGGGACGTGGAGGCAGCTCCATCGGCAGCGTAAAGAGAATTCTAGTAAAAGTCAAACCCGTGTTTCTCTGCCTGGTTTCCTAGGATAAGACTCTCGGCCTTCTTTGCCAAACTCCCGTGGTGATAAATCGAAGATGGAAATGATTCAAAACAACAAAAAGGTCAAATGGTTTGCCTTCCGCGGGCCTCCTCTGTGCTGGGAAGGTCCGTGAATGGACGGACAAGGGCCACCCACGCCCTGTAGAGCAGGAATCGAAGCCCACTGTCCCCTCCGGCCACTCTACTCCCCCCTTTAGAGACCCGTTTCTGTTCCTTGAGACTGCCGTGCTCCCCACAGACAGGAAATTTAAAAAATTCACCCAGAAGGCAAGGCAATCACTGGAGTACTTCCTTCCCAGGTCCAAACTAGAAGATGCAGCCAGAAGATGCAGCCCGGGAGAAGGAGGAGCCCTGCCCGCTCCAGGTGAGGGGTCGGCCAGGACCAGACGGGCCAGGGCGGCTCCCCCTGCAGCAGCACAGGCTAGAGATGACACCTCCGCTCCGTGCCACTAGGAGCTTAGCCATGGTAGACGTGGAAGTAATCCCCCGGCTAACACTTCACGTGGCTCAGTGACAGGAGAGAGATACGCCGTGAACTCCAGGCTGCTGTCGATGGCCCGCGTGCCGAGGGTGCCCCTGTGGGCTCCGCGGGCGCCTCACCTCCCCGGCTGGGTCTGGGGCCAACCTCACACCATCTTCCCTGAGTCTGGGGCAGGTCTGGCCTCAGTGGCTTCGGTTCATCACACGGACAGAAAGACCACCCTGTCCATGGCACTTGGTACCCCCAGGGCTGGTGAAAGCATCTCAGGTCTTGCTGAAGACAGCCGGGCCTCTGTTTGACATCACTGGCAGCTTGTCCGTGTCGGCGAGCCCTGACGCCCTGGAACCACGTCTGGGGACGTAAGACAAGAGTGAGGGACAGCTGTACCACCCGTGGAGAGCAGGGCCCCAGGATTAGGAGGGAACAGCTGACTAATTCAGGGCAGACTCAGTCTAAGGGTACCGATGTTTTAGACGATGTTTGCTTCCCATCCACCAACATTCTGTTCCTACAGAGAAACTAATCAGGTGGCCTAAAGAGAAAATAAACCAGCACCTGTTAATTAGCTTAAATATAAGTTTTAAACCATAATGTTCAGCCGGTTGAATTTGGAAGCTGAGAGGCCAAAGAGAAAATAACATCCACTATTTCTCAGAGGCTAAATGTTGATGTTTATAGAAGTCAAAACAGAATCCAGTGTCTGAGATCTGGAAGTGGGTGGGCTGGATAAGAATGTGAGAACAGATTGGCTGCGTATTGATCAGTGCTGAATCTGGGGGATGGATGTTGGGAGCTCATTGTACCATTCTCTCTACTTTTGTGTATGTTAGAAATGTTCAGTAATTAATGCTCTTTTTAAAAAAACCTATACAAGTACCACACTCTTAGCTTTTGGTGTTTCTAAAAGTTAAGTGTTAAAAAACAATTTAGAACCATCCTCGATTGTCACTGAGACCAACCATGTGATTGACCCAAGGCTCAAGGGGAGGGGAGGGAGGCTGCCAGCTTTCCAACCTCACTGCCAGGAGGACTCTGCATCAGGCCTTCCCAGCGGCTCATGGGACAGTCGGGGTCTCTTTCCCTACCCCCTCCCAACAGGCCTAGAATCCCACAGACTTGAGTGGGGCAGGCCCCTCCCCCGAGTTTTAAGAACGGCCACGGTGAGCGGCCTGAACCCATCAGTCTCAGGTCACGTGCGGCCACAGTGGGTGCAGGGCTGGGGCACACGACCTGGGGACTGAGGCCAGGGGGACTCGACCACTGACGAACCCAGGACAATCGCCTCGTTCCAGACAGACCGAGACCTCTGGGGACCCTGCCTGTGACCTGAGCTGCCCCAAGCAAGGAGGACCTTGGGAACTTGGTTCAGGCCCTTCCCGCCTGTGAATAGGAGAGCGGCCGGTGCCATGGCAGCCACCTGGAGTCCACAGGGGGGCCAGACAGAGGAGGAGTCCCAGGGACCCACCAGAGGCCCACTCACACCTCAACTGAATCCCACCCGCCCCCTGCATTTTCCAGACACATCGGCTGACACGCTCTTTCCCTCCGAGCATCTGAGGCTGTGTCTCAGTTTCCTGCCGCCAGCATGACTTGGAGACTGGCTGTCACAACCCCAAACAGAGGTGTCACAGCAGTTCTTCCCCAGGTAAGCGTTTTTCCTCCTGAAAGACACAGGTCAGCTTTCGAGATGCTCCTGAGTTTATCCTGTGAGTATCGTTTTGTTCCTCGAGCGCCTGGGGTCCTGAGGTCAGCCGCTGCCCTTCCGTGTGGTCTCTTTGTCCTCAGGGCTTCCCGACCGTGGTGAATCATTCCACCAACGAGCCCTGCCTGCCCGTTAAACAAATTCAGAGCCCTGGACAAAGCCCTCGGGATCCCTGTGACAAGGTCCGGTGTTTCTCCACATCAGGATGCAGCGCCTATTCTAAGGTTTTTGTTTCCAAAGACACGTTATTATAACTAGGGGGCTTTGATAACACATTTCTAAGCAAAAATACACAGAACCTCGTCAACTGGTAAATGAGAAGGGCTCTCGCCTCGTCCTGGA
This sequence comes from Eschrichtius robustus, assembly GCF_028021215.1. Lineage (NCBI taxonomy): Eukaryota > Metazoa > Chordata > Mammalia > Artiodactyla > Eschrichtiidae > Eschrichtius > Eschrichtius robustus. The sequence continues at coordinate 2,686,182 of NC_090839.1, read as the reverse complement.
CGTGGTGCACCGGGCTGCATCCTCCAGAGCGCGGAGCTGGCTGCACGGCCTTGGGGAATATGAGTGCACTTGAGGATCTCCACACGGGACACTCATGACCGGCCACACACCATCAAGACCCATATCTCGTCTTCTCTTCTGGTTACCTGACGTCAATTCTTGGGGCTCCCGCCCTCCTTCCCTCGCTTCCTTTCTCTCTCTAACTTAACCTGGGTTTGGACATTTTAAACCTGGTGACTGTCACACAGGGACTTCTTTGAGTTTGCAGTTGAGTGAGGCTGAATGTACACAGTGGGACCACGCGTGTGTCCATCGAGGGGTCAGAGCGGCTAATTTGACGATACCCATGGACGCAGGACACGCTGCCGGCTCACCAGGGCTGCAGTCAGCCTTACAGGGAGCGTTGCTGTTTATTTCACTTCCTCCTCCAAACTGTCCCCACCAAGGATGTTGAAAACTAGGCCCAGCTCTCCACCTAAGTGGCATTACACAGCACTCCAAGTATGGACGGCTGAGCTGGGGAGAGAGGCTATGCGCCCCAAGACGGCCCCTGAGTCGCCAATAGGTCGGGCCCCATGCACAGCTGCATCCCTCTGAGGTGCTCGCCTTGCCTGGGCACCTTTGCAGCTTCACTGCCCCTCTTATGAAAGCGCCAACGGCTGCTTTGTGGCGCTTGGACATTCATACCCAATAATAGTTCATACCCAATAACAGAGCCCGCTTCACAATGAGCGGTGTGGGTGCGCACACGGGCCCTGTTATTAACACAGCCGTGCCGTGCCCTCAAAGGTGTGATTAAGCACCGCCTTGGATGAAAAGGAATTTCAAAGGCAGCTTTCTCTCCCTGACTCCTTTGAATCTGCCTGAAAAAAAAAAAAAAAAAATCAGAACTTGATTCCAAGCTTGTTCTGGGAGATGACAAATTAATGAACTGTCGTCATGTCACTAAAGACTTAGCTCAGAACTCAGGTTACCAGGCGGATCGGTTTTTATTAGTCGCCTTACTCTGGGCTCTTTGCAATTGCAGCCTTCTATTGTGGCTGCAGAGGGCATTGTCTGAGGCTGATGAGTGTCTCCACACGAAGATTAAGCAGAAGCAGAGATTAAGTGGTGTCTTTCTCCCCATCCCACTCTCCTTTTGCCCCGGTCAAAAGAAGCAAGAAAGCAGAATTCAAGTGAAAACTAAGCAGTGTATAATTCTCAAATGCAATCGTTAAATGCCCATAATCGGTACAGCAGCTATTAGACCAGTGCTTTTCACAAAAGGTTCAGATGCTTGTCTTGCCTTTGAAAGGATCTGCTCCTTGAAATCTGACTTAGGGGGGATTCAATCAGCATGAATATCTTTGAGGTACTTTCCCCACGAGATAGCTGTCAACTCGCTGGAACAAATCAAGCCGTTTACAATGTATTTACGCGGGGGTCCACGTGGAGATGGCTTGAATAAGTTCATTGTGCTCCCTTCAAAGTGGAGTGATGAGGAATCAGAAGACGTTTTATACAACGGGAAGAAGGCAATTTGCCTTCCGGTGACCCTTTCATGCTCAAAGGATCCCAGCAGTGGAATATTGACGAAGGACAAAGTGCTTCTACTTTGTGAGACAGTCGTGTTGCAGCAACAGGGCTGGAAATGAAACAGAGACGAAACCGGACATGAGTTTGAGCCAGATTTTACATGGGTCTCACTTGGGAGCCCAGCATGAGGTGGGTAGAATCTGTTCAAATATTTTAAGCGGCCAAAATCAAGCCCTCCCCAGGCTAATCTGGGCGACAATAACCCTGCCGCCCAACACTTCCTTGGGGCACAATGACCAGATCTGTCATTTGTTCTTATTTGCTTGAGGGATTATTGTCCCTCTCCTTTACTTACTTTTTTTTTTTTTTTTTTTTTTAATTAATTAATTAATTTATTTATTTATGGCTGTGTTGGGTCTTCGTTTCCGTGCGAGGGCTTTCTCCAGTTGCGGCGAGCGGGGGCCACTCTTCATCGCGGTGCGCGGGCCCCTCACCATCGCGGCCTCTCTCGTTGCGGGGCGCAGGCTCCAGACGCGCGGGCTCAGCAGCTGTGGCTCACGGGCCCAGCTGCTCCGCGGCATGTGGGATCCTCCCAGACCGGGGCTCGAACCCGTGTCCCCTGCATTGGCAGGCAGACTCTCAACCACTGCGCCACCAGGGAAGCCCTACTTACTTTTTAAAGGAATAATTCAAACAAAATTACGACGACATTAGCATGTTCTTTTCAGTTTTAGTCACTGACATAATGTTACCCCTCCCATTCTTTCTTGGTTCCCTTTTGGTCCTGATGTGTAAGGATAAACCATCACACACAGTCACGTTCCTGGGTCAGACTTTGCATTGTCACCCCCCCCCCACCCCTTGCGGTAATCTGGGGAGTACGGCAGTCTCGGGGAGACTGGGTCCTCTGGCCCCCTCGGGGAGAACGGACATGGGGGGCTGGTTCTGAACTGTTGTTAGTCCTGCAACATCTTCCCTGGAGTAGGCTCCTGGGAGCTAAATGTCTTGTGTCTAAGGTTGTTGATATTTTTATGTTTATTTTTATATATCGTCAAATTGTTTTCCCAAGGAACTAGACCAATTGACAGTGCCATCAGCAATGTAGGATCGTAGCACACAATAGCCCCAACAGTATGAAAGATGACAGTTTTTTAAATATGTTAATTTGACAGATTTTTCTGCAGTTCCTTATTATCTTTTGCTACGTCAGGGATGTTGACCGCTGCTCCCGCGCTGCCCACATTACAGCAGCACGTGGACCATCCATCCCAGGGCTCCCACTGCAGCTGCAGCCCTGGCCTCACCCCAGGGCCTCCCTCATCGAATGTCTGTCGACTGCGTTAATGATTCAAGGACCCTGTTATTTCTTTAATAATGTCACCTACAAAGTGTGTTGTGTCCCTGCTCTTCCCCCCAGAGCACATCTGGGATGGGAAGTTAAGTGTATTTTCCAACGTGGCCTGTCTGATAAGTTCAGTCTGATCTTACAACTCACCTGATTTGTGGTGGAAAGTTGCCAGGGAAACAGCTCTCCCAGGAACGGGAGGCTCAGGGCCGGACTCGCTTCCCTGCCTTGTGGGCGTGCGAAGCCCCTCTGTTCTCAGCACGTCAAGAAGCATCACAGGCCCCCGTCTGACCCCAGCCTTCAGCCAGGCGGAGCCTGAGTCCCTGCTTGGTCCCCAAGGACCCCCATGGCCAGCGGTGCCCGGTGGGTGAAGGGAGAGGCCAAGGGCAGTGAGCCCGAGGATCGGGGAGGCCCGGTACCGTCTCACCCTCACTCCGTCTGACACACGGACACAGCTCTGTGCACCCAGCACGCCTGCTGGGAACCTGTGACTTGCCTGTTCCCCACGAGCTTGATGTCCGCACGCGAGACGGAGTGTTCCTTCTGTCAGCACAAGTACACGTTCAGCTTGCCCTTGGTTCTGGGAAGCAAGATCAGCACGACACGATGATTCTAGGGGACCACGTGAAAATATTTTTAAAGCTCTATCTCCTTTTCTTGGGTGTCACATGTAAAACACAGACTTAGATGCTGGCTCTTCCTTATTGAATAGGTGCGTGTGTGATTCTTAGCCCACATTTTAAAGAATCACCTTGCGCTGCCAGAATAAAGTGTTATTATCCTGAACAAGGCCAACCTTCCCAGGACGCCTTTATTCAGATGGTTCCTGGAAATCCTGGGCCAGGGGCTCAGCTCCTAGGTGAGAGGGAACCTGGGGGGTGCCAAGAACCCATGGATTCTACCAGTGGGATTGAGTTTCCCACTCTGGCGGGGGACGGGGGTGGGTTGTGATTCCAAGGTGCAGGTGAGGATGCCCCTGGACTTGTGCTCGGCACGCTTTGGTGGGGAAAAACCACCCTCAGAAGACGGGAGAGCCACAGGCCCAGGACTGGCAAGCTTCTTAGGCCTTGAGCCCCACACCCCCTGGGAACATCTCAAAGCCCAGCCCCCTCCAGGGATGCTGGCCCAGCTCCACCACGTGCCAGAACTGGGCTTGGCGGGGCCGAGGAAGGGACAGTGGGCACACCGTAGCTGAGGGTCCCGGGCACTCACTAAATGCCTGGCGATCTGGCTGCGTCTCTAGAACCTGGGGAGCAGTGGAAGGTTTCGAGGGTTTCATTTAGTCACATGTGCCTTTGAACAGATGACTGTGTGAGCGGATGGGGAGGGCAGTGGGTGGGCAGGGATGCTCTGGGGCCCACTGCAATCGTCCGGGTGAGAAATGGTGGCAGAAGTGATGCTGGTGAGAGTAGAGAAGAGGTCTGTGCATGTCAGGAGTCAGGGTGCAGGGCACGGCTAGATGAGCAAACCTAGATGGAGAGACGTCTGTCCACACATCATATACAGCTGGAGAAACAGAGGGCTTGGGTCATCTGGCCACATTTTTCTCTCTCAGGTTAAAGCTCTTGGAATCTACCCTGAAGGTGATGGGAATCATGACAAGATCTTAAAGAAGACAGCGGACGTGATCAGTTTTAAGACTTAGAAACTTCACCCTCTGGGCTGGGGAGGAGGGGTGAGCTGGGAGGGGAATGTTTCCCCAGACTTCTGTGAAAATGAATGTGTCAAATCAGTTTCTTCATCTTTAAAATGAGGTTAAAAATAACTTGTTTGGGGCTTGGGCAGCATATAAAATAACCATCGTCATATCTATCATTCATAGTTTGCTTAGGCATCATGCCAAAGCCTTCACCTACAAAATCTCACTTAATTTAATCTTCAAAACAATCTGCAGGACAGATGTGATGGCCTGCCTTTCAAGGATGAGAATATCAAGTGTCAGAGAGTTTGAACATTTGCCTAAGATCGTCCAGCTATTATGGCAGAGCAGGGCTTTGAAATCACAACTGTGGAACTGGGGAACATCAGTGTCTTAAACTTCTCAGGTCTTAAGATGCCTGCCAACAATAGCTCTGCAGTGTGAGTAGGATCTGTTAATATTTCACAGGCGAGGAACGGAGGCTCAGAGAAATTAAGCAATTTTCCCACCCCGGAAGAGCTAGTTTTAGCACCGTGCTTGTATAAATCAGAAGGTAAGATGCAGATGGTTTGTGCAACTTCATCACTTACCGAGATCCCGGCCTCATTGCCTACGAACTTCCCATGTCCAGTGAGCGTCTGCAAGTTCATGCTTTCACACAGACAAGACCTGGAGTGATTTGGAAGAGGGCGGGGCATTTTTATTATATAGAATAAAAGGAAGATTCTGGTCACAGAGTTCCATCGGAGAAGCCAGGTACCAAGCCAGAGTGAGAGACAGGGCAGATCTGGGAGAGCTGGGGGTTGGGGCCCCTGGGCTGTGGCAGGGCAGTGAGCGAAGTGGGTGGGGTGACCCGCTTCTGGTGGGTGATCGGATCTCCACGCTCCAGGGCAGCCCTGCTTGACCCCTCCCTGGTGCGACTGAAGGCTTTCCGTCTTCAGTGATGAGGAGCGATGCTGGAGGTGGCCACCCCGTGTCCCCACCAAGTGCAAAGACCAGATTGCGAGGGGACCCATGGCTCTTGGAAATGAGTCTCCCCAGACAGCTTCCCTTCTGACAATCTCCTTTTTCTTGCGATTAAGCTATTGTATACAGTTGCTGCTAACATCCAGATTTCCAGAAAAGCCCAAGCAATTGGGCTTGGAAGACAAATCCAAGCCCTTGAACAGACCACATAGAAACTTGTGACCGAGACTAAAATTTAAGAGATGAAATGTCTGTGTCTTTATTTGGTATTTGTTTTTCTCTTTCTGACATACCTCACTCCGTATGACAGACTCTAGGTCCATCCACCTTGCTACAAATAACTCAGTTTCGTTTCTTTTTATGGCAGAGTAATATTCCATTGTATATATGTGCCACATCTTCTTTATCCATTCGTCTGTCGATGGACACTTAGGTTGCTTCCATGTCCTGGCTATTGTCAATAGAGCTGCAATGAACATTGTGGTACATGACTCTTTTTGAATTATGAGGACACAGAGGGGGAAGGGTAAGCTGGGATGAAGTGAGAGAGTAGCATCAACATATATACACTACCAAATGTAAAATAGATAGCTAGTGGGAAGCAGCCGCATAGCACAGGGAGATCAGCTTGGTGCTTTGTGACCACCTAGAGGGGTGGGATAAGGAGGGTGGGAGGGAGGGAGACGCAGAGGGAGGGGATATGGGGATATATGTATACATATAGCTGATTCACTTTGTTATACAGCAGCAACTAACACAACACTGTAAAGCAATTATACTCCAATAAAGATGTTAAAAAAAAAAAGAAATGAAATGGCCAGTGGCATTTGCTAAGTCTGGGTTTCTTTGAGATTCCAGCTGGAGAGGTGACTGGGCACCCAGCCTTTGGAATCAGACCCCCTGCAGCTTGATCCCATCAAACCCCCCTTTCACGGAGTAGGGTAACGTGTGGTCCTGGTCTCACCAGAAACAATGAGATCCCGGGTTACTCAACCCTCACCTCACTTGAAGCACTAATTCCAGTCATAGCAAATGACAGCCCTGCTGACCAGAAGTCATTACGAGAATGCTTTTCAATTATTTTGTTAAATCATTGAGGTGAAAAAAAAAAGAACTGTTCCATTCTTCCTCCACTCTTTGACACCGTGAATTGCAAACTACACATTGTAAATTGAAAACAACTTTCTGGGAGGGAGGGGGCACAATACTGACTTTACTCTTTCATTTTTATGACCCAGCCTAATTTCTGTAAATTACAAAAAAAAGAAAAATATTGATCTTTGAATTGAACCATAAGGAATTTGCCTAAAAGAACATTGCTTCCACATTTTCCGTTAACATCTTGGGGAAATCTTTAAACAGTCTCAAAGCTTTTCCTTGAATTTTACCTTAATTTAGCTTCCGAAAAATGCTTGAGGTGGGAGGAGACGATGAAAGTGTGCCGCTTCTATTTCACGCTTGGCCAAGAGCAGATGAGCATCTTGTTGAATGGCACCCACATGCAGACACAGAGCAGAACGGGAATCCGAGGCTCCGGAACCCGCATGGGCTGCTCTTCCCTCTAATCACTCGTTCATGGTTTCTCTCCTATGACCATCACACCCAAAAAGGTAAGGAAACCCACCTTAAGGCAATGGCCTCAGGTACAGACTCTCAGAAATTATGAGCTGCAGGTGTATGATTTTCCTATGGCTGCTATAACAAATGACCACAAATTCAATGGCTTAAGACAACAAAAATGTGTTCACATATGATTCTGCAGCTGGAAAGTCGAAACCAGTTTCCCCAGGCTGAAATCAAAGTGTGGGCAGAGCTGGTTCTTTCTGGAGGCTTCAGGGGTGGATCCGGTTCCTTGCCTTTTCCACCTCCCGTGGGCTGTGTGCATTCCGTGGCTCCATCCTCGCATCCTTTGCACACCCTTGTGCTTTCATCTTCGTGTCTGACAACGTGTCATTGACCCTCCTACCCCTCTCTTATAAGGACCCTTGTGATTACACCATGAGGCTAACCCAGCTGGTCCAAGATAATCTCCCATCGCAAGGTCCTTGACTTAATTACATCTGCAAAATCTCTTTTGCCGTGTAAGGTGACATATTCACAGGTTCCACAGGTTAGGATGTGAACATCTTTGGGGATCATTATTCAGCCTATCACAAAGGGAAAGCAAAATGAGAGATGGAGGACATCATTTTATTTTTGTGCATATTTTGTTATATATATTTTTTCTATGCCTGGCTGCCTTATTTTGACTTCTTTTAGGACCTTACCCTGTGAGCTATGATTGGTGTCAGTACTGTAGCTTTGAGTCCACTGCAAATGTGTTTGTTCATCCAACAAATATTAATCGGTTGCTGTATTTCAAGGTCCTGTGCTAGAGCCTGGTGGGTGGGCGGGCTGGTGGGGGGCACACATCTATGTGAATTAGCCTCTGCCCTACAGGAGCTTGCAAATCCAGTGGGAAGACCAGATACTCATGAAAACAGGCAAGACTTCAAAGGAGAAGATGGCATAAAAGCGAGTGGTTCAGAGAAAACTTCCTGCGGACAGGACCTCAGGGAGGGGCAGCCAATACTGACAAGAGAGGGCAGGGTTGGGCACCTTGGAGGGGGAATGACCTGGACCAGTCCTAAAAGACACAGGTAGAGGGAGAAGATCAGGGTCTCCAAGAAGAAGAACATGATGGGTAAGTCCCAGAGGTGAGGATGTGTGTGATTTCTTCTGGGCGTAGAGCAGATGCTGCTACAATGGAATTCAATGTTCATTTGATGAACCCAGAAGGTGATTTTGGCTAAAGTGGGCAGAGTTGGAATTTGAAGTATCTGCATCCAATACCAGGTATTAGGACTTTACCCTATAAACAGGGAAAAGTTATGGAAGGATTTTAGAGGGGAAATGATACAATGAAGTCAATAATCTGACAACGTGGGGCACAGCGGCAGGGGAGATCCTCACTGTATAAAAGGGAAGGGGGCCTAGGAAGCCAGGGGGACCCACCTAGGTGGTTGGTGGGATGGAGAGAAAGTGCATTTGGAAGGCAGCTCCGGGAACAAGTCCAGGGTTGGGCTTCTGCATGAAAATGGGTGGAGGTTGCAGGAAAGAAGATAGACAAGGCATCTGTGAGCCAAGGACAGACATGGCAAAGATGGGATGAATTTGTGAATTCACTACTCACAGGCTGAATGGCCTTATTTCTTCACCTATAAAATGGAGATGCCCAAAGTAGATAAATGCCCCCACTGGGTGCGTTGGTGTGAGGGTAGGAACATCGTATGTAAAATGCCAGAGCCACCTCTGTGGAAGGTGCCCAGTAAAAAGGGAACCATCACCCAACAGCCCAACGCAGGCCTCCATCAGCCCAACTCAGGCCTCCATCAATCAGCCCAACCGTCCTCTGACACTGGACTTCCACCTTCCCCACAGCTGCCCCACATAACCTCTGAGGGACCCGAGACTTGGTCTCTCTGCCAGGTCTCCACAATCTGGGCAGAAGCATCTCGCTGGCTTCCCTCCAGCTCTAGCACTAGCTCGTTCAGCCGGGAGGGGAAGGAGACCCCTCTTCCCTCTGACCTCACCCTCTGAAGGGCTGACACACCTGCCTTCCACCTGCTCAGGATTCCAAAGACAGTAAGAGCATCTATGTGTTTAGAAGCCAAAATGGCAGCTTCACCAGCTAGATTCCACTTGACATTTTCCCCATGGCATGAAGTATTTTTCTACAATGTTATTTTTTATAAATTCCTTGGTACAGATTAAACATTTAGATTGTTTCTCTTCATCTTCTTCTTTTTGTTGTTGTTGTTATTTTAAACAACACTGCAGTGAACATCTGTCTAATTAATCTTTGGGCATATCCATGATTATTTCCTTAGGATAAAATTCTCAGAGTTTAATTTCTATATCGATGGTGCTACAAAACCAAAGGTCTTCTGTCCTAGATGGCAAATCCTGCATCGTTTACCTGGAGACAGCAGCCAACTTTCTTGCGGTTAACACACATTCATATGAGACGTGTGCATTTACAATCGTACTGCAGCAGCAAAAGTAAAAAAAAACCAAAAAACATCCTGACTTATTAAACATCGTGTTTCGCATGGCTCCATGGTAGTATCTGAGGTTCTGTTTCCTTCTTCATTTTGGAGACACAGGTGCAGGAAATTAAAATAATTTCACACTCTAGCATTGGTATAAAGAAAGGCTATTATTTCAATGATACGTGTACTAAATGTTAAAACATTTCTGTTGCGTAGCAAATGTATTTGCCTGTCCTTTAATAGGTCTTAGAGTTAGTATTGAAAGCACATGATCAAAGTAGGATTTGTCACATTTCTTGTTAGCTTTCCAAAGTGGATGGTGCCGTCTGAATGCTACCCTTCACACACACACACACACACACACACACACACACACACACACACACACACACATATGTATGATTCAAGTTCCAACTGTACCCATTCCCAATTAAAAGATTTCAGATCAAGAATGAGACGCAAGACAGACAGAAGTCCTATGCCCACCTTACAGATATTGGAAGTGGTCGAGTGTCCATGCAATTCCTTTACTGTAAAAATATTCTTTTTCCAGGGTCCATGTATATATAGCCCCGTTGCTTATAGACAACATCTCCATTCTTTGTGCCTGACTTTTCAACTCTTACCCAGTGGTTTTCTAGTTAATAAGAGGGTTAGGTGCAATACAGCCAACACACAGGGACCTCAAAGGGGGAGGTTTTGTAATCGATGTAAACTCGAACTGAATTAGTATTAGACTTTCCCTTACGTTTAATTAAGTCTAATTAAACAATGCCGACATCTTCCTGGCACCTGTGGTGCGATTATGTTAAATATTTAATGCTTGTGAAGGATTAGGCTGGGCTTCTAATCTATAGCTAACAATCTGTTCCCTCTCTGGAGTACTTTTTATTTAGTTCTGCTTTTGTATAATGAGTTACATTTCAAAGGAAATGGTGAAACACTCCAGCACGGACTGGCCAAGATGTCACCTGGCGAATTCGAGAGACGCATCTCGCCAACGTGACTTACACGCGCAGCCGGCTGGCTTTGCTGGACCACAGCGACAGTGTCCCAAGAAGAGAGAAAGGAGAAAGCAAAAGGCACCACGGAGGCTTCTGGAGATTTTTTCAGCTCCATGCTGCCAGTGATTAAGGGCTTTGAGGGTGAGGATACCAAGTTCACATCGCAAACACCACTGAACACTGTCTCACAGCTGCACTGCCTCCATCCCCCGCTTCCCCAAGGGCGTCAGCTGTCCTGTGAAAAAATACACTTGTATGTTTTTACCCCTCCTCCCCTCCATGTCCCCAGGACCCGCACATCCATCCTCCTCTGGAAATAAAGCCTCTCTACAAACCTGAGCTCCTCTTTCGAAGAACTCACTTCAAAGAAAAGGCCATGGTTATTTCTGGATGCAAAACTATAAATGCTGAGTAAGGGTGTTTATAGAATGTCATGCTTCTCCTCCAAAGGAACACCGGGGCCTCATTATTCATCTTGGCCCGAAATGCTTCTGAGAAAAGAAATTCAATGTGTTCTTTGCATATGTAACACTTGGTACAAAGACTCTTGAAACTTGCAGCTTTGTTTCATTCCTCTAATGATTCCTGATATTTTTAACATATTAGGGAACAAAAGACAGATTTCTGTAATGAGTTTTCTAGTGGTGGAATCTGTGTAATCAATTTCTCAGGGTTTTTAAAGATTCTTCCTTCTCAGCAGAGCATGGCGGCAAGTAGGTACTCCTTCCATACAAGTTGAAAAGAAGCTGCAGGAGCCCCATTTATTAAAGCAAATGGACTTCTTAAAAATTGAATGAGCACAGCTGATACAAGTTCTGGTGGTGGATGAATTACGTTCAACATTTGGGGCAGAGATGAAGATCAACTCGACTCCTCCCAATTAAACTCCAAGGCTTCTAAAGAGACCCAGAGAATGATGCCCTGAAACCTGCAGCTCCTACCCCTGAATCCCTCCCAAGGCAGGATGAGAGGGAGGGAGGGGGCAGAAAGCCAGGCACATGCTCAGAAGCAAGCCTTATCCAGGAGATGCTCAGGTAGTGGCAGAACCATGGGAACTTTTGCAAGCTGCAGCTCAGTCCATATACTTTTGGAGTGCCGAGGTGACGTTCTGCTCCAGAGCGGTTGGGCATGGGTGGATTTGAAGTGTCCCTCCATGGGAAGCCCCCCACCCTTGTAAGAATGCATCCCAAGTGAAAACAGGGTGGTGCCCTGTCCACAGTGGCAAAAATTAGGAAACAGCTCCCTGCCACCTGTTAGAAGGCCGAGTCATGTGTATTCAGGAGCGTCACTGGATTTTCAAAAGTAACTTTGCACTTATGTAAAATTAACAGGGTGTTCATTATAAAATCCATGCAGCATCTTATTAATCGTTTCCTGTCACTGGAAGCAGAAGGTAGAGGTTCCTTAAGCTGGGCTTGTGTTGCCCTCTAGTGAAAGAGGTCAGCATTATGCATGCAAAATTATTTTGATCACTGCATAATTAATGTTTACGGAGGAAGGCAGAAAAGAATCAAGCCCCAGCCTGTTTAGAAAGGTTAAGTGTTTATATATATACATATACACGTGTATATACATGTATGTGTGTGTGTGTCCCCATCCCCCTAGACAACCCCCCCCTGCCCCTTCACTTGACTTAGCATATGGAAGCCATTTCTTCTTCCCTGTCACTTTTATTTCTTGGCATGGAAGTTTCGTTTTATATGGCTATCAACAGGCAAAGATCCAAGCATAAAGAATAAATCAACAGTGCTGATCGGAGACACAGAGCTTTAATGCATAAGTATATATTTAATGTGTCTGCTGAAAGAATGTCTAATTACCCTGTCATTGAACAAAGCACATGTTCAACTGTGATAAATTATGCCATCCTTTACTTCTGCAAAACATATTGAGATTTAGGAAAGCAGCAGCAAAATCACAAAGATCTACCCAGTGGAAGAAGCTAGCACCCAGACCATCTCGGGAGCAGGAGACAGAGCAGGGGCAAGGACAGGGCAATGCCCTAAAGGCTTAATTTCAAACCCAGGCTGCCCAGGCTGCCACGTGTGGCAAGAAACAAGTCCTCCCTGAGTGACCTCTTTCTGAATCCGTGCTGCTCCTTTCTTGGACTTTTATTGGGTCTATATTCTGCCCTTATGAATTCCACGTTGCCACAGGCTGGATTCCAAAATCCAAACCAGTGTACATTTCAGAAAAAGGGAAAGGGAAGGCCACATGCGTATTTGTAGTCATGCCTCTTCCCACATGAGGCTGCAAGATCCAGACACATGGTGTAGAGTCCCTACGAAAGTAGCCCCCCAAAGGGTAATAGATATAAGATGGCAAGGTGCCCCATTAATCTACACCAGGTAGATTAATTTGGGGAGGGGATAAAGTGGGATAACTGTGGGTTGTATGAAACTAATCAAAGTGCAGCTCACTGATGGATCTAGACCATCGTGGGCTGGGATGCAGCTCAGACGGTAACATCCGAGGAACGCCCTAGAAACCAGGGATCCAGGGGCTGTTCTGGAGTGGAAGCCAAGCAGGAGCTCCTGCTAATGTCCATCCAATATGGACTCATTTCACCAAGTTCCCTCCCCTGCACGCCTGCCTTTGTCACTCCCATCCACCCCCCTCCTTTACTGAGTCTTGGTTCTGACATTTCTTCTCCCAGATGCTGGTCATCACAGGTCCCCAGACTCTCCAAAAGCCCAAGAGGGAGTTCTGGCTGAGAGTCCCAGAACTCAGCATATTTATTCTGCAACGTCAGAGAAGAAACCACGCTGTGCTCTGTGATTTGTGCAGTGTTCGGTCCCATGGACACAGAAGCACTGGGTTTCTATTTATGTCAGCAAGAGACAAAACAAACCAGGGAGAGAAAATATGAATTCATCCTGCCTCGGTATCTATTCCTTTCCTGAGAGGATGCCCAGAGTAGCAATCTGTTTCCTCAGTGGCGATTATATTTCTTATTTCTTTGATTACCTCTTGTAATAGTATTCTTTTATTTACTGACATAGAAGAGAAGGCCTTACCGTGATGTCTCCATCGTGTGTAAAATATAGAGCCAGGAACATCAGTCCTTTTATGCTTTACTGAATTGTGATCTATCGACTGAAGGGCGCATGAAAAAGAGAGATAAAAAAATCTATTTCTGATACCATATTGGCTCTAAAATGTCAAAGTCTTCTTTATTGCTTTAGGAGATTTGTATCCTTATTTATCTTTCTCAGTTTATTTTCAGAGGCTGCTGTCTCCATGTTGTTTCACAGGCTGCTGTTTCCGTGTATCATCAGGACCCTCCCTTGCTGCTTCTTGGGATCTTATCAAGGCCACCTAAGGCCGCTGAGAAAGAAAAGCCAGGGGATCCAGGCCAGCAGGGGATGACAGGTCAGAGGCACAGATGTGTCACACGGGCAGCCGTGGGCCATGCGTGCAGGTTAAGCTCTTTTTAGTAATTTTTAGTGAGGACCTAAGAGACACTCTGATTCTTTGAACATTGAGAAATTGATAGACACACTCACTACTGTGCTTTTTTTTTTTTAATTTTTTTTTAAAATTGTTTGTACTGTTTTGTTTTTTTATTATTATTATTTATTTATGTCTGTGTTGGGTCCTCGTTTCTGCGCGAGGGCCCTCTCCAGTTGCGGCGAGCGGGGGCCACTCTTCATCGCGATGCGCGGGCCTCTCACCATCGCGGCCTCTCTTGATGCGGAGCACAGGCTCCAGACACGCAGGCTCAGTAGTTGTGGCTCACGGGCCTAGTTGCTCCGCGGCATGTGGGATCTTCCCAGACCAGGGCTCGAACCCGCGTCCCCTGCATTGGCAGGCAGACTCCCAACCACCGCGCCACCAGGGAAGCCCCACTACCGTGCTTTTAAGGGAACATTGAGTCTGGAGTGATTCGGCCAGAACTGAGTAGCCCAAGCTGGGCTCCATGATCATTTGAAATGGAAACACTCTGAGTTAGACAAAATTCCTCTGCTCTGGGAAAAAAATGTACCTTCAGAATGAGGCTCTGCTGCAGGATGATGGACTAAATGGAGAATGTGATCAAACAGTACTTAACACAAAGGAGGCGGTTGTACCAGAGATGCTCACTCTCTCTCCTTACCTCCTGTGTCCCAAATGCACAAGCAGCCCCAGCTTCACTAAGGAAAGGGAGGCAAGGCCGAGAAGACCTCCCGCCCTGGAGCCAGCAAGGGAACCAAAGCGTCCATGTGTCAGATGTGAAACTGTGCTCCCCTGTCGGGAACTCACTTCTTTTTTAAAAATTTTTATTTTATGGCTGAGTAATATTCCATTGTATATATGTGCCACATCTTCTTTATCCATTCATCTGTCGATGGACACTTAGGTTGCTTCCATGTCCTGGCTATTATAAATAGAGCTGCAGTGAACATTGTGATACATGACTCTTTTTGAATTATGGTTTTCTCAGGGTATATGCCCAGTAGTGGGATTGCTGGATCATATGGTAGCTCTATTTTTAGTTTCTTAAGGAACCTCCATACTGTTCTTCATAGTGGCTGTATCAATTTGTACTCCCACCAACAGTGCAAGAGGGTTCCCTGCTCTCCACACCCTCTCCAGCATTTATTGTTTGTAGATTTTTAACTGATTCACTTTGTTATAAAGCAGAAACTAACACACCATTGTAAGGCAATTATACTCCAATAAAAACGTTAAAAAAAATTTTTATTTTTATACAATTTTTAAAGGTCACTTTCCATTTACAGTTATTGCACAGTATTGGCTCTGTTCCCCGTGTTGTACAGCACGTCCTTGAGCTTGTCTTACGCCCATTAGTTTGCACCCCTGCACCCCTAGATTGTAACCCCCCCCCCACCAACCCTCAACCACCTGTCTGTTCTCTGTGTCTGTGAGTTTTCTGCTTTTATGGAAACTCACTTCTCATTGGGTGAAGTGCCGTGCGGGTTCTCAGTCCTGCTCTAAGCGGCCAGGCTGGAATCAGACGGGCGCTGCCTTCTCCTGGGCCCGATGCTCACGGAAACACAGCCAATGCCACACAGCGAGGACACCTCTCGGAGCCCTGAAGGTGTCAGAGGTCGTGAGCTACGACTCGAGATACTCCCTTCCTTCCAAGACGGATGAACTGAGATTTAGAAAAATGATGCAGTAATGAGTCTGGAAAAGCCCATGGGTGCTACCCTGTAGCTCCTCCAAAGCTCTCAATGCTGAACTGGGAGCTTCCTTGTCTGCATCTCGGGCGTCGTGGAACTGGCCCCATCCCGAGCAAACTGACCCAGTGATCTCAAGACACCATGAATCACCTTCTTTCTCACTTCCTTTGACCTTTCTTAGAATTTCACCTTCCAAATACAAGCCCACGAGCTCCCCAGAACCTCCTGCTAACACTCCACATGACGATTCTTCACTGCACACCCACATCATGCCTGGCACTGGGACTGAAACCCTGGGTCTTCAGAGCTGGTGGGGAGGGTCTGTCTGCAGCATGGGGAGGGTCCATCTGCAGGTTGGGGAGGCGCAGGCTAGAGAGAGAACAAAGGGAACGTGCGCGAAAGCCCAGACAAAGGGCCTGGCTTCTCTCAGAAACAAAAAAACCAAGAGAAGGGAAGAAACCTCATATTGGAGGAATATTGAAGTGTTTTCCACCCTGGCCCGTAAATTAGAGCCCTGATACCTGACTGGGGTGACTGCCCCCCAGGGGACCTCTGGAAACATCTGGAGACATTTTTGGTTGTCACGACTGGGAGGGGGGAGACGGGGTGGTGCTGGCATCGAGGGGGTAGAGACCGGGGATGCCCCGCAACAGAGACCAATCTGCCCAAATGTCCACAGTCAAGGTCAAAAGGTTGAGAACACTGCTCTAGAGAGACTGCCCCACAGATTAGCGCTAGCTACTCTTAGTCATTTCCGGTGTCTTGGTTTTGTTGTTTGAACCAGGTGATTAACTTCCTGAGAGACATCTCCATCGCTCAGGACGATATTTCATCTCCTGAGCCCCTTGCACAATGAGAAGGAGTTGTTATGTCATCCACAAAGACCAGTCTGGCTGGCGCAGAGGTGGCAGAAGCTCAGAGGCCTGTCCCTGCCCCGCGAGGCAAGGTCACAACCTTGGGGGAGAGGAATTGAGGACAACCGAGACAACCACCTCGATGCCCTTGAAGAGGGTTTTCTGCAAGTGAGTTCTCCCAAAGGGCCGCCCTCCCGTTACTCTGTACCACCTTAGCCATCACTGTCCAGCAAAACCTTGCAGCCAGGAACTCATAGCCCTCCTGTTGGTAATCAAATATAGCACAATCCTTTGCTCTCACCTCTGCCAGGAGACAGGATAAAATGTCCAGCATTCTTCAAGAGAAGGATGCCACCTAAATTTCCTAGCAACCAGTCTATTGATAGAACAACTGGACAGGATTGTTAGCCTAGAATAATCACAATAAACTACGCTTGGCATTTTTCACTCATTGAGTAATATTCATAGAACCACATTTACATTTTCTGGGTAATAAATCAAAGGCAAGACACCATTGTTTCTAATTTATCTTGTAGACTGCTCCAGTGATATCTTGCCGCTGTGAATATTTCTCATATTTCTTAAAAATCCTAAGATAAACGGATTCTGAATGTTGAATGTGGTGGTTATATTCATCCCCTAAAACTTTATTTCAGGAAAGGTGCTTTCTTTCCTTTTCAGTTTCTAAAGGAAGTAATATACAAATTATGTCAAGCAAGCATTAACTGTCAACATTAAAATATTAACATTGCTCAAATCCTGTCTTACAAAGAGAAAACATTAACAATTGAGATCATCGGAAGACCTAGTACACCAACCATATGAATTATGAATCAAAAGATAAAAAATGTGGTTTCTTTCTTTTCTGCAATAGACGTAGAACAGGATATTGTGAGACTAAGGGAGAATAAGTGTTTGTGCTCTTGAAGCATTTTACCTGTTTATTCAGCAAAATGAATGTACCCCCATTTGTTCTTTTTCCAAATACGTAGCACGCAGAACATAGCCGTAGCACACAGCCGGCCAGGAGTGACCAATCGGTTGCCTGATAACAACTCTAAATGCAGGAAATTGTCATTAACGTGGACTCTGCCACTTCGGAATTTGTGATGCAGGCAAGCTTTGGCTTAAAAAATTTCTTTATAATCTTTAGGAGGAATATTAGATTTAGTAGACAAACCTTGGTACAAATATAATTACTAGGGACAGGCACACTATTACTTAAGGGCACACACTGATTCTAAGCAGGTAGGGGACATTCGTTTCCCTCTAAATTCTTATTATATACTAATTACAAACCATATTAACCTGTGTTTAATTTTTATTATGAAATCATATGGCCTCTTTTTTTTATCAATTTATTTATTTTTGGCTGTGTTGGGTCTTCGTTGTTGCACACGGGCTTTCTCTAGTTGCAGCGAGCGGGAGCTACTCTTCGTTGCGGTGCGTGGGCTTCTCATCGCGGTGGCTTCTCTCGTTGTGGAGCACAGGCTCTAGGCGCACGGGCTTCAGTAGTTGTGGTGCACGGGCTTAGTTGCCCCACAGCATGTGGGATCTTCCTGGACCAGGGCTCGAACCCGTGTCCCCTGCATTGGCAGGCAGATTCTTAACCATTGTGAAACCAGGGAAGCCCCATGTGCTTCTTATCATAAGAAACTAGTTCCAAAGTATGTAAAGGAAAACGTGACATTTTCTATGATCACACTTCTCTGCCGGGGAAGATGGCTCGCCACTCTCCCCACTCGTTTTTAATAAGTGGATCCCAGTGGGCGCTTTCCTGTGGACTGAATTCAAGGTGAGGTCAACTTGGAAGTAATAAAGCTGTTTTAAAATGAATAGCCACTAATTCAGAACGTCCAGTGAAAGCAGAGGCCAGTCAGCCATCCAATTGTGCTCTTTTATGGCGCCCTCATTCATCCTGGCGACGTCACAGGGACCTCGCGCTTGTGTGAAAGGATGAGATTTTGGGGACTTGGCGTTTTCGTCTTCTCTCTGAGAGTGCATGTGTGCCCTTGCCCAAAAGGCAGGGCCACGGGGAGAGGCTGCCTGCAGAACACATGAAGCCCAGATTGAGAAGAGCTTAGATTCACTGAGGAGTTCCTGAGAGGATGAGGAAGAGATGGTGCCTTTGAAAGTGAGGAAGCAGAGGTGGCCAGGGGATGGAGATGAAGATGGAGACTGCAGGTCCTGAGTGGTCAGGAGGGTCCAAGTCCCACCCTTATACAAGATGTGGCCCCAGGGATGCTCCTTGGGGGTCTGGAGTCCAGGGGTGGACTGAGCTTGGGGTGGAAGTTTCAGAGAGCCCCCTTCAAGGGACTGTGGCCCCTGGACAAGAATGTATGTGCAGTGACCCGTGAAGCCAGGTCAGGAGGTGGCTCCCCAGGTTTCGGGCCCTGTAACCCCTGCTCCACACACACACCTTAGCATGGACCTGGTGTGGGGCTGGAGTCTCTGCAGCGATGCCATTGGATTACCCAGCTTGGGGGCTTGTGTGTATCAAGGTTCCCAAGAGAAACAGACCAATAGGATGTATAGAGAGAGAGAAAGAGATTTATTATGGAGAATTGGCTCCCACAGTTATGGAGGTTGGAAAGTCCCCAGATCTACAGTCAACAAGCTGGAGACCTAGGAGCAGCCAAAGTTTCAGTTCAAGTCTGGAGGCAGGAAAGGAACAGCGTTCCAGCTCAGCAGTCAGGCAGAAGGTGTTCCTCTTAGCCGGCCTTTCTGTTTTATTCATGCCTTCAACTGACTGGATGAGGCCCACCCGCACTGGGGAGGGCAATCTGCTTTCCTCCAAACGGACATCTCATCCAGAAACACCCTTGTAGACACCCAGAGTAATGTTTGACCGAATATCTGGGCATCCCATCAACCTGACACATAATATTCACCACTACAAAGCCCATTAATGAGTCCACATGTCTCAAACTCCAGGACGTGCTGTATGTATCCCACCTGCCCTTGTTTACAGGATAGGATTAGCCCTTTCACGGCAGCACGTGATGTTGCACTCCTCACGTGTCTTCAGATGTGGACACTGCATCATCCCTGTGCCCATCTGCCTCCTCCTCCTCCCGACTGTCCTTCATGGAGTCAGCTCACTCGGACCTGCTTTACTGTATATGAAGCAAACTGTAGAAAAACAGCCCTCTCGTTGCACGTCACCAAGCCAAGGATGCTATGGGTGCATTTAGCCCACGGCTAGACGAAGCACTAACAGTAAATCGTGCGCTCTTTCTAAGCATCATAAACATAAAGGGCTAGTGCGGAATGCATTGGAACTGCCTGCCCCCAGTTCTAGATCACTGCCTATTGATGACCATAATTGGCAGGGCACCGAGCGGCCTATGACAGACCAGAGGCTCCCCTTTCACTTTTGGATGCTCTGTGCCAGAGCCAGGAGCGACCTAAGAAGGAGGAGCATTTGCCATTGTGCCCCAGCCACCCACTAATTGAATCCCTCCCTTGCTCAGTGACTATTCACTAATAGACGTGCTCCTGGATGTGCCTGGTGCGTTGAACAGAAGCAGAAACGTCTTTGCCCCTGGTAGACCCCGGAGTCCTGTCCCCTCCCATGTGCCCCACGATACAGCAGGAGTTTCTCCAAGTCCAGATGACGGAGTCGTCCTGTATCCCTGCAACACCCACTGGGGTCCCTCCCCAGCATGTCTGAGAGGCCCCCAGGGTCTGGCTTGTGTCCACAGGACTCATGTGAAGTCGGGGTAGCAAGGGCTCCTCATGGTGCCCTCAGGGCTGAAACTTCTCCCTGCAGAGGGGATGGGGTCCTGGCTCACAGTTGGAAATCCTGGAAGAAACAACTGGGGTTTGTTCTTGCTGCCAGCACCAAAGGGGACAGCCGTGTCACTGCCTGCACAACCCTGGAGCTGCCCAGTGTCCTCAAAGCTTTGCCCTACTGTGTTCAGCCAAGGAAAGTGGCACTGTCCATGACCGGGCCCCTGCAGCATAGACTGGCCTCCCGGGTCCACGCCTGCTGCCAGAATGGCCTGGTCATAAATCCTGACCGTCAGCCACCCCTGCCCCTTGCTCCACCCAACTCGCTGCGGGGGAGTGGCTTCTGGCCTTGCTGCCCCCTGATGCTTCTATCTTAGGAGCCTCACCATCCTTGCAGGAGACTGGCCTTGGGTCAGTGCACACAACCCCTTTCAGTAACCGGGCACCTCGGAGATGACTTTGGGGTCACCTTCCCAGCGGGTATGCAGGATGGTTGCTCCATCAGAGCTGAGACTGTGGTCATCCTGGTGGCCGTTGACCACCACACCCTCTGCCCAGGAAGCCCTGGAGCACGTGGCCGGCCAGACCTGCTCTGAGCAGCTTGTGATCACACCCCTCAGGTGCCGAGTGCTTGGGGATGATTCAAATGCATCCACTTGTGCAAGAAACATTCACATTCAGGACTTTTCTGCTAAAAGCCAGCTCAGCTTATTTGCAAAACTGTCCGGGATAAAGTTTTTGAGCAGGATGCAGCAAAAGGGGAGCGGCCACACCTAAATACACACTTTTTCTCAAGCCACTGCATCCCTTACACAAGCCCGGGGCCAGGCCCCTGTGCCCCAGCTGGTCACAGATGCGCTGGGGCCGGGGAAGAGGCTGCAGCTAGAGCCAGGGAGGTGTGTGCCTTTTCCTGGTTGGTCAAGCGCACAGGCCAAGGTCTGGAGCCTGAACTAGTCTAGTCCTTAACCAGACATATTCACACGAGGGTTACCCCCACCTTGTAGCAAACCCCTGGATTCCAGGCGGAGCCCCCCCTCCTGCACGGGATGCTCTTCCTTCCAGCACAAAGCCCCACACCCACTGAGAGGGAGGAAATGAAGCTGTCTTGTTCACAAACATCGTTTCCTCCATAATTAAAGGGAAGAAGAGTCCTGGCTGCTGTCAGAGCAGGTCTAACTACCGCGCTGGGGCAAGGCCCCCAAAGAGCTGATAAATCACCACGCGGACGATGATTGCCGTGATTAACACAAAGGGGTCCTAATTCAAGTGTGCACTTTGGCTGGACCAACACCCAACGTGCCTTAAAATATCCTGCATCTCAGTGACAGAGATGTTCTCGTGCGGGCATCCCGCAGGCAGAAGGGGGAGCGCGCCCGGCTCCAGCGCAGCTGCTGGTGGGCGAGGCCGCTGCCTTTTGGTGCAGAGGAAATGGCTCTGGGGCCGCGAGTTCAACTCCCGGAGACCAGGTCCTCTGGGAGCCAACGGTGGGTCCATCTAGGAGGGGAAGCGCCGGAGTCACGGCCCACCAGCCATAAGGTCATTCGCCTGACCCCGTCTCCATCAGGCTGGGTCTGTGCTGCAGCCTGCCTCCTGTCGGGGATGGTGGTGCCCGGTCTTCCTTTGGGAAACCGCCCTCCCCTCTCTCGGTCCAGGTGGCTCAGGCTGGGCTCACCCTCTGCCAGCCCCGCCCTCCACGCTCACACACAGATGCACACATGTACGCACTCGTGCACACACGTGTTCTCCCACACAAACCCACACTCACACGCCCGCACTCCACATACTTCCTCACCTCAGGCTGGACTCCAGACATGGTCTGCTGAGGAAGACTTCCCCCGGCAGCTGCGGGGGCTTCTGAGCCCTTGGGGGTGGGGGGCCTGTTGCTGGACAGACTAGGACAGCGGGTCCCAGGAGCCGCCCTCACAGGTGAGTGGGGCATCGTGAAACCCTGGATGTGTCAACCCCTCTCACCGGATGTGTCAACCCCTCTCACCTGTGGACCCTCCTCTCCACATGCACCTGCCCGAGCTGGGTTCTCATCTGTGCCTCCTCCAAAAGCCTGAGGGCTCCCGCAGACACCCCAGAGAGGAGAGCACGGTCCCTCGGCAGCTGTTCCGAGCAGCTGGCCCGAAGACACCTGGCGGATACTGCAGGGCCCTGTCCCCTCCCTCTGGCTCCAGCTTTGCCACCCCGTCCCCCAAGCCCCTGCAGTGGGTCCCAGCCACAGGGCAATCCTGTGTGGCTGCATCCCTCTGTGACTACCTCAGCACGGCAGCTTGCGAATAATAGACACACGAGCACTCGTGACAGGGGCAAAGTCGCCTCCCAAGGGGGGAGAGGAGCCGGAAGCACGTGAGACCAGTCACTAGTGTGACGGCCACCGAGGCGGGCGTGCAGTGCAGGAACAGGGCACGTGGGCCGCCCTGCTAATGAGCTTGTACGGAGCACCCAGACCCCTGCCCCTGCTCCCACCCTGAGTGCAGGCCTCCAGGACCTGTGGGCTGAGCCTCACCTTGTCGGGGCTCCCGGCTCCCAGCCCCTCTGGTCGGGCCCAGCGGAGCGTCAGCCGCAGTTAAGGGAGGGGCTTCTGGAACAAGACCCCCTCAGGAGCCAATCTTTTTTTCTACCATTTCCCAAGGTTTGCTATTCAAGGAGGACAATCATCTCCTCACGTCAAGGTCCTTAACTTAATCACATCTGCAAAGACCTTTTTCCAAACAGTCACAGTCACAGGCTCTGGGGACTTGGACGTGGGGACACCTTCTAGGGGCCACCATGAAATCCCCCCACAATGACTCGCTGGCAAGGCCCCCTTTGTCTTTCCAGGTGAGGCAGCCGCAGCCTCAGGATCCCTGCGCCCTGGAGGACTTGATGGTTGACGGAGGCTTCTGCAGGCTGAGCCCAGCCCTACAGGCGGGTCTCGGGAGCCAGAGAACAGACCTGGCGGCTGCAGGCCCAGGGGGACAAGGCTGCTTTGCTTAAAAAAGTGTTGACTCTGCAAAGCGAAGCGAAACAGAGGGGAGGCGCTGGGAGTATATCTGGGCCCTCCTGGGTGTGTGCTGGAACACAGCGTGTGCCACCAGGCTCTGCTCTCCTCCCTTCCCTACTCAGCTGCTTGCCTGGAAAACAAAAGGAAGTCGAGGAGAGAGATTACGATGATGACGACAATGATTACTTCTGCTAATATTGTACTACAACAGGCACTGGCTGCTGGTTCCCGGGTCTGCAGACCAACACACAGGAAAGAGGGGGTCCCTCCCCTAGGGAGTCCAGGGAAACACTGCAACTTCCTTCTAGAAAGAGCCGAGAGCAGTCCTCCCCAGGCAGCCTCGCTGGACACATCTCATGATGGAGCTGGTTTAATATTTCCTCTCAAGCTATCCACTTTCTCCCACAGGGTGTGTTGTAAAAGTTGCCTCCACCCCAGAAGGACCACACATTTTTCTGTCCCTGGTGCTGTAGGTTTTTGGTTGATTGTGTTTATTACAAAACACTCCAGGT
The DNA here is from genome assembly GCF_028021215.1 of Eschrichtius robustus. Classification (NCBI taxonomy): domain Eukaryota; kingdom Metazoa; phylum Chordata; class Mammalia; order Artiodactyla; family Eschrichtiidae; genus Eschrichtius; species Eschrichtius robustus. The sequence continues at coordinate 2,662,469 of NC_090839.1, read as the reverse complement.
CAGCTGTAATAAATGCAGATCACATAGTCATACATAAAGTGAAAGCCCCACCAAAACACAGTACCATCTACAGAGATGACAGCAGAAAACTGATGCAGGTGTGATCGTCCAGACATGTTCTGTGATGCGTAAGAGCACACATGTGCACACACCTGTATACATGTGCACACACACATGCAAGTGCAGAGGGACACACATGCAAACAAATCCACACATGTACACACAGAGATAAGCGTATACATAAACATGCACACCCATGCACACAGTGCATGCATGCACACATGTGCACATATATACGCATACATGCATGTGCCTGTACACACATGCACACATTTGCATGCAGAAAGAGAGACACACACTCTCTCACACACACAGGAAACATGGGTCTTCTACAGACCTTGTAACAAAATTAAGATTCGAAGATGCACATCATCCTACAATTTGCTTTTACACTTAACAATATACGAGGCCCCTTCCCACGTCAGTGCCTGGGATCGTCCCACCCGTCTCGGGGCTGCACCATATTCCATTATGAACACCCTTCAATATGCTTGTCTGTTCCTCCACTTCTGCACATTGAGATGGTGACTCTCAGCGATTTCCTGACACAAAAGATGCTGCATTGAACCTTGTTTGTAACACATCCTTGCACACTGATGCTAGTATTTCTGTAGCATAGAACTGATCCCTGAACTTAAGGAACAGACTGCCCAGGTAAGAATGAGCTTCTGAAAATCATACTATGGGAAAAATAAAGTGTTCTCTTCACTCTAAACTGAATTCTTCCAAAGAAATGGGCATGGGATGTCAACGCACCCATCTGCATGAGTCTCATCCAAATGCCAGCCCTCGAAATGTTCCATTTACCTGAAATATTCCCATAGGCTGTCTACATTAATCAGCCTCAACGGATAATTGTTTGACGAGCTACATGTTGTCATAATGTCTTTGATACTTTGGGAGGAGGTGACATAATATTGTGACAATGTACTGTAACACTTATGAAATCTTAATAACCAATGCATGCCGAAGGTCATGAATTCCCAGCCAAGCCCAAGCCTCACACCCTGCAGCACCTTTGCCGGAGACAGATTGCCTCTGCTTAGGAGGGGCTGCAGTCTTCAGGGAGACACTAAGTCACGTCACTTCTCACCATGCTTCATTTGTGAACAGGATATGACATGTCTCTCCTTTGAAATATCCAACTGGAAATATAGAAAGAGGAGGACTGAAGTAGGATTTCCCCACAGCTACATGTTTCTCCCTCCTCTCTTAGAAGAATAAAATATTCCAATTAAGACTCGGTAACTAAATAGTATTGCCTAAGGAACTACATATGAAGTCAAATGTTCTCTCCCTCGCCCTTGACAACAACAAAATGTACTTTTAACCTTAGCAATGAGAGTCACAGAGACTCTCCTACAAAGACAGCGTTGCATTTTTTTCCTTCCAACCCATGAGACCCAGATACATACACGGGAAGCTTGATTTATTTTGCAGAGTGAGTGTCATCCAGAGCCTGAAGTGTTTAAAAATCAGTCATTCCATCTAATTAGATCTCTCAGTAGCTCTGAAACTTAATATTATACCAATCGTGACACTAATGAGCTCCATGATGCTGGGCGTTCTGGAGAGAACCAGCTTTGCAGGCGCCGTGGGATCTGGACACTTGGGTGGTTTTGGGGTACGTACAGCGTTGTCTCAGCCTCATTTTTGCAACTTAATTCAGGATCCAAGAGCCTGTTTTAACAAGACCACATGCATCCAAGTGCCCTGGTTATTTAGCTTGCTCCATTTGGGGAGGAAAAGGGAAAATATGCATATAACCAACCATGACTTAACAGAACCGACATGCCACTTATTCAACTTTTTTCAAAACCCCATGTTTGCAGCATCGACCTCATTAAAAAGCCTCTGAGCAGGATGAGGATCTGGGTCCTGTATATATTAATAAAATCATTGATTTTCACTGAGCCAACACTTCACCGGCACCGGGAAACCTAACGACACGGTGTGAAAACATCGCTCATGTCAATTTCCACCGTACACTGTTAATATCCAGTTTTGAGAGCACACCTTTCATTTGTAAAAGCAAATTGCTAGGAAAAGCAATTGCCACTGGCATTCTGTGTTTCTAGTTCCAGCATGTATCCTCATGGAAAATTTATAGGAAAGAGTTTGTACGTCTCTCTGTAAATTAAGGACATTTGTGGGAGAGTTCAGGGAAACCAATTGTTCTCTGGAATTGTTGACTGAATGATAAGTCAAGTAATGTTAGCATCAAGCAGAGAGTGCAGACCAGAGCAGTAAATAAAAGAACGATACGTTTTAAATGCAATTATTGCGGAGGGCACTAAGCAATCACCTATTAAATGAACTGCTTGGTGCTGAATGCCTTTGAAGCTCCCAATATGTCTTTGTCCGTGTATAAAGTGTAGCAAAATGGGGGGAAATGTGAGTAGAATAATAGTGGGAGCAGAACTGAGAAAAGCTGTCAAATCAGGCTGCTGATAATAATAATTCGGGTGACAACAGATCATGAGGCAGAGCCATAAAATGGGTAACTATAAGTATTAATAAAAACGAGGTAAAAATGTGCTAGTGTAAAAGCCATGATGTCCAGAACAGGCGCTCAGAATAATTAACCTGTCAAGGATGCGATTCAAGGAGTTGCTTAGCTCTAGCCTGACCTCAGGAATGGAGCAGGAACTCAGGTTGCAGTGTGCCCGCATCTGTGGCCTGCTGGTCTGCTGTGCTTGGCTTGCGTAATGCTTTTCATTTCGCTTTTTTAATGACCTGCCAATATTTAAGACTTGGGCAATTTTGCATCAAATATCGGGATTCCTGGCTTTCCTGGGAAATTAAGATCTGACAGCATTGTGGCCCCCTTACCACATGACCGGAAGGTACTAGAGCTACGGCGAGGTAGGGGGGGTGGAGTTCCTCTCTCTCCTCTGCACACCAAGTGTGTTTTACTTATTTACACACCCTGCCTGACCCCGGTAACATTTGATTTTGAGGCCTCTTGTTCAAGAGCACACGTGGCGTGAGCTGCATCTTCTTTCCTAACAGACCAGTGAGGCAGCTCAGTATCATTTGGTCCAGGGGCTGGGAGACATGGGCTGCCCTGGCCTTCATATGTTTATATGCAGTAGCAGCTTTCTTTATAATAGATCACTGTAAAGATTATATGAAGATTACAGGAGTCTGTGAGCTCCGTGTTGCCCGGGGAGAAGATAAATTTCTCATTCTTCTAAAAAGCTCACAATGCAACTGGAATTTCACCTGAACCAAGTAAACAAAACTGTCATCTAACTTGAATGGGGAAAAGAAGTGCTAGGAAAGTATCATTCTATTTTCAACTCTCCTATTATTAAGTTTGACTGATTTTTCCAGGGATGGGATTGTTACGGGGCGACTTTAAAATGAACCCAGCAGAAACCACTCTTCAGGGTTTATAATAGAAACATTTTAAAATTTAAATCACCAGTGAAAGATTGAAGCCGTGTGGTTTGGAAGCTGTGATTTTTTTTGGAGGGGACCGTCTATTTTCCATGAAAAGTGCAGCCTGAGGCAGCGCTTGCTTCTCAGCCTGGGTCTAACCGCACGGCTGGTGCAGCCACTGAGAGGTGAGCAAGTGACCTGGGACTTGCCAAGGTCATGGTAGCAAGCTGCCTGTCTCCTGGTTGTAGACCTAGGGTACCACACTGAAGATGCTGCTGAGAGAGAGGAGAAGCTCCTTACATCTGAAGGCGAGGGCAGCGCTCCAAGCTGGGTGGGAGCCCATCGCTGTTACAAGACCCCTCCGAGGGCTTGCGTGCTCAGCGGGGAGAAAGTGGGCTTCAGAAACCATCCACTAGGCAGTGGTCCCTCCAGGACACTGATGTGCCTTATTGGTGGACAACAATTCTTGCGCACTCAGGGAACAGTGACAGCACACGTAACATGCTTAGCACACTGCCTGGCACACAGCACGTGGTGGGGATGTGTTGGCTCTCAGCGCCGAGGGGCTGCTCTTCAAGTTAACGATTCAAGGGTAAGGAGTGCAAATCCTGGACCCCTATTTGTCGCCTGGGAAAGTTATTTGATTGTTAAACTTCATCTCTAACATTAGAATAATAACTCCGACTTCGTAAGCATTCCACGAGGTAACATGAAAAATGTTAGCTCAAGGCAAGCAAATAGATATTATTATTATTATTACTACATATGGCCTATGTTTTCCCCAGGACTCACCTTTCAGGAATTGAGCGGATGTGGCCTAATACCTTGGATGGCTATTGGCCCTGGCACCAATAACTCAGAACAACTTTTTTCAAACAACGATTTAAGAAATGAGGGCTGTGCAAAATACTTCTCATAGCCCGTCTACTGCGTTAATTGATTCAAAATGTGCATGCGGGGGGCTTCCCTGGTGACACAGTGGTTAAGAATCCCCCTGCCAATGCAGGGGACACGGGTTTGAGCCCTGGTTAAGGAACTAAGATCCCACATGCCACGGGGCAACGAAGCCCGTGCGCCACAACTACTGAGCCTGTGCTCTAGAGCCCGTGAGCCACAACTACTGAAGACTGTGTGCCACAACTACTGAAGCCCGCGCGCCTAGAGCCCGTGCTCCGCAACAAGAGAAGCCACCGCAATGAGAAGCCCGCGCACCGCAATGAAGAGCAGCCCCCGCTCACCGCAACTAGAGAAAAGCCGGCGCGCAGCAACGAAGACCCAACACAGCCAAAAATTAATTATTTAATTAATTAATTAATTTTTAAAAATGTGCATGCGGGTGTGCCTGCCAGAGGGACAGGAAACCCGAGCCTTGTCCCCACGGGCACCTGCCACCCGTTACGAGACAAAGGGCTCACTGTGGCTCACTGAGCTGATGTGCTGTTTGCTCCTGGTGGCCGAAGCGTTTCATGATTCATGCACGATTGTAAACTTTTATTTTCTTTCGTAGACTTGGCAATTATTACCATTCCTACTCTCGAGGAAGGAAATATGGATTTAACTCAGTTCATAAAAGCATGCAGAGATAATGCCTCCAGGACCCAGGGCAGCACCAAGATACGATTAAGGGAGGTATTTGCTTTCTTGCTGTTTCCCATCAAGACCCACTGTTACCACGGCTTTGTCAAATCTTCTGCCTCACGAGGTTAACGTGGGCTTGCGGGACACTCAGGCCGGCCAGCGATCGCAGTGGAACTGCCATGAGAGCTGCTGGGATCTCCTTTGGAACAAACTACAGGCCATCCACAGAAATAACCAAGTTTTAACCCTGTCTGTGGATGTTTGTCCCAATAAAGTATCTGAATATTCACATTACACCGTGACTATGTAGCAGAGGGAGAAATTGAACAGTTGCTTGAAGTATTCATTGGGTGTGATAACCAAACCTAAAATCCCCGTGTTTTTTTCTTTTTTCTTTTTAGTGGTTTGGGTTTTTTAAATCATGATTATTTTTCATTTTGTTTTCTAATTGGCTAGAAAATTCCATCTTCAGGTCCATAATAGTTGCCTTAAATTCACCTTCTTCGGCAGACAGCGACCAAGAACTTAACTGCAACAAGGCAGGTGCTGGTGCACCAAATAATCAGAACGTAAGGGGCGCTCGGGGTGGGTGCACCAAGCACTGGAGGGGCAGCTCAGCTTTCTTTGAGCAAAGGCCCGGGGGCTCACAGGTGATTCCGGAGAGGAGGGGCAGCTGTGGGTTTCTGTCTGGGATTCACGGCCTACGCCCTCCAGAAGGAAGCTGAGGGCGTCTCTTATTAAATGGCACATGCGCACCTTTGAACCCCGGATTCACCACCCGCACGTCCAGGAAACAGCCGCCCAGCCGAGCTCGGCACCATCAGCGACGGCATTTCAGCCTCTCAGTCCCCCACCTTCTCAGCCAGAACCGAGAACTCCTCCGGTCATTTGGTACGCTGGGATTTGATCCTGTTTTCCAGCTGATGACCTCATTCCTCAAGAGGCAGCACTAACAGCTTGAGTTTCTCGGGAAGGTGCCTGCAGTGGAAGGAGAGAAACTGCATGTTAGAGCAACCAAAGCCCGTGTCATGAGCTATAACTTCCTCAGTGTATTCGAGGGAAATAATCTCTCATTTGAACTCCCGAATTTTCTCCTGATCAGCAAAGAGTTTCAGGCTTCTGGGTGGGCAGCGTTCTGCTAACGTGACCCTCCGAGGGCCCCCCCCTTAGCTGTCTTGCGCCGGATCCTTATTTTTACAAAGACACACCACCTGCTCCCGGACACTCCAAAGGGATCCTCCATGTCTTATGCAGTGTTTATCATATGTTAGCCATTTCTGTGCATGCAGAAATATTTTGAAAACTGCCAAGTCTACACGTATGAAAAATGCATTGAGGTTGCTATTTGTCAAGGGACTGCAAGCATTTCCTACCATTTGTCTCAATTCACGCACCAATTTCAACATCCATCTCAGAAACCCACAGCGCGGCTCTAAGCCCTGCACCCACTCCCTTTCCTCTCAAAACCAAACTATCTACCGTCTATTTTCTAAGCATAGGAAAGATGTCACTGCATTTGGTTCTCAGTCTATACCAAGAAATGGTATAACGTATGGGAGGGGAGCCTAATTTTTACCAATGTATTGAGCTCTCTGGCTGTAATCTCAAATGGATAAAACACGGTCTGCCATTCAGAATTTATGTCTTCAGAATCCGCATTTGGACGTGTAATTTTTATAATAGTAGTGCAAGTTTTAACCCTGTCTGTGGATGTTTGTCCCAATAAAATATCTAAATATTCACATTACACCGTGACTATGTAGCGGAGGGAGAAGCTGAATAGTTGCTTGAAGTATTCATTGGGTGTAATAGCCAAATCTAAAATCCATGAGTTTTTTTACTTTTTTCTTTTTAGTGGTTCGGGTTTTTTAAATCATGATTATTTTTCATTTTGTTTTCTAATTGGCTAGAAAATTCTGTCTTCAGGTCCATGATAATTGCCTTAAATCTACCTTCTTTGGCAGACAGCGACCAAGAATTCAACTGCAACAAGGCAGATGTTAGAACAGCTTCTTTCCAAATAGCTCAGAGTCTCCTTGTCACTGAAATCTCAAACTCTATCACTGTAAAAAAGTAAAATAAAAAGGGAACCAGCATATCCATTTCCATCTGTTTTATCCTCTCATTATACCTTGTTATTTAAAGGGAACATGATGTAGCCACATGACTTGTACCTGACAGTAATACTGCAAAAGTGAAGTCCCTACCAGAGAACTTGAATAAAGAAGATGATTCCTATTAACGTATCAAATTGTATCAATAAACCTGCATGGCTCTTAGGTGTCACTAACAGAATTAAATGAGTGTTTAAGGGGTTAAGTAGGATCTAGTGACATCTGTCAGCCAGCAAAAGGGAACCCGGGGCATGGGAGGGGCACTTCCCTCCCAGGTCAGGCCACCCCTGACTGTCAGGAAAATACAATAGGAATTACTTAATTTAACACCGTTTCAGTTCTAATTGAATTCTATTTTCTAAATCCTGAATAAATACATTACAACTGTCTCTTCGGTCAAACGGAGAGAAAGAGTCATCTTTTAATGACTCCCCTGTGGATTTAATGCCTGTTCTATCTGTGAGAAAAATGATTCCAACATCCCTGGAATACATTGAAGGGATAATGGTTATTTAAACATGCCAAGTCTTTATAGGGTAGATAAGTATTTGAATTTGCATTTATGAAAATCAGAAAGTGAGCTCGGGAAGCAGGTACCAGGTTGTGACGTCCCAGGCCACGGAAACCATGGAGTTGGAAGATCAGGAAGTGAGGAGGCGGAAACTGTCCTTTCCCAAAAGGACCTTCCACTGGCCTCTCTGTCCCCCCCCCCACCACGGCATTCCTGCAAGTGGTCTTTAAAACGGCATCATTGACGGCCCGTCGGCTCGGTTTATGCCATCAGCAGCTCCCGTCACCCTGCCGTCAAGACCAGAAGAGCCAACGTGGATGCCATGGCCAGCTTGGCCCTTGGGGCTCTTCACCACCACAGCCTGGGCACTCTTTTGTTTCCTGCCCTTCCTGCTCACTGTTCCCTTGGGCCCCAGGACCTTTGCACGTGCTCTTTTCTGTCTGTAAAGCTCAATCTCACACACACACACACACACACACACACACTACAATTTGTAATCACCTAACTACTGATGTCATTATTGGATTCTTGCTTATCTCTCCCGATAGGCAGGAAATTAGGGCCCTCATCTAATTTGTTCAGTATCACAACCCCAGTACATTTTTGCCCAGCACGCAGTATGCTCTCAATAAGCTTCTGATTGAATAAATGAGTAAATCAATCAATCAATGCCCTACTTTGCAAATTCTGTTGAGCCTAAAAATAAATAAGCCATTTAGTCAAGCTATTTCTTGATTACTCCCATAATCCAATACGTCGTACATTCAGAATGACTGAATGTTCATTAATGTCCATATTCTTCCCTCTAATATCCCTTTATTCCATTCCTTACAATTTTCAGAGAGGTCAACCCATCACGATTTACCCCAGAGATGTTGAACTCCTCTCCCAGCACCAGACTTCAGCCCCTTCATTTTCTGCGCCTGTGTTTCCTTCCTGGGCTGCTTCCAATGCCCTGCAGCTACATTTCCCTCCCAAGTTCCAGGCACTGGGACTGGGCTTCGGAGACATGGGCCTCCTTCTGCCTCCACGGCCCCTGCCTGAGAGGTGTCTGTGACCCCCGGGTGCTCTTTGTAAATGTGGTCGTGTGTGTTACCCCCCGTCTGAGCTCCAAGGGACACCTGGGGAGATGGCCCACGGGTTCCAGACTGGAAAGGCAGCGTGCCCCTTCCAGCCAGCAGCTCAGCTACGCCAGGGGGAGACGTCACGGACAGATAGAGCCCGCGGGGAAGGGGTAGCTGCAAGTGTTAACCACCAGCTTTCAGGAGAAAGGGTGGGAGGGTCCCGATCTGCAGTGTTCGCTGATTTCCATGGTGTAAACTCTCTCTTTGTGGTCAAGGGTGGTCAGGGATGTGAGGTCCCAAGCATGGAGGGGGAAACAGGTGGGGAGCACAGCCAACTGTCCGGGGCCCAGGAGCCACCGGGAACACCCCGGGGACTGTGGGCTTCATGGGAGAAGATCAAGGAGCTGCGAGATCTCCATCCCTGTTGCCCGGCTGGGTCCTTACCCTGCACCCGCCCTGTGTCACATTCTTCACAGCACTGACCCCTCCACCTGCAGTGACGTGCCGGCTTCCCTGCGGTGATGTGGGCGCTCAGGGGAACAGAGGCTTTGCCCGTCCTCTTCAGAGGAAGCCCGGCCCGCCGCCCGGCTCCGTCCTTGCTCGTCACCTCTGTCTTGATTCCCTCCTCCAGTGGAAGATGGTTTCCACCTCCGGCTACCAGAACCTGCTAGAAGAAGCTAGGTTAAGTCTCATTTCTAAGTGCTCACGAGCTATTTTCTTCCCGGAGGTCTTTAGAGTATTTGGAAATGCTCCCCCAGCTACCTAATGAAAAGCCCGCACACCTAATTCAGATATTTCATGGAAGACATCCCCGCAGCTCTAAAAACTTCCGTTCAAAACATAAGCAACATTCTAGAATATCTGGATGAAAATGATTTCCTCAAAATAAGAATAATGGTAAAATGTGCAAATGTAGACCAGGGGTCAAAACACATGAGAAACCTCGAATCTCAAGTTTCTTTTACCTTGAACCAGAGCCCAAGGAAACGCATCCGCTTAGCCTGACTCTTATATTTCAAGTTCCAACCTCTCTCACTGGTCCTGCCTTCTTCTGGTAGCTAAGGAGACACATCTCTTCGAATAGAAACCCAAACATTTACATCCTGTGAAACAGGCTTGGGAATCAGACTCCAGATCCTGGGGCCTCTGGGAGCCTGGGAACCAGATCCCCCATCTGCCCTGAAGAGCCGACGGAAAGGGCTTGTGGAAGGTGGAAGGAGAGGATCCTGGGCTTGCAAAGCTCTCCAGACTTTGACTTAGTTTTGTGTTTGTTTGGGGGGCGGGGGGCGCGCATGTCGGAGAGAGAGACAGAGACAGAGAGAGAGGGTCCTGGTTATGGATGAGGAAGAGCAGCCTCTTTGCTGATGAGCTATAATCCAAACGGAGGCAAATAGCAAGGCTGGAAGAGCAGCTGCTTATGCAAATTTGCGTCTCAGAAGTTTGAGCCAAAGGTCAAATATGAGCGGCAGAATCGTGCACAACACTGACGAGACAGCCCCCCAGCCGAGAGCCAGCTTCTGGGCACTGGGGCGGCCAAGGAAGACCCCTTTCTGCAGGGACAGCTGAGGGTCTCCATCCGCCATCACCTCTGATGCTGGGCACAGGGAGCCCTGTGTGTGCGACGGTGGAGCAGAGGTGGGGCCCCTGCCCAACGGCGTGAGCAGTTGTCTGAAAGCAGAACTCCTCTTGACAGCGGTCATTCCTACTTGTCCCTTTACAGATTGAGCTACTTTTTAAAGGCATGATCTTGCCACCTTCCCCTTCTATTCATGGGTCCCCCTGGGATCTGTCCCCGTGGCAATGTGCCCCAACTATGCCACTGCCCTCCAGATGGTGGGGTCAGCCACCCTATTATCTTAAGGGAAATAGCGGGGTTGTCAGCCTTGTTATGTGACTGTGACGCTGCTGAGGGTTGTGGGGAAGGAGCTCTCACACTGTTGATGATGATGAGAGAGTAAATCTGTGGAACATTTTTACATTGTTCTTTGTTTCCTTCTTTCTTTCTTTTTCTTTTTTTTTTTTTTTTTTTACTTTGCAGGGCACTTGGACCCTATCACTTAGAAATTAAAATGTGCATCCCCTTTGACCCAATTCCATTTCCAAATCTATCTACAGAAATAATAGCCTAGATGAACAAAGACACACATATATGGATAATCGTCATGAATAACAGTAGAAAACTGGAAACAACCTAAACACTTATCAAGAGTGGTCTGTTTAATTTGGGGGCGCCCGTATAATGGCATGATCTGTGCAGCTAATACAGGGCTGCAGGTCGAAATATAATGGGGGAAAGATGCCCTCCCAGGATGTTTTAGCAATCAGTTCTGTTAAGGTATAATTGGCATTTAATAAACTGCACATACTTAAAGTGTGTAATTGGATACATTTTGACACAGGGCACATTCATGAAACCATCCCCAATCTATTTATATTTTGGACCACACCCCCATCCGAGGCTCCCTCCTGCCCTTCCTCACGCCTCCCTCTCCCACTCCTGCTTCCCAGCCCAGGCAACCACTGACCTGCTCTCTGTCACTTTAGATTAATTTCCATCTTCCAGACGTTTATGTAAGTGGAAGCACACAGGGCACATTCAGCTCTGTCCGGCTTCTTTCTCTCGCATAATTGCTTTCAAATCCATCCATGTTGCTGCTGGGACCATAGCCTCATCCCTTTTTTATCACCGAGAAGTTTCCATTGCATGGAAGTCTTGCAGTTTATCAGTTCTTCTATTGATGGACATTTGGATTGTTTTCATTTGGGGGCTAATACAAATAAAATAGCTACGAACAGTCTTGTATGTGTTTTTGTACAGACATGTGCTTCCTTTTCTATAAATACCTAGGAATGGAATGTCTACATCATATGGTAGGTGTAGGTTTAATGTTTCTTTAATGAGGTATAATTGACATACGACATTATATCAGTTTCAAGTGTACGATATGATGATTTTATATTTGTATAAGGTTTAACTTTTTAAGAAACTGCCAAACTGCTTTCCAAGGTGGTTGCCACATGCATATGCAGATATATGTACATTTTTATATATATTTGTTTATATATGCATAAACCACCACAAAAATTTGTACATAAACAGATGTAAGGTGTGTGTATGTGTTTGTATCCTCATCATGTAGGACAATTCACATCAAATTCTTAACCACACTTACCTCCACAAGGTACAATTGAGACTTTGAATTTTTACTTGAGTTTTGGAATTGTTTTCTAGCATGTGTTACTTTTACATGTTTTAAAAGTTATTTTATAGATAATAGAGTGTGTTTGGGATTGAAAATTTGAATCCATCTCAGCCTTAACCCAGTGAAGGTCCCTGTCATCACCAATGTGGGACTTGATCCAAGGTGTGCATTTCAACCCACTCAGGCCTTTATCTGCACAACCCCGGGCACCTGTCCCCACCTGTGGAATGACTGTAGGACCTCCAGGTGAGAGTGTGCAGTCAAGTTCAAAGGTGCAGCTCCACCACCCAGGCACCCTAGATTCTGGGGTCGACCAGCCCAGCACTCACAGCCTCTGTCTCCCCTCAATAAACGTGCAGTGTGACTCAGTGACCCCAGACGTCTGTTCCAGTGATCAAAATCCTTTGCTGTATTTTTTCTTTCAAATGATAATCATGTATCTTACAAACATACTGTTCCATGAGGTTGTTTTACTAATGTTTCTGAGGGCACCTAGCCAGCCCTTTATACCGTTAAAAGACAAAAGAAGACTATTTTGCAGATGTTAGGTTGCAGCTGTGTTTTGAACAACGGCCTGAGAGCACCTTTTCTAAATGGTATCAGCTCTCTTCTCTTAAACTAACAGCAAGCTCTGCATTTTTGAAAGACCGAATTTTGAGCAAATGCCACATAAGCTCCGGGGAAAGCTTAACAAACACGGCTCCCCATGGGTGAAGTTTACGAGAGGCACCTCTGTTGGCGGCCACATCCCAGCTCCCAACGCACCGCGCAGCTTACTGATGCTCGGCAGTAAGGTGACACTCAAAGGGAGCAAGAGGGGTCACAGCCATCGTGCACGAGGACCAGACAGCCCAGGGCTCCTTCCCTCCCACACGAACGCCAACCTGTGTTGGGACTCATCACAGTTCTCAGGAAAGAAGCTCCCCTCTAAGAATTAGGACCCTGCTGGGGAAAAGACCAGTCACTCTTACTTCAGAAGACATCGGTTACAGCCATGGGCCCGTGCACTGGGCTGAAGCATGCGAGGGTTACCAGAATGATCTTCAGGCCCTCTCATGCATTTAGTTAAATATAAATGCTTCAGGGTAGAATTGACTTAAGTTACTGTTATATTAGTACTAATTTTTTAAATTTTTTAAAAATTAGTTGTCCCCATTTGTATCAATAATATAAAATCGAAACATCATTTTGAGTCAGTTTTATGGATTTCTGTAAATGGACACACACACAACTTGCTTTATGACTTTTGTAAATTAGTGAGTATCTGTAGGTATCAATTTTCTCATCTGTAAAACAAAGATAATAGCACCTGCCTTGCAGGCTGGCATGTGTTAAATTACTTAATTAGAAGCAGTAGTGAGCGCATGATAAGGGCTACGGCAGTGTTGACTATGAAAGTTCATATTATTTCTTTCTAAAGCTGGATCCCCTTTTCTGCAATATAAGACTCCTATTATTACTCATTCCTTCATTTATATGACCAATATTTATTGAGTGCCTACTATAAGCAGGTGGTAAAGTCTCAGCTAGTTGTAGTGAACAAAGCAGAACTTAAAATCAGGGGACAGAGGCGTGCCGTGGAAGTGCAGATGCCACAGGACGCATCGAGGGGACCCACCAGGGCCAGTGACAGAAAACTCAAGGGGTGGAAATCAACAAAGACTTGGAGTGGAGCCATGAGTCCATTTTAGAAAGAACCCTCGGCAGAGGAGCAGAGAACAGCTGCAGGGGAAGCCAATTCACGGGCAGTTGCACGGTTCTGATGGAAGGATGACGGCAGTTTTGGAAGGGAGGCCAGGAAATGTAGGAGAAAATCAGGAAGATAAGGTTTGGAGATGGACTGAATATGAGAGTTAAGGAAAAAGAAGAATTAGGAATGGCTCCTAGATGTTGAGCTTCAGTTTTGGGGTGGATGGCAAAGACACTGGCTGGAGTGGGGACACTGTCCAAGGAACGGTTCTGTCCCTGGGAAAGGGCCGCAGGGGATGAAGATGCAGCTATTCTGCAATAAGAAAGGATTATTGCTTTCATGGATGTCTTCATGGATGTCTACCTAAGGATCTTTCCTAAAAAAAATGGACTCGATACTTTTATTGAGTTATTCAAATACTGATTGTTTAATAGAAGCAACCCTACAAGACAAAACCAAATGATGGCTGCCTAGGTTGTCACTTATGTGAAAGGAATAATGCATAATTACACATAATCACCCCATCAAAGAAGACCTAGAGAGATTAAGAAAATTGACTTTGTCCTTCAACTAAAAGTGGTAGAACATGAATTTGAACCCAGATCTGCATGATTCAAGGCTTTATTGCCATTCTAAGGGCACCCTGAAGAATTCTCGAGAATTCTTTTGTGGAGGTTAAAAGAAAGAAATCTTGAAAGTAATGAAAAGGTGAGACAACATCTTGCAGATTTCTAGTGTGAGATACAATCGGTAGGTATTCACGAGCCTTGGCAGGTACTCCTACAGTTTCTTAGAAGATGCACCAGCCAGATAGCCAGATAAGATCAAGTTTCTGTAATGGAATTTTTGTTCACTGAGAGAGAGTGAAATACAATTCAAGCAAAGTAGAGTCAAAGACTTCAGATTTTACTTCAACAATGGAGAGACCTGGAAGGATTACTGTTTCCATCTTCATAACAAGTAAAGGACAAACTGCAAGCCACTGACTTGTTGAACCCACCAAAGAACCTAGGTTGCAGAGTAAGCAAAAAAGTCAAAACCTGGGGAGAGGGGGCTTCGCTGTGGCGCAGTGGATGGGAGTCCGCCTGCCAATGCAGGGGACATGGGTTCAAGCCCTGGTCCAGGAAGATCCCACATGTTGCAGAGCAGCTAGGCCCATGCACCACAACTACTGAGCCCACATGCCACAGCTACTGAAGCCCGTGTGCCTAGAGCCCATGCTCTGCAACAGGAGAAGCCACCACAATGAGAGGCCTGCGCACCGCAACAAAGAGTAGCCCCAGCTCTCCGCAACTAGAGAAAGCCCACACACAGCAACGAAGACCCAATGCAGCCAAAAATAAAATAAATTAAAAATAAACAAAACCTGGGGAGAGGCAGATGCTGGCAGAGAAAAAGAAGATCCACACATTTGTTAGGCAGAGCAGATGTTACCTGATAACATATATACTATAACAAAATTCAGCTTTAAACTGTTAAGTAATTGATAAAGGCCAAGCACGGGTGAGCACGAGCGTGTAAAGTGCATAGTGACTACAGACATTGGTAAGGGTTTGCACCATCTCACAAACACACCAAGTGCCACATGTTTGTGTGTAAAAATGAAATATACGACAAAGATGGCACAAAGGATGGGAGGGAGGAATTAGGAACGCATTTCTATAAGTCCCTCACACTGCATATGAAGTGGCAGCATGAAGGTGAACTTAGATTTTTAAAGAGTATATTGTAAATACTAGGGCAAATATTAAAAGAATTAAGAAGTATAAATATGCAATAGAAGAAATAAAACGTAAGCATAAAATGGTTAGTTAAACCTAGAAAAGGCAGAGATGAGAAATATTTTTAAAAAGTAAAACAAACAGAACACAGCAAACAAAGTGGTACGTTTTCCCCCAATGTTATCAATAATCATTTTAAATGTGAATGGTCTAAATAAAAGACAGTTGAAAGACAGAGATTGTCGGGTTGGATTCAAAAAATGGAAGACTCAACCATATGCTGTACAGAAGAAATCCGTTTGAAATGTAAATACATAGATGCAATAACAGTAGAAAGATAGAGAGTGATATACATGCAAACACAAAACGACAGGAAGCTGACCTATGTTATTTCATACAAAGCAGAGGCAGAATTTAGAACAGGAACTTTATCAGAGCTAAAGAGGGGTGTTACATAAGGATAAAAAAGTCAATTATCCAGGAAGAGATAATACTGTAAAATGTATATGCAGCTAACATCACAGCTTCGAAATACTTGAAGCAAAAAAACTAATCAATCCGAAAAGAGACAAAAATAATTACAGCTGGAGACTTCAACACTTTTCTTTCAGTAACTGACATAAAAAGTAGGCAAAAATCATTAGGATATGGCTAACCTAAACAATACCATCATGATTTTGACCTAATTGATATTTATAGAACAGGCCACACAACAACAGCAAAATAGGCACTTTCTTCTAAAGTGTGAGTGTAAATTCACCAGGAGAGACTATGTTCCACACCATAAAATAAACCTTAATAAATTTAAAAGAATAGAAATCCTATAAAGTATATACTCAGAGATTCAATTAAACTATAAAAATCCATAACAGAAATACATCTGGAAAAATCTCTAAATATTTGGAAATTAAATAACATACTTCTCAAAAAGACACGGATAAAAAAATGACTTCTCTGGGGAAATTAAAATAATTTTGAACTGAATGATGATAAAAATATAACATATCAACATAAAATATAGCATAAAAATATAACATATCAGAATGTGTGGGATGCAGTACTTGGAGGACAGTTTATATTATGACATGCTTATACTAGTAAAAAAAATTTTTTTTAATCAATAACCTAAGCTTCCACTTTGAGGAATTAGAGGAGGAATGTCAAATATTCCTAAAGGAAGCAGAAGGAAGTAAATAATAAAATTTACGGAAGAAATAAATACAATTGAAAATAGAAAAACAATAGAGAAAATCAGAGAAATTAAAAGCTGACCCTTAGAAAGTTCAGTAAAATTTACAAACCACTATCCAGGTAGAGCAAGAAAAAAAAGAATGAATCACAAATTATCAGTACCAAGAATGAAAGAGAGGTGATCATTACTGATCCTCTAGATATTAAGAAAAAGAAGAAAATTTACAAATAATGTTATGTTATAAATTCAACTTAGATGAGATATACCAATCCCTTGAAAGACACAAAAACTACCAAAACTTACTCAGGAAGAAATAGATAACCTGAATAGACCTACGAATATTAAAGAAATTAAATTAGTAGTGAAGAACCTTTCAAAAAAGAAACCTCCTGATCCAGACAGCTTCACTGGCATATTCAATTGAACATTTAAAAAAGAAATATTACCAAATCCAGATAATATCTTCCAAAAATTGTTTTTTAAAAAGAGAACACTACTGCTGTTTCTAACTTCTTGGGGTGGTATATTTGGAACCACGTGTTCTTCCTGTAATGAATAACATAATCGCCATTTTAATTCTTAATCACATGTATTTATCAATTTATTAGGTTTATGTATTACTTCCTTTTAAACAAATAAACATGATTTTTAATTAAAAAAAAGAGACAACACTACTCAAATTATTTTATAAGGTAAGCTTTATCTTAATACCAATACCAGACAAAGATATTACCAAGAAGGAGGAGGAGAAGAAGAAAGAAATACATATTCTTATTTTTTAAATATCTAGAAGTAAGACATAAAATATTAAAATTCTAGAAGAAAACATCTTCTAGAGATTTTCTAGGGAGAAAATCTACCTGACCTGGGTTTGGAAATAAGTTTGTAGCTATGACACCAAAAACTTGATCCTTAAAAGGAAAAAAAAAAATGGTAAATTGGACTTTTTAAAAACAAAAACTTTTACTTTGTGAAATATACTGTCAAGAGAATGAAGAGACAAGCTACAGACTTAGAAAAATATTTTCAAATCACATACCTAATAAAAGACATATATAGTACATATAAAAACCTCTTAAACTCGACAACCCAGTTAAAAATGGGCAAAGATCTGAATAGACACCTCACCAGATGATACATGGTTGGCAAGCAAGCATAGGAGTAGATACTTAACATCATTCATTATTAGGGAAAAGTACACTAAAACTGCAGTGAAACCCCCCTCCCCCTTAGCAATCATAAGTCTGTTCTCTATGTCTCTGAGTCTATTTGGAAGCTTTATTCTTAATTGCCCAAAACTGGAAACAATTCACATACTCGTTAACAGGTGAATGGATTATCAAACAGTGGTATATCTGTAAAATGGAATAATACCCAGCAATAGAAAGGAATAAGTGATCAATTCACACAACAGTATGGATAATTCAAATGCATTTTGCTAAATGGAAATAGCCAAAGCCAAGAGGCAAAACACTGTATGATTCTAGTTATACAGCATTTTGTTCTTGTTTTAAATTTTTATTGGAGTATAGTTGATTTAAAATGTTGTGTTACTTTCTGCTGTACAGCAAAGAGAATCAGTTACACATATACATATGTCTACTCTTTTTTAGATTCTTTTCCCATATAGGTCATTACAGAGTATTGAGAAGAGTTCCCTGTGCTACACAGTAGGTCCTTATCTATTTTTTTAATCTATTTATTTTATATATAGCAGTGTGCCTTTTATACAACATTTTGGAAAAGCAAAACCATAGGATGGAAAAGAGACAAGTGATTGCTCAAATTTGGGGCTGGGGGAGGAATTAACTACAAGAGGCCATACAGAGGAATAGGGCATTTACATGGCCACAAAGTCTCTCTCCCCAAAGTGTTTATTAATTCTTGGAGTGGGTTTAACATATGTCCACACTTTCTTTAATATTCCTCCCTCCAGGAGATGGAGCTTGATTCTCTCCCTTGAGGATGGGCTGGTTTTAGCAATTCACTTCTAATGAAGAGAGCATGGAAAGGGAAAAATAGGAACTTTACAGAGGAGAAGTCTGGGAAACCACCTTATCCAAGTGATCAAGGTTTCCATCATCCATAACAAGTCATGCCGATAGCAAGTACCCCTGCGTGATGTGAGGCGACCCACCTCTGGGGTCTCCTTCTCCCAAATCCGTAACCTGGATGTGAACATGAGAAAACATCAGACAAACCAAAATCGAGGAACATTCTAGGAAATACCTAACTGATACCGGCCAGGGTTCCTGGCCTTCCGCAATTGATAGAAATTGATTAGAGGCCAGACAAGAATTTCAGGCAAGGCTTTATCGGGGCTCCTGCTGCAGCAGGAAAGAGTGAAAACAAGTAACATCTTCCCTTGCTCGCTCCCTGAGCGGGGGCGAGCTGGTTCCTTATATGGGGTGAGTGTAGCAGTGGGTCCAGGGGTCGGGCCAGAGGTGGGGCTTGGGTGGCTTGCCCACACCTTTGGTGGTGTTGAGTGCAGGGGGCACGAGCAGTACCCTGTTTTTGCTCCCGACCCCCTGCTTTTGCTCCCGGCTCTTCAGAAGTAGCAGTTGAGTTTTTCCATCTTTTTGTTCTTTTTGTATCTTCTCACCCAGAATTTGCCCCAACTGCTCATGCATGCAGTTATTTTTAGTCCCTTATGGTTTCTTTGTGTTTTGTTGCGCAATGAGACATTTGTCCAGGTGCAAGTATTGCAGCAAATGGTCCCAGGTCCCAGACTGTCCCATGACTACCACTCTTCAAACGTTTAGAGGTCAAGAGAGACAAAGAAAGATGGAGAGGTTGTCACAGATTGGAGGGGACGCAGGGACAGGGAGACTAAACACCACGCTTGGTCCTGGATCCGAACCCGGAACAGGGGAAACTGAGTGACATCTGGAGTTGAGTTAGCAGCATGGCGTTGACAGTGCTCATTTCTTCGTTTTGATAAACTTCCTGTGGTTTTATAAGAGGTCTCCATTAGGGGAAGCTGGGTGACAGATGTGGGGGGGGGGACTCTCTGGACTATCTTTACAACTCTTCCACAAACCTAAAATTATTCCAAAATAAAACCTTTAAAAACATACAACAACTGGACTCAGCACGGTAGAGTGGGCTGGGCATTTCCCATTTACCACTTCGGGTATCCAGCAGGGCGGGGAAACAAAGGAGAGGAGATCGGGCAGACGTCTCCCATCCTCACAAAAGTTAGCGTTTGCGGGAATGGGGGATTCCCACCAGAGACACTCAGACACTTTCTGCTATCGGCACCCAGGTAGCCCAGATGCAGAAAGGCCATGATCGTGGGCAGTATGGAAGGCTGGAAACGTATGCATGGGAAGGTAGACACCCTGCTTCTCAGGGTGTGGTCCACGGACCAGCAGGCTGGGCATTGCCCGAGAGCGTGTTAGAAACGCAGGGCCTCAGGCCCCGCCCCAAAGCTACTGCATTTCAACAAGAGCCCCAGCTCTTCCTCTGCACCTCCATGGGTGTGTCCACCCCTCCCTCCCTCCATCACGGCCCTCCCCGGGGGCTGTCCCTTGTCCTGGATCACGGCCGTCCAGCCACACGTGGCCTCTTTTATTCCTTACAAGATCAAGCTTTTTCTGTCTGGGACACTTTGACCAGAAATGTTCCCCAGACATGCATTCACATACAAACTCACACCTGCTCCTTCACACACACTTACACATGCACAGACTTACAGTCCTGCACATGTGGATTCGGGCTACACACACACACACACACACACACACTGACTTTCCCTCACTCACATCCTGCACGTACGCCCCAGCTTTCTTTGGGCATCCACACCCATGATTTTGTCGGCTGGTTCACTTGTCTGCTGCCTGCGGCTGTCA
The DNA here is from genome assembly GCF_028021215.1 of Eschrichtius robustus. Taxonomy (NCBI): domain Eukaryota; kingdom Metazoa; phylum Chordata; class Mammalia; order Artiodactyla; family Eschrichtiidae; genus Eschrichtius; species Eschrichtius robustus. Next base: position 2,642,101 of record NC_090839.1, on the reverse strand, counting down.
CTGTGGTCCCAGCTCTGGGAGGGACCTTTGGTTCCATCCATCTCTCTTACCATCTGTTTCCCCAGCACCCAGAACAGAGCCTGGCACAGTACAGAGACTCAATAAATATTTGTGTTTGAATAGAAGAGAGAGAGAGCCCAGGTCCAAGGGAAAGGGAAAGATAAAGAGGGAAGAGGGAACTGCAGACAAGAAAAGGCCCATCTTTGCGGACCACACGTGTCATCCTCTGAGTCCTGGGACTTTTCTCTCACACATGGGACCACAGGTCTCCCGCAGGCAGCCTTATTACGATGAAACTCCACAGCTTTGATTTAAGAGACAGAATATGCACCTGCCTTCCCACAAGTTATGGTCTCGTAACCAGCCAACATGGGTTCTGCTCACGAGTTAAGAATGTGTTTCCATGGTGACCTTCTGGTAATTAACTCCTTGGAAGGTAGCCAAGATAGGCCAGCATTCTCCAGAATTCAGCACCACCGGGGGTCCATCCTGCCCAGGGCTACTCATTTTGGAAAATTAACCTGCGTGTTCAGGTTGTGGGAAGGGAAATTTGTTCCCCGACAAATGTCATCAACCCTTCCTTCTGTACTTTGCAGAAGAACCGGCTGGTCCAGTGGTCCCCGGGAGGTTCATCAATGGACTCAGGTCTACTGTGAGACCCTGAAGACAGACCCAGAGAGAGGGGTGGGATGGGCCGTTTCTAAACTTTCATCATTGTTGGCCTGGCTTTGGAAACGACAAGCAGCTCCTTCTAACAGGCTGTGGAAAGGAACGTGAGTGCCAGGTGGAGGACTGAAGACAGACATTTTTGTATCATGTGTTCTTGGATGGGTGTTTCTTGCCAACATTTTGAAATTCATTGTTTAGCTTCTTTATGCTTGAGGCAAAACCCAAGAGACAATGATAGTGCATCGTTGAAACAATGGTGATAAATCCTAAATAGCTATAATTACCCTGTGGCTTGAAAAGAGATCTGCACACAATTAATATCGAAATTTGGCAAGGGCACGATCTAAAGAAACATATAATTTATCAAGTAAGGAAATTTTACAGATGTTCCATCATGTAGCCCTGTGTACGGCATCTTCTGAAAGGAAGCAGAATCCCACTGTGGATCAAACGCACGGAGCCGGGATTTTAAACAGCGGTGGATACAAATCACATTGCCCGTTTCCCACCTTTATAACCCCAGTTCCAGTGCGATGCTGAAAAAAATTCTAAAGCATCGGCTGGGAATTCATGTGCTCGAGGAAACAGGCCTGTTTGAAGCACAGACTGTCAAGCTGTTGCAGTCATACGCAACATGAGATAAGGCGGTTCAGTTCTCTGGAAGAGCTGGCATAGACCGTTTTGATGTGGAGAGAAAACTGGGCCACATCCTTGTAAGCTGAGCAAGGTAACTAACAGAAGGGGCAGCGGGCACAATTTGGAGACATTGACATTGGTGTGAGCAAACATTCACCTGCTTCGTACCCTTCAGGGCGAGGGTTCAGCCAGCCGGGGAGACTGGGAGTTAGGAATATGGCTGGAATTAGACCATCTCCTCCATCCCTCAATGCTCCCACTGATTTGCTTTGAATCTTAACAAGTTTTGTAAACTTTCTGAGCCCCGATCTCCTCATCCCTGTAACAGTTACCTCTTGGGGTTGACGATAAAATGAGGTTAACAAAGTACCCAGCACATAGTAGGCTCTCAATAAAAAACAGCTCTAGTCTCCGCAGTGCCACTGGGTGCCTGGGTGTCCAGTCAAGCATTCAGGTCCTTCTGGAATGAAGCGGAAGTAAAATTAACAGTTCACCTTGAACCTACATAGTAAGCATTCAATGTGAATTCACCTTCCATTACCAAATTAAAGAGAAGTGCCCTAGAAGTTCAAACTACCTGGGGTCCTGTTCCTGAGAGAGGCATGCAAATGGGACTCAAGGGTACCCAAGGAAGAGCTTTAAACATGCACACTTGCACTTATATACCTTTAGGAAAACTAATTTCCCTGAGTCTGTTATTTCATCAGAAGGATGGAGAGGGAAGTCCTTCCCTGGGTCAGGGTGTCTGGGGTCCCCGCGAAGGGCTGCGCCCTCCGTATCTGCAGCACCTGCTGACTCAGCGCATTCTGCCCCTCTCCAGTCCTCTCCCGGCAACACAAGTTATTCCAGGAGGTAACAACGTCCTCTCCCCCACCTCCCATTAAAACAGCTGTTTTATTTCTGATTGACTCTCTTTTGAGCAAATCCTCCAGAATCAAGTTGCTTGAAGGGTAATTGTTCCTGACAAATATCTTGTTTTTTCCTCTGTGCAGCTGTGGTTATTCAATCTCTGTCACACCATCCATTGACTGGCATATTTATTGCTTGACTTTTTTCCCTCCTTTTATCGTGGTTCTGTGTTGTTCGGTTCTCTTAGCTTGGGGAGGTTATGTTCTATATGTTTGGCAGGGGGGAGTTCTGTTTTGCTTTACTGTATTCCTTGTATATAGTATAAGAAATGTTTATTTTTAAATTAAACTAGTTTACAATTAAGTATCTCAATATAACATCCTAACATTTTGATATGAGTCCATTAACTGCAAGATCTATGTTTCAAGGAGAAATTGACCAGTCTCAGATGTTCAAAGATCACCTTTACGAATTCTGGGAGCATGTGTCAATCAGTTACATGGAATCTCCCATAATTTTATACTCATGTGCATATTTAATCCATCACCAAAAACGTCTAGGAGGTAGCCATCGGCCTTCTGAAGCTGTCGAGGGACAGAAGTTCCATAATCTCACATGAGTGTTAACAACTCCCAGGGTTTCCCCCTGGGGCTTCAGCTTCTAGAGCATCCTTCTGGGGAACAGCATCCTCTGAAGGGAAGAGTTCACGGTGAGGAGCCAGGGCACGTGTCCTAACAGAGTCAAGACTGGAGTGTGGGAATGGGGTGGAAAGTGAGTACCAGGGACGCCCAAATGAGAAAGTGTTGACAGTCTTCCTGAGCACCTGGATTGCAGACCCCAGTGTCCCCGGCGGGGTTATTTTGGATGTACCAACCCACCAGCTCCTGCACCACAGTCCTGTCTCGGAGAACCTGCCCCCACTCAACCCTGAAAGTCCACCCACACAACGCTGAATCTCACTCCCACCACAGACGACGGGACCAGGGGTCAGAAAACAGTGCTTGTGTAGGATGCTTAATAGCCAGAGAGATATGAGGATGGGGCACAGGAACGGGCAAAGAGAGAAAGAGGAGACAGAACAGAAAGGGAAGGTGATGGACCCTTGAGAGATGGAAGAAATGGCCACATTTCCTGACCTCACAGTTTCTGCTTTGAGCCTGGAGCCCAGCCACACTGCACTTGCATGGTAGTCATGGTTCACCACAAGCAATTCTGTGTGTATCCTCCTCTGAATCATCAAAGCTCAAGGTCCAACACCTGTGTCTGCCTGGTTCAGCACTTATGCCCAGGACACAGCTCCAGGCCTGGCACCAAATGGCTTCCAGAATAAACGAAGAGTGAGCTTTGGGTCAAGAAAGGGGTCGCAGGTCAACTAGGAGCCCACAGCATGGTGGTCAACAGCACAGGTCAGAATTACCATTGCAATTATAGTGAAACATAGGTAAATATTTTAAAGGCAAAAATTCCTTTTTTTAAAGATTAGAATAAAAAGTGTTTGATAGAGTTAGTGGTGTGATTATTAAATTGTGAACTCATGCTTTAAACAATAAGTACCTTCCCCATGGGATTTATGCAGGATACTCTGATCCATCCCGGTTTTGATCTTGAATACTAGTCTTCCGTAAGAGGAATCAGAGATCCTCAGAGAGCAACTGATCTGACATTCAGCACAAGAATAAAGTCAAGATGGTCCTAGAACATCCTGTTGCCAGAGGGCAAGAATTCTTTCCAAAATGTTTGGGAATAGTATGAAAAGGACAGAGGAAGCTAACCCAACAAGCTCCCAATGGACACACTGTGACAATGGGACCATCACCAAGAAAAGGATAATTATAAACAATCAGAACTAAGTCAATTCAGTGAAAAACCATGGGTCCATACAGATACTCAAAATGGGGCAAGTTAGTATAAAGTTTGCAAAGCCTTCTATGAAAGATTGATGGGGGTTGGAGAAGTGTTGGTGCCGGGTTGTAACCCCACAGATTACTTGCTGGTTAATGGGAGAAAGTATAACTACACAGTGGAGGGATCTGGCAGCCCCCTCTTCAAGCCAACAATGAAACTTATGTCACTCGTGGTAAAGTAGCCCGACATGCATGTGTCCACGATGAGACCCAATATGAAGTACAAACAGATCTACTATAAGTCAGCCCCTCACTCAGACTTCTCAGTTATATGAGCCAATACTTTCCCTTTATTGTTTAAACCAGTTTGAGTTGGATTTTTAGTAAAAATCAGATAAGAAGCAGCAAGTAACTTAGAGCCGAATGCACAATTTGGGGCTCCTTGAGAGAGCTTATCGTCCCTTCCTCCCTGTCACTGAGGAAAACCCTGAGAACCTGAGTCTCCTGGAACTGTGGCTACAACCCGCGGGATGGAGTGAGGGTGTCCGTGTCTTTATGAAACACTGAGAGGCTTCCCTTTGCCTCCTCCGCCCCACTCAGATTTACCCACAAAGCGTAGGAAACCAGGTTGGGGTGCAGCCAATGTGGTCTTTGGCAGGATCACAGAGGAAGGCACGCTGTTCACCACTGGGTCTTCCTTTTATTCGGACTGAGCTTCCAGACAGATTTCTCATTCTCTGAAATTCTTCTGGGGCACATCGGGGATCTCAGTGTCTAAATTCTAAATGCATCTCTTTCTAACTCCCGTTAACTCTGCTTCTCGGGGTGTCGCTTCTCTTCTCAAATCTTTAAACTGCTGGCAGAAAGCGATGCCTCCTTTGGAATGGAACCATTTTGCAGGGCCAGTAATATCTATAATTATCCTCACCACATCTGTGATGCATTTCACTGGCTTTCCACTGGAATCATTAGTGGAAATCATGATATCACATATCTCAGTGTTTAAAAGGTTTTCTCTCTGAAAGGGGTTTAGGAGGTGGCAGTCTTCCCATTATTTCATTAACCTCCAAGAATACATCCAGGTGTGTGATGCTGAATTTCGTGCGACAGGACAGGGGAGTTGGCACTGAGGTTTTTCTGCACTGGTTCGTTCATCAACCTTTTTTTTTTTTTCTGGTATTGGAGCTCCCCTGCTCAGTGTTCCTCAAAAGCCGAATTTTTAACAAAGACTTCTTTCCACAACCTCTAACGTATTCAAGGGACTGAGACATACATGTCAAATATTTTAAGTCATTTACAAAAGTATTGAGATTTCCTAATGCTAAATGAGCAGAACGAGGCTGTGGATGGCAAAATTACCAGTTGCCTAGAGTAATTCAGCAGTTGTCTATCACCCATACAAGACACGGTGGAGAGGAGGCCTGGCTGATTTAGCAACTCAATGGATACATCCAAAACACCACTTAGAACTTAGTATTTACTTTCCATAGGAAAGAATAACTGCACTGTTTCCTGCTGGGAAATTTACTACGCCTTCCTTCTGTTTAACCAATACTACCTTATGGGTGCTTGAAAATTATATTCACCTAAAGATCGAACAGTCATTTTCATTTGTGCTGACAGAAAAGCGTAAATTGCAATTGGGTGTACAGAGCCCAGGTTCACTCACTGTTTTGCTAGAATAACAATGGCCACCACCAAACTCACTGTCGCTCAAACTTGCCTCGTTCCTGCCTGGTGCTAAGGCTTTGCTCAGGCCATTCCCCTCACCCAGGAAGCCACTTCTGGCCAAACCTTACTCTCTCCTCGAGGTCCAGTCTTAGTCTTCCCTTTCCATGAATTTCTTTCCAGATGTGTCTGCACTGACCTCTCTCTCTGTGGACCCCCACAGTAGGTAAATTAATCTCCAAAATCCATGCCCTTGCTTTGTAGCTTTCCAGCTTCTCTCACTAAACATACAGTTTGTTACCATGCACCTAAGTTTTGGATTTGGCCACATGGTTTGTTTGGGCCAATGGGATGTGAATAGAGGGGTGTGTGCTAGTTCTAAGCCTAGGACAGTGGTTTAAAACTGCCAAGCACAGCCCAGGCAAGATGGGCAAACCCACCTAGCCAGTGCACAGACACATGAAAAATAAAGGCTTATTTCTATATACAACTGAGATTTTGCAGTTGTTTGTTATACAGCAATACCTGACTGATACAACTGATATACCTACAGTATATTCTTCAAATGGTACAATGAGTGTGGCAGATATGCAACTCAGCTAATTGATACACATAATTAATATATGACATTTTCTTCATTTTCCAAAACTCAACCGAATCCCCAGACTCCATTCTACTGAAGTGGGAGAAATTCAATCTCAGTCTGTTTAACTCTGCACAATCCCTTTACCCTGTGCCTATAGCTAAGTTCTAAAAGTTTACAAAGTGAGAAGACAGAGAGAGGGCAGGGCCCCCTATGAACCCTTAATGTCATCCATCTGTACAGCCAACTACTGAGATATCGGTCAGTTGTGGCCCACTTAGACCACCCTGGAGACATCCTCACTCACGCAGGCCCTTCTGACCCAGAGCCCCTCTCTTCCACATCTATCACATGGGGACATTCTGTATTTCCAACCATGTGTTCAGATCCGACCTCCTCTGTGCTGTGCTCTTGTACCTTCTTTGACTCATCAGAGTAACCATGTTCTCTCTAAGCTATTCCCAGGAGAAAGGCATTGTTTCCCTCTGTTCTGGGAGCTAACAAGACTCTCTGGGCTTAGCCTCCTTTCCTGGTGCTTAGTCCGGGAAGCAAGGCATGGGACCCATTTCTACTGTGCCAGCTAGTGACCGTCCCCCTCAGATCATCCCAAATTTTCCATCACCACAACCTCTCCATCACCACAACCTCTCCATCATCCCAACCTCTCCATCTTCCCAAGGATGCTCTTCTTGTCCCAAAGGCAGGAAAGTCTGTCCTTTGCTCCCTCCCAAATTTACTGACTATTCCCTGCGTCTTTTTGTTTGCCTAGGGACCTAGACTTTTGAAATACAAAACCCAGGAAGAGATTCCATGTTTCTGTGCATTCTGATGTCACTATTTTCCTTTCAGTCAAGAACCACAGACAACAGTGATAACTGCTTGTCAATTTCAAGGCGATCTAACATTTTGGAGAGGGATGAAAGAAACAGTATGTGTTTGTTTATGTGTGAACAGAGCTTATTATTTGGTTCAACAACAATAACAACATAACAAATGTTTTAAGTAATTAATTTAATTAGTCAAATTTCACTAAAACTAATCTCTCAGTCTCAAACGAAGACTTTTATTGAGTGTTTTGTGCCACGCTTTTAGTAGAAGTCTCTATAATACAATTGGTGTTTGGTTTGTTGACTTGTTTCACTTGTCCATCTCAAAGTCATTCAATAATGACAACAGAGCTTGACGGATAAATCTTCAGTTCACTGAAAGTTAAAGAAGTACAGAAAACACAGTGATGCAGGGCAAGGAAAAGAGCAAATCACCTCTGCATGACCATTTCTGATCCACTAAGCCAGGGTTATCTTATCAGCCTTGGCTTCATTTTAGAACAAACTGTGAGGAAATCCACAGAAAGAGCATCTTGGAGCTTTATACAGAGTCCCCCTTGAATATTCAGCTGAGTACTGATGAGCATATAGAGGTAAGGGACCTACATGTGGCTGGGGAGAGAACCACCCGAAAGGATTGGAGGGAAGAGTGGCAGGTGTCCACACGGGACAAGGAATAGTATGTCTGTTCCCCAGCCAAGTTGAAGAAACTCATAATTCATGGGACATTTAGCAAAGTATTCAGGAAGCTTTTGCATCAATAGAAGTAAAAATTAGCCCTAGATTGAGAACAGCTCTCAAGCCACCTTAACCATCATAAAAGACCCCAAAGGGCTAAACTGTCTCCAACTAACTTAATTGCATTTCAGGAAAAAAAAAACAAAACAAAACACTTGAGAATAAAATACGAAAATATGCAGCCTTCAAAAAGGTAAAAAACCACACAATGTCTGACATGTAACCAAAGATTACCAGACATACAAAAAGGTAGGAAAACACTACCCATAATGAGAGTAACTCATTGAAACGAACCCAGAACTGATGTTAGAATTAGCAGAAAAAGACATCAATACAATTATTATAACTATATTCCATATGTTCAAAACATTATATTGAGATATAGAAAAATGTAAAAGAGACACGAGAAGCTTTTGAAAATACTACCCCCACACAGCTAAATTAAAATCTCCAGGAAAGGGTCCCACGTATGAGTGTAGTTTTTAAAGCCACTCTGGTGAGTTGAGTTGAGAAACACTGCACTAACAAAAAACTAACACGACCAAAATGCTCCCAGCTTCAAAGAACTACTTATTTGCCTTCAGGAAGCCACAGAACACTTATCAGTTACTAACCATTGAACAAGATTCCTCTAAAAGAGAAAGGAAGACTCATGGCCTGTGTGTATCCTCCCCACAAAGCCCCCGACACATCATAAGAAGAATACTTAGTACAATGACATTTTCCTACCACAGCAAAATTAAACGTAAAGCCAAAGGACAAATCACAGGTTCTGGAAAACCGTGTGTGATGACTGTGACCTATTTCTTTTTTTTTTCTTAATCAGTCATCAATTTTATACACATCACTGTATACATGTCAATCCCAATCGCCCAATTCAGCACACCACCATCCCCACCCCACCGCAGTTTTCCCCCCTTGGTGTCCATACGTTTGTTCTCTACATCTGTGTGTGACCTATTTCTGTAATGCACATACGTTTAGCAATTTCCATAACACCTGACATAATTTTCCAGGTTTCAAAACATCCATAAGTTCAGTCTCTCTTCATTTCTTCCTATAGAGCACTCAGTGGGACTCAGAGCTGTGTTTCTACCAGGTACTAAAGAAACACTTGCTGAATCTATTTAAATGGGGTAATACATGGAGAATTCTCTTGTAAACTGAGCTATTTTTGATGACCATCACAAACATACACACGATTACAGACTTAGAAAATCTGTACACAATGTGGAGCTCTGAAAATAACCTGGTGCCTGGGTTCCACCCCACACCAATGAAGTCAGAATGCCTGGGAGTGACCTCAGCATGGGTATTTTTTAGAAACACTCCATGTGGTTTCAGCAAGTAGCTAAAATTGCACAGGCAGGAGTATCACAGTTAATTCTGGTGCTGCAGGTATGGGTGTTGAATAACAATGAGCTTATTCAATCCTTTGACTACTCAGGCAGAAAGCTTCATTCAGTATTAGTAAGTCTTTAACATGTCTTTAACTGTTGTGGGGATTTTTTGGTTTTTTTAATTGAAACGTATTTGACATATAACAGTGTGTAAATGTAAGGTGTCCATGTTAATCTGATCACATATATTGTAATATAATTGCCATTGTAGCGATAATTAGCACCTCTGTCAAGTCCCATAATTATCATCTGTTTAGTATTTGGAGTAATTAAGATCTAGTCTTTTAGAAAGTTTGATGATTGTAATACAATATTGTTGTCTATATTCACTATGCTGTGCCTTAGATCTCTAGGATTTATTTACCACTCCTTTGTGCCCTTAAGCAACATCCCATCCCTGGTAACCACCATTTTACTTTCTGTTTTTACAAGTTTGGCTTTTTCAGACTCTGCACATAAGTGATATCATACAGTATTTGTCTTCCTCTGACTTCTCACTCAAGTTTCATCCATGTTACAGCTCATGGCAGGATGTCCTTCTTTCTCGTGGCTGGATAATATTCCTGTGTGTGTGTGTGTGTATTACATCTTTTTTATTCATTCAGCTGTTGATGGACACTTAGGTTGTTTCTATATCTTGGCTATTGTGAATAATGTTGCAATAAACATCGGAGTGCATGTATCTCTTTGATATCTTGTTTTCATTTCCTTCAGATATATACCCAGAAGTGGGATGTCTGGATCATATGGTAGTTCTATTTTTAATTTTTTGAGGAACCTCCATGATGTTTTCCATAGTGGCTGAACCAATTTGCATTCCCCCCAACAGTGTACAAGTGTTCCCTTTTCTCCACTTTCTCACCAACACTTGTTATCTCTTGTATTCTTAACTCTTGTTTATGTGTTCCCTTGACATATGGATCTCCAACTCAGAGCCTGGGAAGACAATGATACCTTTTTCAAATTTAATAATGTTTTTCTGGTTCACTGAGGTTCCTAGTGGCTGTCAGACTCACAAATAGGCAGAGCCAAGATTCAAGCCTTGCCCTGTCTGGCACCAAAGATATGATTATACATAGCTTTTACAGATATAAAAAGTGGTATAATGATACAACTTACAAGGGTTTGTGGGTTATACATTGTGTAGTCTGAAGAATTAAAGGATTAATTAATTTATTTTATTAAAGAATCAAGGAATTCATAAAGGAGACATATTTGAGGTGAATCTTGATGATGGAGCCTTAAGGGGGGCAAGGGACATATATTTCAAACAGAAAGATCAGAAAGTAAAATTTTAAAGGATATTGGGGGAGGGGATTGGTAGGGCAGGAATACAGAGTAGAGGGATGGGTCCTAGCAAGAGGTGAAATAGATGAGTGACAGAGTTTTCAATGAATGATGATGAGCAATTGGATATTCCTGCAGGAAAATAAGTTATACCTCTAACTCACATCATATGCAAAACCAGTTCAATGTGGTTTAAAGGAATAAATGTGAAAGACAATTCTTTTTGTAGACTGTAGGAAATTGTAGAGGGGAATATGTATGGTCAGGATTGACAAGCCAATCAAGTGCCTATTAATTGTCATAAACTTGTGAGCAATCTGTCTTTTCTCTCTGGTTGCTTGAAGATTTTGTCTTGTCTTTAGTTTTCAGAAGTTTCCCCAAAATGTGTTTAGAATTGTGGGGGGCTTTAAATTTTTATTTATCCTGATTAAGATTAATTGCACTTCCTGAATCTGTGAATTGGTGTCTTTCATCAGTTCTGGAAAATTCTATCCATTGTATCTTCACATACTGTCCCCACCTTTTTACTTCTTTCCTCTGATTTGGAACTCTGAATACACATATACTGTGTTTTTACCGTTCATGTTTCACATCAGTCTTCCTCCCATATTTTTCCATTTCTCTGTCTATCTGGGCTGCATTTTGGATAATGTTTTCAGATACATATTTCCGTAAACTAATTAGCTTTTCATCTGTGTGTAATCCACTGCTAAACCATCTTCTGAGTTTTAATTTTGATCCTTTCTACGTTTTCACGTTTGTAATTGGTTCTTTTCCAAATGTGTTTGGCCATTTTATATTCTCTCACTTTCCCCATATTTGCAATCCTTTCATTTATTTCCATAAACTAAGTAAACATACTCATAACCTGATAATGTTAATGTCTAAATTTTTACATATTTATTATACTGTCTGTTGTTTTGTTGGTCCTTGTTCACAGTGCCTGGTGTCCCTGTGAGTTTACAATTTTTGAATGAGTTCATATGTATTTAGAACTTTATCTATGGCAATTCCTTGGGCTCTGTGTTGAAGGTGAGATTACTTCCTTTTGCTTCTACAGGTTTTTGAGAACGTTATCAACTAGGACTACATTAAACTACACTCTCCGTTTGAGGTTCTACAGATTCAATATTAATATAAATTCAGCCCACAATGCTGAATTCTCAAGTTATCAATTTCGGGATAGATTTTCTCTTTCTCAAATCTGCCTTGAGGTTTAAGAGGACAGTGGCCTTGCAGCCCCTGAGGGTGGATTTGTTTCTACGTCCCATTATATTCGGTGCAGCCCTTTGGGGGCCCAGGTTTATGTGGAAAGAACTCTTGGTGACTTAGCACCTTGGACAGATCCCGAGCTTTGCTCTCTCTTCCTTCACCCAGTGGCTCTAAATGAAGCTCAAATGTGCTTGGTTGTCAGACGCCCTCGAGGTAGAGCCAGCTTCCCTGCTCTTATCACCTCTCTGGGTTCCGAGTACTAATCAGTTGCTGGCCTCCACACATAATTTACTTTCTTGATGGCACATCATGCATTTTAAAGGTTTGCTTTTTTTCTTTTTTTTTAATCCATCATTTTTGGTTGGTTTCAGTGGAATTTGTCATATCTAGCCACCATTCTGCCAGAAGGCATTCTTTGTAATAGCTGCATAAAATTTCATATTATAAATGTCCCACTTTTTAATCACTGATGGATGGTTTGTTTCTGGATCGTTTTGTTTACTTTTGATACAAAAAGGGTTCTTACGCATGCATTTTTATGAGTGTGTGCTCTCATTTCTGAAGGACTGGTTCAAAATATCAGAATGCCTATATCCATAGGAGTGTTGTATTTGTATATACACAGACAGATTCACACACATACCTGCAATATCTCACAATGTACACATTTACCTCTTCTTTTGTCCCAAATTTTTATTTTGAAAAATAGTTGCAAGACTAGTACAATGAGCATGTGCACACACACACAGACGTTGATCCATATTCTTGCAGAATATATTGTTTTATTGAACCATTGGAATCGTATAGGCATCAGGACACTTTATTACTAAATATATCAACATGTATTTTATAAAAACAACCACGTAACTACGACATTGTTATCATACACAGGAAATGCAATGCTAAAATCATTTCATTACCTAAAATGCTATCCATATTCAAATTTCTCCAATTATCCCAATAACCCTTTTTACAGATGTTTTATTTTTTAATCCAGGGTCAATTAAGGATCACAAATTGCCTTTAGTTGCAAAATTCCCTTCATCCCTTTTTAGTCTGGAACAGTTCCCTTGGCTTTATCTTTATTTTTGTCTTTCATGGCATTGATCTTTTGATGAGTCCAGGGTAGTTATTTTACAGAATAACCCTCAAATGTATTGATCTGATTATTTCCTCATGATTTGATTCAAGATCATCATTTTTGGTCAGAAAACCTTGTAGGAAATGTTTCCTTCCCTGGGCATCACATCAGGGCATACGTGCAATCACTGTTTCCCGTTATTCACCGTGTTAAATTAGAGCATTAAGATGGTGTCTGCCAGTTTCTCTCCTGTTAAGTTTTCCTTTGCCCAAAGCAGTGAATAAGTAATTTATGATACCAGACTTTGATCACGTGGATACCCTCTTCACCAGCGATCTTTCACCCAGTGATTTTAGCATCTATTGATGATTCTTGCCTGAATCAGTAGTTATTATGGTAGCTGTAAAGGGGTGATTTCCTATTTCTTTGATTCCTCTACATTTAGTCATTGATATTTTTCTGTAAAGAAGAGCTTTCCCATGTACCCCAACTTTTCAAATGCTCATTCATTTGTATAAGTATGCACCCATGGATTCTTTGTTTTTTCCTTATTCAATGTGTTGTAACCCATTTCCTAGACCTGGCCATGGTGTCCTTTTCTGTCTCCAATAATTTTTGAGCACTTCCTGAATTCGGGCACAAGAGCATGTTTCCATTTCATCGTGTTCTTCCCATCCCTAGGCCCCAAATCCATGGGGCCCCATTGGCCCTGGCTCCTTTTGGAGAGAATACTATTTAGAAGCCAACATCTTACTGTTAGTTTCTGACACTCTTCCCCTTGAATTTTACAGCTGCACTTTCCCCAGCCCCACTGCTGTCTCTGTGCTTGTTTTGCAGGCTTGTCTTGTACACATCTCTCTGCTGTTGGTCCTTCCATGACGCCAACACGATGTTCTTCTGGTCTCTCCTTGGATGATTTCACCCACTCCCAAGGTTTTAGTGATAATTTATACACTGTCAAGTCCCAAGCTGCCATCTCCCATTGCAGCCTGTCTCCTAAACTCTAGTCCACTGTTTACAAGTATATCCTCAACTGCCACCTCAGTGCCCTGCAGACACTTCCAACCTACTCACTTCACTTTCAATGAAAGGCATCACCACCCACCCAGTCTCCCAGTCTTAAACATGTCACCTTCTTTCTCTGTCGCTCAATTTCTCTATTTAGTAACCAGATTCTGCCAGATCTACCCCAGAAATGTCTTGGGCACTACATTTTCCTCTCCAACCTCACTGCTATGTAAATATCAACTCTCACTTGGATGACTGTCTGTTGTTCTGCAATTCTGTGACTTGTCTGATTTCTATGCCAGAATTACCTCCTGTGGAATAAATGAGATGACATGTGTGGTGTGCATTCTTTAACCATACCCTTGTTCCTTCTTAGAAAAAAATCCTGATGTTGATTAGCACACGTAGACACCTAACCACCTGGCTATGTTCTCTCTAAAGAGACACAAGCAAAAGTGTGATTTGGGATTTGATGAAGGACACCTCTTTCTCCCTCTCTTCTTTCTTCCAGATCACAGCTCAGAAGGCTGCTACTCCAGCAGTCATCTCGGACCATCAGCTGATCTGAAAGATGAAATCCATGTGCTGAGCTGATGGGCAGAAAGATGGAACCCAGAACCCCAGGTGACACCACGGAACTATTTTCTACCATATCGTGGGTGCCTTCCTCCAAGCTTCTGCCTTCAAGATATCAACTTTGATCTTTTATAAGCCATTGCTTTTTGGTAGGAGGAGAGTATTTCTCTTATGAGCAGCTACCCCAATTCCAGCTGATACCATGTGGCATAGTGATGGAGCACATCACCTGGGGAATTAGCCACCACTGCCCTTAGAATTAGCTGCAAGGTCTTCATCAAGTGACATAACTACTTTAAGATTCACATTATTCTCCACCAAACATACCCCTTTTCCATTCTTCAGTGGCCACTTTCTATCCTTGCTTCAATATCTAAGTTAATTGTCACCTCAAGAGCAGAGAGGCTTCTGGGTGCTGGGCATGTTCTGCATCTGAATGGGGATTCATTGAAGAAAGCCACAGCTTTAAGACCTACAGATTTTGATATCTATCTCTCTGTATATAGATGATGTGGATATATATGTAGAGGTAAAGGTAGATGTAGATGTAGGTGTAGGTGTAGGTGTGGATATAGATGTATATGTAGGTGTAGATGTAGATATAGGTGTAGGTGCAGAGGTAGATGCAGGTGTAGGTGTAGGTGTGGATGTAGAGGTAGGTGTAGATATAGATGTAGGTGTAGCTATAGATGTAGGTGTAGAGGTAGATGTAGGTGTAGAGGTAGATGTAGGTGTAGAGGTAGATGTAGGTGTAAGGGTGGATGTAGTAGATGTAGGTGTAGATGTAGGTGTGGATGCAGATGTAGGTGTAGGTGTAGCTGTAGATGTAGGTGTAGGTGTAGATGTCAATGTAGGTGTAGATGTAGGTGTAGGTGTAGGTGTGGATGTAGATGTAGGTGTAGATGTAGATGTAGGTGTAGGTGTAGATGTAGGTATAGGTGTAGGTGTGGATGTAGTAGATGTAGGTGTAGGTGTAGGTGTGGATGTAGGTGTAGGTGTAGGTGTGGATGTAGTAGATGTAGGTGTGGATGTAGGTGTAGGTGTGGATATAGGTGTAGGTGTAGGTGTGGATGTAGTAGATGTAGGTGTGGATGTAGATGTAGGTGTGGATATAGATGTAGGTGTAGGTGTAGCTGTAGATGTAGGTGTAGGTACAGATGTTGGTGTAGGTATAGATGCAGGTGTAGGTGTAGTGGTAGATGTAATCACTGTCATCTTAGGGAAGATGTCCTTAGCCACCTCAGGCAGGATCAGCACTTTGCTCATATCTCTGACCTTTGACCCCTTCCTTACTTATCTGTAACTTACAGGTTTCCCAGACTGGCCAGTAAACTCCTGCATCCCCAGGACCAGCCACGCCAGGACACACACAGAGCTCTCAGCAAATGTTCCTAAACACACTGGTGAATTGAAATTCTTTATGAACAATGTGTATTTTGAGCCTTTAAGAAATGACTTCCACATGCCTGATTCCAAATTCATGAAATCACGCTTTCTTTATTTAATCTAAGACAATTTTCTTTACATTGCACAAAAATACCTCCTGAAATTGGGAACTGGGATTTGGAAAACAAACTCTCCTCCCTCCCGTCATTCCCTTCATGCCTGAACACATTTCATACACATACCCTGACCTTTCCATTTGGGAAATGATGCATCCTCTGGGCCTGTCTTCTGGGGAAGCCACAGTCTCTGCTCCATCTCAGGGTGACAGCCTTGGGGATTCCCTGAGCCACGCTGACCAGCACCACAGATGGCACCCAGGTGTAGAGACCACTACCTTCCTGGACACTTGGAGAAGAAAGAAGACAAAGCCTCAATGTGGAAAAGAGGGAAATGTATTGGCCTTACATAATGATCATAGTAAGGTTGCCAGATTTAGCAAAAACAAAAAAATCTAGTTAATTAAATGTCAATATGAGATAAATATTTTTTCAATATTCTAGAAAATCATTCCCTGTTTCTCTGAAATTCAAGTGCTTTGTATTGATGGGAGAACCTGAGATCGTGGTGCATTTGCCCAACCTGTACTCGCCAGCAACAAAATGCTATGTTGGATAATATCGTTCTACTCACTCCTCACAAAAGCCCAGTGAGGTGGGCAGTGCAAAGGTCACTGGCTGCATTGAAATGAAGATATTTAACAAAAATTACAACATAGGTAACAAAACGTTTACCAGACTCAGGCCTTCTGGCTTTTATTTTACCCATCTCCATGGCTTTACTGGTGTGACAGGTGACCCTTCCCACAGAAGAAGGTGACTCATGCCTGCTTTCCACAGTTTACCATCAGGGCACCATTTTTCCTTTGGAAAGGAACCTTGCCCCATCCTGAGTCCATGTGTTCAGCTGAGACTGATATCAGACCCAGGCATGGAGTGTGCAGAGCCCATCCCCACAGCCACAGTTATCAACTCATTGCCCACACCTAAGACACACCAATGACACACAATCACAGCACTTTGGCTGGAAATTACTGAGAAAGAGAACTCTCTTACCAACTTGGTAAACCATCATAAAGGAAAGAAAAAAGAGAGAGAGTGAAACTTGACAAAGTAATTTGATCACCTGGATCCAGCCATACCTGAAGTCTCATGGCCCTGGACTTCTTTTGCACATGAGCCTGTACGTGGTTTTGTTTTTTTTTTTTTTTTTGGTTCAGTCCAGATTTACGTGGATCTCTGCCACTTGCCAACAAAAAGGTCCTGAACACCTACCTCCACATTTAAATGTCAATTATTGAAATCTGTCCTGGCCAGAAATTGGACATTCATTTATGAAGTGCTTGCTACGTTCCAGGCACTGTGACCAGGGCAGAGACTCAGCATGAGCAAGATGAGCACGCCCTCTGCCCTTGTGGAGCTGACTTAACGCCCACACAGGTTCTCAACACGCCGTGGCCATGTTGTGTTGCTCGGTCTGAGGGAACAAGACTCTCCTCCGGTCTGGTTGGGTTCCTGCCAAATGTCCGAATCCCTGGTGGATCAGCACTTCCTTCCCCAGAGAGCAGAGCACACAGCCAGTGGTTCGTAAGGGAGGCCCCACCCCACCCGCCCTGTGCTCCAGTTCAAGCAGATGCCACCTTCCAGCATCACTCACCGATCTGCCCATTCTCCAGCTGCCAACTGAGGAATAAAGCATCTTGTTAAAATACATAAATGCCAGACTAAGACTCCAGAAGGCGATGAGTCCTACCTAGTCCCAAGATTTATATTCCGAGTGTGAAAGTCAATAAAAACTAATTAGATGTTTACCTCATTTCCTTGGTAATGACCCTTACAGGCCGCTGATTGTCAAACTGAATCTACGTACAGGCATTACCTCTCCTGGGGTCAGGGCTACTTTCTGCATACACAAAGAAACAGCGCTGCGGTTATTTGTACCTGGGCCCGGGATGTTCTGTGCAGAAGCTGGTAAGCTCATTTCCAGAGCAGGAGGAGCTGGAGCCAAATGTGAGTGCGCTAAGCAGGGAATTAGGTATGCAACAACCATTAACAATAATGAGAGTTATGCACCTAATTCCCCAGCATCATTTTAAGATTTGTTTTATTAAATAATGCTGTAATGTTATGTTAAGTAACGCAATGTTAAGTAACATTGACTTCAGTCTCATTAAATAATCTCCTTAACTATCATGCTGAAAAACTAGTATCATTAAACAAAGGCGATTTGTCATCAGCCATGATGTAATTGTTACAGAAGGTTCCAGGCTAAGGAATTAATTAATAAACAAGGTACAACATATATAATGCCATCAGTGTACAAAAGAGAGTGTGGGCAGGTCTGAAAAATACCTCAGGAGAGAGAGAACGCATAACCCCCCCTAATCATTAGCTCAGAAAGGGGAGAAGACGCTAACCGCCCACCTCTGGTCTCGCTCCTTCGTGCCTGGCTGAGGACTGGCATCCCGGGGAGGCCTTATCGTGATATGTTTCTGGGGAAGAAAGGAAACATGACTCAGTTGGTTTATTTGTCAACCTTCCTCCCTACTAGTAAGAAACTGGAAAAACACAATGGAGTTTATCTCAACATTTCCACCTCTGACATGTCGGGATGGTCCACTTTACGATTAAAGCTATGATACCATAAAGTGAAACACTGAGATTTTTGCTTGCCTTTTACTATCCTCAGTAGCAGTTATCAGAACAATGTCACCCCCCTCAAAGATGTCCACATCTTAATCTCCCAAACCCGTGAATATGTTAGGGTGCGTGGCAGAGGGAAATTAAGGTCACAAATGGAATTAAAATGGCTCATCAGGGGACCTTAAGAAAGGGGGAGGAGCCTGGATTATCTGGGTGGCCCCAGTGTAATCACAGTGGTCCTCAGAAGTGGGAGAGGAAGGCAGAAGAGGGAGGTCAGGGTCACAGAAAGCAATGTGCGGATGACAACAACAGAAGCAGTGTCCGAGCCATACGATGGGAGGGCTCAACCCTCATGGCTGGCTTTGAAGATGGAGGAAGAGGCCACACGCCAAGGAATGCAGGCACTTCTGGAAGCTGGGAAAGGCAAGGAAACTCATCTTCTCCAAGAGCCTCCAGAAAGAAAGGCAGCCCTTTTGACACCCAGGTTTTAGGCCAGTAAGACCCATGTCAGACTTCTGACCTGCAGAGCTACACAATGATAAATAGACTTTTTAGGTCGCACAGTTTGCGGGAATGTGTTACAGCAGCAGGAGAAAACAAAAGCATCCACTCTCTGGAACATCTTCCTGCACTTCCCAGGTGCGCTTGGACAGTTAATACACCACCAGGGGGAAACCCTCCACCCATGAGCCAGCTCCTTCGATGGCGGGTGAGAGTCGGCTGCCTCGCCATAGACATTTCAGCATCAGAGGAGAGAGAGATTCAGGAGCGCAAGATGGGCTGACAGACAAAGAGCACAGGGAACGAAGAGAGGCCAGCATCTCCTGGGGCTGAGCCCGTCCCCGGGTGCTCTCGGACCAGCTCCCTCTCCTCACCCAGCCTTGATTATGAGGGAGGACTCGCTTGACTTCACAGCCCAGGAAATAGATGCTTAGCTGGTTCAGTACAAGTTCAGAACTCTTCCTACTAAGAATCCAAGGGCAGGATTTGAGCCTCCTTGAGTTTCAGCTCCCAAAGCCAAACCCTGCCCACTGTCCTGCAACGCCTAGAGTCCCAACAATTTTCAGTAAACGTCTCACTTCAGTGAGAGGTCATTGCAAGGTCAGTCTTCTGTATGGGAAACATCTTCCCTCAACTGTGGTTTACGTCTTGCATTGTCCCTGTTAAGGGATCTTACAAAAGGGATCCTGAATTTACATCAAATTCTCTGGAACAGAAGAATAAACGTGAGAGCACTTTATCACTCCTCCAGGCTCATGGCTGCACGGGTTAATAGTGACAGAATTCTGAGAGCCTTGCTCGGTTACTAACCCAAACTTTAAATATGCAAACAGAAGTGCGATCCGCTAACTGCCCACTGGCCAGTGGACTTCAGCTCCTCAGGGATCTTTGGCCAGGTCTTGTGCACTCACGTGTGTTCACTCCAGAATAAAAAAGCGTCAGTGGTATGTACATATGAGAAATCCTCCCCTGCATTGGCAATCGCCCATTTTATTACAGCCGTGGAAGATAAAAGTGCAAAGATTCAAGGAGACAATAAAAGGGCATGATTTGGAGGGTTGGCTCTTACTGTCCAGTAGAACTTTGGGATGCTGGAATGTTCTATCTGTGTTCTGTCCAATATGTTGGCAACTACCGACAAGTGGCTAGTGCAGTGCGCCCAAGGAATATAAAAGTTAGGTTTGTTTCAGTTAATTAAATTTAAATACCCACCTCTGGCTCTTGTACTGGACAGCATAGAATTGAATAAACATGTGTGAACCTAAAACATGTCCATGACACTGGCCTTGGGATTGGCCATTGGTCTTCAGATGGTCAGCCTTGTGGTCAGGTTCATCCCAACCTCCAGGATCTAGATACATAATCCTTCCATGAAAACTGTGCTCACTCATCCATCACTCTGTCATTTTTTTTAAAAAAAAACCTTTAGTCTGAATGTCTTATATCTATTTCTTTGGCTACTGTACCTGTCAGTTTGCATTACACATTGTACCTCAACTGAAATACATACCCCAGGGTACTTCCCTGGTGGCGCAGTTGTTAAGAATCCACCTGCCAATGCAGGGGACACGGGTTCGATCCCTGGTCCAGGAAGATCCCACATGCTGTGGAGCAACTAAGCCCGTGCGCCACAACTACTGAGCCCGCACGCCTAGAGCCTGTGCTCCACGGCAAGAGAAGCCATAGCAATGAGAAACCCATGCAACACAACAAAGAGTAGCCCCCGCTTGCCACAACTAGAGAAAACCCACGCGCGGCAACGAAGACCCAACGCAGCCAAAAATAAATTTAAAATAAATAAATAAATTTATTTTAAAAAAATAACATGCCCCGGGGGGGCCCACTTGCGGCGCCTTTTTATTGCACATGTGGAATTAATATAAGGGCTAATTAGAGCCAGCAATTAAAACGTCGCTGGTAATGAAAAATAACCTTGAACTTTTTGGAGTTAACAAAACCACATGTAAACGACATATTGTCAAGTAAGGACCGTCCTGGGCGTCACTACCCAGGTTGGCGTCACTACCCAGGTTCTCCTCACTGGGCGTGGAGGTGGGGGGGGGGGCGGGGGAGGAGGGCTTTTTCTCTCTTCCAACTCCTGGAATCCAGTGACGAGCCTTTTAGCCACTGTCACCCTGGCAGGATAAAGACCATTCCAGACTCAACATTTTTCAGCTTCACTTTAGCAGTAGCAAATATCTCCCGATGCATCAGAGCACCCAGGCCATAATCCAGAGTGAATGACATTTTTAAACGAGGAAAACAAGATTTATAGATTTACTTGCCAGTTTCAGCGTTTTGATCCTCATACTAAGAACCCTACATTTGACAAGTGTTATTTAGGATGCTGTCCAACTGGGCTCCCCAGGGAAATGACAGCCCAAGATTTTCTGGCCCCGCTACGGGATGGCGGAGATTAGCCACGCCCGTCCCATCGAACTCAATGGGAGGATATTGTCTTTTCTCCTTGAGAACCCACATCCTAGTCCAAACACTTGCTCTGAGGTTATTGTATTGATCGCAAGGGAGCGGCGGCCCTACTGAAACGTGATCTCTCAAAGCCAGCCCTGCACCCACGGGGTGTGCAACTCTTCAATATTTGTTCCGCTAAGGCTGCAGCTGCTCTTAAACCAGCGAAAGGGCACCGGGTCAACACCGCAGGCCAGTGACACGCTCTCCCAGACATTCAGATCCTCATCTGGGGCCTCTGCATGGGGAAGGGAGACGGCTCCCTGTGAATTCCAGCAAGAGGAAGTCAACACTCATCACTCTTAAGGAAAGACAAAAAACCGAAAACCAACCAGGGCTTGCCCAGCCTCCTACATTTAGGCAAATACTGGTTCCCAGTGTGTATTCCTGGGCACACTGCAGCGCTCTTCCTTTACAAGTCGAGAGACTGAGTCCAACCACATTGAGGGGGAGAAAATGGATTTAGTTTTGGAGCGGTAGCCTCAACCCTGGCTATATGTTAGAATCATCTGGGAAGATTTTTAAACGTCAATACTCAGATCACATGAGCCAGTTAAAGAATACTTTCTGTGAGGGTGGGGCTGTGGGAATCAGTCCTTTTTTAAAAATATCGCCAGGGGATTTTAACAGGCCGTTGGGTTGGACACGACGGACTGGGGAGGGGGGCTCTGGAACGTTCCCAGTGGGAAGGTGGCCGGAGAAGCAGCTTAGACAGAGAAGACCCCGAAAACCTCAGGGGTGGTCCCGCCGACAGGGCCCACCCTTCCTGCCATCCTCAAGCCACAGGCCCAAAGGCCAGAGTTCATGGAGAGCAGGCTGACGGCGCTCAGACGTGGCCAGGCCCTCGGATGGCAGGGGGTAGAGGGAGAAGGAAGCCACCCCATCCCTCTGGCCTCCTGAATGGGTGGCAGGCGCTGGCTCTGCTTCCTGCCTCAGCCCCACCCGACGGGGCAAGGCTCGCTCCCCGGCGGGACGCTGGCGTAAGGCCAGGAGGGGGAATAGATGACGGGCCCCCCAGATGACCCCAACAGCCTTCACCTCTGTTATCCATAGGGTGAAAATCATGTGTATTTGTCTGTGGGTTAAAAAATTTATATAACCTCTTTGAATGCAAGAAGAGGATATTCCACATTTTTCCAAAATGTTTTTAATAACCACAAAGCCCTTCTCCCCATCATATGTTCTAAATTTACTATTTGAATCATTTTAAAGAAGACAGTGCAGTGGCGTTAAGCGTAACATCACCTCTATGTAGTTCTAGAACTTGTTCACTTGATGGTCATTTGTAGAGTGTGTGGGGCAGGCCAATCCCTTCGAAAGACACCAGGAGCCCAAGAGGGTGGATGCCAGGGGGGCGGATGCATCTCAGAGCATCAGTCCAACTCCTGGGGCCGCGGCCAGGGCAGTGGCCATCTCTACCTGGGCTCCTGTGTCTCTTGGGGTTGGTGGGTGATCCTGTCTAACTTTAGAACTTACAGCCCCATGGTTGGGGCCCAGCCAAGGTCCAGGTAGGATGTGGGAGGCTCATGTGTGCTCCGCGCAGCAATGAGCTTGCTTGGGGGGGGAATGAGTCTGGCTGCCCCGGGGTCAGTTCTACTCACACACCTGCTGTCTGACTGTGGCCTCGGGTGTCTCACGGGGGAGACGGGGGTGCTTCCCACAGCACGGCTGGCTGGCAAGTTAATTAAATTAAGGAGCTCATGAGGTGCCAGGAGGTGAGCACGTGTATCGTGTCCTTCATCCTAACATGAGGTCTAGCAATTGAGTAAATGCTAAATAAATATGTGAGAGCAGTAAGTATGCTAAATCCCTTCTATTATTATAAGGAATTACTTTTTTCTTTTTTTTTCTGCAGGATTTTAAGCCCTTAAAGCAAAACAATTCATGCACAAGGTTAGTATGTGTCTGTGTCTGTGTGCCTGCATGTATGCCTGTGTGTGTGAGTCTGCATGTGTCTGTACATGCGTCTGTGTTAGTGTCTCTCTGTGTGTCTGTGTGCAGAAAAGAGGACTCATACTGCGTGTGCATGCAGGAAAGAGAGAGGGGAGTGACAGAGGATCATTCTGGGCATTTTCTTTGCATGTCTCTCTCTGCTGGGTCGGTCTTTCCTGAAACCCTTTCACCTTTATACTCCCAGAACCTAGTGTGCTCCTGGTGTAAATCGGCACCGGGCAGCCGCGGGTGTAATTCAGCATCCTTGAGGTTGGTGGAGAGCGAGGGAGAATAGACTCGGCTAAAAGAGGTGGAGCTGAAGGCCATAAAAAAGGATGAAATAACGCCATTTGCAGCAACATGGATGGACCTGGACGTTATCATAGTAAGTGAAGTAAGTCAGACAGAGAAAGACAAATACCATATCATATCACTTATATGTGGAATCTAAAATATGACACAAATGAATTTATCTACAAAGCAGAAACAGACTCACAGACATAGAGAACAGACTTGTGGTTGCCAAGGGGGAGGGGGGGGTGGGGGAGGGATGGAGTGGGAGTTTGGGATTAGCAGATGCAAACTATTATATGTCGGATGGATAAACAACAAGGCCCTACTGTAGAGCACAGGGAACTATATTAAATATCCTGTGATAAACCATAATGGAAAAGAATATGAAAAGGAAGGTATATATATGTACAACTGAATCACTTTGCTGTACAGTGGAAATTAACACAACATTATAAGTTAACTATATTTCAATAAAATAAATTTTTAAAAAAGAGGTGGAGCTGAAAGTCATCCAGGTTTCCCGCTCATAAGAATCCCCTGGACTTTACCCCGGCCCGAAACTACACTTCCTGGGGAGCGGCCCGGGAGTCTGCATCTTTAACAAATGCTTCCCACTTAGGGAAATACGGACCTGCCCCTGAGCTTTGGCCAGGCTGCCTGCAATCAGAGTCCTGCCCGAGCTCTCTCCTGCCCACTGCGTCCGCCCCCTTCTCTCCATGTCAACATCACAAACTGTCTTCACCCTCCAAGACAAACAGCGGGTCCTGGCTGAAGGAGGGCGTATTTTCCCATGCCCACGTCCCCTCTGCCCACCACACACAGGCTCATGCCGTTTGCCGCTCAAAACACGATCAGGGTGCACGCATCAATTTCAGGTTGAAAATCTATCTCACACACACTTGAGCAAATTAAATCAGATCAGGCAGAAATTGTCTTAAAGGGAGTTGATATTCTGGCTAAATTCCTGTGTAAAGTGGCCACGCTACCCAGGCCTGCTGCACTTAACCTATTATCTGGGTCAGATAAGTGAGCAAGTCAGCGGCCCCTGGGGTGGGGCGTCTTTTTTGGAACTGGCCCTGGGAAGCCCCACTCACCTTGGAGCTCTGGGTTTGGATTTATGGCAGAGGTAGCTGTCCACCAAACAGTGGCAGACGTGGAGGGGCTGTGAATGGGGACGTGGGGTTGGGAGACTGTCTGTTCAGAATGTGCAAAATGTACACATTGTTTGGGGAGCATTTAACTTAGAGGCGACAATTTTTACGGCTAGAAATTGGAAAACTCTCAAAAGCCGACAGCAGAGGGTAGCAAGGCAGATCATGAGATATAAAACGGAAGTGAAATCACCATCTGAAATGATGGTTGTAAGGCTTGGGCAGACGACTTGGGCAGCTGTGGGTACTTGCGGTCAGCAGAATAATGTGCCCCCCAAATATGCCCACATCCTAATGCCCCAAACCTGTGAATATGCCACCTTCCATGGCAAAGGGACTTTGCACCTGTGATTAAGGCTGTCAACTTTGAGATGGGAGATGGTCCTGGGTCATCTGGGTGAACCCAATGTGGTGGGTCCGTGAAAGCAGAGAACCATTCCCCGCTGCGGTCAGAGAAAGAGAGACGCGATGATGGAATGGGTGTCAAAGAAGGTGTGAGAAAGACTTGACCCACTGCTGCTGGGTTTGAAGACAGAGGAAGGGGCCAGGAGCTGAGAGATGCAGGCACCTCTAGAAGCTGGAAAATCCAGGAAATGGATTCTCCCCTGGAGCCTCCAGAAGGACACAGCCGTGTGGGCACCTTGATCTTAGCCCTGTGAGGCGGATTTCAGACTCTGACCTCCAGACTGTGAGATAATACATTTCATTGTTTAAGCCACGAAGTTTGCGGTAATTTGTTCCAGCAGTTGTAGGAAACTAATGCAGCTCTGGAGTCAGGCTGCCCACCTTTACTTCTGCAAAGTGGGGGCAGTGGACGTGTCTACTCCACAGGACTGTTTGAAGGGTTAAATGAGATCTGCCATGAGGAGAGCTTGCCCTGGGCGAGTACTCCATGGGAGTTAAGCCACGATTTAGAAAGGAAGTAAAAAAAAGGAAATAAAAAAATGTTAAAGGACTAAAAAAGGGAAGGGGCTATGAGTCACAACAGGCAAACTTCAGAACTCATAATGATAGGACGGCTATAAGTCCTGATCATGGAGATAGAGGCTTACGGCAGAGTTCTTTTTAATAGTTACAGATTTGCAGGTCACTTATTCCCTGGTGAGGGGAGCTGATGATAATTTTCTGCCTCTGCCTCTGCACCCCTGGCCTTGCTCTGAGGCCCTGGAGCCCTGGCTGGACCCTGGGGAGACTCGGGCCTCACTGATCTCCATGCAGTGCCCAGACGGGAGGCTTCAGCCAATGGAACAGGCACAAAATATGAAGAGGAACCAAGTGAGAAAACAGTCTTGGGCCCCTAATCTGAGGTCAGCCCTTTGCAGTCCCTTGACAACGCTGGCAACGGCGGCATTGTTCCCTACACGAGAGGGAAAGATGTTTCATTTCCCACACGCCAGAGCTTTTTGAAATGCGAACTATTCTATTTTCTTCTTACTTCCTGGATATAAAACCAAAGGCCTTGTATTTGTGCCTCACAAGCTCGGCACTTGATTTGCCCTTCACCGCTTTTTGCAAGCAAAGTCCTGCCTCTTTTCAGTTTTCCCTGCAACCCACTGCCCTGTGCATCTCATGTGTCTTCATTTCCTCTGGGAAATTCCTCCTGCTTCCTCCTGGCTGGTGTGGCCTGGGGAAGGACAGGAATCATCACTGCTGGTCGATGATAATGCCCAAACCTCTAACCTCCCGACAGGCGTGGCTACCGCTCCAAACCCAGCCAAGCTGCAGACAGCGCCACTTAGCGGCTGAGAGCCCCAGGCACGCCCGGCTGCCAGTCTGGCGGGTTTCGGTGACTGAGGGAAAAACTTTTTTTTTTTTTTTAAATTTTTGTTGGAGTAGAGTTGATTTACAATGTTGTGTTAATTTCAGCTGTACAGCAAAGTGAATCAGTTACACATATACTTATACCCACAATAGCCAGGGCACGGAAGCAACCTAAATGTCCATCAGCAGAGGAATGGATAAAGATGTGGTGCATATATACAATGGAAAAACGGGTTGTTTTTTTTAAATCACTTTTTCATTTTGTCCCTAGAGCTCTCTGCATATCCGAGAGCTATGCTGGCATTCACAGACAGTAACAAACTATGAATGAAATGGAATTAGAGAATGCACACATGTCTGTATTAATGGGTTGGCAGAACCATATGAAATGATGAAATGGTCTAGTGGTCCAACCTAGTATTTGTGTGTGGGAACTGGTGACACAAAAGTAAGATCGATCTATCTACCTATCTACCTACCTACCTACCTACCTATCTATCTACCTACCTACCTACCTATCTATCATCTATTGGTGGATCTATCTTATCTATCTGTATGCACATATACACACATTCCAAGGAAATAAGTGATCATGTATTTAAGAAAAAGTAATAGAGCTACACTCTCCTGAACTTAAAGATGAAGCGCTGGACCCAAATATTTATTGTATTTAGAGCCGAGTACATGCTTTTGCAGGCTGTGCGGTGAGACCCTGCACGTTCAAAGGGAAACGCAGACCCCGATGGCTAGCTTTGGGCTGAGGGTGGGGAGTGTCCCTTTGCCGTGGGGACAGGGCACACCTTTGTCCCTCCAGCAGCTCCAGAGCAAGTTGTCCACAAGTGAGGTGCTCTGATCAACCAGAGGCAGAGAGTCATGAGCGTCTGGCTGACAGTGGCCAGTATCCTTCTAAGGAGGGGTCGGACCACCTCTTTTCTTCAGTGGTTGACTTGATCGGCACACCGACTCTTCTTAAGGCAAGGTCTTGCTGTTTCTCATAAATGTCAGGCTCCTGCTCTCTGTCTGAGTCACATCTGCTTCCTTCCTGGCCCCCTTGCGCAGACAGGACTGGGATTGCCTGCCCCATGCCCACCACGTGTCCGGCTGGTTTCCCAGCCGCCGGCCACTGACCTCTGAGTCCCATGTCCATCTGTCTGCTCAGCTGAGGCCAGGAGGGGCTGGCCAGAATGGGCCCCTCCCAGCTTTGGCCTGGCCACTCCCTCTGCCTGGGATGCTCCGAGGTCACCTCTTCGGGGGAGTCTTCCAGATCCTCCAGCAAGGGTGGGCTCCCCCCACACAGATATTCTCCCCCAGGAGTTCTGTCCCCTGTGCTCTCAGCAAGGGTCCCCCCCCCCCACTGGAAGCCTCTGGTATGTGCATCCCATGTCTGTCCGCGCCTCTTCCGCCAGAAAGGAAGGGCCCTGTGAGCCGGGCCTGGGCCCGACTACTGTTCCCCCATGTGCCAGGCACAACCAGCAAGTGTTACACTAAGGAAAGGCAACGCTTCCAAAGAGTGTGCTTCTCACTGTCAAATGCCCGGAGAGGAGCAAAGATTTCTGTGGTCGTGAGGGAACGGCTGCTGCTCGCCGGGTGGGGCCTGTGTCCATCACCCTTGGCCTTCAGCTGGAGGTTAGGAGGTTATTCTAATTCTTGTCCTGCTGCCCACACATGGTGCTGTCACCAGCTTCCCAACCTCAGCACTAGTGGCCCTTAAGACCCACTTCGTCTCTGCAGTGGGGCCGTCCTGTGCGCTAGAGGACGTTTAGCAACATCCCTGGCCTTTACCCACTAGATGCCAGTATTGACCTCTGTCCCCACCCCTGCCCTGGCCCCAGCTGTGACAATAAAAGGTCTCCAGACACTGCCAAAATGCCATGTGGGACAAACGCACCCCTGCCCTACACGTATCAAATTCACCAACCCTCACCATCTGCCTGCACGTGCGTCATCATTATTTCTCTACAGAACAAGAAGCTGAGCTCAGAGAGGTTAACTCACTTGCTCAAGGTCACACAGCAAGTAAGCCAAGGAGCAGGGAACTGAACCCATGCCTCAGCCTCCCTGGAAGTCTCCAAAAAGGTGTCTACGTCCCTCCACCCCTGTGGACGATGCCTTCATTGAGGTCTTCCATGTTGCAACCCCAGGAGCTGCGATCAGCCACGTCCAATCTGAATGGACCAGGTCTGGGTTGTAAGTTATCCCTCTGACGCTGAGTGACTGTGACGCTGTCACTAACTGAGCAGGTGAGCACAGGGTCTCGAGTTAGAGCTCGGCTCCTGCCCTCACTAACAGCCTCCTTCTCACCTCATCGCAGGGCAACGTGAACCGAGATTCGAGTGAAGGGGGGCGCTGCACATCCCGACTCTCCCAACGGTGAGAAGCTCTCATCCGTCGTCACTTCTGAGGCCGTGTGCCAGCAGGCCCCAGACCGGGGTGAAGCAAGTTAGGCCCTCAGGACGTAGGCCCCCCAGGGATGCCCCTGCACCTGCAGAGCCCTGGACTGATGGCTGCCTCACACCTGCACCCTGGGCGCCTCCCTGATTTCCCCTGGTCCCAGTCCCAGCTCTTAGTCTTGGATTCATGGCCCTTGGATTCGTATTCATCCCAACTGCCCTGCTGGAGCCCCTGGCGTCTCCCATGCCCACCCCAAAAGCTTTCCTGGGTGCGTTCAGAGAAGGGAGTGTAGCCCCAGAGCAACCCTTCCCAGGAGAAATGCCCGTCCTCCAAGAAGCCTCAAGGGAAGCTGGGTCTAGAGTGAGTGGTCAAACTCAGGCCAACCCAGGCCAACCCAGGACAATCCAAGCCAAATCCAGGTCAACCCAGGACAACCCAGGTCACCCCAGGCCACACCCAGTCAATTCACTTTGAGTGGCCTTCAGCTACTTTGTCACCAAATGAATAGGTCACTGAGTTCCAAAGATGGACTGAGGGTACAGACCAATTCTATCCTGTTCGAGGGTCTCTGACTGCTCGTAAAAAGCACATATTCCCCAATTAAATGCTGCCCATTGAAAGGTCTGACAGAGATAGGCACCTAGTAGCAGCCAAAACAAAGGCCCCAGCAAGTCCGCACCCCCAGCTCCACTGTCTGACAGCACGTCCTGCCAAGGCATCATTACGTTGCCAGCAACTTGATGTCACTTTCAAACCACTGCTTTATTGCAATAATTATAAAGCTTTCTGGCCTCTGACAAATACATGGGAAACCTTCCCGCGTGCTGACAGAGCTGGGAAAGGGAATGGCACCCCCGCTGGGCCTCACCCTCGTGCACGGTTCCTGTTCTTCCTAATTTGCGTTTGCCCAGAGCTGTGGGAAACCCAGAGGCTGGTGGACTTGTTGCTCACTTTCCACCCCTGTCAGTCTTGGTGAGGTTTTACATGATTGGATATGAGTTTGGGTGAATTATTCAGGTTTCATATTTTGATGAATGGGAAAAAAATGCCCATAGAGAACACAGAACTGTGTGCATTTGCACATTTCAGGAAAACAAACATCACCTCTGCCAATCCCCACTTCTACCTCCTGTAAAGAATTTTCTGCAAATCTTCTATGCTTGGTGAGCAAAGATCGCCCACTGGGTGGGAGCCCTGTCCGCCCTGAGCTCATGGGGAGAGACTTGCCCATCTCTCTGGGCACCATTTCCCTCCTCATCCATAAGTGGCAGTAATAGTAATCATAATGCCCCCTGCCCTGAGCTGTGGGACTGTTATTTACAACACGTGCCCTCAAGGACTGGGCAGACGACCCACCATCCGCCCAGTAGTGAGGCACTAGCCTCTCCCAGCACCATCGGGGAAACAGGGTCGCCATCATGAATGAGACTGGAGACCTTCCCAAATCTCACGAAGCTTGCGTGTAACTTGGACCGACATCGGAGCCCCTTTGTGACGGTCTGCTAGAAGCACAGCTTTGTGGTTATTTTCACGTGACAGCTCAGGATCATCAACCTCTCCCACTGTCACCTCGGAGAGATGGGGAGATGTACCCACAGATGCCGTGCCTAAGTTTTTCCATCTGTAAATGAGGGGCAACCTCCTGTTTTCATAACAGCCTCCTTGGCAGGAAGACTGGACATCGAGGACCCTCAAAAACACCGTGATGGAGGGACGTGATTTTGTTTGACAGCTTCCCCCTCCTGGACGCACCGACTCGCTAACCTCCTGCACGAGACAGACCCTCCCCTTCCTAGTCAGGTAACCCCCAGGGCGTCTGGGTCAATTGGCAATACACCCCAGTTGTTAGAAACCTCCCTCTCTTGGAAACTGATCTCTGGTCTCCAAGGTTAGCCAGCTTCAGTGATGTGTTATTACTACACCTCCTCCACCTCGTATTATTAATTTCATTTATAGCAGAACCAATAACTCATACATTCAAGGCAGTTTGTCATGCATACCTGTAAATAGATTGAAAGTCTACTGAAGCATGCTGGGTAAACACGAAGCCCATGTCTGCTCATCTCCTGGCCCTGCGCCACGTCCTTTAGAGCCAGGCCATATTTTTCACAATGCATATGAATTTATGCCTCCCCCAGCCCTTGCCTCCATCACCCCTGAAATTCCATTTAGTCTCAGCGTTACTGCTCAAACCCGCTCTGCTGGAGCCGCACCCTGTGAAGGTGAAAAGTCGCAGCCGTCATTTTCCTATTGATTTAGAAGAGACACCTTGCCCCTCGGGTCTCTGTTCAGTGACCTGAGCTGAAAGCACTCCACTCCGTACGAGGGGAGCACGTGCAGGCTGGGCTACCAGGGCAGAGGGGCTGAGGGGCCAGGGTAGCAGGAGCTGCGGGGCTCGGGAGGCAAGGGTGCACCCCCTCCACGCTGGGCCCGCGGTGGCCTGGAGTCACGGTCATGAGGAGGGTCCTCTGTGCGGTAGTCTGGATAATTAAAGTGGTTCTGGCCAGAGACGCAAGCTGCTTGCTTAAAGCAAGTCTTTTATTTATTATTTTTTTTCTTTTAGGGCTGCATCTAAAGAGAGCAAAATGAACGTTTAGGAATTTTACAAATATATGGACCTTTTGACAACAGCCCATTTCCCGAAATGTATGCTTAGATATACTCATGTATACACTCCCAGAGGACATACCTACAGAGTAAGGGCCGCCCTGGGCTGCGAGGGAAGGACCCCAGACCCAGGCCTGAGCGCTCAGGCTCAGTGTTATTGTTTTGTGGGTATCTGTGGCTCCTGCCTTCCCAGCATCCATCCCCCTTCTCCTGGTAACAGACCCTCAGTGTTCATTGGGGGTTAACTTCCCCATCAGTGAGGTTCAGGTGGATTGACTCCGCCCCTGTCTCCAGTGTGGTCATGTGACCCAGACCTGGCCAATCAGAGCATCGAATCAGCCTGGCACAGTGACTAATTCAGAGAGCTAAGATGACCAGCTTGGTCCAATGAGGCTCATTCCAGGACTGTTGCTGAGACGGTTGAATAAGGTCAGTTATCCTGCTGCTTGTGTTACTGGGAAGGCAGGGTATAAATGTCGAGCTGCTAGTGTAAACATCTTGCTACTAGAAGGAGAAAGCCTCATTCAGAATGAAGCTATGCATGCAATACAGAAGGGGACGAGTGAAGTCTATTCAGCACCTGGATCCAGCCATGCCTGAAGCTAATGATGTCTTGGCTTTTGGGTTACCTAAGACAATATATATTCTTCTATTATTTAAACATAGGCCAGTATGAGTTGGGATTCACTCTCTTCCGACTGAAAAACAATATCCTGATAATACAACTTAGAACCCAAATACCAAGAATCAGAGTGTCCCTAACACTTTGCAATTGTTTAGATTTCCTTGCAACCACAAAAGTCTAATTCGAAGTTAGTGGTAGTTTTTGAATTCCTTCAAGTTCTGTCCTTTGTAAATCCAACCTCTCAGGCTGTCAGCGTGCAAAGTGATCAGCTTGTATGGAAGAAATGCATCACTTTAAGATAAAAAGGGAAAGCAGACTTTCTCCATGGTCTTTTCTTTGCAGCTGTGTATCGCCTATTCCTCTCAGCATTTTATCCCCAACCCACTTTTTCCTGCTTTAGAGGCAACCTGATACTCTCCCAGCCTCTAGATGGGCTTTAGTCCCAGCTCTCCCAGCTCCTGACCTTGGATTCAGAGAAAGGGTCAGATGACTGAGATCTCTGCCCAGCTGGCTGCCATGGGCTCTCCTCTCCCAATGGAGGGAACATGTGTGGATAATACGCATGAACACACTTAAGTTGAACTATTAATTTTACTTTATTTTACATAGCTGGAGTCAATGGCATTTTGAACACAAGAGGAAAATCTATGTCAATGAGTACACACAATTACGTAGAAGACTATACAAACGTGCCCCTGGATGTGGCAGGGCTGCCATTGAATTTTGTGACACGTGTGGCCCCAGTCCTGACTTTGTTTTAACCTCAGGAAAGCAGCCGGAGCTCAGAAAATACCTGGGTTTCTGATTACCATGAAAAATGCTGGCTGGGCTGGAGGCCTGTGTCTCCCATTGAATGGAAGCTTTCCTTGATTCAGATGAGCCTGGGAGGTAAGAGCCCAATGTCAGGTGAGTGGTTGGAAAACAAGGACTTGGATTTTGATTTTATATAAGTGTGATTTAAACTTTCTGTCCGCCTCTGCCGTAGTTTTGTGACTTTCAGGGCAGCCAGCAACGTGGTTTTGCAGAGTCTATTGCTGTGGTTGTGCAAGGCACAGGGCCAGTCTTTCTTGATGCAGGGATGCTTCAGGGGAGGAGGTCCTGCTGACAATACACGTGGACCGTGTCTTGGGTCCTCTGGTCTCAGTTGGATTCCCTGAAAGTAGAGCCTGAGACAGAGACTAAGGTGCAGACAGTTTATTTAAAGATAATCTCAGCTGATTTCTGTATGTTGTTTTTTATCCTGCAATTTTACTGAATAATTCATTCTAACAGGGTTTGTGTGTATGTGGTGTCTTTAGGGTTTTCTACATGTAAGATCATGTCATCTGCAAACACAGATAACTTTACTTCTTCCTTTCCCATTTGGATGCCTTCTTATTTCTTTTTCTTGCCCAACTGCTCTGGCTAGGACTTCCAGGGCTGTATTGAATAGAAGTGATGAGAGTGGGCGTCCTTGCCTTACTCCTCATTGTAAAGGAAAAGCTTTTCGTTTTTCACCCTTGAGTATGATGTTAGCTGTGTGATTGTCATATATGGCCTTTATTATGTTGAGAGAGTTTCTTTCCATTCCTAGTGTCTTGGGAATTTTTATCATGAAAGGACCTTGAATTTTGTCAAGTACTTTCTCCAGATCTACTGATATAATCATGTGATTTTCCCTTACTTCTGCTAATGTGGTGCATCACATTAATTGATGTTTGTATATTGAACCATCCTTGTATCCCAGGGACAAATCCCTGGGATGGATTATTCTTTTAATGTACTGTTGTATTCAGTTTGCTAGTATTTTGTTGAGGATTTTTGCATATGTTCATCAGGGATATTGCCTGATGAAAATAATTTTCTTGTGTCTTTTTCTGGCTTTGGTATCAGGGTATGCCAGCCTCACAAAATGCATTTGGAAGTGTTCTGTCCTCTGATTTTTTAGAAAAGTTTGAGAAGGATTGGTGTTCATTTTTCTTTAAATGTAGAATTCACCAGTGAAGGCATCTGCTCCTGGGCTTTTCTTTGTTAGGAGGTTTTTGATCACTGACTCAATCTCCTTAGTCATTATTGGTCCATTCAGATTTTCTACGTCTTCTTTATTCAGTTTTGGTAGGTTGTATATTTCTGGGAATTTATATGTCTCTTCTAAGTTGTTTAATTTGTTGGTGTACAATTGTTCACAGTAGCCTCTTATGATCCTTTGTATTTCTGTGGAATCACTGTAATGTCTTCTCTTTCATTTTTGATTTTATTTGACTTCTCTCTTTTTTTCTTAGTTTTTTTTCTTAGTCTAGCTGAAGTTTTGTCAATTTTGTTTGTCTTTCCAAAATAACAACTCTTGGTTTCATTGATTTCTATTTTAAGTCTCTATTTCAATTATTTCTTCTCTAACCTTTACTATCCTTTGGTCTGCTAACTTCAGGCTTAGTTTGTTTTTTTGTTTTTTGTTTTTCTAGTTCCTAGAGGTGTGATGTCAGGTTGGGTTTGTTTGTTTGTTTGTTTGAGATGTTTCTTCTTTTTTCATGTAGCCATTTATCATTATAAATTTTCCTCTTAGTACTGCTTTTGCTGCATCCCATAAATTGGGTAATGTTGTGTTTTTGTGTTCATTTGTCTCAAGACATTTTCTAAAATCCCTTTTGATTTCTTCTTTGACCCATTGGTTGTTCAGGAGTGTGCTGTTTAATTTCCACATATTTGTGAATTTTCCAGTATTCCTTCTGTTATTTATTTCTAGTTTCATTCAATTATGATCAGAAAAGATACCTGACATGATCTCAGTCTTCTTAAATTTGTTAAGACGTGCTTTGTGACCTAATACATGATCTATCATGGAGAATACTTCATGTGTGCTTGAGAAGAATGTATATGCACTACCATGATCATTGCAGTATTATCCACAATAGCCAAGAGGTGGAGACAATCTACATGTCCATCCACTGAAAATGTGGTACATACAAACAATAGAATATTATTCAGCCTTAAAAAAGAAGGAAAACTACCATATACAACAACACAGATGAACCTGGAAGGACAAATACTGCATGATTCCCCTTATATGAGTTATCGAAAACAGTCAGACCCACAGAAATAGAGAGTGGTTTCCAGGGCCTGGGGGGAAATGGGGAGTTACTGTTCAATGGGTGTAAAGTTTGAATAAGTTCTAGAGATCTCCTGTTCAACATGGAGCCCACAGTTGCCAATACTGTACTGTGTACTTAAAAATATTTCTAGAAAGTAAATGTCATGTTAACTGTTCTTATCACAATAAAAAAAAAGAATGAATGAGCCAATGAATGAATGAATTTGCATTCATAAAACAATAAAGATGGTCTCAGGAGCAGGGAGACAGGGAAGGTGGAGGGTGTGATACTGAGCTGGTTTTTGACTGAGCGCCTGGGCTCCCGCTCCGAAAAGTACTGCTCTCTGTTCACTATTAAGTGAAACGTTTGCTCTGTACAATGGGACCACTTTGCACTCCGATGACGTGAAAAGTTGTCCTGGCAAAGGATGGGAACAGGGGGCCAGGGGTAGTTATGCACTAAATCCCACCCACCACTGGTTGCCGGTTTCCCCCAGGAAGTGATCTGTACCCCGACCTCCATGCACACACTTTGGGCTCAGCCGTGTGGGGCTGAGGCTCCCCTGGAGGTGGAAGAAGGCCCTGCGGGGGCTTGAGCTGGGCAACTGCCACTGGCTGCTACGTGCACCTGAGTGGTGTGACCCGACCACAGCGCACACTTCAGGGCAGAGCCCACCGCAGGGCCCCCAAGACCCTGGCCAGGACCCTAAACGTGTCTCTGCTGTTCCAGGGTCTGGGACTGCATTTGGCAAACGGCACGTCCCAAACGTCCGGGGCAAGGTGAGCTTGTAGAGCAGGGCCAGTCGGGACAGAGCCTCCTGCCGCCGCTCGGGGGACAAACCACCTCCCCGGAGTCACCTTTGGAAGGTTTTGTTCCTTCCTCGGCCGTGCAGCTGGATTACTGGGGAGCAAGCCTCCCAGAGGCCACCCCTCCAATGCAGGGGTCCCTCAGCTGGGGCTCGGGCCAGTGTCATGGGGTCTGGCCTCCAATGTCAGGAGAACCAGGAATGATAGAAACACATCCCTGGCTTGGTTCCCACATTTACCATCTTAGAGATGCGTTACACCCCATTCTCCCCAACAGATTTTCCCATCACGGTGCATGTCTATGCAGGGAGCAATAACAGGCAACTCATGTCCCCGGTTCTCTCTGCGATCGCTCCAGACCCAACGCACCACAGCCGACCCGCATCTCCCAGGAACCCTCTGGCCTCATCCCAGGCCGCTCAGTCTTTAGGAAAACACCAGAGCAGAGTCCCAAGGAGGGACATGTAAACTGTATTTAGTCTCTTGAAATGCATTGTTTCACTCTCTCTTTTTTTTTTTTTTGTCTTTCCCTCCTCCTCCCCATCTCCTTCTGGGGTTGGAGAAAACATGAGTAGAGATGCAAGACTCCCGTCTTGCTTTTCCCCTGCAAACGAGAGTGTGAGGAGAATGGCGCATTTCATATGCGAAGTGGGGGACGTCAAAGGGCTTGCGTGCTGCACTGAGGCCTCCTGGGAACGGCTACTTCCTTCCGGCTGTGTGAGAGAAGCAAACGTCATTAGGGACACGGTTGGATTTCCAGGGTCCAGGTCCTGTGATTGCGGCTGAATCGACGAGACGCCGGGCTAACTCTGCTGTCGCGGAACGGCTGTTCCCTGCAAGCCCAGGACGAGCACACCCCTCCTCCCTCCTGCACATCAAAGGGCAGCAGCGGACGGCCTGCGAGCTCACCTGCAGCACGGCTCCCAGAAGTGATGTTTCCTCCCTGTGTCTCACCCACGAGCAGCTAAGTGAGCAGGCACTGGAGGCAGCTGGGGTGGGTCTGCGGCTCCCCAGCCTCGGAGGCGGGTGTGTTACAGTTAGTTATCCACTGCTGGGTAACAAATCACCCGTAACTCAGTGTCTTAAATCATCCACCTCCGATTGCATCTCACCATGTTGTGGGTCAGGAATTGGAACAGGAATTCTGTTCCACATGATATCAACGAAGGTCCCTTGGAGCTACTCAGCTGGTGGATGGACTGGTCTGGAGGGTCCTGGGGAGCTTCGCTCACGAGGTGGGCACAGCTGGAAGGCCCCCTGCACACGGCTTTCTCAGCAGGGTGGCTTCAGGTGGTTAGACTTCTTACACGGCAGCTCAGGGGCCCAGAGAGGGGGGGTCCCCTGGGAGCTGCGAGGCTTCTTATGACCTAGTGTCAGAGGGCCCAGAAGTCAGTTCTATCGCGTTTGCCCAAACAAGTCAGGAAGGCCAGCCGGGATTCAGGGGAGGAGAGTCCAGCTTCACTTCTCAACGGAAAGAGAACAAAGAATTGGCTGCCATCTTTAGTCTCCTACAGGCAGAGTGGCTGCTTTGTCTATAAGCCTCTTTTCTTCCTGAGTAAATGGGGATCACAATGGACCCTCCTTCAGAAAATGGGCATGAGAATAAAATGAGATGATGTGTTTAAACCAGTTTGGCCCAGGAATAGGGTCAGTAGGGAAGGTGGCTCTTCTTTCCTGGTTCCATCTGGACCATGGGAGTGGCTACTGCTGGCCAGGGACGCCAGCCCTCTTCCGGCTGCATTATCTCTCTGGCACTTTCACGATATTCCTCTGGACACTGAATTTCCAGTGCAGTAAATTGGCTCCTGGGTGGGGAAGGCCTTGGGGCCCAGCAAAGATCATTCTCTCTTAAGAGCAATGAGCATTTATTGAGAATGTGCCTTCCCCAGCAGTAATTTATAAATGAAAGAGAGAGCATTGAAATCCCCCAAAGAAGGAGACTGTTTATAAACGCAGAGTGCTTCGTGCTTGCCGTATCCCAAGTGGGAGAGGGTGAGGGCAACTTTGTTAACCGGTGTCTACAAACCCCCACTGTGAACGGTGCTCACCAGGGCTCAGGAGACGACGGGCGTGACCAGCAGGGTCCACGGCAGGCGGCTCACTCGGGGCCAGAGGTTATCGCCCTGGAGGGGGCGGTGATGGGAGGGAGATGCCTGAGCACCACGACCACCAGCCCCACCCGCAAGCTCACACCAAAGGCTGGGGGAGTAACCCAACCCATCCACCACCTCCAAAGTTGGGATCATAGATGCAGAGGACCACGTGAGTCAGGAAAGAAGCCGTTGGCTTATCTGAAATTCACGTTGGGGGGAAGTGGGAAAGAAGAGCCTGTAGTCTTCACTAGTTAAAAACCCAGGGGTATTGGAAGCAGACAAGATGTCCTTAAACAGGCGAATGTATGGTTAAACTGTGGTACATCCATACAATGGAGCGATAAAAAGATGTGGAGGAAACGTAAAGGTAAACGCACATTGCTAAGTGAAAGAAGCCCATCTGAAAGGGCTACATCCTGTATGATTCCCGCATCCATCTCCACCAACCCACCCAGCACCTGCCTCTTCCTAGGGCAGTGAGGATCAGTCCTAGGCCATGATCTACGGTAGGAGCCTTATTCCTGGGGATCAATTCTACGGAGTTTAGCTTCAGAGCTGGGTCGCCTGCTGCACAGACCGGTGACCGTGTCTGTACTGTCCCCCCGCCCCCTTTCCTTCTTCAGGGCTTTTCTCATTTCACACACAGAGCCCAGCAGCCTTGAGACCCTCCCAACCATCCTGAGAGTCCCCTGCCGTACCCCACCTGGACAGGTGATACCCCTGCCACCTCCAGACCCCTGGCCACATTTCCCTCCCTCAAATCACGCATTCATTTGCCCAACCCATGGGAGCGCCCTTTCTAGAAAGTTATCAGAAATCAAGTCACCAGAAGCCTTTCAAGATGGAAACATTCAGAAGTGGTTTCATGCCTTACCCTCCGGCGTGCATCCTAACTCAGCTGGGGACGTGGGGAGCAGAGTTGCTCAGGCCCTACCTGATATTAGCTCAATGGGAATTGCCGGGGCTGGCTGGGCTCCACGCACCCATATTTTAAGACACTTGTCAGGAGGTCCTGTGGCTTAACTAAAGTTTGAGAATCCCTGCCTTATCCCAAAGAAGTGAATCTCTAATGGGGGTTGTGTTTTTTGAGCAGGTGGCTTCGTCCATCTGCCTCTGCAGACTCTTCTCTGTTAGAGCTTCAGCCACAGACCCAGAAGCAAAGGCAAATCGAGGGCTTGCTTCTTGAGGACAGGACAGCAGCCCTGGCCCCCGCACTTAGCAGAGTGCCCCCGCTTAGGCCTCCAAGGCACGTCCCACTGCACCTGCGCAGAGTGGACCAGGGCTGTCACCCCCTGCCAAGGAATCCAGCCACCTCTCAACAGCCCTGAGACTGGTGTTCTGGAGAAGGTGATCAGTGCTAACCCCCCAAAGTTCGGTAATAAAACCAGGTTAAATAGAACTTGAAAGGATCCGACCAGTGACTGCAGGTAGAAGCCGTTTCCCCTGGGAACCCAGAAGAGCTGAAGCCAACAGGATATCATGCAGCTCAGAGAAGCTCATAATTCCAGGCAGATGTTTTAACTTGTAAAGGCCACTTCCCACTTCCTTTCCATTTTCTTGGTCTCTCCTGTGTTTTATTGCCACTCTCAGTCTACTCATATTTCCAACATCTCCCCCGTTTTCTCCTTCCCCTTGAATCTAATAGTATCTATTTTACTGTTTAATTGGTTTCCTTTCCTCAGACATTTGTTTTTATCATCCTCCTTGCACTCCCTCACCCACCCGCCTTCCAAATCCCTTGCTGTTAGCGCCTTCACGCTGAACCACCTCCTCTGGCCCCAATTCTCGTTCTTCTGCCCCAGAGTTTATGAGAAGAGAGAAGAGAAACCATCCGTGTTCTTTCCTCCTAGGCGTGGGGCAAGTGTTCGGATGCAGCATCACCGGACCCCTCCCCATTCCTCCGAGGTTGTCCAGAAGATGCTTCACCTCTCCCGGATTTTCTGATCATCCACTGAGACGTTTACTTATTCAGACATTTGTCCAGGCTGGGCTGGCACTGTCAGGGCTGGGGAGAGAGCCGTGGGTCAGGCAGAGGTGGCCCTGCTCCACTGCAGACATTAGACAAACCAAGAATCAGGTGTGAAAAGTCCTGGGTGAGTGGGAGGTGGTTCAAGCCCTCTGCTTGCTCCAGGCCTCGGTTTCTCCTTCTGTCTAATGGGGGCATGTAGGAAGGTACCCAGACGCTCAGGAGAGCTGCTGATTCGAGCCAGAATTGTTGTCACTGCTTTATTCATCCAGCCACTGGGGACTGGATCCTGGGCTATGTAGGGAGAAGTGACTACACCAGCCCCCTGCCCTCAGACTCTCGGAGTTTCGGGGGGTGGGGGGTATAAAGAAAAAACCTGCACGACAGTAGGACAGTGGGACAGTGTGAGGTGTGTATGAAGTCAGAAGGCAGCCAAAGACAGCCCCTTGCCCCTGAAGAAAGGCCAGTTGGAGATAGAGGGGTCGCCTCCCACACGAAGGCTGATCGGGTCCCGACAGAGGGCACGGTGGGGGCACGGGCACGGGAGCCGGAAGGACACACGTGCTCCCTGACAGGGGTCCAGGGTGGTGGCGGGCTTGGCGTGACTGGCCTAAGGTGGGAAAAGGAAGAAGATGGGGTGAGGCTGGGAACGTGGGAAAGACCACCTCCTTTGTTTGTGAGGATTACACGAGATAACAGTTCGAAAGCCCTCCACGCAGGGCCTGGCCCACCCTCAATATCAACACGTGTTAAGGGAGAGGTGATGTCAGTGAAAACAAAAACAGTAATAATAGCGGCTGTGGGGTGGTGGTGCTGTGATGAACTGGGAGATTGGGATGGACATGTATACACTAATATGTATAAAATGGATAACTAATAAGAACCTGCTGTACAAAAAATAAATAAAATAAAATTCAAAAATTCAAAAAAACAACAAATAATAATAGCGGCTGTTCTCTTTCTCCCCGGCATCAACCTTCTCCAGGGGTGAGAGTCAGAGGAATTGAAGGCAGAGAGCTATTTGTGCTGGCCTGTCTCTCTCTCTCTCTCTCTCTCTTGCTTTTTCCTTTAAGATTGTTCTTCTGGGTTCCGTGCAGGGAGGTTTTCTCAAGCGGGTGGCAGGCTGATTGCACTCTTTTCTGTAGCGCCTGAATATCTTCAATTGTCCACAAAGATTCTGCTTTATTCTAGGGACACGCCTTTTGCTAACTTCTCCCTGCTTTCTTTACAAAACAGCTTTTTGTCTAACACTGAAGTATCTAAAAAATAATGATAAATGGAGGAGAAACAAATTAACATCAGATGACAAGGCAGGGAAAAGTAGCCCCTATGCAAGCATTCGGTTTGCTTCCAAAGCTGAAGCCCTTCCCACCAGCATCCTCAACAAGGAGACCGTCACTCACAGGCTACCCTCTCCGTGGAATTTTCTTAATCTCTCTTAGAAACAAAAATACGCTCTTCGCCGGGGGCTCTACCCAGCAGCCTGAGAGGATAGCTCCTCGCCAGGTGGGCTTAGCCTGCTGGCACTGGGCAGAGCCGGGCGGCTGGAGCCCTGCCTCAGGGCAGCTGTGTCTCCAACCCCAGCTCCGCCCTGAAACACCCAGATTCAGTAGGTCCAGGGTGGGGCCCAGGAAGTAGCATTTATAGACGCTCCCAGGAGCCGCCTATGGCCTGTGGGATAGGCCAGTGGTTCTCAAACACTGGTGTGCGTGAACATCAACCTAAGAGGCTGTTAAAAGGCCAGGTCCCGGGCCCCATTCCCCTAAGCTCCAAGTCAGTGGGTCTCAGCCGGAGCCCAGGAGTCTGCATTTTTCACAAGCCTCGCTAGGATTCTGAAGCAGATCATGTGAGGACAGAGGTGGGCTGGAGGGAGGGTCGGTTCCCATGCAGACTCCCATTCAGGAGGTCTGGCGTGTGGCCTGAGGGTCCGCATTTTCAACAAGTCCCTGAGGGGAGTCGGTGCTGCTGCTCTGACGACCGTCCTCTGGAATCCACTGCCCTGTATTTCAGACCGTCTTTTCCTTCCTCTCGGTGTGTCCTCTGCTTCATTCACAGCAAGTCTGATAAACCAATGCTCTCTACTGGACTTGCATCAGTTACTGCAGTGTTTCTGAAACCATATTCTTAAACATGTGAGTTCCCATAAGACATCATATTCAATATATTGTGTACGAGGTCTCCTCCAGCAAATGAGTTTGGGGAAAAAAAATGCTCCGCAGGCCAGGGGTGCAGGGCTGGGGTGAGAACGCTGGTCTTGCAGCCTCCGCCTGGCCTCCCCACGCCTCCCCCTCCCCTGCCCAGGGGAGCAATGGGTATGCCAGCAGACCCCACTGTGGGGTCGGGACGGCTCTAGGAGTTAATTCACACAAAGCTCCCCCATGTGCACCTCCCCCAAGGCTGATTAGAGTCAGGATGGGCCTTCCAGGCCTGCAAGTCATCACGCACTTCAGCGGACTCAAGACTCTGAGACGCTCAGCGGCAGGAGACGGTGGGGGGGGGAGGGGGAGGGGGAGAGGAGGGGGGAGGGGGTTTCCCCCAGTGTTTGGGCCTCAGGACCCCCCCCACCCAACACCACTTTTTTTTTGTAATTTAAGTTGGCACACGTGTTTGCATGGACCAGTTTCAGGAAGCACAGCAGAGCAAGTGCTGGGTTCTGGAAGTCTCTCCTGAAAATGATCTCCATCTTACTCGGACCTTCTGAAGACAAAGGCAGGTCCCAGTGATGGACATTTCAGAACTATCGCAAGGACCGTGGCCGGCCTCTGTCAGCTCCCTGCGGTGATGAGGTACCCTGAGTAAGCGGGGAATTGGAGGGGTCTTTGCGAGGTGTGGGCACAGGGCTGGGGAGTGGAACTTCTCCCAGCGTGGGTCTTGGGTGGATCTGTCCATGAAACCTCACGGGTGACAAAGGATCTGTGCTGAAGTCTGAGCATAAAGATGAGCCAGGCACACTCAGCCACGTACAGGAGCACCCTGGCCCTATCCCGCCAGGCTGGGAACCCACGCGGCTCTGGCCAGGTGTGGCAGGCCGGTACTGATGCAGTGTCCCCTTTAACTGTCGCACAGTTACTGGGTGAGAAGCCACAAGTCGCTGTGCTCTCAGATGCACACTTGCCTTGCCCCTCTGCAGTTGTCTAGATTCTGACTTCCTTCAGTCCAAGGCAGCACACTAACCAGCAGGCCCCCCAGCCCAGGTGCAAGCGTTCCAGGCGAGGGCAGGGCTGTGCTACAGCTCTCCTGCTCTCCTGCCCAAGTTGGCTCTGACCTTGGAGCTCAACAGTTCAGTCAACCTTCTTCCCCCTCCTTTGCAGCATATTTCTTAAACCAGAACTAATGTATTCTGGACACAGAGCTCTCCAAACCAAGACAAAGAAAATTTGAAATATCTGAGCAAACAAAACCACTTTTCTTAAAATCTCCAAACCAAAAGGGAACGTGCAGAGACATTTACTCACTTTCCAAGCTGTACATATTTTTCATTTGATGAGCCCTTAAAGAAGTGTCCCCCCAGCTCAGAAATCACCCAAGCAGGGCAGATGGCGCCGCCAGGCCTGTCCGGCTGATGCTCCTGACAGCTCTTCTGCGGGGGAATTTCTGCCTTTCCTTCTTGGGGCCTCTAATTTCTTTCTTGCCTTCTCAGGCCTAACAGTGTATTTTGATGCACAAACAGGAATTAGCCCCTTCCTTGGTCCTTAAGGGTCCATCATAGCCAGGGCCCAGACCTGGAGCTCTCCCTCACACTGGGTGTCTATGCAGCCTGCAGGCCCTCTCTCTGCTCTTTCCTAATCGGCTGGTCTCTCAGGGCTAATTCCTGACAGCCCAAAAGCTGTGCAAGGCCAGGAGGTGGGCCTGGGTCAGGAGAGTTAGTGAGAAGACACCTGAAGCATACAGGACGGATGGGGGTGCCTACCCCCACTGTGGGCCCGGGCAGGAAGCTGGATTAAGGCATCAGGGTCTCCCCCTCCGGAAGGCGTACCCATAGTTTGGGATCTGGGACCACCATCCCTTGTTCAGACCTCACAGCTCCCCCTGCCCCTTTTTCCCCAGTAGATTTTGTGTCCTCGGCCCCTTCGGCTGACCCGGGTTCCAGATGCCCTGTCCGGGCCGGGTGGTACGGTGGGGCGCGGCGCCTGGGCGGGGACGCGGGGGGCGCGGGTGCGGCGCGGAGGGCGCGGCGCCTTTAAGGCCCGCGTCAGGCCCAGCGAGCGCAGGGGCCGGGCGGTGGGGCGGGGCCTCGGCGGGGCCGCCGCGCGGCTTCACCTGCAGTTCCGAACGCGCGGAACAGAGGCGCGGGCGGCTGAGAGGCCGGCGGACGCACCCGCCGGAGGGAGCCCGCCGCCGGCCGGACTTGGCCTCGCTCCCGGAGCCGGGCGGCAGTCGCGGCGGCGCAGCCTGGCTGGAGGCGCTGGGCCCGCTTGAGCGGCGGCGGCGGCGGCGATCGGGGCCGCGGCGGGGAACGGGCTCCGGGCGCCGGGCATCGGGCGGGCGCCGGGGCGCGGCGCGGCGGGGAAGATGACCGTGGGCTCCGGCGTGCTCCTCGTGCTGCTCTCGCTCTCCGGCGCGCTCCGGGTAAGTTGCGCCTCGCGTCCGGGCCGCTCGGCAGCCCAGGCAGCGCGGGGCCGCCCCCGGAGCCGGCGGGGCGCGCACTCACCGGCGGGGCTTTCCCGGGCTTCCCCGGCCCGCGCCGGGCGTCCCCGGCGCGCGCACCGCTGCATCCAGCCGGCTGCCGCGCTCCGCGAAGCCGCCTGCGGTCGGCAGGAGCGCAGAGCCGCCGGGGCAGCGGGGAGCGGCGATGCGGTGCGGAGTGCGGGACGCGGGGAGCTCTGCCCGAAGCGGACCCGCCGAGCATCCCTCAGCCACCCCAGGT
The DNA here is from genome assembly GCF_028021215.1 of Eschrichtius robustus. Lineage (NCBI taxonomy): Eukaryota > Metazoa > Chordata > Mammalia > Artiodactyla > Eschrichtiidae > Eschrichtius > Eschrichtius robustus. Next base: position 2,597,107 of record NC_090839.1, on the reverse strand, counting down.
CCGCGGCCGCTGCCCCGGAGCTCGGCTCTCCCGCGCTGGGGCAGGCTGCCTGCTGGCGGAGCCGGCGAGCCCTCCGTCGCCCGCTCGCCGCGCTCCTCCGGAGTTGGCGAGCCCAGCCCGGGCCCGAGCTGAGGACGAGGGGAGCTGGCGGCAGCCGGCCGGAAATCAGGGTGTTGGGGACACCCGGTCTGGCCACCCCTGCTGGGGGCCGGTGCTCCCGGCGGGGCGCCTCATCCGTCCTCGTTCTCTGGGTGCTGGCAGGGACCGCCGCTGCTGGTGGGCGGCGGATGTGGACCGAGGGGCAATCTCGCCGCGGACTTCCCGCGGCGCCTGCTGCCGCCAGTGTTCGGCGGGGCCCTCGCGGCTCGGAGCGGGGCCGGGGAGCCAGGAGCCAGGCAGGAGCAGGGTGAGGTGCACCCGGGAGGGCGGTCCGGGCGCCCGCCTTCTTCCTGCGGAGCCCCGCGAGCTCTGTCCCCAGCCCTGCGCTGCGCCTGCAGGGTGCAGGTCCCGAGGGCAGCGTGCAGGCTGCGCGGGGGGGCGCCCCTGGGGTAAGGCAGCGGGGCCGCGAGAGTTGCAGGAACCCCCTCTCGTGGCCGATCGGCCTCGCTGCTCCTCCAGGGCCTCGCTGTTGTAACCTCGGAAATAAACAAGTGCCCGCGGCCGGAGGCCCGCTCTGAGGCTCGGGCGCTTGGGTGCTCTCGACCCACGCCCGGGCGGGTGGAAACTTTCCTGGGCGAGTTAGCTATCCCCGGGTTTCGGTCGTATTTGGAGCTTCGTTCCCGAGGCACGGAGCCGCGGTGTGGAGCTTTACCCGAGGAGTGACCCCGCGCCCTGCTCTTCCTCCCCTTGGTGCTTTTTGATGAGGGCGCCGCGTCCAGGCCGGCGTCAGGGTACCGGGAGCTCCGGGCTGGGGCAGCCTCCGGAGCCGAGGACGGGCGGGCGGCGGCGCGCAGGGCTGGAGGAGGCGGGCGGCGGGGAGGTGCGTTCCGCTTGGTGGCCCCGCGAAGGCGCGACTGCGGGGTTCGGGCTGCGCCCCTGCTCCTGCGCTCGCCGCGGAGCCGGGAGCTGTGGCGCTCCTTCTTCTGACGCGGGGCTGGCTTCCTGTCGCACATGCAGCCTCTCCCTCCATTCCCCATCCCTATGCGGCTGACCTAGCTGCCACTCCCCGCAGCCTGGGAGGGGCTCTTCGCCCACCTCCACACTTCCCTGCCCTCCTGGCGACCAGGGTTCTAGACCTCCCACTGGGCAGGATAGCCCAGGGTGCTCCGGGGGACAGGACAGGAGGACACCCACCTTCTCGGGTCAGTTAGGGAAGCTCTCTGGCCTGGTTAGGCTGGAGATGAGGGCTCCAAGAGTGGACAAGCGTCCAAGAAGTGGAGGGGGAGGGCTGGAGTGCGGGCGGCAGCCTCCCCCGCCTCCCGGCAGCCTCCCCGAGAGCCAAGCTCCGAGGTGGAGCTGAGTCTTGGAGAATCTCCTTTCCTGCCCTGCCCCTCTCCTTTCTCCTGGCCACCACAGGGAGGAGAAGGCCTGCGGGCCCACCTCAGCCAAAGCCTGAGCACTGGGGTGGGACGGTGACATGGCCCTGGCAGGAGCCTGCTCCCTTGGCCGCCCCTCCTCTGTGTCTTCATTTGCTAACTCCTGGCTCTCCTGCTGGACAGTCCTCAGACCTTCCCTTCTGCCACGTGTGGGTGAGGCCCTGACAGGCCCTCAGCCTCGCCATCCGCCGGCCCTCCCTCCCTGCTGCATGCCCCCTGTCCCCGGCCAACGTGGAGACCACAGGGGCAGACCCCAGATTATGTCTGGGTGGAGGCTCTGGTGGACCAAGGTGGAGACCTTGCATGCAGGAGGCCCGACTAAACGTGGGTTGGATGCAATTTCTGTGAACCTGTGTTTTTTCTGACCTCTCTTGTTTTTGTTCTCAGGCCCACAATGGAGATCTTACAGCCAGGGAGACCTGCAAAGCTGGATTCTCTGAAGAAGATTACACGGCATTAATCTCCCAGAATATTCTGGAAGGAGAGAAGGTCCTCAAAGGTAAGGCAGACATGGAAATGAAATGGCATACCATGCTCTGGATTAGGGAAACATTACCACCCACAGAAAAAGAGGCTCGGCTGGCTTTGAGCCAGGCTCTTTGCAAAACCATGGTGGAGAGGTCAGTAGAGGTGCAGCTCGGTCGACCTAAATGGCCTTTTGCATCACAGGTGAATGATTCAGAATCCCTGTCATTTTTGAGTGAGGTGAATCATTTCCTGGGCAACAAACTGGAATTCGGATGTAGCGTCACCCAAATAATGTGCAGAGAGAGAGACCTTCTTACCAAGTATTTTTGTGTATGAAATTCTGGATTCTTAAATTATCCCTGCTTTGAAATGCATGATAAAGCAGACGATGTTGCTGGGGATGCAGTAAATAAGCCCACAGACGTTCTGTTCGCAAATGTGGCATGAGTTTTCATTACTGTCCCACTGACAGCACGGAAACACACGTGCAGGAGGGAGCTGCCAATTAGCTTTATGGTAACCGCAGGACGATATCCACATTTGTGATGGTGAAGTCAGAGGCAGCTTCAGAACTCAAATGACAATAGATCATTCTGCATATCAACCTGTTTCCCTCTCAAGACTAACTAACCTTTGTATTTGCGTGGGAGGGGAACTAAATCAGTTCTTTCTTCCTTGAGGTTTCAAAGTGGCACCGCAAACACCTCGGCGCGTGCCTTCCCTCCCCGCATCGGTTTCCCAGAAGCGGCTGCGTTTAGCCGATCCCAAAGTGATGGAGGGAACAAACTTTAGTGGAAGCATCAAAGCTAAGTTTCAATATTCAGGGCAAAATCATGCTCAGGCTGCTGACTTCCTCCCCAGTTTTCTGTTTTAGGGAATACAGCGTCCCCGCCACGAGCACTGACTGCAGATCCTTCGTGTGCAGGGGAACACTCGCAGAGTTGGTTGATTCTTCAGATCCTGTCTGTGGAGACAGCTCGTTGACCTACTGTGTGTGCCTGGTTATATTAATCAGGATCTTACTTTGCACCGAGTCCAGCTTTTCTAACTTATCTGTTGTCATCTGAGTTGACTATTAAAATAGGGGTGTGATACTATTGACTCTTTCACTGATTATCAAAAAACAAAAAACAACAACCAAAAAACCCAACCTCTTGGCAGTTGGCCTAGAAGCGGGCTGGGTGTGCTGTAGGAGTGGGCGTCTATGGTAAGAGTTTTCAAGAGATGCTCTGTTAATTGCACGGTGTGTGTCATTTTAGAACGTGTAGACCGCCTTTCAGGATCTGTGGGTTTATGAGAATCCCTGTGTGTGCACAGAGAAGGCTCGGAAGACTCTCTCACTCTCAGTGCAAATCAGGAGCGGCTTACTGTGGTCCTGCTGTTTGTGTGTCCTGAGGCTGGCATCCTTGCCACCTCCCTGGTGTGGAGCTAAACTTGATAAGATCTTGGCGTATCAGTTTTACTCAGGAATTTAAGAAAAAGTACCTCTATTTTTGTAACAGCAGGTGCTACCTACTATGGAAGAGAATGACAGATGATTCTCTTACTTTTCTTAATAAAATGTAAGATTTCCAACTAGCATCTCCCCTCTCTCCTGGTGGACTGTGCGGGTCCAGGCTGACCTGCCCTCTGCTCCTAGCCCATGTGATGGGGAAGGCTTGGTCGCTGGCTGGATGCTGGCCTGCCCCGTATGCCCCAGGAGTCCATCATCGTACGTGAACTTGGACCCGCTCACAGGCTGTGTGGATGCAAGACTCATATTCTCGGCACTTACCTATACCCGCGATGAGGCCCAACCCAACCCTGGTTGAGGGGGAAATCACAGAGTATCTCCCTCACCTGCGTGTGCCACTCCCTCTGTGTTCTCAGGGACAGAGAGGTTTTATCTTAGAAATAATTTTACACATATGGAGGCAAAAGCTACCACTGCATACACTCAAGCCACGGCAGATAAAAATCTCTGTTTATGTAGAAAACTTTGCAAACGACAGGACCACAGTGAAGATGCATGTGTCGAAAATAAATAAGTGGCACAATATTTCTGTTATCCTGGTAGGAATCAAGTTAAATAGATAATGACTACTTACAACTGAGTTATTCCAGCGGAGAGAGCTTAACCTTAATTTGACAAGCAAAGCTTCAGAGAGTCCCCGTTTTATTCTAAATGCGCCGTAAGCCGTTAATGACTGCTTTGCGGTTCCTTCTCTTTGCCGGAGTCAGCTCACCGGCAGCCCCAAACATCCAGACTCCAGAAGGAGAGATTTGTTACACAGTAATTAACTTGTTTATGATAAGTGGATGGAAGAAATGTTGTGGCATTTTGTTTTATGTCTAAATGAAAAGCATTTGCATTCAAAAAATTTCACGCTAATTAGGCTTAAAATAGTTTTCCCCAGTAGGGTAGCAGATACTATGGTATTGGGATCCTTTTGAATGGCGGGCAGAACCGCTACGTATCCCGTGTGTAGTGTTTGTGTAGCTGATGTGTAGTTCCTAGATCCCCTCCGCGTTGTTTCCTGTCTGTGCTCTTTCTGGCCAGCACTCGAATGTAACTGCACACGCTCTTACACCGTGGTTTGTTTCCAGGATCATTCACTGATGGCCATGATCACTGGTGCATGGTAATATCTAAAATAGGATGGTTGAGCCCTTTTCCTTACGTGACAACAGAGCGTTCTCTACGCCATAGTTTAGCATTGGGTAGTGGCTAAGCTGGTGTCTTTTTCTCGGCTTTGTTAATAATTAACGGTCAGCCCGGCCCGAGGCTGCAGCTGATGCACTGACCTGCATTGCTCTCTCATGGCGGGCAGAGTTCTGCGAAAACCCAGACCAGCTTCAAGGCAAAACCCCACAAGGATGGGAGATTGAGGGGCGGCTTTGTGGGAAACCAGCACGAATGGGTCGTATCTGTCCTCGCTCCTGGAGAAGAGGGTGACGTGTGTGAAAATGTTGTCTGCCAGGGCAGGGGAAGTGGGGTCTGGACATTGCCCCATGAATTCAGATAATACAGAAAGAGGTGCTTTGTTTCTGATGACTTCATTTACTGAGACTGCCTCAGAAGAGCCTTCCCTCTCCCATATCCCAGTGAATTTACGACCACCTTGTGCCCTTGACCACACTTTGCTTTCTCATTGGAGAATTTATATTATCTGGTCAATCATCTTTCTTACTTAAACTGTAAGGTTCATAAGGGCAGCAGCCCCATCACTCTGGTTTAACATTTAGAATGTTCTGGGCCAACTAAAACCCAATTAACAGAATCGTAAATGAATGGGGGTTAATTTTTCTCACATAACCGTGAAGAGATAAGTAGTCAAGGGCTGATCAGATCAGTGGCACCATCTCACACCTAATCTTTATTCTTATCATTCTACCATCTTTAGTTTGTCAGTGTATTGCCTCATCATTGTAAACTGGCTGCTATGGCTCCAGGCATTGCATTTGAGTTCACAGCAAGCTAGAAAAAGGAGGGAGTAGTAGCACCATCTGCATCTCTTCCTTGTATCAGAAAAGCAAACACTTTCTCAGAACCCTTGCTGAAGTTCTCACTGGCAAGGACTGGGTCACATTCCACTCCCAGTGGAAAGAGGTGGGGAGGCTGGGAAGCAGAGAATTGCACAGTCTGACTTAGACCTGTTATGATCCATCACCTGGTAGATGAGTAAATTGCTACTTGGAGCAGAGTTGGGGGGTCTTAGGAAGGAAGAAGGGAGGAATGGGTACCGAGGAGACAAGCATCAGTGCCTGCCACACAAGGTTTCGCCAGCTTCCAGCACCCTACCCAAAGCAGAGTAACAGGCAATGCACTGTAGAACGAATGACTCATTTGTGTATCAAGTCACACAGAGGGAGGGATGGTTGAGGAGAGACCAAATGCATGCAGGGGTCTGGAATCGGCATCTAAGAAATCGCCACAATGTAATGACTGTGGCCAGAAGTACCGCTATTTTGTCTTTACAAGTATGTTGAAAATAGCCTCTTTACCCTCCTCTGTGAAGACAGGTAACTCTTGCCAGGGTGGAAGGTGTCGCTAGATGCATGGACCAGACACTGAGCAAGTCTGACTGCACACCTATCACCCAGTGTGCCTGCCTTGTGGGGCCGTGTGTGTGCAACCAGTGTTGTCAAATGAAGTCATGAATGAGCCAGAAAATGCTGACACTGTGGTGTTTCTGAGTCCCCTCCGTCAACTCACAGATAAGCAGGAGCTGCTCTGAATGTTCAAATAAATGGCACGCACGACAAAGCAACCATGTGTGCTATAAATCACTGGACACTGCGGGTTGCCTGTCCAGTATCCATTCTGTCCCTCTTCCTTACTAACAGAACCTCTTCCTTACTAATGAAACCTCTTCTATCCTGATCCGGTTGGCTCACACTGAGCCCTGTTTAATATACTCACACCTCTGGTAGACTTTTACACCAAGGTGGCAATATGGCCCTTTTCTGGTCAATGGGATCTAACTAGGTTTTTCTGTTAGATGAGACTTGTGGGAAAGCTGTTTTTTTCATGGTAAAGAGGAACAGACTCAGCTGGCCATGCCTTCTTTCTTTTGCCCTTACCTTTTTCTCCTGCCTGGAATATGGATGTGATGTCCGGGGCAGAGCAGCCATTTTGTGACTGTGAGGATGGTGGCATAGGAACTGGATCTTAGGTGGCATCCTTGAACAACTGCAGACCTTTCATTGTCCCCTGTGAGATGAGAAAAATAAGGATAAAACACCACAGTCGAGTTTCTTGTGGCATGCAGCTAAATGCAATCCCTGCCTTTGGGAAAGCAAGAGCTGTGCATGCTAGCAAGTGCCTGTCTTTCCCTCTGGAAGCTCAGAGCATGTTTCATGCTCTGCCCTGAGCCTCTATCCATCCTTTGTTCCTTGGGCCTTGACCTTACTCTTGCTCTAGCGGCCCTCTGCTCCTTTGTAAATTAGTATCCACGTCCAGCACACTGGATTGCAGAGAGCATGTCTGGGCACTCAGTAAATATTTGTTGAACAGAGGAAATGAATAGTCACCACTTCAGCCTCTCTCTTTGGCCAGGATATGACTGAATCATTACATATATTAAGTCAGGGCTGTCTATCTGATCCACCCATCCCAGAATGTGAACTCTCTGCTGGCTCTCTTAGCCACCTTCTTCCAGGAAGCCAGGAGATTATGCACTGGGAATCTTGGTCTTAACAAAGACATGGAGGTGAGTGGAGGTGAAGCAGGGCTGAGCCCCAGTGGGTGGCTTCCACTGGCTCTAAGCCAGGACTTTCCTTTCTCTTGAAGCCAAAGGAGGCTCCTTTGAGCACCCAGACCTCACTGCCTTCTGTTGGTGGTGCCTAAGGTGTCCCCTGAGAAGGAGCACCCAGAGCCCGTGGTAGTGGTGGAGACTATGGTACCCCTCTGGCTGTCTTTGGGGCCAGACTTGCCTTTTCAGGGACCAGTGCTGTTTGGGGTTTCTCAGCAGCCTTTCCCTGCTGTACTTTTGCCTGGTCGCAGAGTTAAGAGGTTTAGAAAGGGAAGTTTATATACTTAGAAAGTGGCTTCTATCAGATAAGAGGTAAGACCAGCACAGTGATAAAGCACGAAAAGCCTGCTTTACGCGCTGCCCACATGCCAAAGCTCACGCCGATGGAGGGCCCTGATAGCTGTGTTTAAAACCAAAAGGAGGCCAAGGACTGCGGCCCCCTGCCCTTGGCCGCCACACCGCGCGCGGGCCTGGCCACTGCCTCTGTTGCTCCCCCTGCAGCCCGGAGGGAGGTGCCAGTGCCTGGCCTTCCTCACTGGGTCCCTAAGGCCATGGATCAGGAGCGCCCCCCAGCACCCTATAACCCCTGTGCCCTCTCTAGTCAACTGGCATTAAATAAAAATCCTCACCTCAGAGGCACACACACCAGTTAGACGTGAGGATGAGGGACTCATCCACATTGCAGTTTAAAGATTAAGATTTTTGCATTTCAGAAATATGTATTTTAATGGAGTCTTAGGATGAGGGAATGTGAAACTTTATATACTTATAACATTGCGTCCCAGCTGGGTCTGTGCCAGCCTCTGCACACATCCCGTGTAATCCTCCCAAAAGCCTTTCTGGGGAGGTAAAATCATTCCCATTGTATGGATCAGAAACTGAAGATTGAGGGGGTTGAGAGATTGGCCTAAATGCATGCAGTTCGCTCTGTTTTCCCTCTTTGTCCAGACCCACGCTCTTAGCTTGTTTACATCTCCCCTGTAATGTGAACGGAGATGGTTTCTAGAGCACTTGAGCAGACAAGAGACACCCCAGATGTTCAGGGGCACTGTCATAAAACCGGCAATTATCAGGCATTCAGACGTGCTGATTGTTTCTCATCTTGAACGTTTGGAACAAACAGAGGCCCAGTTTATCCAGAAGTGCTTGATTGCAGTTGCTGATGTGGGAGGGCCCATCTGAAGTGGGTCCAAACTCGGTGGACAACTTGGGTTGGCAAAACTGGCCTTGGTTTTAGAAGAGCAGGATTCTGCGACGCCAGCAGGAATGTGCGATTCCAGGCATGTGGCAGACAGTCCCAGAACCCCACTCTCACTCAGCTCTCAGACTCTGCCCACATTGGGGACACAGCAGAGAGAGCCGACAGGAGCCAGCCGTCCTGGCACACATTTGATGGGGGCAGGGCTGAGGCTCGGGACAGTGTCATAACCCACTCCTGCTGCAGCTCAGAGCCTGGGGGACATCGAGTAGCCTCCTGAGAAAAGCTGACGACCCTGGTCTGAAGGAGGCCGCCCACCTGACCAGGCCGGGCTTCCTGGCACCACCTCTGTGGTATGCGGGGGCTGTGCGGGAGAGAGGGCCCTCCGTCTGCAGGTGGTCCTTTCTGCCCAGGTCTGGGGTCCTCAGTGTTTGCAGGGGCCTCCGATTCTAGGTCCTTCCCTCCTTCCTTCCGTCTGTCCTTCTTTCTTTTTCTTTGGAGCATGGTTAAGTGGATGCCAGAACTAACCACAAACTGAGAGCAAGTGAGGAAGCCAGCACTCATTTTTTCAAAGAATGTTCCTGTTATTCAGACTCTTTGAAGGAGCAATTCTTACTCCGATGGGGCTTCCCTGGTGGTGCAGTGGTTAGGAATCCACCTCCCAATGCAGGGGACATGGGTTCGAGCCCTGGTCCGGGAAGATCCCACATGCCACGGAGCAACTAAGCCCGTGCGCCACAACTACTGAAGCCCTCGCTCTAGAGCCCGTGAGCCACAACTACTGAGCCCGCACGCCTAGAGCCCGTGCTCCGCAACAAGAGACGCCACTGCAATGAGAAGCCCGTGCACCGCAACGAAGAGTAGCCCCCGCTCGCCGCAACTAGAGAAAGCCCGCGCGCAGCAACGAAGACCCAGTCCAGCCAAAAATAAATAAAATAAATAACATTTATTTTAAAAAAAATTCTTACTCCAAGTGAATTCCACTATACAAAATACTGTAAGCTGCGTGACTGTCTTTCCGTCAAGGGTGGTAAAGTTCTCCCCAGTGTGCTCTTGTAAAACCTCATGGCACTTGTTTTTCTTGTAATCTTCAGAGAGGGCTGTGCTATGTTGTAAGACAGGCTGGTAAAAGCGCTCCCTTTTTGCTTAAAAACTAAGAATTTAGGCGACTTTTTGCCCAGGCTCTAGGCTGCCCTCTCCTGGTGGCCTCTGGTACTGTCTCAGCCACCTCTCCCCACCTCCACCCCTTTTCTTAAACAAAAGATAACAAAACTGAACAAAAACCTACTTAATTATCTTTGACTAGTGTATGTTACCAAAGGCCCTTTCCCTTCCAGCCTGCATCAGGAGCACGTGGTGTTTTTTGAGGACTTATTATATGCTAATATGTACTCACATTTAATGCCTTCAAGACACCTGTGGGCTCCGGCAGTCAGAGGCCACACCCCCAGATCACCTGGTCTGTATGACTTTCCGCTCCCACACTGCCTTTTTCAGGGAGGAATTTGCTTAGATTATGGATTGTATGCGTTTCTTAGTGTGGTACAAGTGACCCATAAATGTAGCAGCTTAAAAGACACAGATTTATCAGCTTGTTCTTCTGGACATCAGACTTCACCCAGCATGGGTCCCCCTGGGCTAACATCCAGGTGTGGGCAGGCTGGATCCTTCTGGAAGCTCCGGGGAGAATCCGTTTCCTGCCTTTGCAGCTTCTCGAGGCCCCACTGCTATCCTTTTCTCGCAGCCCCTTCCTCTACCTTCACACCAGCACCGGTGCAGCTCCCCACGGTCACATCACCTTCCCTGACTGCCTCGTCTGCTCATAAGGACCCCGTGAGGACCCTGGGACCCCCACCCCCAGATAGTCCAGCATCACCTCCCATCTCAGGTCCTGGACTTGAGCACATCTGCAGAGGCCCTTTTGCCACAAAGGTGACGTACTCGCAGGTTCGGGGATTCGGACGTGGGTGTCCTTGGGGCCTCCCGCAGGCCGCCACATGCTGAGGACCTGCTGTGTCTCGGGCATTGTGCCGTGTTCTTCACTCGGCTCCTGTGGACCCTCAGCGGTTCAGGCGGGCACCCCCGCTTCACGGAGAGGAAAGTGAGGCCCAGGGCGATTCAGTAACCGAGTGGGAGACGGGTTAGGGAGGCCTGTTTGCATCCAAAGCTGCAGCCCTGAGCCCTGCCCCCATGGCCCTCATCCCATCCTTCCTTCACTCGAGGAGCTCCTGCCTACGGTGTCTCTAGTTAGGACTCTGGTTGGCAGCTTCCTCGTGGGTCCTGAGACAGGGATTTGCCACCCTGGAGACCCTGAAGGGTGATGGCGGCCACAAAACCCGTCCAAAGCAGCTTTAACTGCGCCTTGTTTAGCTTCATTGTGTTTTCTTGCCGACAGCATGTGGAGATTTAGGAAGGATTAAGGTAAGCCTTCAGCGACAGATAAATATCTGCAGGGCAGGGGAGTGCCACCCCCTTCCTGTCAGGTAGGAGGATGGGCCTCCTGGAGGTGGGAGCTTACCTGCCCAGGGAGAGGCCCCGGGAGAAGCTGCAGGCCTTCCTGGCCTGGAACAGGTGTGCTTTCCGTTTAGAATACAGATTAATTCAGTTCCAGCCCCGGGGTCGGGGTGCAGACCCCCTGTCTGTCCAAGAAGGGGGCCTCGCTCTCCTTATCCTTGAGCCAAGTAGAGAGGACGGCTCGCCTTCCGGACCAGCCCCCTTCGGGAGTGCGAACCCGTGCGTGTGTGTCTGACTTGGAGAAATGATAGAGTTTCGTTTTGCTTGGGTTTTGCTGCCCAAATGTGTTTGAACACCTTCGATGTTGATCTGCCTGGAAAGCCGAGAGGGACCCTTGGTGTGCACGTGTGCTAGGCTTGCCGTCCCAGTCTTCTGCGTCCAGCAGGGCAGGGGAGGAGTGAGGGTGGGCAGTGCTCCTGGGAGAGGAGCTGAATGGGGGCAGCCCTCCCTTCTCTAGGCCTTGGTTTCCTTATCTGCAGAGGGGCAGGATGTCCAAGTGTGGTCCAGGAACTGCCTGCCTGTGGGACACTGTTAAACCTGGCAGGCCCCTGGGTCCCCTCCCACACCAACCGTAGCGGGTTGGATGGTGTCGACTTAAAAAAATGCAGTGTGAGAGTCGTGAGTTAAGTTTTACTGGGGGCAAAATGAGGACTGCAGCCCGGGAGACAGCATCTCAGATAGCTCTGAGAAACCGCTCCAAAGAGGTAGGGGGGAAGGTCAGTATAGATGTGATTTTGGTGAAGGGGCAGTACATGCAATCAAACACATATTTTTTGCAGAAAGTTTCTGCTAGTCACGAGGAGCAGACGTCACCATGAAGGATTTTAGTGCTTTTCTAGATAAGAGGAGATACAAGAAGTGGGCTCATAAAATTGGCTCCTGAAAATATCTAACTGTCTGAAGATCTGTTCTGCCACTTTTTCCCAGAGCACAGAGTGCCTCATTCCTGCCCTCCACCCTGAACTCCTTTCAGGGGGTGTCGGAGGTCAGCAGCTGCAGCAACATGTGATTTAATCCTTGTGGAGGTAGATGGCAAGTGCCAATGGCAAGGGCCAATTCGTGGCTGACAACGGTGGCCCCAAAAGATACATCAACCCAGAACCTGTGACTGTGACGGTGTTTGGAGAAAGGGTCTTTGCGGGTTCAACTAAGTTAAGGATCTTGAGATGAGATCACCCGGGATTATCCAGGGCCCTCCATCCAGTGACAAGTGTCTTTATAAGTGACAGAAGAGGAGACACACACACAGGGGAGAAGCTGTGTGACGATGGAAGTAGAGCCTGGAGTTTTGAGGCCACAAGCCAAGGACACCTGGGGGACCAGGAGCTGCAAGAGGCGGGAAGGACGTTCCCCTGGAGCCTGTGGAGGGAGTGCAGCCCTGCCAACCTGGATTTCAGACTTCTGGGCTCTAGAACTTCAAGAGAATACTTTTTTTTTTTTTTTAAGTTTGTGGTCACTTGTTACAGCAGCCCCAGGAAACTCACACACGCACTGAACTAGAAATCCTGGGTCTGTGGCCTAGGACTCTGCCTATTTAATCCAACTGCCAGGGAAGCTGATGTTCCTTAAAGCCTGAAGGCTTCAGGTCTAGAGGACGTTTACCTTTGGAATTCCAGCGCTCAGCATCCCTCAGGAGAAAGTGTGTTTTCCATGAGGAGGTCTGCTGGCAGGTAACCAGCATCCGAAAGTGCTGCTCAGGTGGGCGGTGGGAAGGATGCTGTGGTTTCCATCTCCCCAGAACAGTGAATGGGGCACGTCGGTATAGAAATGTACGATCTCGTATTATAAAGCCTGACACGGAACAGTTTCATTGGAATTAAAATGTATGTGAACATTTGCTCTCCTCCCATTATCCTTCCCGATCAAATGGAATTTTAACAAGGATTACAGCTCAGATAATATTACATAGATACACTGTAAATATTTTGTTAACCTGAAGGTCTGCATTTGGGAACGTATCGTTGAACCACTGCTGCTGCAGAAGGAAAGGCACGCTCCCTCTGCCACTGTGGAGACGTGCGGGAAGAAGCGGGTGCTCTCCGGAAGGAAAGCATTCATCGAATATGCCTCTTCTCTCCCCAGAACTGCTTTACTCTGCAAATGCAAAAAGGCATTATTTCTGGCTCCCAGTGTCTCGTTTCCGTGTCTCGAGCAGCCGCGTTTTTGCTGCCTGGCCCCTTAGCTCTCCGGAAGGCAGAGGTGAGCAGGCTTTCCCCAGGAAGGCAGCTGCTCAGCTCAGGTTCCAAGGCCCTGACCCCGTCCCTGTCCCTCTGCGGCTGCGTTGCAGGTAGCCTCCTGCATTCCTGGGACCAGACTGTTGCAAGCCGCCCTGCCTGCTGGGTCTGTGTTGACGGGGAGCCCTGGGTATCCCAGGGGGCTCCAGGTCTTAACTGGGAAGGAGTGGCTGCGGCCATCCTGTCTGTCTTTTGGGGTTGGGATGGGCAAGCAACCCAAGGGCCGGCGACCGGCATGGGAATGGGCCTGGCCTTTCCATGACCACTGCCGCTGGGCACCAGGATTCTCAGGCCCCAGGCGCTGCTCCAGCTGGCCCCTTGGGCTGCATGCGACACATCTCCCCACGAGTGACCCAGGGCAGCCGGAGCAGAGGCGGAAGGGCCCTCGGGTTGGAACGTTCTGGGTCAGCCGTGTCATTGCTTTCTCTTGATGGTCAGGCCGTTTGCACGGCATTGGGTTATGGATACTGTAGACTGGGTGAGCAGGGTCACGCAGCCCCTGTGGTGACCACCAGGCTGCCACGGGCGCCCTGTCCTGTGCCTGCGTCCGGTCCCATCCAAGGAGTTGGTAGGACCGTTGTTCTGTTTTCTCGTCTGTGGATCTAGGCTTCCTCTGCGCCAGGCACCTCGCCGGTGCCAACCACCACCCTCTGAGGAGGGCGCATTATTAGCCCCCCTTTACGAAGCAGGGGACGGTGACGCTGGATGGTTTGGGGACAGTTGTTTAAGTGGGGCAGCCTGCCTCCTGAGGCCCGCCCTTGTCCTGTCCTGTCCATCACCTTGGCCCCGATTCCCCCCACGGAGACCGGGCACCCCCGAGGCACGGGGTCTGATAGCCTGGGGGGTGCAGACCCGGCGCCCCCGTCATCAGCTGTGTGGCACTAGGCACGTGCCGTGTCTGGCGTGACCGCCGGCACTGCTTCCCCAGGAGGAAATGACAGTTCACTGCCCAGGCTGGTCTTGAGGGTCCAGCAGGACTGACGTGTGACCTGCAGGAAGCCGAGTGTGGCCCGTGGACAGCAGGCCACTGCCAGCCTGCATCGTGGTCACTGCTCCTGTTAACAGATGACCCAGACTCTCCTCCTCCAGAGCCTTGCCCCTGAGATGTGATGAGCTCGCCTCTGGAGCAGTAAGTTTTCCATTAGACGGCAGCTTGATTTGATATTTTTTATGGTTTTGTTTGGGGACTTTTTCCCTTCTTGACCTTTACATTCTTACGTGTGGCCAGAGACCTTTTGGCAAAAGGCATGTTTTTAAAATTGAATAAACAAATGACGGAGAGGCTTATTTAAAGCTTTGTAGGCTCACGGGGAATGGAGGCGGCACATGGACATAATTTCACGACGGTTATTTATTAATAGGGCTGGGGATGCCTGGATTATGTCAGATCACATTTAATGCTGGGGCAGGATGAGCTGATGGAGCCATGAGGCAATGAGTGTCCAAAGACAGCTGTCACCATCCTGCAGGCTCCTTGCTGCTTAAAGCCGGACGCCTTTTTCTCAAGTCATCTTATTCTTTCCCACCTTCCCTCAGATACAAAGAAGGGATTATACCACTTGTCTTATCTAGTTCTTACATTTTAAGATAAAAACAGAATACCAGCAAAGGGCTGAAGGCGATAAAATTGTGATCAAAAGTCCGTAAAATTATAGAACTATATTTTCTTGAGAACAGAGAGGTTTCACAGTGACTTTTTTTTTTTTTTTAAGGAGCTGGACAGCTTAAGGATTTATCTGCAGAAAAGTGTAAGATATACTTCCATGTAAGAAAAAAAAATTGTTCCATGCTTGAAAGGTTAATGGCTGGTAAACGTCAATTTTCTACCATGCTGCCCAAATTGCAGCGGCCTTTGAAATCCATTTTGAAATCTTGGATCCTTTGAAAATGATGAGGGGCAGGGGTACCGCCTGAACCTCAAGTGTCTTTCCTTCTGGCTGAGCAGTGGCACCTTTGCTGGAAGGGAGAGTGTCTCCCAACTGGTGGGAGTGTTTCACTGGCGTATTTTTGGTTTAAACACTTAACAAGTGCTCTGGATTTCTAGTCCTAGAAACTGCAGATGCGTCTTTATGACATAAGATCTGTCCCCCACCCCGATAAATCTGAACTGTATTTGTAGGTCTTCCTGGGATATTTGCATTTGAAATACTATAAGCATAGCCTTCTGTAAAGATCTTTGATTTTAAATATGACAACGACAGACTTTTGTTGCAGCTCCTAGAATTAGAATGGGGTTGTCTCCACTTTTTGGAATTCCAGCACACAGAGGTTCTGGAACTTTCCAGAGTTTCACAGGATAGACTAGGGTATGGGATGGGAGAGGCTTCTCATCTGAGTCTCTCCCACCTCTCTCCACATCTTGTGTGCTTTACCTGGGATGCAAGTTTGCTCCGGCAGAGCAGATGCCTGTAATTAGAGGAAACTTGGAGGGCCCGGCTTGAAGGATAATCCCTTGTGTGTTAATTTCCCAGTGCCCTTCGTGTCCCGCACCTTCTGCTGTATTAAATGCAGCCCATTGACAGGGGCACTCCTTCTTCCTAAGTGATAGAAGACGGTCCTCACGTCCGGCCTCACTGAATCGGCGCAAGGGAGGGGCCAGGGGGCTGCCTTTCTGATTTCTTTGTGAGCAGGACTGAATTCCCCTCGGGCTGGTGTGGAGCCACAGGCCTGGCTCCAGCATCTTACAGCCTGGAGGGTCACGTGTCTGTGTTTAAATCCTCTGTGCTCACCTGATGTAGCACTGGTGGTTCTCACCTGTCAGCCTCACACAGTGGGCGAGGCCACGTGAACCTAAAATAGGAATTTGATTTTTCAGCACCGTCAGCCTGGAGGTTGTGCCTTTCCCCCGGAAAAGGTGCCGCTCACGTGATGGTTCTGTCACGATGTGAGAGAATCTTGGTTTTGCCTTTTCCCGCTTGAAAGATAAAAATGAAAGGTGACAGGTCTCCCCTCAATGCGCCAGGTTTGGTGGGGGGGGCAGGTCGGGACTCGGAGGCTGTGTTTAAATCAGGCAGCTAATTGTGGGTGGGGATGGGAAGGGGTGCAGGGCTGAGGGAGAAAGACCAGAAGAGAGGGGACTTGGTTGCTTCCTTCTTTAACATAAAATTGTGTCATGAATGGCCTTTCCTCCCTGCACAAAAGAGGCACCAAGAAGAGAATTCTTTTCAAGCCAGGCCTGCGTCCTCCTGGCAGCCCCTGCGCTGGCAGACATGCTCCATTGTTGGGTTCTAAAAGGAGGATTCTGGAAGGATGTCACTCGGTGACATGCAAATAGAAAGTCCCCCAGTGGCTTTCTAAGGTTACAGCTTCAAGGAGGCACTAATTAGTCACCTCGTCCAGCCCCAGGGGAGCAGAAGGGCTGCTCCCAAGATAAGGAAGCTGCAGGCCCCCTCCCTCTAAATCTGCTCCTCTCCGTGGGCAGAAAATCCCATTGTTTTCTCCCTTTGAAAGGTGGTTATTTTATCAGGGAGGCATCCCCTCCTGCAGCTGTTTAGGCGTTGCCTTACTGCATTTCTCTCTTTTCACTTTTGAAATATTATTTCTTTCTTGCTTAAATGCCACGCGGGTAAAAACTTTTGCTGATGGGAAACGGCATCGTGGGTGAGGGCGTTGTTTCTTGCCCAACTTCGTGGTCTCTCTCCTGGGTGGTGAAGGCTGATGGCGAGATCGGGTGCGACTCTGGACCCTTGCCTGTATTTTTCTGAAGGAGTCTTGAGCTCTGAGTGTCAACCAGCAGCTGCGGAGGCAAACGCTTATCTGTTTATTTCCTAACATATTGTGCTGTTAATCTCAACTCGCTGTCTACCAGTGGAACTGCTCTTGGTGAGACTGCAGCCTCTCTCCGGGAAGTTATTTGATTTTGGATGTAAGGAGAAGGATTAATGCAGTTGGGCTTTGATAAGGCCAGCCGTCTAGCGTGGCACAGACACGCCCATCCCAGCCACATCACTGACAGTCGGATGGTTACGCCGGAGCACTGCAGAGCAGCGATACGGGACGTGCAGAGATAATTGTAGTTTTGCTGTTTGAAAAATAAATCTAGTGCTTTACAATGTTAAAATGATAACCTGTTTAGGGAAACTCGCGGTGCCTGTCTCTTGGCACAGAAAAACCTCTTCTAGCAGCTTGACTGGACCCTATTAATCTATTCTTATTTTCCCGAGCAGAAATTAAAGTCTCATTTCTGTTTGAACTCTTAAGCTTAGAACGTAGGACCAGAAGTGCGTATCTGCAGTTTTGAACTGAACATAATTCCATAGATTTTGTACCTGTGATGTGTTTATGCCTTTGCTTTTAAATGATCTGAAGGGTTGAGGTTAGATGCACTTGGTTAGACTTGGGATAAGTGCCTTGATCTACGGGGGCATTCTTGATCCAGGTGCTGATGTCGGGGCTGGGGGAAAAGACGATTAGCGGCCACCGTGGAGCAGTAGATAATTGTGACCCCGTGCTTCTGCCATCTTCCTGTCCCCACACTTGTCACTAATATATTGCGTTGTTCATTTTGCCATTGGTGATGGTGATTCACTTCATAAACCCTGTGGGTCTTTGGATTCCTAGATGTCAAAGTAACCGTAGCTATCCTTGACCCATTATCAATGGATCCCGGAGAGTCTTAGGCCCTTCAAGCCACGTTCCCCACGGCTCTTTCCCTTCTTCCCCATGGCATGCCCACCCTGCCAGGCACCAGCATTGAATCACCTGCCCAGGTAGCTAGAACCTGCCAGCCCTCCCCTGCTCCATGCCTTTGTCTTGGCCGCCACCCTTCCCAGCTTGCCCCTGCATCTGGGGAATCTTCCAGGGCCTCCTGATTCAAATGTCATCTCTCCACTGGGCCCTCTTTTGGGGTCTTCTCCCTTCCCTTCTGCCTGAGCTAAGTGAAATTAATTCCTTCCACCTCCCTTGTCTCATAGTTTTATTAAAATATGCAATAATGTAATGTTGATTGTACTCTCCTCTATGGCTGCCCCAATTATGGTCTTACTCTGAGTGTGTGTGTTTTCTAGGTAACTGTGTGTTAGGTCTGGAGAGAGAAGATAGATCGTCCAGCGCACACCCAGGGAATGCCTTCCCAGGAAGGGATCTTTGCAGGAGAAAGAGATGAGCTTTTCCCACCTTTCGGAGGAGGCAGAGGCTGGAACTGACAAGCAAGAAAATATGAAAGTGAGATAATTAGAGAAGGAGGGGCATAAAATGGAAAAGCCAAAGTATTTTTCATTTTGCAACTCTGTGTTAGGACTCACTCAGTTTATTTATTAAGCCGTTATCAAAGTAAAGTGAGACAAGTGGGTCTCAGCCTAATGAAATTGCCCCTCTGTGGGCCGTGTTAGCTTCAGGTATTCCGAGCATAATTGGATAACAATGACAATTATTGCACCGGGAGTTTTAGTGCCGGCCAGCCTCTCCCTCTGTGCTTTTTCTGCGCAGAGGCTCATAGGCCTCCTGGTGAAGCTGGGGCAGGGCTGACTGTTCCAGCCCCAGTCCAGACCAGGAGCTGCAGACTGGGTGCCCATCAGGCCAACAGGCCCTCACATTTCAGCTCCTGGCACTTTTCTCTGTGTTGTAACCTGGGTGAAAAGCACCTCTGCTGTCATCTGGTAAACTACTCAGCAGGCTGCTTGGCTGGTCTGGGTATCTGTGAGGCAGGTGGTTCCTCGCCCGGGGGTCAGGGCTCCAAGGACACCCACCTACTGACTTCTGATTTGTTTTTAAAACTGTTTGACCTATGCCCCCTCCCTGCCACCCTCATCCCTCCCCAGGTAGGCCTGTCTGCCAGTATCATTTCACTGCTGAGAATCAGGCACCTCTGTAAAATTATGCTGACCTGAGGGGATCGAGATCCAGAGGTGCCTGTGTGCTTAAATGTGCAGGAATCAAACCGCTTGGCTGGTAACTTGGTATCGATTCATTTCCTTCCCCTGCTTTGCTGAGCCCAAGGCCTCCCAGGTGAGGTAGTGATGTTTCAGGGTTGTAGTTGGGCAGGTAGTTCTCGTTCTTGATGCTGAAATGACGTGTCCGTGGGCTGAGGACTGGCTCTTTATCAGGGCTCGGCTCACAGGGACTCCAGGCAGCAGCCCGGCTGGCTGGGGGTGCGGGGGGAGGGGATGCCTTTCCAGCTGCGAGAACCAGAGGCCCTATCCTGGGGCTCAGTCCCCAGGAAACAGCTCAGGGCTTACAGTAAGTGTCCCAAGAGGAGAACGTTCAAAGTGCAAGAGAAACAGAGGCTACTGGGCAGGAAGGGAATGTGGGAGGGGATGGAGGGGGTCTCCTCCAGGAGCGTGGAATTGAGACTCTACAGGTCACCCCTTGCTGCTCTGGGTGATGAGCTTGTGGGATGCTGGAGGCTCTGAGGAAGGGCCTGGGGGCCCTGGGGCCTCACCTGCGTGGGGGGCCAACTGACTCAGTGATCCGGAAGGCGTGAATCTGACGAGCTTCACTTCTTAAGCGGGGGCTAGCTTTAGAGTCCGACTGCGAGGCTCCTGCGTGGAGACTGAAGACTGACCTGCGGTGTTTGCTGCAGCCGGTGCCGTAACAGACACTGGAGGCTGCGGAAGTGTGCTGAGCTTGCCGGGAGCTGCGGACCTAGGGCGGGTCTGCTTCTGGCTGCCCCCGCCTCTCGTTCTGAGGGCCACCCACACTCCTGCATTTCCAGGGATGAGAAGCCCCGTGGCCCCGTGACTGCCCTTCCTGAGAGCTGTCCCCTCTAGGTCTCCACTGCAGCCGGGCTGCACAGAACGCACCTCCAGGAACACTCGCGTGCTGGGCAGGCGGCCGGGCACAGCCGGGAGGGTCCAGGCGCCTGGTCCTCCTGCCCGGCGGATGGCTCAGTCCTCGCAGGGGCCTTGCTGCCTCTCAGCTCTCGCTTTCAAATGCACCCTCTGCCAAAATGCCAGAAGGAGCTTCGGAAGCAGAGCCGCAGCCGCCCGCAAGGCTGTGCTCCCTCTTCGTCCTGTCCCCTCGCCGGGCTCCTGGCTGAGCCACATGCCCTCTGCCCCTGGTTCCCTTCTCTTCTTCATCCTCGTCCCGGGGCCTCTGCGGGGGACCCTCTGCTCTGCTCCTGGCCGTGCTTCCTGCCTCAGGCACTTGGCTCCCGTCCCCTTGCCGGGGGGCGTCCCTATCCACCCGTCGCCCTCCTGGCCTCCCTCTTCCGCCTGCCTTGGGGCGCTGTGGCTGCCCAGAAGGCCCCCCCGCCCCGTTATCCTCTTGCCCGTCACGCCTCCCTCTGCTGCATCACGGCTCTGAGAGCGCACGGGCCTGTGCTGGCCGGGCTCAGAGGGACACTCACGGCCGGTCGCTGAGTGGGTGACAGGTCGTGTCCCTGCTCTGCTCTAACCCCCCTGACGTCATCCACAGCCGTGCCTGCGCAGGTTCTCGTGGCTGTCACACTCCTTCCCACTCCCCCAGTGCAGCTCCCTGCCCACCTCTCGCTCCCATGGCTGGAATTCCTTGGCCCTTCATCCCTTTACTTTCTTTCCTTGGGAAGGGCCTACCTCTTCTCCCTTCAGGCAGCAAGTCCTCTCTGGAGGCCCCCTGCCCCTCCTGAGGGGGCTGGGCCCCCACCTCTCCCCTGCCCCTTGGCGGGCCCTGCCGTAGAGGCCATCATGCGGCTCGGCCTGGGAAGGTCAGCAGCTGGAACTTCCACCCTCCCCCCACCCCAGTGCACCTGCTGGGGCCAGTCATCCACGGGTGCTGTCCTCCTGGGCGGGAGAAGGATCCTGCCCCCTGAGGCTGGAACCTGGGTGCCCTCAAAGCCTCCAGGGGCCGGGGGGCAGAGGGGAGACAGTAAGGGGTGTTGAAGACTCGGCGCCTCTGAGGGTGGTGCCCTGGCCTGAGCGCTGGGGGGACGCAGACTTGGCCTTGTTTCCAGTCGCCAGACACACAGGCAGTCTGGACCCTGGTGTGAAAACTCCCAATCTTGTAACATTCCATGAGCCAAGCACAACAGGTCTCTGGGCCGAATCTCAGGCCGACAGTCCGTGACTGTGGGTTGGACTCTGCTCTATGTCACAAGGCCAGCACTCCTGTGGGCCTGTGACACCGTCTCGAAGCTACATCGCTGGATAGGAGGGGACACCTTAACCAGGGCCCACTGGTTGCAAAAAAGAAAACCTCTCTGGGGAGGAGACGGTCTGGCCTGGCATCTTTAGAATAGGGCTCCGTGCTGACCACAGGCCAGAGGCGGCCCGAGTGGACGGCGGTGCCCAGGGCCTCCAAGGTAGGACCAGCCTCCTGCTGGCCGTGAGCCTTGACCGTTGGGGCTGGGGGTGTGGGGTGCGTGGTCCCTTGGGGCTGGGCCTCGGGGCTGGGCCTCAGGGCTGGGCGCGGTGCAGGTAGCAGTGCGGTGAGGACAGCTTGTTTTGACCAGAAGCTCCCACAGAGGTGGGAAAGAGGATTTTAACTGCACTTTGCTCACATATAGGCTATTGGAGCCTGAAGACCCCCAAAGCGTTGGGCTCTGCGGTGCCTCCCTGCATCCAGAAGGATCCAGGGTTCCCGTGGCGCATGCAGGGTAGGAAAAGCCACCGCCCTTTACATTCTCTTCCAACATCAAGGCCTCAGGTTGGCACCAGGATGTCCTTATTCTTGAGAATCTCACTTTTTGGCAGAGGGAGCAAGCACCAGGCATGGAGCAAGAAGTGAATGGTATTATTTTGCTTTTACTGTGCTTGTTTACAAGCACCATGTTAGCCAGCGATACAAATTTCCCTTTTAAATGCAAGTCCCTCCATAAAACCACAGAGTCAGCTAACATAAAAGCCTTGGGGGTGACCGCAGTCGCATGACTCGGTGGCGCCGCGTGTGCAGTGTGCCCTTGCCGCTCTGGTGAGGACCTGGGGCCAGGACGTCCTCGGCAGCTGTGCAGTCGTGCTGCTCGCCCCGAAGGAGGGGCCAGGGGCAAGGGGCAGCAGCGTCCAGGTAAGACCTCACAGCAGCACTGTTCCCAACATTTTCACAGTTCTTGACGGTTGCTTCTCTTTGTGGTACATGCTACCGGTTTTGCATTTTCCCTGGGTGATGAAATGTTTCCTTGGAAGTCGTGAATTTTTTTAGAAAAATGGGAGGTAAAATGGTAAGATGGTCCACAGATGGGTCAGAGAGCCTGGGCTGGGCCAGCTGCGGACAGAGCTGCGCTGGAGTCCTGGACAGCCCAGCGTGTGGGCGGGCCTCTCTGGTGGTTCGGAGCTGTCAGCACATTCTACCCTGAGTTTGCGGTGGGCGAGGGTTTCCCTCCACCCGCCCCCCCCGACCCCCTGCCGGCTCCAGCACTAACGTGAGGCCTTGTGGGGACCCAGGCGAGCCCCGTGTGCACCAGGACAGCACCAGAACTCATGGTGGGGGTCCACATGGCCAGCACCAAGGCCCGAGGGGACATGTGTGTCTAACGTCTGTCAGGGGACGGACCCCAGATTGTGCATCTCTCACAAGAGGACCCAACATCTCCTTGTCCACCAGCCTGGCTGCTCCCAATAAACACAAATGGAACACCCTGCCCCTGCAGAGTGAGTGGGCCCTGGCCCCGTTCTGGGTCTATCTGGATGTTGCTTTGAAAATTCCAGCTGCTGTGGAGAGAGCCACACAGAGGAGGAGAAAGACAGCTGGGGAAGAGGCCGGTCAGGAGCAGAATTAATGAGGACATAACGCAAGAGTTACCCTCTGGGAACACATGTCAGATAAGATGCTTCGTTCTCAAAAAGCAACTGCCTTTCATCCTTCTCTCTCTTACTTTAATAGAACATTTTGTATTTTTAAAATATCAAACAATTTACTTTTGAAAACTTGAAAAACTGAAAAACACACAAAAAGTAAGTTAGTGTAAGTTTGTCTCCCTCCCCTGAGCAGCCACGTTTAATCACTTGGCATGTCAGGCGTGTGCGTGTGTGCGTGCACGCGTGCTGTGTATAGGCGTGGCATGATATCACATGAGTACACACGTGTGTGTAGTCACGTGGGCACCCTTGTGTATTGTATGTACCTGTGTGCAAGTATATGGGTGCTGTGTGTGTACATACCACACGTGCACACACATTCAAGTGACTGGTGTGATAATGTGTGATCATGGCTGTAGCGTGTGTTCATATGTGCACATGTGCTGGGTGAGAGTGGTACATACATGCATATAAGCATGTGAGTGTGGTGTGTGCATATGTGCAGACGTGGGTGTTTGTGCACGTGTGCATGTGTAGTGCACAAATGTGTGTGCCTGTGTGGTGTGCACGTGTGCATGCACGTGCCACGTATGCATATCCGGTACGTGTGGGGTGCCTGTGTGGTGGAGGGCTAGGAGGACGTTTCCAGTTCTTTGCTGCTGAAAATGATGGATGCTGAAGAAAATCTATGTAAACGCATCTCAGGGCACATCTCTCATTACTTCTTTATGATGAAACATTAGAGGCAGAATTCAGAATTTCTGGTTCAGAGGCTCTGTTCGTTACATGGCCCTGGATCCATGCGTGTAAAGGATGTTTCAGGGGAGGTAGTGGCAAGTTGTGCTCCCAGCCAGGACTTGGGAGATACCCGTGTTCCCGGGCCTCCTTGGCCCGAAGCCTGTCATATGGCCATTCTTTTAAAAGTGTTTTGAGGCCTGACAGGTGTAAGATGGTGTCATTTAATCTTGCATTTATTTAATTAGTAATTAGGAGAGTGGTAGGGAACTTTTAAAAAATCTGCTTTTCCTTCCCCTTTTTTTCTTTTGCAAATTATGTGTCTGCGTTTGTCAGTTTTTCTCTCAGGGGTGATTGGAGTGGCCTCATACAAATGCTTTCTTTTAGCCCTATCACCACTGAGATCCCTCAGGAAAGTTTTGTAATTTTTTCCAAGTAGTTTTGGTGTATTCTTAGAGTTTGTCTCTAAGTGCGTAACATGTGCTGATGTGTGAGCAGTGTGTCTGCAGGATGGAGGTGCCGCTAAAGTATGCTTGATGGAACCTATTTTAACCAGGGACCATTGTTTACAGGAATAAGTAAGCAAAGCCCATGCAAACTGGCGGAAGTCCCAGCACAGACTCATGGAAAGGCAACAGGGCTTTCTGAGGGCTTGGAATCAAGGGTTGAAATCTAAGGTTGCCAGGACAAGGCATTGGCAAGCCTCTTCTGTAAATGGCCAGATGATAGTTATTTTAGGCTTTGCAGGATAGGTCCGGCGTGACCTGCTCACCTCTGCTGCCGTAGCACAAATGCAGCCGTAGACAGTTCGTCACGAATGGGGTGGTGGCTGTGTGCAGGTTACCACACAGCGCCCCTCCTTTCTGCGTCTCTACCAGACCCTCCCTTTGTCACTTTCCTATTTTTCTGTGCATGTGGAGGAAAATTATTCCCGGTTGAGAACCGTTGCTCTGAGTACATTTTTCTTTAGCCCTCATATCCACATTATGAAGCTTGGCGTTGCAGCCCCATTTGACAGATGAGCAAACTGAGGCCAGCAAGCTTTGATGCCATAGCCGAGGTCAGGTAGCTATTAAGTGGCAGAGCTGGGCTTTAAACCCACGTCTGCCTGACGGGCACAGCAGCCACATAAGTGCCGTTCGGAGCAGGGCCAGGCACACGGGTCAGCGGCCACGGTGCTGGCCTGGGGATTGCAGTCCTGAGTCCGGAGGGGCTGTAAAGAGGGAGCAGAGGAGGCAAGGATGCAGAGAGCTGGGTCCTCCCAGCCCCGCCAGGAGCGCTTTCTGCTGGCACATAATGATGCCACCATCAGGATGGCCGTGATAATGGAAGAGGAAGGAAGTGAAGCATGATGAGCCCTTGGTGGATGGTGTGATCAGCCTTCAGTGTCAGATCTGCACGTGAATCTAGAGTTAAGAACGGACGACTGCTCACCTCCTTTGTGCTCTGTTCATCCCAGGTGTGGACACGGAGAGGATGCTCCACAGGCTGGGCCCCGAACGCCAACGTTCGGCCTCATTAGAGGGACCGCGCTCGGGGACGTCACCGCTCACCTGCTGGGGCCTGGATGGCGGCGGAACCCGGCGCGGGCGCGGGCCGTCCCTCCCGGCGCGGGCGCGGGCCGTCCCTCCCGGCGCAGGCCGTCCCTCCCGGCGCTGGATGCCTGCGGCCTCCAGAGGCGGCTCCTGCTTCCCAGAATGCCCACACTTCCGGTTCTGCGCATTCCATCCGGGTCAGGGGGCGCACGGGGGCGTCAGGCGGGGTCAGCCGCGAGCACAGGGCACCATTTTGGGCCGAGGAGGCGCTCCTGTGGTGGAATCCACTCGGGAAGTCCCCGCCTGTGCCCCCCGGGCATGGAGAGACTGGAAGGGACTTCAGGTGCTCAGGTGGGGGGCGAGTTGACCACAGTGGTCGCATCTGGTCGCCTCTCTTGCGATGCTCCTCTCTGTGAAGCTGAGGCTGGAAGCCGGGGCCCGCAGTTCCCCTCAGTCCAGCGAGTGGCCTGTGGCCGCTGGGCGCCTGCAGCGCGGGCGGGGAGCTGCTGGGGGCCCTGCACCACGGACCCTGAAGGCGGGCAGCTTTCGAAGGCGGCTCTCGGTGGCACCTCCTGTCAGCCGTCCCGCCCCGGCGACGGGACCGTGGCCCGGGTGGGCGGGTCCTGTTCCTGGACTCGGGCTTGGCCGGCGGGGAGGACTCCCCAGTCACCTCGGCTTCGCGGTCACCCGTCCACGGGCCACATCAGCGTCCCACCTGCTGCCCGGGGAGCTCACATTCTCTGCCTGGTTATCTGGACTCTGTGGGACGGACGCTCGCCCCAGGTTTAAGGTCAAGCGGACAGAAGAGTTAAAGCCGGAAAAGCGACCGGTAACATTGAAACACGTCCGACGTCAGACTTGTCCACGGCGCCTCCTGAATTGTCAGGTTGGTGGCTCGTCGTGTTCGGGGGGAACCCGGAACCCGACAATGAACGTGCGAGGACTCCAGGCCCGACACCCAGCGCATGAGCCTCCGTCTTCTCTCCTGCGAATTGGGGTAAGAGTCGCAACCGCCTCCTAGTGTCCTGAAGGGTCAGGGGAGCGTGGGTGGCGGTGACCTTGCGGGTACTTGGCAGGCGGGGTGTTTCGCTCTGCCCACGGTGGCTTCTTTTGGGAAGTAAGCCCAGTGAAGGGCACGTCTCGGGGTGCCGTGAGCCCTGGTCACGTCCCACGGTGGCGAGGCGTTCTCCGGAGATGCCAGCTCTCTCCCGGGGCACCCAGGTGTGTGTCCGAGCCTGGAGTCAGGTGGACGGTCACGGGCGCGATGCCCAGCAGCTCAAGGACCTGCCTCACCTGCGCGGCCCCCCTGTGCTCCCCCGGGGGTCCTGCCAGAAGGATGTGCAGGGGACCCGGGCGTCACTCTGGGCCGTAGGTGGGCATCCTGGCGTCCAGCCGGCTCCCCGGCAGGTGAGGGTGTTGGTCAGGCCCATACACACGGCATCCCACGTGGGGAGCACGACCGTGACACGGGCCCTGGCTTCTGGGGTGAAAGGCGGTCCAGGCCCAGGTGCCCGTTGGTAACTCAGCGTCACCCCGTTGTCTCCTGGGAAGTGAGTGCTTTGTGGCACCTCCAGAGAGGGCAGCAGTTCCTTTGGGGGTAAAATGTTTTCAGTGACGTGGAGTTTCGCACAATGAAAGAAAATTACAGGCACTAGGACTTGGAAGGACAGTCATGAGCGTTTAATTATATTTATCCGAATCCACTTGGTGAAGGAAGCCGCTGGCGTATTTCTAGTCTCACGACTTCGTTCTTCCCAGATACAGTGCGTTCCTCGGTGGAATTCTCTGGTTACGTTTTCCCAGAAAAATCTCCTTTCGTGGATTGGCCGTACTTCCTGGCTGATCCATTAAAATGGGATTTTCCTGTTTTTGGTTAAGGTCCCTAAAGTTGAACTGTGTAACCTATTTTAGCTGAAAAAATCGCATTTGTCACTCTTTTTTTTTTTCTTGCATTTGTCACTCTCGACTGACAGCCACATGCCCTCGCCCCCTGTGTTTCAGGTGGCGGCTGTGGGTTGGGGGGTGGCCGGGGCCGCCTGTGGGGATGTGGGCTCCTCTCCTTGGGGCCAGGGCCTGGGGTGGGGCGGACAGGCAGGGCCTTGCCCGTTAATCGCACGATCCGCTCAGCGCTGTCGTGAGCCCCGGGAAGGGAGTGGACGCCGAGCAGCCCCTGATGAGCAAGCCTGCTGGTCCAGCAGCCCCGGGGCCCTGGCCGCGGTGGGCAGGCGCAGCTGCGGGTACCGGGGGCCCGGGGCAGCTGCTGCAGGCGAGGCGACACCGCCAGTGAAGGCGCCTGAGACCCGGGCCTGCCTGTCCAGCTGCCCCTGCAGGCTGCCCAGCAATGAAAATAGAAGCAGTTCTGGCGTTTCTCTGTGCCGGGAGGATCAAGGTATTCGACGTCTTCAGGCAGTAATAAAATCATCATGTTCTGAGGCAAAAGTCACAGACTCAGGCTCTTTGCAAGTAAACTTCGGCTTAAAAGGAAAGTGGCTTATCGAGATCCTATTAGGAAAGGACAAAAAGAATTCAGAAAGCCAGGAATTCATTCCTTCTCTCCAGCCATTGTAATGGAAGAGTGATTTATGTCACGCGCACCTGCTTTAGAAGGGGGCGGTTGCTTTTGCTCCCAGGCCGAATGGAAAATTCGCAGGTGCTCCCACATGGGGTTCCGGGGTGATGGGAGGCCCAGGGAAGGGGTGGCTCCACTGCCCCCCGCCCCGCTTGGCGGGCCTTGTCTGGTCCCAGGGTGACTGTGCTCAGGGCCTCCTCCCCACGGCCCCGGCTTGTGGGCGCAGTGGCCCGCCCAGAGGGGCCCCAGGCTCCGCCCCCCACGCAGCCCGCCCTGCCCTCCAGGGCACGTCGATCTGGAACTCTGCCTGCTTTTGCTCCCCTGCCTTCCCCCAGTGAGGGCACTGAGCCCCACCAGCTAGCAGCGCTTGGGAGGAGCCTCCGCGGTGCCGGCTGGGGCGGGGGCTGCCTGGAAAGGATGGCCACGGCCAGCGGCATTCCCAGCCTTTGCATGAAATAGGCGTCAGACGCTGGCTCGGTGACCTTGTGTGAAATAGGAAGTGACACCAGAATATCCCCAGGGCCAGCAGGGCTCCCTGGGTTTAGAGCCACAGAACCCCGGCTCAGCGGAAGCGGCCAGTGTGGCAGGGACGGTGCTGTGCATTGACCACACGTTCTGATCCTTCCGCTGGTGCGGAGGGGATGTGGCAGTTAGGAGCTGGGGCGGTGGGCTCCTCCAGGCTGACAGAGAGATGACAGAGTCGCAAGATGGACACAGCCCCCGTCCCTGTGTCACAGGAGGGAGAGGACCCGGCAGCCCACTGTGGGCTGGGACATGGGGTGAAGGCGCTCTGTTTTTTAAAACGCAGTTAAAGCACTCCCCCGCTTCGTGGAAAGAGTTTTAAGTTTGCTGAGGTTGGGACATGTTTATCGATGTTTTAATGCACGTTTTTCACAGAGACCTGGCGTTATAAATCCCCCCATGGGGCTCTGGAGTCCGGCAGCCTGGAGGCACACTGATTAAGTGTGTGGCCTCAGACAGGGTACCAGGCCTGTTGTCTGCACAGGAGGGTCATGACATTCGTCCCCATCCCCTCTAAGACTGTAATGATGATAAGATGCTATCGTAGACGCAAATGCACTTTGCAGACGCTGACATCTTTCATGAACGTTGCAAAGTGGACCTACTAGCATTGTCAGAATGTCCCTTTGGTTTTCGGAATCTGTGATTTCGATGCTCGAGCCCACAGTACATCGATATTAATTCTAGGAAGTTGCAGACTTGCAAATGGCCTTGGGCACCTTCTGGGGGTCTTGTATTTACACAGGTGAATGGCATGTAGCCAAGAATAAGGAGACGGTGGTCCAGAAGGCCCCGCACCCTCAATCCAGCCCCTCAGGCTGGTGGCCGCCGCCATACCTGACATCCGCTCGCCCACTCCTCACAGCTCAAGGGGGTGGTCCTGTGGCCGCCATGGGGCGGGGGGCAGGCTGACTCCCTTTATCCTTAACCTCGGTTATTGTCCCTGACCACCCGCTCTGGATTCCCTGCCCTCACCCCAGCCCCTGTTCTTGCTTCGCGCACGTGGTCCGCCCCTCTGGTATACAGCCCTGCTGTCACCTGTGCACCAGGGCTGGGCTGGGCTGGACTCAGAAAATAAAGCAATAAACACGGCACCCGCCCCTCCAGGTCCATTGGAGGGAGCAGACAAAGCAAAGGACAGCTGCAGAGTGAGACAGAGCTATGGGATGCGTGAGTGGGGGCAGCGGGAACTCGTGGGAGCGGGGACACGCCAGGACGCGGGAGGTGGTGGTTGGGGGGTTAGGGGGGTCGTGGCTAAGCTGATACTGAGGGACGAGACAGAGTCATCTGAAAGAAGGAGAGCAGAGTGCAGGCAGCAGGTAGACCAGACGACTGGTCTGCTCCACACTAAGGGGTCACCATTGCTGGAACCCTCAGGGATCGTATGAGACAACAAGGGGTGTGTGTGTGTGTGTGTGTGAGAGAGAGAGAGAAACCTACTGCCTGCCAGACACAGTTCTCAGCTCTGGAGCTATTGTATCAATAGGTAACAAAACAATAGATTTCCATGAGCTTATGGAACATAGAGTTCAGACATGGTGGGTTCTGCAGGGCACAGGTTCTTAAAGTTTTTTGACCATGACTCATAGAAAAAAATGAATTTTAAAATGTAAGGCAGTAAACACCCCCCCCCATACCCCCATACAAACATAAATAAAATCTTACAGAATCATATTTGCCTTCCTAGTGCAGGTGATACCATTACCATTCTGTTGTACTTTGTTTTAGAATGTTTATCACGGCTCACTAGGTTGTTGGCCACAGTTAGAAAAGCACATTTTGGAGGGCAAGTTCTGGGTGGGTATTCAAGCAGTGTTTGGAAAAGAACAGGTTTGGCTGAAGGTCCCTGAGCTGGATATTTCAGGCCAACTCAGATGAAAGGACGAGTAGATGGATGGATAGATACACAGGTTCATAGATGGAAGGATGGATGGAGGATAGATGGATGGGTGGATATTAGGATGGGTGGAGGGAAGGATGGATGGATTAATTTGAGTTTCTTCATAATGGTTATTACTTAGCAGATTTTTTTCTGGAGCTACTGGTGTTATTGGCAGGACTTGGGGGCTGATTTAAGTGAGCAGGACCTGGGAAGCTCACCTGAGCTTCCATTGGAGCAGCTCTCTGTTTACCTACAGTGTATCACGGTGTTTCTAACGTGGGTCCCTCTCTTTTTAAAAAGACATGGAAAAGCACTGGCCTTGTAGTGTGAAGAGCGTCTGTATTTGGTATAAAGCAATGCCATGGATGGAGGTCTTGCTCACCACAGAGCATCCTTAGAAGGTGACTTTCAGTGATCAGTTGGTGCCTTTGAGCACGTGCACGTCATCCCACTGACAGACCAGCTCCCCCAGGGGTCTGTCTGCCTCGGTCACTGCTATTCCCGGGGCCAAGGACAGGGCCTGATTCACAGTAGGTGCTTGACTATTTGTCCATTGAATGAAGAGACGTGTCTTTCTGCCTTGCTGTGAAAGCTGGGTTCTGGAAGGCCATGAGCACGTTCTCCGCTCCCCAGGTCTCTTGTGTGATAGAGACATTAGCGCATGTCAAACCCTTTACCAGGGCTTCCCATTGCTTTAGCATGTTCCTTTAATCTAATAAATATGCGCCCTTGGCTGAACTTCCCTGAATCTGTGGGGAGACCAGAGTGAATGTGTGATGATGGTGTGGTTTGAATGGCAATCAGGAGGTGCTTCTGGTCGCTGTGGAGACACCTAAACTGTTGGAAACTGCTCCACCTTCTTCTGGGTTCGGTGGTTCCGGCTGGCTCTGGGGGCCCACTATCCGCTTCAGGCACACCTGCCCAGAATCCCAAGATGGCTTTGGCTCTCACAGGGTGGCTTCTGTGCGGCGATTTCAATAGCTCTGCTGTTCGGGGAGCTCCCTTGGTGGGGCTTGGAGAAATGGGAGAAGGTGATGCCGTCAGGATGACCCATCCAGGAACGGGGCTCCTGGCTGGTATTTGGCAGCTGCCTGACCTTGGACACCAGCAGAGTATCTTGGTCCTGGGCCACCACAGGCATCCCAGCCACTGGCTCTGAACTGGCATGGAGATCAATTAAGTCGAGTGCGTTTATGTTGGTAGGATTAGATTGAAGTCCGTGTGCTTTATTGATTTTATTGATCAATCATCCTAGACAATCAAGTCCCCTCCTAGCACCAAGGACCCGCAACCCAGGGAGGCCTGGCTCAGTCTCTCCCTTGCCCCTTTCACTCGGCTTCCGTGCCTTCCTCTCTCCTGGGTTGTGTTTCTGGAACATTGTCACTGGCCGGGTCCTATTAAGTCCTCCGAGTATTGCAGGATGACAGGCCTGTGTGCATTTCCACAGACCATCGGAGGATCTGGGTCCTGGCGTTGACACGTCAGCACCGCTTCTGCTTTGAAAAATAACACATTATTTGTGACAGACACTCTGAGCCTTCTGGCAACCGCAGGACCCTCAAATTCTACTATAATCATCACCTTTTTCTCTTGCCAAAAATAAAAATAAAAATAAAAATTTAAAAGAACATGTAGTAAAGAAAATCATTTCCGAGTCAAGCTGCAAAGGAGTCTGAGATTCATAGCGGCTAAGAGTCCCCCTTTTTCTGTGGGAATGGCAGAAGCAAGTGCAGGTCTGTGTACGTGGTGAACATAATGCTTTGCCTAAATTCGGGAACTAGAAATGCTCTGAAAGAACAGAGTTGGTTTCTGAAGACAGTGAAGTTGCAGCCCTAGTGGCAGCATTTTGAATAAGAATATCGCTGAGTATTATGGGTTGAATTGTGTCTCCCAAGAAGATATGTTGAGATCCTTACTCCTTGGTACTATGAGCATGGGTTTATTTGGGGGGAAGAAGGGGGTCTTTGCAGATGTAATCAAGGTAAGATGAGGTCACACTGGATTAGGGTGCGCCCTAAATCCCATGACTGGTATCCTTATAAGGCAGGAAGAAGACCTTTAAACCAGTTTTGGGTAGAGACCCACAGCAGGAGGGCGGGGACAGCGCAGGCAGGCAGAGAGTGGAGTGATGTGTCGGCTCGCCCAGGCCAGCCTGAGAGGGGCAAGAGGCTCCCTCCCCCACACGCTTCAGGGGGAGCCTGGCCCTGTCCACACCCCGAGGGTGACTTCAGTCCTCCAGACTGTGAGAGAGTCACGATCCGTTGTCTGAAGCCCCCCAGTTGGTGGTCCTTTGTTACAGGAGCCCCGGGAGTGGAATACACTGGGGGATATGGCAGTTGTGGAAGGGCACAGGAAAACACGGTGGAACAAAAGTGTTGGTTCAAATGCATGCTGGTAACTTACCTTCTCAGTGACACCCAGGAGTGACTTGTTAGGGAGGAACTTCTGCTCTGGGTGAGTTTTCTGTTCCCGGCTCTCTTTGTGATGGAACAGTGGTGTCGTTGCAGAAGCGCAGGGTTGGCGTCGGGAGTCTGGGGGTCGTTTTCCTGATGTCTCCACATTGTGGGCATCACTCCTGAAAGCCCCTCCAGCACTCACAGCTCCCCAGGTCGCCTTCTCCTTGCCTTCATTCCTCTTCGCCCTGTCTTGTGAGAGTTTCATAGAACCGTATTCTGTATGCAGATGATGATGAGGCCTAAAGCCGAAAAAAGCAACCTATAAAAGTGTTAGGGGCCCTTTGAAATCAGCCATAGAAATCAGCCCGCGTTTTCCCCTCAGGGTGTGATGCTTGCAGCAAGCGTCCGGGCTGGCTGTTTTGCCGGTGTGACCATTTGAAGTTTTAGAAGGAGGACCGGGTTTGGGACCAGTTCTCATAAAGAATCATTATTAAAAATAATATTCTATGGAAGCATAGATGTCTTAGTTCACTCGGCAAACAAGCATGGCCTGTCCTGGGTACTGACAATTTATTGGTGCATAAACAGAAGTCCCTTCCTTGGAGAGGGCATCGTACAGGAGAGGCAGGATTGACAGTCACGTGAACCAGGAGATCCCAGGGGGAGGGGCTGGTGCTCCAAAGCCAGACAAGGGGCTGAGGTCAGAGATGGGGTCGGGGGGGTGCCTGACAGGTGAAGTGACATTAAGAGGATGCCTGAGTAATGGGGAGGAGAGGAGCCAGCCACGTGTGGCTGTAAGGAGACAGCTCTGGGCAGAGGGACAGCACGCACGTGCAAAGATCCCGAGGCAGGGCGCATTCCAGGAACAGGAAGCAGCCCAGTGTGTCTGGGGCAGAAGAGTCAGAGGAGGAGAGGGGGGCAGTCAGAGCCTGTTCTTCAGACCTTGCAGGTGATGGAGGTCTGAGCCCAGGGCCTCGTCTGTCAGGACCAGCTCTCCCTCATTCCGCAGCCAGGAGCCTTCAGCTCGCCCCTGCTCCTAGGAGCCTTGGAGCGTAGGCTGATGGGCTGCAGCTGGGCTCTGGCCCCCGGGGGTGGGGAGAATGCCCAGTTCTTACCGGGTGCAGGGCTCCCCTGCCTCTGGCTGCCCTTCTCCCCACCCCACACACACTCACAGGTCCCCTGCAGTGGGGCGACGCAGACTCTTCTGCTTCCCACAATGCCATTTCTTTTGGGTGGAAAAGCCCTGGTTTTCTGGCAGGCCCCCCAGGAAGGCAGGCGCCCCTGGGAAGTAGACCCCTCCGTGTCCTTCATTTAGAACATTCTCAAGCGGCAGTGATAGGCTTCCACCCCTGCGGACTAGTGGCTGGGCCCACGCTCCTGCTCACGTAAGCCACGGGGAAGCCGCATGCACACGTCCTCTGTCTCGACCCCGCTAAGCCTCCCAGGCCTCCAGAGTGAGGAGGGAGACGGGCAGCCGGCAACCAGGGCTTATGATGTGCACGGTCTGTGCCAAGGGCGCATCGCAGGGTCCGAAGCCCCCGCCGCCCGCCCACATCACAGACGGGGGAGCAGGACTTCGCCGTGGCCCCTGGACAGTGAAGGGACAGACCCCGAGCCTGCCTGTCTCTGCGGTCATTCCCATAACGGCCTCAGGTCTCTGCCATGCAGACACGGCGGCGGGGGGTGGTGGTGAGGTGTGGCGGTGTGTGACAGGGAGCAGCCGTGTAC
The DNA here is from genome assembly GCF_028021215.1 of Eschrichtius robustus. Lineage (NCBI taxonomy): Eukaryota > Metazoa > Chordata > Mammalia > Artiodactyla > Eschrichtiidae > Eschrichtius > Eschrichtius robustus. Next base: position 2,562,910 of record NC_090839.1, on the reverse strand, counting down.
ATGTGCAAGGGCACCCGCGTCGGCATACTTGTTGAAGTACATTGACCGTCCCACGCAGGAGAACAGCCCCGCACCTGGAATCAAACTCAGTTTAATTGAAGCGGGGTCTGCCTGTGCTCCCTGCCTTGGGGGGAGGTGTGTCACCGACGTTTGGGGCAGACCTGGTCTGCTGAGTCCATGCTGTTCCCGACGCCCTCTGGGGAGTTTTCCTGTTTCTCTACTTGTTTCCAGGGATGATCCTCAGGCGATAAACTTCGTCTCTAAAAATAGGTCACATAAAAGCCTTGATATTTTTTCTAATTAGTGTAAGAATTTATTGAATATACATCATACGTGTAGATCACAATATTATTAAAATTACTATGAAGACTTTACACATCAAAATAGTTCAGGCAGTGGGGACGCAGGCAGCCCGATGTTCCCTGAGAATCGTATCTGCATTAGCAAGATAAAGGAAAATTTAGGACGATTACAAAAGTGATGATTCAGAGTACAACATAAAACTCTTCTGAGAACTAATCCGTAATGCCAGCTGCTGCTAAGCTTCTTAATCTTTATCTAGTTCAATTAAAATCTGAATGTTTGGGATTTCATTAACAACTGGGGGTTTGGAAATTACATGCGCTCTTCCACTGTATTCCATTGCTGACGTACAGTAGTGGAAGTTTCCCAGAACGTCTTCAGGTAGACTTAGGTATCATTAAAACTTAAGTACGTAAAGGACGACACAGGTAAGAGAAGATTAGTGTAGTTTTTCGGCCAGGTCCAACTGGCAAGAGTAGGAAACCCCCTCGAAAGCAGCGCGACTTTTGTCGGGGAGGGAGAAGTATCGGAGCCTGGCTGAGATGCCGTCTGAGCCCCTCGGCCATGCCTGATGCTTCAGTTGAAGGACCGGGAGCTGGTCCGGGTGACTGTGGCCATAGCAGTGTGTGTGGGGGGTGCCCTGTCGATGCTCCTGCTTCCGCATCCGTGCCTGGTCCTCACTCCAGTGCGCATGGCTGTGCTGCCTGCCCGTTCATCATGCATTCTCCAGACTTTGCGAGCGGGTTTTTCTAAAAGCAAACAAGCCAACGTGATGAGCCAGCCTAATGTATCACTTCGCATTAAAAACTAAAAGCAGAAGGAACATTTCATGTGTGTGTTTTCCCTTGACCTAGGTGTCAAGGTCTGTTGTCGTGAACTTCATTCTCCCAAGAACGGGAGGGTCCCTTTGTCCTCCTGCAGAGGATCTGACTGAGGTCAGGGTGGGGACAGGGAGTCTGCATTATTAACTGCGCCCCCTCATGTCATCCTGAGGCAGGTGGCCCCTCACCAGGCCCTGCACGCCCCTGAGGGAGCGTTTGAGGTTTGGGACGTACCTGCTTTCTAGACTTGGATACCTGTGTGTGTGGGGCTGCTGAATGATGGCCCCCAAACATGTCCAGGTCCTGATCCCCAGGACCCGCAAATATGTCGCCTTACATGGCAAAAAGGACTTTGTAGATGGGATTTGGTTAAGGACACTGAGATGGGAGATGATCCCGGTGGGACCCCTATGGCCCTGAGGGCCCTTCTAAAAGGGAGAGAGGAAGGCAGAGTTAGTAGGAGATGTGACAGTGGAAGCAGAGGTTGAAGTGATGAGAGGAAGGGGCCATGCACCTCCAGAAGCTGGAAAAGGCACAGAAACAGATTCCCCCGGAGCCTCCTGGAGGATGTAGCCCTGCCCACACCGTAATGTTCACCCAGTGAGACCCGAGTTGGACTTCTGACCTGACGAGCTGCAAGATGATAAATCTATGTTGTTTTCAGCCATGGCAAACTAATGCTCCGTGGGGCCTGGAGCAGGCCACTTCCCTTCTGGCCTCATTATTCTCACCTGGGAAATGGGTGTGGGAGGGGGCACGTCAGGGGGCTGAGCGAGGGTGGGACGAGCCGAGGATGCTGAGGGGAGCCCGCCCAGAGCGAGGAGCTCTCCACGGCGTGCTGCTGCTTGGTTGGTGCAGGTGCTGCTTTGACGGCCCCCGGGGAAGCCGGGGGAGGTGGACGGAGGCCTCCCGCACAGGCTCACGTCCACGGTCTCTCCCTGTCTGTTCTCTCAGCACCTCCGGCTGCCTCTTTGCCCTCCTTCCCCCGGCTTCCCGGGGAGGTGCCTGGGGCAGGAGCAGAAAAAGGGTCCCTTACCAGTTGCCCTGTGATTTGGGGTCAGTCCCCTCCTCCCCATCTCTCCGGGCAGCGACGGAATGGCTGAGCCAGCTCTGCAAGGTGCCCACTCATCTGGGTCCTCCCCATCTCGTCGCTGCTCTCCGTCTGTGCGTCTGCCTCCCTTCCAACCAATTCCGTGCCTCTGTGTGTGTGGAGGAGCGGGGGAGGGGGAGCCAGGCGGGGGTCCTCAGAGCACCCCTGTGCCTCTGGGCACACTTGGTGACGGGGAGACCCTAGGATGGAAGTTCTTAGGGCGTTCACGGCACCAGCTGGAAGGAGGACTTTAGAGGCCGTCCTGAGTCCCACAAGTTCAGGGGACACATGGCAGTTTCTGTTACGTTAATGTGGGCGACAGATTTACCTGCTCTTCGATAGTTCAGAGGCCACTTTGGAATCGAGTTGGCTTGACACACTTTCTGAATTTTCAGAGAACCCAGCTCTCCCACTGACAAAGGGGCAGCGTCCTGCAGGGGCCCCCACCGAGGGCTCTGCCCCACGATTATGAACATGGGGCTGCAACCCCGTTGTGCGGGACACCCGGGCACTCGCATCCTTCCGTATGAGACAGACACCGGACACTGCTCTTCTCAGCCGCTGGCCAAGAAATCATCCTGCTGGCCCCGCGCTTCCTCCACGTGTATTTTGTTTTTACTCCTTTCTCCCGGCATCCTCTGAACCCCTTTCTTGAGGTTGATATTTTGGGTGGAATAGAGTGGAGAGCACAGTCCTTCTCTAGGGAGGGTGACCACATGCACGGCCCCCCTAGGCAACAACTGAACTCTTCAATATCGGTCATTTCAGATCATCCTGACACTGTGGTTTTCTGTGTCCTCAGTTTAGTATATTTATGTCTTTCTGCCTCACTGTCTTCTCTTTATTTACATGAGCTGGAGGCTTGTGTGTGTTCTGTTCTGTGTGTGTTGTGTGCACATGTTGTATGTGTGCTCTGTGTTGCATGTGTGTTCTCTGTGTGTGTGTGTGTGTGTGGCATACAGATACTGTATCTGATACCGAGTTTGACAGTCCATGAGTATATATCACGTTTTGCATGTAAACTTGTCTTTTCATTTGGTGATTTCTTCCCTTTGTCCTGGTGGTGGGAAGTAGGGGGAAAGAAAGAAACATTATATCTACAGCCTGTGATGCAGAGTGTTGGGTGTAACTGGGACATCTAATGCCACATCTTACTTTCTTCAGATTTCTTCTTAATTTCTTCTCAAACTTAATGTGTTGACAAATCACGTCAGAGTCCTGTCAAAATACTGGTCCTGATTCAGAGGATCTGGGCCGGGGCCTGAGGGTCTGTACCTCTGCAGGCTCCCAGTGGCTGCCACCACTGGACTGGGGACCACAGTTTATGGAGCAAGAGTCATACTCCGCCCACCCCCTGCCACGCACGCGCCTGGTGGCCTTCTGTCAGCCAAGTCCCTGCGCCAGCTCCTGAGGTTGCAAGTAACCCCTTGATGCCTTCCGGCTCTCCCACCTCGTCCCCTTGGTCTGAGAGCGTCCCAGGACGTAGACGGACACGAGCCGGCACCTGCTCAGGAGCCCAGCTTGTTGCGCAGGATGAGAGTGAGCTGCCACCATGTGGTGCTTGTACAGAAGAAGGACGTGAAGGAGGGATACCGCCACGTCCCGCAGGGCTCCGGATAACCCGCCGGATGGGGTGTATCTGACACCCGGCTTCCAGTGTGAAAATCTGGGCCTCACATTGATCCGGTGGGGCAGTGAATCTCTATGGCCTGTAATTGCTCTTGAACTGGATAAGCCTTCTGACGGCACCCCTGCTGTTTTCGCTCTCGTCCCTTTAATGTTTCTACAACAGCAGCCACACTAACACAGGTCAGAGTCCAAGACGGGAGGGGCCGTGTGTCTGCTCAGTTCCTGGCTGTCCCTCCTGAAAAGCTGGGAAGCTTCCCCACTTCCCTCTGTTGCTGAGGGTTTCATTTTCATCTGTTGACTTCAAGGGTCTTTCCAAGGTCTTGGGAAGGATGGTGATTGAGAATCTTGACTCTGCAAGTTGCTTTAGAATATCGTAGGCAAAACGTCCTAGGTTCCTTCAAAACTTCAATTTATGCTACAGGAAGTGGTTGATGGGCTATGTTGCTGCAATGCCATTGGCTTTTTAAAAACTTCTGATTGATCTAAAACTACACGCAGAAGAATCACACAGGCTGTGAGCATCCGGATGGCAAAGCTTCTTAAACTAAGCACATTGTGCCACCAGCACCAGCCTTTCCAAGGGGCTGAGTGGGACCCACGCTCCGGGGCCTTCCCTAGTGGTCACTCCCTTCCAAAGGGGTCTGCTACACGTCGGTTTTGCCTGGTTTTGAACTTTAAGTCAGTGGAACCCTGTAGCATCTACCATCGCGCATCTGGCTTCTTTGAGCTCTGTGAGTCATCAGATTGTGGCTTCCCCGAGGCATGGTTTCTGCCCCCTCCTCACCCTAGAGCTTTCCTTCCCGTGAGTGTCCACATTTTATTCGTCCAATCTATGCTGATGGGCACCTGGGTTTTTCTAGTGGTGCCATGCCAGGCAGTGTCACATGGGGCCCACCGAACAGCCACGTGCCAAGCTTCTGCACTGGCCTTTTGGAGCACAGCTCTCCTGTGTTAATGAAAGGACCAGAATTTTCATTTACAATGAAAGCTGGCAACAGTGGAGTGTGTGTGGAACTCAGCGCCCAGGGGAGAAATGCAAATATCCCTGCATCTTTTAGTCCCTTCCAAGTGAGCCTCTTGGTTCTAAGTGTACGTAACGTGTTTTCACATGGATTCGTACCATGCCAGGGGCAGTGTGATATTCAAGGGGTCTGCAGACGAGTTCTTTAATATGAAACACCGTGTGCGTGCACACACTCACCCAAAGCTGTCACAAAACTACCCTGAGCTGCACGGTTGGGCGGGTGGAACTGGTTTTCTGCAGATGGAATTAGTGGGTTCCAGTGTCTTTTGCGGGGGCGGGGAGGCAGGGAGCAGTGAAGTCCAGTGACACTGTCTTTCGAGCTGCATTGTGCAAGAAAGCATCGCAGATAATTAATCTTTGTCCACCTGCAAATCCTGGCAGAAGTCAGACACGCCAGCAGCCTCTGAGATTTTTCTGCTGAAACGGCTGCTGCTTTTGTTTGTCAGAATAATTGCCTGTGCTAGGGGCTGGAGAAAGTGCGGGGAGCCGGGCGTACCATTTAGCGCAGTCCAGACAAAATATGAGGCGCCTCTGGTTCTCCAGTGCGTGGTTTTCCTCTGCTGGTGGGGACCTGTTCAGGCACCACCCCCAGCCCCGAGGTCTTGCCTCTGATGATTGCAGGTGGAGGAGAGCTGGGCACCACGACCTCTGGGGCTTAGACTTTGCTGCCAGAAACCTGTCTTGGTGCCTGAAATAGCCCCTTCCTGTACATCTGAAGTTGCTCAGAACCCATTCAAAGGCTGGTCTGCGGGAGCAGGGCTTGCAGCCCACAGTTGGCGGGAGGACTGATTCCTTCCTGCTGGATCTTGATTCCAGCAGGTGAGAGCTGTGCCCAGACTGCCCGCGCTGACAGCCCTTGGCCGGGGCGGGGCTGGCTGCAGATTTGCGGGGGCCCAGTGCATGATGACAGTGTGGGTCCCCTCGTTCAAAATTATGAGGAGTTTCAAGATGGTGACAGCAGAACATTGAGCCAAGCACAGGCCCTTCCAAGCGCCAGGTGCCTCAGGGACCCTGAGGCCAGCCCTGCCCAGGGGGCAGCTGGGGCCCAGAAGATCCTGTGACTTTCTTGGAGCCGGTCCTGAGATCTGGCCGAGTGCTGGGCTGTGGGGGCCGGAAGGGGCTCCCCATTCTTGGGAGCTCAGGCGAGTGCCTCTCTTGAGCCCCCTGGGATGTGGGGAGGGGCTCCCAGCACAGGCCACGCCTTGCAGAGCTATCCTCTCCCCTCTTCAGCTGCCCTGGGCGTGGGCACCTTCCTCTCTCCTCTGGACGTTTACTTGCGGTGGTTTGTGTAGGGTTGGGTGGGCTGTTGTGAACCGACAGCAAAGTAAAAAAAGGAAAAACTAACATAACAGAATGAAGGAAGAGAAATGGCTGGTAGACGTTATAAAACTTCCAGAACCATTTCCCCAAATCATCAGTACCTTTCATACCACTAGTTGCAGGAAACACATGACCTCGATTGTAATATTTAGTAGAAGATTTGAGCAGTAGAAGGACTGATTTGTAGATTGCCTTATCCATTCATTCAGTAAATACTTCTTGATTGTGTACTAAGTGCCGGGGCTTGGATATAACAGTGAACAAAGTCCAAGAAAGATTTAGGGAACTTAGTCACAGTGAGTGTCTTACATGGGAGTCTTGGAGTTGAATGTGGCTAACTCCAAACCCGTTTTTAAAAGTCCCTTGGCCGGAAGAAACGTGGGTGTGAAAGCAGTTCCCGGGAGGGAGGCTGGCGCAGGTACTTGCCATCCCGCCTCTCAGCCACCCTCTCCGCTCTGCTCACCTCCACAGGATGACTGTGTCTGCAGGGGGACCTTCCTCTTGGTCAGAGAGACGGCCCGGTCATCGTCAGGGCTCATGCCTACGGGTCGGCTCAGGTCACCAGCCGACCTCTGCTGACCTCCGACTGTGCCCGCACAGGGCCGCGTGCAGCTGGCTTGGTCTCAGACCAGCCGGGCCCAGGGTGATGGGCAGGCCTCACGCCCCCAGCCAGTGGGGGCTCCTCACTCCAGTGGGCAGGTCCTCTCCTACCAGCCAGGTCGGGAGGGAGAGTCTTCCTATATCCGTCTGCTCAGGCCACCCATCATAACAAAGGACCACAGACTGGACGGGTTTAAACCACAGAAATTTATTTCTCTCAGTTCTGGAGGCTGAAAGTCCAAGATCAAGGTGTCGGCAGGGCTGGTTTCTCCTGAGGCCTCTCTCCCGGGCGTGTACACAGCCGTCTTCTCCCTGTGTCCTCACCTGGTGGTCTCTCTGTGCATGTCTGTGTCCTCATCTCCTCCTCTTATGAGGACAACAGTCCTCTTGGATCAGGGCCACCCCAGTGACCTCATTTTACCTAAATTACTTCTTCAAAGGCCCCATCTCCAAATGCAGTCATGTTCTCAGGTAATGGGGTTGGGACTTAAATAGATGAATTGGGGGGGGACGGGCACAATTTATCCCATAATACTTCTTCCCAAGGTGCCACTACTGGGCGTGGAGAGAGCCTCCCCAGGTCACAGCTGGGCCAGACTCACAGAGGCAAGAAGGAATTCTCTAGAGGCTCAGGGTCGGACCTTCTGGGTGAGCTGAAGGTTTAGCTGAATCCCAGATGTGTTGATCAGACACTTAAAGTTAGCCAATTAAAAGACAGAAACAAAACAAACAAAAAATATGGTGGAATGAGTGTTTATTCAAGCTCTGAATAGTGATGGGAACATGCTTGCTGAACAGAAAAGCGGGAGATAAAATCAGAAAGGAAAAGATGGCTGGATCTGAAAAAAACGATTTTTTAAAAATTTTACAAAAAAATTTTTTCACAATAAAAGCCAAACAGATTGGGAAAAATCATTGCAATAAATAGGACATGGAATTTCTCACCTTTAAATATAAAGAGGTAATATAGAGCGGTGAGAACAATGCAAATTAGAAAAATAGACCAAACCTTAAAGAAAAATTACAGAACAGCAGATATTTAATAAACATAGTGAAAAAAATGTTCAATTTCACAAGTAACCAAGGAAATGACCTGAAAACAGTATGTTGCCACTTTTGTCCTACCGGTTATACAAAGTTTTCTTTTTCTTTTAAGTGATATTACTCAAAACTGGCCCAAATCTGTTGAGTTAGCGTTTTTACACTGCATCCAGATATGTTAAATTGAAGTAGAAAAGGCATTGACGAAACGTGCCAAGAGCCACAGAAATGGTTGTGCACTTTTTTTACTTGGTGATTCCAGATGTAGTCAGTACAAAAAAAAATTTAAAAAAAGGAGAAACCCACGAGGGTGAGTGGGGACCTGTAGGATGCAGCCTAGCTTTCTGTGCTCTGCGGCGTCCATGGGCGAGCGGTTCTGCTGCGCCCGCCGCGCCTGCCCCAGGCCACAGGGTCAGGAAAAGCCGTGGTCTGGCCGGCTGCACTGGGGCTCCTCCTTCCTCCGCTTTTTCTGCTTTGTGTTCCCCGTCCAACTGCCCTGTGAGCTGGGAACCCCGGGAGACGGGGCCTGTGTCCCTCTGTCCCCGTTCCCCGTCGCACGCAGCAGACCCGCAGAGAGTGCTGACCGAGTGGAAGTAGGGGCCGAGGGTGGCGGTCAGTTCTGTGCGTTGCATGGGGCCATCTTCCAGAATGGACCTCAAGTCGCTGCACCCTGGGGGACACGTGGGGCAGCCGGCACCACCCAGCTCCTGTCCCGTCCCTCCTCTCAACCCAGCACTTCCTGCCCTTCTGCCTGCTGCGACCCCCCAGTGCAGAGTAAAGAGCTCGACCCCCGGGCCACGTGGGAGCTGGCCAGGACAGCACCGCCCTCCCTCGTTCAGTGTCCAGTCGGCTTCCCCTCCCCCGCCACACACACAGCCTCATCCCCCCAGAGTTGGGTGAGCGCACTTTTCTCCCGCTGAGCCCTCACCCCTCTGCTCCCCAGGGCAGCCCCACCTCGGGCCTTCCAGAGGTGAGACGGCGGTCCCTGCACAGTGCACGCCAGGCTGACGACACAGCGAGGAAATTCTTGTTACAGGCTGGCCCTAATCCAGGATGGGTTTCATGTTGTGGCTTCTCAGGGCCTGGTTGTGTTTAGAATCTACTTATGCCTCCCCCTCCCTTCCTGATCCCGTGTACTACACGGGCCTGGTTTAGCCAAGCGTGGGATAACGGTCCTGATAAGATGGCGTCTTTACTGGTGCTTTGCGATGAATCCCCGGCCACCCGGGCCAGATGTACCAGCTGGGGCCCCGAGGGCCGGGCCGGAGCCCAGGGGCCGGTGGGGAAGTGGGTTTAAGCGAGAGCCCCAGGTGGCCCCTGTGAACACTGCTGAAGTTCCTTCAAGGAGGGCATACCTGTCTCTGGTTTCTTAGCTCCCACCAGGTTGCCCCCGGTGCCTTTGTTGTAGTGCAGACAGACCCTGCCGGGGAACCAGCAGTCACTTCTCACGGTGCGGAGACCTCGGTAAATATGTCTTCAGAACCAAACAGAGGAGGTGTTAATATCGTGTGCAAACAGAGGCGGCCTTGGTCGCGGCCTGTGGGAGATGGGCTAGGGCTGTCCACCTGCTGGACCACGGCATGTCCAGGAAGTCGTTTTGTCTCTGTGTTTTTTAGGTAGATGGGCCTCTTCCCTTCCAGATAGAATTGGTGGTGCATGGCAGCTGAGCCCTTGGGTGGGAGAAAGGCCCTCCGTCCTGGGGGCCCCGCTGGACCCTCTTCCAAGCACAGCAATCTCCCAGTCATCTCTGCTGATCTGAAGGACCTCAGAGGGAGGAATTAACAGTTATTAATGCCTGGGGGGGCACAGGCAGCTGTGCCCTGGGCATGCAACGAGCTTACCTTTCAGACCTCGGGGGATGTGAGGGCTACTTGGGAAGAAGAGGGTCTGTTTTGTTTGTCTGTCCCTCACCCATTCAGGGATCTTTGGTAATAGGACCTCCACTCGTGTCTGAGGAAAGCCCTACGTGCTCTACAGAGGGTCCTCTCAGGCTCAGGCTGTGTGGGGGCCACGGGGGCCCAGCCTCATCGGCAGCACCTCTCTTCTCTGGGGCCATCCATGGTGATTACACGGGGTGGGCTCGTGATCACACAGGACCAGTAAAACGTTTGCGGCTTTCTGGATTCCTGGACAAGAAAAACTCTTCCTGGATGCCCGGCAGGAGTGTGGTGTCCAGAAGGAGAGGAACCTCTGGAAGTGGTGCTTCCGGGGAGCACGGAGCTCAGAGCAGAGAGAGGAAGCTGACCCTGGGGACAGTGACCCAAGCAGGTGAGGACATGGTCGGACTCCAGACACCCAGCTGCAAAATCACACCAGTCCCACGTTGCTTAAGCTACTTGGCATCAGGTTTTCCTTCTGCTGCAGAAAGAGAAGTAACAGGTACAAGGGCTTGTGAAGGAATGATTCCCAAAACTGCCAGAGCCAGGCAGCGAGGGACGGGGTGAGGAGAGAGAGTGCTGGGACCTCGTCCTTAGGATGCTACTCTCTGTTCTTGGGGTGGGTTAAGGGGGAGCAGGTCCAGGGAAAGGTGGGCTTCCTGAGGCCTGGGAGGGTGGACTTGGGATGCGGGTGGCGAGGGTCATCCCAGGGGAGGGAAAGGCCAGCTGCTTCCCCCGCCTACATACCCGCACCCTTGTCCTCTGGCCTCCCCAGTGCTGGGTTAGGATTGGCGGGTTTCTGGGAAGCCTGTGACACAGGAAATGGAAGCTCATTTTCCAAACGGAAGGGTGTTTTCAGATGGGCTTTTTTTTTTGTTTGTTTGTTTCTTTGATATTGAGCTGAATGAGCTGTTTATATATTTTGGAGATTAATCCTTTGTCCATTGATTCATTTGCAAATATTTTCTCCCATTCTGAGGGTTGTCTTTTCGTCTTGTTTATGGTTTCCTTTGCTGTGCAAAAGCTTTGAAGTTTCATTAGGTCCCACTTGTTTATTTTTGTTTTTATTTCCATTACTCTAGGAGGTGGATCAAAAAAGATCTTGCTGTGATTTATGTCAAAGAGTGTTCTTCCTATGTTTTCCTCTAAGAGTTTTATAGTGTCCAGTCTTAGATTTAGGTCTCTAATCCATTTTGAGTTTATTTTTGTGTATGGTGTTCGGGAGTATTCTAATTTCATTCTTTTACATGTAGCTGTCCAGTTTTCCCAGCACCACTTATTGAAGAGACTGTCTTTTCTCCATTGTATATCTTTGCCTCCTTTGTCATAGATTAGTTGACCATAGGTGCGTGGGTTAATCTCTGGGCTTTCTATCTTGTTCCATTGATCTATGTTTCTGTTTTTGTGCCAGTACCATATTGTCTTGATTACTGTAGCTTTGTAGTATAGTCTGAAGTCAGGGAGTCTGATTCCTCCAGCTCCATTTTTTTTGCCTCAAGACTGCTTTGGCTATTCGGGGTCTTTTGTGCTTCCATACAAATTGTGAAATTTTTTGTTCTAGTTCTGTGAAAAATGCCAGTGATAGTTTGATAGGGATTGCATTGAATCTGTAGATTGCTCTGGGTAGTAGAGTCATTTTCACAATGTTGATTCTTCCAATCCAAGAACATGGTATATCTCTCCATCTGTTGGTATCATCTTTAATTTCTTTCATCAGTGTCTTATAGTTTTCTGCATACAGGTCTTTTGTCTCCCTAGGTAGGTTTATTCCTAGGTCTTTTATTCTTTTTGTTGCAATGGTAAATGGGAGTGTTTCCATAATTTCTCTTTCAGATTTATCATCATTAGTGTATAGGAATGCAAGAGATTTCTGTGCATTAATTTTGTATCCTGCAACTTTAACATATTCATTAATTAGCTCTCGCAGTTTTCTGGTGGCAGTTTTAGGATTCTCTATGTATAGTATCATGTCATCCGCAAACAGTGACAGTTTTACTTCTTCTTTTCCAATTTGTATTCCTTTTATTTCTTTTTCTTCTCTGATTGCCGTGGCTAGGACTTCCAGAACTATGTTGAATAATAGTGGTGAGAGTGGACATCCTTGTCTCGTTCCTGGTCTTAGAGGAAATGCTTTCAGTTTTTCACCATTGAGAATGATGTTTGCTGTGGGTTTGTCCTATATGGCCTTTATTATGTTGAGGTAGGTTCCCTCTATGCCCACTTTCTGGAGAGTTTTTATCATAAATGGGTGTTGAATTTTGTCGAAAGCTTTCTCTGCATCTATTGAGATGATCATATGGTTTTTCTCCTTCAATTTGTTAATATGGTGTATCACATTGATTGATTTGCGTATATTGAAGAATTCTTGCATCCCTGGGATAAATCCCACTTGATCGTGGTGTATGATCCTTTTAATGTGTTGTTGGATTCTGTTTGCTAATATTTTGTTGAGGATTTTTGCATCTATGTTCATCAGTGATATTGGTCTGTAATTTTCTTTTTTTGTAGTGTCTTTGTCTGGTTTTGGTATCAGGGTGATGGTGGCCTCACAGAATGAGTTTGGGAGTGTTCCTTCCTCTGCAATTTTTTGGAAGAGTTTGAGAAGGATGGGTGTTAGCTCTTCTCTAAATGTTTGATAGAATTCACCTGTGAAGCCATCTGGTCCTGGACTTTTGTTTGTTGGAAGATTTTTAATCACAGTTTCAATTTCATTACTTGTGATTGGTCTGTTCATATTTTCTATTTCTTCCTGATTCAGTCTTGGAAGGTTATACCTTTCTAAGAATTTGTCCATTTCTTCCAGGTTGTCCATTTTATTGGCATAAAGTTGCTTGTAGTAGTCTCTTAGGATGCTTTGTATTTCTGCGGTGTCTGTTGTAACTTCTCCTTTTTCATTTCTGATTTTATTGATTTGAGTCCTCTCCCTCTTTTTCTTGATGAGTCTGGCTAATGGCTTATCAATTTTGTTTATCTTCTCAAAGAACCAACTTTTAGTTTCATTGATCTTTGCTATTGTTTTCTTTGTTTCTATTTCATTTATTTCTGCTCTGATCTTTATGATTTCTTTCCTTCTGCTAACTTTGGGTTTTGTTTGTTCTTCTTTCTCTAGTTCCTTTAGGTGTAAGGTTAGATTGTTTACTTGAGATTTTTCTTGTTTCTTTAGGTAGGCTTGTATAGCTATAAACTTCCCTCTTAGAACCGCTTTTGCTGCATCCCATAGGTTTTGGGTCGTCGTGTTTTCATTGTCATTTGTCTCTAGGTATTTTTTGATTTCCTCTTTGATTTCTTCAGTGATCTCTTGGTTATTTAGTAACGTATTGTTTAGCCTCCATGTGTTTGTCTTTTTTACGTTTTTTTCCCTGTAATTCATTTCTAATCTCATCGCATTGTGGTCAGAAAAGATGCTTGATATGATTTCAATTTTCTTAAATTTACTGAGGCTTGATTTGTGACCCAAGATGTGATCTATCCTGGAGAATGTTCCGTGCGCACTTGAGAAGAACGTGTAGTCTGCTGTTTTTGGATGGAATGTCCTATATATATCAATTAAATCTATCTGGTCTATTGTGTCATTTAAAGCTTCTGTTTCCTTATTTATTTTCATTTTGGATGATCTGTCCATTGGTGTAAGTGAGGTGTTAAAGTCCCCCACTATGATTGTGTTACTGTCGATTTCCTCTTTTATAGCTGCTAGCAGTTGCCTTATGTATTGAGGTGCTCCTATGTTGGGTGCATGTATATTTATAATTGTTATATCTTCTTCTTGGATTGATCCCTGGATCATTATGTAGTGTCCTTCCTTGTCTCTTGTAACATTCTTTATTTTAAAGTCTATTTTATCTGATATGAGTATAGCTACTCCAGCTTTCTTTTGATTTCCATTTGCATGGAATATCTTTTTCCATCCCCTCACTTTCAGTCTGTATGTGTCCCTAGGTCTAAAGTGGGTCTCTTGTAGACAGCATATATATGGGTCTTGTTTTTGTATCCATTCAGCCAGTCTATGTCTTTTGGTTGGGGCATTTAATCCATTCACGTTTAAGGTAATTATCGATATGTATGTTCCTATGACCATTTTCTTAATTGTTCTGGGTTTGTTTTTGTAGGTCCTTTTCTTCTCTTGTGTTTCCCACTTAAAGAAGTTCCTTTAGCATTTGTTGTAGAGCTGGTTTGGTGGTGCTGAATTCTCTTAGCTTTTGCTTGTCTGTAAAGCTTTTGATTTCTCCATCAAATCTAAATGAGATCCTTGCCGGGTAGAGTAATCTTGGTTGTAGGTTCTTCCCTTTCATCACTTTAAGTATATCATGCCACTCCCTTCTGGCTTGCAGAGTTTCTGCTGAGAAATCAGCTGTTAACCTTATGGGAGTTCCCTTGTATGTTATTTGTCGTTTTTCCCTTGCTGCTTTCAATAATTTTTCTTTGTCTTTAATTTTTGCCACTTTGAGTACTATGTGTCTCGGCGTGTTTCTCCTTGGGTTTATTCTGTGTGGGACTCTCTGCGCTTCCTGGACTTGGGTGGCTATTTCCTTTCCCATGTTAGCGAAGTTTTCGACTATAATCTCTTCAAATATTTTCTCTGGTCCTTTCTCTCTCTCTTCTCCTTCTGGGACCCCTATAATGCGAATGTTGTTGCGTTTAATGTTGTCCCAGAGGTCTCTTAGGCTGTCTTCATTTCTTTTCATTCTTTTATCTTTAGTCTGTTCCGCAGCAGTGAATTCCACCATTCTGTCTTCCAGGTCACTTATCCGTTCTTCTGCCTCAGTTATTCTGCTATTGATTCCTTCTAGTGTAGTTTTCATTTCAGTTATTGTATTGGTCATCTCTGTTTGTTTGTTCTTTAATTCTTCTAGGTCTTTGTTAATCATTTCTTGCATCTTCTCAATCTTTGCCTCCATTCTTATTCCGAGGTCCTGGATCATCTTCACTATCATTATTCTGAATTCTTTTTCTGGAAGGTTGCCTATCTCCACTTCATTTAGTTGTTTTTCTGGGGTTTTTTCTTGTTCCTTCATCTGGTACATAGCCCTCTGCCTTTTCATCTTCTCTATCTTTCTGTAACTGTGGTTTTTGGTCCACAGGCTGCAGGATTGTAGTTTTTCTTGCTTCTGTTGTCTGCCCTCTGGTGGTTGAGGCTATCTAAGAGGCTTGATGGGAGGCTCTGGTGGTGGGTAGAGCTGACTGTTGCTGTGGCGGTCAGAGCTCAGTAAAACCTTAATCCACTTGACTGTTGATGGGTGGGGCTGGGTTCCCTCCCTGTTGGTTGTTTTGCCTGAGGCAACCCAACACTGGAGCCTACCCGTGCTCTTTGGTGGGGTTAATGGCAGACTCTGGGAGGGCTCACACCAAGGAGAACTTCCCAGAACCTCTGCTGTCAGTGTCCTTATCCCCACGGTGAAACAGAGCCACCACTCGCCTCTGCAGGAGACCCCCCAACACCAGCAGGTAGGTCTGGTTCAGTCTCCCCCAGGGTCACTGCTCCATCCCCTGGGTCCCGATGCACACATTACTTTGTGTGTGCCCTCCAAGAGTGGGGTCTCTGTTTCCCCCAGTCCTGTCAAAGTCCTGCAATCAATTCCCACTAGGCTTCAAAGTCTGATTCTCTAGGAATTCCTCCTCCCGTAGCCGGACCCCCAGGTTGGGAAGCCTGACGTGGGGCTCAGAACCTTCACTCCAGTGGGTGGACTTCTGTGGTATAAGTGCTCGCCAGTCTGTGAGCCACCCACCCAGCAGTTATGGGATTTGATTTTACTCTGATTGCGCCCCTCCTACCGTCTCACTGTGGCTTCTCCTC
This sequence comes from Eschrichtius robustus, assembly GCF_028021215.1. NCBI lineage: Eukaryota > Metazoa > Chordata > Mammalia > Artiodactyla > Eschrichtiidae > Eschrichtius > Eschrichtius robustus. Next base: position 2,547,414 of record NC_090839.1, on the reverse strand, counting down.
TGTCCTTGGACGTGGGGTATCCTCCTTGGTGAAGTCCAGGGTCTTCCTGTCAATGATTGTCCAGCAGCCAGTTGTGATTCTGGTGCTCTCGCAAGAGGGAGTGAGAGCACGTCCTTCTACTCCGCCATCTTGGTTAATCCCAGATGGGCTTTTTGATGGATGTGCATTTTTCAAAACCCATTCCATCAGGAGAACTTAAGAAAAGGAAAATCTGATTTTCTGGAACATCGGAGATGGAAAAGGCCCAGGTCCTCGCAGGTGGAGACCGGGCTTAACTAAGTTTATAATTTGAAGGCTCTAACAAGTTTGAAAAAGTCCCCTTGTCCCCTTAAATCAGGTTCAGGTGGCAAAACTGATGTGTTGTTCCAGCGGAGATGGAATAAACCTTTGGCTGGAAGGAAGAATAAAGCCATCAGCTCCCTCTTACCGGGTCTCTGCCTCTCGCCTCTCCCCATCCACCGTATGCCGCGTCTTCTGAGCGGGATCGCTTTGCCTGTTACAGGAAAAGTGGTTGCTTTTCAGTGCAGTTAATTTAGTAGGACACAAATGTTGCTGACTGCTGGGAGTAAGGTTTGATCAAACAGATAGGCTAATTGGCAGCGAAGAAATGTTGACCACATGAAAGAGGAGGAAAGCGAAGCTGGACTCAGCTGTCATTAGGGCGGCCTTGCCCCACATTGCGTGGGGCGAGATCCTCAGAGATCCTCAGAGGGACCTCTGAGTTGTTGCCCAGAGCTGGAAACTGGCCACCATTTGTTTTAAAATCATTTGTTCAGTGTGACAGTCAGAGCTGAGATGCCGGCCGGGTGGGGAGACACCTGGACGTGGGTCCTCCCTCAGGTGGACATGGCCGCCTCACCTGTTCATTTCCCGGCAACCTTCAGAGCACACACCTTGACATGGAGCTGGAAGTCTTCCACCCACCCTATTATCTCTGAAACCGGATAAATGAAGGTGCCTGAGCAGCCCAGCCTCCGGGCGCCTGCACTGTAATTCTGTCGAATCATGCTTGAATTGAAGCCCCGAGCACGTGACCTGTTTGGGGGCAGGGAGGCTGCAACTGCAGTGCATTCGGCTAAGGCACATGCAGGGCCACAGCCCCCTTTGTCTTTGCCCTAGACCAGGTGCTAGGGACCCAACCTGGGCACTGCTGGGTGATTCTCTGTTTTGGGGTCTGTCCTGTGCACTGTAGGATATCCAGCAGCACCCCTGGCCTCTACCCACTCCATGCCAGTAGCACACCCCCTAGTTGTTACAACCAGAAGTGCCCCCAGACTGTGCCCAGTGTCTCCTAGGGCAGAATTCCCCCTGGTCCAGAACCACAGCTCTAGACAAAGGACTGATGTTGGTTCAAAATCTGGCCCCGCACACAGAGGGCCAGGAGAGGCCTAAGAAGGGAGCAGCCACTCCAGATGGGCAGGTGGCGGGTTTAACAAGCTGGGAACTTATATACGAGGCTTGACTTGGGCGCCACAAGATGAGTAGATCTCTGCCCCACCGGCCAGAATCTTAAAGTTTATGTAGAGGCCTTAACGGGGTTCAGGCGGTCCACCGTCCACATGGTCTCAACCATGTCATCACATAGGATGCAGTCTTGCCTTGTGTTTGGTTTCATCCAGGATCTACTGCTTTGCATGACAAAAACCTAAGCGTGTAAAAATTCCTCAAAATGATGCTCTTTTTCCCTTCCCCTTTGCCCATTTGTTTATCTCTTAGAATTAATGTTGACTCTCTCCTAACGAAGGCTGTCCACTCAACAGCTTCATTATTAAACAATGAATCAGGGCATCTGGGTGGCTTAGTGTTGTGGATGCATCCTCTGCCAGGACACAGCGAGACAGAACAATGGGGGTGATTAGGTCACCCCAACTTACACGCTCAGCTCAGAGCATTGCTCCTGATTAGAAAACCAAGTTCCATGAGGTCAAGGAGTGTGTCCTGTTTGGCTTCATGTCATCAGTTACTAGCTGGCCTTTGGCATAGAGAAGGAACATTGGAGAGTCATTGACTGAATCGATGACCTAGCCTGCTCCTTTCCCCATGTACTGTTTATTTTCGTTCGTCCCTTCACTCAGCAAACATCCGCTTGTCCTCCGTGTGCTGGAGGGCTGACCAGAAGACGCCCCCACCCCACCCCCGAGGCCTTGGGCTGGTGACCTTGGCCTTAGCCACGGCTGATTCTGCATACAGGTGTTGCCCTGTGTGTAGGGTTAACAGGACAAGTTGGCATTTCTGATACTTCCCAGATTGGAGCATCAGCTATCAGAGATTTCCTTCCATATTATACCAGGAGGTAGGGCTAGGTTGCATTTTTCTTACTACAGATTTTAAGTCGCCTGTACCCATTCTTCCGTCCGTGGACGCTTGGTTTGTTTCCACACCTTGGCTGTTGTGGATAGTGCTGCAAGGATGTGAAGGTGCAGATATCTCTCTGAGACGCCGATTTAGAGTCTGCTGGGTACGTACCCAGCAGTGGGATTGCTGGAGCGTGTGGTAGGTGGTTGCCGGGGCTGGGGGAGGGGAGGGGGGATGAAGTTTCAGTTGTGCAAGCTGAGCACCTTCCAGAGCTAGCCGCCCACGGTCCACAGACAGGTGCCGTGACAGTCTGTTCAGAGAGCAGATCTCATGTTAAATACTCTCATTTTTTTCAGTGTCTCTGGGGCGGTGTTCACGCCTGGGTTTATCTGGGGCCCCTGTGTTGCTGGTACAGCAGCACCTAAGTGTGTCCAGGGAACCCGTGAGCGAGTCTCTTCCTGAGCATCTCAGGTGTGGGCGTGTGTGTGTTCTTCTGGCTCCCTGTTTTTTTCTGTTTTTGTCGTGGTCGTTCATTCATTCAGCCAGCATTTGGGGGCATCTACCAGAGGTCAGCTGTGCTCGGCACAGGGACTCATTCGGTGGTTCTCGTCCCCGGTGGGCTAGCCGAGCTCCAATCCCGTGACCTCGGAGGAGAAGGCAGGGGCCGCCGTGGAGGCCGGAGGAGGCCGAGCTGGGGCAGATTGGGGGAAGGAGGATCTGGACGAGGTGCGGCCTCTGCCGGGGGTCTCAGCTGGGGCTGGTCTGCCCCCACGGACTTGGCAAGGCCAGAGACTTTTAACGCTTGTCACGACTGGAGGATGGGGCTGCTGTTCGCATCTGTTGGGTAGAGGCCGGGGGGCTGATTACACCCTACAGCTTATCAGGGTGGCCCCTCAGGACAGGGGTTTATCCAGCCAGAGTGTCCCTAGTGCCGAGGTTGGGAAAATCTGACTTTAGCTGAGATCTGCATGGTGAGCGGGAGCCAAGCAGGTGAAGAGGGAAGGTCAGGGCGGGAGGAGCAAGGGTGAAGAGGAGCTGGGAGGGATGCCAGGGCCCAGGGGAGGCAGGACCGGCTTGAGAAAGGCCCTGGGGCAGGGGCCGGTGGCCAGGACCTGGCTGCCTCCGAGGGGGCAGGGTGGGCATCGTCCTGCTGCCTGGTCTGGGGAGGTGGCCTGCGGTCTGGCGCCGGCCGTTTTACCACCAGCTCCTCCTGGGTCTCGACGCTTGGATCCCCCTTGGGGCCCTGTTGACCTGCCTAGTGTAGCCTTTGGCTAGTGGTCAGAAAGTGAAACCAGCCCCACCGCACATTTCCGGGGAGAGGGGTGCTCCGTGGGTCTCGTTAGTCGTCGATTGAGGCCAGAGGGCTCTGGCGCTGATTTAACTCTGCAAAGTACACCAGTTAATTTCCTGGGAAGTGAATACAGTTGTCTCGTTGATCCAGGGAAGGCGGGTTTCACCTTAGCAGCAGAGGATGAGGTAGAGCTGGTTTTGTGGATTCTGAAGGTGAGGTCGCATTTTAACCAAAACACCATGATCATCTTTGCTTTTTTTTTTTTTTTTTTCCCTATGTTTCCTAAAATGAGGGCCTTGGAATGCTGATGCTAAGATTTTCCTTTAAAAATATGAGAAGTTGCATATGCATGTGTGTGTGAGTGTGTGTGCATGTGTGTGTGTATGCGTGTGTGAGTGCATGTGAGTGTGTGCGTGTGCATTGAAGACAGGGATCCCCAGGGTATGGTTGGGAGACGCTGCGTATCCTCACCTCCCTCCTGGCGTTCACCGGCACCTCCATTGGAGGCTCTGCAGTGAGCAGAGGCCTCTGGGTTTGTCACGCTGGGCTGGTGCTGTGATTTGCTGGCAGGGCCCCTGCCTGGAGTTGTCATGCAGAGGTGCTGCTGCTCAGCACGGGCTTTGGTGAGTGCTGGTCTCCTCAAAGATCACATGATGCTGTGATGAACGGATGACTCGGTTACAATAACCTTGGCAGCAGCCGCCGCTCAGCTTGCACCGGACCTGCTGCAAATGGTCACCACGCATCGCTCACTCGGTTCTCTCCATGACCTGATGAGCGCTGTGTTAGCAGCAGCACTAATCTCCGCATTTTACGGACGGGGAGACTGAGGCACAGAGACACCAGGTCACTTGGCAGGCGGCCGGGGACAGCAAGGCTTCTCGCCGTGAGCTCGTCTCCCAGGAGCGGTTATCGGGTGCGCTCCCCGCGCCAGGCAGCGTGCTGTGAGTTCACGAACACCATCCTCGTTGACGACCCCACCCTGTCCGGATGCTCATCACCTGTGTCTGACAGGTGATGGGACCGAGCTCAGGAACGTCTGGGGCCTCACGCTTATCCCACGGGTACAGAGGGTAGGAGTTATGGCCGGCTCGTCTGCCCGTCCTGCCCTCGCCTCCCCAGTAGTGACAGTGGCAAGAGGGGACCAAGAACAGGGAAGATTCCCTTCAGAGTCATCTGAGAATTGAGCTGAATATCCCCCCGTCTCGTGTGGGTCCAGAAATGCTCTCTTCCTTGGCGGTGACCGCTGGCTGTGCTGTGGGGTGACAGAGTGGACGGCCATGTCAGCCCCTCCGCCTCGCCTTGAAGTCGTCGGCATCATTCGTTATCCTGACATGCCAGTAGGGTTGGGAGTCCTTCGTGGAGTGACCTCTTCATGGGGTGGCTGCTCTCTTGGAGTTGATTGGATGGTCTGTCCAGTTGGCTGAATCCACCAGGAAAAATGATACATCACACACAAAATAATGCACAACATGTATTTTGAACTACCCCCGGTCAGATCCAGTGACACTTGACTCGTTGCCATTTTGTCATGTCACCGGGGGCCTCTGACACCCCCGAGTGCCCTGACGGTGGTGATTTACTGAACTGGTCATGGCATAGATGGGTTAGTCGCCAGCTTCGATAAAGAGATCAGAGCTCATTCTGGATTCCCGAACTGCTACCTTGGGGTCACTGGGATGGGGTCCAAGTCCCTGAAGGAGGCTCCCAGTGTAAGAGGGGCGTGGTATGCTCATCACGTGAGTAACAAAACGCCATGACCTTCGGTACATGTAGCTGTGTTTGTGATAGATCTTCTGGGTGTCTCAAAGAGGCTTGTTGCAGTTAATGCCTCCTTGTTGGGGAAACAATGAACTCAGCCGTTTATGATGGTCACAGTGGAGAGAGGAGATTATAGCTGTGACTTACTTGGAGACACAGCCTTTGTTCCTGAAATAATGGGAGAATATTAGCTCTGCCATCAGTACACTGAGGGGAGATCACAGAGGTGATTTCCAACAAGCTGGAACTTTATGTAGCAATTATTCCATTTACCTTTGTATAAAAATCCATCTGTCTGTCCTCATCAGCTGTCAAGTGCCTGTGAGAACGTGTGTGGTGCTAGGTGGAATTCCAGGATGTTCTGATGTGACCCTGACCTTCAGGTGTGTCATGAGTACCAGCCCTGGGGGTAGATTTGGAGAGGGCCCCTGAGCCTTGCGGGGAACCTGATTTGTGGGGGGGGTGGGGGGCATTCTGTGTGTGCTGCAGGTCCAGGAAGGCTTCCTGGAAGAGTTTGGATATTAAATTGAAACTGTGTTAGTGTCCCAGGGCTGCCGTAACAAATTACCACAAATCAGGTGGCTTAAGACCCCTCACAGTTCTGTCTGAAATCAAGGCATCTTGGCAGGGCCGCACTTCCTCCAGAGGCTCTGGGGGAGGGTCCTTCCTGCCCCCTCCAGCTTCTGAGGGTGGCCAGATGTTCTGGTGCTCTTTGGCTACCAGGCTCATCACTGCAACAACTGCCTCTGTCATCACATGGCCTCCCCCCACCCCACCCCGTGTGCCTGAGTCACCTCTGCTTGCAAATTTCTCTCTTATATGGATGCCAGTCACTGGATTAGGGTCCACCCTAATCCAGTATGACTTCTTCTTAACTTGATTACATCTGCAAAGACCCTATTTCCAGATAAGGGCATATTCTGAGCGTCCACGTGGACATGAATGCGGGGCATGCTATTTAACCCAGGACACTGCTCGGCAGTGAATATGAAAGAGGTGCAGAGGGAGAGTTTCTCACACCCAGGAAGAGTCACATTTATTCATCCTCAGGGGCACGGCCTTGAGGCACTGTGGCTGTCTGTCAGTCTGCACATCCCCCATTTATAGATGACACCACGCCGGGCACTCAACCATGAGAAGAACTCCGGGACTCGGAACTCCCCGGGAGGCGCCAGACAAGGAGGTCCAAGATCAGCTTCCTAGACCATCACCTAGCTTCCCTCCTAAGCGTGGAGGGAATACCTATGGTCACCCCGGTGTGAATCCTGGCCTCCACCACTCGTGATCCCAGAGGTGCTGGGCAGGTGTGTAACCTGTGGCCTCAGCTCTGCCATCACAGATGCACTTTGCTCCCAGGGCTCCTGTGGAGGTTAAATGAGATGATGCTCGTCAGGTGCTTCGCCCAGTGCCAGGCACAGAGCTCGCTGTCGGGAGGGTGTTTCCACTGGCGTCTGGAACAGCATTCCTTACCCTCCTTGAGGGTCACAAATAAGAGGTCCTTGGAAGAAAGGGCTTAGCGTTTAAATGCTTCCACGTAGAAAGTCTCCTGAAGATGTTCCAAGGAACCCAACATCCCCAAATTGCGTCTCCGACAGCCGGGAGGCAAATCCAAAATAGCTTTCCCTTTCTGGTGTGAAGCTGCTGTTTTAAATTCTGGTGGTGTTTCCTTACCTGTACAGAGCAGGGCCTCGAAATTTCTCATTTTTCTGACAAAAGGTACGAAGAGAAGATGATGAATCTTTGTTGAGGGGTGTCAGGATGGGGAGGTGGGTGTCTGGGGAGCGAGGAGATGTCCTTCCACATCACTGGGTCTAGGGGGAAGAGAGCAGACTCGGGGGGGAACAGAGTTCAAGTTCCTTGGAGTAAATGCAAAGCCAGGAGCCCTGGTCCAGGTGGAAGTCTTGACAATGTGCTCTGTCTGCAGACGTGTTGCGGGTTTATTTCTATAAAGGGCTCCATGGCTGTCAGCTTTGGAGGGCAGCCTCCAGTGGTTAGGAAATGAGATGAAAACCTGCACACAGTTTGTGCTCTAATCCTAGATGCTTGATCTAATGGGTTTGAGCTCCTTTTCCCGTTGGAACCCGTCCAGTTGGCCTCGTCAGCATAGCGCCCTGTTCCCACACCTCTCAACGTCCCTGATGATGGGGGCACCCTTCCACACCCATCAGGAAATGAGAAATCACCGTTCCTAGTACAGATCTTCCTCGACTTACGATGGGATTATGTCCCGATAGACCCATGGTTAAGTTGAAAATATTCTAAGTGAGAGACGCATTTAAGACCCCTGACCTACCGACCTGCCTCGCCCACCTTAAACCTGCTCAGAACACTGACATCAGGCTGCGGTTGGGCCAGTCATCTAACGTAAAGCCTGTTTCATAACAAAGTGTTGCACGTATCACGTCGTTGATTGAATGCTGTACTGAGTGTGAATAACAGAGTGGTTGTTAGTGTATTGGTTGTTCACCCTCCTGGTCGCGGGGCTGTGGCCTCCACTGCCCAGCATCTCGAAAGAGGACAGGATCGCATACCGCCAGCCCAGGAGAAGGTCATGAGTCAAAAGTCTAAGTATGGTTCCTACTGAATGTGTATTAGTACCATCCTAAAGTCAGAAAATCATAAGTCGGGGACCATCTGTACCATCTTTTCCCAGAGAGAAACTAAGTTGAGTGGAACTAGTTGGTAATTATGTTTTCCCTTCTGTTTGCAGACACTAACTTTAGGTGACAAATATAGTGAAGGAATGAGGTAACTCTTTTGAATTTCCCTCATGGGATCTTTATTTAGGCAGGTAATTAATAGTTACTCTCCACAGGCTTCTCCACTTAAGTGATTTGTTTTAGGAGAAGTTTAGCCCAAAGTTGAGTTCACAGCAGGTTTCTATGAATATATATCAAATGAACAAATGACTGAGTGACATGTTTTGAACTATATTGTCTCACAGCTGCAAAATTGCATGCATAACAGGAAGCTTGCTTAGGGGAAAAAAAGGGTTATTCTTATGAAATACATGATTTTCTCCCCAGTGTGCTGTGTGGCTTCAGAATCTCCTGGAAAATGCATAGCACACGTGTTATCTGGCCAGCTCGGAGGATGTGGAATTTTGACTAATCAAATGGGGTGGGGGCATGAGAGTGTCACTCTTTGCAAACTAGATGACCATTTTTCAGATTCAATATAAGACAATGTGATTAACATTAAAATTACACTTCATAGATTTCAACTCCTCCTTGACCCAGAAGGCTCACAGGCATCGTGGAGGATGCCAGGGGGTCATTGGAGACCCCAGGTTACTGCATGTCGGGGGGGGGGGCTGACCCCCTGCCTGAGAGCATTCGGGGTGAGATTCCATAGGACAGAGGCTTTTCTCTCTTAGGTCACATCCATCAGGAGCACAAAATGAGTTGGTTTTCGTTTTCTTGGAGGAGAAATTTATTTGGTTTTCAGCAGTACGAGGGCACAGGTAAATGCAAGACATGTTCCTTCTTAGGACTTTTCACCTCGGTAATCCTTAAGCATCTGAAGGACCAAGATATCACCGCTGTGAAATACAGTGAGATAGATGAAATAACCATTTCTGGCATTGCCTTCCTGTATGTCATTTCCAAATAACTTGTTTGTTGGGTACATTTTTACGGACTGTAAGACTGAAGATTTACCTCTACCAGCACGATTAGGGCGTCCTCATCATCCTTGCTCGCAGAGCAGTTCTGTGGCAAAGGAGAGGGAGGGTGCAGCCCTGGGATTCTGTGAGCATTGCCTGAAGTGGTCTGCTGGAAGCAAATAATTGCTTTGAAGTTTCATATTTTATCTGAAAAATTCATGTGCCCAGAGCCATATAAGAAAAGACAGTTACGTTTGTATAAAAATTAAAGTTCCTGACTGTCAAAAGCATACCATTTAAATTTTGTAGGAAAACATAGGATCCTAGGGAAAATGTTTTTAAATATATTTGACAGTTTTCCTTAGTAAATAAAGAGATTTTTAAAATCAGTGAGACAAAGAGCTCAAATTGGTGGGGAAGGGGAGCAGGCGTGTTGAACTAAATTATGTGACTTTATAGCTAAATTATGTGAACAAGCAGTTAACGGGAAAAAAGGATTTTAGATGGTTGAGAAACATTTTGAAGGTGCTCAATAAAATTCTGACCTACCATTTCACCACTCATATTGGCCAAGATTAAAAAGTTGGTGCACAGGGTTGGGAGGCTGTGGAACTCTGGCCCTCATACAGGTGGTGGTAGCAGACGTATAGTCAGTGTATTGGGTGGTCACTTGACCACATCCACAGGAGGTAAGATGGACACACCTTTTTTTTCTGAATTATGTACTTTATTTTTTTTAAATGTTATTAGAGTATAGTTGCTTTACAATGTTATGTTTGTTTCTACTGTACAGCAAAGTGAATCAGCTATACGTATACATATATCCCCTCTTTTTTGGATTTCCTTCCCATTTAGGTCACCACAGAGCACTGAGTAGTGTTCCCTGTGCTATACAGTAGGTTCTCATTAGTTATCTATTTTATCAATAGTATCAGTAGTGTGTATATGTCAATCCCAATCTCCCAGTTCATCCCCCCCTTCCCCGCTTGGTGTCCATACGTTTGTTCTCTACTGAACAGACCTTTTTTTTTTTTTTTTTTGAGTAGCAAATTATTATTGGTATGATTCAAGGGAAAAAGGGAAAGTTTAGAGGTACAATTTCTGGAAAAGACATATCTTCAACCAAGTCTTTTTGCTGTTTATTTGGCACCTCAAGCACATATGCATCTTCATCCTTGTATATTAAAGAATTTAATATACCAAATCCTCAAGAATTTTTTCAAGAATTTTATAATATTCTTTAATTAAAATCTCCTTGGGAGTGGATGTGTGTTCATGTTTGTTGCAAACACACACACACACGCCCTACAACTAGTACAGTGTTCTGCACATAGTGAGGATCTGACATGTACAATTAAATGAGAAATTAGATGTTATTCACGTTATTAACGTTGTGATGAGGTAGCACCTTGCAATTAAGTAATAAAACAAAAGATGAAAATGGTATCTTGAAAATTTAAAAATCCAAATTTTTAAAAGTTATTTTTATTTTTATGTTTGTTTGGCCATGCTGCACAGCTTGTGGGATCTTAGTTCCCCCACCAGGGATCGGACCTGGACCCACGGCAATGAAAGCTCCGAGTCCTAACCACTGGACCACCAGGGAATTCCCCCAATTTTTTAAAGTATTACTATATTAAAGAAAGCTTAATGAACATTCAAAAGCAACATGTTTGGGACCTGAACACTATCAATTTGGAGTATAAAAATACAACCACAAAGAAGAAAGGCTGGAAGGATGTACACATGCCAGCCCTGTGTGATTTGGGCATAGTCCTAAACAACAGCTCTCAGATGGCATTTTGGAAAGCTACAGGCTTTGAGTGTGTTCAACCAATTTTGTGCTTATAAATTACTTCAAGTTAGTTCAAGGATCTAGATATTAACCACTGTAACAAAACAAAACAAAACCAAAAAACATCGGCATGGTGGGGGCACAGTGAGGGGGAGAATCAAGGAGAGTTGGTCAGGGGTCCCCGATGCAGGGCCTCGGGGAGGGTGTGGAATCTGTGTTTTGAGTGCTCTGGGACAAGGGGGAGCAGAGGTGCCATGCTCTGTGTCCTCCTCCAAAGATACGTCCAATCCTAACCCCCAGTACCTGTGAATGTGACCTTATTTGGAAAGTGGACACACCTTTGATGCAGCAATTCCACTTCTGGAAACTTACTCTGTGTCTGTACTCCCAGGTGTGCAGGTGTGTTCACTGAAAGTTTATTTATTGTAGGAAACTGGAAACAACATCTTTATCAGTGGAGAACTGTCTCCAGTACAGAACAGAAAACCTGCCAGCCCTTATGGAGGATGAGGCATAAGTCTATGAGTGGCCATGGAACTTTGGTTAATAACTAACCTTATGTGAAAAAAACACATTTGTAAGAAGATACATTAGGACCCTGTTTGTGGGAAATAGGGGACTCTATTTGACATTTGTGCTTAGGTATATCTGTAGAACATTTTTGGAAGGACATACAGAAAATGTTGCACGTTCCCCTGGGGGGTGGGAGAGGGGAGCAGGGAGGGAAGGGGCTTTTCCTTCCTATTGTGAGTTGTTTATGGTGGACTTGGATTGGTTTTTAACAGAGTTGCTAATTTAAACAGTTGGTTCAGGGAGGAAGCTTACCTTTTCTATTAGGTGTAGACAATGACCACATTCCCCATTATACATTGAAGTAATAAAAATATTCACAGACACTTTGCATTCTAATTCTCAATGCAAATTGTGGCCCTGGGCGCACGTGCAGGAGGCTGCTGGTCGTGCCGCCGTTGCTCCAACATCGATCCTCTCTCATGCTCCCCTGCCTTTGGAGGGTGTGCTGGCCTCCTGGAAGTTGTCCCCTCACACCCACAGACTCTGGGCAGTCACTTTTAACTGTTCGTTGTCACCCACGTGGCCTGTGCTTTGGCTCAACAAGGTTCAAGCTGTAGTCACAGGTCCTTCAAGAATGCTGGTGTCTTGGCCTCAGCTGCCTGCCTTCTGGGCAGTGGCACTGCTGCCTGTCCTAGGATCCTGCGGGTATCCTGCAGCCCCGCTCGCCACCCGCACAAGCCCCTGCATATATGGCACAAGCGCCAGCAGGACCCCCGCACCCGTTGGCCTGAAAAGGTCTCTGCTGATGGGCACAGGCCAGTCGAGGACAGTAACATAGGTGCACGTAGAAGTATGAACAGGCCAGTCCCCCAGCCCTGTCCCCACAACTGTCCCCATCACAGCAGAGCCTGGGATGTAGGCTTGTCTCAGGGGGATCATTGGAACGAGGCTGGAACATGTAAATCTGTGTCAGAGTGATGATGGAGAAAGACCCCAGATTTCCTGGCTGGAATAGGTTTTCATCACGGTTCTGGGTTCAGAGCCAGCCAGGTCCGGCAGCATCCCTAAAGAATCCAGGAAACCTCCTGTGACGTGATGCTGGCCTGCAGGGCACGGTTCCTTCCACAGGGATGCTCCCCGCTCTGCCCTGGGCAAGTGCAAGAGCTCAGAGGCCCCGGACCACCCGCGTGGGGGCAGACGTTCCTGTTGCCCTGGGAAGAGCACTTTTCCCAGCCCTGGGGTCTCCTTCCTGTTTCTCACTGGTGCTGGGGGCATTCTTGGTGCATCCCATCATCCTGCGTGTGTCTGAGCTTCCCCGGCCCAGGCTCAGACCCTTTCCCGGGTGCAGGGAATGCTATCGGCCTTGCTTCCCTCTGCCCTGGGGGGTGATCCAGGGGTCTCTTAGCTGCACAAAATCCCATTCTAGGCTAATTCAGAGACTGACTTTCCATGGTCCCTCCCTTGGCTGAGAGCACCCTTGTTTATACTCATGGCTCTCGCTTGGCATCTTGAGGTAAGAAATCCGCCTTCTCCACGGATGCTACTTGCCCTGCCCACGGTGGCCCCGGCCCTTCCTGGGCCTCACTCTGTGTTACGGGGTATTTCAGGACAAGGCTGCAATCTTAGTGCTTGTCCTGTGGCGGCTTCTCTGCCCCGCCCCGTGGAGGTCTGGGCCCCTCCCCTGCCAGACCCAGGTCCTCTTAGAGCCTCAGCCGGAAACAAAGCCTCAGCCTCGCCTGCCCTGGCCTGGAGTCTTTATTTTTGGACTAAGCTGGACTTTGTTTGTGAAGGGCGGTGCTCTTCCCCTCTGAAGAAGCTACCTGCCTGCTTGGCCTTTTGAGAGTGGGGAATTATTTTTAGCGACATTTCAGCAGCTCTCGTAAAGAAAAGACACAGAAGTAGGTGCAACCGGCACTCCAGTCACACGAACACCTGGAGCCTGGGGCCAACGAGGCTCTCCTTCCTGGCTGGAGTTTTAGGGAAGATTACAAGGGGGCAGGCTTCCCTTGCAGTGGAAAGTTCTGGCCTTTCTTGTCTAAACCCTTCTGTTTCCTTGCTCCCCCCTCCTGGAGCACCCCTGCAGCCCGCCCAGCTGGCCCCTCCTCATCCCTGGGGTGGGAGCTGCCCCTCCAGGCAGGGCACCTGTCCTTCACTCCCCTCCCAGCAGTCGCCATGGTTACTGTGTCCTCCCCTTGCCCTAGAGGGGAAAAACCAGGGGCGAGCCACCTTGCCTGCTGTGTTCTTCGGGGTGGTCCCAGAGCCCAGAGGCTGCCGGGGTGGGAGTTCAGTGGTGAGCTGGTGAATGTGGAGGTTGGGAAGGGTGGATGGTGGCCTGCTCCGTTGCTGCCCCAGGCCTCGGGATGAGGGACCTTCCCCCTCTGGAGGACACAGCCTGCCCAACTCAGCCAGGGGTGGAATAGCCCAGGGGTGGGGGGGGGGGGTCTGGCCGCAGCTCAGAGTTGGGTGGGGAGGGGCAGGGGAAGATGGTGGAGCTCCAGATGCCCCCAAGAGGGGACCAGGAAGCACTCCCGGCTGTACCCTCTGAGGGCCCATCGGAGCCGTTCTCCAACCAGCCCAGGCTCCCTCCCTCTCCTCCCAGTTCTTGAAACCGTGTCCTGTTCACTATACAAGCTCCTCTGACCTGAGAGCAAGGCTTATGGAGCCCGTGCTCTGTCAGGCTGTGCCACACATATAGTCCCAGGTGAGTCTCGCCAACCCGTGAGACAGGCACCGCCACTAACCCCACTTTGCAGGTGAGGGTCAGGCTCAGAGAGGTCAAATCCCCACCCAAGGTCACACAGCAGTGGGTGGTGGAGCAAGATGTGGGCCTCGTCTCTATTCCTCCCCTTATGCTGGCAAAGCATGGCCCGTGCTCTTGACCCAGCCTGTACCGGGTATTGCGTTCATTTTTCATAACCTTGGGCTTCCTTCCCGTAATAGATGTGGTTGGATTTGCTGAGAAACCCCACCCTTGCCTCCCTCTTTCACTTTATGGCCTGAGCTTTCCGCACAGGATCTTGAAACCCTCTGTTTCCCGGGCCAGTGAGCCCCGCTGTCCAGGGACGTTTCCTGCAGCCCCAGGTCTGCGCTGTCCAGCGTGGGGTGGGTCAGCAGAGGGACCGGGCTGTGCACACTGAGCCACGGGTGTAGAAGAGGCTGGATTCCCGAGACTCGGAGTGGAAAGGCCTGCACGACACCCAGTAATAACCTTTTGTGCAGTGTGCAGGTGTAAACAATAGTACTTTGGCTGTATTGGGTTACATAAAACATATTAGGGAAATCAATTTCACCTCTATTTTTACCTTTCTAACGTGGCACTAGAGGTTTAGGATTGCACACATGGCTCATGTTATCTTCCTACTGGACAGAACTCCCTTCCAGCTGTTTCCTCCTTGACTGGCCGGGACTTGGGGTCACTTTTACTGTGATCAGTTCCGTGGTGGGGGAGGACTGCCCACCGGCCGCTCCCTTCATGAATGTGACTGTAGATTCCTTGGGTGGGAGGACCCACCTCAGTGGCTGGAAGGGTGAAACTCTAGCCGAGGGCCTTAAGGCGGGTGAACTGCTAGAGCCCCTTTCTCGGTCTCACCCCTCGGGATGCCCACATGCCTTTGCACCCACTCGGCCCTCCCTGCCCAATGCCCAGCACGGTGTTCCCCCAGCCTGTGTCTGCAACCAGGTCTCAGTCCAAATGTCCTAAAAGGTCTGGGTTATTTAAGAAGAGGCTTGGCCAACTCACGAGTTGATAATTCCCTCACCTAGCAGGTCACGGGGCAGAGGTGGCTCCTGTGACTTGGGGACGTCCCATGGCCCCAGAACGTCAGTTTCCTCACCTGAGAAAGGACGGGGGCTGATGCCATGTGGCTCCCATGCCTGGCTGTGCTTGACAAGCCAAAGAGTATGGACTCGAGGACCCTTGCAGACCCACTGGGTCAGAATTCATAAGGCGGATCCGGGGATGTACGTGTATGTGTGTGTGTGTGTTTGCATGTGTGTATTACGTGCACATATGTGCACATACACATACACAGTCTCTCCTGGAGACCTCGTTGTCCTCACTCCCTCAGTTTCCCTCATACCACAGCAAACTCCATCACTTCCAAAATGCGTTTGAAATCCACACCCTGGGCTCCTTGTCCCTCTAGACCAAACAGGGTCATCTCCCAGGGGTCTGCGTGGGGCTCTGCCCACCACCTACCCCGCAGGTGGCAGAGCTGGTCTCCACCCAAACATCGCTCTATGGGGGTAAACCTGGAGTCACCATACCGCCCAGCAACCCCACTCCTCGTATCCGCCTGAGAGGATGAAACCCACGTTCCACAAAAATGTGTACACGAGTGTTCCTAAAACCATGTACACGAGTGTTCCTAAAACCATGACTCGTCAACCAGTGGGAACCACCCAAACACCTATCAAGGGGTCAATAAATGGATAAACAAGATGTGGAAAAAAATCCACACAAGGGAATGTTATTTGGTCATGAAAAAGGAATGGGGTGCTGGCACATGACAACATGGGTGAGGCCTGCTGAGTGGAAGCAGGCAGTCAGGATGGACCCACAGTCGATCTGCAGGGACAGAAAGTGGACCAGTGGCTGCCAGGGCTGGGGTCTGGGGAAGTGGGGAGTGACTGCTAATGACCATGGGGTTTCTATTGGGGGCGGGCAATGAAAATGTTCTGGAATTAGAGAGGTCATGGATGCAAGCTCGGAGAACATATGAAAAACCATTGCATTGTGCACTTTAAGTGGGTGGACTTGATGGTATGTAAATTATATTTCAATTAAGCTATTAGGAAAAAAGCACACTGTCTCCGCCCAGCCCTCCCCCACTACCCTACCCGTCTTGCCCCTTCCTGACCCCTCTGCCCCCCTGCAGTGAGTCACCTCGCTCTGGCGATTCTGCACGTCCCCGTGTGTCCAGGCGCATTCACATCTCACGGGCCTGCAGTGCCCTCCCCTGCCCTCCCTGTCTGGGTACCAGTGGTCTGAAGCAGGTGGTCCTCAGTCCCTCTCTCCCTCCTGCTTTCTCCAGGCTGTGTTCTTCCTGTGTCTGTACAGTGCTCAGCAGGCTCTGAAACTGCCCTCCTGGTTGGTTGGTTGGTTGTCCGTTTTCCTCCACGGGAAAGGGTGCTCTGTGACCAAGAGGCATCTGTTTGCTCTGTGCCCGCGCCTGGTGCGTAGTAGGTGCTCAGACCTCGCTGGATGAACAGGCCTCGAGTGGAAGCATCATCCCCTGGGCTTGCCCCATCTGCTTTTGTCCGGGCGCTCCGAAGCCCCAAGTGACTGTGGGATGGAGGCCGCCCACAGGGGCCTACCCCGTGGTGTGGGAATGAGACCTTCCCAGTATAGGACCAGAGACTGTGCAACATCCAACAAAGCACACCCAGAAAGAAAGCGAGGGCGTTCCTTCTCACCTGCCGAGATGAAGCCGCCACGCCGCCCTCCCTGGTTGAAGGGACCACCAGGAACTGGCAGAGCCTTCAGTCACTGTTAAGATCTCAGAGTCCTCTCGACACACGTGAGCGGTATTGTGTGTCTTATTAATAAGCGTGATGGCGGCAGTAATGCTGCTGCAGGACATTAATAAGATAAGACATCCGACAACTCCCTGTAACGTGGTGGCTCTGTCGTGTAGACAGGCAGCTCCACAGACGCGGGAGCGGGGGGCATGTGGCTGTGGACAAATGTCGAGTGTTTGCGTTGACTCTCTCCTTACTGGCCCAGCCGAAGTGGAAGAAGGAGCGGGGCCCAGGTCAGCAGTTTTCTCTCTTCCGTGTAACAGCTAAAGTCTCAGTGTTTCTGGTCCAAGGGAGATCGAAGGTAATTATATTCACTTTGTTCAGAAATTTAGGAATAAGCCACACGTGAAGTTTTTAAAGATTCCAGACATGTGGATCCGATATTTAAAACATTTAATTGCACCTTTTTTGTGATATGCAAAGTGTGATTATTTCGCCATGGATACAGCACACCTGGTTTGGATGCCTGCTTGCCAGTTACTCAGCCAGGCAAGGTGGTCTGTCCGCCCAGAGGCGGTCCTGGCAGGGCCCTAATTACACAAACGATTGTTCCTGATAAGACAGTAAAGCATATTGAATATCCATGACTCAGATTCTTGTGAAAGAATCTGCAGAAAATTCACACTGAGATGGGATTCATACATTGTGCAAAGTCGGAGAACTCCCTGTGTGGAGAGCGTCGAAGCAGAGAACACAGTGGGCCTCACCCAAGCATCACCCTGGCCAGGAGCCACGGTGCAGGGTTTGGTCCTGGTGGCTACTGGGGAGTGGGCTACAAAGGGTTTTTACCTTCTGACTCGGCTGCCAGGGATGTTTATAGCGTGACTTTGGTAAGAGCTGGCTCCCTAAGCCTTGTTTTTCTTACCTATACAACGGGGATGAAGTAAGATGATGTGTGTGTGAAACGTGGCACTGTGCCTAGCACGTAGTAAGGCTGTGAACTCCTCTTTCTCCTCCATCATCAACATTATTGTGGTTCAGTAGGAGTGTTTCACTAATTCTCCTGGCCTGTTATCTCCTGGTACCTGTTCCCAGCATACTGCATGGTCTTTTTCAATCCCTTTTTGTTCCCTTCCAGGAAGGCCTTTTTATGGGCCTCTTCCAGTCTCCCTTGGTCAGGGCCAATCCTGTGGCCACAGTAGGTCCTCACTAAGTGTTTGGTGGAAGGAGGCCACTACCTCCCACGTGCAGCCTTGTGTGTGTGTAGGGACCAGCTTCTTTTTAACCAAAAATGGGGGAGGTTGTCAGTATAGAATCTCCAGTCCTCGCTGCAGAGGGCAGGTGGCCCAAGTCCTGGAGAATCAGATGGAGCCCCTGAGGGCCTGGAGCCTTTCTCGCTGCCCTCCTTCCCCCACTGGACCTTACAGGGAAGGGTCTCTCTTCCCTCCCTGTCTCTCTTCCATGGAAACAACACCCAGTGTAGAAACACATTCACTCACACGGAGAAGTAAGGACAGGCCCTCTGGGTGGGAGTTAGATTTTGGCCTCAGTCTGGCTGATGGGGAACAACCATGGTCCTTCTCTCCGTGAGGCTCACAGCAAGAGCTTGAGAAAAACGGGCCTGGGCTGGAATCCTGACTGCGCTGCTTGGCCCCAGACAGGTTACTGTTTCTCTCTGAGTGGCAGGGGCTTTACTGTAAAGTGGGGGTTATTTTCTTGAATGTGGCTGGCAGAGTGCATTGTCAGGTGGTGATGATGATGATGTAGGTAATGATGAGGAAGAAGAAGATGATGGCGATGATGGTGAAGGTGATGAGGATGATAGTGTTGATGAAGAAAATGATGATGAAGAAAATGATGGCAGTGAGATGATGAAGTTGATGACGTTGATAGTAGTGATGGTGGTGATGATAATGACGAAAAAGATGATGATAATAAAGAAGATACTGACGATGATGAAGATAATAAGGATGAAGATGATGATGGAGATGATGATGATAAAAATAGAGATAATGATGATGTTAATAGTGATGCTGCTGATGACAAAGAGGACGAAGATGATGATGATGAGGAGGAGGAGGAGGAGGAGGATGGCCCTGGGCAGATACCCCCTGGGTCTAGTCCTAAAATTTCTCCAATGTTTACATTCAAGAGTCTAGGTGGGTTGTTTTCAAAGCCTTGTCCCTGAGGGCGTCCACCTCAGACATTCACACCGTGCTGCCTTGTCCCCTGTGTTTGGGAGGTTTGACATCTTGTTCTGTGACCTTTGTCATCTCTAAGATTTCTCTGTCTTTGAGCTGGGATTTTTCCTTGACTGTGTGTGCGTGTCCTGCTTTCGAAGCTGTGCCACACCACCGAGTTGCACTGCTGTGAAGATAGAAACAGCGCTTCCTTCCTTCCTTCCCTTGGTAATTTTGAAATGTGTGAATTTCTGCCCCCGGGGTTTTTAGTTTTCTCAAACTGCAGGGGGTTAATTAGTTTGGTTATTTCACAGTAGCATTTACAGTTTTCTTATTAACTGGGCAGCTATCCAAGGACTCCTACTCCTTCCTCACTGGGGTCTTCTGTGAGGTTTTACTCCCAGGGCTGGGCGGCAGGGTGGGGGGCTTGCAGAGAAGCCAGGGACAGGGAGAGATTTCGAATAGCTGGAATCACCTCTAGCCGTTCCCAAGAAAATCGCGGGCTAGGTTTGCCTTTTTGGTCTGACCCAGGAGAGAAATAGCAGCCATTTTGCAGACCACGGTTCAACTATTCCTTCTCTACAGACTGTGCTTCAGAACACTTTAAGAAGCCCGTTATCAAATACTTCAAGAAGGGAGACTGGGGAGAGGTTGAGGAGAAGAAAATCAGGGGTTTAGAACCAGCAAAAAGGTTTTTTTTTCCTGCAACTAAAAATTTCAGAGGAGAACATTCTGTCTTGGCAGACTGAGCAGTTGTAAATAAGACTTGGGCGAGAATGGGGGTGGTAGAGTGAGGGAGGCTGGTTTTCTCGCGGTGAAGACGTGTTCTCTGGAGAAAGGGAACCAGAGAACGGGCAGGCGGGCTGGGATCTAAGACAGGGCTCTCGCCGTATCTTTTACCCAGACACTAGCCCCTCTTCCCTCTGTCCGGTCCGCTGACCACCCACATTTAACTGCCCTGTACTCAAGGAGTCAGACGTGACCCTCCAACCTCATCAGTCCCTGATTGACCGTTACTGTTTATTTTCAATAATAATGTCAAACACTTGCCCAATGCAAAGATTTAAGTTGGAATTGGAAGGGAGCTTTGTAATTATACTAATGGCTCTCTGGAAAGTGTTTATTTTTTAATTGTTGGACAATCCTTAGGGCCATGATAACATCATCTTGGAGAATTTTAGAGAGAATCCTGTCCTTCATCTTATGCTTGTGGATGTCCTAAAGTGAATTTGCTGTTTCTATGTATATCCTCCAGAGACATTCTTGAACAAGTCCCCAAGGAAAATACACAGGAACATTACTGTCAAGTCGTTCGTAATGGCAAAATCAAACAAAATAAAACCAAAATGTCCAATGATAGGAGAATAAATGTGTGAATTGTGGCATATTCAAACAGTGTAATTGTGTGATAAACTATTTCTGTATACATATCCCCGTGGATAAATCTCTAACATAACGTACACAAAAATTGCAGAGCGATATTGACTAAATGGTATCATTAATATGATGTTTCAAAATGCCCTCAAATACTATATTTTCTTTTTTTATGCAAAATTGTAATATTTTTTATTCTTTTCATAACTGTTTATCCTAATACCATTTTGTTTTTGTTTTTTGGTTTTTTTAATTAATTTTTTTTTAATTTATTAATTAATTAATTTATTTTTGGCTGTGTTGGGTCTTCGTTTCTGTGCGAGGGCTTTCTCTAGTTGCGGCGAGCGGGGGCCACTCCTCATCGCGGTGCGCGGGCCTCTCACTGTCGCGGCCTCTCTTGTTGCGGAGCACAGGCTCCAGACGCGCGGGCTCAGCAGCCGTGGCTCACGGGCCTAGCCACTCCGCGGCATGCAGGATCCTCCCAGACCAGGGCTCGAACCCGTGTCCCCTGCATTGGCAGGCAGATTCTCAACCACTGCGCCACCAAGGAAGCCCTTAAATTAATTTTTATTGGAGTATAGTTGATTTACAATGTTGTATTAGTTTCCACTGTACAGCAAAGTGAATCAGTTGTACATATACATACATCATCCACTCTTTTTTAGATTCTTTTCCCATATAGGTCATTACAGAGTATTGAGTAGAGTTCCCTGTGCTATACAGTAGGTTCTTATTAGTTATCTATTTTATGTACAGTAGTGTGTATATGTCAATCCCAATCTCCCAGTTTATTCCTCCCCACCCTTTCCCCCTTGGTAACCATAAGTTTGTTTTCTACATCTGTGATTCTATTTCTGTTTTGTAAGTAAGTTCACTGTACCATTTTTTTAGATCCCACATATAAGCGATATCATATGATATTTGTCTTTGTTTGACTTACTTCACTCACTGTGACAACTCTAGGTCCATGAAAGTATAAACATGAGGAGAGAAGACTCACAAACCAAATTCCAAATAAGGGTAACGATGTGAAGGAGGAGACAAGATGGAAGAGGGTGGGCAGCAAGTGTTCCCACTGTAATGTGTGATCGTTCCTGAGATCAAAAGTTAATGTTTCTCGTTTCTTAAATTTAGGTGGTGCGTGTGTGTGTGTGTATGATTATTTCTTGCACTTTTTTGCAGGTTATGAGATATTTCATTGTTAAATAAACACTGTTGGTCATGTTATGGATTTGAAGAGATTTTACATAATTGTTTTTGAACATCAGAATCTCTCAGAAGAGGTAGAATTCTTGGGTCTCGATAGAAATTGGGGTGTGCTGAATAGGACTTTGTAGAGGATTCTGAGACAAGTCGTGACATATATTTTCTGCCTGCACCTTGCCTTTCCCCAGACCTATGACATGAACACTCTGGTGTTTCCTCAAGCTCTGTTCCCTCCCAGGCACAGCTGGACATCATATGCCTTAGAGGGATTTATCATCTGATGGGGAATTTGAGAAGGGACCCTCCACAGGCTCAGATCAGAGCAATGAATTGAAAACCCCATATAGAACAGCCAGTTTAGAATGTTTGAAGGGAAAAGCCCTCTGAATTAGTCACACTCTTAAAGAGTTATTTGCTTGCATGTTATAAATGCCATCTTATTGCTTCCGAGTTCATTTTATGAATATAAAGAGTATTACCGAGTTTAAAAAGATGAGTTAATTAAGAAATCCTAATTCCCAGAAAGCCTCTTTGACATAATTTAAAAACCCAGGTAAATATAATCCCATCATTTAAAACCTTAAATCAAATGGGAGACTAGAAAATACTATTTAACTGTACAAGTAATCCCAACAAGAGGGTCGCAGGGTAGGGAAGGAAAGTTAGCAAAGGAACGGAGGTCAGCTGTTTGGAGCACGACAGGTGGATGAGGAAGGAGGCTCGTTCTGGTCCCGAGGTCACAGAAACCAGCGGGGGCATCGCGGAGATGGTTTACTTGAGCATATGGATGTGTTACCCACGACCAGAGCCTCCCAGCAGCGGGCCACCGGCCAGCGTCCCTCTGTTCACCACATAAGGGCGTCGCCATCTTGGGTGGATAAACAAAGGCGAGGCGTGCATCTGTCAGGGATCTTGCTGGAGGAATGGTGTTTTGGATTTTCTACATCGGATTCTATGATGACTTATATTAAAGTTATTCATCCTAAAGTAATTGCTGGGCCGAGAATTTAGAGCATGCCGTAAAACAAATGACGTTTCTTAGCCCTTTGGGTTTGTGTTTGATTCTGTTTCCCTACCAAGCCCCAAATATTGAGGCACAAATCATCACGTCTGGCATTTGCCCAGCAAGGGCTCCATTGGCCGGACACGTGATCACAGTTTTGGAGTGCAAACTCTAAGATGCGTCCTTATGTCTCCCGTGGAGTGGAAAGTAACCTTTCCGTTGTA
Organism: Eschrichtius robustus; assembly: GCF_028021215.1. NCBI lineage: Eukaryota > Metazoa > Chordata > Mammalia > Artiodactyla > Eschrichtiidae > Eschrichtius > Eschrichtius robustus. The sequence continues at coordinate 2,524,708 of NC_090839.1, read as the reverse complement.
GAGCAGCGGCCCGATTCCCTCCCATGTGAGGATAAAACCCCAGATCTTCTCCTGAAAGGCACGATCCCGGGCTCCACGGTTAGCACGCTTGCTGGCTCAGAGTGATGGGGGATGAGCACCGGGCAAGTGCATCCCAGCGTGTGGCCGCTGTTGCAGGCGTGTTCTGTGCACCGTCCCGCCATTTCCAAGGCAGAAACCACATGGTGGATGATACTGCCCTTGGTTGTGATTCAAACGGAGGTGAAGTGAGTGCTCAACACAAAATTTAGCCCGTGGCTTTTTCTCAGTAAATGTTCGTCGTCATTACTACTTCTGTGGAACTTTTGCTTCAGCTACGGAAACTCAGGGGAGGCGTTAAGGACTCCACTGACAAAGCGAATCGTATGGCCTAACAGTGACCGACTTTAGGAGTTGTGAAGCAGTCCCCACGCAGCGTTCCCTTGGTTTGACAGAACTGCCGGGAGCGGATTACATGGTTTCATCCACTTAACGTGTGTGTGTCTCTATTTAAGACAAACTGGAGCTGAGGAAGGAGATGGGGATCTCTACTCTTAGCCGTCTTGGAAGCTAGCAGTGAGAAGATTGGTGAATAATGTGATTCCTCAGCCAGAGCCCCTTCTTCTAAGATGATAAACACCTTTGTTGGTTAATTGCCATGTGCTACGAATAGGAAGCTGAGTAATTGGAAGCGACTGGCAGAGAGTCTTGTAAACCCATCTGTTTGTTGCATTTTTATGACCGTTTTCGGTGCAGAACATCTTTAAGGCAAGAGGGAGAAGCTTGAACGGTGACGGACCAGAGACCAAGTTTCAGGGCTCTCAGTGGCCAACCCTCGCTTGCTTACTTCCGTGGACCTGGGGAGAAGTGGCATCGTAAGGGTTAGTGGACGGCGGGGAGTGCGCTGAAGCCTGGTTGTTCAGTCCAAGGCCTAGAGCTCATAAAACTCTTCGAAAATGCACAGGCCACGGTCTGTGAGGCCTGCTGGCCCTGGTGACACTGTGACAGGATCAGGGGTCACTGCCAGTCCTGCATTTCGGGTCTGAAGGATGGTGAGCTTTAACTCCCTGGAAGAGCACAGATTGTGAAGATTCAGCTGCGTGACTTAGACCGTTTGTCGTGCTGTGGTGGGGAAGGTGGATGGCAAGGGTGGACGCGCCCTGCATGACCACTTCTCTCTCTGGGTATCTTCTTGACTCAGAAGTGGCTTCCCCCAAATCGCCCAGGCTGCGGGAGCCGGATTAGGGGTAGCAGATGGGTTTGGGAATGGGAAGTCTCTGTTTTAAAAGTCTGCATGGCAGTTCTGACCGCACGTAAAGATGGCATCTTAAGTGAAATGTACATTTAGCCTTTTAAAAAAATAACATAAGGAACTGAATAATCCTAAATATTTGAAGGCATCCAACCATGGCCTAATGCTGTCAAATGTACTTTTCCTCTGATGCTCACCAACGACTCTCTGACTATGAGGAAAAGGCCACTCTGCCTGATTTCTGGAGGTACCTGTATTTATTAGTCCACAGGTCTTCGAGTGGCTCGTGGTGTCATCTCTGAACTTTGCTTGCTGGTGAAGGTGGAAGATGCGCTTTGTGCTGTAGCTGGGGAAGCGAGCATTTGTTTATACCTCTTGTGAAATATGTTATGTTCCTGAAGAGTTTTTTCACTCAGCCAACATCGTGTGGACCTCAGGAGATGAATATCTGTTCTAGGCTAGAAAATGAGACACAAACGATTATGAATTAAGGTAAAAGAAACTTCAGGTTCATAGTCCTTGCCAAAAAATAATTTCCATTCAGCTTATATCAAGAGATTGGCTGGGAGCCAAGAACATCAAAAGAACAATATTTAACTAGAATATTTGAACAGTTCTGTGAGGAAATGTGTGTGCAGACATGTGTGTGTGTACGTTGTGTATCCGTGTGGGAACCCAGACAGATCTCAGCCAGCAGTTAGGATGTGTTCAGGGGACTAGGTTCATGCATGTGGGTAAGATCCCAGCAAGAAGTTGTGTAGTTGCCTGTCTTCTTGCTCCTCCCTCCCCTGTGTTCCAGCATAAAAACCTTCCACGGTTCTGGTATCACTCAGCATCAGTAAGTCATGGTTGCAGTAACAAATGACCCCAGGCTGTCAGTGTAAACCTTCTGGAAAGGTTTACATTTTGCTCAAAAAATGTTATTGTGGGTTGGCTTAGTGACTTCTTTATACCAGAGTCCTGGCTGAAGATGTTTGTTGCTCTTCCGGCACCTGTGCCTTTTAAGGCTCTTTTCAAAGCTCATATTATGAATGGATGGAGTTTTTGATGCATATTTGTTAGGCTCTCAGCTCCAAGACTGTGTGGGCCATTGTGTCAGCATCATATAGTAGAGTGCCCATCACAGCAGTGACAGTCGGTCACGTCCGCTGGGCACTGTAGGGCTGAGATAAAAAGCAAATAAACAGCAAAAGGCTCCCTGAGAAACTGACTTGACTTAGACCTAAAGGATTGTATCTCCGTGAAGGACAAAGAGGGCATATTCCAGGAGGAAGAAGAACTCTGGACAAAGCTACAGAGGCATGACGAATCTTAACATGTACCAGGGACTTCCTGGAAGTTCCCTGGGAGTGTTCGGTGTGAGGCAGAGGGATGCCCGATGGGGAGAGGAGGTGGGTCATGCCGGCCTCGTGGGGCCAGTAGGACAGTGCTGGCCAGGGCCGACATGGATACCTCCCTCTTGGTGTATATTTTTGTGCTTTTCTTGGAAGGGACCTGCTGTAAGGCTTTCCTCCCACCAGGATCACACGAGAGAGAGAGTAGTCCTATGCCCTCAGTTTACGTGTTTGTTCTGGAATTACCTCAGGTTTGGGAATTATTTAGCTACTCTGTTGGGCTTTCCATATTTGTTGCTTGTCCTTATTATTCTGTCCATATTCAAAAGGGATTTGAGGTGATTTTCAATAAAATACCATATACACTAAGTGTTAAGATGGAAAGAGAGAGGGGTAACTCATTGAAACGCCTGTTACTTTCTTATGGATGCCCTCAAGTATCTTTGTTTCCTAGGTTTGCTGTTTTTCCCAGTGACGAGGTAGCCAGGGACCGACCTACCTGTTCATTAAGAAGTAAGGAGTTGCTTTTCCTTGGTGCTTATTAATTTACAAAGTTCTATACATTTTGACATTTCCTATATTAATTTTTCATTGTAAATTTTGGCTGAGTCCTTATTTTCCAGTGTCTTCTGTTCAACTTTAATATTTTAGTTTTTTGATGAGAACTATAATACCAACACAAATTAATAGATACACACTCAAAAGAAGACTTTCCTAAGTTTAAAATTGATAATATGAAGTCACCCTGTAAAGGGACAAAATAAGTAGAATTATATAACAGTTAATCACTAGATTCTAAGGGACAGGGTATAACTCCTTTGAAACAAAGTAATTTTATGCTCTAGCCAGTTATCTGTAGAATTGGGGTCCGGGACCCATCGTGATGCTCAGTTCTGCAGTGTAGTGAGTGGGATTATAGCAAGAGTCTAGGGTAGGACTACTTATGCTCTGATACTGTTAGGGGCAGAAATGTTTTTATTTTGGTTCCTAGCTGTCCCTTCTGGTAAATGATCAAACTCTACCAAGAGTCAACATTCTCCTAATGAGAAATATGAATAGATTTGTATGAGCATTTTGTGCCAGTCCTAATTTGTTTCCCTCATTGTTGACTTATTTGTTAGATGCATTCATCTATAAAAGTGCTATTTCTCCCCCAGTGAAATGGAGATGGATGGCATGCCATTTCTTCTTTAATTTCTTACCTGGAGTAGCTCTGAAACGCCACGTGACGCCTCTGAGCAATTATTAGCGCAGTGAAATCCAAACCCTCCCGTTCTTAAAAGCAGTGTTAGTCCCTGTAATTAACTAGCCATGTTTCATTGGGAATATGTTTCATTGAACAGTCAGTGTTTAATTTTTACTCAGCTTATTAACATAGTGTGGGCTAAAAGAAGGCCACATTGGTGGAGGAACCATGCCTGTGTGGGATGCCTGGGTGTCGAATCTATAATAACCATGGAAGGCAGCCTAACTGGGACAGTGCTAATAATTTATTCATCTTATCCAACTGAGTGAGTGTTGAGTAAACTGTCAGGTTTACTGTCACCTTTAACTACAGCTGGGAGAAGGGAGAGTTTGGTAGTCGTCCGTGTGCTTGGGACCTAAGTGGAAGCAGGAAAGGAGGTTCAGGGACCATCTACCACCCAGTTCTCAGGAGGGGACCCTGAGCTTTGCGTTATAGGCTCTGTGCTGGGCAGGTGGGCAGTGCTGCTGGCAGGAATGACAGGAACTGTGCCGGGTGCTGTCCAAGGTACTGTTTCCACCCAGCACACATTTACTGGGCACCCACTTTGGACCGAGTACTTTCCTAGGCATTTCAGCTGTAAATTCTCCTTTTCAGCTGTAAATTCTCCTTTCCTCGTGGGGATCAAGTTCTCAGGGGAGAGGCAAAAACACACAAGGAAGAACCTGAGTGAGGTGATTTCGCCTAGGAGGGTGCTATGAGGGAAGCAGAGCAGGCGGTATGCCAGGAACTGCTTTCTGCCTCAGACTGAGCGCTCAGGACGGGTCTCTCGGGGCCAGGAACAGGCATGGATTCAGTCAAGCTGTGGGGCTGTTCCTGGCGGAGGGAACAGCAGGGGCAGAGGAGCTGGGACAGGGATGGGCCGGCAGTCCTAAAGGGACAAGAAGGTCCCCGCGTCTGGGGCACAGTGAGCCGGAGGAAGGAGGCTGTTTGTGGTTGGAGAGGTCGGGGCCACAGCAGGGAGTCTGGGTTCCATTCTGAGTGAGCAGGAAGGCTTTAGAGGGTCTTCACCAGGAGCTGTGTCTGGAGCGTGGGTTACAGGAGCAGGAGTGGAATGGGCGCGGGGGGGGGGGTGTCGGGGGGAGCCAGCATCGCCGCTGTGCATCCTGCAGGGGAGAGGCCTTGGGGAGGTGCCTCAGGATAGGATGCAAGTCCTACTGGTTCCCTATTCAGGTGGCAGCCAGTCTGTCCCTCATCCCCATCACACATCCACAGACGGGGCAACCCTCCAGCTTTTCTCGTTCCCACCGACTGGCGCATGCAGCTAATAAGCCACACATCACACTGTCTCATACTTTGGTTTCCTCTGTCTCCCTCACCAGCCTGTGGGTTCTTCCAGGTTGGTCACCATGTGTTTCTCTTTTATCTCCAGGACCCCATGTAGGTCCTGACCTCACAGCAGGATCCCACAGCACCCCTGACTTGCCAACTCCGGTTATTAGAACCTGACACTCGTGAAGCCAGCCTCGCAGCTTCATCCCCTGCGTGGCCCCAAGACCTTAGCTTTAATCTAAAAGAACCATTTCCCAACCCATCCTTGACCTGGCAGAACCCTCAGTGGATGTATCTTATTAGTTCCTCCTGGTCGGCGTGTGGCGGCTGACCTGTGTTTAGCACTGTGCCTGTGATCCAGTTAGAAGAGCCTTCTGTTTTAGATTGTTCTAAATGTTCTCACTTGGATTTTGCTTAAATGGAAAAAAATCAACACATTTTTCCTACTTCGTACTTTACCAAAGGGAAAAAAATGACAGGACAGGGACCTCCCACAGTTCTTCCTGTGGTGACTAAATATAAATATCTATGACAAATCTCAGAAGGAATCATTAATGGCAGCTGTCCGTGTTATTTAAAATGAATTAGACCTTCCTATTTCCCCTCTAATGAACACTGCGAGAGACACTGAAGGTTTTTCCCATTCATCACACACCTGGATGTATGCCGTTCAGCTAAGTCAGGCATCGCAGGTGCTTATAAAGCAAAATACACCCAGCTTGAGTGTTTGTGAAATGTCAACTCACCTCCCTTTGTCTTGAATAGACTGTCTTTGTCTCGAGTGGATAGGCTGTGCTTTCTTGGTTTGGAAAAACACCTTGGTCTCTCTGACTCCAGCTGATTTGGCCTGCTGGGGTGTGAACCAGCGGTGCCTCCGGGTATGTGAAGATTCCTACGTAGAATCACCAGGTTATCCTGGAGCTGTCAAGTCTTATCCACCAGAGTGAATAGCAATTTTGTAAAATTAGGGATAGCGCTTTACATGATTAAAGAAAACTCCAGAAACCCATATGTGTGTTTATCAGAGAAAACTTTTTTCTGTGTACAAGTGAGCCTGTACCATGATGACTTCCATTGGGCTGTTTTCTCACCATAATGGTAAAAATTTCTGCATTTGAAGTGGAGGAGTCAGGAGATAGTAGAAAATCGTTTGCCCCCTTGACCGAGGAATTATTGCCAACAATTCTCTTTAGCAAAATGTAGGAAGACTGGATTCTGCCCGAACTTTCTTGAACCTTAAAACCAAACTTCCAATGAGAACGTCATTTTCACTTTCTTTCATTTTCTTTTACTTCCTGCGCTGCAGGAATCCAGAATCAGTTTACAGTTGATGGTCTCTTCTTCTGACGATTTGGCCCAACCTCTCCAAATGGCATGAAGGTTATGGCTCCCAGCAGGACGGGAAGGTGTGGAGAAGGAAAAGTAAGACTTCTGGAAACACAAAGGGTTCGTCATTTCAGAAGTCACTTTCTTCCTGGCTTTGAAATAAGCAATCCGATGACAGCTAATAACTGCTTCTCACTTCCTATAAGGAAGAGAAAAAAAACCATTTGGATTTTTAAATATAATAATTAACTCAGGGTTTCTAGGAACTCCTAGTTTTTGCTTTTTGTTTTTGTTTTCAAACTAAATTTTTTTGATTGGAGTATAGTTGATTTACAATGTTGCATTAGTTTCAGGTGTACAGCATCTATCTATAGATATAGATATAGATATTGTTTTCAAGATTCTTTTCCCTTATAGGTTATTACAAGATATTGAATTGAGTTCTCTGTGCTATACAGTAGGTCCTTGTTGTTCACCTATCTTATATATAGTAGTGTGTATGTATACATTAATCCCAACCTCCTATTTCATCCCTCCCCTCCCCCTTTCCCCTTTGGTAACCATAAATTTGTTTTCTATGTCTGTGGGTCTGTTTCTGTTTTGTATATAAGTTCATTTGTGTCGTGTTTTTTAGATTCCGCACAGAAGTGATATTATATGATGATATTTGTCTTTCTCTGTCTGACTTACTTCACTTAGTATGACAATCTCTAGGTCCATCCATGTTGCTGCAAGTGGCACTATTTCATCATTTTTAATGGTTGAGTAATATTCCGTAGTATATATGTACCACATCTTCTTTATCCATTCCTCTGTCGACGGACACTTAGGTTGCTTCCGTGTCCTGGCTATTGTGAATAGTGCTGCAGCGAACACTGGGGCACATGTATCTTTTCTAATTATGGTTTTCTCTGGATATATGCCCAGGAGTGGGATTACTGGATCATACGGTAGTTCTGTTTTTAGTTTTTTAAGGAAACTACATTTTTTTATAAAAAGCACAGAGATGCCCCACATGCTTCCACCTCCCTGGAGGACACAGCCCCCGTTTCTTGGCCATCCAGGGCTTCTATGACTGATGAGGTGGGGACAGGGGAGGGCCTTGCTTTGTCCCAATCACCCAGTATGTATTCCGCTTTCTGTCTTGCTTTATGCTGTGTCGCCCTGGCATCCATGATTTCTTGCTGGGAAATCACACTCTGTCATGGGCTACACAGGACATGGACTAGATCTCTGGAACTGGCCTGGGGTCCAGAGGAATAGATAACTGTCATCACGAATGGATGATGGGGGTGCCCACTGTTCTCTCCGGGTGTGCCCCGCCCACCCCGACCTCCACACAGTGGCTGGTTTGTACCAGGAGGGGTTGGGCAGTTCGAAGGAGATAGCAGAATGGAAACAGGGTTCATCCCACCCATCCCTGCTGTGGGTGGGATGTGCCATATCTACTCTGGGAGTTACCCTCTTGGGCACTGGCTAACGTTTGCTGTGGATTGAATCCTGGGGAAAAAACAGCCACTTGAAGTGTGAGCCAGTTAACTTACAAGTTCGGAGAGGAAGAACCCCCCAAGCAACTTGGGGGGCGAGCAGAGTGATTTTTCCACCTCATCCATCGGCCGAGGCGTGGGTGGGGGGCTGGGGGCAGGTGCAGACTCCGTGCAGACACACTCTGGTCGGGAGGCTGGTAGGGTCAGCAGCTCCCAGAGCCCGTTTCCATTTCAGGAGCTCGGGAATGTGCCCTGGTTGTTTTGAAGAGTAATGACAGTTACATTCATAAACAGCTCAGGGGGAAAGTCATGCCCATTTGTCTGCAAAATAAGACTCCTTGGAAATGAAGCATGAGCTGAAGAGAGAGAGAGACCTGGTCAACAGACACTTTGCTCCAGGGGACCAAACCATGTCCAGGTTGGGGTTGGCCCAGCGCTCGGCCCCTCTGTGCTCGGGACAGTCTGTTTGGGGACAGTCACGTAGGAGAGGGAATGGACGTGGCCCCACCCACTAGTGCAGCCCAAACAGCCGTGGCCCCATTCTTCCCACACCCGAGGTCAGTGGAGACCCTGGCCAGGTGCATGGAGACCAGCCCTGTGTCTGATGCATCTCTGCCCTCCTCTCTGGAGGCGGGGGGGTCCCCTGCATGTGGCCTCAAGAGAAAGACTCAGTTTTGAGCGAGGAAACCTTGTGGTCTCATAAGAAAGATGTGGAATTGGGAACCCAAGCTTCCCTTGGAATTGTTATTCCATGAACATGCTGCATGTTGCTTTTCTTTATTTTCTAGAGATAATGTTGAAAGGAAACATTGTACAAATCAGGGACTGAATCATGAAAGACACAGAATATGCCCTAGGCTAAGGAAATCTCAAGTGCAGACCAGGCATAAGCTGCATTCCTGAGTGTAGACACAGAGAGTAAGCTCTACGACCCGTCCCCACTGGTGTCACGACAAGGAAGCGTCCTTTCAAGGAGGGGGTGATGATTGGTACCAGCTTTCAGCCCGGGGGAGGCTCCAGTGCCAGAAGGAAGGCAAACGCCACACTGGCCGTGGGTGTTGCTTTGTGCCAGCCAATACCCACTTCAATGTGAAATTCAGTGAATTCTAAAAGCGGCTGAAGTGGCCTGGGTGTCATTTGAATGGGGCTCTGCGGTAGGGAAAGCAAACGCTGAATGAAAACTGTATTCTGCGAATTCCCTTTCTACCTACCATCTTAAACTTTAAAAAATTATTACATATAAAATTATCACATGAGCAGCTTCTCAACATCATAATTTTGCCCGTTCTCTCTCTCGTCCACCCCCCTAAATAATACATGAAACGTTGTCATTGTCACAGGCAATGCAGTGAGTATCTGGCAAACCCTAAGGGTCCCCATTCACCCCTCCTCTCTCACTCCCCTTGGCAGAGATGACCATTGGCCACTTTCCAGTGCATTTACATAAATAGATGAACCTATGTACATCCTACTGTAGCAGAAATGGAATTTATTATACATATATTTCTGCAGCTTGCTTTTTAAGCTTCATTTATATTGGAGTACATGCCTTATCAGGACATATAGTTTTCCCGATTTAAAAAAAAAAAAACATTGCAGCATGTCCCATGGCTTGGATGTTCCACTAATTTATTGAACTATTATTGATGACATTTAGATTATTGCCGTGTTGTCTTTTATTACAACCAGTGCCCTTCTACATTGTGGTAAAGACACCTAAAAATGTGAAAAACACTGCTTATTTGCCTTTAAAAATGACTCCCCCTGTTCACATTCCCCCCAAGGATGCATGAGTGTGTTCTTTCTGGGCAACCCCGCCAGCACTAGGTATTCTCAGCCCTTTGAATTTCTGATCATCTGGTAATTAAGGCATTGTATTTTGTTTTAATTTTTATTTCCCTGATAGCCAGTAAGGTTGAACATTTCATGTTTTATATTGCCCATTTATGTTACTACTTGAATATATTTGGGAGGGTGGCTTTTTCTTATTGATTCGCAGGAGCTCTTTATATATGCTCTATGTTAATTTCTTATGTGTCACACAGTATGTTCACTTTCTGGCAGTCTGTTGCCTGCCTTTTTCTGCTCTTCTGACTTCTGAACAGCACAGCGTGTAACCTGACACCCTGTGAAGGTGTGACACTCAGAAGGTGAGAAATGGGGCCAATTTTCCATTCTCACCTGGCACAGAAAGTCAGAGAACTCAGGAAACCTTGAACCCTTAAAGCACAACACGCCAAGATCAATTTATTCTGCCCATGTCTTGCTGGACTGACAGCCTCAGCTGGAATCAGGCCCCTGGGGACCTGAGAGCTGGCTTTCCTGCTCCCCCACCACTTAGGGACAGAATATTGCTTTTCCTCGGCTCCAACTTTGAAGAAATGAAGAACGAGGTTCACTCCCCTGGTTCTGACCCCTAACGGGGGCCCTCACCTGCCGGAGTTCCCCCTACTTTTCTCACCCCACATGCCCCACTTCTTGAGTTTGCTCTGATACCTCACAGGTTTCTGCAGAATTAAATGATGGATTTGCTTCTTCCTCCACTAGAGGCTAGGCTTGGTTAGAAGGTGAGGGGATCTCAAGGTTGGGAGTGTGGTGCCTGGGGCATGAAGGCACCAGGGCCTGGGACCGTGGCCGCTGCGTGTCTCTGAAGCAGCCTGTCTCCTGACTAACAATCGCCTCTTCCATTAAAATTAATTTCAGAGTCTCCAGCGAAGTGCCAAATCATGGCGATTGCATGATGCCTGTGACTCTGGCCTGTAAATTCACTTCACCACTGTTATCTAAGTCATTCTCTCGTAAACCATCTTAATGTACTGAGGGTCCGCGGAATATAGTCTTCACAGGAAGCCAGATTTTATTCCACAGCTTGAGAGTGGACACCGTTCAAATTAATCACTCCCCCTGTAGCCCATCTTTTAATTCTGGTTAATTCTGCCTTCTTTGTCTTGTTCTTTTTTTTTTTTTTTTTTTGACCTGTAAAAGTTGTTGAAAGCGCAGTATTTATGATTTGTCCCAGTTCACCTTCCAACAGACGGGCAGCCCTGCAAGTCAAAGCCTGGGATGTGCCACTTTAGAAACATCTAAAAATGAAAATTGCTCTTTAGCTTGGCTGCATTAATGAGATTTATCTTTGGGCACAGTGGAGAATGGTGGTTTTTCACCCCAATGGTCCTGCCGTGTGTTTAGAGGACTTATCTCTGGTTTCAGTGTTGGAAAACTTTGTTTTCCTATTTCTAGATATGGGGAGTACGTAATTTACAGCAAGGGCAGTGATTCTGAAAATTCTATGGCACTGGTTTTCAACTAGGGGTGATTTTGCTCTCAAGGGACACTTGGCAGTGTCTGGGGACATTTTTGGTTGTCATGACTGGGGGGATGTCGGCAGAGTCCAGAGATGCTGCTCAGCAGCCTCCAGCGCCCAGGACACCTCCCCACACAACCAAGTGTCCGTGGTGCCAAGGCTGAGGCTCGATGCCCCACAGGCTCCGTGGGGGCAGGAAGAGCACAGGTTTTGCCAGCAGGCACTTTGCTGGACTCGGGGTCCCGCACCTGTTGAGTTCCAAGCCTTACCTCTTATTAGCAACTTAACCTCTCTGAACCCCAGTTTCCTGTTATGTCCACTAGAGATAACTACCCACTCTTGATGGGTCCTTATGAAGACGTATCAATAGGACCATTCATATTTAGAGTTTAGCAAAGTACCTGCAAATGGCAGGCATCGAGATGGCACTTTCTGCTGCGTTGTTTGATATAAATCATTGTCCCAGATTTGATGACCACACTCCTCGTCAAACTAGGAGATTGTGAAATGGGCTAGGGATGCACTGGGTGGAGGCTGGGGAGGGGTTCTCGCGGGGGATAACAGGGCCCAGGGACCCTGTCCCTGGCTGTGCTCTGGCAGCTACCACACCTAAGGACACCCTGTTAATTAGGAGTTGCCGGCCACGTTGAGAGTCATGCATTAACATTTTATAGGCCATTTGCTCATAAAGGAAAGCAAAGCCAACTTAATTCTTGCTGGCTTTGAGGTTTTGGCTTCACACTCAGCATATCCAAGGCAGCTCCTGTGAGGATAAAACCCCTCACATGTGGCCGTATTCATTGAGCAGGGAGGAAAGCGCTCCACTTCGGTTCCTTTGACAAAGGCTCCCAAACCTTTAATGTCCAGGCAGTAAAAACTGAACGAACCTTCCCTGGAGAATTGCAGACCCCGAAAGGAACAAGAAAGCAGAGGTTGAGGGAGGCTGGAGCAGAGGACTTGTCTCCCATTCTGCCTTTGCCACGTAAAAAACGTATGTGTTTAGATGGGAGGGAGGCACAGTCATTCAGAGAGCTTTGCATGTCCTCGGGGCTCATAGGGACTTTGGCAGGACCAGGAGGAGGATGGGGAGGGGATACAGGTCAATCTTGATCTTGTGGGGACTTTTACATCTAAGGCAAACACCAAAAATGAAGCAAAAGGCCACCTGCATCTAACATGGAAAACACAGAGTCCATCTGAGCTCTTGGCGCGGGCCTCACCGAGAGACTGTTCTCTTGCACACACGTTCAGCCATCTGGTCTTCTGGTTTAAGAGAAGAAACATAGGGCTGAAGACACACACTGGGAAATAGTAGCTGATGGTTAAGACACAGGGAAAATCATGTAGACCTGTGTACAACTATGTGTGAGTGTGTATGCAATCTATGCATCTATCTATGCATTATATATGTGTATCTATTTATCTATCTTCCATCTATATGTATCAGTCTGTCATTTATGCATCTATGTATCTGTCTATCAGTACACACACACACACACACACACACACACGCAAACACACAGCAGTCACAGGAACTGAAAAGCATTAGGAAATTTGGAAAATCCCCTCCCTTCTTCATAGCCCATAAGGTGGGAACTAGATACTGATGGGTTGTTCTGGAAATGATCAGGTTGTCAGGAGAGCATCTCAGGGTTTCAGAAGGCATGAAGCTTATCGTGCACTTGCTAAAAGTTTGTTTCCAGAAAGGTTGAATTTTTTTTTTTTTTTTTTTTTTTTTACTATTTTTCACTTCAGGAATTTGTTGATCTGGGCGTTCCACTGAGGTGGAATGATCAGATACTGCAATGACATTCATGGAGCATTTATTGTGTGCCCGGTGGGGAGCTGGGACCTGCTGTCTCTCATTGGGGATTGTCATTATTCCCACTGAATAGATGAGGAGCCCATCTGCATAGAGGGTCGAGCCCCTTGCCCAGGATCCTGCAGCTGGAAGGTGACACAGCTGGTCTCTAACAGAGTCTGTTCCCTTATGGTGCCCACACTCTCCCACCTGGCAATACAGCCATTCCCTGAATTGAGAGCCACCGTTTCCCGGGAGATCCTGGGTAAATGAGGTCTTCTGCATTAACCCCACCCGTTTCAGCCAAGAGCCCCGAGAGTCTTTATGCCCAGTTGTTTACAAGTTAAGCCAAGTGGAGAAATGCCACGGCCCATACTTGCATTAATCCCCTCACCATTAATTGTCTGACTACATTTTCTTCAAGAGGCCATGCAGTTGCTTTTCTGTTTAGCTGGTTGTAAATATTCAGCCAGAATTTGATCGGCAGTGCAATGTTATATTCCCCAAAGCTTGTGCCGTATGTGAATATTTTAATTAGGATTGTAACAAGCTATTGAGAAAGTTTGAGCTAAATTGGTTCAGCTGTTTTTGCATTAGTGAAGCATGAAAAGGAATTTTTTTTCCCCTCTATTAGAAAATATCCCTTTAAAAAACATTAAGCCAAAGCAACTGAAAATCAGCCAGTTTGGAATAGTTATGTAAAGTCAGGAGATTGGATTGAGGCTGGGATTAACTGAACAGATTTTTAAAATGTAAAATGAAGTTCAAAGAGGTTATTCCCGTTCAACCTCTTCCGTTTGGCAGCTGTTTGGAAGGAAGAAGTGGTTCTTACAAGGACCCCATGTTCTAAGAAAGGAAGGAATCTAGCAGGTTTGGATTCCTCAGGGTATCATCATCCAGGAGGGTGTACTGCTCGCCACCGAGTCCTACACTGGGTGCTTGCTCGGCACACAACCCTCACCTTCATCCGACAGACCCCCCAGACAGCACATCTCCAGCGGTGAGGCATGGCCAGACCCGCCACCTGGGAGCGCTCTGCTAGAAATCCTGTGCAGCTGGGTGGAAACTTGCCTCCTTGTTCGTGCCTCTCCCGGGACATTGAGCATTCCTTTTGGCTTTGGGAGAGGTTGAGTGAGACAGGAAGAGAAGGACATGGCTGACCAGTAGCTCATGCGAATCCTGCATGTTGCCACTACCCTGGACTGTCGGGAAACCTCTTGGCTTCTCTGAAGCCATCCCTCCCTCTCCTAGGTCTCAGGTGTGAGGGGTTGTTCCCCGCTCTGGTGGTGGTGACCTCTTCTAGCCCATCAATGGTCCTGTGTTCCCATCTCTGCAGGGACCAGACGGTCCCCTCAGGGAAACCGGAGAAACTGGGCAGCCCAGGACCCATCGCAGGGTCACAGCAGCCCTGAATGTGGGCCCAGCACGGCCAGATCTTCACGTTTTTCAGAAGAAGCCAGAAATCTGGAATTAAATGTGAAACCTACCATTATCAAATATTGGCAACAGTTCACATGTTTTTAAAACACTGTGCAGGCCCCACAAAGCAGACCCCGCTCCAGCAAGGACCGCAAGCCCAGCAGGCCTCTCCCACTTTGATTCAATGATCCTTGAGAGCAGGAACCACGGTTCTCTTTATTTTTCTCCTTGGTACCCCCTACAACACCTACATAACTGAGCACTTGGTGGTTGTTAATAATTTTTTTGAAAAAAAAGTTTTTTTGTTCTGTTCAACATTTAGAGCAGTTTTACCTAATGCATAGTGTTTATAGATGTTAGCGCTTTAACCGTTAGTTCCAGTAAGACGTGTTAATGTTATAAATAGGAATCGCCCTGATCGTCCTCTGCCTGGATATGCACACTCTGAGAAATTTCCATGAGCTAAGCCACAGGAGTGGCTCCTACACGGAGGTCTCAAACCCCTGGCCCTAAATCTCTCCTGTTACGGCTGTTAGTTTGGGATGGTCGGTGGTGCTGTCTGCTTCCCTCTCCCACTGCCCACCAGACTGTGAGTTCAGTGGGGTCTTTATCCTGCTGCCCCCTTGCTTCCCAGAAGCACCAGGCCCCGCGCCCAGCACACAGGGGCATCGGCCACGCCTCACTCCCCCAGTCCTGTGGTATTTCCCCTGAACAAGCACCCAGTGTAGGACTCAGTGGCGAGCAGTACACCTTCCTGGATGATGATACCCCGAGGAATCCAAACCTGCTAGATTCCTTCCTTTCTTAGAACATGGGGTCCTTGTAAGAACCACTTCTTCCTTCCAAAACGAGGGCAAGGCCCAGGCCTGGCTGTTTCTCCGCCAGATGCCCATGCCTATCAAAGGGCCCTGGGCGCAGTAAACATTCCATAAATACTTGTCGAATAAAGGCTGAATGAGCTATAGGTTTCCCATCAGCTCCCTTCCAATTGCTCTGCTGTTGAAACGAGGACATTTTAAATCATCAGCCTTATATTGTTAATTGGTAAAACCTGAAGTCCAGCCCCTTGTAAACAGAAGGCCCTGTATTTCTCTAGGAGAGGGTCAGGTGCATGGCCCTTCCCTATTCTGTTGCAAACCTCGCGCAGACATTGTCTGGAAAGCACGTTCACTTCTGTTTTTAAGGGCTGGTGTAGAGGCTGAGGGCAGCAGTGAGCCTGGCCTCAAGCCGAAGACAGTAATTCTTACCAAAGGGAACAATCCCATTAATGCAGGAGCTGAAGGAGAGGAAACCACATGAAACCACATAAAACAGCGTGCCCCGCAGGGAGCCGTCCTGCCAAACGCGCACCATAAATTTCAGCCTGGGTGGGATGGAGGGACAGGGCTTGTTCCATGGCGCCCCCAGCCTCTGGGCACAGGACGCCCCGCGCTAAAACATGGCAGGGGAGGGGTTATCTAATCAGAGGGTCTGCCACGCTGCCGTCCTTCACCTGTCAAGTTCAGATTGGGCAGCCAGGATGTGGAGAGAGCAAGGCAGAGGTGCCCAGAAAGCAACCAGCAAAGAAACATGCCCATATTTTACTCCCTGGCAGCCTGAGTTCATTAATTCCAAGAGAAGTTTCTGGGTCAGTGACTTATCTTGGCTTTCTTTTCATAAAGATACAGTGAACGCACACATCACCCCCACAGGAGGGGCCCTCTTAAACCTGGTGAGTTATTTACTCTGTGTCCTGGGCTCACTTTCGTAGGCGGTGCAGGGGGGCTTGTTACGAGGGTCAGTCTGCACATCCCCCCGAAATTAAGTGTGTGCATCTGCATATGTTTTCCTGTGTGTCCATGTGTGCATATGTGCGTGTGCATATCCATGTGTCTGTGTTCATGCCTGTTTCCATGTGTGTCCATGTATGCACGTGTGCATCCCTGTGCATGTGTGTGCCCATGTGTGTGCACGTGTCCGTGTACGTGTGCTCCCCGCCTTCCCTTTCCTGGGAAAACCTGCAGTAAAATGCAGATGGATCCAAGTGCCAGGTTCACTCAAGAAACACTCGCCTTTAAAACTCCTGAATTCCCAGCACTCAGATGGCCTGTGGTGTGATGAGGCTGGTTTGTTCTCACCGCTTCCTGCGTGGTGTGTGTGAAGGGCTGACAGAGGGCTGGGCTGGGGTCTTTGTTCTGCCCCACAAAGTGGTAAATGAAGCATGCGGCCTGCGTCCCTGGCGCTGGCAGACCCTCCGTGCCTTTCTTTGGGGATGAGGGATTTGGAGCCATCATCTCCTTTCCCACATGCTTCATCTTTCAGCTTTAGAGAGAAAGGCAGAAGGGAAGGGAGGAAATCTAAAGGATTCGTTTTGCACTAACTGCTCCCATTAGAGTCTGCGGCATGTCCTGATGAAAGCCGGTTGTGATGGAGGGAAATCAAAAGAGGACAACAGCGATTCCACCCCGTGAGATGGCACTTTAGAGGGAGAGGCCTTGGAAAGAAGTTCTTTATTGAGTAATTAGCCGTAATAAGCTGAGATAAGACAGCAGATCAAACAAATCCTCTGGAAGGAAAGTGAACAGAGACGATGACTTTCTGGAAGGAACAACAAATAACATCCAAAAGCTGAAATCTGGAACTCTTGGCAAGATCCTGGTTCTAAATAGAAGTAAACTGCCACACACAGTTTTCTCCTCCCATTGAACCCAAATTATAACCAGAGTCATTAAAATCCGAGCGAGGCTGCCTTGGAGACAGTCTCTCTGTATATGTGGCATCTTGGGGAAATGAGATTCTGGATTTGTTGGGAAGAGCAAAGGACACTGAAGTGCACCCCGTGTGTGTGGCATGACCAGGGTTGGAAGACAGT
This sequence comes from Eschrichtius robustus, assembly GCF_028021215.1. Taxonomy (NCBI): domain Eukaryota; kingdom Metazoa; phylum Chordata; class Mammalia; order Artiodactyla; family Eschrichtiidae; genus Eschrichtius; species Eschrichtius robustus. Next base: position 2,507,422 of record NC_090839.1, on the reverse strand, counting down.
GAAGGAATGAGTTCCTTACCCTCGAGGACCTTTCAGAGGGATGAGGGGTATGAGGTGGAGGTGGGGAGGACCCCTCAGTGGGAGGAAGCAGAAGAGATGCCGGTGGGGCTGGCGTTTGCCCATGGAGGGGCTGCGGTCGGGATCTCTTGAGTCATTTCCCAGTCGAATCCCTCCTTCCATCAGCCATTCATTCCAGGATGGTTCCCATTTATTTGTATTTGCTGTGAGCCAGGCACAGGGCTCTGCCCAGAGCTGCAGAGATAAGACGCTCCCTGTCTAGGAGCTCGGGGTCCAGGGTGCCATGGTCAAAGCAGGCTGTGATGAACACAGTAATGAAGGTCCATTTGGGGTGTCACCGGGGCAGAAAGAGGCCACCTGGGGAAGGAGTCCAGGAGGGGGGGAGTCAGAAGGACAAAGATATTCCTTAGGGCTCAGTTCTGCCCCAAATACTGGTGAGTCATGGGGCTTTCTGCATTTGACACAAAGTAGAAAAAGAATCTTTACACGATCTGTTAAAAAGCAGCTGGAATGATCAAATGCATATAAACTCAACTTTGGGAAGAACGTTTTGATAAATAAGAGCTGTACACACGTAAACTGATGATTTTTTAAACCTGCTGCCCAAGAAGAATGTAGCCTGGCCATTCCCATCTCCACAGAGTTCCAGCAGAAGGAAGGGAAGTAAAATGCAGCAGGAGGAATCCTGAGCGAGGTGTCGGAGAATTTAGATTCCAGGAAGGGAGCATCCTGTGAGCTCTGGTCCAGCCTCAGTAGCTGAGAAGCTCATGGAACCTGGGCAAGAGGGTGGCCAGTGTCAGAGTTTAGAAGCAGCGATGTTGAGACTGAAACTTTCCTGGGGGCCTGGGGGTATTTGTCATGGTGAGATTTGGAGAGAAAAGGCCACTGAAAGCTTACATCTCCATCTGCATGGAGCATGGGGCTCGCCGGATGCCCTGGAGACCCTTCCAGGCCCTTCTAGACTTTTCTAGAGTCACGAGAGTGGACGCCTCCCTTTTCCAAGAGACGTGTGCACACATGAGCTCACGAGTGGGCTGTGGCAGGGGAGGAGGAGGAGGAGAAATCATTTCTTAGCTTTCAGGACTGAATGTGTCAAAAAGAGGAAAGCGAACTTGGGGAACTGGAAGGTGAGAGAAGGTCTTGGCATGTCGTATTTGCAGATCCCTCCAGGGTATGATTTTCCGGGGGGAGGTGCATGCAGCGCCAGTGATCAAAGCAGATGAGTCCCAGACACGTTGGTTGGACCTCCTCCTTCTAATCCGCACAGCGTCTGTCGGCTTTCGGAAAAGAAAAACGCTCCCATATTAACTTGGTCTCTGATGATCGCGTGTGAAGGAGGCTAGCCCCGATTCCTTCCTTGAATGGACATCTGCTCAACAGCCGGTGCCAGACCAACGGGAGCATAGGGGCCGAGGAGAAAGAGCCAGTGTCCAGCCGGGAAATGGTGCAGGTGCGAAGTGAGGGGAGAAGGGGCTTTGCGTCCATCCGCTCTTCCACGTGTCCGGCTCCAAGCCCCCAGCATTCAGGGCACCGGGTCCAGGGCATCCAGAAAGGGTGCGTGGTGTGGGACCGGCGGTGTCTCCCCTCCAGAAGGTCAGCCCAGCATCTGGCCACCCCTCACACACTGTTCAGGCACCAGGGATTCTGAGCCTGGTGTGCGAGTGGGCTCCTGCCTTCATGCAGGTCACGGAGGGGTGACCAGCAAGCAAGTGACTAACCCGGTGGGAGCAGCTCAGATGCTGGAGGGCAGACTCAGCAGGGCTGCTGGGCGCCCTTCAGCAGCAGGGTCAGTGAGGACCCTGCCGGGAGCAGCCGTTTGGGCTGACTCCTGAGGCCGGGAAGAGCCAGGCAGGCAGCATCTCGGGAGAAGAGAGGTCTGGACGAGGGCACAGCACGTGCAAGGCCCTGAGAGGGACGGGGCGCACGCTGGGCCCCGTGGACAGCGGGAAGGAAGCTTTGAGCATGGTCAGCAGCGAGGGAAACGTGCAGACTCGGGAGATCGGGAAGCATCAGGAAAAGGGTGATGGGTGAGCAGAAGCAGCCAGGGAACGTTTCTCCGGGTGAGTGAGTTAGAATAACCGGATCTGGAAACCTTCAGGTCTGAATTGTCCAGGGCCAGCATTTCCAAGTGTCCATGTGTTTTATACACTTACCAGGAATGAACCGACAGACCAATGTCCAGCCTGAAGCAGGGCCTTGCAAAAGCATGGTGCCTGGTTCCGCAGATCCCTGGTTCTGATAGCACTCTCTCCACCTCCTTCACTGGGGCCTTTCCGATCAGTGGCTGGGCACCCCGGGAGGTGGCATCTCCCAGGGAGGCCATGTGGAAGCTCCCAGAGACGCAGCCTGTGGGCTGGGGACAAGGCGGCAGCACCCTCGAAGCCCTTTGCCTTCCTTCTGCTGACGCCTCTGAGGGCTCTCCCGCCTTCAGATAGGAGACTGGAACGTTCATGGCCCCACTGAAGCCCCAGGAGCCCCCCAGGGCCTGGCCTCTGTGGGGACTCCTCCAGCTGCGTCTGCAGGGCTCAGCCCGGGCTCTTCTCTCTTCTACAGTCAGTACGGAGGTTCTGAGGGGAGCTTGGGGCCCATCTAGCCAGGTCATAGCCCACCGTATTCCTGGATTTCAGGCTTCTGTGGGCATCCGCGTGGCGTATATGCTATCCGCAAGTGGTCAGGAACATGCACAAAATGTTGCTCTTTTAGAATCCAAGGATGGCAATCTGACCTACGCCTTGCTTCTAGTAAGTGGACTTTGAAAGGAGGGAAACATCTCTGGTTCAAACCCAAGCGATGGTGAGGCTGTTTCCGTAAGAGATAATGAAGAGCAAGGAGGCTTATATGACTCCCAGTGGTTCTCAAAGTGTGGTCCCCAGGCCAGCAGTGTCAGCACCACCTGTTAGAAATTCAGATTCTCTGCGGACCTACTGACTCTGGAACTCTTGGTGTGGGGACCAGCATTGTGTTTTAACAAGCCCTCCAGGGGTTCTGATGCACGCTGAGGTTGAGGACCCGCTGCCCTGGACTACATGTACAGACTTGCCCCATCCTGGTCGTCAGCTGGGACACTTGTAAATACACTTTCCAGGCTGGATCAGAGGCAGGCTGGTGACCTTTTCTCCTTTGATTTGGTGTGTGTGGTTGTTTTTACTTTAGTTTTTTTCCCCCTGAGATGGCTCCTGAACAATATATGAAGTATTAATGCCGACAAGAATGTATAACTATGTTTTAAAGAATAGAAAAATAAGCTCCCAACATAAAGATAGACCCTTACGCGTCCAGTAGGAGCCCCTGCCTGACTCTGAATTTTGTGTTCATCATTTCCTGTAACACATTGTTTTGTTTTGCTTGTTGAGCTTTACAAAAATGGAAAATCATACCAAATACTCTGTGATCTGGCTTTTTTCACTCAGTGCTGAGAACCAGCCTAGAAAAAGATTAACCATGTAGACTGTGGAGCCAGCCATGGGGTTCAAGTCCCAGTGCTGCCCCTGGGGTCTGGAGCAAGCCCACTCAGCCCCCTGGGCCTCTGCTTTCTCGCCTGGAAAACATGCTTCTGGTGCATTTACAAAGTGCAGTTATGTGCATCTGGTTGTGCCTGCAGCTTTTTTGTTTTTAATTTTTGGCTGCATCGGGTCTCAGTTGTGGCACGTGGACTTCTCTCTCCTTGTGGCGCACGGGCTCCAGAGTGCATGTGCTCCGTAGTTGCGGCACACGGGCTTAGTTGCCCCGAGGCATGTGGGATCTTTGTTTTCCGACCAGGGATTCAACCCATGTCCCCTGCGTTGGAAGGCGGATTCTTAACTACTGGACCACCAGGGAAGTCCCCTGTGCCTGCAGTTTTTTAAATTAAAAAATACATGTTTTATGTGACTCCCTCGTGTTGCTGTTATAGCTGTGATTTGTTCATTGTCACTGCCCCACAGCTTGTATGAATATAGTGTAATTTATTTACCTGCCTGTTGATGGACATTTGATTTGTTTCCAGTTTTTTTCCTTTTACCAGTGGTACTTCTCTGAACTTTTTTATTTCATGTTTCTCGTGTCGATGTGTAAGTTTCCCTTGTTAACAGACCCACGATGAAATTGCTGGCTTGTAGGCTAAGATCTGCTTACTTTCAACTTTAATAGAAAACATCACATTGTTTTCCAAAGCGATTGGGAAAACAGACACTCCCATCAGCAGTGTATTAGAATTCCTATCACTCCAAGTACTTTTCAGTCTTTGGCCCGATATTTAAAAGATGTTTGACTTGTCACTGGGTGGTATCATTTCCATTTCCAAAATTCTTAATGAGGTTGAACATCTTTTCATATGTTTGCTTGACCTTTTTCTTTTATTTCTGTTGTTAAACTTTAGTTTCGGTCTTTTACTCATTTTTCTGCTATCATTTCCTTACTGATCTATAGTAGTTTTTTTGTATACTCTAGATACTAATTCTTTATTAGATTTGTTTTGGGAAATATTTTCTCCCTACTGGTATCCTGTCCTTCAACTTTCCTTATGGTGTCCTTTGGTAAACACAAGTTCTTAATTGAGTGCTGGGGAAGTTATCAGTCATTTTCTGTATACATTGATTTTTTTGTGTGCCTTACTTAGGAAATTCTTCCAAAGTCATATAAATATTCTGCTACATTTGTTTCTAAAATTTTTCTAAAAGTTCAGGTTTAAGTTCTTCAACCTTTGGGAACTGGTTTTGTCAATGACGTGAGCCAGAAATCCAATTTCACTTCATTCTTTATGAATAGCTGATTCTTCCAGACAGTAGATTGGGTAACTGTTCCTTTCCCTACTAATTTTCAATACCAGTTCTTCATATGGAAATTTTTCATATGTGTGTGGATGTGTTTCTGGATTTTTTATTTGTTGAAACCTGCACCAGTGCCACCCTAGATTAATGAAGCCCTTATTCTTAAGTCTCGGAGTGGCGTAGGCACAGTTCCACCTCATTCTCACCAAGACCGTCCTGCCTATTCTTGATCCTTTGCTCTTCCATAGAAAAATCTCTTTCCACAAAAATAACTCTGAAATTTTAATTAGAATTTCTTTGAACCTCAAGGCCAGTCAGGTGAAAACTGACATATTTACGCTAGAGATTTATTTCTCCATTATGCAAATATTCTAATTTTTTCTGTAATATTGTATAATTTTCTCCCTAAAGTCCTTGCATATTTCTTGTTAAAGCTACTTATGGTTACTTCATACTTTTTATGTGATTAGAAACAGCATCTCTTATTAAATTACATGTTCTACCCATTCTGTGGTATTGAAAAGCAATGAACACTTGTAAAATTCTATCTAGCAATCTGTTCAGTTTCTTATTTCTAATAAATTATAGGTTAATTGGGGTTCTTCCAAGTGGATAATCATATCATCCATGAATACTATTATTTTTGTTTCTTCCCCATCTTTGTATCTTTGACCGTCCTTCCTTGTTAATCAGTCAGTGTTAACTAGAGACATCAGTAGCAGGTGACTTTGTCTGGTCCCTCATCTAAAGACTCTAAGGACTCATCGTTAGATGGTGTTTGCTGTATGTTTAACAAGATATTCTTCATGAGGTGTAAGAAGGGGCTCTTTCATTCCCAGTTTGCTATGACATTTTCTTGGGACTTTTTTCCTTCTGTTGAGATAATCTTGTAATTTCCCTCTTTAATCTGTTCGCGGAGAAAATTGCATGAATACACAAATTTGCGTCGCTGGGATAAACTCTGCTTGGCCATGGGAGCAACTTGCTGGATTTAGTTTGCGGAGTTTTACATCTGTGCTGAAGAGGAAGATTAACTGTAATTTATTCTTGTAATTTTCTGGCTTGATTTTGGCATTAAGGTTATACCAGCTTTGTGAAACCAAATGGGGAGGGCTCCCTCTTTTTCTGCTCTCTAGGGAAATTATATAGGATTAAAATCCTCTCTTGATTGCTTGGTAGAACTTACCTGTAGATCCCCCAGGCCATGTTTGCTTGTGTGCACTCACATGTGTGAATGTGTGGGCGTGCATGTGTACACATGCGTGTGTGTACATGTGTGTATGAACACTATTGGTGACCAGCTTGTTTTCTTCGGTGATTAGAGGACCAGTAGGTCCTACTTATCATCCTGCTTATTGCTGAGCTCCTGCGTCTAGTTCATCTCTAGCAAGTGTCTGCAGCATTGGGTCTCATCTTAAGGTGAGGCTCCTGTCTTGGTTTAGAGTCCCCTAAAAGGAGAGCCTGCCACAAGGATGGGGTGCAAGCTGCTTATTTGGGGGATGAGACCAGGAAGCTTAGGGAGGGGTGACAGAGCAAGGAGGAAAACCAAAAAAGGATGTATTAATGGGGGTCACAGACTTGAGGAACTTCAGCTCAGTCTCTCTGGGGACCCCCTAGGAGGCCACATAGATCCCACTGCAAGGAAGGAGGAGGCCAGCCTTCACCCAGCACCCCACCCGCCGGTCACTGGCTGGGGTGTCCACCCGGCAGGCCCAGTCTGCCCAGACACTGACTCACAAGTGTCCCAGCCTCAGTCACACTGGGGCCCAGGGTTATGGGCAGGGCTCCCGAAGTATCCTCTAAGGTTCCCCTGAACACCTGGTCCCGCGAGCTCCCCGGGTCTGAACACATCTGACGCTTGTCTTTGGTTAACTGCTTGCTCTGTGCCAGATAGTTTCCAGAGCTGAAGGCGCCCCAGTAAATGAGGTTGACATTAAGACAAGCTAGTAACTAAGGAGGTAGATGCACGAGTCAGCCTCAGAATTCCAGCTGCTTCTAAGCGAGGCTGGTTAGAAGAGCAGTGTGTACAGTAAGGGAACATGGTGAAGAGACACGGGACCCAGCCTGAAGGGGCTCCTGCTGGCCCTGTCTGGGGACATTTGAGAATCAGAAACAAATGATGAATGAGGACAGTAGTGGGTCATATCCTATAGAATAAGGTAAGAATCCTGGAGTCCACACTGACATTAAAAAAAAAATGACGGTGGGGAGGGGCACAGCCTCCTTACAGCAGAACATCAACTAATGAATGAGGAGTGAGTGACGGACCCAGAAAATCACCGTTTAACAAGCACATAATAATAGTTGATTTAGGCAGGAAGCGCCAGTAGGTGCTAAATCTAGTTGGTGAAGGTTGAGGAGCAACAGGATGTGTATATAATACCTCCCTGAAGATACTGTTTATAAGGTTAAACAGTCAGTTTCATGGGAGAAACCTGGCAGACACCGTCTTGCGAAGTGATCGAAGTTGATATCACCAGAAACAGAGCAAATCATGACCACGTGCCTCCTGGCATAAGGCACTGAGAAGGACACAGCATCATTCTGTGGTATCCTTAAATATCCTGAATTTACTCATGGGGAACTATCGCACAAACCCAAATTGAGGAACATTCTATAGTAACATTTACATTCTATACTGTCTAAATCATGAAACACAGAAACTGATTAAATTTCCAGTCAAACAAAATCTGAGTGGAAACAACAGAGTACAATGCCTGATCTGGGATTTTTTTTTCTTTTTTCTTTTTTTTTTTTACTGAAGGACATGCTTGGGACAGCTAGTGAAATCTGGGTAAGGTCTGTAGATTAGATTATAATATTGAGTCAACGTCCTGATCTTGATATCTGAATTGGGATGTGTAAGAGGATGAACTTGGTTCTAGAAAATATACATTAGAGTATTTATTAGAGATCAAGCAAATGGGGTTAAGGAAATCTACGTGAAGGGAATATGGGAATTATTTGTCATATTCTTATAACTTTTCTGTAAGTCTGAAATTATATTGAAATAAGAGTAAAAAAAAAAAGTACGTGAGCAATGTCAGATTCAGAGAGATGGGAACCAGGGAGCTCTTTAGATCAGATGGTCAGAGAAGACCCCTGCAGAGGCACCATTTGAGTTGAGACGTGAATGAGGAGAAGGCAGCAGCCACACTGATTAGAGAGAGCAGAGGTGCAGGTGGCCACAGTGCAAAGCCTTTCAGAGTCCTGGGGACACGAAAAGGCCCTGTCTTGGGGCTTTAGCTCAGGAGGAGGGGGGATAGTGGGAGAGGGGCAGGAACCAGAGCACGGGTAGGATGTGGATTCTTTCCTGGGTATTGGGGAGCCTGGGGGAAGGTTTCTAAGCAGCACAGTGTCTGGTGCGTCACTTGTCTGCTGCTGATGGGAGAACTGATTGGGGACCAGGTGGGGCTTCCAGCCAGGAAGGCCATTGCTGCCATCCAGGTGGAGCTGCCATCATGCTGGAGGCCCACACCTGGCAGAGCAGTGGGGGAGGGACATGCAGAGGAGTGGGCGGTTCAGATATGTTCTGCAGGTGGAGCTGGGGGGCCCCGGGGGGAGGGGAGGCTCAGAGATGACCCTGTCCTTTCATCTTGAGCACCTGGGTAGAGAGCTGGGCTGAACCCGGAGTCTCTGTGCCTTCAAGGAGCTCCTGGCTCTGAGATAAATGCCGATGGTGGCCTGCGTGATGCACGCAGGATGGGAAGGAGCTGGTGGCGGGCATGGGGCGGTGGAGGGGGGGGGCATTCTCCGAGGCCAGGGCATCCAGGGGCCTTTATACCTCCCATGGCCACGCCTCCTCCCTCTGACTGGCAGGCCTCTGACCTCTCGTGGGTCACTGTTTGCACCGAGATGGGGGATTTCATCCTCAAAGGTCCGGGACCAACTATTCGTTGGTTCTAAGTCCTGGAGAAGGAGTCAGACGCTGCCAGCCCGGGCTTGTAACATGACCACGTTAGGATAAGACAGATCATTCCGGTGAATTGCTTAAATACCGATTGCATCTCTTACTTTGTAAATAAATCAGTGGTAAATTTTTACAGTATTGTTTTTACAGAGGCTGTAATGTGAAGACAATTTTTCCCCCTGTCGCCTGGATATTAAGCTCTTTAATGAGAGTACCCAAAACGACTCCGTAAAACTTGGTTTGGAGTAGGCTGCGGTGAGGCTTAGTGCTGTGCCCAAGCAGTGAGGGGTCCGGGAACCGATGGCGACCCTCTTGTCCGAGCCGGGAAACAGCAGAGCGCCCGCCTTGGTCCTGTCTCTCGGCTCTGCCCCGCCTGTCCCCCCAGGATGTCAGCCGTGAGGGTGGTGGTCACTTCCTGGGAAAGAGTGGGAACGCACAGCTTGGGGGTTTTTATTTGGGAGCCTGCCTACTTTTTAATTGGCCTCGGTGTGAATGAATGGATTCGTTCTGTGTGCAGCGAGCAGGGCTGGGCGCTGGAGCGTGTAATCTGATCGCAGCCTGGTGCACAGGAGCCCTGCACAAGCCTCTGGAGCCGCCCTGATTGCTTTGGCCGCAGGCTGCACAGGGCCTGGCAGGGACCGTGCGGGGGTGGTGGGGGGAGGGGAGAGGAAGCACACTCGGCCCTGGCGGGCCTCCACGCTGAGTTTGGAGGCCAAAGGGCACTTTTGTCAACTTGCAGCATCTCCTGGAGACCACCTTGGGGCCTGTGGTCCTGGGGGGAGGGCGGAGAGACAGAGTCTCTTCCTGGGACAGCCCCATACACACACACACACACACACACACCGCCGGCATCCAGGAGGCACCAGTAGACTCCCTGCTTCTCACTCAGGAACTGGGCGACTCTGCAGACATGCTTCAAACTGCCAGGCCGCCGTCCAGCCAGCACAGGCCATCCAGCTCGCGTGGTGCGGACAGACCATCTGGTTACGCTCCAGACTCCTCCTTGTTTCTCTCTCGGGGGCTTCTCAGCCCTTCGGCCGTTCTGCGCTTGAACACCTCCCTCCCCCCCCCACCCCCGACCCCCAGGGCCCAGCAGGCCTTTGTTGCAGGGTCCACACCTCCACGCGGTGGCATGTGTGTGCTTCCAGCTTGGTCACTGGATCGCGGCCCTGAGAGTGAGGGCTGTGTGTTCCTGTGGGACCCCAGAGCTGCACCGTGGGAGCCCAGCGGAAGACTCGGGTGCCGGAAACCGGCTTCACCGCAGTGTCGGGCACATCTCGGAGGCAGGTTTAGCATCTGAGATCTCCCTCTGCCATGATGTGGCTCCGTCTTCTGCCCCTCACCTCTGCCAAACATTTGCTGCTGTCATCTGGGGACACACACCAAGCCGGTCTCGTGAAGATGACTCAGAAGTGGGGTTTGATCCGGTGTTTGTAAACACACTGCCCATTTCAGGTGAAAGAAATCACTCTACGTGAATCCAAGTTCCCACGCTGGGATTCCACGTTCCCACGCTGGGATTCCACGTCTGAAGTCAGTGCTTTTGTTCCACGTCTGTGATCCTCTGTCCACCTCTGACACTTTGTGCTGGTCAGGACTTTTGGCCCCAGAAGAAGCACGTGGCCAGCTTGGCTGCCCAATCGTCCCTGAGGGCCAAACGCCACGCCCTCCCAGGCCCCGTCCATCCCTTGTGTCTGAGTCAGCCCCTGTCCTGCAGTCACACGGCCGGGGCGTGGCCAGAGTCACACACAGCTGTGTCAGGACCTGGTACCCTAGCCTTTCCTGCCCAGTATTCATGTCCAGAGAAAACCAGCAAGGCCGGTGCCTCAGCACACAGGCTCTGTCTGTCTCTCAGTCACCGCAGTCTTGCCCGGGTACTGTGCTCCGTGGGCATTGCTCCCTGTAGTTTCGGGAAATCTGCTTGCAGGTACAGTGGCTTCACTTGGACCAGGAGTGGCAAATTCCTCTCTCGATAAAGTGGGAGCAACCAGGAGCAGCCTCCAACCTGGCTGGACCGCTGGCACCTCGGCAACACTCGTGGGCCCGCAGAGATCTTGGTCACCCTGGCACCACTTCGGGGGGACCCCCAGGCTGAGCCTCCCCGGCACCAACCCCAAGCCAACCAGCTATCAATATCATCTCACATGAGGAGCAAACTTTGTCCCCTAGGCCTTTGCCAGGTGGAAGGAGGGCCAGCTCTTTAGTAGTAGGACACGGTCACTGGGTTAGAATGCAACATCGCCTGTCTGGGGTCAGGCCAAAAGTGCATTGCAGTTCCTGGAAATGAGATTAAATGTTCTAAACCTGCAGCATAAAGGAGCAGTCAGGCCAGATCCCGTGTCTTTTATGTGCCTGTGCAATGTTTCAGATTTTTGTTTTTTCATTTAGATGTCAACACTTAATCATATTTTTCATAAAAATCGTGATTTCTGGCTTGTTTTCTAACACAGTGGAGGCTCTGGCTGCGGGGCCCATTCCTGCTGGCAGGGATGGCCGGCTGGGGCAGCAGTGGCCCTTGGTCGGGATGGGTTCCCTGTGTCGTCACCGCACCCACCCAGCCGCGTGTCGCCCGGGATAAAGTCGTGTGCCTTTGTGCATGTGACACTCAACACCAGTCAAGTCCGGGGCCCAGGACAATCACAGCTCTGAGGGGAGAGCCAGCGAAGATCAGTGAGCAGGAAGGCTGGCTGCACCGTTTCGCACCAGATGAGTGAAACAGGCTGTGCCCTTTCAGTCGCTCATTTTGAATTCTTGCACTCATTCAAGGGCTCCTTTTATTCTAAAAACAGCAATGATATTCTTTGTTCTTTGCAGATAATGCAGCGGACTTTCGTCCTGGGCCTCTCAGGACCATTTAGACTTAATCGAGAAAAAGCAGCAGATAAAACTATAGAAAACCCTCGCTGTCTCTGACCTCCCCGCTAAACAGGATTAGAAACCAGAAACCAGGGGCCATCACTTCTCATACCAGGCTTACACCTGAATTGTCTGGTGACCTTGGCCATTTGGGGGGGGCGGGTATCGGGGCTATTTTGCCAACTGTGAAATCACAATCATAATTCTTCCCTTCTGGATGCTACTGGGTTGAAAACATCAAGGGCAACATAAGTGCTCAGTGTGATTTATTCAAATGCGTGGTGGCACGAAGAGGTGGAAATACGTGTGTAACTGTGTAAACTCTTCGGACTCACATTAAACACGTGGGACCCCCTGGCCTCTGCAGAAAATGACGGAACAGGCGTGGATGCTGCTACTCACAGAGCAGGGGATGGTCCCTGGGTGCAGGTGCCGGCGCCTGGGGCTGGGGTGCACGTGGCGGGTTTGGGAGCGCCTAGAGCTACGAGGATCCTGGTGCTTTGACAGATCAGCCCCTCTGAGTTTTTAAACGTTTGTCAAACACCTGCTATGGATCAGGAATGGATCTTGGTGCTGGTTTTCTGACAGTAGGATGGCACGGTCTCTCCTGAGGAGCTCACGGGCTAATAGGGGAGAAAGATTTAGAAAATGAGCTCAGTGCCACATGATACAGAGGAGAGGTATGACCCCTTCACACACAGGATCCGGGAAGGCTGCTCAGAGGAGCTGATGGCCAGGCTGGGGGGTGGGGAGGGCGTGAGCTGTGAGGTCGACCAGGGCATCGCTTCACAGCAGCGTAGCATGTCAGGGCACACCTGGGGAGTTCCCAGGGAGTCCAGAGAAGGGGGTGCGCTCGGGGTTGGAGTTAAGAGTGTTGACTTGAGTCGACTGCCTGGACTCAGGTCCTGGCTCCTCCACTTGCTTCCCCTGTGGCCTTGGACAAGTTACGTAAGTTGTCTGGGTCTCTGTTCTCTCAGCCGTAAAATGGGATAAAAATACCCACCTCACAGCGTTTTTATAAGGTTGGTACTTAAAAGAATGCTTGGCATCTATTAAGTGCTCAGTAAGGTTAGATGGTGATGGTGGTCCTTGTGGTAGAGATGGTGCTAGGTGATGGTGGTGACCATTACAGTGGTGGTTGTCACGCTGGTGGTGATGAAGGTGATGGTGGTGGTGATGACCATAGTATTGGAGGTGATAGAACTGGTTCTGGGCTGGTGGTGGTGGTCATAGTTCATAGTGGAGGTGATGGTGGTGGTCCCTGTGGTAGAGATGGGATTGGTGATGGTGGTGATTGTATGATGGTGCTGGTGGTTATGTGGTTGTATGGTGTTGATGATGGTGGTGGTGATGTGGTAGAGATTGTGGTCCAGGTGGCGACTGTTGTTGTGTGTTGGTGGTGAAGATGGTAGAGTGGGTGATGAGGTTCTGTTGTCTGCACCCCACTGGTGTTGGTGAGGTGAGCATAGAATCCGTGAGAAAGTAGCCACGAGGATGAATCACCCTGGAATTCTGTGGTGTGGAAAGCGAGTGCTGTTAGAAAAGGTCTCGGGAGAGGGAGGGCCAGAGTAGCGGGGGTCGTCTTCCTGGAGAGAGCGAGGCTCGGACCGGGACTAGGAAGGGAGGCCAGCTTGCCCAGGTTGGAGAAACGGCCCCAGCGCAGGTGTGGAGGTTGGACAAGCCTGGGGCCAGCAGAGCGAGCGGGCGGGATCGAGGGGGTAGGGGGCGGGAGCCATGGATTTGGGCATGGTGAGCATGGGAGATGCCATTCAGATTAGCCGTGGGGGGAGGGCCTTCCCTGGAACAGCCGCTTCCTGTGTGTTCTTCCCCCTGTGGTTCGCGTGGTCCCTCCTTTCTGTGGGACCAGCCACGGACCCTCCGGCCAGCCCCGGGAGGGGTGCTGAGATTTCCACGGCACAGGGGAAGGACACAGGCTCAAGGGTGTGGCAAAACTTCTCCGAGTCACCCAGGTTTGTGCGCCAAGACAGGACCGCAGGCGGCGTGAGCCATCCCCACACGACCGCTCCTCCCAGAAGGTTCCCTTGGCGGGTATCCTGGTCCCACCAGCTTCCTGGGTGGTCCCCACGGAAGGACGTGTTTTCTGAGTCGAAAGCCCGCTTCTCCTGCCTGTAGGGCCGCCTCCTTCATCCCCACCCGGGAGCACTAGTTAGGCAAGCTCGGAGCCGTAGGACGATCAAAATACGAACGTGCGCCCACCACCAGTACGTGACGGGCGGCTGCTGTCGTTCTTGTCTGCGTTGCCAAGGTAACTGGGGATTTGGAAGGGACGGCTGGTGACATATTTTGCAAGCAGCGCTCTGTAATTATTGAAGACTTTGAGGCTTGATCTAAAACTGAGCAGGGAGCGTGGGGAGCGTGGCCGTCTCTAGTGGCCTGTTCGCCGAGGAGCTCGGGCTGCCGCTTCTGCTTTTCCCGCTTCCTTTAAAGAATGCCGCGGGTGGGGACTCCTGGGTTCTGGCAGGTCCAGAGGGTCCGGCCCCGTGTGTGTCCGTGGATGGCCGAGTTGTTGGGTGGCCTCTACCCTTCTGTCCCTGTCTCTCCCACTTGCACCCCTGGCCTCAGTGCGAAACCCTCCAGCACCAAGACTTTGCCTAGTGCCACTTGGATGAGAAGTGATCGTTAAGGTGAACTTGAAGTGTCATTGACCCTAGGGGGTGTTTGGGATGCTCTGGATGGTACTGGGCCCAGGGGCCCTCCCACCCTGCCCAGGTGGGGACCTTGCTGCTTTAGCCGCCTCAGTGCACATAGGGACGGAACCCATCCCCATCCCAAAGCCCCGATGCCCCTGGGAGCTTTGAGTAAAACTGACCTCATGCAAATTCTAAGAGCCTTTGGCGCTTCTGTCTGGAAGGAAGGGAAGCTGGTCTTTCTCCTCGCAGCTCAGATCTGAAACAAAACCGCCTGCCAATGGCTTTCCGTAACCAACTGACCGCGTCGCTTCCAAACCTCAGAGTCTTTAATCAGGTCCGAAGGGCGTGCACCGAATTCTCAGAAACAATTCCGTGTTAAGCTCATTTCATGTCCCTTTCAGAACCAGAAGCTCCTAGGCTGTTACGATGTAGGAATCACGGTTTAAGGTTTAAGGCAACCCTTCAGCGCCCTGTAAATGGCGCTACCATCCCTCCCCGTCTGACTTCCTAAGGTGGCGCCCCACACAGGCCTGGACCTCCCTGGGTCCACTCCTAGGGCTGTGGCTGAAGAGCGGTCAGCATGGTCCCTGTAAGGAGTGGGTGGGCAGGTCAGGGGTCCCTCCTTGTGTCCCCATATGTGAGCAACACTGTGACCGCTCTGTCCTTTCAGTTCTTAATGTTGTGTTGGTTTTGCTTGATCTGAATGAACATGTTTGGGGAAAAGGGTTCTGCAAGTTTCATTGGGCTACAGATTTCCTTCCTTGAAAAGTTTGGACGTACAGTGGACTAGGTTCCTGAGGCTGCTGTAACAAGGTGTGGGCAGGCTCGTGCCCCCTGCAGGCTCTGGGGGAGGGTCCTTCCTGCCTCTTCCAGCTTCTGGGGGCTCCAGGCATCCCTGGGCTTGTGGCCGCATTCCTCCAAGCTCTGCCTCTGTCGTCACAGGGCTTCTCTCCTCTGTGTGTCTCTTATAAGAATCCTTGTCACTGGGTTTGGGGCCCAACCAGATAATCCAGGATATTCTCTTTATCTCCAGATTCTGAATTACGTCTGCAAACTTTCTTTTTCTAAATAAGGTGACATACACAGTTTCCAGGGCTTGACACGGACGTATCTTTTGGGGAGGGAGCATCATTCAGCCCATCACGTGTAGTTTTGGATGGAGGGATGAAAGATGGCTTAGCATAACCGATAAACTTCTACTTTGACAGATTTACAGGGAAGTTGCAAAGATAGTACAGAAAGGTCCCTTCACCCAATTTCCCCTACCTATAACCTGTCACATGACTCTAGTACAGCATCACAAGCAGGAAGTTGACAATTGATAACAGTCCTCATATTGGAGGCATAATTTTCTTTCGAGGGCTTAATTTCAAGTCAGAGAGATGTGTGTTTACATCCCAGGCCCCCGCTTCATAGCTGTGTGACTTTAAGTAAAGTCTTCACCATCCCGACCCCAGGGTTTTGTTTTTTTTTTTTTACTTATGAAAGGGGAGTTTGAGAATGCCAGGTACGGTAATTGTGAAAATTAGGAGGTGATACGGATGCTGGGCTGCAGCATCTCGCCTGCCTGTGGCATGGCGGGGGCGCTTCCTTTTGATAGATGAAAGCTGGAGCTTAGAACATGGTGCGTTTCAGGATCTGCTCCTTGGGAGGGTCTGGAGATCAGACGTGGAACACACACGTGGTTTCGGAGTGAGCCCCTCAGCTGGGTCTCTATGGCTCCAGGAAAAGCTCTGCTCTCTCAGCCCCTGATGGGCAAGCCCACAGGACAGAGCTACCTTAGCTGGCAGTCAGCCATGCAAAGTATTCCTGCACTTCTCCCAAATACCAAGCAGAACAGAATAGTTACAATACATCCATGATTTTTATAGTTATCAAAGTTAGTCCAGTGTTTGCATCTGCGTAGGAAAATCCTGAAGGTCATGGTCATTAAGCAAATTGGGAACCTCCTCTCCCTGAGGGAGAAGGCACTGGTGGAGGTGCTCTGATGGCTGGTACTTAAATACCCTGTCCCTCCCTGCAGTTTACAGTATAACTATCACTTTTTGCAACCTAAAATGGAGGAGAGGGATGGTCCTACTTTAAAAAAAAAGGATATTCAGATGCCTCATTAAAATGCACTGATTTGACTAAGGATCCTTCTAAGGAGCGATAGAAAAATTGCAGTGACATTCTTTCCCGTTCTCACTGTTGAGCCAACTCTACTCACCGCCCGTGTGCTGGAACAGTCTTTGTTTAAGTCCCCACTGCAAGTTTTAGAAGGAAGTGTCAACTTCAGGAATATAAAACAAGAAGAAGAATCACTTCAGGTAGCATTGCTTAGAGCGGAGACAAATCATTCAAAGAAAATCAGACGATAATTGGCCTTTGTTTAAAGTGGAGAGTTATGCAGATAAGGATGGCGTAGATAATTTTGTGGCAGACTTTTTTTTATTACACAGACTAATTTGATATTGTCCTGGGAAGCCGTCCCTTTGAATAGTCAACAAAAGCAACAAGGCACCTGGAGAGGAGAAGGTATTAAGGGTATTATTTTTGCATAATTTATATTCGGTGACAGCCATCGCCTGCTTCACTTCATCACACGTTTACGGGGAGACTGCTCAATTCTTCCGATCTCATTAAGCTATTTGTTCATTGTAATGAATGATTTTAATGTACAGCATTAAGGTTATGCCACACTGAACTGTTAAAAAACCCCATCTTACTGTACACATTTTAGTGTTTGTGGCTAAATTAATACCTTTATTGCTGCCTCATGGTTGAACGGACACCGTGTGGATGAATCACACCCTCTCCCTTGCCTCCCGGTCCTGGGCCACGTCTTCATGGAGCTGCGATCCTCTCACAGACGCCGTGTCTGTGGACAGATGCATTGTCCGTTTTGCGTAAACTCACAAGGTTCAGGGACTCTTCTTTGCAGACTCTCCTTCTCCTCTGCCACCTCCCGCCTGCGTACACCCCTCCCTGGATCCCTCAAGATGATGTTGGCAAGTTGCAAAGACAGGAAGATGCGGTCTTTCCGGGAGATGGAAGGGCAGTTCTAATAAAAAGCTGTCATTCACAAATCCAGATCCACTGTCACACGACATGCATTTTAAAGACCATATGAACTGTTAAATGGCTCAATATGGGCGTGCTTTTTACAACTGGGAGGTTTTTAATGGTGAGAAAAGGGGGCGTGGGACCTATCATAGCTTTGGCCAAGGAGAAGTTTGGTGTTCCACAAAGAAAGATGGCATCAGGGCTCCTTCAGAGTTCTCCCTGCTGCACCTGCTTCAGAAGCCACCAGCAACAATCACCCAGAGGAGGGAAGGGCGTGGGCGAATGTGTATGTAATGAGAACACTTTTTAATCTTTTATAATCTAGCAAATATTTGAAAGCTACAAGCCATGCCGAATGACATCGCCACCATCTGAAAGCGGCAGATGCAAGTTCAGAATGGTGCTTTGCAAGGGGAAGCTTGGGCAGGCCTCTAAACGTGGAGGGGGGCGGGGGGCCTGCTCTCCCAGCGGCCGCACCACCACCTCCGGATGGACTTCCTGATGCCTGAGCTCTCCCTAATGTGTCCTTTGAAGGAGCCACGAGGGTTTCACCCGGAAAGGTCACTAGGACATTTGTGAGTAACACTCCATGTGAGAGCCTGCTCCCTTTACAGGTGATATCACCAGGGCCCAATCAGGAGCGTGGGCTTTGAAATTTAAGGGAGAAAGATGCGTTCTTCGGGAGAAAGCAAATGCAGACGTTTATAACAGTTACTCTGGGCTTGTTTTAGACCATGCGGAAGTAATTAGTCCATTTCACATAACCCAGCAGTCGACGATAAACAAAAACATCCACGTAGAGGATTCTTTAGTTTTAGAGGAGGAGGAATGAGGGAAGAGTGTCCTCCGTGCCCCCCCCCCCCGCCCCGCCCCGCCCCCCACCCCGCCCCGCCCCCCACCAGGTGGCTCGAAGCTCAGGACAAAGTGACAGCATTACTAAGGAGGAATCCAACAGACTCAGTAGGGCCTGGACCTTGGAAAGTCCCACTCTGAAAATTTGAGCCACCCACCTGCCCACTCAGAGGAATGTTGAGTTACTTACTTCTTTTGTTTTCTCCCAATCCGATTTTTACCTCATCAAGTAAAGGGGAAAACCTCAACCAGAAAATGTCTTTCAGAGAATTATTTGAAAACACCGTTATCAGCAGAAATGTCTAATAGAAGGGATACCTGCTACCTCTGGCCAAATCCTTCATTTAATTAGAGGCTCAAATGTAAAAATAAGACGTGAGAACTAGAAACAGATTTCACTTGCTGCTTGTTAACTTTCTAGATGCTGAATGGAATTTTCAAGCTTGGTGGTGCTAACTTACTATGTAAAGACCAGGGGCTGGGGCGTGGGGTGCCTTTTTCTTTGGGAAGATAAGAAGGAGAGACGCAGGCTCTGAAGGGGGCGCATGTGAGCACACAGACAGGAGGCCCTGACGTGGAAGGAGCCAGCCCCGGGCGTGGACGTCCCCGTGAGCAGGTTACCAGGGTCTCCTTCGCCACCCCCCTAAAAAGGCAGAGGGCGTGACAGTGGTGTTGGTTTCCTGGGGTCACAACGAATTATCGCAACTGGACGGCTTACAACAAAAGTGTATCCTCTCACCACTCTGGAGGCCAGAAGTCTGAAACCGAGGTGTCGGCAGGGCCAGCTTCCTCTGAACGTCTGGAGGAGGGTCCTTCCTGCCTCTTCCAGCTCTGGTGGCCCCAGGCATCCTTGGCCTGTGGCCACATCCCTCCAAGCCCTGCCTTCGTCGTCACATGGCCTCTGTGTCCTATCTTCTGTCTTCTTATAAGGACGCTTGTCACTGGACTTAGGGCCCACCCCAGTCAGGATGATCCTTAGCTCGATCACACCTGCAGAGACCCCTTTTCCAAATAAGGTCACATTCACAGGGTCCAGACATGATGTATCTTTTGAGGGGACGCCATTCGTCCCACTTTGTGGCCCAAAGTAGGGACAGTGGGCGCACTGGAGGCGTTGTCGGGACTGACACTGGGGCAGAAACCTGAGACTGGAGTCAGGGTCACTCCACAGCGTGGAAACTGGGTCAGAACCGAGCCACAGGCGGCCCGGGTAGGGCTGCTGAAGAGGTGGCATCGCATCCAGGCCCCATCCAGCGATGGAGAAGCCCCACGCTGACGAGGGGCCGGGGGTCAGTTCGCTGCCCTAGTTCCAGGAGCTGGCCAGTGAGCTGGGGAGCTGGGGGCCCCGCGAGTCTCCTTGAACTCGTGCCCAGATGTCTTACAGCTTCTCCCACCTCCACCACCCCGTGCCTCCTGACGTTCTGTCCGACCCTTTGTCTCTGCACAACGTTCTAAATAATCCCTTCTGACCTGCCTTCCAGCTCACTTTGCCCTCCCACCAGCCCTCCTGCTGCGGTCCTGGCACGCGCTGAGCCTACGCTAAGCGCTCATGCCTTTGGGGGAGCAAGGAGGGAAGGGAGGGTCTTGAGGTCTCCGATGGGCAGACGAGACAGGGTGGTGCTGTGAGGTCACGGGGGCCCGGATTCCCTGGCTCTGCCATTATGCAGGGGCTTGGACAGATTCTTCCACCTCCGAAATGCTTAACGTCCCCCCGGGGACGGTGCGTGTGCTCCCAGATTGCTGTCGGGGTCGAATGAGGGAGCTTTGCCGAAGTGTTCAGCACGGAGCCTGGCACGTAACAAAGAGCTCAAGTCAATAAACGGTAGCTGCCGACCTTGATATTTGTGTCTTCAGGAAACTTGATTTTTGAACCGCAGGCACCAAAGGGCTTCTTGGAAGAGGTCAAAGCTGGACCTTCCAGGGAGACCAGGTGTGGCCCGTGGTACCCAGAGGAGGGAGCACTAGCCGTCCTGGCAGTCCACCCGCATGTGACCTGAGAGGGGCAGAACCCACCCAGCCCTCCTGTGACTGACCTTCCATCCCCTGATTTGGGTGGGATTCTTCTTAAATTTTGCCATTTTGTTAAAAAGAATGATAAAAGGAAAATATACCCGTGGTTAGAAGAAAAAGAAAAACCTTGCAGGTCAGAATGATTGAAGGTGAAAGATGCATGTCCCTCGTCCCATCTCCAAGCCTGCTAGTACACCCCACTGATAGAGCAGACACCCCATTCTAGCTGATCTGTAAATTAAACCAAGTATACCATTAAATTAATCCTAACACTTGATTCATGGCACATTCTCATTTTTATAAATTCATTTTTAGTAATAACCCCCTAAAACAAGAACATAGACAGCGTTTGCACCCACCTTCACGGCCCCTCCCGCATACCCTATCCCCACCTCCCACTGCCCCGCCCCTCACCTCCCCTGCCAGGGAACCACTGTCCTACATCACGCTATCTTCTGTTCCCAGTTTGCCTTCTAATACGCTTTTATCACATCTGAATGTTTCACTGAGAAGTATATATTCCTTGCTTTTGGTTATTTTAATTTTAATAAATGGGCATCTTTGTACATAATTTTTGGGCACTAAGTGTTTTTCACTCAAAATTATTTTGGTAAGGGTCAGAAAATGTACCTTTTGACCACCATCTAACGCTCCGTTAATGTGAGTCCCACAGTTTGTCCACACCCCCGTGTGTGGACTTCAGGGTGTGGTCCACGTTTCCATGGGCACATAGGTGAGTTTCTCTCGCTTGAGTAGAGGCTGAGGAATTCGAATGTTCCACACGTCGTGATCATGCCCGATTACTCTCCAAAGTGTAAATAACAAAATATACTCCCGCGAGTCCCGGCCAAGGAGCCTGGTCCTCGCACCCCCATCACATGTGGCGATGCCGCGCTGCTTAATTTGTGCACTGGGACGGGTCCAAGATGATATCGTGACCTCTGATTTACATACTATTGACAGCAAACATGATTTACCATCTCCTC
Source organism: Eschrichtius robustus (assembly GCF_028021215.1). Classification (NCBI taxonomy): domain Eukaryota; kingdom Metazoa; phylum Chordata; class Mammalia; order Artiodactyla; family Eschrichtiidae; genus Eschrichtius; species Eschrichtius robustus. Next base: position 2,486,346 of record NC_090839.1, on the reverse strand, counting down.
ATGTACTTAGCAACATACGTGTTACTTATGACACTCCTAGTTATCTCTTCTGACCATTTTTCTATCTTCTCATTGTTTTTTAAAACAAATAGATTTACTGCATACTGTGCTACAACTTGATTTTTAAATATATCATGGACAGCATGACAATTGATGGAGGTTGCGTGTATATAAACACACACACACACACACACACACACACACGAGACCCATTTTACTCTTTTATGGTCTGCTTTTTCTCATTTAACAGCATCTCCTGAATCAGTTTCATAAAAACAAATTATACCAAAACATAACTTTAATTATGCTTTCGTGTGAGTACAACATCCTATATTTAACTAATCCTTTATATTTTCAATTTTTCACAATTATAAACAGCTTTGGGATAAAGAACCTTGAAGTTAAATCTTTTTACATTTGAATTTCTCTGCCCTCAGGAGATATTTTAAGTGGAAGTGTTGAGTCAGGGACATACTTTAAAATCTTTCTGATATGTTTGGTAAATGGATAGAGGTGTTTTTTGGTGGCAGCTTTTGTTTTTGTTTTCAGAGAAAGAAAATAACCAAAAGTTGTTCCCAGGGAAGGCAGAGTGTGAGCCGTGGCCCCGGCCAGGCTGTGACTGTGCTCTGAGTGTGGCTTTCAGCAAGGAAGACAGAGGGTGGAGGCAGGGCTGGGCTTCCTCTCCCCCTCCCTCTGGCTGACTCCCCCTCGTGGTGCAGCATTGGCTTTTCCACCATCCTCGGTGGGGTCTCGCCCCAGATACTCGTTATCCCATGGCCCCGTGTGTTTCCCAGGGAGCACTTGCTAGCACTTGGGGCAACATGTAAATATCTGTTTGTTCCCTTAAAAAAGTGAGCTCGTCTTTCTCACCACAGTGTTTCTCATACCTCATTCCAGTGCCCGGCACATAGTAGGTGCTTCACAAATACCTGTTGAATGAGTATTTGATTTGATATGATTTGATTAATGTGTAGAGCAAAGATGGGAAGAGTGCTGGCCAGCGTGTTAGGGTGGTTGTGTAGGTCAGGAAGTCCCAGCTGGGCCACATCTGGAGACATTTTTGTTTGTCACAAATCGGGGGGCGGGGGAGAGTTGCTGCTGACATCTAGGGGTGGGGGCCAGGGATGCTGCTAACAGGACGGCCCACCGCAGACAAGGACCCCCCCCCAGCACGTCGGCAGCGCCAACTGTGAGAAACCCCGTTCTAGGTCACGAGATCATTTCTTCTTTTTCATTGTGTCAGTTTTCCAAAGTCTCTGAAATCATTTTGTAATTAAAAATTACGTATTAGAGAGGTGTTATTAACTGCAGTGAGCTGGGAGTGAAGCAGCCGGGAGTCTCAGGAGCTCTCTGCCCATAGCCACCAGCCGGCTGGCTCTGTCCTGCGGGGGAGTCTCTGCACTTGCCCTCAGGCCTCAGAGCCCGGGCAGGCTCAAAGCATGTGCCAGAAGACTCCCTTGAGATGTGTGCACGTATGTGAGCCTCAGAAAGCAGTAATTCACCCAAACGGACAGAACCGGCATCATTTAGGGAGTGGGGGGGCCCAGAAGCAGGTGGGCTGGACTGGGCTGGGCTGGGGTGCGGGCAGGGCACATGCAGCCGACACCTGCAGCATCACAGGTGCCAATCAGCCAGGGCGAGAGGCCGCCCGCTGGACCCCATCCACTCCCCGAGCCACTCTGTTGGACTAAGGGCCATCGTCTGGGCTGGACAGTGTCCCCACCACTCGAAACGCCATTCCTACAGCCTCAGGGGAAAGTCCCATCCCGCACGCGGGGCTCGGGGCCTGGGGTGTCTGAGCTGAGACAATGCAGTGTGTTCTACATCCATCCGTGTTGTTTCCTGTGGGAACGTCCCCGGTTCTGGCATGTGCCTGTGCTTGGGTAGTAAGGCCAGTAGTTCCAGCTTCCCTCCTCTCTTTCTCAGGGGACATAAGCACAATAATCCTTAGGTAAAAGACGGGGAGACGATATTTTTGCGCTAGTGGACTGCCCTCCTCCAGGCCTGAGGGACGGGCAGTCACGGTCTGTCCCTGCGTCTGACCTGCCTGCATCGGGTAGCTCTCCTGGGCCTTCCCCGGGCGCATAGAGCCGCAGGAGAGGGAGAGGTACCCTGGCTGCAGGGTCTGGGGGGTTCATTTCTGCTGGGCACCCTCCCTCTCCCTGCAGCCAGCAGAAGGTGACGAGGAGCCAGCGGAAGAAACGGCCCTTCGTGAGCCGGGCACAGAGATAATCCTGGTAAACAGGGAGGTGAGGAGATCAGGCCAGTCCCCGCCTTCCCCAGGCCTGGCACGCAAGGAGGCTGTCCTGGGAGCTTTGGGTGCCTTCTAGGGTCTGAATGTGAGGTCAGGGTGAGCTCGGCTTTAAGCTTCACGCGGGGCTTTTGGAACACACCCTTGCCGAGACCCTTGCCGAGCAGATGTACTTTGGGTGGAGACCCTCGTGCTGCAGGATGTGAATTGGGGATGCCGTACAAGAGCCTCTCTGTTTCCAAGCAAGCCTAACGTTTGGCCAGCGTGGGCTTTGGCAGCAGAGTGTCAGCCGGGCCATGCTCCCGGTGGTCGGCGGTGACGTGACGGAGCCCCCGTGGAAGCCGGTCCCCGTCCTGCAAGTCTCCGGAGCAGCCGCCCCGCTCAGTATGTGCCCTCACGGGGAGCTGCCGGGATGGAACACGTGAGACTCTGACGTTATTTTCCAGAGAACTGAGTTCCTTGCATGTGAAAATTAACCTTTTTTAATAACAAAAATGATACAGTCCATTGAAGTAGGGCTGGATTTATCTTGTGACAGTGTTTGTCACGGCCTTGAGTATTTATCGAGAAGTTTTAAAAGTTCATTAAACTCCAGAGATTAAGTGTTGCCCTGAGCAGTGTCCCATAAAGGGGAAATATGGCCCTATTACTTGGTAAAATGTTGTGCTCTGTGGTTAATTCAGCTCCCCTGAGCTCCCATCTTCTGATTCAAAAGACATTTTCCCATGCTGTTAAATTTGACATTTTCAAAGAACCTGGGACTGTTTCTCACAGCACTCACCAAAAACTCAACATTGCATATTTATTTCATGGTGGGGGGCAGGGCTGGAGAAACACTAGCCCCCCAGTGTTTCTCCAGAAATGTCAAATGCATTAGCCCTCACTTTTCCCCACCGCTGTCTTCCTGCGTCACTTGGCTTAGAAATAACCAGCTGACCAACACAAAGTCTCCCCGGTGGGGAGGAAGGTACTGAGGCCCTGTGCACCCTTGGGAGAGGCTCGGGGCCCTGGCTGGGCCTGCCTGCATCATCCACTGGAGGACCAGTGGGACAGAAAGTGTGAGGGGGAGAGGCACGTTTTCCACCTACTGGGCCCAGTCTGTGATTAGTGCCATTTATTTTGCTTCTGATTTCTTTTTGACTCAGTTCCCGCTGAATCTCTCTGTAGGAATATCCTTTTTATTATCTTATTTGACCTGAGGGCCTTTGTTTGCTTTCTACAGTGAGGTCTTGGTGACATTGACAGCGCTGCTTAATTGGTCCTCACGTGAGCCAGCTGGGGCGGCCGCGTCTCCTTTTCCCCTCATGGGGGACCCCGTGTTCCTCGAGAGAAAAGCCAGAGCGGCGCTTGGCCTCCCATCAGTGTGTGGGGCCGGGGGGCCTTCCTTACCAGTATCTGATGCAGGGATGAACGACCTCCAGCCTCACTGATCCGGACGACCCCCAGGCACTGGCAGAATTCAGCCTGGAAGCTTTGATTGGCAGCAGAAAGGGGCATCCTGAGACGAGGTGCTCTCATGGAAGTGATTCTGAGTTAGCGCCCAGCCCGGGTTCATTCCCAGCACATCCATCACTGAGCAGGTGTTTGCTGAACAGCTACTGCAGCCGAGCCCCATGTTAGGTGTCAGCCCCGTGGCTGTCATGCAAGGAAGCCCCACGGCAGAGCAGAGCCAGCACGAGTTTTGGAGGGACTTCCTGGCTGTGTGTTCCAATCACTCCAGGCCTCTAACTCCTCCGTCACATCAGGAGAATAAGAGTGCAGCTCACTGGGCTCTTGTGAGGATTAAATGAGCGAATGCATGTATGGAGGTAAGCATCATGCCAGGGATAAATGCTCCAATAATTAATAACGACAGTCACCACCACCACCAGCAGCAGTGCCAGCGTTCATTAAATCCTCGCACGCGCCAGGCAGTGGTCCAAGCAACACTTTACTATTAGCGCATACAGTGTTCAGAATATTGTAGATACTCTTTACAATATACATAACAGGAATATTGGGCTCAGAGAGGTTAAGTAACTTGCCCAGGGTCACACAGCTAAGAAGCAGCAGAGCCTGGATTCATACCTAGGCTGTCTGACCTGGAGATTGTGCAGCTGACCGTTATAACGACAGGGGCAGCTGCTTCCACCCTTACTGCCAAGGTGGGCCTGGGGTCCACGTCCACGGAGCTTACATCACCTGTAAGATGGGTACGTAATGCACCAGGCAGAGTGTGCACTCAGTAAGAGTGAGCCAACACCATCCACATCGTCGCCGTCATCATCATCATAAAGACTGTTACTATCTTACTGTATTAATGTGGTCTGATAACATTAGTCTATGTGCATGTATCACACGTAGCGTATCGTAATATAAAGCACTTATACAAGTAATCGCATTGTTATTATCATTGTGGTTGTTGTTATCATTACTAATCGAACACGGTGCGGTGCGTTCTGAGATACGTGAGAAAGGGGATGGGTCACCCTCCACCTGGAGGGGTTCCTAGGTGGTGTAGCTTGCATCTCTGGTGAAGCCAGCAATTCCTGGAGAGCGTCTCTCCTCTCGAACCGCCCCATACCTTCGACCTCAGGCCCCCTCCATCAGATGTGTCCTCTCTCCCCTGAGGTCTTCCTCTTCGCTTGTCAAGGCTCACCTCAAGGATTTACTCCCCACCAGAGGCTGTCCCACCCCGCCTGCCTCTCTTGGGCGAGTGAGGGAAGCGGTTCTGGGAATCGCTGTATCTCCATGAAGAAAGATTGTGCTCTCCTGGACCTTGGGAGACTTGGCTTTCTAAAGCCCTTTCATGTTCCCACTCTGATGGGGACACGGAGGGACAGAAGTGAGACACTGCACCTGAACACTGCTATAAGGAGTGGGTGGAAGACACTGGGGAGGGGTGTGGACTGCATCAAAGGGTGGACGTGCCTCCATCTGAGCGGTCAGCTCTCCTCCCCCCAGCAGATCCTTGAGCCAGAACCACCACATCTACCAACTTCTCAAATGGATTCAGATCCAGATTTTTATGTGAAATCTTTCCATTTTTAAATGTTGGAAGCTTCATATTAAAAAACAGAGAAACCACAACAGCCACCGTGTGGGCCAAATCAAACACTTGTGTAGTTTGGAAGCCTCAGCAACTGCTGGACTTTGAGCGCCTCAAGCCCCCTCCCCTCGCTTCCCCGACACCCACAGTCATTCTGCAGCCTCCCCAGGGCCCGTTGTGAAAGTCTGCCCCCGGGCTTGGAGCCGCTGGGCCGGATCCCCAGCCATGGATTCAAGCCAGGGGGTCAGCATGTCCCAGAGAATTAGGAATTGTCACCTCTCCATCTGAAGTTGGGCTCTCCCCCGGGAGGGCAGGACGTGCCAGGGCAGGGCTGGGCCTTTGGGGAGCCCCTGGGGGTCCACCTTCAGCTTCTCAGTCGCTCGCGTCTTCCTAGGCCTGAAATTTCGAAGCTTTGTAAAAAGATGTGCTGGGAAGCTTGTCACTGGATCAGTGGCTCCCAAACCCCAGAGAAAAAGGTCTGACCACTTAGCCCATATTTGCTATTTTATAAATTATATGCAGGAGCTCCTGTATTACTGTTGTTTAGTAAAAACACACAGCATAAAGTGACATGTTAAAGGATGAGGAAAACAGATGTTTACTTAATTTATTAACAGTAAAAGAACCTTTCGCACTATTAATATGTATATGGCATTATTAATAATGTTACTAATATTCTAAACACAGCTTTTAAAGGTCTTGCTAACTCTGCTATCAACATTTCATCTCCAGGCACAGTAAACACTTAGGGCAAGCTCTGTCACTAATGAGGTGGGGATAAATCCATATTAAATCCGGAGAGTCTCGTTAACTTCAGATGTTTGGGATGATTTCATCAAGTCTGCTTTGTTCCTCCATGGCCTTTAACCTCTTAATGTGGCTGACAGACAGACAACTTGGTTTAGGACTAGAAGTAGGGCCGCTCTGTCTGGCCCTCTGCCTGTTTTTATGAATAAAGTTTTATTGGCACACAGCCTGCTTGTTAGGTATCGGCTGTGGCTGCTTTTACACATCAGCAGAGTTGAGTAGTTGCAACAGAGACCACGTGGCCCTCCAAACCTAAAATATTTATTCAATGGCCCTTTCTGGAAAAGTAATGATCCCCAAACATGGCGTGCACCCCCCCCCTGAACCACAAGGGGCCCTGTTGAAGATCTGGATCCCAGCTCCTCCTTTGCAGATCTCGTAGGCAGGGGTGGGAGGGTAGGGTCGGTATTTTAATGAGCTTCTCAGGCACTGTGGGCGAGAGCAGGCTTGGGAAGAATCTAGAAAACACTCTGGTCTCTCAGTGACTTCCTGTTAGGGTCATAGTTGTCAAGGGCTGAGGGGACATTTCTCAAGCCCACCTGACCAGGGTCTCTCGAGGTACATCTGTCCTCAGACCATCTACATAGGAAGAGTCCAGCTCACGGGGGTGCTCACAGCAGGCGCACATCCTGCCCCCACCCCCACCGCCAGGTGGGTGATCTGTTGTTTTAACCACGTCTGAACCACGGCTGTGTGGCAGGGTCCACGCCAGGCACAGCCTCGGAGCAACCCGCCTTGTGTCTCGTCTCTCCCCAGCTCAGCCTTTCCAGGTCTCTCAGGCCCTGGGGGCCATGCGGAGGCACCAGAGGGGTAATTGTTCCCCTTTATCTCTGTCGCCGCCTCACCTGTAACCCCATTTGAGCCTTGGGACACAACCCCAGGGGGCTGGATGCCCCAGGACTGGGGAGGGGGTGATAGGGGTCTAGCGGGTTTCTTGATATACTTTTTGATACTACTTAAATCTTTAAACTAGGTGAAAATTATTTTGATAAAAATATTTATTGAAATAAGGGCCATCTAGGAAGTCTTTGAAAATGAGGCCTCTTCTGGGGGTGATTTCCTTTGGGAGGCGGGAGGCCGGGTAGTTCTAGGAGGCTGTCAGGATCCTTCCCCGATGCAGGCGGGGCTTTCCAGGTGGGTTCGCTTTGTGAAAATCCATCAATCTGTACATTTATGACTTCCTTGCTTTTCTGCATGTATTATGTGCTTTCCTAAACACACTTTTTTTAAAATACAGGCTTTTGAAGGTAGGCCCAAGGTGACCTAGAGTCACCTTGATGTGCTGACGGGATTGAACTTGAAACCTGTGCCCTGGGAACTGGTACTTTTTATAGGTCCTGTCATTTTCTTCAGAAAGGCATTGTATTCTTTTCTTGTTTAAAATGTTGATGTACGGAATATAAATATTTAAATTACACTACAGTTTTCCGTTGAAAGAGAAACAATTCCTGCCCAAGTAGGACCCTCATTTGGTGGGCGTGGGCAGTGCTGGTGGGGCCCCTGCACCTGCCTCGGGAAGGAGCAGTTAACATGGATGGAGGGAAGGAATGATGAGATTCTTTCATGTGTCAAAGTTTAGGAACCAGGCTTCGAAAACAGTCCCGTAAGGGCCTGGCTATGTCACGGTTACTATTTTTTAAGCACCCCGTCCAGAGAATGGATTTTTTTGTTGAGGGGGGAGGTTTACTTGTGTGATGGACAACCAGTCGTTGACCAGTGGGCAGCTCTGCGCACGAGGTACTGTGGGGAGGGAGCTCAGAGTGTTTCTGCAGGATTCACTCGCTATTTTCATTTACAGAGACTCGTATTCTCACGTTAGCATTGAATGAGCATCCAAGTAGATCAGTCTTGCTTATTTATCTTGGGATTGATGATGTACCTCGAAAGATTTTCAGCTTTAAATATTTACGGAGGCTTGATTTTGCATTATGATAGATTTGCATCTATTTACAACTTATGTAGAGAAGAGATGATGTTCCCAAGAGTGCTATTTAGAGATAAAGAAGAAGACTCGAATCATGTTGTTTGAGACTTATAAGGGTAAAGGAAACAGGAAGGACTTTGCACTAGTGGCTTCTCCAGAGAAAGACAACTGATAGGATGTGTATGAGTGGAGAGAGATTGACTGTAAGGCTCTGGCTCACGCAAAGATGGGGGGAAATCTGCAGAGCAGGCTGGAGACCCAGGGAAGAGTTGATTCCATGGTACAGTTGCATCGGAAGGCAGTCTGCTGGCAGAATTTTCTCTTTGTCGAGAGACCTCAGTCTTTTCTTTGTGAAGGCTTCACCTGATTAGATGAGGCCCATCCACATTATGGAGGACCTTCTGCTTTATTCCAAGTCTGCTGGTTTCGATGTTAATCTCATCCCCAGATACCTTCAGCCACCTGTAGACTGGTGTTGGATAGGACATCCGGCCCGAGCTGACCCACAGCATTAACAATCGCAAACCTGGTCTGCTTCATAGGTTCACTGATGGCTGCGGGTGGAGGAACCACCTGCCTCTTGAGAGAAGCAGGTCGTGTTCTCCATGAGCCACTGAGACCTGATCTAGTAGGAAGAATTGTGCCCAGCAGCGGGCAGGGAGCTTCACTTGCCATGCATGCCGGCAACCCTGTCATTTCTTATGGAGAGAAACCAGAGCAGTTAGAGGCACGAGGATGGCCTTCCTCCTCTGCCGGTGTCCTCTTGTGAATCATGCACTTTTCACCTCCCCAAAGCCCGAGGCGTGGCACCCAGGCTGCACACCCATGCCTTGGGCCAGTAGAATCCAGCTGAGCGAGGGTTAATAATTTTGACACATTTCTTGGGCATCATACATTCTGTCCTGACGTATTCAGATGCAGGTCCCAGAAAAGCACTGGATTTGGACATGTTCCAGACTGCCTTTCTCATTAAGCTTCTTTTTTTTTTTTTTTTAACATCTTCATTGCAGTATAAATGCTTTAAAGGGTTGTGTTAGTTTGTGCTGTATAACAAAGTGAATCAGCTGTACGTATACATATATCCCCTTATCCCCTCCCTCGTGCGTCTCCCTCCCACCCTGCTTATCCCACCCCTCTAGGTGGTCACAAAGCACCGAGCTGATCTCCCTGTGCTATGCAGCTGCTTCCCACTAGCTATCTGTTTTACATTTGGTAGTGTATATATGTCAGTGCTATTCTCTCACTTTGTCCCAGCTTACCCTTGCCCCTCCCTGTAACCTCAAGTCCGTTCTCTATATCTGTGTCTTTATTCCTGTCCTGCCCCTAGGTTCATCAGAACCTTTTTTTTTTTTTTTTTGATTCCATATATGTGTGTTAGCATACGGTGTTTGTTTTTCTCTTTCTGACTTACTTCACTCTTTATGACAGACTCTAGGTCCATCCACCTCACTACAAATAACTCAATTTCGTTTCTTTTTATGGCTGAGTAATATTCCATTGTATACATGTGCCACATCTTCTTTATCCATTCATCTGTCGATGGGCACCTGGGTTGCGTCCATGTCCTGGCTATTGTAAATACTGCTTCAGTGAATATTGTGGTACATGACTCTTTTTGAATTATGGTTTTCTCAGGGTGTATGCCCAGTAGTGGGATTGCTGGGTCATATGGTAGTTCTATTTTAGTTTTTTAAGGAACCTCCATGCTGTTCTCCATAGTGGCTGCATCAATTTATATTCCCACCAACACTGCAAGAGGGTTCCCTTTTCTCCACACCCTCTCCAGCAATTATTGTTTGTAGATTTTTTGATGATGGCTGTTCTGACCGGTGTGAGGTGATACCTCATTGTACTTTTGACTTGTATTTCTCTAATGATTAGTGATGTTGAGCATCTGCTCATGTGTTTGTTGGCAATCTGTATGTCTTCTTTGGAGAAATGTCTGTTTAGGTCTTCTGCCCATTTTTGGATTGGGTTGTTTGTTTTTTTGATACTGAACTGCATCAGCTGCTTGTATATCTTGGAGATTAATCCTTTGTCAGTTCCTTCGTTAGCAAATATTTTCTCCCATTCTGAGGGTTGTCGTTTCGTCTTGCTTGTGGTTCCCTTTGCTGTGCAAAAGCTTTTAAGTTTCATTAGGTCCCATTTGTCTATTTTTGTTTGTATTTCCATTTCTCTAGGAGGTGGGTCAAAAAGGATCTTGCTGTGATTGATGTCACAGAGTGTTCTGCCTGTGTTTTCCTCTAAGAGTTTTATAGTGTCTGGCCTTACATTTAGGTCTTTGATCCATTTTGAGGTTTTTTTTGTGTATGGTGTTAGGAATTGTTCTAATTTCATTCTTTTACATATAGCTGTCCAGTTTTCCCAGCACCACTTATTGAAGAGGCTGTCTTTTCTCCATTGTATACTCTTGCCTCCATTATCAAAGATAAGGTGACCATACGTGCGTGGGTTTACCTCTGGGCTTCTATCCTTTTCCATTGATCTATATTTCTGTTTTTGTGCCAGTACCATACTGTCTTGAGTACTGTAGCTTTGTAGTATAGTCTGAAGGCAGGGAGCCTGATTCCCCCAGCTCCATTTTTCTTTCTCAAGATTGTTTTGGCTATTTGGGGTCTTTTGTGTTTCCATGCAAATTGTGAAATTTTTTGTTCTAGTTCTGTGAAAAATGCCATTGGTAGTTCATAGGGATTGCACTGAATCTGTAGGTTGCTTTGAGTAGTATAGTCATTTTCACAGTGTTGATTCTTCCAATCCAAGAACACGGTATATCTCTCCACCTGTTCGTATCATCTTTAATTTCTTTCATCAGTATCTTACAGTGTTCTGCATACAGGTCTTTCGTCTCCTTTGGTGGGTTTATTCCTAGGTATTTTATTCTTTTTGTTGCAGTGGTAAATGGGAGTGTTTCCTTAATTTCTCTTCCAGATTTTTCATCTTTAGTGTATGGGAATACACGAGATTTCTGTGCATTAATTTTGTATCCAGCTACTCTACCAAATTCATTGATTAGCTCTAGTAGTTTTCTGGTAGCATCTTTAGGATTCTCTATGTATAGTACCATATCATCTGCAAACAGTGACAGTTCTACTTCTTTTCTGATTTGGATTACTTTTATTTATTTTTCTTCCCTGATTGCTGTGGCTAAAACTTCTAAAACTATGTTGAATAACAGTGGTGAGAGTGGGCAACCTTGTCTTCTTCCTGATCTTAGAGAAGTGGTTTCAGTTTTTCACCACTGAGAACAATGTTGTCTGTGGGCTTGTCATATATGGCCTTCATTATGTTGAGGTAGGTTCCCTCTATGCCTACTTTCTGGAGAGTTTTTATCATAAATTGGTGTTGAATTTTGTCAAAAGCTTTTTCTGCATCTATTGAGATTATCATATGGTTTTTATCCTTCAATTTGTTTATATGGTGTGTCACACTGATTGATTTGCATATATTAAAGAATCCTTGCATTCCTGGGATGAACCCCACCTGATCATGGTGTATGATCCTTTTAATGTGCTGTTGAATTCTGTTTGCTAGTATTTTGTTGAGGATTTTTGTATCTATGTTCATCAGTGATATTGGCCTGTAGTTTTCCTTTTTTTGTGACATCTTTGTCTGGTTTTAGTATAGGGTGATGGTGGCCTTGTAGAATCATTTTGGGAGTGTTCCTCCTTCTGCTGTATTTTGAAAGAGTTTGAGAAGGAAAGGTGTTAGCTCTTCTCTAAATGTTTGATAGAATTCGCCTTGAAGCCATCTGGTCCTGGGCTTTTGTTTGTTGGAAGATTTTTAATCACAGTGTCAATTTCAGTGCTTGTGATTGGTCTGTTTACATTTTCTATTTCTTCCTGGTTCAGTCTCGGAAGGTTGTGCTTTTCTAAGAATATGTCCATTTCTTCCAGGTTGTCCTCTTTTATTGGCATAGGGTTGCTTGTAGTAGTCTCTCATGATCCTTTGTATTACTGCGGTGTCAGTTGTTACTTCTCCTTTTTCATTTCTAATTCTGTTGATTTGAGTCTTCTCCCTTTTTTTCTTGGTGAGTCTGGCTAATGGTTTATCAATTTTGTTTACCTTCTCAAAGAACCAGCTTTTAGTTCCATTGCTCTTTGCTATTGTTTCCTTCATTTCTTTTTTATTTATTTCTGATCTGATCTTTTTGATTTCTTTCCTTCTGCTAACTTTGGGGTTTTTTTTTGTTCTTCTTTCTCTAATTCCTTTAGGTGTAAGGTTAGGTTGTTTATTTGAGATTTTTCTTGTTTCTTGAGGTAGGATTGTATTGCTATATAAACTTCCCTCTTAGAACTGCTTTTGCTGCATCCCATAGGTTTTGCATCATCGTGTTTTCATTGTCGTCTGTTTCTAGGTATTTTTTGATTTCCTCTTTTATTTCTTCAGTGATCTCTTGGTTATTTAGTAGCGTACTGTTTAGCCTCCACGTGTTTTATTTTTTATAGTTTTTTTTCCTGTAATTGATATCTAGTCTCATAACGTTGTGGTGGGAAAAGATACTTGATACGATTTCAATTTTCTTAAATTTACCAAGGTTTGATTTGGAGAATGTTCCATGAACACTTGAGAAGAAAGTGTATTCTGTTGTTTTGGGATGGAATGTCCTATAAATATCAATTAAGTCCATCTTGTTTAATGTGTCATTTAAAGCTTATGTTTCCTTATTTATTTTCATTTTGGATGATCTGTCCATTGGTGAAAGTGGGGTGTCAAAGCCCCCAACTATTCTTGTGTTACTGTCGATTTCCCCTTTTATGGCTGTTAGCATTTATTTGCCTTACGTATTGAGGTGCTCCTATTTTGGGTGCATAAATATTTACAATTTTTATATCTTCTTCTTGGATTGGTCCCTTGCTCATTATGTAGTGTCCTTCTTTGTCTCTTGTAATAGTCTTTACCTTAAAGTCTATTTTTTCTGATATGAGAATTGCTACTCCAGCTTTCTTTTGATTTCCATTTGCATGGAATCTCTTTTTCCATCCCCTCACTTTCAGTCTGTATGTGTCCCTAGGTCTGAAGTGGGTCTCTTGTAGACAGCATATGTATGGGTCTTGGTTTTGTATCCATTCAGCCAGTCTATGTCTTTTGGTTGGAGCATTTAATCCATTTACATTTAAGGTAATTATCAATATGTATGTTCCTGTTATCATTTTCTTAATTGTTATAGGTTTGTTTTTGTAGGTCTTTTCCTTCTCTTGTGTTTCCTGCCTAGAGAAGTTCCTTTAACATGTGTTGTAAAGCTGGTTTGGTGGTGCTGAATTCCCTTAGCTTTTGCTTATCTGTAAAGGTTTTAATTTCTCCATCGAATCTGAATGAGATCCTTGCTGGGTAGAGTAATCTTGGTTGTAGGTTTTTCCCTTTCATCGCTTTAAGTATGTCCTGCCACTTCCTTATGGCTTGCAGAGTTTCTGCTGAAAGATCAGCTGTTAGCCTTATGGGGATTTCCTTGCATGTTATTTGTTGCTTTTCCCTTGCTGCTTTTAATATTTTTTCTTTGTATTTAATTTTTGATAGTTTGATTCATATGTGTCTCAGCATCTTTCTCTTTGGGTTTATCCTGTATGGGACTCTCTACGCATCCTGGACTTGATTGACTGTTTCCTTTCCCATGTTAGGGAAGTTTTCGACTATAATCTCATCAAATATTTTCTCAGACCCTTTCTTTTTCTCTTCTTCTTCTGGGACCCCTGTAATTTGAATGTTGGTGCGTTGAATGTTGTCCCAGAGGTCTCTGAGACTGCCCTCAATTCTTTTCATTCTTTTTTCTTGATTCTGCTCCCTGGCAGTTATTTCCACCATTTTATCCTCCAGCTCACTTATCCATTCTTCTGCCTCAGTTATTCTGCTATTGATTCCTTCTAGAGTATTTTTAATTTCAGTAATTGTGTTGTTCGTCACTGTTTGTTTGCTCTTTAGTTCTTCTAGATCCTTGTTAAATGTTTCTTTTGTTTTCTCCATTCTGCTTCCGAGCTTTTGGATCATCTTTACTATCATTACTCTGAATTCTTTTTCAGGTAGGTTGCCTATTTCGTCTTCATCTATTTGGTCTTGTAGGTTTTTACCTTGCTCCTTCGTCTGTAATATATTTTTTTGTCGTTTCATTTTTTTTTTGATGGGTGGGGCTGTATTCCTGTCTTACTGGTTGTTTGGCCTGAGGCGTCCAGCACTGGAGTTTGCAGGCAGTTGGATAGAGCTGAGTCTTGGTGCTGAGATGAGGACCTCTGGGAGGCCTCACTCCAATTGATATCCTCTGAGGTCTGACGTTCTCTGTTAGTCCAGCAGTTTGGACTCTGAGCTCCGACCACAGGAGCTCGGGCCTGACCTCCAGCCTGGGAACCATGTTCCTGCAAGCCTTGTGTCGTGTTAAAAAAAAGGAGGAAAGAAAAAGCGGAGCAGTACAATATCAAAGATTAAAAAACAAAATAAAATTAGATAAAAAATACATTAGGAAAAGTAAAACTATAATTGAAACAACTGCAACAAGGTAAAATAACACCACAACAGAAAAAAGGAAAAAAAAAAAAAAAAAAAAAATGGGGGCGGGGGAACAAGCCAAAAAGAGAGATCACTAACAAGGTATAAAGAATAAAATAAAATTTGAAAAGTAAAAGATTTATTAGGAAAAATAAAAATATAAAAGAATCAGCAACAATGAACCAACAAGGTAAAACACAACCCCAATCTAAAAGAGGAAAAAAGAAAAGAAGAAAAGAAAAAAGCCTTGGCTCTTGGGACGGAGTTTAGGCTGGGGATGGAACTTAGGCAGGGGCGGGGTTTAGGGTGGGGCGGGACCTAGGCAGGTGGGGGGTGACTTTTGAACATGGGGCGGGGCCTAGGCTCAGGACCCATGTAGCTGGATAAGGCCTTGGGGGCGGGGCCGAGGTGGGGTGACGTTTGAGCGTGGGGCGGGGCCGCTGCTTAGGACCTGCCCGGAAGGGGAGCGGCAGCACATGGAAATGCGGGCCTTTGGAACGTGGGGTTCGGGAGTTTGGGGGTGAGGCCCTGGGTGAGGTGTGTGTGTGGGGTTTATGCCCACGTGGTGGAGGGCGTCTCCGTGGGTAGACGTAGGGCCCCGGCTGGGCTGCAGGGGAGGGGCTTGGGCTCTGCACGCAGGAGGGAGGCTCCGAGGGCAGAGGATTAGGTCCCAGCAGCCTCCCCGCGCCTGAGTGGTCAAGGAAAGCGCTGGCCGCGTGCCCTTCTGTTCCTCCGCGCCCCTCCCCGACCGTCTCCCCCAGGGTCTCCCCCGTCCCCGCTGTACCCCTAACCGTGGGTGGGTCCCGCTGGGTGTGGGAACTCCTCCCCTCCCCCAGCCGCCCCTCAGGGGTGCAGGCCCCAGAGGCCCGGCCTTTACTTTTGCTCCCCCTTACCTCCCTCCCACTCCCTCGGGACCCCGTGGCTGGAGGGGGCCTCGGTGGGCAGAGGATCAGGCCCGGGATCTCAGCAGGTTCCCGGGGGCCCAAGTGGGCAGGGGAAACCTGGCCACGCTTCCTTTTGGTCCCCTGCCCTCCCAGTGGTCCCCCCATTTCCCCCTTCGGGCGTGGGATCCCTTCCCCTCCCCCAGCCACCCCTCAGGGGCGCCAGTCCCGTCCCACCTCCACTTGTCCTCCCCCCTCACTCCCCCCACGCCCCACGTCCTACCCGGTCGCTGGGGGTTCCTCCCGTCCCCTTAGGTGTCCACAGTCCTCCGCCGGTGCCTGGTAGGTGCCCTAGCTGTGCGGGGACGCGAACTCCACATCCTCCTAGTACGCCATCTTGACTCCGCCCCCTCTCATTAAGATCCTTACCAAACAACATCCTTGCTCTTGGAAAAGCTAGGAAAGTGTACATTTTCTTGCTTGGTTTTCGTGTCATAAAGTTGTCGCACAGACGTTTGTTTAGAAGTGACCTGGAGCTGTGGCCACAGTTCCCGACCGTGATGGTTTCAGTCAGTGAAGCCAACTCCTCTGAGTCACTTGGTGAAAGCAGCTGAGGTGGTTTGTCACTCGCTCTGGGTCCCAACAGACCTCCTCGGCTCAGCCGCTGACCCCTCATGATTCAGGATACCCCTTGGGCCACTTAGTCCACTCTTGGAAGTTGGGCTACAATCCCCCTTTTCTTCCACCCACTGGCCTTTTCTCTAGAACAAGGAAGAGGGGCAGCATTTATATTTGCCTTGTACAAACAGAGGGAAACCTTCCCCTCCGCTCCATGGCTTCCTCGTTTCTGGGAAAACTATTTTACTTGCATTAGCCATTGTTGCCCCTTTAATCATAGCGACAGTTGTAAGCAGAGTACCTGGAACAGAACACCCACCTTTAGACCCCAGGATAGAACGCCCACCTCAAGTTACCATATGACTCTGCAATCCCACTTCTGGGCATATATCCAGAGAAAACTCTAATTCAAAAAGATACATGCACCCCAATGTTCATTGCAGCATTATTTACAATAGCCAAGGCATGTAAGCAACCTAAATGTCCATGGACAGATGAATGGATAAAGATAACGTGGTATATATACACAATGGAATATTACTTAGTCATAAAAAAAGAATGAAATAATGCCATTTGCAGCAACATGGATGGATCTAGAGATTATCAAACTAAGTGAAGTAATATAGACAGAGACAAATGTCATATGATATTATATGTGGAATCTAAAAATGATACAAATGAACTTATTTATGAAGCAGAAACAGACCCAGAGACACAGAAAACAAATTTATGGTTACCAAAGGGGAAGCGGGGGAGGGATAAATTAGGAGTTTGGGATTAACAGATACATACTACTATATATAAAATAGATAATCAACAAGGACCTACTGTATAGCACAGGGAACTATACTCAATACTTTGTAATAACCTGTAAGAGAAAAGAGTCTGAAAAAGAATAGATATATTTACATATGTATATATATATAAAAAACTGAATCACTTTGCTGTACACCTGAAACTAACACAACATTATAAATCAACTATACTTCAATAAAAAAAATAAAAATTAAAAAAACACCCACCTCAGACCCCGACAGAGCAGGGCGCATTCTGCCCCATCACCCCCGCCGTGGCCGCTCCTGTAAGCTGGCCTGCACATCCGTTCCAGGGTTTCTAGGTTGTGCAGCCTCTTGTTGTGGAGGCATCCCTCTGGCCTTGACTGGGGTTAAATTTGTTATCACCTGAACCTCAAATCTTTATTTACACTAACTTCTTCCTAGACTGGACCCTCCAAACAGGATTGTCGGGTTTGTTGTTTGGTTTTTTTTTTAGGAAAAAAGAACTACCCATTTTTTAAAAAAGATCTGTAACGGAAATTTTCAAACCCCCTGGGTAAGTCTCGGCTTCTAGTTTCCAACCTGGGACGTGTCTTTTGCACCCGTGCCACCACCGAATCACCTGCCCTCCTTCGCAGAAGCAGCGTAAAGCACTGAGACTGACCCACTGTTGTCTATCAGGCCACGCGCCGCCTCACTCACTCCTGACATCCATCCTTAAATCCTCCACGTGGCCGGTCTGCGATTTGATGTCTTTTTAGCCGGTGTTGTATTTGGTGCCTGCTTTCATGTGTGATGCTGAACCTTGAGAGGCTGGGATGAAATGAACTCTGCACCTGCTCTCCAGGGGCTCCCAGACAAGTGATGGCCTTCCAGGCAGGGGCTGAGGACAGGGGTTGTGGGCTGACCTGTGCCACTTAGGGTGAGGGAGCTGTGAGGCCATGGGGCCACCCCCAAGGCCAGTGGTCCTCGCATAGCTCCCACTGCAGGGACCCCACTGGATAGCTGCATTCAGGTGCCAGGGGTGGAGTGAGGGTTTGCTGGGTGGCCCTCCCACCTGGACCCCCTCCTGTCCTCTTTAGACAGGTGCCCTTGCAGGGACAGCTCTTCTGGAGGTGGGTCATGGCCTGACCCTGACTGCAGAGGATGGTGACACGGAGGACGGTTCACTCCATGCTCACGGCCCTGGTGGCAAAGCAGAGCTACCCGTCCATCTTCAGGGGGCTTCTCCAGGGGGGTTTCACTCCCCTCAACTTGCAGAAGCCTTTGGAGGCCAGAATGTTTTTATACCTGTTCAACACAACGCACTAGGATGAAGGCTGTTAAAATCTTGCTTGCAATTAGCAGCATCTCTCAGAAGCCGTAGTCGAATACAGAAGTATCTGTTGAAAGGAAGGAAAGGACGGAGCCCGTTAGTGTTGCTACAAGGTGAGGTGGGGGTTGCTGAGCTGTGGCAGCCCAGGGGAAGGGGTGCAGTCCCGCTAGCAGCCTGGACGAGCTGGGGTCTGCTTGGGGGGACAGACACCCCCCAAGTCTCAGGACTAACATCAGAGGTTACATCTTACTCCTCCTCCCCGTCCCCATGAGTCTGTAGGGCTCTGCTCCACACAGTCAGGCAGGGATCCAGGCTTCACCCTCTCCTTCCCATCCAAAGCCGGGACTCATCTGTCGCCACTGCAGCAACCCGCCCACTGGGAGGAACCCAGGGCCACGGCGTCCATTGGGCAGAATTAGACTCACGGCCACACCAGAGAAACTGGCCTTTCCAGAGAAACTGAAGTCACACAATATGGGGGAAGGGCCGGGGGTGGTGGGGACGTGGGAGCACCTTCAGATCCATTGGTGGGACAATGTGTCTCCTTTGGCATTGATGCAGCCCCATCTCAGAGACCTGTCGTGGGGACAGCCAGTGGGGGTCAGATGCGGTTTGCGCAGGCTGGAGATCTCCCCTATAATGTCTGCCCTGGTTATTTAGCTCTTGGATGCAGCAGGGATTTTTTTAATAATGAGTATTTGCAAAGAGCTTTAGTCTTAAGGCACATACTTCTCTTACCTGAATGAGTGTTAGACCAGTTTACAGATGAGAAAACAAAGTTTAAGCCATGTTCTCACAGGGCGCCATGGTGGAGTCTGTTGGAGAACATCCTTTTTCCTTCTCTTCCTTACTTACAGATCCACAAATTTATCCAGGACAAATAGTATATCAGCCAAAAATCTTGTTTCCTATGTTCCATTGTAGCTAGGTGTTGCCATGTGACTAAGTTCTCACCAAAAATATTTCGTGAGACTTCTGGAAGGTTTTTTTTTTTTTTTCTTTTTTTTGCAAACTTTCCCTTATGCCTCCCCCCCTCAACCTCCTTCCTTCCTCCTTTTTTTCTGTGTGGAACATAGAAGTGATGGCTGGAGATCCAGCAGCCACCTTGGACCATGAGGGGACTTTGAAGATGGAAACCCCATGTACACAGGGCAGAGAAATACACCATCCTGCCAGCAACTGTAATCCTCTGGATTGCCAACCTCTGGGCTTCATTTATGTGAACAAATACACCTTTACAAGTTTGAGGGCGTGTCTGTGTGTACAGTTGAACCTAATGCAGCTTTTCCTACAGCATAACTTTTATTTTTGCTGGGGGAAGGGGTAGTACTTCAGTTGTAGCTTCACTCATCTTGGGTTGTTGTCATACTCTGTGGTATGTTGTCACCTCTCTAGAAGTCAGGACATTCTGGAAAGTGACCACTTTGTGCCACCAACCCCCGCCTCCCCCCATGCAGGTGCAATGATTCCAGTCAGATAATCTCAGGGAAAATGTGTAAGCCGGATTCAGAGAACGGGAAAGGGTCCTTCTCTACGTCACTTATTTCTGCCCCATACCAGGGTATCAGTTTCCGAATTATTCTCCAGGTGTCTATGCTTCACCTGACATGTTTCTGTGTCTGAATCTTTCTTCCAGCAACTTCTGCCTATGCCCTCGATTTTGCATGGGACACTTTTTCTGCACAGATAATAATAGACCTTGAATTTTCTTTATCCCCTCAACCAAAAGGGCGAACGGGAAAGCAGCATCTTTGTGGAATCACTTCCCCCTTTAGCTAAATACGACAACGAAACGGGTGGCAGAACACAACTTATCAGGAAAAATCTAGAAATCGCAGTGTGCGATCTTCAGCTCATGTAAATATCTCCACATGTTATTCTTAATTAATTATGTTTTATTGAAGCAATTAGGTGAATGACAACCTCGGTTAAGGACTAACGAGAGGGCCATGTCTTTTCATGTGCTACTGATCAGAAGGTGCAGCCAGGAGTCCCAGCGGCCGGGCGCCAGGTGGGGAGGGTGGGGAGGATGCCAGATGCTGCCGGGAAGCCAGGCGGGCAGTGGCCCGGGACCACGACTCCCACCGTCCCGGCTCAGGGGAAGAGGCCCTGCACTTGCCCCCCTCATTCCTCTGCTCTTTTCCTGTTTGTTTTAATTTCCAAAAACAATTAGGACAGCTGTTGAAGTCCTAAACAATGGCGCTTCTCTGGAAAGTTGGGTTAATTTTTCTAATTTTCACACCTTTCGCTCTCCTCCACAGTGGTGGAGTGATTTCGTGTCAAGGCATCAGATAAATTTCACACTTCCTCCCTTTTCTCAAATATCCGGTGGCACCAAAAGCACCCAGTGCACCTGGCCCTGACCCGGGGCTTCGAGACTTCATTGTGATTATGACTGTCGGAGGAGGAGACGTGATGATTCTCGACGTACCTTAGATTGAGGGAAGGATTTGGGTGGAAATAGCACCCTGTTTTCTTAAGGCCAAATTTCCTATTAATCTGCATCCTTTCCTAAGGGAAACGCCCAATATCTGGGGCTTCCGGGGTTTGCGATGGGGGAGATCTTGTTCCTTTCAGGAGGAACATTGTTAAGAAAACCATGGGTTGTTTTTACTCGTACCGTTGATACATCATCCAAATACCTTTTCAGGCTGATTTTGTTTAGGGGTCTGGTGACCACAGTTAAAGCTGTCCGTCCCCCTGTCTTTTGCACCTGCCTCTCCGGGAGGGGCAAGAGCTCTGGTCCCACTTCCCAGAAGCTATGCCAACCTCACTCCTCTCCACTGCCCTCCTCGGGCCTGGCGATTTCCCTCTAGCTCTGTCCGGTGAACACTGTGCTGCTCCCACACCCATCCCACGAGGAGATGCCCAGGCTTTAATCGAGCACCCTGGAATCACCCATCCCCGTGGCACTGATATTTCCCAGCGGGGGCAGAGTCCCACATCTTAGAGATGGACCTGGGTGCCCACGTAGGATCTTAGGGGATGCAATCTACTCAGTGTTCAAAAGTGAAGAATGGGAAATCAGAGTGGTTGAACCACGTACATGTAGCTATGGCCCTAATGCCTCGTGTTCATATTATGAAAGTAGTTAATATTCTCACATCTGCAGCAGAGGGGAGGAGAGATCTGAAGCTGAAATGAAAGTATAATCCAAGGGTCTCGACCCCGTAGTTGTTCAGATAAGTCGTTTTCAGGGAAGAAGTGGCAAAATTGTGGTTAAAAGTCATGATGAAGGTGTGGAAGAACTGAAGAACTGTACTCTTATTCACGGCTTATGAATAGTGGTGGAAATCAGTGCGAACACTTTGGACAAGGATTCGCCAGGTTTCCCTAAAGCGAAACAGAGACTTCTTTATGAAGTTTCTCTAAAAATTCTACTCCTGGGTATGTTCCCAGGAGGCATGAGTGCGTATATCACAACAAAAAATAATTTTTAAAATGTTCAGGAATGTTCCTAGAAGCTTTATTCATAGTCGCTCAACTCTGGGAGCTGCCCAAGTGCACACACAGAGGAGAGTGGGTAAAAAGACCAGGGCACATGCATCCCGTGGGATCCAGCACAGAAATGGAGGGAAGGAACCATTCACGTGACATAGATGAGGATCGTCAACGGGCTGCTGAGCAAGGGAAGCCAGACTCCAAAGGGCACATGCTGACCACTCCAGTTACGTGATGCTCGTGAACAGGCTCAAACTAAACAAGTTAACACCTACATGTATTTTCTTACAGTCCTGGGAGTTGGACACCTAGCGTAGGTCAGCAGGGTCCTGCTCCTTTGGAGAGTCCAGGGGAGAATCTGTTTCTTTGCCTTTTGCAGCTTCTGCAGGCGCCCACACCCCTTGGCTCCATATCACCCCGTCCTGTGCTTACATCATCATGGGTCCTTCTCTGACTCCGACCCTCCGGCCTCCTTCTTAAGAGGACCCTTGTGATTACCTTGGGCCCACCCAGAACCCGGGAAGATTTCCCGTCACAAGGGCCTTAATTTAATGGCATCTGCAAAGTCCCTTTTGTCATGTAGTCACATCTTTACAGCTTCTGGGGACGAGGACGTGGACGTCTTTGCAGACCCCTTCTGCCCCCTGCACTAACGGATGGCCACAGAGCAGCGGGCTGCCGGTGGGGCCTGTGAACGGAGAGGAGGGAGTGTCCAAGGCCTGCATCACGGTGTTGTTTACCCGGCACCCCCTGCATTTGTGAAACTGATCAGACTGTCGCCTGAAAACCAGTGCACGTTACTACTGTATGTATGTCACACATTGGTACACATTTCTTAGAAAAGAAAAAAGTTAAGGTCAGCTTCCTTGCAGACACTACGCTGTGTGGGGCTGACACCCCCATGCTCAGCAGGATAAAGGAAGAAGGAGCCAGATTCCGGTGTGCGTTCGCCCTGGTGGAGCTTGGGGTCTGGAGCACAGGGTGGGTGGAATGAAGCCCTGTTTTATGGATCCTCTTTGCCTCTGTTTCATTTTGCATACCATGCTCATGGAAGCAACAAGCTTCTGGAAGGTGGGATAACTTACTTTTGTAACGGGGCCCCTGACAGTCTGCAGCGTGGGCCTTCCACTATTGTCTGTGGAACAAAGCTCTTTGTGATCGTGGGTGCCCCAGCCGATGGTATGTGTTCAAGGAGCCCAGCCCCATGGCTGCCAGGGGACCGGGTCCACTGGGGCTGGGGCCACATGCAGAACGTCTCCCTTTGAAGACACCGACTTCCGCTGGCTTCTTCACTCTCCTGAGTGTGACATTTAAGCTTCTGCACATTGAGCAGTTTAGAAAACTGCCGGGTAGTTGTGTCAGAAGCAAAGCACCAAGGACATTTGCAGGATGTTTTTGGTTTCCAAAGCCCAGCTTGGGCTGGCACAGACGTGGAGGACTTCGCAGTACTTCACTGACCTTGGAATAGCCCACGCTGCCCCTGCAGCCGCTACGGGGAGCGTGGCCTTGACCTTGAGCTTCTCCCTCATTTGGTACCAGAGTCAGAACCGGCAAAGAGACGTGGAAACAGCTGGGATTCAGAGAGAAACACAGCACACCCCCGTAACGCTCTTTAAATAACTTCCACGTTGAAAGGGGTTCCCTCCCTCCCCATAAGGAACTAAATAAAACATGTTCTTCACAGATAAATATTTCAGACTAGACCAACTCATCTGGATCAAATGTTACCTTTTTAAAGACGCACGTTGAAAATTAAGCATCGGACTTCCCTGGTGGCACAGTGGTTAAGAATCCGTCTGCCAGTGCAGGGGACACGGGTTTGAGCCCTGGCCTGGGAAGATCCTACATGCCGCGGAGCAGCTAAGCCCATGCGCCACAACTACTGAGCCTGCGCTCTAGAGCCCGTGAGCCACAACTACTGAGCCCACGTGCCACAACTGCTGAGCCCACACACCTACAGCCCATGCTCCACAATAAGAGAAGCCACCGCAATGAGAAGCCCGTGCACCGCAAGGTAGAGTAGCCCCTGCTGGCCGCAACTAGAGAAAGCCTGTGTGCAGCAACGAAGACCCAAGGCAGCCCAAAATAAATAAACTAATTAATTTAAAAAAAAAAAAAAAAAAGAAAGAAAATTAAGCATGAAAACACAAGGGTTCGCTGGGGCCTAGGGTGGGTTCCATGCTCAGCAGAGCCAGTGCACGTCAGAAATCGGGCCCCCAGCCGCCTCCGACCTGAGGTGGAGCTCAGGGCATGCTGTCGCTTCACTTTGTGTATTTTAGAGTTATTTTAAAGAGGAAATAGGATAAGAACTACCAAGCATGTCTCAAGCAGGTGAAAGCTGCCGTATATGAGAGACATGAGTGCCAGAAATCATTCTGGAAAGATTTTAGGAACTGTTCTTTAACACTGCAATTTCCCCATGGCCCTGAAATGTCATTTATTTTTTAATGTTCCCAGTTTAGACATTTTGAAAGGGGATCAGTCAAAGCTAGCAAAGATATAGCATGAAGTAGCTAAGAATATTCAGTGTTTTAGAACACTGATAATCTTAGTTCATGTCTGGGAGCTTATAGACCACAGGCCATCCTTGCCCAGACCTTAGGGTTAGTGTCATTTCACCCTCTTTTCCCAGACGAGAACTAGGAAACTCAGAGAAGTGAAGCAACCTGCTCAAAGGCACACAGTTCGGAACTGAGCAGGGATCTCAACCAGTCAGTCTAGGTCCTGAAATCAGGCGGCTTCCCCTCCTACACTGAGCCAGGACGGGCTGGTGTCGTAGGGAAGCCTGGTGACACTTTAATGCCTTTCCCATAAGTTATTATAAAAGAAGAATACCTTGTGACCATACATCCATACATCCACTCAGCTACCCATCTGTTTACCCACCTACCCATCCATCCACTTATCCATGCATCCACCCACCCATCCATCCACTTATCCATCCACTCACCCATGCATCCACCCACCCACCCATTCACCACTCATCCATCCACCCACCCGTCCATCCACTTATCCATCCACCTATCCATCCATCCACCACCCCACCTACCCACACATCCATCCGCCCATCAATTCACTTATCCATCCATCTATCCATCCATCCGCCCATCAATTCACTTATCCATCCATCTATCCATCCATCCACCCATCAATTCACTTATCCATCCATCTATCCATCCATCCACCTACCCACTCACCCATGCGTCCATTCATCCATCCATCCACGCATTCATTCGCCCTCCCATGCATTCATGCCTCCGTCCATCCCAGATATTGAGGATTCTGCAGTCAGTGAGGCTGACAGAGTCCCTACTTTCATGAATCTACTGTTCTTACTGTTACTCTTCACCATCCTATACCACCATCAAAACGGGAGACTGAGTGGTATCCTGACGAGGGTCCCCTGAGCCTCCACCTTCAGGCTCATCTAGGACGAGTCTGATTTCAAAACTGCATTAGTCACTCCCTCGTGCGAGGACAAGCTTTCAGGGTGTAAAGGCCTCAGCAGAGACTGCGCCTAGGTGATTGCTTTGGCACGGCCTCATGGGAGACTCGTTCATCTTCTCTATTTTAGTTTTCACAGGGACAGCTTTCCCACAGGGTCAGAAGGCCCAGCTTCCACACGGAGGCTCAGCTGCCAGCCGGGCTCACTGCGTCACCACCTCAAAGATGCCGCCAGCAGCACGGCTCCGACAGGGCCCGCCATATGCTCTGCGTCTGTGCCGGGCGGCTCATTTCCTGGAGCTCTCTCAGGTGCAGAGTGAGTTTTCGGCTAAAAGAATTAATAAGAATAAAAATAAAGTGAGCAGTGAGTGCTGGGCCTGGAAGGGAAGCCGCGTGTGGATGGTGGGGTATGTGACACATGAGTGGACCAGAGCAGGCAGCCAGCTGGCGTGGGCACCGCGGACAGAGGCTCAGAGCACGAACTGGTCAGCGCCACCAGCGTGCTCACTCCTCAGCGCGGTCCAGCAGGAGGACCACGGATGAGGCCACATCTCAGTGTGTGACCACGGGTTCATCCCCTCCCCTCTCTGAGCCTCCTGCCTCATCCAGAAAGAGGTGGACAAGATCCCCCCACCCTGAGGGCACAAGAGTCCGGCCCCCTCCCTGTCATTCCTCTCAGCAGAGCAGGTGAAGGACCCTCCCCTGCAGGCACCACTTTCTCTTCTGGGGTTGCCCCCCGCCTGGTTCATCACCGAATCCTGGTAGGCAGATGAGTACTGTCTTCAGCCTAGTTAGTACGACGATGAACAAGGGAATTTCAGTGACTGTTCACAGGAAAATCTGGGTGCTGGGCATGAACCAGGGGTGACTGGAGTTGGCTCGCAGCATCTCCCCAGAGCAGCCTCTCGCGGACTCTGGTCAGTAGAGGCACATAGGGGCGTGAAACTGGCCATGGAGGGAGCAGTTACACATCAGCCTCCTCCCAGAGGGCCAGCTGTTAGCAGCTACCAGCACCCCACTGGCTTGGCCTCCTCCAGTTCCTCAGTGTTCAAGGCCCCTCCTGCTCTTCTGACTCACTTAAAGTGACGTAAGGACAAGAGAGAGGGGTGTGGGGAAGGGATGTATTGGCTCACATGTTGCGTCTCCACGTGTTGCTGCGTCCCTAGATCCGGGGGCTCTGACTGTCCGCAGACTGGTCTGGCTCCACCCCAGCCTCACCTCCCCACGCCTGCAGCTCCGGGTCCAAACCCAGAGAAACAAGAGCTCTTCTTGCCAGGAACCCTAGCGGAAGTGCTGGGATTGCAGCTACGTCTTGGTTTTCCCTCAAACCAGTTAGGGCCTGGGTCGTGTCCTCACCCCCGAGCTGGAGGGGCAGAGTCAGCCCACTGAACTCGGGGCCAAGTCAGGGGGAGCCGGGGGGCTGGTTCCGAGGACGGGCCATGGGTGCTGGGCAGGCCGGATCCCGGATGCTGGGGTCTCCTCTTCGCCTCTGGAAAGTACTGCATTGAACCACTCGTATGTCATACCCATGTCCCTGGCTGTTTGACTTTGATGTTACTTCCATGCAGAAGCCCTTCTGGCTCCGCCTGGCTTTAAACCCTCCCTCCTGAGGCCCCCGCGGCGCCGTCCCCACCCTTTCCTTCGCAGCAGAGGCCCCACTCTGCACCGGAGCCCACCCTGCACCGCCACCTGGATCCCTGCCCCTGCCTCGTTTCCTCCTTGCCTTCCTTCCTTCTAGACGAGGGAGCTCCCTGACTTGTGTCTGTACCCCTTCAGCTCCCGGCGCTACTCTGTCCCTGGGGGGAGGGCGTGAAGGGGAGAGGGGGCCTGGCACGTGCTCTTCCTGCCGCGAGGTTGGGGAGCTGCTGGGAGCCGCTTGTCCTCCTGCCGCACGCAGGCCACTCCTCCCTGGGACCTGGGTCTGCAGAAACCTCAGGCTCCTCATCTGGAAGCCAGGGTGGTGACAGCACCGCTGCGAGCTCAGACGAGCCCAATGTGCACCCACACAGCGTAGGACCCAGGTCATCGCTGTCACCGCGTGCTGATGAGGTCACGGCCTGGCACACAGTAGGGACCCGGATTGCCACCGAGCGCCCCCTCCCCCGCCCCAGGAGCTTTCCAGCTTCTCCCCGACACCACCCATTTGTGACCGGCCGCTTCCTGACTCCCAGTCAGCGCTTGCCCCCCCCCAGGGAAGCTGTCAGAAGGTCTTTCCTGTGTGTCCCCTCGAGCCAGCGAGACGCGGACCACAGGCATGTTTATGTGAATAGACATTTATCTATCTTCTCCTAGTCCTCGAGGCCAGAAGTCCAAGGTCAGGCTGTAGGCAGTGCTAGCTTCTCTGAGGCCTCTCTCCTTGGAATGTGATGAGCATCTTCTTGCTGTGTCCTCACAAGGTCATTGCTGTGTATGCTGTCTGTGTCCTAATTTTTCCTTCTTGTGAGAACATAGTCCTATTGGATTAGGGCCGCCCTAGTACCCTCATTTATCCTTAATCAACTCTTTAAAGACCCTGTCTCTACATACAGTCACATTCTGAGTTCCTGGGGATGAGGACTTCGACATATGAAATTTGGGGGGACCCAGTTCAGCCCATCACACTACCCACCAGCCCCTTGCTGCACACGTGCCACATAGGGCCCCTGGAGTGGGCACACCCCCGAGCCCAGCTCAGCCCTGATGCCAGCAGGCAGGGAGGGGGCAGTGGGCCAATGCATTGACCACATGCATTTTCCCTGCACTTGGTCAGCTCATGCAGCTTGCTACTTCGGCTGCAGTATGAGACCATCTGGGAGGAGAGGGGTTCCCTCTGTGGCCCGCAGTTCTGAAGCAGAGGCCCATCCAGCCCACTTCCACGCCAGCTCGTTATAAACGCTGCTCACCAACAAGCTCCCGGCAAAGCTGACGCCCAGCATTTCCATGTGATCTGATTGTCCTCCTGGCCGTGGTACTAGTAACACTCCCATCTTGCAAGGGCAGCAGAAAGCCAAGCGGCCGTGCTACGGTGGAGGGTGGGATTGCTCTGCAGTGGCCGAGGGGCTCCTCTCGGCTGGGTCACTTCTCAGAATCAGAATTCCAATTAGAGCCACAGTTGGGAGGTTTCCCCGGTGGGAGAGGACTTTGAGAAGCCTGTTGCTGTCCTCTTGTTAAACTCAGTTGGTCTCCTGTGAATCAGGGTGAGCAGCTGGGCTGGACCTGCCACCCCCAGTAAATGCCGACTAGAGAACAGGAGGAAAGGCCTGTTGCAGTGTGTGCGTTGGTGCCCGCGTGCCCCTCTCCTGCCAGGATGGGGCATCACGGTCCTGTGTCCCTCAGAGGAAGCTGGACCCTCTGCCAACTGGAAGTTTCAGAACCACTGGGAGGCGGGTGGCATTTGAGATCCCCTCCAGCCATGGCTCTGAGAGCGGGGTCAGTGCCATCAGCATCACCTGGGAAGTGTTGGAAGCTCACACTCTCAGCCCCACTGGAGACCTGCTGAATCGCAGCCTCGGGGTGGGGCCAAGAGATCTACGTGTGCCCAGCCCTGGAGCGCTGCCCAGGCAAAAATGAGGCCGACATAGCGATTTTAAATGGTCCCGCAGCCACATCAGAAAAATAAAAAGAGACCGTTGAAATTGATTTTTTTTTTACTGTGGTAAATATACATAACATGAAATTTACCACCTTCACCAGTTTTAAGGGCCCAGTTCAGTGGCATTAAGCACATTCACCTTGTTGTGCAGCCATCAGATCATCATCATCCCCAGGATGTTTCCATCTCCCCAGACTGACACTCTGGCCCCATTAAACACCAGCCC
This sequence comes from Eschrichtius robustus, assembly GCF_028021215.1. Lineage (NCBI taxonomy): Eukaryota > Metazoa > Chordata > Mammalia > Artiodactyla > Eschrichtiidae > Eschrichtius > Eschrichtius robustus. Next base: position 2,457,590 of record NC_090839.1, on the reverse strand, counting down.
CGAGTCCTCTCTCCCCCGCCCCTGGCATCCAGCACTCTGCTCTCTGTCTATGAGTTTCACTCCTCTAGGGACCTCCTATAAATGGAATCATACAGTATTTGTCTTTTTGTGACTGGCTTATTTCACGTGGCATAATGTCCTCAAGGTTCACTCACATTGTAGCCTGTGTCCACATTTCCTTACTTTTTAAGGCTGAATAATATTCCATTGTGTATATACACCACATCTTCTTTACCCATTCATCTGTTGATGGACACTTAGGTTGCTTCCATATCTTGGCTATTGTAAGTAATTCTGCAATGGCCGTGAGAGTGCAGATATCTTTTCAGTATCCTGTTGTCATTTCCTTTGGATAAATACCTAGAAGTGGAATTGGTGGATCACGTGTTAGTTCTACTTTTGACTTTTTGAGGAACCTCCATACTGCTTTCCATAGGGGCTGCACCAATTTATATTCCCACCAGCAGTGTACTAGGGTTCCCTTTTCTCCACATCCTCAACAATACTTATTAACTCCTGGCTGTTTGCTGGTAGCCATTCTAACAGGTGTGAGGTGGTATCTTATTGTGGTTTTGATTTGCATTTCCCTAATGATTAGTGATGTTGAGCATCTTTTCACGTACCTGTTGGCCATCTATACCTTTTTTGGAAAAATGTCTATTTAGGTTTTCTGCTCATTTTTTAATTAGATTTTTTGTTTGGTTGTTTTTGGGTTTTGCTATTGAATTCTGTGAGTTCCTTATATATTTTGAATATTAACCCCATATCAGGTAAATTATTTTAAATATTTTTTTCCCATTCAGTATGTCACCTTTTCATTTTGTTGATTGTTTCCTTTGCTGTGCTGAAGGTTTTTAGTTTGATGTAATCCCACTTGTTTATTTTTGCCTTTGTTGTCAAATCCAGAAGTATCATCTCTAAGACTGATGTCAAGAAGCTTGCCTTCTGTGTTTACTTCTAGGAGTTTTATGATTTCAGGTCTCATGTTCAAGTATTTAATCCATTTTGAGTTAACTTTTGTGGGTGGTGTAAGATGGTGTCCAGTTTCATTCTTTCGCATGTGTCTGTCCAGTTTTCCCAACACTATTTAAGAGATTGTTCTTTCCCCATTGTATATTCTTGGCTCCTTTTTCATATATTAATTGGCCACATATGTGTGGGTTTATTTCTAGTGTCTCTAATCTATTCCACTGGTCTCTGTGCCTGTTTTTATACCAAAAATTACCATTTTGATTACTACAGCTTTGTAATATAGTTTGAAATCAGAAAGTATGATGCCTCCAGCTTAAGATGGCTATTCAGGGTCTTTTGTGGTTCCATACACATTTTAGGATTGTTTTTTCTATTTCTGTGAAAAATGTCGTTGGAATTTTGCTAGGGGTTGCAATGATTCTGTAGATCACTTTGAGCAGTATGGAAATTTTAACAATATTAAGTCTTCCAATCCATGAGCACAGAATATCTTTCCATTTATTTGCATGTTCTTCAGTTTCTTTCATCAATGTCTTACGGTTTTCACTGTACAGGTCTTTCACCTCCTTGGTTAAATTTATTCCTAGGTATTTTATTCTTTTTGATGTAATTGTAAGTGGGGTTGTTAATTTCTCTTTCTGTTAGCTCATTATTAGTGTATAGGAATGCAAAAGATTTTTGTGTATTGATTTTGTACCCTGTAACTTTACTGAATTTGTTTATTAGTTCTAACAGCTTTTTGGAGTCTTTAGGATTTTCTACATATAATACCACGTCACTCAAAAACGTGATGGTTTTACATCTTCCTTTCTGATTCAGATGCCTTCTATTTCTTTTCATTGCCTACTTGCTCTGGCTAAGACTTCCAATACTATGTTGCCTAAAAGTGATGAGAGGGGGCATTCTTGTCTTGTTCCTGACCTTAGAGGAAACGCTCTCAGCTTTTCACCATCAAGTATGATGTTTGCTCTGGGCTTGTCGCGTGTGGCCTTTACTACGTTGAGGTATGTTCCCTCTGTGCCCTCTTTCTGGAGAGTTTTTATCGTGAATAGATGTCGGACACAAGGTTTTTGAGTGTGATTTGGGGGATGTGGGTTTATGCATTTTAATTAAAGGCAATTTTTTTGAGAAGGTAAAACCTGGACAGTTTTTTCCTGACTTGCTGCCGTTGGGGAGGATTGGACGTCTGCACATAGACATGGGGTGCACATCTTGGGAGCTGGCCCAGTTGTTGGATGGGAAGACTTTGGACCCAAGGGGAAGCTGAATTGAGGGGGTGTTTGGAAACTCTCATTTGGAATGCAGCAGGACTGGCCCAGGTCGGCACTACTGCTCAACAGAGAAATACGTGGCCCACAGGGCTGAGCAGAGCGCTGTGGATGAGACCGGATTCTGCGGCCACTTCCTTCTTCCTAAGAAAAGGCCTCTCTTGGGGCCGTGCTGTCCGGGCCTCTCTGTCCGTGTCCTCCCTCCCTCCCCACCCCCCTTCCCCCTCCCCCTCCCCCCATACCAGCAAACCTGCTGAGGTGGCCTCTTCCACCTGGAACCAGCTGTAGGGTGTGGGACGCCCACTGAAGCGCCAGCTGTTGCCTCTAAATTTACTGCGGGCGTGAGCAGGCGCCTCGGGTGACGCGTCAGGCGGTCAGCGCATCCCCTTCTGAGCCGATTGTTACCAACAACTGTCTCCACACACCCGGCCCGTCTCTGGCCACAGTATCTTTATATCTATTGATGTCTCAGGATGCTGAGATTGGCACCGTGCACCCGGGAGGACATCTCTAGCTGTTTACCTCTCAGAATGTCGGCCAGTTTTCCAGACTTGCATTACTTGTTTTACTGCTGAAACAGTTCCGGGAGGGCTGGAGACAGACGCTGTGCATGTGCAGGGGGGGGGAGGGGGACACACGCATGGACGTGACCCGTCCCTGTGGCCTCTGCTCTGAAGGTGCCGCCAGCAGTCCGACTCCCTCCCCGTGTGCTGAGCGCTGGCCGTCTTGGTCCAGCAGTGGGGCCAGTGACAGCCAGGCCATCTTTATACTCAAAGGCACGTGTGGAAAGGACAGGCCCCAACTATCCCTTAGGCTTTCTGTCTGGACACTTTGTGCCCTGCAGGAACCACACGGGTCTGGCCCGTCCGCTGCTCCGCTCTCCTCTCCGCAGGCCTGGCTGTCTCCCTCTCGGTCCCCGAGCCAAGGCCGTCCCCGCTCCCAGCCTTTGCCTGCCGTGCTGTTCCCCTTTGTCTGGCGAATGCCTGCTCGCCCTTCAGACCGTGGCCTAACCGTCCACCCTGCAGGGATCCCTGCTTTCCGTGCCCTGTGACTGCCCTGTGGTCTGTCTCTCTGCACTGTCCCCTCCTAGCCGACGTCGACTCTGAACTACACAACCTTCGGTGTCACCTGCCCCGTGCGGCCCTGAGGGTGGGGATCACACCCGAATGTTTGCAGCCTCCCGAGAAGCACCCAGCATGGGAGGCGTCTGTAGCGTGCACTGTTTGCAAAGCCTGTGAATTCTCATCGAATTCTAACCTTCACCCTCCGAGTGGGCATCCGTGAGCCCCACTTTACCAGGAAGTGTAGGGGGATGAGGAGGCCTCGGACCCTCAGCGGTAGAAGGTACCGGCTGCTGACCCAGTAGTGTCTGGCTCTTTCCCAGCGTAGCCCTGACGATGTGGTCCCAGGGGTGTGCGCAGCTGCGGGAATCCTTCGCTCTGAGAGAGAGCCTCCCTCTGCAGACGGCTCCTCCTGCTGCAGGGAGACCTGCAGGGGGCCTGGAGGCCTTGTTGGTGGGAGGGGACAGGTCAGGGCCAGGCCTGGTGGGGCTGGAGCTGAAAATGGCTGAAAGAGCGGGAAGGGAGAGAGGGGCTGCTTGCAGGTGCCCCTCACTCTGGGTGTGATCCCGTCACCATGGCAACGTGGGTGGACATCTCAGCAGGGAGACATCATCTGTGTCCTGTGGGCAGCCATCCCCACGTGGGCCATGTGAGAATGTCCCTGAAAGGCTGGGAAGATCTTACTACAACTTCCATTAACATTTTTTTTTGCCAATAAAAAGAAAAGAAATGGCCCAACCATTTTGGAAACCCACATGGCAGGTCTTTTAAAGCTGAACATGTGCATTTCCAGGGACCCAGCTACCCCCTCCTAAGGTTATGCCCAACGAAAACTTGTGGTGTGCACGAGAATCACGTCCTAGAGGGTTCACAGCAGCATCTTCCTAGCAGTCCGGAGTTGGGAACGACCCATAGCTGATGAGTCGGGATGTCTTCACGGAACTGAACAATATAGACAACGCTGAAGAGTGGCTGCAGGTGACTCTCAGGCACATGATGTCAGTGGAAGTAGCCGGCTTCAGAAGAGTACATGACTCCACCACCTGGAGCCCGAAATCAGGCAAAACTAGCCCATTGTGATGGAGGTCATAAGCGCCTCACTTTTGTGGGAGGGTTGACCTTGCGGGGCACGGGGAGGCCAGAAGTCTTCTCTAGCTTCACTGGCTGGTGGTTACGTGGGGTTGCGCAGCTGCGAGATTTGTCGTTAAGAGTGTGTCCTTTACTCCAGCAATGATACGCTTCAATTTCAGAAAACTACCCTTGGAACAACCTAAATGCCCCTCGAAAGAGGAAGGGATAAAGAAGATGTGGTCCATACAGACAATGGAATACTACTCAGCCATAAAAGAGAATGAAATAATGCCATTTGCAGCAACATGGATGGACCTGGAGCTGATCATGCTAAGTGAACTAAGTCAGTCAGAAAGACAAATATCATATGATACCACTCATATGCGGAATCTGATTTTTTTTAACATCTTTATTGGAGTATAATTGCTCTACAATGGTGTGTTAGTTGCTGCTGTATAACAAAGTGAATCAGCCATACATATACATATATCCCCATATCTCCTCCCTCTTGCATCTCCCTCCCACCCTCCCTATCCCATCCCTTTTTGAAAAGATACAGATAAACTTATTTACAAAGCAGAAGCAGGCTTACAGTTACTGAAAACAAACTTAATGGTTACCAAAGGGGAAACGTGGTGGGCAGGGAGGGATAAGTCAGGAGCTTGGGAGGAGCGCATACACACTGCTATATATAAGATGGACAACCAACAAGGACGTACTGTATAGGATGGGGAACTCAATATTCTGCGATAACCCACATGAGAAAAAAATCTAAAAGGAATGAATATATGTATATGTATAACTGAATCACTTTGCTGTACCCCTGAAACTAACACAACATTGTAAATCAACTATAAAAAAAGAAGGATAATTACCAAGAAAATCACCAGGAAATCTTTCTTAAATCCAGTAGTAAGAGGAGACTTCATAATTCTAGACAAAATGGAAGCCACCAGAAGGGACATGGGTGAAGCACATACACAAACTTTTGATCAAAGGAGCCAGACGCCAAAGGGAGCATTCTGGATGCTTCAGTTGATAGGAAATACTGAACAAGGTAGAATTTGTCTACACAGAAGTCGGGGTAAAGGTGTCTCTTTGGGGTGGAGGGTGTTTCAGGGCTAAAGGGAATTAAGGGGGGTTTGGGGTGGTGGTTACACAAGAGAGGTAAGGTGGTTTTCACCGTGAAAATCCACCAGGCTGGGTACCTGTGATGTGTAGACTTTCCCTGTTATACTTTGATGTCTGCTTCAAGGAAAAACGGAAGACATTGAACTTGGCTGATGTTCATGATGGGGGTAGAGGAGAACCCTCTGCCTGTGCCTGGATCTGAGGAGCTGGGTTGTGTCAGGAGGGGAGCTGAGGGGAACGTGGAGCGGATGGGGCAGGCTTGCTCCCTGCCCGGCATCAGCCCACAGAGACGGGCTCATTGGGAGCGCACTTGGTGAAGTGTATTTATGAATTATTGCCTAGTTTTAACTAAGCTCACCTTAACACAATAGACAAGTGGCTCTCAAATATTCCTACAGAGGAACCTCAAGCTGGAGACAGTCCTCACGGCATCGGTGTTAAGTGAGCCAGACAGCTCCAGAGCTGACACCCCTTCTGGGTGAGGGCCAGCCCCTTCCCGGCCAGAGTCAGGGGTGAAAAAGCAAAAACAAACAACAAATGATGATCCCATCACATCTGAGAGAAGTCAGCCCCAAACATGCAGAGTTACCAAGAGGACTTTCCAAAATGTAAATCTGTATGCATTATCCTTATGGAAGAAACCTCTCCCAGCCTCCCCCGAGGGGAACCCTGTGCCTGAAACTACTGAGTACTGACAGCAGCACGTTTACAAACATGTAAATATCCACATAATTAGGGTGCATGCCAGAAAAGTCCTTCTATCCATGGGGTACCTGAGCACAAAGTTTGTAGACCTCTCATCCAGAACATCCAGAGTCTGGCCACAAATTCTGAGCTAGGACAAGGGCTGCAGCCGGGGTGCAGGTGGGAGGTGTGTGCCCACCACAGACGCAGCAGCCCCTGCCCTTGTGCCTCCAAATCAGTTCCCTTCTGTGCCAGCCCTGCCCCGTCTGGGCAGTGAGGGAGATTCTTCCGTCCTGGCTGCGCTGGCCGACGGCAAAGCTTTCACAGCGTCCACAACAGAGACAGGGTGTGTGGAGCCCCGGGCTCTTTTCCTCTGGCTCTGGTTTTGTTTAATTTCACAAATGGACTCGGATGAACTTGGTTCGCATCGACTCACATGACCCTTTGAGAAATTTCACTTGCGGGAGACCTGGTGGGGGATTTCTCTGCGTGCGACTTGCATTGGATCCCTGCTTTTACTTGGCAGGTACATTTGTCATTTGCTTTTTTTTTCAGTTTGAGATCTACACACTTATACCCTCTGATTTCTGCGTCATGAATAGTGCTTTACTTGGTCCTTCCCTCTCTCTGCATCCAGGCAAACAGTCCTGAATGCATGGTCCTACCATAATGGAGGCTAGACTTCTTCAGCGGCTTCTGGAACCTTCCCCCACCTGGCCTCTGCCTGCTTCTCCAGCTCATACCTGATCACACTCTCATGCACACATGCACACAAATTAACATCCGTGTGTATGCACATACCACGCATACCCACGTGCACACCTGCAGGTGTGTGAATGTGTTCGTGCGCACAAATGCACATAAAAACTTAACACACACATGTGCATCCACACAAGCTGAAACCTGACCCACCACCCCAGAGTGCACGGGGTCCACTGCAGGAGGGGAGCCTGCGCACTCGGGCTCTCACGCATGCAGGCGCATCCGAGGAAGATTCGCAGAGATGGGCTCTGGGTCAGGCCCTGGGGCACCAGCATCAGACAACCTCCTCTCAGGGAAATGAGAGTCAGTGCAGGAGACAGAGAGACCCGCAAAGTAGGACGAGGCCGTGCTGGGCTGGAAAACCACGCTGGGCATTGTGGGGCTGCAGTGCAGAGGTGCAGAGTCCTGGAGGCCAGGAGAGGCTCTGGAAGACCGGCCTCGAAGCTACACCTACAGGGACGAGGTTCAGCTGTGAGAGGCGGGGTAGGAGAGACGGCGTTGCAGGTGAGGAGGCAGAGCAGGTTTGGGGTCAGGAAGCCCCAGGGGTGGACCCTGGGCAGCCCCTCCCTCTTCGGGTGTTTCTTGCTGTTGCTCCACCTGCCATCCAGGTGAGGCCCTGGTGCACCCGGCACGCGGCCCAGCCCAGCACACACGGTCCTTCCCCGGCCCGCAGGCCGCGAGTGTCCCGTTTGACAGCCAGCTCTACATCTGTGCTGCGTGCAGGGCTCTGACGGCGGTGCTGGGCTCACACCGGCCCCTCGGACCGCACACCCTCTCTCTTGAGCGCTGCCCTGCCCGCAGGAGGGTGGGGGGAGAAAGGCGGCCAGGATGGCGGCTCAGCCCTGAAGCTGGAGCAGCCACTTGGCCCCCTTGGGCACTTGGGGTGAAGCGAGGAAGGGATCTGCCAGGGAGGGTCAGCGGAGGCCTGGGCGGAGCCGGGGGGAGGGGGCAGGGGCTCTCGGGGAGGCTCAGGACAGGGCACTGGGGCCGGTCCCTGTGTGGATATGCAGAGCCCGGGTCTGCAGCGGGCACCTGCTGGGACGCAGTCCTGAGGTCGAGCCCAGGAGAGACCCTTGAGGAAGGAAGACGCTGCAGTGATTGCCTGTGAGATGAGGTGAGAGCCCGTGGAAGGCCGTCCAGATGCAGAGACAGGGAGCAAGTGGCAACAGAACCCCAGTCGCCCCCCTAGTCCCCTAGTCCCCATAGCACCGGGGCCAGTGGTTCTGGTTGGCACTGCCCAGGACGGGACCAGGACCACCCGCTGCTGATCACATCAGTGGCCTTGGCCCAGCCGTGGAAAAGAATCCCGGGGCTGCGCTCAGGGCAGGACACAGGCCGGGTCTCGGAGACGCAGGTTCGAATCCTCCTTCCTCTGCCTCTGCCTGCAGACCTGGGCAGAGCCTCAGTTTGCCTCAGTTTGCTGGAAGTGCCCATTAAAACAGATCTTTGGGTCCACCCCCAGAGATTCTGAGTCAGCAGGCCCCTGAGGGGTCTTGGGACCCTGAATTTCTAAGGAGCTCCCAGGAGAAGCTGCTCTGCTCAACTGTGGACCACACTCGAGGCAAAGTGGCAAAGGCGTCGAGAGCTCTCCAGCACCTCTTGGTGCTATGGCTCTTGCGACGACACTTCATAATGTTTCCCTAAACCCTCTGTTAATTGGACCAAGCAGCGCTAATGGGAGAATGATTTCTAAGGTGTGTCTTAGAGGCTCTGCAGAGTGGGTGTGTGCACGCAGAGAAGGGAGGGATACGGATTTTCGGCAGCCCCCCGCCTCCACCCCGAACGTGAGTCTGCGCTCAGCTTTGAAGCCCGTCCATCAGCGTGCCAGGCGGCCTTCTGCCTCGAGGCCATTTATAGTGCCGAAGCCTGTGAAGCTGAAGCAGTCTGATGGTAACTGCAGGAGGAAAGGGGAGCCTGCTGAGCGCGGCAGGATGCAGTGCCTTAGCACGCTTTATTTGCAGCGGCTGCTTGCCGGCGTCGCCAGCAGACCCGCACCAGGGACGCAACGGTGGCACTGTTCATGGGCCGCCGTGTTCTGAATCAACACTGCAGCGGTGCGATCAGAGGGAGGGAAGGAAGCGTGCAATCACCGGCTGCTGCCGACGGTCCGGCGCGAGGCCTGCCTCTCATTACCTGCTGTCTGGTGTGATATGCAGAGCAGCTTCTCCAGAAGCACTGCACCTTCACATCACCTGAAAATTGAGTTTTATTTGGTGGCCCGCATATAATTTATAGCACTCCTCCAATACACTTCAGTTCTCATTTAGCTAAAAGTGTATTCTTTATTTCCCACCGGCCAAGAGACGGAGAAAGAAGCCTGAGTGTTCCTTTGTGCTGATACCCCACCAGGCCCCAGGTTCTCTGCAGAAGTGCGTTTTAAACTGTTCTGGCTGTTCGTTGACAAGAGATGCCCACGCTCCAAAATGCCCCGAGATGAGATGCCTCCTTCTAAGGAGGTGCCGCCGTCAGCGTTAACGGAAGAATGTTCTGGAGCTGTTGTTTTTCTGCTTGGCTGTAATGTGCTGCTTCCATATACGGAAATGAAATTAGTCACCTGCTAGGAACCACCTACCAAGTACAGCACGTCAGTCAGGGGTGGGGTGGACCTGAACCTTAAAGGCTCACTGAAGTAGTTTTCTTTTAAACAAACAAGCAAAACCCCCCACCCCGACTATTTCAAATCATAAGGTACTGAATGGGGAAGATCTCTTCGACAAATCTGGAGTTCCAATGTAGGAGAAAATCTTGCTTGGTCAAAATTACCCTTTTTCTAAATCAAGTTTATCGAGGTAAAATTTACGTACAATAAACTCTACCCCTTTAAGTGTACGTTTCAATGAGTTTTGACAGGTGAACACACTCGTGAAACCACCACCACAACCAAGATTGAGAGCTTTTCGTTCCCTCTGAAAAGCTCGCTTCGCCTCCCTGCAGTCAGCTTCCCGTCTGCCGTCCCCTGGCAACACTGATCAGCTTACTGTCACTGTAGATGAGTGGGCATTTTCTACAGCTTTATAGAAATGGAATCATTTGGTGCTTGGCTTCCTTCCCCCGGTTTAACGACTCTGAGATCCGTCCGTGTTGTTTGTGCGTCTGTTGTTCCTTTCTGTTGCTGAGTAGTATTCCCTTGTATGGAGACACTTTTTGTTTATCATGCGCCCGCGGTTGGACGTTTTGGATTGTTTCTAGGTTTCTGCTGCTGGGAATAAAGCTGCTCTAAGCATTTGGACTCAAGTCCCCCATGTTCCACCTGTCTGGGGTGAGCCCCTAGGAGTGGAACAGCTGCTGGTTGGGGTATGTTTACCCTTCCCGACAGTTTTCCAAAGTGGTTGGACCATTTTACATTCCTACAGCAGCCTGAGAGTTCCACATCCTATCCCGCAGGTGGTGTGGTCAGTCCTTTAAATTATGGCCATTTTGGCGAGTGTGTCATGGGATCTCGTGGTGGTTAATTTTCATTTCCCTGGAGACTCATGATGTGGGGCACCTTGCCATGTTCTCATTGTCATTCACACCTCTTCTGTTAAATCTTCAATCCATTCTTAGATTGCATTGTTTGTCTTCTCATCGTTACCTAACCAAACTCAGGTCACTCTCCTGACATGTGGTACAGCCAATCTACTGACACCAGGTTGTGGTGAAGGAAAGTTCAGTGTTTATTACAGGGCCAACCAAGGAGAATGGGCAGCTCGTGCTCAAAAGACCCAAACTCCCTGATGGCTTTTAGGAAAGGGTTTTTAAAGAGAAAGTGAGGGAGGGAGGGTCACAGGGTATGTGATCAGCTCCTGCACAATTCTCTGATTGGTTGATGGTGAGGTAACAGGGTGATGTTTCTGGAATCTCAATCATCAACCTTCTGGTTCCAACTGGTCTGGGGTCTACATGCTTGTGGTCAGCACACAATTAACTTATTCCACCTGGTGGGAGTCTTAGTATCTGCAAAACGGCTCAAGGTTATGGCTCATAAAATTATCTATAGCCCTTGAGGAGGAACTCAAGGTCCTTGACTTAGTTTTATGGCTAAACAATTATTGTTTTGTCTTGCTTGACTGTTTTCCTTTGTTTCTGAATTTCTTACTTCTCTGATTAAATTTTCTCTTTGGAACTTGGGGAAGGCCAAGGAAGCTAAAGGTTTTCTACAAACGAGAGGCGGGGGACATGGGAGGAATCTGTCCCCCGGAAGGCCCCACAGGGTCCTGTATGGTTTCATTATCATTGTGTTGAACTGATCTTTATATCCTAGATATAATTTTTGTCTATATATTAAAACATTCTTTGCCATTCAGTGGCTTGCCTTGTTTTCTGGGGAGTGTCTTTCAAAGAGCAAAAGATCTCATTTTGATAGAATCCCGTTTGTCGATTTTTCCTTTTGTGGATCACACTTTCTTTGTTCTGTCTAAGAAATCTTGTCCTACACTGAAGTCTCAGCATCTTTTCTCCTATGCTTTCTTCTACAAGTTTCAGAGTTCTATCTTCTACATTCAGATCTGTGATCTGTTTTAGGGTGAACTTTCTGTATGGAGTGAGTTAAGGATCAGTATATCTTTTCCTTAGGGATATCCAGTTGTTCCAGCACCATTTGTTGGAAAGACCTTCCTTTTCCTATTTGATTACCTTGGCAGTTTTGTCACATAACAGGTGATCTTGTGTGTGGCTCTGCCCTTAGACTTTCTATTCTGTGCATTGTTCTACAGGACATCTTTCTGCCAATACCACCTGCCTTGATCATTGGACCTTTATAGGCTATCTCGAGATCTGGGAGTGTAAGTCATCCAATTTTATTCTTTTCAAGATGTCTTTGGTTCTTCGGGGCAATTTGCATTTTCATGTAAATTTTAGAATCTGCTTGTCAATTTCTTTAAAAAAAAAAAAAAACAGAAAACCTGCTGGAATTTTGATTGGGATTGTCAAAATCGCTCTTGGAAAATCACATAAGTTGACTCTAAAGAGCCAATGCAAGGCTTTGGGTGTGCCGCCCTTCGTGTTGATTAATCCTCATGCGTGCAGAAGTGTGAGAACCACTGTGTTTCCGTAGTGTAGAGGTTACACATTTGCCTGATAGAAGTGTGAGAACTGGGGAAACTAGGCCAAAGGAGATGAAGAAAAGAATGAAGCTGTACGGCATTCTTGAAGGCCTCAGTCTGCCTTCCGAGAGCTTCCTTTTCCTTGGAGTGATCCGCAGCTGGATGGAGGGGGATTCCGTGGCATTCCTGCGGGGCCTTCAGCACTATCTTATCTGTTAGACTCTTCAACTTTAACAAGAGTTAAAAGAGTAGCTTATGGTTGAGAGGATTAAATAAAATATGGCAGCTTGTAGGTGAGCTGCAAATGTTTGCAGATTGCAATCTAAACCCAGCTGGTGTAGACCCACTTACCATGTGTCTCGGTTGGTATTTCTTCAGCAGCGTGGCTTTCTTGTGTCGGGGCCATCAGTCTCCTGACCCCTGGGAGGTATGATGTCTCTATGACGTGCCATTCTTCAGGGACTTCTGTCCCGGGGTGGATGCTATGTGACTATTCTTTGGTCATTTCAACCTGTGAGTATCAGGTGTCACATCAGACAGTAGCTCATGGAACTAACATTTGACCCCTGGATACCTGCCCGGTTAAGAGTTGGCTTGCAGCTCATACCCGCCATAGCTCCGTCATGTTTCTGGAAATCCTTATTAGATATGCACGATCTAATTCATCCCGGCTCTAAGAAGCCCTGAACGAGCCTGTGCTCTCTCTCTGAGTTTGAGAGAATAATAGATCCATAGGAGAATTCATTTGTAACTCTAAGCCCCGAGTTAAAGACGTCTCGGGGGATAAACGGGGGTGATTTGTGGAACATGGCGATGCATTTATGAGATAGATCGCACGTTTGCCGAGCACGGTGAGACCAGATCAGCTTGCATTAGAGGCGTCAGGCTCTTCCTCACCTAATCCAGCTCTCCTTTGGGGCAAGAAGGGAAGCTTTACAGAGCGCTAAGTGTGAAAAGCAGCAGTGGAAATTGCCGCCATGGCACTGGTGCTGGGAGCAGGTACCTGCTTCTCCCTCATTTAAGCACATTAGAGGACTTGACAAACTCTTACACGCCTCACGGGATGCTTAATTTCCGGGCCCAGCCTCACCTCCTCCGCTGTCACAAGGAGGCCACCAGAAAGCGCGTCTTCTGGGTGTGGCGGCGGGAAGGCAGCACCAGGCCCGTGGCAGCACTGGGACGGCCTGTGAGAGGCTGAGGGCTCTTTCCTCAGTGGCCGCCCCTCGGCTTGACCCCTGCCGTTCCTTTTTCTGCTCCTCCCACACCGTCTTTCTAGTGCTCCTCTTGTTAGGGACTTGGGTGATTTAACCGTTTGCTTTTCTGGAGCCCCACCGTGACGTAGAGTAGGTGAAACAGTGAGCTGGTTTGCCTTTCTTTTTCTTGATGCACAGATGCCATGCAGCCTTTACCCCAGCCCCCGCCCACATGTACAAAGTTGGATTAACTGTCTCTGCTCGAGCCAGCTTGTGTAGGCAAACATGGTTTTTCTTCTGACACCGTGAAGCTGCAGGATTCGTGACAATCGGTTTTTGTAGAAGCTGCGGCTCACTGCGTCTGCATGATCTCTGCATCTTCGGAATCTTCAGAATGCCCGGGGGTGTGGATTCCATTGTGTGCCCACTTCCAGCAAACTGAGGCTCTGCCCAGGTCTGCAGGCAGAGGCAGAGGAAGGAGGATTCGAACCTGCGTCTCCGAGACCCGGCCTGTGTCCTGCCCTGAGCGCAGCCCCGGGATTCTTTTCCGAGGCTCCTCTGCTGGGCCCGCAGGCCCTCCAAGGATATCCGGTCCGGCCTCATCCCGTACCCAGACCTGGGTGCACAGAGGGGGAAGAGGTGAAGGACGGAAGGTGAGGGTTCAAAGACACGAGTGGAAAGGGGAAGTTAGAGGGGCCTGGGAGAAGGGAGTAAGAGAGGCCAGGAAAGGCTTGCAGCTGACACAGGCCCAGCCCTGCCCGCGCGGCAGCTCCCTGAGCCCTCTCACCTCCACGAGGCCTGGGCTGCTCTTATTCCAAATGTTAGCTGAGGGCTGACACCCCAACAGGTGACAGGACACAGGGCATCCACTCCCCTGTGGCCTCCCCGACCTCGCTCACTGTCTGTCCCCAGCCTGGCTCGTCCCCGCTGTCCTGGTGACTCATGGCTTTTTGCCCCTAGCAGGGCCTGAGCCCATCCTTTAAGTGGATTTGCCACTTTCCTTCTAGAGGCTTGTGCCCAAGGACGAATTCACAGCCTCGGCAGCCACTGTATTGAGAGATCACGGGGTTTGTGGGACCAGGGAAGGATGCTTTCCGATTAGCCATGAGGACCGGCCGCAGAGGTCGCAGGTTCTAACTGTGGAGGTGAGAGGACCTGGGGTGCCCATCTGGGTGTTGGGGAGAGTCTTTCTGGGCCTGTGGTGCTGGGAAGGGGCTCCTAGGGTGGGGGGACACCTCCTCCCTGACCTTGGGGACACCTCCTCCCTGACCTTGGGGACACCTCCCCTCTGACCTTGGGGACACCTCCTCCCTGACCTTGGGGGCACCTCCTCCCTGACCTTGGGGACACCTCCCCTCTGACCTTGGGGGACACCTCCTCCCTGACCTTGGGGACACCTCCTCCCTGACTTGGGGACACCTCCTCCCTGACCTTGGGGACACCTCCTCCCTGACCTTGGGGACACCTCCCCTCTGACCTTGGGGACACCTCCCCTCTGACCTTGGGGACACCTCCTCCCTGACCTTGGGGACACCTCCCCTCTGACCTTGGGGACACCTCCTCCCTGACCTTGGGGACACCTCCTCCCTGACCTTGGGGCCAACTCTCTCCACTGGGCCGATACTGTCTCCTCCCAGTCCTGCCACAGGGCCTTTGCACTCGCTGTTCCTTCTGCCTGGCGTGCCCTTTCTGGGCCTGGTTAGCCCTGCTCACCTGTCAGATCCTGAGGGAACCTGCCCCAGACCTCTCCTTCCGGGTCAGGCCCTCCTAGTCTCAGCTTTGACTCACGTTGTTCCTCTCTGCTACTGTCACCATCACTGTTCACGCAGGTCAGCCCATCCCACCCCAACCAGGTGTCCTGCAGTTCAGTTCTGACACTGCCCACCCAGAGTTAGCTCCGACCCCATAGGTTAAGGGCAAATTCCTCCAAAAGACACCCCCGATTCTGATGCCAGTTACAAGTCTTGAGGGGTCCCCAGGCCACCTGCACTTCCAGCCAACGGATTATAAATTAGAGACTTCCCATGCCCCCCACCCCGCCCCGATTCAGTATTTCAGGAGAAAGACTCACAGAACTTGGGAAGGCAGCACTTCTGGTTACAGTTTTACTATGAAGAGTGCATGTGGGGTGAGGTCTGCAGGCCGAGCACCCCTTCCATCCCCGTCCCCTTGGAGTCAGGGCCTCACCCTCCCAGCACATCTGTGTGTTCACCAACCAGGAAGCTCGCTGAGCTCCTGAGTCCAGAGTTTCTACTGGGGTTCATTACCAGGCATGGTTGAGTGCATCATTGGCCATGTGACTGCCCGCCTCCCCAGAGGTCAGGTGGGCTCAAAGCCCCCAGTGCTCCAGGCAAGTGGTTAATCTTTCTGGTGACCAGCCCCCCTCCTGAACTGGGGGCCCACAGTGAGTCACCTCATCAGCACAACGAAGACACTCCCATGACTCAGGAAGTCGAGAGGGCTTTAGAAGCTCCCTGCCAGGGACCAGGGACAAAGACCTAATTCTTATTACACAGCAGTGTGGTTGTTCCGTTCTTGTCTGCCGCCCTCAGTAAGCTCGGGAAGGGCAGGGCCTTGCCTGGTTTTCCTCTCTGCTGTATCTTAGCCCCGCGCACAGTGCCTAGAACTTGCGGGCGCTCCCCAAATATTAACATGAGAAGGGGGTGTCAGTCTGAGTGATGGCAGAGAGCAGGCAGCGGACTCGGGAGGAGACGCGAGAAAAACTGTTCACCAGAACGCACTGGCACCTTTGAAGGCCAGAGTGCGAGCCCCGGCGCCGGCCCCACCCCGCGAGTGCCCCGCTCTGTCCCTTGCTCTTTTAACTGCTTCTCATTCAGAGAAAAAGTCCTAGGCCCACGAGAGAAATCTGTCTGTCTACCTTGATGTTGATTTTTTCCCTCTTTTTGGTGTGTTCTAATCTTCCTCTGGCAAGACCCCTGTTTTCTTTGGAATGGTGCTTAAAACGATAGCATTTAGCGGCAGAAATGGCAGCTCTCTCTGCATCTCCCTGTGACACCGCAAAAGTGCTGGGGCCAGCGGAAACGCCTCCTTCTCGGCAAGCTCATGCCGGGCGTGATTGCTGAGCGAGCTTTCCCGGCCCACCGGTTTCATCCCGAGAGCAGTTGTAATGGGAGTTCCGGCAACACGGACCGCGCTGCGGGGAGAGAGCGTGCAGGCCGGGCTGACTTTCAAAAGTGGATCTTGTGTGTGTTCAGGTAACAAAAAAATGAGAGTGTTCTTCTTTTGCTCCCAAGTGTCACTGCCTGGTGGTTTCGACTGTGTAATTCAGGTCCACTGCCCTCCAGTTAAGAGGAACTGAGTTGTGGGGGTCTTACAATGACGGCTCTGCTGTAGATCCTCCCATGGTGCAGACACGCCCCACGAGACTGATAGGAAAATTCCACCGGGCCTGTGCCATCCCCTTAGAAAACTAAAGTCACAGTGGTAATTCCAAAGGGACTGGCCGTTCTCAGTTCAGAAGTCAGCAAACTTCCTCCATTAAGGCCAGACAGTAAATGTCTTCTGCTTTGTGCCCCCTCCCTCCGTCACGACTACTCAGCTCTGCTGTTACAGCAGGGAAACAGCCACAGGTGGATGGTCTGGATTCCAGGAGCATTGCTTTCCCACAAGCAGTGCAGACCACTGTGGGTGGTGGGCAGGAGTTTGCCAACACCTGAGCCAGTCTCTGACAATTCTGATTCAATGTCCCAAGCTAGACAAAACGTACCACACATTTCCCTAATTTATGGATCAAATTTTACCGATTATGCTTTGAATGAAAGCCCCAGCACTTGAGAAGATTTCATGTTTTTTCAATTTATACTATCATTAAAAATAAACATACCCACCAGTAGGAGAGTGCAGCTTCCATGAAGAATTCACATTAGAAAATACAAAAACCTATCCCCCGTGTCACGTGTTACTCTTCTGAAAAGCCAGGAAACCTTTCTTTAAGTCCCAGTTTTATGCGTGTGTTTTTTTTCTGCCACCAAAGACCTCATAAATCAATTGGACACATCTTGCTATAAAAGAAATATTTTCTGTGTGAAGTACTTTCTTCAAGATTTTCTCTTTTATCAGGGGTTTGTAAAAGTGCAAAACGACATGTGGATATAATGGGTTGGCCATAGTCCTTAACTGTGGGTGCCTTACATCTCTGCTCATGCAAAATTTGAGTGTCAGAACTTGAAGTGGATAAGGTGGGGAAGTTGCCGTGAAAACATCATACATCAGAAAGAATGTTCTGTGCTTCAGAAAACTTTTGGCAAAACTTTGCAAACCTGTTTTGATAGGATGCTGAAGTAACCCACCCCAACCCTGTCCTGAAACATATCCTGGGTAAAAAATAAATCCTGCTATCTTATTAAATCAAGAATATGCCCAATAACCTGAGAGCAGAAGCCCAGTTCATTTCCAAAGCCCCAAACAGATAGCAAAAATTGGTAAAAACACTTAACTCACTTTAAAACGTCAAGAAAACAGAATTCCATTATTATTCACACAGTGGAAACGTGCTGGGTGAAGTGTTTGAACGCTTCTTGTATTTTTCCTCTCAGCCTAGCGTTTGAGTCTTCTGTGTTGACTGTTCTGACTGAAAATATTTTTAACTTTAAAAGACTTGTCTCTTACCTGGAGAATAGCTTGACTTTTTGTCAAAATGGTCAAAACAATCTCGGTGCTTTAAGTCGAGTTATTGAAGATGCGGGCCTGTTAAGAGCGAGCACCCAGGAGGAGTGTTGATGTGTGCGTTTCAGTTGCCTATCACTGCAAACAAACCCCCGCCCCCAGACTCGGAGGCCTGAGACAACCTCGTACTGCTTCATCCTTGGTTCCGGGGAACTGTGGTGGGATCTCCATCTGCGGATGAGCTCGGCCTGATGGCTCATCCCGGGCTCCCGGGCACTTGCAGTCGGATGGTGGTTGGGACTGGAGTCTCCCCAAGCCTGGATGTCCAAGATGGCGCACGCATGTGGTCATCACAAGGGAGACTGGCTGGGACTGTGGGCTGGACGTGGACCAGGTTCTAAGGGGGATGTGTCCCAAAGGAGAGCATTACAAGAAGCCCAGGTGGAAGCTGGCTCCGGAACCGGCCTCAGGAGCACAGGAACGTCCCTCGCTCTGCATTCTACTGGTCAGAGCAGTCAGTGGCCAGCTCAGAGTCAAGGGGAGGGGCTTAGCAGCCCCCTCTGCGGGGAGAAGCAGCCTGCAAGTACAGAGAAGGGAGGATCAGTGGTGCCACCCTTAGGGACCACCTACCACAGCCCCAGTGGGCGGGTCCTCACGCCCTGGCTCACTCTCGGCCCCCGTTACGAGGCTGTCTGGGGGAGAGAAGGACACCCTGGTACAGGCCTCTCGTGCACTGAACTCCCTCTTGAGTGCCTCTGCTTGTCAGTGCCTAATGCACCCTCTTCTTAGGTCAGTCGTAACTGATTGTCCAGTGTTGGAAATAGCCCATAAGAAGCCACAAACGCAGTGTAAACTGATAGCACAGTGACAGTGCAACATAATGCAAAAATGCAGGATTTCATGAAGATGACGAGGGTGTTTCTGGAAAACTGTAGAAATTACACTCACACTCATTGACAATGAGGAGAAAAGGTGAAGTTCAGCCAGAAAATCACTGAAGAGGCCACAGTCAACTTTTTGCCAATGATGGTATATGTTCATCCAAAGAGAATTATTGAAACATTAAATGATTAAGAGTACACCTTTGGGAAACTAATGAGATTCTAGACTATTTTTTATAGAAATCACTTGTCTTTACAACTGGGCTCTAAAAGTTGTGTGTAAAAGGGAGTATCCTATAGGGGCTGCCATAGACTTTTGTTAGCAAGCTATGCTGAAGAAACAGACACTTATCGAATTATTCCTTCGCTCTAAAAATTAGCATTTAGTTGTAATTATAATTGAAATTTTATTAAATGTAAAATAAAATCGATGTATTTTTAATATATGTTAGTTTTGTTTTGGATATTCAGTACTCGACTTAAGTGTCTCTCTGAGGGTTTGAGTTGCCTTCCGTGATAAGGACGTAAATCCAGGTGGCCAGGGTTGGGATTCTAGCTTTCCACTTAGGAATGTCAAGCTCCTCGGAGCAGGTGCTGTTGCTGGCACCCGAGTGAGGGTCCTGCTGTCCCAGGTTGCCACTTGCTTTGCTGACACAGGGTGAGGAATGGGAGAGGTCTGGTTCCGTGTCAGGAGACAGAAGAGCTGCTCCCACACGGGTATAGTCACGGGGAAGAGCCCAGGCGAGCCCGTCGGCGGCAGATTACCCACGGGAAAGGCGTCGCAGCCATTGGCACAGACCCGGGTCTGAGACAGAAGTTTCTGTTGAGTTCAGATAGAGCTTCAAAGACACTTCCTTTCTCTAGCTTGTCTTGGCGTGAAAAAGATCCAGTTGTTTGCAGTTTTCAAAGTAGGGAGCACCTCCTAGGAGCGGGCAGACCTGTGCTTTGTGACTTGAAGTGCAATCTCAGACTTGAAATGCAGCTTCAGAGCAGAAGCCCTGGTGTGGTCCAGCCCCTCACGGGACCCGAAGTGTCCGTCCTCTGGGAAAAGTAAAAAGAGGCGGGACTCAGTCTGAGAATCGGGGACGTTAGGAGGAATGGAAAGCAGAAGGAGCGTCCTCGCCAGCCCCTTGATTCCAGCGTGAGGCCGGGGGCCCGAGGATGGGGCCGGGACCGCTCGGCGGGCTGGCCGGAAGTGGGCAAGGCCCTCATGGCCAGTCAGCAGCACCAATCGTATGGACCCAAACTGGGAGAAAAGCCTCCCTCTTCCCACTGCCATTTTATCACCAACTGGTCCATAAAAAAAGAGAAGAGTCAGAATTGTTCATTTTGTAAAGCGTGTTGACGCAGGTTTCCTGGCATCCTTCTCAGCTAAGAAAACGTGGTTTCGGGAAAATGCGAGCCCTGTTCAGATACCGTCTTTGTGTATCTGTGTGTCCTTCTGAATGACAGTACGGAGCATTCATCTGACCCACACAGGGGATCACCTAAAAGCAAGTGCAGCCTGGCTTCCAGGAACAGTTATTACTGTTTCACTGCTGCTAATTAGCAGGATGGATTTTATCAGTCTTTGCTAAATTGAGCAAGTAAACGAGGATTTATTCAAGATGTATTTAAAGGCGTGTTCGTGCACTTTTCTCAAAGACCACAGGCAAGGAGAGCTGGCTGGTGCTGCGTCCAGAGCCTGCGTGTGAGCTGACTTGGATCGAACGTCTCCCTGACGTGAGACCCTCCACACACTGTACCTCCAGAACATATTGTTAAACCAACATCATCGCTGTCAGATCGATGAAACCTCTCTGTGTCCTTTATGCTTATCCTGCTGTGAAAATGTTTGTGGTGAAACTAATAACAGATTTTGAGAACTCCAATAAAACCACTGCCGGACTAACCACCATTTTAAGTAAAAGTGGCATTTCCGACGGGCCTACTTGGGCGTTTCCGGGCTTCACTTCGGGGGCGTGCGTGTAGCTGCGTTTAAGCTGCCTGCTGTCATATGCGGGGCTTTGCATTCTGGAGGATGAGACACAAAACCCTGGGCGTTCACCCGCGCTCATCAGCGCCTCAAGCCACTGCCGGTGACTTCCAGACAGACGTAAGGGGGCCGAGGAGGCTCCAGGGGATGTGCAGATGCAGCCCCTTATATAAAATAAGTAACAAGGAAACACTGTAACCCTCTTTGTGCTGATTAGAAGAAATACACATTTGTGAGAATGCGTTTCCTGGGTTTGAGCACTGTGGGGTTTCTCCACTTGGACACTAGTGACATTGGGGGCTGGATCATTCTCTGCCAGGGGGCGTCCTGTGCCCTGTGGGCTGTTCAGCAGTAGCCCTGGCCCCTCCCCACCGGATGCTAGTAGCACCCCGCTCCCCATCCCCAGGTGTGACGATCAAAAATGTCTCCAGACGTTGCCACATGTCTCCTGGAAACCAAACAGCACCTGATGGAGAACCACTGCCTTAGTAATAGGCCTTTTTAAAAATGTGCTTTATCCTATGAGCCATGGTGGAAATACCCCACGCCCTATCTGTGTGCAGAGCACCTCGATTTACCTGGAAGGCTCTGCACACTGAAATCTCACTTCCCAGGACTCTCATTTGCCACGAGAGTTGTTAATGCTCTGTAATTGGTACAGTAAATATTCCTTGTTATGCCAGAGTCATTTAGAAATCAGCTTTGGCACGTGGCTGCTATTTTAGGGATCATCACACATCATCCGCTGTTTGGTGTCAAACCCAGAGCCACAGTTATTTAACACTGATTAATAAATGGCAGGTTGTCAGTACCGGTTGTGAAGACACTTCAAGGCGCCATTGTTCTTTTAAATTAAAACATTTAAACATTTAAATCCAGGTCTGGTTCTGGTGGCTCATGGTAATTATTCCTTTTGTCTCTGCATCCATTTCTTCTCCTGATCACACAGCTGTCACGCTGACAGTACGTGGAGTGGGGCGCATGACAGCCCTTTCCTATTCACTGCCATTATTTTTACGAGGAAAGCTGGAAGCCACTGGAGCAGATACTAATTTTGCAGGAGGACTGCTGGCTTAAGTTATTAAGATGAACGTATCTGAAGGCTACAACTCATTTCATTTCTGTTTCGGGCCGGGCTTGCAGGGCTGGGGTGTGTGTGTGTGTGTGTGTGTGTGTGTGTGTGTGTGTGTGTGTGTGTGTGTGTCGCACTCTTCATTCCCCTTTTGGCGCTGGGAATGCTTCGTCCCATTCTTTTCTTTCCCTCCACTTCTTCCCTGCTCCTGATTGCAGGAATCACAAGCAACTCTGGTGTCTCCAGCAAACAGGGAATGTGTGCAGACCATCATGGGGCTGTGGAAGCGGCAGGGGTTGGCCTGGCCTGTCTGGAGCCTCGCATTGTGCCCCCAGCCCTCCCGCACACAGACCAGTTAGTGTTCAAGACTCCCATCTCCTGGAGGAAGGGTCCGGCTGGCCAAGCCCAAGCTGACTCTGCCTGGTCACCCTGGGCCAGCCCCTTCCAAGTGGGTGGCAGGAGTACCCCGTACCAGGACTGAACCTAATGTGGGTCCATAAAAGGCAGACCGGAGTGCTCATGATAGGAGGGTCGGAATTCTGGAGAGAAAATTGATGGGCACCCACCTCCTTCTCTCCTCTCCTCCCCTCCCATCCGTCTTCCTTCCTGTCTCCTACAAGTCAGCAGTAAGCTAAGGGACCATGGCGGCATTACTTTTAGCTCTAAAGATGCGGTTTTCTCACCAACTTCAAATCCACCTGGTTCATGTTATATTTAGCTTGCTCTAAATTTTAAAAAGTGGGGGAAAGAAAGACACATTGCAGAATTAAACTGCTGCAAAATGCAGGACGTTCCTTGTGGATTATTTATATGTTCCTTGAGTCTGGTGTTCAAGGCAGTGATTCCTGGCTTGAGTCACACTTTCTGGATTTGATGCGGGGGTGGGGTGGCTGGCACTACCCCTCGTCTCTGGCGGAGGGAGCCTGGGAAAATCCGCGGCATCTTTCTGTTCCAGAAGAACCCTCAGCCCAGCATCTCATTCCCTCTGGCACCTGGAGCTTGGTTGCGATTCAGCAGACACACAGTAAGACTGATACCAGGGACTTTGGGCAGCTTATTTACAAGTGCTGAGTCCTAGCACCACCTGAAGAAAGACTATTAACAATTTAAATATATACAATTATATTTGTCAATTATCCCTCAATGATTTTTTAAAATGTAAAAAATAACAGAAATTTTAAAACAGTGAAATCTGTATGTCTAAATAAAAAAGAGACAAAATGCAAATATATTTAATAAAGTTTGACACTGCATACTAGACTATAGAAGAAGAAAGAAGGAAAGGCTGCTAAAAATGAAAGATGACTAAACTCACACTTTTTTAGGGAAATGATACAGCTCATATTCCCCCCTTAAATATGATTACAGTATAAAGGTTTCTTAAATTGGGAAAGTAGTAATTTTCATAGGCAGAACAATTAATCAGATATTTACTTACAGCACGTAGAAACTTGTGATATTATGCACACCCAAATAGATCAGGAAGGGTGGGTGATTATTTGGAGGAGTGAGTTTTACTGAGATTACCTCAGAACACAGACTTTCATAATCTAATTAGGAAGGAGAAAGCTTGCCACACACCAGGCAACACTGGCCAAAGAGGATTACTTACAAAAACTTGCTTAGACCAAAATGGCTAACTCCTATTTCTCTAAAAACTAATTCATAAATTTACCTTGGTTTCAAGTATGTATTTAAAAAGACGTTGGAGAGCAGGATTTAATGTTATGCAAGTAAATATTTGACTAAATTGTTTTGTCTATGAAAGTTAGTTTTCCAATTAAAAAAAAAAAACTTTACACTTTAGTCACACCCATATTTTAAATTGAAACAATTTTAAGCCAAATCAGGAGTTACCCTTTTGAACAGACATTTTTATTCTGCTCGTCTCACAATGTTCCGTGTCATCAGATATGCACAGTTCCATAAGTATTCCATCGTATGGATTGTTCCTGTTTAATGGATCCACCTTATGCTAAAAAGTTTGCTTGTTTCCACTTTTCATTAGAGGGAGAGAGTAGCGCTGAAGTATGCAACCCTGTGCATGTTTTTCATGAGCTTCTGATCATTTCCCTGAGGTTGAGTCTGTTTAAGGATTGTCACACCTGTTGCTGAGCTGCCCTTGGAAAACCCAGCAGGTGTGTATATTCACTAATTGTAGGAATCCCAGGGTGGGGAGCACACAGGTGGGGTGCATACATTTATGCATATCCATTAATAAAGATTCCATTTCTGCCAGTTTATAAGGGGAGGATCTGAATCTGTTGTTTACATTTTTATGTGCCATAATTACTGAAGCTGAACTTTCATTGCCACTAATCTATTGACCATTTGTTTTTTCCTTGTAGATTAGTTGTCTTTTTGGATTTGCTTACTTAATTTTTCTCACCTAAATACATATCTTTTCCTGTCTGATTTGTACGAATTCTTCAGTGCTGTTCATGAACCTTTCTGCCTCCTTTACCCCCTGCACATATAGCCCCCCATTTTTCTTTGGTCTTTCAGTTTTATTCATGTTTTCTGACTTAGAGTTTCACTTATTTTGTTGTCACATCTGTTCCTCTTTTCCCAAGTGCATCTCTCTTACTTGCCCTTTATCATTTAGTGTCTTTAATTTTCCCCCTTTCACTCTCTGATCTGTTTTCTTCCCCTGTTCTTCTTTCTTTTTGTCACTCTTTTTTTCCCTGATGCTCCACTTCTTCATTTTTCTTCTCATTTTGCTGACACCAGAGAGTAACCTCCCTTTTTTGATCTCACTGGCTTTCCCAAGTTTCTGTCGTCAGCTCTGCGTTCATACCCCTTTCCTTCAATGGGCACTGACTTCCCTACATAACCAATTTAGAAATGGACCCGAAGGATCTTAAAAATGCGTGGCCCAGTGCCAATGCCAGAGAAGTTTGCCCCTAATCCTTCCATGTCCAGGGTCGTGGGCACCTAGGGACTTGTTTCACCTTCTGCTGACGATAAAGAAGGTGCTTTTATAGTTTCCGTAAGAGATTTTTTATTAAACAAACCTGCACTCTCCCACACTAGAAGGGCATTATGTGAACATTTTATGAGCAGAATGTAGAAATTAATGGAGAGAAAACATACTAGAAATTTGGATTGTTCGGCATTGTTTGCCACTCACACCCAGTGGAATACAGTTAATCGTACATCACATTGCAGGCTCCTCTAGTCTCCTCCAGAATGTGTTTTTTATTTTCATTTGCGTTGGGGTTTTGTAAAATAAACACATGTTGTGTTCTCTGGGAAGATAACGGGTGCTTTAAAAGGACAGAGGCGGCTCTGAGCTGTGATAGGAGATGGAGGGGTGGTTGGTCCTGCATTATCACCGTGCTGGGGGGGGAAATGACTTAAATAGGCCGAGCCTCGGAAACCACAATTGTGTTAAACCTTGTCATGGTGAACTTTCCCTGCGTGGATGTGCAGTTCCGTTTAATTAATATACAAATAGGCACTCCACACATATCCGAGGGTTTTGGGGGTTTTTTTGATACTCTGAAAAGGCTATTCTGTCTTTTTGTAGGTCAATCTTCGAGTTTAGTGATGGAAAAATAGCAATAATAATAACAACAACAGCACACACAAAAAAACAAAGCGAAATCAAAAAGCCCTGAAATATTTAAATTTTTATTAGGAAACAGCTGCGGTGACTTGATTATGCAGTAGGTCATGTGGAGGGGCTGCTGGGTCTTGAATATGCAATGCTTTTCTCTCCCATTTTTAAAAACCTGGGTTCTCATTAACTTCTGTCACTTCGCACACAGCCTCCCGGGAGGGCAGTGGGGATTGGGGGGGCATCTGCCCACCGCGGCTTGCAGCACTGGGGCTGGGGGGTCATCCAGGCTTAACCTTTGCTGCCTCGAGGGGCACTAGAACCCGCGGTGCCGACATTTTTAACCCAAGCCAAGGCTGTCCTTGGAGGCCTGCAGCATGGCACACTCACCTCCTCTGGGGGAAGGACCTGGCAGCAAGGGTCAGTGCAGATGCCGGGCGGGCTGCCACCAGACCCAAGGAAAGGGGAAATTAAAGCCATTCATTTATGTATCCTCCAGAGCTTGGTTTTCTCCCAAGCTCTCTGATGGGCTAGTCTTTGCTCTGCTCATTCCCCAGGTCCCTCTGCTAATAAGGACCATCTAACCCTGCCTTCTTAGTCTCAGGCGCCATCTCACGCGACATGGAGGATATTTTTTAATTGGACATACAGCCCATCTTGCTTAAATGATGATTTTGCACAGTCTCCTAATAAGGTCAAAAGAAAGGACTTCAACAACTTTTATTGCTTTCTAAAAATTATTTTAATAGTAGTGTATATTGATGGTAGAAAATTTTAATAAAAATGGATAAGAATTAAGAGCATAAAATCACCACCATTGATGGTTTGATCTACAAATATCCTTTCTAGCCTTTTTCTTTAAAGTGAAAAAGTGAAATTATTGCCCAACTTATCTATAAGCTGTGGCTATTTTCCATGTTACACATAGATTTCAACAATTGTTTTTAAGAGCTGCATAGATTCCACAGTACTCCGTAGTAGTGTTGTGAAGTAACTTCCGTAACCAATTCAGAATATGCTTTATTTCAGTGCTCCTGTCGTTAAAAGGGGAAACGGCTCCATCAGGAACTGTTTAGGCTTTGTTTTGAGGAGTGGACAATTTACAGTAGGGTTGCTCTCTGCACCTATGGCTGAGCCACACCCTTTTTTAGATTGGGAAACCAGGGGGTGTTAATTTCTACAGTCTTGACAATGATGCCATTATGACCGAAAGTGTCTTAGTGGAATCTTGGAAGTCTTCCAGAACGATTCTCTGTGGGCCGTGTTTGTGAATGTTGAACCTGAGTCTATGAGTCAGGGCTGTCTCTGAATGAACCCCCTTCATGGGGTCACCCCCATAGGACTGGCCCTTTGTGAGACCCCAAGCTTCAATCTCTGGACCAGTTGGGGATGGGGAACTGGTGCTTCCCAAGGAAGCTAAATAAGACCCAAGGACAGGAGACACACACACAGGCCTGAGCCCAGGGCAGAGCCCCACCCCACCCTGAGCCATCTCAGGCAGAGGACCGAGCGCTGGGCCTGTCCCCAAACGCTCTTGGTGCACATGTAAGTTGGTTTCCCTGCAGTGGGAGAATGGTTTACACCAACCCC
This sequence comes from Eschrichtius robustus, assembly GCF_028021215.1. NCBI lineage: Eukaryota > Metazoa > Chordata > Mammalia > Artiodactyla > Eschrichtiidae > Eschrichtius > Eschrichtius robustus. The sequence goes on along the minus strand of NC_090839.1, from coordinate 2,430,721 downwards.
TAACCTCTGGATCATGACTTGTATCAACAAACCCCAGGGCTGTTCTTCACTTGACACAGGATTTATTGAGGGAGACTTCAGGCACAAAAGGCAGCTCTTATATTGAAATATGCTTTCAGTTTTGAAAATATGGCTGGTAGTGTGTCTATTAATGTCTGGGTTTCCTTACACCTAGAAGGTGTCCGAGCGTGCTCTGATGGAGGACATTGGACATTGCTGTCCTGAGCAGAGACCCTGGGCTGCAGGGGCACCTCCCTCTACTCTGAATGGCTCTGTGGGTCTAAATGTTTTCTCCGTGGTCCAAGGGTGGAGGCCCTGGAGTGGAGGTCTCTCCAGCATCATCCCAGCGTCCTGACAGCCATGGCCACCCAGCGGTTCTGAAGGAGTCCTGGAGCTGTGGACCAGCCCCTGGGCAGTGCTGGATATGGCAGGATGCCACGTGTCTATGTGAAATCCAACACGGCCCATTGATGAGAAATTCCACGTCCCAGCGTCACATCCCCCACTGAGGGGTCTGCAGTGGTCAGGAGAGACAAGGTGGTGCTCTGAGTAAAGAGCCTCGTGGCATATCTTCAGAGATAGATCGTTAGAGGGCCAGAAGGACGTGCGTCTCCAGGCCTAGGGTCCTACAGCAAGGACGATTCCCAGGCAGGATATGGCCCCGAGCCCCGTGACGGGGAGCAGCCCCAGCCGGGCCACCTCCAGCCACCATGCTGGTCTGATCAACAAGACAGCCGCTCCCGGTCCAGGTCCAGGTCCATCTTCAGAGGAGACCTACCCACAGCAGACAGGTCTCCGCTGCAGTTTGTTCCCAGAGACCCGATCTGCACAGCCAAATTTGGAGGGAATTTACTCTCCTCCTCCAGCCTCCCCCTCATTTATGGGCACTTAGATGATTTAGGCAGAATCCATTTGAAAGTTAATTATCCACATAATTGCCCAACACTTAACTTCACTTTATAAAATGTAAACTTGATCATCAGCCTAACATACACTCATTTTGCATCCTCCGGAAAATCGCTCTGGCCCCAGCCTGAGGACTGCGCGCCCTTGGGCATCTAATGCCATTTGTTTATTTGTTTGTCATGGGCTCAGGCTCCACTTAGATCTGTGGCTGTCGCTGTACTGTGCCCAGGTTGGGCCCGCAAACCGGTGGGCGGGTTTACATGTCGAGCTCCAGGCGTCTTTGAAATTAATCTCATGGGTCAGAAAATTATACGAGATGATGCCTGATTCTGCTGGCCTGTAATGGATCTTAGTTCCTCATTTAGAGATTCCCTTACACTGCCTGATGGAGAAGAAAAGCCAAACTTACGTAGCTTTATGTGTGTCGTTTGATTTCTGAAAAGATTGCTAGTCCTACTGGGAGTTTATGTAAAAGCACTCAGACCCTGCAGGATAGGCAAGGTTTCCATATTTATCAAGCGTGGCTCTTCTCGTGTGAATAACGCATTCCGGGGCAGGCTTGGTAAGTTGCCTTGGTTAATGAATTTCAAAGGTACAGGTGGTTGTTGAAGCGTCTTATCTGGTGGGCTTGCTGTGAGAGTTTTCTGAGGTATTCACTTTCTAAATTTCTGTGATTGTGGAAGGGTTTTCCGTCATTCCGCATGGAAGTAACGCAGGGAAAGCAAGAAATGTTCCTTGACGTTTTTCTCTTCACAATTAATCCTCACGATACATTCTTTTGATACGTGAAAAGGCCTTGCTTGTCGTGCACGCGTGTTTCAGTAGGTGAAACCTTGAGAAAGCAGACAAGGCAGAGGTAGAATGGGGGTGTGATGAAAAGAGAAAAACACAGACTTGTATTATTTCTTCCCTTTCTTGCCCTCCATCCATCCACACCCACCCCTGAGCTGTAACTCACCTTCCTTCTGTAATAACACACGGCAGCAAACGCAGAGCTGGCGTTTAATTTAATCTTGCAACGTCTTCAAGTTCAACTCGTGATGTGTCCCATCCCAAGCTAACTGTATAGAAAAAGATTTTAATAAGAAGCAAATGAAGAAATGAAAATCAAACTTCCTGGGAAGTAATTATCCCATTTTATAATAAGCCATAAGAATTTTGAAAGGAAGGGAGAGAGAAAGCAACGAAAGAGTATATTGAGGACATTAAGTAATTTTAATGCCACCATTTAATATCTAGGAACACGAACAATTTATAGTTCTCGAAACTGTCAGGTTGAAGCATTCGTCTTTCAGGGGTGGGATGTTGGCATTGGTGGGGGTTAGAGAGCTAAGTTCACGGGGAGGGAGCTCGGATTTCACTTTGGAGATCAGGTTTGGAGGGGAGAGAGCCGGGCAGAGCGGCAGCCTGTGATCTCTGGGTTCACACATCTCCTATCCTGCTGGGCATCCATCCTGGGCAAGCGGCTGGACCCACCCTCGCTCGGGGTCCTGTCTCGATTTGAGGAGGATACTAATAGCACTGACTTCACAGGGGGTCCGTTTGGGGCCGGGTCCAGGGGGGCACTCGGCACCATGGAGGAAAGGTGTGTAGGCTGTAGATTTGTTTGTATTTAATTTAGAAACCAAACCTTTTGCCTGTCTCCCTTAATGGGATTATAGGATGCAGTCCAAAACACCGAGAAGTCCATCCCAGTGGCCTGCGTGTGGTCCCACGACTCTCACGGGAATGACCCTGCTCGTGGCTACAGCCAGGGGCTAACTGGCCAGGCACCTGGTTTCCATCCCCGCCCGGGGCCAGTTACCTTTGCAGAGAAGAATCTGTCTTCAGGGCAAGAACCCCCTCTGCAGGCCTAGACCGTGGCCGGTGTGTGTTCAGGGCCTCAGCAGCTCCATCTTCTTTATCTGCCGCCGGGGGACCCTGCCCTACCCAGAGCATCAGACACTAGTTCAGAATCACCCACCAGTGTAGGTCAGCCGTGACCTCCCACTGGGCCCCTCCCGTTTAGGCGCCATCTCTAACCAAAGACTTCAGACTTCGGCGCACGTGTGGTTGTGAGGGGAAGAGCTCTGGGACCCCGGCCTGGGCGACCCCCGCCCCCCACCCTCTGTAAAGGGTCCCCTGACACCCCGAGGAGGCGGAAGCAGGAGGCGGGGTGCCCGGGAGGCCAGGGCACCACGTAGCACAGGAGGCGGCTGCTCTCAGCCCTGATCATATTTAGGGACGTTTATTTTGCGTAATTGGAAAAGGCAGATTGGTGATGGGCTCAGAACATACGTTGTAGACTTCCTATCATTTTCCCCCAGATAAACTCTCTGTTTATGGCAAGGAGGCCTTTTTCCTGAGAGAACCTGGGCCTCACCTTGCCTCAGTCGCAAGGCGACCCTGGCCCTGTGCCCGCCGGGCAGCCTGCAGGACCTCCCTTCCTCTCCGTCCCGTCTGCCACCGTCGAAGCGTGGCAGATGGGACGCTGTGGATGACACCAGGGGTACATGATCTCATCTAGTGTTCTGTCCACTCAGACGTCATAAGAGTGTCCAGCCAGTGACAGCGATGCACCAGACCCTCAGGAGGTAGAGAAGGTGAGGCGAGGGGCCTGTGGCTTGTCCAGGAGGGTGACAAAGGCAAATGTTTATGGACACGGACGCGTTAGATTGTTGATTCAAGGGCCTCAGGTCAGCGTTGCTGTCGGTGATGTAATTCTCTTACGGTGAAGAAAGTTCTGACAACCCAAAGGAGAACCTTCCTTCTGTTTCTGTGGCAGTTTCACTCCTGAAATGTTCATTGTAGATTAAAATCCTGCAAGACCAGGTGATGTTTATATGTAAACCAAAATTAAGCTCTGGGCTCAAATGATTCTAGACTTACAGGATGCACCAGTGGGCCATACCGCTGTGTACAGATGGAACTTCTCATGCTTTGTAGGATGACTTGGCATCCCTAGCCCTTGCCCACAGGCTGCTCATGGCACCCAGACATTGTGATAACCAAAACATACCCCCTATATTTCCAAAGCTGCTTCCTGGGGTGGGAGAGCCACCCTCATGAGAGCCACTGTGCCCGACTATGAGTTAGTTCCTCAAGGACCCTGTATTTAGTCCTTACATCTCATCTGTAGCATGGGCCCTGGCAGGTGTGAAGTAGCCAAACAGACGATGGATGGATGGATGGATGGATGGATGGATGGATGGATGGATGGATGCATGCATGGAGAGAGAGAGGGATGGGTGGATGGATGGATGGAGAGAGAGAGGGATGGGTGGATGGATGGATGGATGGATGGATGGCTTTAACTATCACTGTACCTGGGAAATCCTCAGGAGCCACTGCCCAGCATATGTGCTGAATTCACCATCTCTGGCCTTTACGGATGGACGGACCTCCCCACTCCTAAGTAGAGTGTGTTGATAACTTCGTGGGTGAAAATCATCATCTGGCTGTTGTAAAAGCACCAAGTTATGTAAAAATCTGCGGTTTTACTGTAGGTCAGGTTCTCAAGAGCTGATTTTGCCCCCCAGGGATCATTTGGCAATCCCTGAGGACATTTTTGGTTGTCACAGGTTGGGGGAGGGTGCTACTGGCATCGAGTGGGTAGAGACCAGGGACTCTGCTAAACACCCAGCGAGCACAAGGGAGCCTCCGCAGCAAAGAATGGTCCAGCCCGATGGTCAGCAGGGCTGGGCTCAGCGACTCTGCTCAAGGGGCTCAGCCGTATTATTTTTTAAAGCCACCATAAAGAAAATTAATTGACTTTGGAATACCGAAGACGGCCTTGAACAAAATGGATGCACAAAGAGCTCGTGCATCTGTAGGAGACAAGAGACGTGGGGGAGGCAGATCCTGAGGTGAGGTCTGCGAGGAAGTTTCTCCAAGTGTCTTTAGCACGGAAAGTGTGCCCTGTATATTGGATGTACCATTAGCGTGATGATAGATACTTATGTGAAGACACAGGTGTTCTATAAATGCAGCGACGCTTCTGAGAATAATAGGAAAACTTCTCCTGGGGGTGAGCAAGTTAACACCTAGAGAAGGAGAAGCCTGGATTCACAATGGGGTAATAAATGGAAACTCACTGCACAAAGGAAAATCGGTGTTCTAATTTGTCAGAAAATTACCGACCGGCAAGAGGCTCTTTGTACCAGAGTTCTCTTTTCAGAGTGTGAATTTTCCTTAAAAGAGAGCAAACCAATGTTTACAGTCTCTGCCGAAACAAAGTCATTTGAAAACAATTGGTACCTACATGGAGTCTCGTGGACCACCCTCCGTGTTGCAGTCACCGCCCGTGCTGAGGCTGCTGCAGCCCAGCTTCTCCGTGTACCTTGGAGGTTGACAACATCTCCAGTTAGTTTCTCTGCTCACCGGGGCTTCACATCTCCCTGTGCTTCACATCTCTGAAGGGGTGGCTTGTTTATCCTCCTTCAAGGAGCTCTGTTAAAGGTAACACCAGGAGAGAGAGCTGGAGACAGTAGCAGGGACAGAGCCACTCTGAGAAGATTTAGTGGCGGCAGTCATGTGACAATGACGGTGGCAGTGATGATGAGAGTGATAATAGTGCTGATGATGGTGGCAACAATGGCAGTGGCAGTGATGTGACTGTAGAGGTGGCGGTTTTGGTGGTGATGATGGTGATGGTGATGATGGTGACGGCAGTGACGTACAGATGGAGGTGGCGGTTTTGGTGGTGATGATGGTGATGACAGTGGCAGTAGCAGTGATGGGTGCAGCCTTGTCAGGGTCAGCAGAATGGTCCTCTGGCCCCGCTTCTTCCTCAGTGATCTGCACTCTTCCCCTGCACACCTCTTGGCCTCAGCTGCCCCCAGGCATGACCTCTGAGCACGGGCCATTCCCATTCTCCTACCATCCTGCAGCCCAGCCGGCTTAGTCCAGCCTCTGGGCTTTGCATTTCTGTTCTCTCTGGAAGTTTCTCACCCAGACCTCCTCCTGGCTGTCTCCTTTTTTGGATCGGTTTGCATCTCAGACCGTCCCCTGGAGAGGCCCCCTCTCCATGTCCCGACACTGTCTCCGTGTCTTTGTGCCTGGCCTTGCCTGATGGGCGGGTTTAGCGTCTCTCTGGCCTGTTGGGCCATCGCCATCCTGAGAAGGTCTGTCACTGAGAGCAGGTGGTCGCGCTGCGCATCACTGTATCCCAGCTCCTGGTCAGTGGAGGCCAAACGGGAAGTCGCCTCTGAGAACCCCGGCCTAGAGCGTTCCGTGCCCTCACAGGGTCGCATCAGCATCTGGGAGGCTGTTAGGTCGGATCCCATGGGGACCTCCATGCTGGGGTCTCAGGCTCAGGAACCACCACGGGGTGGTGGGGAGGAGGGCGGGATTGCTGGGCAGGGAAGCCAGGAAACCGCCCGCGTATCAAGCAGGCGGTGGGCGCTGGGTCCAGGTCACGCTTTGCCAATCTGTGGATATTCTCCATTAGTAGGAAGTCAGTGACGTTTGCTAAGTGAACTCGCACAGGTGTAAAATTCAGGGAGAAGAGTGTCATGAGAGCTTCACCACGCGGCACGCAGTAAACACTGAATAAGCGCCTGCCCCTGCTGTCACCCTGCCGTTGTCTGTTGGCACCTCTGCTCTGTTATGGGAAGGGAGCACGTCATCGGCTTCGTGTGGTAGCAGAGAGAGGGCACCCGCCCCCTCAGGAGTGCAGATGTGCCCGGGCCACTGGAAGTGACACCTGCTTCCCCACCCTGGGCCCAGGAGCCAGCAGGTTCCCTTGCTGCCTGGCCTTGTTGGAGTGGCCGGGAGATGTGGGTCCCAGTTTTGCCTTGAACCAGTGCCGTAGGTGGCCCCAGAGCCCTGGACTAACCTGCCTTGGGAGCAACCTGGTCTGTACGTGGGACGGAGACTGCTGGGACTCCTGTGTAAACAGAGGTGTCCCCAGGTGTGGAATGGGAGGTGGCCACTGTAGGAAAGGCACCTCTGTTGCGTGGGGGCCCCAGGGACCCCTGAGGGGCGGCAGAGCTGGCTCTCTTGGAGAGAGGGGTCTCACCATGGGCAGGGGAGCAGTGGGTGCTGAACTTGGCTTCGAGGGGCAGCAGGCCTCAGGGGCTGGGGGAAAGGGACCAGCTCGTCAGTGGGCGTGCCCTGCTGAATCCATGGCAGCGGTCACTCTATCGCTGCTGCGTGAATAATGCCACTGTCATTCCTCGGTGGCCCTCCTGGCAGCTGAAGCTCTGCACTCAGCAACCCCATCCATTAGGAGGACCCCCTCCACCTGATGCCCCAACAAGAGGTGTCCTGCTCCAGTCTGTTTGCACCTTTTTCCAGGGATGTTACCTGTGAGAATTCACAGAGGACAGAACCGGGCTGCATTTGTAGACGCATGTGTGTAAATCCGAAATTTAAAAAGTGAATGTTATATCACCCAATCCTCCCTCCCCCCAGTTTTATGCAAAATATTTTAGAGGAATATTGGCAATTTCAGAAGCAAATTGGATTAACAAATGTGAGATCCCTCGGTCTGGAGCTCTGAACATGTCAGGGGGGAAGACAGCCTTGCGTGCAGCCCCTCCACTTTTCCTGCAATCAAAAAGGGTATCAAGAAAAGCAAAGCTTTTCCGGCGCTCTCCCTTAATTGTCAATTGTGCAGGGTTAATGAGCTACGTTAGTTCATTGAAAACTAACATACTGACTCTCAGCACTTGACACACCAGCACTGGGACGGAGCCTCCGTAGAATATCTTTGTAGGAAATTAGAAGTGACTTTCCTTCCTCTGGAAGGATGAGACTGAAGACCTGGTGATGAGGCATCTTCCAAAACGGGCTTCTTAGGTGCCCGGGACTCCAGGCAGAAGGGAGACACTCCCGAGGCCGGTGCAGATGCCTGGGAAACGCAGAGGCCCCAGCCTGGGGGGAGGCGCTGCAGGGGGCGGGGGCTTGATTACTTTTCCCCTAAACCGCTGCTCTCTGGAATTGGTGTCTTGTCCTCGTGTGTCATTTCTGCATTTGTGAGGTTGTTCACTTAACCTGCGCGCTGACCTGGAATCGTCCCTGCCGGAGACGCGTGCTGTTTGCAGAGGAATCTGATGGAAGAAGCACAGACTCTTTACACTTGACTAGCAAGTGATGAGAGAGGGATTATTCAGCACTTCGCTGCCCAGAGCGCCGGAAGGCTGTGTGAGCTCCCGGGGCCAAGGAGTCAACGTGAAACCCAGTGGAGAAGTCCATGAAAAATTAAGATGCCATTAAAAATAGAGTTGACAAAAGGATTGCCACTGTTCATACTCTTGGTTCAGGCTCCAGGGTGGCATCCACACGCGCCTGAAATTATTGTGTGATAGTGAGGCTTTCTGACGAGAAAATTGTCAAGGATTAGGTGTTAGCTGGATTAACGAATAAATCCAAAACTAACCCAGGACTCGAAGTGCTGTAGCTTTGCAAGGCCAGCAGATGAAATGCTCTCCTCCTTCAGCCTTTCCGAAATCTTGTTACAGATTAGAACTTTCGGTTGAAATTCTGCCTTCATTTCCCCCGAGTCCTTGTGAAGACAGAAACACCCCGAGAACTCAGTAATTCAGACACCGCTCTCTCTCTGAATCCTGCAGAGTAGCACACAAAGGTCCTGCCCAGTCGCACGCGTGACTGGGGTTCCCTCTGCATCCTCTGTGGGGAAGGATTTGCCTGCAGGGGTGGAGGAGACTGCGTGTGTGCCAACAGTTGGGATTCTGAGAAAAATTTATTCTTACCTGTCTGTTAAATCAGAGGATCCAACAGTCCTGATTCTAAGGGTTCCCTAATCTTTTTCTGCATCTTTGTTCTGAAAGTAATAAGATTACTTAAAGTAAACCGTTATATAGATGTCTTGCCAGGTTGCCAAGCAGATCCAGGTCCGGAGACTCTGCCCCACCTTCTCCCTTCTGAGCCCAAGGCTCTAGGCACCACGCACATTCCTCTCTCTCCTTCGTCTGGCGGCACATCTGGGTGCATCGTGGGTCCTCCATCTCTCCCTCCCTTATCCCATCGGCCCCCGAGTCCTGCTGACCATACTTCCGGAAGTGAGCGCCACACCTGCCAGGACCCCGGCTTCTGCTCCATCCTCCATCCTTGCCATTGGGCTGACCTTTCCCAAACGCAGAGTGGAACAGCTCTCTCCTTTGCTATCATACTGCCCTTGCTCTGTTAAAGCTCCTGATTATTTTTAGTAAAACCATGCCAAAGAGGAGGGAAGTGGACACAGTTGGCACCATAGTAATGAAGCAAGAGTCTGCGGGGGGGGGGGGGGTGGTGGCAATCAGAAGAGTGAGGTTTCCCGTGGGGAAGGGAGGCACCAAAGTAACAGCAACAAAGAAAGAAAATCTGAACGAGGTCTGCACAGAAAAAAGCATCTGCTAAATACCAAAGAACTGACGTTCAACCCAGTGAGATCTCAGTGAGCATTTCCCATGTTCTAAACCACTGGTTCTTCTCAAACAAAGATGCCCAAAACTCTAACCCAGCCCCAGGACTGTACTCAGAATCCTAAGAATCAAAACTGTCCCAACCGTCCAGGCCACTGAATTAAGAGTGGGACTCACCAGTGGATCCGGATCGGTCAGGAGGGAAGACAGAGGCTTCAGAAATGCTGCCCTGGGGTCCTGGGTGAGAGATCTGAGGGTCCAGTGATGAATCCCATCCTACCCGAGTCCCGGTGCCAGAACTGCAAAAGAAAAATTGTACCCAGCGAGTGAAGCAGGCGAGAGAGACTTTATTCAAGACTCTTGTAACAGAGGAGAGAGATTTGAACTTAACTCTGCTGGAACGTAAGTGGGGGCGGGGGATTTCAGGGCTGAGCCTGCAGGGAGTCCTGAAAAGCACTGGAGGTAGGTGGTCACTGTGAGCAGACCACATGGGTTTGCTAATTGTTACTTACGGAAGTGAGGCTCCTTCCTCCCACAGAGACTGAGCTGGCCAGTCTCCTTCAGGGATTCATTTCATTCAGGTCCTTGATAAAGTCATTCCTGGTCTGCAGAAGATTTACCTCTCAAAGGGGCAGAGGAAGAATTTACAATAACAAGGTTTCTAAAGTAGATGCTCTAAGAAAAGGAGGGTCAGGGGCCCATAGTCAGGAGGAAACTTGCCTAAAGTTTGGTCCAAGGGTGGAGTCAAGATGGCGGACTAGGAGGACGCAGAACTCGTGTCTCTGCACAACTAGCGCACCTACCAGGCACTGGTGGGGGACCACAGACACCTAAGGGGGCGGGAGGAACCCCCAGCCACCAGCTTGCGGGATCTTGGTTCCCAGGCCGGAAGTCGGGCCTGAGCTCCTGTGGTGGGAGCTCCAAGTCCAAACCGCTGGACTAACAGAGAACCTCAGACCCCAGAGAATATCAGTCAGAGTGAGGCCTCCCGGAGGTCCTCATCTCAGCACCAAGACCCGCCTCTATCCAACTGCCTGCAAACTCCAGTGCTGGACGCCTCAGGCCAAACAACCAGTAAGACAGGAATACAGCCCCACCCATCAAAAAAAATGAAACGACAAAAAAATATGTTACAGACGAAGTAGCAAGGTAAAAACCTACAAGAGCACATAAATGAAGATGAAATAGGCAACCTACCTGAAAAAGAATTCAGAGTAATGATAGTAAAGATGATCCAAAAGCTCGGAAACAGAATGGAGAAAACAAAAGAAACATTTAACAAGGATCTAGAAGAACTAAAGAGCTAACAAGCAGTGACAAACAACACAATTACTGAAATTAAAAATACTCTAGAAGGAATCAATAGCAGAATAACTGAGGCAGAAGAACAGATAAGTGAGCTGGAAGATAAAATGGTGGTAATAACTGCCAGGGAGCAGAATAAAGAAAAAAGAATGAAGAGAATTGAGGGCAGTCTCATAGACCTCTGGGACAACATTAGACACACCAACATTCAAATTATAGGGGTCCCAGAAGAAGAAGAGAAAAAGAAAGGGTCTAAGAAAATATTTGAAGAGTTTATAGTCAAAAACTTCCCTAACATGGGAAAGGAAATAGTCAATCAAGTCCAGGAAGTGCAGAGAGTCCCATACAGGACAAACCCAAAGAGAAACATGCCGAGACACATACGAATCAAACTATCAAAAATTAAATACAAAGAAAAAATACTAAAAGCAGCAAGGGAAAAGCAACAAATAACATGCAAGGGAATCCCCATAAGGCTAACAGCTGATCTTTCAGCAGAAACTCTGCAAGCCATAAGGAAGTGGCAGGACATATTTAAAGTGATGAAAGGGAAAAACCTACAACCAAGATTACTCTACCCAGCAAGGATCTCATTCAGATTCGATGGAGAAATTAAAACCTTTACAGATAAGCAAAAGCTAAGAGAATTCAGCACCACCAAACCAGCTCTACGACAAATGCTAAAGGAACTTCTCTAGGCAGGAAACACAAGAGAAGGGAAAGACCCACAAAAACAAACCCAAAACAATTAAGAAAATGGTAATAGGAACATACATATCGATAATTACCTTAAATGTAAATGGATTAAATGCTCCAACCAAAAGACATAGACTGGCTGAATGGATACAAAACCAAGACCCATACATATGCTGTCTACAAGAGACCCACTTCAGACCTAGGGACACATACAGACTGAAAGTGAGGGGATGGAAAAAGAGATTCCATGCAAATGTAACTCAAAAGAAAGCTGGAGTAGCAATTCTCATATCAGAAAAAATAGGCTTTAAAATAAAGACTATTACAAGAGACAAAGAAGGACACTACATAATGATCAAGGGACCAATCCAAGAAGAAGATACAACAATTGTAAATATTTATGTACCCAACACAGGAGCACCTCAATACATAAGGCAAATGCTAGCAGCCATAAAAGGGGACATCAACAGGAACACAATAATAGCAGGGGACTTTAACACCCCACTTTCACCAATGGACAGATCATCCAAAATGAAAATAAATAAGGAAACACAAGCTTTAAATGACACATTAAACAAGATGGACTTAATTGATATTTATAGGACGTTCCATCCAAAAACAACAATATACACTTTCTTCTCAAGTGCTCATGGAACATTCCCCAGGATAGATCATATCTTGGGTCACAAATCAAGCCTTGGTAAATTTAAGAAAATTAAAATCGTATCAAGTATCTTTTCCCACCACAACGCTATGAGACTAGATATCAATTACAGGAAAAAAAACTGGAAAAAATAAAAACATATGGAGGCTAAACAATATGCTACTAAATAACCAAGAGATCACTCAATAAATCAAAGAGGAAATCAAAAAATACCTGGAAACAAATGGCAATGAAAACACAATTACGCAAAACCTATGGGATGCAGCAAAAGCAGTTCTAAGAGGGAGGTTTATAGCAATACACTTCTACCTCAAGAAACAAGAAAAATCTCAAATAAACAACCTAACCTTACACCTAAAGCAATTAGAGAAAGAAGAACAAAAAAAAACCCAAAAGTTAGCAGAAGGAAAGAAACCATAAAGATCAGATCAGAAATAAATAAAAAAGAAATGAAGGAAACAATAGCAAAGAGCAATGAAACTAAAAGCTGGTTCTTTGAGAAGATAAACAAAATTGATAAACCATTAGCCAGACTCATCAAGAAAAAAAGGGAGAAGACTCAAATCAACAGAATTAGAAATGAAAACAGAGAAGTAACAACTGACACTGCAGAAATACAAAGGATCATGGGAGATTACTACAAGCAACTATATACCAATAAAATGGACAACCTGGAAGAAATGGACAAATTCTTAGAAAAGCACAACCATTGGAACTGAATCAGGAAGAAATAGAAAATATAAACAGACCAATCACAAGCACTGAAATTGAAACTGTGATTAAAAATCTTCCAACAAACAAAAGCCCAGGACCAGATGGCTTCACAGGTGAATTCTATCAAACACTTAGTGAAGAGCTAATACCTATCCTTCTCTAACTCTTCCAAAATATAGCAGAGGGAGGAACACTCCCAAAGTCATTCTATAAGGCCACCATCACCCTGATACCAAAACCAGACAAAGATGTTACAAAAAGAGAAAACTACAGGCCAGTATCACTGATGAACACAGGTGCAAAAGTCCTCAACAAAATACTAGCAAACAGAATACAACAGCACATTAAAAGGATCATACACCATGATCAAGTGAGATTTATCCCAGGAATTCAAGGATTCTTCAATATACGCAAATCAATCACTGTGATACACCATATTAACACATTGGAGGATAAAAACCATATGACCATCTCAATAGATGGAGAAAAAGCTTTCGACAAAATTCAACACCCATTTATGATAAAAACTCTCCAGAAAGGAGGCACAGAGGGAGCCTACCTCAACATAATAAAGGCCATATATGACAAACCCACAGCCAACATCGTCCTCAATGGTGAAAAACTGAGACCATTTCCTCTAAGACCAGGAGCAAGACAAGTTTGCCCACTCTCACCATTATTATTCAACATAGTTTTGGAAGTTTTAGCCACAGCAATCAGAGAAGAAAAAAGAAATAAAAGCAATCCAAATCAGAAAAGAAGTAAAACTGTCACTGTTTGCAGATGACATGATACTATACATAGAGAATCCTAAAGATGCTACCAGAAAACTAGTAGAGCTAATCAATGAATTTGGTTAAGTAGCAGGATACAAGATTAATGTACAGAAATCTCTTGCATTCCTATACACTAATGATGAAAAATCTGAAAGAGAAATTAAGGAAACACTCCTGTTTACCATTGCAACAAAAAGAATAAAATACCTAGGAATAAACCTACCTAAGGAGACATAAAACCTGTATGCAGAAAACTATAAGACACTGATGAAAGAAATTAAAGATGATACAAACAGGTGGAGAGATATATCATGTTCTTGGATTGGAAGAGTCAACATTGTGAAAATGACTATACTACCCAAAGCAATCTACAGATTCATTGCAATCCCTATCAAATTACCAATGGCATTTTTCACAGAACTAGAACGAAAAATTTCACAATTTGTATGGAAACACAAAAGACCCTGAATAGCCATATCAATCTTGAGAAAGAAAAACGGAGCTGGAGGAATCAGGCTCCCTGACTTCAGACTATACTACAAAGCTACAGTAATCAAGAGAGTATGGTACTGGCACAAAAACAGAAATATAGATCAATGGAACAGGATAGAAAGCCCAGAGATAAACCCATGCACATATGGCCACCTTATCTTTGATAAAGGAGGCAAGAGTATCCAATGGAGAAAAGACAGCCTCTTCAATAAGTGGTGCTGGGAAAACTGGACAGCTACATGTAAAAGAATGAAATTAGAACACTTCTTAACACCATACACAAAAATAAACTCAAAATGGATTAAAGACCTAAATGTAAGGCCAGACACTATAAAACTCTTAGAGGAAAAGACAGGCAAAACACTCTATGACATAAATCACTGCAAGATCCTTTTGACCCACCTCCTAGAGACATGGAAATAAAAACAAAAATAAACAAACGGGACCTAATGAAACTTCAAAGGTTTTGTACAGCAAAGGAAACCATAAACAAGACGAAAAGACAACCCTCAGAATGGGAGAAAATATTTGCTAATGAAGCAACTGACAAAAGATTAATCTCCAAAATTTACACGCAGCTCATGAAGCTCAATATCAAAAAAACAAACAACCCAGTCCAAAAATGGGCAGTAGACCTAAATAGACATTTCTCCAAAGAAGATATACAGATTGACAACAAACACATGAAAGGCTGCTCAACATCACTAATCATTAGAGAAATGCAAATCAAAACTACAATGAGGTATCACCTCACACGGGTCAGAATGGCCATCATCAAAAAATCTGCAAACAATAAATGCTGGAGAGGGTGTGGAGAAAAGGGAACCCTCTTGCACTGTTGGTGAGAATGTAAATTGATACAGCCACTATGGAGAACAGTATGGAGGTTCCTTAAAAAACTAAAAATAGAACTACCATATGACCCAGCAACCCCACTACTGGGCATACACCCTGAGAAAACCATAATTCAATAAGAGTCTGTACCACAATGTTCATTGCAGCTCTATTTACAATAGCCAGGACATGGAAGCAACGTAAGTGTCCATCGACAGATGAATGGATAAAGAAGATGTGGCACATATATACAATGGAATATTACTCAGCCATAAAAGGAAACGGAATTGAGTTATTTGTAGTGAGGTGGATGGACCTAGAGTCTGTCATACAGAGTGAAGTAGGTCAGAAAGAAAAACAAATACTGTATGCTAACACATATATATGGAATCTAAAAAAAAGATGGTTCTGATGAACTTAGGCGCAGGATAGGAATAAAGACACGGACCTAGAGAATGGACTTGAGGACACGGGGAGGGGGAAGGGTAAGCTGGGACAAAGAGAGAGAGTAGCATGGACATGTATACCAAATGTAAAATAGGTAGCTAGTGGGAAGCACCTGCATAGCACAGGGAGATCAGCTCGGTGCTTTGTAACCACCTAGAGGGGTGGGATAGGGAGGGTGGGAGGGAGACACAAGAGGGAGGGGAAATGGGATATATGTACACATATAGCTGATTCACTTTGTTATACAGCAGAAACTAACACAACATTGTAAAGCAATTATACTCCAATAAAGATGTTTAAAAAAAAAAAAGTTTGGTCCAGCTGAGGGGAACATGACCACCATCTTGGTCAACAGGGAAGGGATGAAACAAGGATTTGAACTTGAGCCTTTCTGACTATAAGCCCACGGCAAGTGACCCTCCCCTTAGCAATTAATTTTCCATTCTAACGTTATTATGCCCATGAACTTATGGTTAAGGTAACAAAGTTAGTGGAACTATCAGTTTCTGGGAAAGCTGGTATGCTGGGGGCCCTGATTTGTGTTGGGGAGAAAGTGCCAGGAGGACGGGGTAAGGCTTGCTGCAGTCAGATAGCTGAGCAGTATTCAGTGAGCTCCAGAATATTACATTTTTTTAAAGTCCCAATAGGTTAGTTTCCAGGTATAATATGAAGGATGTGATCTTACTAAGCTCCACTTGGAATCCAGATTGAACGTAAAGAGTGAGTGTTTGGAGTGTGTTCCTGGCCATTTTCAGCTTGTAGGAAAGTTAATGCCGCCCTATAATTTACTTAAGAAACGACCGTCCATGTTGGGCTGTTGACCAGAATGTGCTAGTTTATTATTACCTCTGAGGACCTGGCCAAGACCTCATTTTGCCTCTGAACACAGCGTTTTGTCCCTGAGTAGGGAATAATACTCGAGAAGGTTAATTGATTTGGGCAATTTTGGACACCAACAGCTTTCCTGGATCTTGGCATTGAGGATAGCGCAGCCAGCTGGACCACGGGGTCTCTGGGATCTGGCTTTATTAACAGTCCAATAACTGACTTGGATGTATCCTCTGTCCCCGGAGGGAGAAGCAATTCAGTCTTCCTGCTGCCTGAGCCCAGTGCCCTCCCAAGCAGAGTGGACCCTCTCACCAGTATCTGCTGGTGGGTGGGGGGTGGGGGGGACCCGCCGTAGGCTGTGGACTCGGAGCTGTTACCAAACTAATTTTCACTGAGAACAAAGAAGCCGGCTTCAAATCCAGGAGCTCAGTGAGAAGAACGGCTCCTTTATCCAGGTCATGCACTTTACATTTTTGCTGTTTAATAAGCCAAGAGTCTGAAAATGTCGAATTTGGATCCTTTATTAAGCAGGCCCTGAGAGCGCGCACAGGCCTTCAAACGTGCGTGCGTGCGAGTGTCATATGCCTACACATTTAAAGGATGTGTTTGAACATCCCAGGTGACCATCAGTGGGGACTTTGATCAGGCAGAGAGAAAGCTAGAAGGGGCAGCGTATTGTGTGTTTTCTGTCCCTCTGGGAACGAGGAAGGGGTCTGTCAGAGAATTCGTTGGAGAGTCTGTGTTTTGATTATATGAGAATAGCTAACCTGCAGCTTTCCAGTTTTTATCAGAGCATTCAGGAAGAATGGAATTTCTTTTGGAATTATGCATTAAAAAAGAAAACTTTCCAGGGAGATACGATAGTGGGGAGGGGCAAGTGTGTATCAAACCAGGTTGGCTTTTTTTAAACCTCTGCTATATTCCCTCTATACAAACATGTTCAGTATCTCCTAGCAAAATGTACTCACTCATGATAATGAAGTTATCCTTTTATTGTCTTAAAAATGATTATACTTGGCGCAGGGAGACTCTGCCTGATGGATGACATGTGACACCTCTCTGTAGATAGTACGTACATATTGACTTGACATAGAGATGGCTAAGTGCATCTGAAGGAATTGCATCTAGGTGGACATTTTTTTGAACTGCTGTTGGCGTGAAGTTAAATGGCTGTACTTTAATTCTGAATATTTATCTCCTGGTGTTTGTTTCTGTAAATTCTTGCACATTTTTAATTCGATTTTCATTTGTGAGCAAGTCTCGTGCTTGCAAAGGTTCCTTTCAGCTTTGACCTCAAGGAATTGTTAGAAACTACAAGCCAGAATCACAGATTCTCAAGTCTGGTGTATTCGTTTATGGAGTATAAAATATGGCCTTTTTTCTTTTTGGACAAATGTTGACTTTCCTATGTTCTCTATAGGCCAGTTTCCAAATGACTTTGCCTGTGTGAGTTCACTGATGGAGGGAAGCGTTTTGTTTGGGATGGCAAGGAAATAGGATCAGATCTCCCCTTGGGACAGTCTTTAATTTTGAGAGTGCATCAAATTTAGCTCAGCGTGTGATGGCATGTAATGTGCTCCTGTCCACCAAAGGAGATGTGAATTTCCATTTATTTCTCTCTGTGGCTACCGCTGTACTACCGCAACAGCAGGCTGAAAATGGAAAGATTTAGTCAGAGGTTCGCAAAGAGCCAAGCAGCATTTGTATTCGCATAGGCCCAGACACCAGACGGTTTGATTCGAATGATTTTTTTTTAAGCTTCTCTCCAGATGTTTGACAATATGTGAACACAGCTGGATTATCTTTACCAAAATAGGTGATTTTGCTGCAGTCCTATTAGATAACATTTCCTCCCATGCTTTCTTTTTCTTTTAAAATATGGCTAAGAAGGGAAAGGCTACACCACAGTTGTAATAAGAGAGCAAACAAAAAGTGTATCACATAGGACTTCCCTGGTGGCGCAGAGGTTAAAAATCCGTCTGCCAGTGCAGGGGACAGGGGTTCAGTCCCTGGTCTGGGGAGATCCCACACGCCGCGGAGGAGCTAAACCCATGCGCCACAACTACTGAGCCTGTGTTCTAGAGCCCACGAGCCACAACTACCGAGCCCACATGCCTAGAGCCCATGCTCCACAGCAAGAGAAGCCACCGCAATGAGAAGCCCGTGCACCGCAACAAAGAGCAGCCCCTGCTCACCGCACCTGAAGTCCACGCACAGCAATGAAGACCCAACGCAGCCAAAAATAAATAAATAAATTTATTTTTTTAAAAAAAAAGTGTATCACATAACCGAAAGAAGAAAAGCATAATGGATGACTCAGCACCATCCCAGAATCACCGTCCAGGACCGACAAACTCACTTCCCAAGTAAAAGATTGCAGCATCCTGATTACAGTGATAATGAGCTGAGAATTAGTCCTCTCCGAGAGGCAGGGCTCAGACAGCTGACCAGTCAAACTGTTGTTTCTTAACAGTTGCTGAAAACATTTATTCAGGTTTGAAATTCCCATCTTTACCTATTTTTCCACTGAAGCAATGATATTCTCAGTGATTTTAATAGTACATGCCATTCTGTGATTGCTTTCTCTGTGCCAGGTTCTTCAGTAAACCATTGCAGCGTTATTTCCATTCATCCCCATAAATAACCTTTGGGGAAGTTGGACTCTGCTCTGGTTCGTGGATGAGGAAACTGGCCTCGGGGAAGAGTCACAATGTGTGTCCAAGGTCACATTCTCCTTATTACAGGTTCTCAAAAACACCACCAGTTCACCTAAATCAAGCCCACATCAAACCAGTAAAGACCAGTAAAGGATGTCTTACACATGTTAACTCACTAACGTGTTAAACACTAAGTACTAGGTTTCCATTTCAATTGGTTCTTTTCGAAAGTTTACATTATGAGGTCTTGATGTCAGTTCTTTTGAGGGGCTCTGTGGCCAGTTCTCTGAAATGTCGTCTTGGATAGGGTAAGAATGGGATGAGAAAGGCTGCCAGTGACAACTTCTACCCCCGTCGCCCCCTGAGAGCAGGGTGTGTGGAGTCTGACCCTCCCCCAGCCAGGCCTGCCCCCATCAGTCCCATTCGTGGTCTGTGCAGAGGTAGACAGCTAGGAAGTTAGAGAGGACCGCCCAGGAGACCACCCTCACTTCGGACACCAAGTGCAGAGTTTGGGGGCCCCCGGGACTACCCTCAGTTTTGATAATTTGCTAGAACTCACTGTTATGGTTACGGCTTCTCACCTCAAAAGAACACAGATTAAAATCAGTCCAGGGAAGAGGCTTGTGGGCAGAGTGTAGGAGGGCACCAAGTGCGTGGTTTCCATTGGTTCCTCCCGGTGGAGATGGAGCAGGGCTCTTCCCCCAGCATCACTGAGTGGTACACGGACTGCTGCCAACCTGGGAAGCTCACTCAGGGTCCAGGATCTTGACGTGGGCTCCATCACGTAGGCATGATTGACTGCCCCATGGCTGACCTCATCTCCAGCCCCTCTGGCAGAGGACTGATAGCACGTGACCCAAAGCCCCCACCCTACGTAAAATTGTTATTCTCTGGCTGGTCCAAGGTTCGAAGGCAAAGAAAGACTCCTGTCAGGCAGGACCTTCCAAGGGCTTAGAGATCACCTCCCAGGAGCCTAAGGCCAGGCCTCTCCCTGTGTAAGGTTAGTGCCTTATCACGCCGCGTAACTGTCAGAATTGTTCAAATACTTTTGTAGTCATGACTTTTTCACTTCCCAGGAAGCCACCATTATTCATGGAGTTTGGTTTGTTCTGTGAAGTCTACAACATTTAGTGGTGAATTTTTTTAGCAAACAATACCATTGGCTCATATTTTCCCAGTAAGCAGAACTGAATACATGTCTGAGCCATCTATTTCCCTTTTGCTCGAAAAGAGACTTAGCAGTTCTGTTCAGAATTAGATTGCGTGGTGAAACTTTGTTTTTACTTAATTCTCTTCCAATTAGAAAGTGTGACATAAAATTGGCGAGCTGTACCCAGCAGCGTGCTGGTAAATGGTTGATGACAGGCCCTGATCTCTTGGGACAGGAGAGGTGAGAGTGGAGAGTCCTGATTCCCAGCGTTTGCCGATTACCGGGGTGTCATTCTGTGCTCTGTTTCAAGCTACAGCATGACATCATTGGACGTGAAATTGAGAAGAGATGAAAATAATACATCATCATATGGTATTTCTAACCTTAGGTAGAATAGACTGAAACAACCTCAGTAGCTTAGGTATTAATAGAAAGTAGTAAAGTTATTAAAAAGTGAGAAATTTTGAGTATTCGTTACCTCTGTTTTTATTATAATGTATTAATTGTGAGTTTGTACAATTTAATTTTTAACAGTGGCTGTGATTAACAACAGGCTGACAAATTTTCTAGGTATTTAACAAGGGGCTCTGTCGTGTCTGTAGGAGTCAGCTGCACACAGATGGCTGTGCCCCACCCATGGGGCCTGTGGCCAGAGAGCTTGTGGACTGGGCCCCTCCTGTGAAGAGCCATGGGTCTCCCTGCCTTATCTCAGCCAGCATGTTATTTTCTCCGACCTAAGTAGAAATAACCAACTTTTGGAGCTCACATTTTAACCAATAGGCGCCATAACTTCACTCATGAGCAGAAAGTTGAATTTCTGGTTCATTTAGCAGATTGCTTATAGTTCTCGGTTCTGTGCACTTGTAATAAAATACATTGTGGGAGAAAAGTACACCGTGTCTGTATGATTTTGTTAAAACAACTTTAATAAGGCAGTGAGCATGGAATAGCTAACACAGGCACGTGCGGGCACACACACAGCACTTCTTTTTACGTGCATGTCAGGGCAGAGACAACAGTGATTTTGGAATCAGCTCTGAACGCACAGCTGTGTACCAGTGGTTTTTTTCTCGCCTCTTTTGCTGTACACCAGCTCATGTTTTCATGGTGCTTCTTCTGGACTCCATCGTAAAAAGCACCACAGAATATTGGACCATTCTGGTTCTCTGTAAAGATCCAGGCTGTTTTGCTGAGGGTCACAGAAGATGAAATTTAAAGTTCCTCTGCTTTCCGGACCTTTAGAAATATCCATTCAGTGAGATCTTCTTTTGTAATGGAATAGTACATTATTATCAGTGTTCCTTGATATAAAAGAAATGCAATTCTTTCAGGGTTGTAAATATCATTGATTCACAGAGGTTGGGGGAGATACAGCAATATTTTTTAGATTATTAAGAAGGCTCCTCTTACCTAAGATTGGAAGAGAGATGAGTTTTACAATCATTGTGCCCTGGGTGACTTAGTGAAGCGATCAGACCCTCTCTTTAAGACATAATTCTGATTGCTTTCAACATTCTCTTTTCTGGAAATATCCTTTCTTTTTTTTCTTCTTTTTACCTTTTTTGATACCGCCTGGGGCATTTTTATGTGTTCTATTAAGAAAATTTCTGCTGTGGCAGATGCTCCAGCAAATAGTCTAGAGCAGTCTGCTGTTTCTGCCTCGGATGAGATTTTACAGCATTATTGAGCATTTCAGAGTGTTATATCAGGAGTGCAAGCTGCAGGGTTTGGTTGTAAGCTTAGGGCTTTTCGTTGTCCATTTAGAAACCTGCTTCCCGATATAATTTATTTCCAGCATCTCTGGAAATATGACAACTCCCAAGGCAAATACAGCACAAACAGTATCTTCCTGTTCACTTTGGATTTGTGGTGCTCTTTGAGTAGAGCGACCCCCGCATAGTTCATGATGTGCTTTATTTGAGAAGCCTGCGGTGTATACACCAGCTGCGAATGCACCGCACAAAGGGGACATGTGTGCTATGAACTCAGAGATTGCACGGCCACTTCTTTTTCTTTGAGCACAGGACTAACAAGCCCTCACGCACATGTAGTTGCGTCTGGAGAGAAAACTCAGCCGAACTACGGGGACAGAATTTAGAAGTGTCCGCTACTCCCACCCCCCAGCCTCCTTCAGACTCAGTCGCCTTCAAATGCCCAGACCTGATACTCTGCTCCACCAAAAAACCGCCCGGAAGTGCGGGTGTTCCGAATTGGAGCCTTCAAAGGCCAGGCTTCAGCCCCATCCTCGCCTCCTTTCCCTGTAGGATTTGTGTCTCTCTCTCTCTCCCTCCCTCTCCCTCCCTCCCTCCCTCTCTCTCTCTCCCTCCCTCTCTCTCCCTCCCTACCTCCCCCTCTCTCTCTCCCTCCCTCTCTCCCTCCCTCCCTCTCTCTCCCTCCGTCTCCCTCCCTCCCTCCGTCTCCCTCCCTCCCTCCGTCTCCCTCCCTCCCTCCATCTCCCTCCCTCCCTCCCTCTCTCTCTCCCTCTCACTTCTCTTTCCCTCCCTCTCTCTCCCTCTCTCTCCCTCCCTCCCTCTTCCTCCCTCCCCCTCCCTCTGTCTCCCTCCCTCTGTCTCCCTCCCTCCCTCCATCTCCCTCCCTCCCTCCCTCTCTCTCTCCCTCTCACTTCTCTTTCCCTCCCTCTCTCTCCCTCTCTCTCCCTCCCTCGCTCCCTCCCTCTCCCTCCCTTTCTCTCCCTCCCTCCCTCTCTCTCCCTCCCTCCCTCTCTCTCCCTCCCTCCCTCTCTCTCTCTCCCTCCCTCTCTCTCCCTCCCTCCCCACCCCCCCAGCCCCACAGCTGTGGGCTCTGAGAAGCTAGCGCTGAACTTCACACCTCACGATAAACCTCCCCACTGCTTCCACGGGGGCCTCTAAATGTCTGTGCATTGTTATTTCATCACAGACTGCAAATGAACACCACTTGTGAGATAAATTTACAAGGTGTTGATGTACTGATTTTGCAAGAAATCTTCCTTCAGCAATGTGGCTTTTGCATCTGCTTATGAGTATTGTGGCCAAAGACGGAATTCCAGGTAATGTCAGAATTATGAACCTGGTCTGAGCAAGAGTGAGCGTTAATGACTGAAGGGATCTGGGTGTTGTTACTGCTGGCACAATAATACTGTTAATAATTAGTGTCATTGGATGGACAATACTACTAACAATAATAGTAATCTAAAAACACTCAAAGTGCATACTTGATTCTGGTTAATGGTTCTTTGCTGGAATATTACTCAGAGTTAAAGACCAACCACAGGATTTTCACATTAGATGTAATTTTGACTCGAGTTTTAATATTTTGTTGGCATTTCTTTGAGTTCTTATCCCACTAATGGTTTTTTAGTTTCAGTCCCGTGTTGGGCCTTTTTTTATTTTATTTTATTTTATTTTGTTTTATACAGCAGGTTCTTATTAGTTTTCTGTTTTATACATATTAGTGTATATATATCAAGCCCAATCTCCCAATTCATCCCACCACCACTCCCTGCCCCGCTTTCCCCCCTTGGTGTCCGTACTTTGTTCTCTACATCTGTGTCTCTATTTCTGCCTTGCGAACCGGTTCACCTGTACCGTTTTTCTAGATCCCACATATATGTGTTAATCTACGATATTTGTTTTTCTCTTTCTGACTTACTTCACTCTGTAAGACAGTCTCTAGGTCCTTCCACGTCTCTAACAAGTGACCCAATTCCGTTCCTTTTTATGGCTGAGTAATATTCCATTGCATATATGTACCACGTCTTCTTTATCCGTTCGTCAGTGGATGGGCATTTAGATTGCTTCCACGACCTGGCTATTGTAAATAGTGAGCTGCAATGAACGTTGGGGTGCGTGTGTCTTTTTGAATTATGGTTTTCTCTGGGTACATGCCTGTAGTGGGATTGCTGGGTCATATGCTAATTATATTTTTAGTTTTTTAAGGACCATGCTGAACCTTAAAATAGGAAAAATCCCAGGAAAGTGGAGAGGTATGAGTCTTTGTTTCTGTCCTTGGGAGGACGGAAGTCAGAGTGAACATTTCCAGAACATTCACGGCCTGCCCAACTGATCAGTAAGTGTGTGTGTGTGTGTGTGTGTGTGTGCGTGTGCGTGTGTGTTCTGAACATATGCTCCAAACATAGAGGTGTGTATGTATTTTTTCTAAACAAAGACACGACACGTGTATATACAGATTTATACACATAAAGATGGACAATGAGACACAGGCGGTGAGGGGCTCCTGCCCCTGCCCGCCTGGCACCAGCTCTGCAAAAACGCAGATTATGTCCAACTAGCCGGGTGCCTCAGGGTTAGGAGTGGAGAGTGAGAGGAAGCAGGTGCTGGAAGCGGTGGGATGAGGAGGAACTGGGATGGTGGTTGGGGCAGCTGTGCCAGCGACAGGTGTTTGCAAGAGCTGTGCTTGAGGAACAGCGGAATGAAGACTGGAGGGGGCGGCGGGGGGGCGTGCCTGTCAGGGTCAGCATCCTCGGAGCCGGACGAGATGAGGCACCTGCTTCAGGGGTGGGGACAGCCAGCCCATTTCCAGAGGCGGGGAAAGTGGAGAGAGGTCCTGGAGTCCAGGAGGTGGGAGAAGCAGGCCTGACACCCGGTCAGGGCCTCCGCCCACCTGCATTCACCTCAGCCCCCAGACCTGCTCCGCCCGGCACGGGGGCCACTAGCCACACACACGCGGCCACTTAAATTTAAGTGAACTAAAGTGCAGCACAGCGAGCGGGCAGTTCCTTGGTCACACGAGCCACATTTCAAGTGCTGAGTCCCACGCGTGGCTCCTGTGTTAGGGCAGATACAAAGCACTCCCGTCACCAAAGACAGTTCGTCTGGACAGCCCGGCTCTGGACTGTGCTCTTTCATTGTTCAGGCGGCCTCGGAAAGAATGAAGCTGCACATTAGGCAGTTACATCCAATGCTCTTCACTTGGGGAGCAGTTTCTTGTATAACAGCAGGATTTCCAGCAATCATGTGCCTTGGTATTTACCCAAAGGAGTTGAAACTTATGTCCACACAAAAACCTGCATGTAGATGTTTATGGCAACTCGGAAGCAACCGTGATGTTGTTCATTAAATGATGGATAAATAAACTGTGGGTCATCCAGAGAGTGGAATATTACTCAGCACTAAAGAGAAATGAGCTGTGAAACCATGAAAAAGACATGCAGGAACCTTAAATGCACATTAGTCAGTGAAAGAAGTCAATCTGAAAAGGCTACAGACTATGTGATTCCAACTCTGTGACATTCTCGAAAAGACAAAACTATGGAAACGGTAAAAAGATGAGAGGTTGCCAGGGGTTGGGGGAGGGAGGGATGAACAGGCAGAGCACAGAGGACTTTTAGGGCAGTAAAGCTGCTCTATATGATACTATAATGATGGAAACATGTTATACATTTCTCCAAACCCATAGAACGTACAGCACAAGAGTGAGCCCTGGTGTAAACTGTGGACTTTGGGTGGTGAGGACATGTCCATGCAGGTTTGTCGGTTGTAACTAACGTACTCTCTGGTGCTGGATGTGGATCATGGGGGAGGTTGTGAATGTGTGGGAGCAGGGAGTATGGGGGAAGTCTCTGTACCCCTGCAGCTCAATTTTGCTCTGAACCTAAAACTTCTCTAAAAAATAGTCTGTTAAAAAAAAATAAAAACAAGATTTCAAGTTCAGTACATTTCCAAATTGACCCCCACTTTAAGACTTTTGGGGTGGAAGTAGGAGAGAGATTTGCGTGGGTTGGCACGTTGCACCGTACCTCTGTGTTTTAACCATCAGTCTTTCCTGAGCCGGTCCCCGTGTTACCCTGCGTTTAACACGGTGAACAACTTATCCCAACGGCTGTGAGGGGAGCTTGTTTCTACAGCAGTAGCACCCTCTCAGGAGCGGTGTTCCCTCCTTCCAGCCCACTGCTCGTAAAGAAGACTCCCCCGAGGGAGAGCAACCCCCTTCCGGGAGCAGTTTACGACCCTGTTGCTGGGGGAAGGCTTTAAGAGGTGGTATTCTCGAGCAAAACCTTTCAGTTCTGTAGAAGGTTTCATGGGCTGGGAAATAATTCCTTTCTCCCAGTCTTATCCACAGACACAGAGCTTTAGTTGTTTAAAATAAAGCACGAACATCGTTTATGAGATGTAAATATAACTCCTGAAAGATGGGGGGCTGAAGCTGTCGGTAATTGTGACATTTCCTCCCGTCTGCTGGCAGGGATCGGAGCTGCTCGGAGCACACAAATATGCCTCTAAATTGGGAACTGTAAGCACCCCAGACAACAGAGAAGACTCTTCCAAAGTGCTTGGGTCCAGACATCCGGGCTCCACGCCCACTGCTGGACCACGAGACTGGCGTGCACAGAAGAGCGGCCGAGGGGGAGAAGGGATGTTAGGAGCTGTCGTCTGTGCCATGGCAGGAGAATCCAGGCAGCCAGGCCAGGGATGGGCATTCGTCCTCCAAACTAGTGACCAGGGGGCCCTTGGTTTGGGGACAGTTGTGGACAGGGTGGAACAGTGGGGATTCTGCTGTGTCTCAGGTGTGACAATAGAAGATGTAGTTTCGTATGGGCGTTAGTGTGTCCGGGCTGTTGTAACAAAATGCCGTAGACTTGGAGGGTGGGGTGCTCAAACAGCAGACATTTATTTCACACAGGTCTGGAGGCTGCAAAGTCCAAGATCAAGGTGCTGGTAGATTTGGCTCCTGGTGAGGGCCATCTTCCTGGCTTGCAGACGGCCACATTCTGGCTTTGGCCTCATGTGGCAGAGACAGAAGCTCTGGTGTCCTTCCTCCTCTTACAAGGACACTAATCCCATCATGGGGGCACCCCCTCAAGACCTCACCTAAACCTAATGACCTCCCAAAGGCCCACCTCCAGATACCATCACACGAGGGGTTAGGACTTCAACATGTGGATTTGGGGGGGGGTGGTCACAGTCAGTCCATAATGATATGATTGGTGGGTACCCAGGGCTGAATCTGGTTGCCATTCCAGCAGATGTTTCAGTGTGACGTAACTTATGTATTATTATTGTCCACCAGGATGTCCATGTAGCCTACAACAAGTGTATGTTAATGCATCGGACATTTATTAAGTGTCTGATGTGTGCTGGGTACCATGTTTGTGCTGAGGATATAAAATGAACATGCATACTTTCCTCTGTCCAGGGATCAAAGACCAGAGTGTAGCAGACATGAAAGCAAGAAACCATGGTGATGTGATAAATGCATAACAGAGATAAACTATGTTTCTTTTACCATTTAAATCAAGATAAAATTAGAAGAGCTGTCTCTTCTATTTACGGTTTCCAGGGGCTTGTCATTCGTTTATGTAGACCCAGACTTCTATCTGGTGGTGTTTTCCTTCTGTCTGGAGGACCTTCTGTAACATTCATTCTGGTGCATGTCTGCTGGTGATGAATTTTTGCAGCTTTTGTATTCTGAGAAAGTCTACCTTTTGCCATTTTTGAAAGATAGTTTTGCTGGGTATAGCATTATAGGTTGAAAGTTTTGGGGTTTTTTTGTCTTTCAATACCTGAAAAATATTGCCCCGGGGATTTCTGGCTTGCTTCATTTCTGACAAGAAGTCTTCTGTCCTTCTTAACTTTGTTCTAATTTAATGTACGTAATGCACCAACCCCCCATCACACACACGCACTCTGGCTGCTTTTAAGATTTTTCTCTTATCAGTGGTTGTGAGCAGTTTAATCATAAACTGCCTTGGGCCTAGTTTTCTTGATATTTCTTTTGTTTGAGGTTCTTTTGTTGAACTTGTTTAATCTTTGGATTTATAGATTTTATCAAATTTGGAAACTTGTAGTCTTTATTTCTTCAAATATTCTTGTTCCCCTGACCCCATCTCCTTTGGAGATTCTAATTACATGCCTATCAGGCCACTCAAAGTTGTCCTACAGCTCACTGATTCTTTGTCCTTTTACTTCTTTTTTTCTGTGTATTTCGTTTTGGATACTTTCTGTTAGTATATCTTCAAGTTCAATGTTTTATTTTCTCCTGTAGTGTCCAATCTCCTGTGAATTTCATCCGGTGTATTTTCATCTCAGGGGCTATAGTTTTCATCTGTAGAAGTTTGATTTGGGACATTTCTGTGTCTTGACATGCTGTGCTTTCCTCGACCTTCCTGAACATCTGGGACAGAGTTACAAGAACTTTTTTAATGTCCTTGTCCACTACTTCTCTCATTCTGACCTTTTTATTGATTGCTTTTTCTCCTCATTATGGGTCATATTTTCCTGCTTCTCTGTATGCCTGATATTTTTTTTACTGGATGCCAAGTGTTGTGAATTTTGCTTTGGTGGGCGTGGGTATTTCTATATACCTGTTAATATTCTTGATCTTTGTTCTGGTACAGAGGTAACTTACTTAGAAACAGTTTAGTCCTTTGGGATCTTGCTTTGAGCTGTATTAGGCAGGACTAGAGCAGTATTTAGCCCAGGACTAAGTTTGTCCCACTGCTGAGGCAGGTTTTTTCTGAGTTATCTGCTCAGTGTCCCGTGAATCACACAGTCTGTCCATGCTGGCTCGTGGGAACACAGACCATCACGTGTCATATTTGAGTTCTGGGTGTTATTCTCTCTAATGCTTTCAGGTGGTTCTTACAGGCTGGGGTAATCTTTTCACATGTGTCCTCTGATCATTTGCAGCTAAAGACTGAAGGAGACCCTCTGCTGATCTCTGGGAGTCCTGCCCCCACTCTCATATTCTGCCTTATTACGTCTGTACCCTGCCCCCTCCCAGACCCTCACCTCTGTCTCCTCAGCTCGGGGGACCCCTGGGCTCTGCCTGGCTCCCCCTTCTGGTGCCCCAGCCTGGAGACTCTTTTCGGGACTGTGCTCCGGGGCGCTCCTGGGACTCCCCTTGTGTGTGTCCCCTCGACATAGATCACTGTCTTGTGCGCCCTAGCGTCCAGTGTC
The DNA here is from genome assembly GCF_028021215.1 of Eschrichtius robustus. Lineage (NCBI taxonomy): Eukaryota > Metazoa > Chordata > Mammalia > Artiodactyla > Eschrichtiidae > Eschrichtius > Eschrichtius robustus. Next base: position 2,402,010 of record NC_090839.1, on the reverse strand, counting down.
TGAACACCGTGGCCCATATACTTTGTTTAGATTCTCTGATCCACGATAGGTGGCATCCCCCCGCCAGCAGGAAGCCTCCTCCACCATCCAGACTCTGGGTCCCATCAGAGGGCCTGACAAACAAATGCAGAATTAGTGACATCTGCGGAAGATCCTCAGAGGGGCAGCTCCCTGCTCTTCCCAGGAACAAGAAATCCATGTAATGATCAAGTCTTGGTGGTTGACTGGTGCCAGGGTGAGGAAAGTGCAGGAGGCTGAGGTGGAGGCACGGAGGCGGGAGCCTGGCGGGGCAGGCAGGGAGATGCCCACACTCCCAGGAGGTCCAGGCGGTGGGGCTGTGGGAACAGAGGAGAACATCTGCGTCTGACGGCCTGGCTTCCACTCCTGCTCCACCAAGAGGTCAGAGAACGAGAATGCGAGTCCAGGTTTCCGGTTCCTGCACCTGCTCGTTTGAATGTATGGAAGCCAGGCCCCTCCTCTGCACCTCCACGTGTTTGGCTCTACATTGGGGTTAATCCTACACGCTGTGTCCATACGTGGGTTCGTAGAACAAAGATAACGCAACTCAGATGCTCCTGTTCATTTTAGGTGTGCTCACCCTGATTTTTCTACTTGATTCTCAGACGTCTTCTGTGAGAGGCAGGGGGGCAGGCAGCTTTGTGTCTGTTCTGCACATAGACCAACCCAAGAGCACACAGTCTGAGGCAGTGCTCAGTGCACAGCGGCCAGAGACCGCAGCGAGGCAGTAACCACCTCGGTCTGGAACTCAAGTCTCTCGATGCCAAATCTCTACACCTGTCATTCTCAACCGAAACCTTGCCCCCCAGAGAACATTTGGCAAGGTCAGGACGCCGTTTTGGTTGTCACAGCTGGGGTGGGGCAGCAGGATGCTACTGGAATCGCTGCCCAGGAAGCCACCACAGCGGAGAATGATACACCCCAAATGCGGAGGAGCAGGGTCGAGGTGGAAAACCCTTACTCCACACCTTTCTGTGAAAGTGCTCCGAAAGCCAAGAAGCGCCTTGAAAATAGCATCTCACGATTCCAGCCCGATTATGCAGTAGTCGTGAAATTCCTGGCTCTGTCCCCCTCATCACAGCTAAAGGAGGTGCATCTCTTTAAACCGCTTCTGCCATCTGGGCACTTACACAGCTGAATTATGATGGTGGTCCAGATGTATACAGTAGGCGTTTCCTTACAGGGTGTGCAGAGGTTGAATAAAAGCAAAAACCACACCTCCTTTCTGAAGCACAACCTAGGCTGAACTATGCTGGTTGCAGGCACCAACAACAGATAAGAGGACTAATTTGCTGCTGAAAATGCAATAGCAAGTTACAAGAAGATGTGGTTTGCCTTTCATTCTAGCTCTTTGTGCATTTCTGTGTGTAAAAGAGAGCATCAAAATGGGTTTTTACCTCCCCAGGAACCAAACTGCTTCAGCAAATGCTTTTCAAATACAGTAAAATGCTCAAATTTTCAGTTATGCAATGTTCTCATATGGTTTTTTGCAGGTCCATCCATATCCATGACTTTCTGTTTCCCTTCTCTGTCTCTCTTTCTGTCTCCCTCTTGCGATCCAGCTGGCTGGTCCCGGGCAAAAGGTCTGTGGCTTCATTTTTCAGGAAAGTGTGCCCCGTTGCTTTTGAGCCTCTAGAATTCTGCTTCCTTTGGCCCATCACGCCCTCTTATTCCAGTTGCTTGAATTCTCTGCACTGCCGCCTGCTCTGCAAAATGCAGATTAACCGAGGAACGATTCTGTTGGGCCCTGAAAATGTCAGGTGTTATCAGAGATCTGGAAGTGGAATGAGGCTGAAATGCACTCATACCAGCACTTCTCAGAATATTGGTGTATGTCTGTCCCCAGTTTGCATTTCTTTTATTCATACGGAGATGCTCATGAAAACAGTTGGTCCGTTTCAACCACAGAGATGGCAGTCAGCGCCCCATTAGTGCACGCTGGTGACAGGAAGGGAGGTGGGGCTGATTTCCCCCACCCCAGCGCCCGACTCTGGGGCCTCCTGGGGTTCTCCCCAGCCTCCTGCTCACGGGGCCGAGATGTTGCTCACCTGACTCCCCCCTCCAGTGTGGTTGGACATGGGGAGATGCGTCATGTGACCCAGAGCCAGCCAATCAGTGTGCACGTCGCCCTGACCATGGCCCTCCACGTGAGATGGGCCGTGGCCCACGTGGTTGATGTGAAGACACCGACAGCAATAGCAGCCACGGATACTATACGCTTACCCAGTGCCAGACGCCATGGCCACCCTGTGAGATCCATCATCCCTGTTTTACGGATGAGGAAACTGAGGCACGAGCTTGGACAGCCAGGGAATGGCCGGCCGACGGCCTCCACCCCTGTTCTCCTCGCCACCCCACTGAGCTGACCAGTCTCGCCCACCTCTCCAAACTGGCCACGCCACAGCCCCCAGTGCAGCCTCCTCTCAAATAAAAACCTGCCACCACGTTTTGTTTTTTGGCCCGAATATTCCCTTCTCAAAATTGTGCACTCTTGTCTTCCCTGAGATTCTACTAAGTCTTAAGACCCAGCTCCTACCTCCTCCTAAAACCTTCAGAGACCACGTCACTGGGCAGGTTCTGCTCTTCTTGACCGATGTACCCAGGGCGTCCACAGTGGGGCAGTTCCGCCATCACTTGTCCGTCCTGCTTGCCGTTTCATCAGCACCGTTTGTCTTCCACTAATTCGCCACCTTGGACGCTTAGCAGCCTCTGGCTTCTGTGTCTCTCATCACCACAACCGGGCAATAAGCGGCCTGAGAGCCTGGGCTGGCTTTGCACGTGGTCCGCCCACAGTAATTTTAATCGCCAGTATTTGCCGGGTGCACCGGCCCTGGTGGGCACCCCAGGCAGACGTTGCGTCCATTCTCATCAGATCCTTAAGCCCAGCCGTGGGAGAGGAGCTGTCACAACCCAGTCCCCCTGAAGTACAGAGAGGTTAAGTCAGTTGCCCAGCAGCACAGCTGGGACCTGAGCCCCACATCCTCGCGGTGTGGAGCCAGCTCCTAACCACCACGCCGCACTGCCTCCTGGCGACTGTCTTATCTCATCTCTTTTCAGAGCAGATCTGATGCTACCAGAGTGTGAAGTCGTCCATGCCTCCTCCTGGGGCTAGGAAAAGACTCTTGGGCAGCACCCATTAATTTAGCATGAAAAAATTAATGTGGTGGACCAGTTCCCTGCTAAGAAATAAGAACTTCATCCCTTTCCAACGGGCGGTTTCATTTCATGAAATGCATTGGCACACCGAGCCTCATTTTGATGATTTTGGCAAAAAGAGTTGGGTTCTTCAAAATTAAAGTCAGCACCCCTGTTTCACTGTGGGATGTCTTTGGCAGCCATGAGCTTCTAAAGATCTCTCTGATAGAGAATTGTATTCAGTTTACTTTTTAAATATAATTATAGGGTGGCAGGGAAACCTGCCCAGCTTCTCTTACTCCGTCCCCTGAGCTCCGCCTCTTTGGCCGCGTCTTGGGTAGCTCCTGTGGATTACAGCCCCGACGTCTTCCCCAGAATATCCCGTGTTATGAAGGAGGTTGAGGCTAGCACTCCAGACTCTTGCAGATTTATGGTTCCAACCAACAAATGTGGGTTGAGCCCGTCCACTCTGCCAGGGCTGGTGTTGGGTCCCGGGAATGTACAGCCTGGGGCAGCTGACCCCAGGGCACAGGTCTCCCCTATACGCTGCCAGACACGGCCAGGTGTGAGCATGGGGTGTGCAGGGTCCCCGCGGGAGGGCTCGTCGGCCACCTCCAGGGCCTCAGTGAAGCTGCTTTGTGCCAGTGGTCAAGGATACCCTTGCCTCTTGCAAAGGGCAGGGCGGCTGTGGAATGAATCAGCGCTGCCTGCGCACCGCTGCCCATCTGGACACCATTCCTCCCACCACTGCCAAGTGCGGGTTTCAGCCGACATCCCCCCGCCCACTGGCCAAGGCCTCGGGGGGCAGCCGCTGAATTGCTTCCCTGTCGGTCCTGGTCCCCACGTCCCTCTGGGTTCTCCCCGCTCGAGGGAATCGACACAGGGACGCAGCACCGTTTCCTCTGTCTACACCTTGACGCACAAACCAACGGTTGCATCAGCTCATGCTCACGGCTTAGATAATTCTCTCCGAGGAGTTAGCTGCCGGAAGGCCAGGCTGTGCGCCTTGCAAAGGGAAGTGCCAAGTATTTGCCTCCACGATGAGCAGTGCTTTTCATTTCTGAGATATTATGAACCAGAAAAATCCACGAAACATAAGAGAAACTCAGCTAAAGGCAACACGTCTAATTCTGCTGTGTTCCTTTGTTCTCCCTTCTCCCCCATAGCATGCTGCGAAGTTCATACACCGCAGACACTTCATGGAGATACAAATAGGTTTCTCTGCACAGCGGCCCCGCGGCCCAGGTTTGGGAGCACGGGGACGTGATGGGTCAGTGCCCGCTGCTGGGGCGAGGACCGAGGGGGCTGGGTGCGGGCCAAGAGCTCTGGAAGACTCACATTCACTTGACGTCACCGTCCAGTCCCGGGGACACGTCCCGATGCCCTGCTGAACACCCCAGCCCCGCGCCCTGGTTCCCACAGTGGAGGAAGTGTATCAGGTTGCAGCCGGGATGGTGAACGCAGGACTCTAACGAACACCGATCTAGTGCAGACGAAGGCGATCACGTGCCATCCTTATGACCTCAGCTGTTGTTAGAAGCAAACGACTTACGTACGTTACTACCTCAGCTGGGAATCTGCTTTCTAAGATGCAGGTTTTATTTTCCTGAATAAATATTGAAGGTGCTTGAAGGGAGTGACCGTGTCTTACTATCGTTTTTACGCAGAGCTGCCTGGTACAGCGAGGGGCACTGGCATGTGGTAGACCCAGTCCTTCATTTCCTAATCCAGCGTATGTCCTGAGCATCCCCATAGGCCTGGTGCGGAGAATGGAGCGCCAAACAAGGGAGGTGACGCCTGCCCTCACGGAGGTTACAGGCAAGAGGAGGAGAGAGACCACAAGTGAATAATGTCATGAGTCAGTGCATATATAAATGTGAGAATGCCATGCAAGAAAAGAGGTGCTCGGAAAAGGTGTAATGGCGGGGGGGGGGGGGGCTCGTTTCATGGGGGAGGGGAGGTCGGGAATCCCTCTCTAAGGAAGGGCCTCCTTCAGGGAGGCCCCCAAGGAGGGGGAGTTGGGTGTGTATTAGCCAAAGCACAGGAGACAGGCCTTCTCAAGGGAACGGCACGTGCAAAGGCCCTGAGGCGGGGGTAGGCGTGTTTGGAGAAAAGGTTGAAGCCTGGAGAAGGGGGATAGGGCGTTGGAGGGGGTGGGCAGGGGCCACATCCCACAGGGACTATTGAGCCCTGCTAAGGGTCGGGGCTTTGACCTCAGGGTGTGGCCTTTTGAAGCCAGGGAGCCACCCGAGTCAGACTGTGGTGTCCACTGAGGTCATGGGTGTAGACAGAACCGGACAGAGACCAGTGGGTGGGCTAAAGGCCTGTGTGGAGGAGGAATCGCCACATCCTGTCACGGTCCCCGGGGAGAACTCAAGGGGACTCGGCGTCTGGCTGTTTGCACCCGGGCGGCATTGGCTGGGACAGTGGTGCCTGCAGGGGGGTCGGGACAGAAAAGATGGAGAGTGCGTTTGGGGGCCTGTGAACACGGGGGCGCCTCAGAGTCCCCAGGAAGGCTTGTCACAGAGATGTTTGGATACAACCCTGGAGCCGGGAGAGGGGGTCGGGCTGGAGTGAGGGGCATGGATGCCCACCTGGCCACAGACACAGAGGAAGCCGGCTAGGACGCCTGCCTGCCAGGCTTTCTGACGTTCCAGGGGAAGGGGCGCTTTGGTCCTTCATGGCCTGGAGGAGGGAAGGAGGCTTGAGAGTGAGAGGGTTCCCAGCAGGGTGGGGGTGGGGAGGGAAACTGGGATGGACTGCCGCTTTGCGCCCTGTGACCGTCAGTGACTCTGAGCATGATGGCCGATGTCTGTACTTACTTAGCCTCGATAGCGGGGCCTCCTTTCCTCCCACAAGCACCAAAAGCTTTGGCCTCCGTACAAACAGGACCAAGATTTCAGGGTGACGACCCCAGAGAGCGCATGTCTCAACTTGCCCTTTTTAAAAAATTTTTATTTTATATTGGAGTATAGTTGATTTGCAATGTTGTGTTAGTTTCAGGTGCATAGCAAAGTGATTGTTACGCGTTTACATATATCTAAATATTCTTGTTCAAATTCTTTTCCCATTTAGGTTATTACAGGATGTAGAATAGAGTTCCCTGTGCTCAACAGGAGGTCCTTGTCGTTTATTTTACATATAGTAGTGTGTGTCTGTTAACCCCAAACTCCTGATTTGTCCCTCCCCACATCCACTTGCCCTTTGAACAGCTGCGCTTGCGGTGCTTTCCTGATCCTCTTCACCATTCCTCCCAGGACAAGCCTCGGACGGAAATGAACTGCCGGCTGACAAGGCAACCCTTCAGCAAGTTCATTTGTCCGGGCCCCTCGGTTTTCCAGCCGGAAACCTGAGCCGAAACGCCCTTCCCAAACAGCATCCTTCAAAGCCCAGCGCCGGGGCCACCCGGTGAGGGTGCGTCAACGTGCCAATCTGCTTTGCGATTGAAGTACAGCTCAAAATGGGTGAGCCCCGTGCACAGAAACGGTGTGCGTGTGGTTGCAACCCCGGTCAGAGGTTGCCTTTCCCAGTAGGAGGACCCGAGGATACCTGAGTCCTCGGCCACCATTGGCATGTCTACGTTTGTTCCTTACAACCCACGTCGAAAGGAAAAGCGATCCGATCAGTGATTGTGTGGGGAGAGAAGGACACGGTCGTTGGGCCAACTCCATGTGGTTGATTTCTTCCAGATGGCCCAGACGCTCACCACTAGTCTTCGCCTGGTATTAACAAATGCGATTTGGCATTTTTGAGAAATGGATCGGCACGTGCTCCCTTTCCCGTGGTTCACCACCCTGACGTCCTGCAGAGAGCAGGGGGTGAGCGTAACAAGCCGCCATTGCCGAGACTCAGAGTGTTTTAATGGAACAGAGCCGTTTTTAATTTCTTCAAAGAGCATTCCAAATTAGCTCATTTGTTGAGTGCCTCTATAAACAAACACTTGGAGTTCACATGGGTCCCCCTGGCATGATCCTCCTAAGTGGCTTTGGCTAAGAGACGTCCTGCAGGGGTGATTGCTCTGCATTTGCTTCTGTTGGCGTGAATTATACTTGCCGTAGAATTTGTACTGGGCTGATTTATTTTCAATTGTAGGATAAGTTCTAAAGCACAAGGAGCATGTGCTCTGTGAGAAGCATCCTGGGGCCTGACTGGTAGCAGGAGGGTTGCTTGAGTGAGGAGAGGCCAAACATAAGAGAAGTCAGGGGCTTCCCTGGTGTCGCAGTGGTTAAGAATCCACCAGCCAATGCAGGGGACACGGGTTCGAGCCCTGGTCCGGGAAGATCCCACATGCTGTGGAGCAACTAAGCCCGTGCGCCACAACTACTGAGCCTGCGCTCTAGAGCCCGTGAGCCACAACTACTGAGCCTGTGCCACAACTACTGAAGCCCGCGTGCCGCAACAAGAGAAGCCACCGCAATGAGAAGCCCGCGCACTGCAACAAAGAGTAGCCCCCGCTCGCTGCAACTAGAGAAAGCCTGTGCAGAGCAACAAAGACCCAACACAGCGAAAAATAAAATATAAATAAATAAATAAATTTAAAGAAAGAGAAGTCAGCTGTTGATATTTGAGGACCCTGTTCCTCACTTTCCCAGCTTGTAAGACTGGAAATGTCTGTGGTAACTGTAAGAAATGGGACACCACCCTCCTGCCGGCTCTCCTGCGTTCCTTGAGCATTCTCTAAGACTGTGAGAATTTGGAGGTGCACACACAATGTTTACTCTGCACCCTGCGTTCTGGAGTGTGTCCTCGGACCAGAGTGCCCTGGGGGCACTTATCAAGTTTAAAGGGACTTCCCTGGTGGTCCAGTGGGTAAGACTCCGTGCTCCCAATGCAGGGGGCGCGGGTTCGATCCCTGGTTGGAGAACTGGATCTCACGTGCTGCAACGAAAACCGGGCGCAGCCTAAATAAATAAATAGGTAAATTTTTTTTTTTTAAAGTTTAAAGATGCAAAGACAGGAAATCAGTGTGTCTCGCTGTTTTATATGAGTCAAGTTTACTTTTTTAATTCATCCATCAGTTTAGAAAAGTAATGCATTTCATCACTTCGTGCTTTGATCTGTTACCTTGAGATCCATCCCTTGGTGTCTCTACTGCAGAGAACGAGTGTTTCCCAGATCTTTGTTTGGAGGCTCTGGGTATCAGTTTCTTGTCCTTCTCCTGCCCTTTGTGACTGACGGCTGTTACTCCATGGCGCTCCCAGCATCTCCTGGGAGTGCAGACAGACCCAAGGTGAGACTCAGACCCAACAGAAGGATGACTTGTTTCATAAATAAAGTTGCGACAAAACAGCACTAAACTTGAAACTATGCTTGACTTGTTCCTCCCGGTTCCCCAGGGGCTGAGCACCTATAGCCAACAGTCACAGCCGGGGTTGAGCTGAACCCTTGACCAGGCTTGAGTGGACAGGCCAGTTGGTTCTGATAATGATAGTGACGTGTGCTGGGCTTCGTGGTTAGACTCTAAGCGCTGGGCGTTTATCAAGCTCTTTCATCTTCCGTCTACAGGTTAAAGTGCTTGCTGATGCAGGGTGGTTGAGTAACTTGCTTTTGGAACCCAATCCAGCTGGTCTCAGAGTCAGAATCCAACCCCAACGAAATGGCTAGTGGTCTCCAAACATGGCCCCTCATCAGCATTATTTGGGGAACTTCTGAAAAATACAGCTCTCTTGGGCCCCTCTCAAGGAGATTCTAAGCCAGTAGGTGGAGGGCCCAGGAATCTGTGATGATGGACCCAGTTTGAGAACTGCCGTTTCAGCTCACAAATTCCTGGTGGACAGCAGTCATGTTATTCGTTATCAAAAAAGAAAATCAAACCTACACTCACCCTTTGGCTCAGCTTTTCATCCCCTAAGTGTTATCTAAAGGAAACGAAAGGCTGTACCAGAGTGTTCACTGTAGGCCAAAACCTGGAAGCAGCCCAGGTGAGCAACAGCAGACAGGTCCATCCACGCAGTGGAGTTCCGCCCAGCAGCGAGGAGGAGCGGGCAGCTGATACACGCAGCAGCGTGGACGAGTCTTGAAAGCGTGCAAAGTGGAAAAGGGCGCACACAGCAGAGTGCATACTTAGTGTGCAGTTCCATTTACGCGACATTCTGAGAGGAACCAAACTAATCGATGGTTTGAAGAAAACATCAGGGTGTTTGCCTCGGGCAGTGGTGGGAGTTGGAGTGGGTGGTGAGGGGACTTTTGGGGGCAGTGACGATGTTCACTGTCTTGACGGGGGGCTGCCTTTGTCACACCTGAGATTTTTGCATTTCATTCCAAATGCATTTTACATCAAAAAAAAAAACCATAAATGAAATATTGAACTCTTGTTAATAACGTGCATGGTAACATGGTCAGGGCTGAATTATTCTGAAGTCCGTAGCTTACTGTGATGTATCCCCAATGAGCTGGGTTGTCAGGGGAGCAGAGGGATGGAGAAATATGGGATTAAGCAAATACAGGTTGCGGTTCAGTTGATTTCTGACTGTCTTCTGATGCAGGAGCGAGGGGGTCTCTCCCTCGTGGAGCTGCCCCAGGGTGCAGGGTGGTCGTTTATGATTACCTACTTGTGGGGGACCTGAGGGATGCTCATGGACCAAGGAGTCGTCGTCTGTAGATTCCAGCCGTTGCTGAGATACAGGAGCCCAGTGGGGATTCGAGTAGTTCGCACTTCATCACTGTGAGGCTGGATTGGAAAATGGGGCTGCCTGCCCTCCCCTGGAATTCTAGACTTTGGCACAGGGGGAGTCCCCGGAGATGGTGGAACCCCTCTGGCATTCTTTTCCCGGATCCAAATGGCAGGTAGCGGAGAGAGAGGAGGGAAGTCAGGTGACACTGAGGACCATGGTGTCTAGTTGTCCCAGGGCACTGAAGTGGCCCCAGACAGCACAGCCCTGCAAAGGGTCCTCTTTTCCTCCTGTCCCAATTAATTCCTCCTGTTAGGACCACGTGCCGTTGGTCTGTTGAGAGCCGCTGCCATTTTGTAATTGTAGCAATTTTAACCAATAACAAGGATTGCTGGCGTTTTCTTTTCATAGATCACTGTAGAGTGGGAATTACTCGGTAGCTGATTCTCCTGCGCTTATCCTGTGAATGTTTCTTTTCCTGTCACGTCATGCACAGGAGTTGGTGCCCAGGCTTGCCTGGCACACCTGCACCGGGTGCGTGGGCTCTGATCTCAGTGTGACTTGGGCTCAGGTGACTGTTCCGTGCCCGACTTGCTGTCACTCTTCACTCTCTGTGTCCTCTCAGTGTACGAGGTGTGTCATCAGCATACATCATATGCTCCCTTACCAATGACATTTCAAGAGCACTGTGCCAGGGGCCATCAGAGGACATTATGTCCCGGGAGACAAGTCTTCAGGAGGAAGGTCTGAGTTTGTCAGAGGGAGGATGCAGGGCTGCCAGTGGCTGAAGCTGTCCGGTCTGGAAGGAGCAGTGTGGGCCAGGTGTCACCATCACCCAGAGCTGAGCACAATGGAAATTCCAGAATATTTATTTTCACCACCTTTCTCGGTATCATTACTGTACCTGTTGACGTGAATCGGCATATTTTTACATTCGCAATACGGGGAGGTGGCAGTCGCCGGGGCTTCTTGACTAAGTGGGCCCTTTCATGCCTGCAGCACATGGCCACATAATTGTCATGGGACAAGCCCACTGCAAGGATCCTAAAATACTCCCTGAATCATTAACAAAAGAGAAAATGACAGTCAGGACAATCAAAGTGCTATCAAGGATGGTTGATTGTACTTTTTTTTTTTTTTTTTTTTTTGGCTGTGTTGGGTCTTGGTTTCTGTGCGAGGGCTTTCTCTAGTTGCAGCAAGCGGGGGCCACTCTTCATCACGGTGTGAGGGTCTCTCACTGTCGCGGCCTCTCTTGTTGCGGAGCACAGGTTCCAGATGCGCAGGCTCAGTAGTTGCGGCTCACGGGCCTAGTTGCTCCGCGGCACGTGGGATCTTCCCAGACCAGGGTTCGAACCCGTGTCCCCTGCATTGGCAGGCAGATCTCAACCACTGCACCACCAGGGAAGCCCTGATTGTACTTTAATTGCCCGGCAATGGGCAATTCATGTGAGATTTGTGTGGTTGCACTCGAGGTATATTTGACTAATCGGAAATCCTTCCCTGCACTGGATAACTGTTTACCAGACTTCTGCTGCCTTGACTCCTCGGGGATGAAGGGCCTACAGAAGAACCACATAGAATTTTATCGCTGGCTCCATTGCAGTACAGCATACGGCACATGATATAACCAACTGCACGTTACCTCGAAGCTTCTTTACACGGGGCTCTCCAGGCACCAGTGTGTGCGTCGTAAGGATAAGCCCAGAGGGAGGACACTGGTTTCAGGAGTTTTCTGTGTGACAGGTTGGACCCCGGCAGCTAAGACCCGGCCTGTTCAGCGCTGTGCGGATCGCTGATAGGCCAGACATTTGGGCCTGATGTTCACCCCAGACACTCCAAGGTGGACCATCCAGAACTTCACCCCAGACTTCTTGCAGGACAGGTGTTCTGAGCACCGTGTGCATGACTGGTGATGCTGGTAAAAAGAGGGACAACCCGGAGTGATAGATGTCGGGTCACGTGTGTCCTGTGGGGCTTATAGAGTGGGTGGGATTTTTTTTTTTTTTTTTGTAGTTGGGAAACTCTAGGTTTCCCAATTTCTTTACTTTAAGGCTTTTCAGAATTTTATTATACATACATAATAATACGTTATTTTTCTAAATTATAATGCTATGACTCTCCACGGGGGAGATAAAATATATAGTATTTCTCAAACATATTTGACCGTGGAACCTCCCATCTTTTTTTTTTTTTAACATCTTTATTGGAGTATAATTGCTTTACAGTGGTGCGTTAGGGTGGGATATTAAAGACGCACAAAAACTGTGATGGAGAAAGAACATCCTTCGGGGGAATTTTCGGACAAGTCCACCCTTTCTTCTCTGTTGTTTGACCCTGTGTATATGTGTTTCCTCTGTTTTGTTGGTGACGTTGGCGTAGGAGGGCTTCTTTGTGCGTTTGTGCGTTCCTGGTGAGAGACTCTTGGATGGGTGGGTGGGGCCCACTGTGTGCCAGGACCAGGGGGCTGGAGAGACCGCGGTGAAAACGTCAGATGAGATGTTGTCCTCGGCAGCTCCCTCGCAGTCTCGGGAGGGCAAGCATATAATGAACAATCAACATACAATGACAGTATCAGAATGCAAGAAGCACTATGTACACAAGAAAAATGTTAAATATTGGTGGGTTGATGGAGAGTTGAGAGAGGGGCTACTTTCTTTTCTTTTTCAAAAACAGATTTATTGAAGTATAATTGTCATGAAAAATACTGTACATATTTAAAGCATACAATTGGAAACTACATTCAAGGTTACAAATATTTGGACTTGCCTGGTGGTGCAGTGGTTGAGAATCCACCTGCCAATGCAGGGGACACGGTTTCAATCCCTGGTCCAGGAAGAACCCACATGCCACGGAGCAACTAAGCCCGTGCGCCACAACTACTGAGCCTGTGCTCTAGAGCCCGCGAGCCACAACTACTGAGCCCACAGCGAAGAGTAGCCCCCACTCACCACAACTAGAGAAAGCCCGTGCACAGCAACGAGAACCCAGTGCAGCCAAAAAATAACTAATTCATTAATTTTAAAAAGATAACGAATATTTTCATCGCCCACAAGTTTTTTTTCTTCTTTTTATTCATTTTTTTAATTGAAGTATAGTTGATTTACAATGTGGTGTTCATTTCTGCTGTACAGCAGAGTGATTCAGTTGCACATATATATATTCTTTTTCATATTTTTTTCCATTATGGCTTATCACAGGATACTGAATATGGTTCCCTGTGCTGTATGGTAGGACCTTATTTTTTATTGAGAGGGGCTACTTTAAATTAGTGTCAGGGAAGGCCTCTTTGGGAGGCCACAGTTAAACCAAAACATGGTGGGAACCAGAGCGCAGACACTGGGTGCAGCAGTGGGAGGCCGTGTGAGGGCAGACCTACCAAGTGCAGCAGGACCTGAGAACCGTGGCGGGGGAGGTGGGGGGGAGGGGGGGAGGGAGGGGCGGGAACGGAGTGTCATTTCTGGCACTGAGTGCTGGCGAGTGCCAGGCTGGTTACCCAGGGCCTGGATTTTGACCCAGACTGGGGAGATGAACAGAGCAGGCAGAGCTGAAGCCCAGGATTGGATGAAGCAAGTGAAATATTTGAGACTCAGGCAACTCACTCAAACCCATTGAGTTTTAGCTCGGGAACTTTTCTGGAAGTTCGCCATCTCTTGACCTTTTTCCGGGAGAAGGCTGGTGCAAGCCCACCCATACCAGCAGCACACGCTCAGTGTGGACCCTCCCGAGCCCCTCAGTACAAGATGGGCTACACCCGCTCCGCGTATACACCTGTTTTCCCCACTCCTGGGCAATGCTCAGAAGTAACCTGTCGGTTCTCTGAGTATTTCTGCTTCCTGCAGAGCAGTCTTCCCCGCCGGGGGTCACTGCCTCTGTCGTCACATAAAAAGGTTTCGGGAAACCAGAAATTGAGTGCTGATGAGTAGGTGATGCCTCGTGGCCGAAACCCTGTGCACCACTGCTTCTCTTCCCCTTCACGATGGCGGAGGCATTGACGCAGATGAAGTGGCCTGGAGCCCGTGTGCCTCTCTGCGTGGAACATCCGCAGGATGGATCCCCACGTAGAGGACGGGTTCCCACTCCATCCTCGGAGCTGGGCGACAGAGAGACCCGTGGTCTGGCCTGGTTGCGTCTTTCCTTCCCTCCCCGCCTCCCTCTGCCGTCCCTCTCCCCCCTCCTCCTCCCCCTCCCCTGGTGAGCCGTCTCCTTGCTCAGTCTTCTTGGGGAGGACATGCAGGCCAGAGTGATGATAACATCCCACCCCATGAGGTTGGTCCCCGCTCCAAAAAGAGAGCAGATCCAGTCTGCATTCCTCTAAGTGGAGCCCCACCCCAGTCCTGGGAGGACAGGGCAAGAGGCTGCCCCTCAGGTCCCGCTCTGTGGTCCTCTGTGACCCACGGACTCTCCCTCTGAAGCAAGACCCAAAAAAACCGTGGTGTGAGACTCCAGGTTTGTGTTGCCGAGATAGTTCTCCAGCTAAATTGCCAGGACGAGATGTGGGGTGGGAGGAAAATGGCCACTGGATTCCAGCTCATTACAGGTAACTCGATCCCGGAGCCTGTTAGCGAGAGCAGTGTCCCTGGGCTGGTCCCCGCACACTGTGCGTGAATCCCCACGAGTCCTGGAGGCTACATCCCAGCTTGTGATTATTTTAGAAATCATTGCTTTTGTTCATCCGGAAAGTTTAGAGAAGTTTTGCGTCAAATGCTGCCTTCATCTTCCTTATTTTTTCTAAGCTTGATAACGAAATCTCCCTCTCTGCCCTCACATGCTGTGTGCAAATCACCAAAATCCATGAACCTTGAATAGATTTAGAAAATCATACTCTGCTATTGAAAGAAACCCGTAAATGAATCTTTATATTTGAAGTTTTGCCATTTAACAAATGCATTGTTATCCATTATCCCTTCAGTACTTAACAAACAGAAATACAGAAAGACACAATTGGAAGGGCTTTTTTCCCTTCCATTCTTTCAAAAACAGCTATTTCCTTGCAGGTAGTAATTTTGTTTTAAGAAGAGGGATGTTTAGTACTAGGCTTTTTAATAAAATATGTGTGAGAGAATAATTCTTCTAAAACATTCTGTATCTACAAAAATCTATATGTGGGAGAACCTGAATTATTCCCTAATAGATTTTATTACATAGCAGTTAAGAATTTTTCTAAGGGACACCTAGTCAAAGCCATCAATTTTGGGTAACGAAGCGTGGGAGAGAACGGAACTTACTGAAAACTGACATTATTCCCTACTTAGTGAATGCTTTATCTGTTCTCTGGCTATCATTTTCTTTAGAAGGTAGAGCTCTTTAGGCTGTTAGGTTAGCATGATTAACCACAAATAAGTGACTGACATTTATTCACTTAACCCACATTCTCTGGACGTGTTCTGTCTGCCAGGTGCAGTGTCTGCACTGGGAAACTGAGGCAGGAAGTGGGCTGCCCGGGGTTCATACCTTGAATGGCAGGAGGAACAGACAGAGACTTGAATTCATAAAGCGAGGAGTGGGGAACCAGGGTGGGGAGACCCATGGCGGGGGTTCACCCGCTGTTTTAATAAATTAACATGTGATCCTGTACGAGCAAATACCAGTCACGTAGGGGCGAGGTACAGAAAGAGAGGACCACTTATTCAGTTGTTTCATTCAAAACTGATTGTTGCACACCTTTTATGCGTCAGGCGTGGCTCTGGCACCAAAGCTGCGAGCAGGAGATACATGGCCCCAGGCCCCTGGAGACAAAAAACACACACCACCGTTACTCACGAAACATAACGAGAAACGCGGGACCAGGGGTGCGAGGGAGTCTGGAGCTGTGGACAGAGGTGACCCAGCCTCATTCGGGGAGGCCCCCGGTGCCCCCTGGTAACACGGCATTGGAGGGGGTGGATGGTCAGGGATTGGCCGGGTGTGGGAGGAGGCCGAGGGGATCTGGGGTCCAGGAGGCAGAGAGCTGGGTGGAGTGAAGAAGCTTAGAGGAACCTAACCTTCTTCTGCAGGGAGCCGGGGGCAGAGAGCAGCAGCCGGAGAGAAGGGCACATGCCAGGCACCTGCTGCGCAGGGAACAGCGACTCCAGGGTTTTCCCCTCCAGTATGTGTTAAATGTTTTAAACTTACAGAAAGCTGAGCAAACTCACCCACCGAGAAAATCCTGCACTCAGCAACCACTTCACGGGCTGCCGTGTTTGCTTCACCTCGTACCTGTCCTCTTTCCATCCATACGTCCGTTGTGCTTCTTACGGATTTCAGAGTGAAAGTGCGGAAATCAGTATCCTTCCCTCCTAAACACTTCAGCAGGCGCCTCATGAAATAGAGTTCACTATCTGTTTACATTTTGAGTCAAAATTTATAAAGAGGAAAGTACACAGGTTTTAACTTTGAAGAATGCATACACCTGAGCAACCGAAACTCCTGTCCAGGTCTAGAGCATCCTCGTTGTTCCAGAAAGTCCTCTCCTGCCCCTTTGGTGGCCCATCCCTCCCCCCGGGTCCCAGAGGCAATCACTGTGCTGTTCTGGTTTTTTCACCATACTTTGCCCATAGCGTGTTCACCAGTCATGCCCCCTTTGGGGGGCTTGGTGTGCGGTTTGCCTTCTACCAGTTGAAAGGCTGCAGCCAGTCTGGGGTGGCTGTGAAGAGAGCTGCCGTGGACGCCAGGGTGGAGCTGTCGTAGCAGGTGCCCCTGCTCTGCCCTGGTGGACGTCCCTGTTCTCTGATGCTGGTGGAGACGCGCACGCCCACCGTGCACGCCCACCGCGGCCCGTGCGTGTCTTCCCGTCTCTGCTTTGCACCCATCTCTGTCTTTAAGGGAGGCTCTTGTGGACAGCATGTGTTTGGATCTTAATTTTTTTTCTATCTTTTCTGACAACTCTGTCTTGACATTGGAGTGTTTACTCCCTTTCGGGTTTATGACTGATGCGGTTGGAGTTAGGTCTGTCACTTGATGTTCGGAGTTTTGTTTGTGTCCCTTTGTAATTTCTCTTATCCTCCTTTGTTATGTTCCTTAATTTGTCTAGAATTTTATCTGAAGTTCTCTATTGGATTTTTAGCTCTCCCTCTTTGCATTGCTTTGCAGGAGTTGCTCTGGGGATTCCTAGGGAACCAGAGTCTATTCCAAAGTTCCTTAAAAGGCAAAGTCGAGGCAGCAGCCGTGGGAAGGACAGGTGTGCGACAGGAATAAGGCAGATGGGTTAGGAGTTGGCTGACATCGGCTAGCTGATTTCACCATTAGCTGAAGGAGGACATTCAGAACTTTCTGGCCTGGATGACCGAAAACATACAAACTCCCCCCACCTCATAAATTTATCAGCATCTTAATAATTAATGGTAAGCAGACTCAGGGGACAGCATGGTTCCGGCTTTTAGTTACCTCTTTGAAAATAATTCAATCTAGTAACTGCTGAATTTTTTAAACCACTTTTAATATCATTGGACAGTCAAGGGAGGATCTCCCAAAAACCCGACGTGGTTTTTAACCCTTATTACCGCAGCTCTCTTGTGTAAAGAGGACTCAACCTGGAGTTAGGGCCCCGGGAGTCTTGACTCCTCTGGAGGACCCCCTACCCCGGGTGTGGACAGAGCCATGGGCCCTGAGCCCAGGACAGCAGACACGGCACATGGACGCAGAGGCCGTGCCGTGGGGGTCAAGTCTCCAGGCTGCCTGGGGAAGGCTTCTCAGCTTGCCCAGAGCAGCTGGGGGCGGCCTGGCGGTCTGCACTGCACACGGGAAAGGAGTTACAGGCAGTGCTGTCCCTGGGCACCCCGGTCCCTCGGGAACACCCTGGACCGTGGCTCAGGAGGTGGAGATGCCGTCGTCGTGTTTGGTGTCCCTGAGGTCACCCAGCCAGGAGGTGGCAGAGCCGGAATTCGCGCCTCGGCCTGCAGACATCCTGCAGCCTGGCAGGGCACCCTCCTCCTATGGGTGGCGCTGTGTGCGCAGGGACCCCAGGCATCGTGCCTGAGTGCCTCGTGCATCCACTCCCCGCTTTCCCCGGGGTGGGAGTGGTGCTGAGCGAGGCTCTGGGGGCAGTGATGGACCCTCGTGGGCAGGGGCTGCGTGAGTTCATCTCAGCCCCGAGCCGGATGCCTCCCGTCAGTCCTGGCTCCCCGGCACCTCTGAGCCTCATGTGCCCAGCCCCAGATCGTGGGTGACAGTCCTGTCTGCTCCACAGGTGGTTGGGGGGTGTCCGTGGGGTAATCTGGACGAAGCACTTAGGGGACCACCAGCCCCATCTCGAGTGTCACCGAGTTGTCACCTGGCCCATAAATATTATTATTAATTTTATGAGCGCTCTCGTTGCCATGACGATGGCCATCAGTGTGAGGACAGTCACTTTCCTGTCGCAACCGCCAGAGCGTCCTTGACAAGGAGGGGGGTCACCCAGCTGGGCAGGGCCTCCTTTGGCTTCGGTGTGGGGGGAGGGGTCTCGGTAATTCGTTTACATTACTGTTGTGTTTGTCAAATAACGAAGATATTATAGGCTGCGCTCAGAAATGGAAATTAAATTTTAATAAGGTATACAGTCATAATCGGAAACGAGGAGCACAAAGGAGGGCCCTTTGGCTTTAATTACACATTATAAAGTCATTACTCACACTCGCTTTGGAACTACATTGCGAATTAAAACGCTTGTTTGGGAGCGGAGCCCGCATACAGTACTTGCTCATTAAAATTCTGCGTTGTCGAGTGGAGAGGAGTGGATGCCGGCTCCCCATCTGCTGAGTGTCCGCCTGCCTGGGCTTCGGGCTCCATCTCAGGCCGCGACAAAGCCGCCTCAAAGGGACTTCTGTGACCCTGTCCACTAGTGATGGGGAAAAACACAGTAGAGACGTGACCGCATTTTGTGATTTGTGTTCTTTCCCCTGGAGATGTGGAAAGGCCTGCCAGGGCCCCGGTGCTCGAGTGTCATAAAATGACATTACAATGAAAAGAATGGCAGTTTGACAGCGTCTCTGTAGTGTTAGGTGGAGGCATTTTCTATAAATGTTCATATTTCATCCTTATAAGTCCTGTTCTCCTAACATCGTGGGCCCATGGGCTTGTGTCCTGCAGCCTCATGGCCCCAAGTCCCAAACCAGCCTGGGTGCTGAATACGTGGGATGAGGCCCTCGACACGGGCAGTGCAGGTGCCCACGTGGACTCTCTCGGCTTGGACGTGGGAAGGCAAACTCATTGTTTCTCAGGCTCTGCAGCACCAGCCTCTGCAGGAGGCTGCGTCACGACTGCATTCCCAGCAGCAGGGCCACTGACAGGGTTCCGGATGGCGGGAGAGCAAGCGCCTCCTCCTCCCATGGAGAGGTCCTGCTCTGCAAGGGCTTTCCTGGTCAGCGCCAGACGGCGTCCTCTCTAGAGCCCTGGCCGGACCAGGCCTGCTTCTGCAGAACCAGGGTCAGGGAGGGGGGCCCACAGCCCAGCATCTTCATGCAAACTGCCTCCCCGTATCTGATGTTTAAAGCTTCATAGTATCGATGTCCTCAGCAGTCCCTTTAAGCCTGCAGCTTTAGATCATATAGAGAACACATGCATTTATCTGGCTTCTGTGCAAAAGAACGGTTATAACTGGTGGAAAAGAGTCCCCTGGGGAGATGGAGAGAAATGGAGAAGCGGCATCCTTAGGAAATGCCACCGATTATTGGTATTTACCTGGCTACCTGTGCGGACACTGAGCGTCCAGTTAGGAATAATTTATTGGCGGGGCGGGGGGGTCGGGGGGAGGGCAGGGTGCCGTTGGAAAGAAGCCTGGCTGAGAGATCAGGAGCCCCATCAGCCGGCTGAATCTCAACCTTTGAGCCCGTGTCTCCGGGACCCGCAGACGCCCACCCTCGCCGCCCGACAGCTATTGTATGGCCCAAAGAGCATGCAGAGAAGCGTGTTCTGGACAGCGGGACATGCCGTGCGGAGTGCGGAGGCTGCTAGTCTGGATAACTAGTGGTCCACCTGTGCACGTCAGCCCCGTGCGTGCTGGGGAGGCTCCAGGCTCAGCTAATGACCTCTCCTCTTCTCTCCCTCCTAGGTAAGTGATCCTGCTGCTGAACGAACACGTGCCCTCACACACCTGTTTCACCTGCGAGAACCTGTCTCCGCTCCCCGGCTCCTCCGCAGCCCAGGGAAAGTGTGAGTCAGGCAGATCCAGTGAGAGCGAGCGATGGGGTCACATTTCCCAGGCTGTGACAGCATCGCTCCATCTTTCTTAGTGAAACCTGTGCTGGTGAAGAAGGGGGTGGGGGGAGAATGAGACAGCCAAGCCGGGAACCAGGAAAAAGGCAACTGATGTGGAATCTCTAACTTGAGAAGCCAGCCTGGGCAGCAATTCGATTCCACTCCAACACAGATGAGATTGAGCCCAGCACCTCAGGGTGAGCTCCAAAACCTGCTCTCACGGTGAGGCACTTTTCCTACCTGAGCGACCTGGCGGTGTGGTTTGCATTTTTTCTTGAGTCTGACCTGGAAGCAACTGCTTCTAAATTTTGAACACTTTCTGGGGGTCTGCTTTCCCCTCTCCCAGGTTGTCCTTGGGCTGGCTTCTTAGGAGACTAAGGTTGCTCTTGTGGTTTGTGGCAAATGGTTCAAAAGGTGTTTTCGGTTAAAGAAAATGTTAAAAGTAAATAGCTGAAGATTCTTCTCTGCTTGTGGAAAGACAGCTATGGGTGCAACGTGAAGTGTGTGTGGTCAGGAAATGCTCTCTGACCCCGAGTCGTGTGGGAAGCTCTCACCTCTAACCCTTACTACACTCTCTGTCCTATGTGGAAACTTAACTTGTGTTACCCTCTAAAAAAAAAAAAAAAAGCCAAGCCACTGGCACGCCCACACCTGTGATGACATACGTTCATAGTTACCCAGCCTCGTGCCATGAAGGGTGTTAGGAATGGGGAAAAAAAGAGCAAACTAGATACAAGAGGCTAGAGGGCCAGGTGTAAAGAAGAAACAGGTGAAGCCCCTTCCTCAGCACCATAGAGGAGCTTCACACTTGGCTGTCAGCTTCCTGGTGTCCAAAGCGCAGAGGTAAACATAAGCCATTAACATGCTTGCAGGCATCGTGAAAGAGAAACACTCATTCTTTCCTTCTTTTTTTTTCTGGCAAAAAATACTCTTACCAGAACTAACGTCTAAAAGAACAGTCCCTCACTGGGCAGGTCTCGTGTGTTGGAGACACTGAGTGATAAATATATTAGACAACATCCTGAATGTTTCCGGACAAAACACAACAGAGGGTTCTATGTGGTGGTTTGACCATCTTATTTAATAAAACAGTGGGAATAATATTAACGTACAACTCATTGAAAGCATTTCTGGAGGCCAGGATGACTCGGCCCAAATGAACGTTCCTTTCGTGGCTTGGCTGGGTACCAGGAGAGCCTCACGTACCTGGAGAAATAATAGATGCTACAGACTCTGTGGGCAGCACGCGCCCTGGTGGAACACAGATGAGGATGGATGGGGCCACCTTGCAATCCAGTCATCCCACGTGAGACTGGACTGCAAGGGTCCTGGGGTTTGGGTGCAACAGGACACCCACCGTCAGGTGGGGCCCTTTGGGGAAGATAAGATGCTCCTTGCAGACCAAGCAGAAAGGTGTCTGTCTTGAGCTCTGAGTTCAGGGAGTCTGAGTTCAGGCTCTTCAGGTGCAGACTTAATTGCAAATGTGAAGGACCTTCTTTTCAAAAAGGACAAAGAGAAATAGAAAAAGAGGTCATAAGATATTACTCACAGTGAATATAAAATCTCTTTTGAAAAAGCACTGTTTTCTTGGACAAGCCCACTGTTTGGACCATGAATGTTGGACACAAGTGTGGTCAGGATGTTCCAGATGTTAGGGTGGGGTCCACCCCCTGCCCTAACCTCGCTGAGTCTGTGGAAGGACGTAGGTCATATGGCATAGGTTATATGTCATAAGGACATATAGGTCATGCTTTACCACAAATTCAGGCAGAGTGTTTGGCCTCAAGGTTTAAGGAGCCACATGCTGAATGAACTGGTGAATTCTTATTTATTATTTGCTGAATGTTATTTAACATGTCTCATAAGTCTGTGGATAAAGTGGACACCATTTTTTAAACTCCGTTTGAATACTGGCATTTACTCTCACAAGGAAACATGTTTTACCATTTGAACTCAGTGTATCTTGGATGCACCCGGAGGGAGAGGAGGTAACCGGACAGGTGGGCTGAGAGCCCTGGCATGTGGCCCGGTTTCTGTGGGGCGTCCCCGCATGCTGTCCACTTGATCCCGGGGTTTGAACCTGGGGTTAGACGTGCTCCCCTCCCCACTGGCTGCGGCTGCCACCCTGGGCTGCAGTGGCCTCTCGTGTGTCCTAACCTTGGATCAGGCACTGCTCTCCTCGGATTGGAGACCTCATTACTCACCGACGCCTCAAAGGGCACTCTCGTCCCAGGATCCTGGCGCCCAGTGCCCTAGGTGGCACCAAAGAACGGAGCCCGTTCGGGTGGGGACCTCTGTGGCCGGACACCCACTGGGGCTGGGACCTGCGATTCTATCCAGGTCACTTATGTCTGACCTGAGACTGTCTGGGTCTGAGATCCTCTAAGTCCCTATTCGATGTCTGACTTCAGACCTTGTGTTCTCCACACTCTCTCCAGAGACACATTAGCTACTGAAGTGATGCTCTGACTTAGTCCTTAAACATCACCTTAAGAGGATTTCTACACGCGGGTTACTCGGTGTGACACCTGGGCTTTCTCTTCTGTTAAGTCAGTGGTTCTCCACGGGGTGACTGACCCCCTGGGATGTTTGGCAGAGTCTGGAGGCATTTGGGGTTCTCACCACTCTGGGGGGAGAGGCACTACAGCATCTAGTCGGTACAGGTCAGGGAAGTGCTAAACTTCCTCTAATGCACAGGACAGGCCCTCAGCGCCAACTCAGCCCGCCCCAAATGTCAGTAGGGCAGAGGATGTGAGACCCTGAGTTAACCGATGACAAAAACTTTAAAGTGCATTACTATTAATGCTACATAAACACTGACTTAAGGATTAGGTGCAGACCCTCTGTTCATCAACTCATTTAATTCTTGGCTCCATGAGGTGCATGTGGTTCCTACCCACACCTTGCAGATGGGGAAACGAGGCCCAGAGAGGTTAGGCTGCTGCCCGAGATCACAGCACGTCAGGGATGGAGCAGTTCATTCTGTCCTGGCTACACAGCCCCTGCTGCATCACTTGGCTGTGTTTTATCACCCAAACAAGAGTAGGGCCGGTAGGAAACCCACACGGTGTGAGAGGTGGCTCTGTCCTCCCCAAGTGCAAACACTGTTCCGGGGACACGAAGTTCCAGTCTCCTGTCCCCCCATTTAATAACTGGCTGTGGGCGAAATCCAGCGATCGCAGCCCTGGTGTCTCTGCCCCGTGTGATTCTGACTAATGACCTCAATGGGTACTAGAAGCACAGTTGCACTGGTTCTTTCCCGACGGCGGCGGGTGGCGACACTCCCCTTGATCTGGGCGCAGAGCAAGGCAGGAGCACACGTTCCCGCTCCGGTCCACGCGGTGCCTTCTCATCACTTTCCCGGTTCCACCCCGAGGGCTTGGTTTAGAAGAAGTGTCTGATTTAATGGGGGGGGGGGGGCGGGGGGGAGATGAAACAAGAAACACAGGCCACTGAGAGCCCTCCGAGTACAGGGAAAGGTGCTTTGCTTTCATTACACAGCTCAGCATTCTTTGTTTCTCGTTTTAACATTTTGCTTAAGATGTAGGGCTGGGGGCTGTGTTTCTCCTGGAAATTACTTTTCAATTCGCATCTGTTTTCATTCACGTCTCAGAAGGAAGGTCTGTGATGGGAGGCGTGTTAGGCAGATTTGATGCGGTGCGGGGCGTCCAAGAGTTTACCGCGAGCTGGTGGCTGAGAGGAGCCAAACGAGGACAAGAAGCGGGGAAGGCAGGGCCGCCAGCCGCCGTGACGCTCTGTTATGGGCCATCTAAAGGGGGGTTGAGGATGAATCCCGAACCCCCGACCGCAGCTGCTGTGACTCCCTCGCCCACCAGGAGCGCGCCGTCGCGCTGGGGGAGCAGGCTTTGGAATCCGGTCAATAGAAACGGGGTATGATGTCCGGGAGGGGAGGACTCTGCTGGGACCCTCTTTCTTGTCTGAGCTTCCTGTGGGCGGCGGAGCCCCGTACCCAACTTGCGGCTGTGCAGCTGGCCCCTCGACTTGTTCACGAGGCCACGTGGGCCACAGGACGTGAGCCTGTTCTCACCTGTCCCGTGAAGCATGTCAATCGCACGTGTTCATGAGAGGCGGTGCGGGGGCCCAGGGGACATGATTTTGTTGGTGACGCTGGTTTTCTTCTTCTACTTGGCATCCTGCCTGGCACATGACAGGCACTCAGTTAATGTTGGTGGAAAAAAGAAAGCTGGGAAGAGTGAGCGGGTGCGCATGACTTCCCTCCCCAGAAGCTAAGAGCCTGATGTGTTCTAGGAGCAGCCCAGTCGCCATGCCGACTGGCACGCAATGAATGCGTTTTCTGCTTCTTCCACGGAATACCCAGGGCCACGTGAGTTCCCTTATTTAGTTTTCATTCTTAGTTAAATCTTCCCTACTCCTGAAGGTGGAAAAACTCTGTTGATAAGTTGACAGAGAAACTCGTACACGTAGAAGAGGTCCAGGTCCATTAGAAGTCCAAACATGGTGTCCAAACGTGGAGCTTAAATTGGACACATGCAATTAATTACAGCTTCATAAATTAACCTCATACCACGTAGGATTTGATATTCGTTTGCTCTCCCATAAGAATTCTGAGTGCGAATCACAGCAAAAATAAAGTGACTTTATTATTAGTGTTAAATATTTACATAGTTTATAGAGGGGAGTAAACAAAGGATGGCACATTGTGATAGAAATGAGTTTTTTCCAAAATTATGAGTTAGGAAACTTGCGTATTTGGTGGAGAGTGAAGAAGCTCACGCATCATGTTTTCAAATGTGGTGCAAGCAGGAACCAGAACTCGTCAGACAATTCTCTGCCGTTATTAAGATCCAAGTACGGTAATAGCTCAGCCTTAAACTTGGAGTATTATGGATGCAATGTAAATGTTTAAACAGCTTGGTTGCATGTGATGTTTCTTCACATTTCTCACCACTGGTGATCTTGTTCTCATTTGCAGCTGACTTTCAGGGGTTTGTTGGGTAAAAGAAATGTGAGGGGGGAAAAATTGGTGAAGCATTAAATCCTATCTACGCTACTTTTACTTTTCCCCTTTAGGATAAACCCTCCATTTTACTAACACGATGAGTTAGGCCAAAATGTATCAAAGAAATAATCCAGTGACTATTTATATGGCACCTACTGGGGGCAAAGACTTTTTCCCTGGGTGGTATAAACATGAGCCCAGCCTGCCAGATATGGGGAAAGGAAAAGGCTTTGCGGCCTCACCCGTATGCGGTGCTAACAGCAATCCATGAAGGCTCTCTGGGGTCCCAAGGTGACGAATATCGATCAGGGCCTGTTCTTCTCTAACTCTGAGCGGGACGAGGGTTGGAAGGGTGGGCCCATGGTGCTGGTTAGGGTTTAAATGTTTTATAAAGGAGCCCCGGTCTGTCGGCCAGGAGGTTCCAAATGCACAGAAACCTTCAAAGCCCACCACTCAGACACGAGGCTGTGCACCCCCCAAGGCCACTGAAAGGATAAAAATCACTCAACTCAGTGGCTAGTGACTACCCCGGTTTCCCTAGGATTTGGCTTTAGTAAAAATCTGCCCCATTTGAGAGTTTGGGGTTTGTTGGTTTTCCTAAGTGAGTTTGTCACACGCTGTGTGAGTTTTTTAGCAGAATGTAGTTTCTTGAGTCAGATGCAACAACTAAAAATAAATATACATGTACATACATACACAGACATTTACAAATACATACATTTTCTCCAAAGGTAATTTTTTCTAAAAGCCGGAATAGCTTTTGGTACCACATCTAATTAGGAGATTGTAGAACAACGCAGAACCATCTTGATTATAGTAACCGTCTTCAGATAATGCGCCGTTAAATTAGCTCACTCAACATGTATTTTGTAAGTAGATTCGGTTTATTTTTAGTCCTTGTTTGAAGCCAGGAATCCAAATGGAGAGGAAGGGTTTTCAGTGAGCATGGAGACCAAGGAGACGGCCGGCGGTGCTCAGCCTGGCAGCTCCTCTTGAGAAGTTGGCTTTTTCAGGAGGAAGCTTGAAAAAAAGCCCACAGCAAAGGTGGGTTCACTGTGTCTCAGAGACAAGCTTCCGCTCTAGGAAAAACAAACGGTGGTGCACTTGGAAATAAAGGGTACCTCCTGCAAAATACCTGATGGGAAATATCTGCAATGCATTTATCTGGTAAGGGGTTAATGCCCAAAATATATACGTAACTTCCACAATTAAATGGCAAACAAACAAACAGCAACAACAAAGAAATAACTAATAACCTGATTTTTTAAATGGGTTAAGGACTTGAATAGACATGTCTCCAAAGAGGACATGCAAATGATAAACAGGTGTGTATAAAAATGTTCAGTGTCAGTAATTTCAGGGAAATGCAGATCAAAACCACAATGAGATAACACCTCACAACTGTCACGATGGCTAGGATTACAAAAAAAGGACAAGTGTTGACAAGGATGGGGAGAAATTGGAACATTTACACACTGTTGGTGGGAAAGCAAATGGTGCAGTCGCTAGAGAAGACAGTATGGAGGTTCCTCCAAAAATTAAAAATTGAGCTACCATATATCCCACTGCTGGGATCACGAAGAGATGCCTGCTTTCTCAATAGACCATCTCTCCTGCATCCCAGACTGCAACCAGGCCACGTGTTCACAGAGACACAAATACCTGATGGAGAAAATATGATTGCATCGGGCAAGCTGACCATTTTTATCACATAAAACTAGCTTAGGTAGTACCTGTATGTGTAATCATTGGAATTATTCAGTGAGTGGTAATCAATGGCTAAGGAAAAATGATGTTTTTTTATGGCACTAATGCATTTAGTCATTTAGTTTTTTCCATGTTAGAAATTGACATCAAGGTTTTCCATAAACCACATTTCCATAACCTAAACTTATTAATCCCCAAATATTTCCTTATATATTCACTGAAAAATTCCTAGTCATGATTGGGTTTCATCTATATTTCTGACGGTTGAACCTGGGCTTACAACAGAATCTAGAGAATAACGAAACAAAAAACGAGTACAGTGAGGAAAAAAAAATAAAAGCCTGACTGGCAATCCTCCAGCTATCAAAGTCACCAAAAACAAGGAAAGTCTGAGAAACTATCACAGCCAAATGGAGCCTAAGGAGAGTGACAGCTAACAGTCGTGTGGGATCCTGGGCAAAAGAAGGGCAGCCGGAAAAAACTAAGCAAGTCTGGGTAAAGTATGGACTTTAGCTAATAATAACGTATCAATATTGGTTCGTCAGTTATAACAAATGCACCTCTTTGGGGTGAGATGCTGACAGTAGGGAAGTGAGGGTGAGGAATGTGTAGCTCTCTGTGCTGTCTTTGCAACTTTTCTGTAAATTTAAAACTATTCTAAAATAAAGAGGCTCTTTTAAAACATACAAGCAAGATAACTTAGAACACCCACTATTCCACCACTGGGAAGAAGAATCACTGTCTATATTTCGGCATCTCCTGCTGTTTCTGGGCACCGTGCTTCATAGGGAGAAACCGCACCGGGCACAAGAGTCCGTATCATGCTTTTTCCCGTAATGATGTAGGGACATAAGCAGCATCCCTGTGTCACTAAAAATGATTTGGTCAGTCGGTCAGTCGGTCAATCAATATATGACTAAATTCAGTCTCAGAGAGCATGACATCCTTCTGAGACTGGAAGTAAATTCAGAAGTGAATTCTGCATCGCAAAACCCTCCAACCCCAGGCAGCCTGTGGGCCTCACCGTGTCGGTCTTCATGCTCCAAGCTGGAGCTGAGCTCCAGAGAAGCCGCCCTCGCCTCCTGGAAGCCGGTCAAAGAGGCACCACTGAGAGCTGCTGTGAGAATTCAGCTGTTTCGGGGGTGGGGAGAGCGGAGATCTACCAAGGCTTCCTGTGGGAGGTGGCATTTGAGGTGGGCCTTGAAGGAGGAGGAGGATGCGAGCGACAGGTGACAGGAAAGTTCCTCTCAAGGGCTGAACAGTGAGGCAGCGGGCGGCGGAGAGGGAAGGGGGTATGAGGCACGTGGGAGTCATTCTGCGGAGCCATAGGCAGAAGGGCGGGAACCCAGGTGCGGCGGTGGAACAGGGAGGGGCTGGGTTCGGAGACTCTGCAGGGCCTCCGCTGGACAGCACCGGCCTCGGGCAGCGTCAGCCAGCACAGGGAAGGGGAAACCAGGACCACTCAGGTCTGGTCTGAGGGAAAGACGGCACACCACTCACAGATGCTGATAGACAGCAAGCTTGCTGCTCGCAGCTGGTATAAGATGCTAAGGAGAGGAGCGTCGTATTTTAGGGGTGAAGAAGGAGGGAGAGAGAAAAACGGGGTGGGGGGATCTTTCCATATGGTGACGGTTCTCATTAAAATCAATTGTAAACTTCACTAATGGCTGGGTTAACGTAATTTGGAAATCGTAAATATCAGCTGCATTTATATTCAGCGTTTGAAATTTCCTTTTGGAAAGCCTGTATGGCTGTGCGTGTGTTTTTCAGTGGAGCGTTATTCATTTAAAGTTGTTTGAAAATCTGATCAGAAAGATCTTCAACCCAGAAATTTAGTGACTTGAAATACGCTAGTGTCTATCCTCTGGGGTGCTCCTTCTGAATGATGCTTAGAAAAAGGACAACTAAAAACTATATCCTTGGTGTGTGCCTTGTGGTGTGTGGTTTAGGACAGGCCGTGCCTTTGCGTTCTGTGAGCTTGGATTTGTGCTTGAGGATTGTGGTTTAAGGCACGAGGCTGCTCCCTGGGGTAGTGTGGGCAGAAGTTTACGGTGGAAGCTGAGGCTGACCTGGCCTCTCCCCTTCGCTTCCATCCAAGGGGTGGAGGGCACATTTATTATCTGAAACTGATCTGCCAGAGGGGGTGATGACTTCCCCTGAGAAAGAGGGATGCGTCCTGCATAAAATTCCACCGAGGTCGGCTGCTACAAGAATGGCCCGTGGGGTCCAGGAGGTGGCCGGCCGCCCGACCTCACTCTCTGTCATTGCTTCAGGGTTGGACATCCACGTGGGACTGTTTGGGGGACTACGTGAGTGATAAAAGTGGTAGAAATGAGTTTCCTAATTTATTTTAGAGGAGGCGAACCGTTAAGTCCGTGAGTCTGAATACGCGAGTCGGGCGGGACATACTGTTAATCCAGAAGGAAGCGTCCATATCACCTACCTATGCTCCTGCTGGTGGGTGCGTGTGCGTCGGGCTCACCTGGGGGGACTCAGAGCCCCCAGCCCCTTCGGTTTTCAGAGGTAGAGCCTAGAAATCCACCCTGGGGACCACTGGCCTGGAAGACATCTTACATCTTCTTTCATCCCTCTAACATCCCTCTAATTCCATGGCTTGTACTGTGATTCTCTTGTCCATTTCCCGAAATGGAGAATTCCTTTAAAAAGCTCTTGCACTAAATCAAATTAGCTTGGATGATACTGTAGACTTAGAAACACAACCCTCCCCAGCCACCAAGAAAAAGAGTCTAAAAGAAACGTTCCTTCCTGCTCCTTTGACCAGCACTTGCTACTTTCAAACGTGTATTGAAACAATCCATAGCTCTTTACAAATCTGCTCGTGAATCATAAAATAGGTTTCTGCAGTAAGTGACGTGGTGACCCTTGTGTAGATGGAGGAAGAAAGGGGGAGAGAGAAGGTTTAATGCTTAGCGAGTATCCGGCAGAGGTAAAAGAGCTCCGAGCTTCCTCATCAGAAACAGAGCTAATCACTCTGCCGAGATTAAGTCACCTTGGACGCTCAGCGCTGATTTCCTGCCCTGAAGACATCCATACACTGAACTGTGAGACTCCTTTTTTTTTCCTGGCTGTCCTGTAGAGTAACGATCTGGAAAATTCCAGGCTCCTCATCTTAATGCCTGCAGAGAAAGAGTTCTCTTTATCTGCTCTTGGGAACTGTGAAGCTTGCCCCCGGGACACTGACATTTCACGAAGAACACCCTTCATCTGCACTGATTGCAAACTTTGTAATCAAGCCCATTGCGTTTCCTGGGAGGTAAGCGAGGTTGCTGGCTCCCAGGCAGTAAATCAGAGCCAGGCTCCCGTCCTGCGGCCACCCCGTGGTCCGGCCTGCACATGTTGAACGCCCTCTCGGATCTATGCTCGGGCTCCCCGCCTGCCTCTCCAGAGCCCCTACGGTGGTGACCAGGATGTGCATGTGCATTTGAGTGTATGAGCTGCTCTAAAGACCCCTTGAGTTTTTACAGAGGGACCCCCACGCACAGGGAGACCTGAGCCGTGATCATTTAAATTGACCATTCTCTCCTCTGAGTAGCCGGTTTGCGGATTGAATAATAAGCCTCATCTTGTCTCAGGCCCAGAACAGTGGGAGATTAAATGGCTCTGAGTCTACGAAAACATACATCACTGAAACCTCCCTCCTGTCATGACCCAGTTCTCCAAGTGCTGGCTTATGAAAGACCAAAAGTAGGTCATCAGAGGGAGATGAAGTGGATGAGGGGGGAAAATAATCATTCCGTGAGCAGTCACTTAGAAATGTGCCAGTGTTGGCTGGCAAAGATCAACTAAGAGGCTGGAGCCCGGTTCTCCAGACTCGCGTCCTCCTTCCCTGGTGGTCCCTGGCGACCTGCTCAGATGCCCCTCTGAGGCAGGTTGCTGGTGACATGGAGCCTGCAGACAGCAGGGCAGTCTGTTCTCGCCTCTCCGTGTAAACTCACTGGGTTCACATTCCCGAGAGAGAACTCAGCGTTCACGGGGACAGTGTTGGCTTTGTAATTCAGGTTGGGTTTTTTGTTTGTTTGTTAGTTTGTTTGTTTTGGCAAATTTTAAATTCAGTCCATCAAAATCGGATTGTTTTTCCAAAGTAGACTCTGGACACCAGTCGAGTTCTTTTTTCCATGATTAAAGCGTGTGTGCCCTCTAAGGGTGGCGCCCAGGAGGGGAGCCACACCGTCCACTCACAAGGCAGCCTTTGGCACCGCGGAGGACTGCATCCCATGAGGTGGGCTTCCTTCCACCTGAAGAGGCATTTCTGCCAACCCGGGAGCACTGTCCTCCTGGAGCTGGCCCGGCCCCGCCTCTTGCTGCCCCTCCGGCCACCTGGTGTCACTGCCTGGGAGGAGGTCCCCAACCTGTGATGCCACAGGGTGCAGGGGTGGAAGGGAAGCCGCCAGGGTCTCAGTGCGTGGCCAGTGCCCAGGGCCCAGGAGGGGGCCGCGGTGTCCACTCCTCCGTCAGCTCCACAGCGACACAGGCAGGGTGGGCGCGTCCTCAGAGCCTCCTGCACATTCTCTCCTCCCAGCCCGCAGCCCACAGGCCACGCACTTACTGCCCCCCACCACCTGCCATTTACAGGGAGGAAACCAAGGCACAGGAAGCATGATATCCGTAACCACAGCGATGCTTCAACACGTGGCCACTCTGATGTCCACCTTCAACACGCCTCCCTTCCCTCCAGCCAGATCTCCTCTCTGAAACACAACCAGTTTTCTTTTCTCTTAAAAACACTGAAAAGAAAATCTGACAACTCCAGGCCTGCGTCCTGCTCACCCTCACACCCCTCCCAGCTCTGCAGGCCTGGCCCCCAGTCACTGCCGGCGCCCGTCCTTTTCTTTGTCATGGGTGCGTGCAAGGGCCGTGGGCATTAACTGCGTGACCAGGTCTTACTGGAGCCAGATATTTACGGGGCTGAAGGTGGCTGGTAATGTATTGACGTGATCCTTGCAGGGAGCTGAATGGAGAGCTATAGGTTTATTTTGCCTCGGGAAATACAGACGGAATTTGGTACAAATATTCATCATCTCTAGAGCAGCTCTGGAATTGTGGTCAAGAGGATTTAGATGGCCATAAATATGACGTTTTCTAGGAGTGGGTGACTAGAGGCACGTGGGCAGCCGCAGGGGGCGGGGGGAGGGGAGGCGGGTCTCTCTGAGGCCTCAGCACAATTGGTCTTGGTCCTTGCATGGCCTTGGGCCTGGACAAGGGGTGGTCACCCCTCTGGGCCTCTGCCCCTTACCAGGAAACAGAGGCCTGTTGTCCCTGAGTCCCCATCAAAGTGTCAGGCACAGCACAGGCTCATAATCACGTGTGGAGTTGAGAGAAGAGGGAACTGGAGTTCTTTTCTAACATGGAATTGGCTCACTTTTACATTTTGGCAAATGGTTGAAAAGCTTTAAGTCTCCGCGTGGCCCCGCAGGCCCGGCCACTGCCCACCTCCGTTTGCGCTCCTGGCTCTGGGGAGTCACCTCTCGATGTGGGCGGGCGCCCTGGGGAGTGTGGGCCCCAGAGCCTGCAGGTCCTGGATTGGCACAAAAGGACACTGCAGTCCATGAAGGTCACCGCCCCGATGGCCGGTCTGCAAGCCGAATAATTAGCCAGGATGGTGGTTTTCTAGCGGACAGAGCGAAACCCTCCTAAGACGGCTACAGAATGACCAACGGCCCGAGGTGTTGTCCCTTCCTGCTTGAGCCGTGCCCACTCTGTGTCGGGAGCTGGGTTCCCTCGCTCCCTCCCGGGGCTCCTCCCTGAGGACCTGTGGGCTGCGGGCTCCGTCAAGTCCAGGTGTCACTGCAGGGAAATTCCAGGGACAAATGCACAGCAGTTCCTTAGTCTCCGTGCTGCAGGGCCATCCACCCACTGCAGGGCGCTGCCTTTCTTTTAACTGTAACCGGGAACGGAGACTGTTACGCACGATTACAAATAAAGGCGAAATCACTGCCTCTCTCTCGTTCTTCCAGGAAAGCTAATCTGACAGCCGTCTTCCTCCATCCTGTCTCCCTCTCTCTCTGGCTTGTCCAGTTTTCGTGCAGACTGTCCTCTGACATCTCCCATCGCTCCCGGGTTCAACACAGGGGTCCTCTTGCCCTCATGGGCCAAGTCCCCGACCCCCCCTAGTGTGATTCCCACACAAGCCGCCTCTCTGCCCGCGTCTCTTCTCACCATGCGTCACCAGCGTGAGGGAGGTGGGAGGGCTGGGCCTTCTGGCCATCCAGGTGGGGCCGTGGGCCGGGAAGTGGGCTCGGGCCTCCTCTTCCCGCCGCGGGCCTCCAGGCCTGGGGACTCAGGACAGCTGACCGCACAGCCCGCTCTCATGGGACCTGTCCGTTCAGCGCTCCTCCCCCCGCCTCCCTCCCTGCGCCGCGACTGTACAGGTGACCGTGGCTGTTATCGTGGAGCCCAGGTTGACGCTATCCTGTCCCTTCTCTCCCCGCTCCTCTCCTGCCTTCGAGGTAGAAACGACCTTGGCTTCCATCTTACAGATGGGGAAACGGAGGCACCGTGACCAAACGGCATCACAGCCGGAGGCGGGACCTGCGTTCTCACCACCGTGGAGACTACGTCTGCTTCCACCCCTGTCCCTGAGTCACGGCTTCATGGAAACAGTCCACAGCGTCATTTGGGAGAAAGCTCGGCAGCTGAGCTATTTTAAAGCGAAATATCAGAACCTCACGGACTGATTTTAATAACACAGGGCCCCACCTTGGCCTGGGAGGAAGAATCCAACCGCGGTCTTGACGAGAGCGTCACTGAGAGTAACGGTCAGTGAGAGTGAGTCCAGCGCTCGTGTCAGCTCTTTTCTGGGAACTCAGAGCGCTCCGCTCACGAGTCCCGGGCCCTGGATGGGTGTTCCTACTGCCATTGCGCCTTTATTGAGCATACCTAGTTCCCAGGCCCAGGAAACCACATCGTCTCCACAGCCAGCCTGCAAGGGTGGTGGTACGATTCCCATTTTAAAGCAGAGCAATCTGAGGTGCGGGAAAGATCCCTAACCGCCCCCTATGCTAATTCTGTGCCCTCTGATAGGAAAAGGACTGTTGGAGGCAGACTGGAATCTGGACGGAAGCAGAGTCTCTATTATGATGGGGCCATTCGCCCATCCATCCATCCATGCATGCATGCATCCATCCATCCATCCATCCATCCACCCATCCTCCCATCCTCCTATCCATCCATCTATCCATCTAGTCATTCATCCATTTTTCCATCCATCCATCCATCCATCCATCCATCCATCCATCCATCTGTCCATGGGACACATGCTCCTGGACCCCCATAATGCTGCCTCCTGCTGGGCTTTCTGTAAGTGGCTGAGTGTGAGTGTCACCTCTGAAGTGACCAAAGCAATGAAAGTGAGGTTCTTTCCTGGAGGTTTCCACTGTGGATTTCTGGGCTCTGGGAGTCCCTCAATGTCCTCAGTCCCTTAATGTTTAATGACATTTGGCAGCTTCGCGGCACGGCATGCTCTGCGGTCTTTGAAAGCTGACTTCAACTCACTCCTATTAACACTTGATGACTTTTTGGAAAACTGGACGTCTCCATTCTGGACCTAAAGATGTATGATGTCTCCCAGCATTCATCACCCCTGTTTCTAGCCTCTGGGGCTTTGCTTTCATCCCCCTGGATAACAGTCCAGCGGGCGGAGCTTGAAGATGTAATGGTGGGGAGTGCGGCCGGTGGTTCCCTGAGGAGCCTTTTCAACCAGCGACCTGCGTTTGCCGTCTGTGCTGTTGCTCCTTAAACAGCACTGTTCCTTCTCCACAAAGACCTGACGACGCCTTGGGTCACGGCGGTCCTCACACTCCCTGAGCAGCGTGGGCTCCGTCACTGGCAGTTGCCATGCTACTGAGCGTCAGGACAAGCATGCCCACCCACGGCTCCGTCCATGTGTTTCTGCCGAGTATCTTATTTGAGAATTATTCTGCCAGGTGCCGGCAAGCGGGCATCTCGAACAGAAACGCCCCCGTGGGTGGAGACACCAACACGAACCGCCTGGCCTCAATCTTCTGATCTGTGAAAGGGGGTGGTGACAGTTGGGAGGGATCAGCCCGAGTGAGGGTCAGGAGCCTGGCTCCAGAGCCCAGGCCCAGCCCTGAGGGCTGTGTGGCCTCAGGAACTTGTTTTGCCTCTCTGGGCCTCAGTGTCCTCAGCTGTCAAGTGGAGTAAATAATGGCACCTTCCTTGTAGAATTGTCTCCGTGAAGTACTCAGAACAGTGTGAGCACAGAATGGTGCCACCTATGAGTCACTGTGTGACCGCATTTCCTTGTAAAGTTGCCTTGTTGGCCGGGCCCCCCAGTGGGTCAGGCCCCAACATTGGTGTTTGGCCTGCGCCGCCTTCTTTCTCTTTTAATTTTTTTATTTTTTTAACATCTTTATTGGCGTATAATTGCTTTACAACGGTGTGTTAGTTTCTGCTGTGTGGCAAAGTGAATCAGCTATACATATACATATATCCCCATATCTCCTCCCTCTTGCGTCTCCCTCCCACCCTCCCTATCCCACCCCTCTAGGTGGTCACAGAGCACCAAGCTGATCACCCTGTGCTATGCAGCTGCTTCCCACTAGCTATCTATTTTACATTTGGTAGGGTATATATGTCAGTGTTACTCTCTCACTTCGTCCCAGCTTACCCTTCCCCCTCCCTGTGTCCTCAAGTCCATTCTCTATGTCTGCGTCTTTATTCCTGTCCTGCCCCTAGGTTCTTCAGAACCTTTTTTTTTTTTTTTTTTAGATTCCATATATATGTGTTAGCATACGGTATTTGTTTTTCTCTTTCTGACTTACTTCACTCTGTATGACAGACTCTAGGTCCATCCACCTCACTACAAATAACTCAATTTCATTTCTTTTTATGGCTGAGTAATATTCCATTGTATATATGTGCCACATCTTCTTTATCCATTCATCTGTCGATGGCACTTAGGTTGCTTCCATGTCCTGGCTATTGTAAATAGAGCTGCAATGAACATTGTGGTACATGACCCTTTTTGAATTTCGGTTTTCTCAGGGTATACGCCCAGTAGTGGGATTGCTGGGTCGTATGCTAGTTCTATTTTTAGTTTTTTAAGGAACCTCCATACTGTTCTCCATAGTGGCTGTATCAATTTACATTCCCACCAACAGTGCAAGAGTGTTCCCTTTTCTCCACATCCTCTCCAGCATTTATTGTTTGTAGATTTTTTGATGATGGCCATTCTAACTGGTGTGAGATGATACCTCATTGTAGTTTTGATTTGCATTTCTCTAATGATTAGTGATGTTGAGCCTTCTTTCATGTGTTTGTTGGCTGCCTGTATATCTTCTTTGGAGAAATGTCTATTTAGGTCTTCTGCCCATTTTTGGACTGGGTTGTTTGTTTTTTTGGTATTGAGCTGCATGAGCTGCTTGTATATTTTGGAGATTAATCCTTTGTCAGTTGCTTCATTAGCAAATATTTTCTCCCATTCTGAGGGTTGTCTTTTCGTCTTGTTTATGGTTTCCTTTGCTGTACAAAAGCTTTGAAGTTTCATTAGGTCCCATTTGTTTATTTTTGTTTTTATTTCCATTTCTCTAGGAGGTGGGTCAAAAAGGATCTTGCTGTGATTTATGTTATAGAGTGTTCTGCCTATCTTTTCCTCTTAAGAGTTTTATAATGTCTCACCTTGCATTTAGGTCTTTAATCCATTTTGAGTTTATTTTCGTGTATGGTGTTAAGGAGTGTTCTAATTTCATTTTTTTATGTAGCTGTCCAGTTTTCCCAGCACCACTTATTGAAGAGGCTGTCTTTTCTCCATTGTATATTCTTGCCTCCTTTGTCAAAGATAAGGTGACCATATGTGCATGGGTTTATCTCTGGGTTTTCTATCCTGTTCCACTGATCTATATTTCTGTTTCTGTGCCAGTACCATACTGTCTTGATTACTGTAACTTTGTAGTATATTCTGACGTCCAGGGACCCTGATTCCTCTAGCTCCGTTTTTCTTTCTCAAGATTGCTTTGGCTATTCGGGTCTTTTGTTTTTCCATACAAATTGTGAAATTTTTTTGTTCTAGTTCTGTGAAAAATGCCATTGGTGGTTTGATAGGGATTACATTGAATCTGTAGATTGCTTTGGGTAGTATAGTCATTTTCACAATGTTGATTCTTCCAGTCCAAGAACATGATATATCTCTCCATCTGTTTGTATCATCTTTAATTTCCTTCATCAGTATATTATAGTTTTCTGCATACAGGTCTTTTGTCTCCTTAGGTAGGTTTATTCCTAGGTATTTTATTCTTTTTGTTGCAATGGCAAATGGGAGCGTTTCCTTAATTTCTCTTTCAGATTTTTCATCATTAGTGTATAGGAATGCGAGAGATTTCTGTGCATTAATTTGGTATCCTGCTGCTTTAGCAAATTCATTGATTAGCTCTAGTAGTTTTCTGGTAGCGTCTTTAGGATTCTCTATGTATAGTATCATGTCATCTGCAAACAGTGACAGCTTTACTTCTTCTTTTCTGATTTGCATTCCTTTTATTTCTTTTTCTTCTCTGATTGCTGTGGCTAAAACTCCCAAAACTATGTTGAATAATAGTGGTGAGAGTGGGCAACCTTGTCTTGCTCCTGATCGTAGAGGAAATGGTCTCAGTTTTTCACCACTGAGAACGATGTTGGCTGTGGGTTTGTCATGTATGGCCTTTATTATGTTGAGGTAAGTTCCCTCTATGCCTACTTTCTGGAGGGTTTTTTATCATAAATGGGTGTTGAATTTTGTCAAAAGCTTTTTCTGCATCTGTTGAGATGGTCATACGGTTTTTATCCTTCAATTTGTTAATATGATGCATCACATTGATTGATTTGTGTATATTGAAGAATCCTTGCATTCCTGGGATAAACCCCACTTGATCATGATGTATGATCCTTTTAATGTGCTGTTGGATTCTGTTTGCCAGTATTTTGTTGAGGATTTTTGCATCTATGTTTATCAGTGATATTGGCCTGTAGTTTTCTTTCTTTGTGACATCTTTGTCTGGTTTTGGCTGCGCCTTCTTCTTTAATCCTCCGAGCAGCCCTTCGAAGGGGGTGCTGATCTCTGCATCCTTCCCCAGTGCAGGTACTGAGCTGTAAACAGAATGTACACCCAGACTCCCCTCCCAGGTCCTGATGACCCTCCTGCCTGCTTAGTAGAAATCATTAACCTCAGGAAGCATTCAGCCTCGTTGGGAAGATAAGATTATAATCATCCAAACTACGGCAAGAAAATGAAGGGGATAATTAAGTGTTCAAATGGGTAATGGGTCCTCGCCTGTGCTGGAGGCCCACGAGGATTTGTGGGGGGCTGCAGCTTCTGAGGGGCAAATAGAATTGATATCATACTGGGAATGCAGGGGGGCCTTCCAGGCCAGAGAAGGGCCTGCACCCATTATCAGGGATTAAATGTGAACCCCAGCACTTTGGTCCGCTTTGATTTGAAGAACACTTACAAGATGGTTAGTTTCTTTCATGATCATTCCATCAGAAAGGACGTCCGCTCCACCAAAGCTTGCTTTTTATGGTTCTCCAAGTACGTGCCACCATCGCTGGTTTCCAGGACTATGGGGAGAGCTTTGTGTCTCTGCATGTCCAGCTGGACCCCCAGCTGCTGCGGGGCAAGGACAGCCCGGCCCATCCTGTATCCTCAGCACCTGTGTAGCAGAGTGATGGAAAACGGCCTCTGAGATGAGGAGGTAAATCGACAGCAAAATAACACATGATTTTCTAAAACTGGATCAGACGGACCTCTCAGGAAACGCATCTTGGAAGGAAGAAACAAGTCCAAGGGGACAGTGGCCAGAAGTGGGGGGCTCAGCCTCACATCCGTGCTTTGCTGAGGGCGTTGAGTTCCAGACAAGCGTCTCACTGAGGGCGCTGGCCGTGAGCGCACAGCACGCACTCCCTCAGTCTTCCGAGGACCTCGGAAGCGTGAGCACGTTCCCACTTGACGGAGGGGAGACCCAGGCACAGAAACGTAGGTTCAGCGAGGTCTTGGAGTGGCCAGGATTCAAACGCTGT
Organism: Eschrichtius robustus; assembly: GCF_028021215.1. NCBI lineage: Eukaryota > Metazoa > Chordata > Mammalia > Artiodactyla > Eschrichtiidae > Eschrichtius > Eschrichtius robustus. The sequence goes on along the minus strand of NC_090839.1, from coordinate 2,363,379 downwards.
CTGTGCCCGGCTCTGAGCCACATCCTGACCTGCCTGACCGGGGTTTGATGGGTGGACGCTCACCGTTCCCAGGAAGCCACGTGGAAGAGCAGACTAGAGGACTCCGGGATGCACCTCCCACGGGAGCAGTGCCAGCGCTCCAGGCCCCCTGAGTGTCTCGTGTGAGCTGGGGCCAGGCTCAGCCACGCAGCCACCTGTCCTGTCCGCCAGAGCTCTCACGCGGTGCCTTCCTAGAGCTGGAATACTCGGCAGGTGGGCGGGGCCTCAAGGCGGTGCTTCCGGCTGTGGGGGAAGGAGAGCCAGCCTGGAGAGCAGGGGAGCGGGGCAGACCCCCCACCGAAGACCCCGCCCCGCAGCTGGAGAGTTGGTGTCGGTGGAGTTGCAGCCTTGAACTCTGAACATGTAAGCGAGGTGCCGTGCCGTTTCTGACACCTGGTGTCTCATCCATTACAGTTTAATTTGATCTTTTTTAATATCACATTAAAACGTTTCCATCCTGGAATGCAGTGGTCATAGCGAGCGTAAATCTGCCACACCCACAGTGCTTCATTTATATTAGCTTTTATTTAACTTGGTAAAAGGTAATTTGTTTTTATTCATTGATTCATTTTCCCCCTCCGGTCAGGCAGGCTGTGGCCCTGGGGGGCACGTGTGCACACAGCTCCGGCCCGAGCCCAGGCTGCCCCTTCACCTCGCTGCTGGCTTCACCTCGTTGCTGGCCCCTTCTCCTCTGTGGAAACTTTAATTGACCGCCCAGTTGCCTGTGTGTCTTATTATCCGCTCCAGGGCCTCCCCTCTCCCTTCAATTTTTTATTTTTAGGTTATCCTGGCCAATCGATTAGTCAGATACTTGCTACTGAGACGGGCTGCAGCCCTCTTCAGCGTTCTGCTTTAAGCGGAGTGGGAGAGAGATACACAGAACCGTTGACTCGTGGGCACGTCTGGGCAGCTACCTGGCATTCAGAATGCGTGTCCTGCGGTCAGGCTGGCCGGCTCGGTCAGCCGCTGGTGCCTCGAAATGAGATGCTTCATAACCAGCAGCCTGGTTTGGCTTCCGTCTGCACTTCCTCTGCTGATGTTTCCTTGGCCCAAGTTACAGATGGGTGGACCCGGCTTCCCTGAGCTGGCTGGCCTTGTCCATCCACATGTGCACCCTCCAGCCGTCTCTCTAACCACAGGTTTCCTCCTTTATGCTGGAACCTTTTAGGCGTCATCGGGAAGCTCTTTCCACGGTCACGGCCTCTTGCATCCTCAGGGGGTTCCTGGTTGGGTTGGAGAGTGCTCGGGGGGCTGTGAGGCTAACCCAGCGCCCGTGTCGGGTCCACCCCTGCCCACCGCGCTCTTCCGTGGGCCTCTGGAGACCGCCCTTTGTGAAATAGTTCTCCCTCCAGCAGCCTCTAGGTCCAGAGCCGTAAGTTTCACTAACATTCATTTTAGAAACGCCTCGGCTGATCGCAGGTGTCATGTGGTCTTCGGGGCATCTCCAGGGCCACTTGCCTTTGGCACACATGGCCGGGGTGGGAGTGGACATGCACGTTTCTACCATTCATTTGGGGAGGACACACCATCCACCTGTCTCCCCGACCATCAGGGTGGATAACTTTGCTTTCATCACCTGTAAGCAGTGAGTTCTCCTCTTTACCAGGAAGATATGTACCTGTTTCCCATGTGGGATCCTAGTGTCGAGTTTTGCTTTTCTATAAAAGTCAAATTAAACATGGTTAATATTCAGGGAAAATTACTTATGATAGCCAAGAGCTGTTGGTGGCTGGGGGCTAGGACAAGCCCGACCACTTTGCTTGGGTTTTCTCATGTAAAGGGAGCAGATATCTCATTAACACAATTCTGTCTAACTATCGAAAGGGAAAGGAAGGTACCTTTGGCTTGAATTTTGAGACGGGCTGTCTCTATAGGGCTGTTGTCTGCATCTTGCTGACTCTTCACTTTCTTTTGATGCAATAACGCAAGCAAAAGTGATTTGTAAATACCGAAGCAGTACAGACACGCGGGTCTGTTATTACTTACCCGTGCAAATGTTCCGTAATTATAATTGGGACAAATTGTTTTCCGTGGTGTCGATGATATTTTATATGTATGCGGTGCTTTAAACTCTTCTCAAAGTTGTTTTTCATATCCATTGTGTCATTTAATCCAACTAATTGAACTTAAACTGGAACAAAGAAAAACACTGATAAATTAATTAAATCCAGTCCTTTTATTGGGGGGAGGGAGTAGAAAAACACAGCTGTGTCACAGTTGGTTTGTGGATGCCTATTAAAAATGCGACTTTACGGGAAAAACAAAAACAACAAACAAAATCTACACCCCTCCCTGCTTCAGATTATTCATATTAAAAAAAAAAAGGAAAAAGAAAAAACCAGGAAAGAAATTCATTTCCTATTTTAATATCACTAAATACTTAGGCATTGTTTTCCTATTCTTTTCTCTGACCCACCACCATAAATAATTTTTGAGAATGTTTTTTATTCTCAAAAATACATATTTCTGGGCTTCCCTGGTGGCGCAGTGGTTGAGAATCCGCCTGCCAATGCAGGGGACACGGGTTCGAGCCCTGGTCTGGGAAGATCCCACATGCCGCGGAGCAACTAGGCCCGTGAGCCACAACTACTGAGCCTGCGCGTCTGGAGCCTGTGCTCCGCAACAAGAGAGGCCGCGATAGTGAGAGGCCCGCGCACCGCGATGAGGAGGGGCCCCCGCTTTCCGCAACTGGAGGAAGCCCTCGCACAGAAACGAGGACCCAACGCAGCCATAAATAGATAAACGGATACTTTAAAAAAAAAAAAAAAAAAGATAATTTAACAATAAAAGTTATCATTAAAAAAAAAAACACATATTTCTGCAAGTTTGATAATAGGAAGTTTTTATAAGAACCTGTGATGATAAGAGATCTTTGCATAAGAGAGTCAAAGACATAGGTCCGTGTTTCTCAACCTGGACACTGTTGACACTGGGGCCGACTCGCCCTCTGTTGTGGCCGCCCTGGGTGTTCAGCAGCAGCCCTGGCCCCCACCCACTAGGTGCCCGTGGCGGCTCCCCCAAGTTCTGACAGCCAGAGATGTCTCCAGACATCGCCCAGTGTCCCTGCGGTGGGAGTGGGGTGGACCAGTTGCCCCCAGTTGAGAAGGGCTCACGAAGACCTGATCGTGGTGCAGAGCGTTTGACGGGCCTGCGGAGACAGGCTCCCAGGCAGGGCGCAGCTCCCGTGCAGCGGTCTGGGCGCCCGGCACAGCGTCTCCCAGGATTGGCTCATCCTCGGACCAGAGCGTCGGGCCGTCGCCTGGATCGTGACGTCAGCTCGCGCTCATCACGACCATCCATTACCTCCTCTGCTTCCGCGGGGAAGAGCCCGCCGGGGCTCCCAGGGCAGAGAGGAGGCCGGGGTCCAGGCAGGGCTTCATCTTCCTGAAGCTCACGGTATCTGAGGAAGAAAACCAGAGTAATATCATAGTAGCAACAACGGAGAAGACATCTAGAAATTGCTTCTTGATATCAGATTGTGCTCTGAGGTTCATCCGCTGAACCTCCGCCGCCCACCTCTCCTGCTTCAGTGAAGATACTGTGTGGGCCCCAAACCAGGAGCTGCTGGGGCGGGTGAGCGAGCCGCCTTCCCTGCTGTGTGTACCTCGTTGCGGGGCTGGGGGAGGTTTGGCCTTACGCAATCGTGCCGCTGAAATAAGACGGCTCCTGAGAGGGCGGAGGTCTGCCCCAGTTGACACTGAGGCCAGGGTTCTCCTCTCATGGGGGACCGAGGGCAGAGAGCCCTCCCCGCGGGGTGGTGCTGTGACCCAGGGTGAGGGAGGTTTCCCCACACGCCTCCTGGGGCGGTCTCTTGGATATTTCTGGGCCGCAGGAAGAGACTAATCGGAGCGTAAGGACAGACGACGGAGACTCCTTACCTTTGGTTCCGCAGCTTGAGCAGCTGCAACAGGAGACTGAGAATTCTGATTTAGGACACGGACCAGAGGAAGGACGTGATGGGTTCTGCTTGCACCCGAGGGGCCCACATGACAAAGCAGGTCAGCTAAGCGTTTCCCCAGCACCCTGGTGTGGAAAGGTTGTGGACACACACACACACACGTATACACACATGTACATGCACACAAGTCGCTCATACATACGCACACAGGTACACACACAGGGTCCTTTTCCTACATTACCTCGTCGCTAAATCCTTCAGAGTAGGGATTCATTTAATTTTGATGGTGAAAAGTGATAAGAGGCTGAAAGGCCGGAGCAGCCCAGGGAGAAGGCTGCTGCTTTAGCTCAGTGCCCAGGAAAAACGCCGAGGCCGCCGGCTGAGCTGCCAAGACGGGAAGGAGGGGAAGGGGAACAGGCGCAGAGTCCCTTGTGCACGTGTTGTAAATGGCGCGGTTCTGCGTGTTTTCCAGAACCAGCACCAAAGTTTTTGAAGAGCCCGTGTTAGAATAGGGCCATGTTCCCAGAAGTCAGCTTTTTGTCTTAAAAAGGGTAAGCTCTGCAAAAGCAGATGGGGAGTTGGGAGGCCTGGGCGTCGGTGCGGCTCTGCAGGCCACTTCCCTCCTCGAGGGTCCCCGCCTCCCCGCCAGAGCCGGGGCGGGGGTGGGGGGGGGGGAACTTGCATGGGGGCCGCGAGGTTCCGCCGGGCTGCTCTGTCCCCCAAGTTGGCAGGGGAGGGGATTGTGTGCTCTTCGGTCACGAACTGTGGGGCTTCCCTAAAGCCCAGCAACAGTGTATCAGTCTGTACCTAACATTTCTGTCCATCATTCTTAGTGCCATTTATTAAAGCTACAAAAAAACAAACTCACTGAAATTCAATAGCTGCTGTAGTCAGTCGTTCTACTTTGTATTTATGCCGCTGGAGCTGGAATATTGCAATGAAACAGCCATGTTTCCACTTGGAAGTCTCCCTGTTGAATATGTTCAGAATAGACGCATTAACTATATCCACTTAAAAACGAGGGCACTTGGAAACTGGTGAATCTGAACAAGGTCTGCACCGGGGTTCCTTGTGTTGTGACACTGTCCTTGCCCTGCTCCTGGGCAAGGACCCCACTGTGTAAGGTGTCGTCGGGGAGCCTGGGGAAGAAAGACTCAGGAATTCTCTGCACTGATTTTGCAGCTTCTGTGAGTCTTAAACTATTCCAAAGTTAAAATGTAAAAAGCCCATATTCACCACTTTCAGTTCTCATTGGATAATAACCCTGTAGATGGATTTCTTGGGTTGAACGATAAACAAATTCTCCAGTCTAGCCTTTAATGAAAAGAAAGCAGAGTCTCACATACACAGGTGCCTTCTCTTTACCTCTCTTCACCCTCCCCACCATTTAAAATTAATCCTTCTTTCTAACGTGAACATTGAAATAGGCATTAACAATGCAAGGCTGGTTCCAATGCCAGCTTTTTATTCCCAGGTCAGAAAGGACTTAGGACAGGTCATTTTCTGAATGATAGCTCTGTTGTTATTAAGCTCAAATGGTACCTTGGACAGACCTCTCAGGGGGCAAATTCCCCGGTTCATCCTAATGCCCATTTGCTCACTCATCCCCTGTATAATTTAGCACAGCTGGAAGTTTCTGGTGATGGGAGACCAGGCTGGAACAAGAGAGGTTTGCCCGAGGAGTGGAGCTGCTGCAGCTGTGCTTTTGGAAGAACTTTCGTGGGAGTTTTACTGGGAGTGAGAGGGTTACGGGTTCGTTTCTTTTGCCCCACTCTTGGGTTTGCACGGTGCATCCTTGGGTGGTTCTCATTGCTTGGGAGCCAGCACACCCGCTTGGGAAGGGTAGCTCTGGTCATTTCTTGCAGATGCCTTTGCAAGATACTGAGGATGCCTTGGGAGGTGTCTGCAGGCTGTTCAGAAATGGCTGTGACCCCAGCAAACATGTCCTTTGTATCCAAGGTCCACTTCAACTGAACACCCTCCATGTGCAGGAGCCAGAATTGCTTAAAGCTAAGACAGAGGGAGGAAAGCAAGGACTGACGGAGCGTCCGCTGGGTGCGTGGCACCACGCAGCGGCCACCACCTGAGTCTGGCTTTCTCTGCAGTAGCCACTGTGGCCTCGTGGACTAGCTGCTGTAACCAAGAAACCCCAGCTCCCCGGGACTCTGCAAGCGCCTTTCTTGCTGGCGTCCCAGAGCTCTGCAGATGTTCCCCACTCACCCTCACGCAGAAACCGAGACTCCTTCTGTCTTAAGAGTCCAACTTTCTCTGGGTCCCTGGAGTTCTCTCCATCCAACTGCTGGAGTCGAGAGAGACTAAGGGTGGACACACATGTGTCTGCAGGATGGAAGAAAGGGCCGTCCCCACGTGGGCATCTGCTCCCACAGAGGGGCACACGTGCTCGGTGGTCAGCCGCCCGGCTTCGCACAGAGTTAGCTCTTGCATTACCTCCATTTTACAGATAAAGGAACAGAAGGTCCGAGAACAGCCGTCTTGCCCCAGAGCACGTAGCTAAGCCAGGGGAAGGGGCTTGGACCCAGGCTGTCCACTTCCAGGGTCCCCGTGCATCCCGCCGCCCACTCCCTCTTGTCTGATGGGCACCGACCGTCCAAGTGTTTCTGTTCTGACTTTGCAGAAGCCCCCACTGAACATGACACGTTGGAAGCTGCTGTTTCCTCTCTTTGCAGGAATGAGCACAGCCACTTAGCATTCATGTCACGCATGCCACACAGGGGCTGAGCCAGGGTTCCGTCTGAAGAGGGAGTCAGAGACCTCCCTAGAGCCCGTGTCCTGTGGTCTGAATTCCCGGGCACTCCTCTACAGAGCGGGCTCACTGCTGGTGTTCCGAATGCTTCACCAGAGCCAGGAGTTTCCTTCCCATGATGGACTCATCTTTTTAAAAGTTTAAATAAAGACCACAGCCTCATTTGTTTTTCTTTTTAAAATGTTATGGGGAAAGATGATTTATTTCATGATTCTTAGATATGAATGATGGAGAGAGAGTGGTTTCCATTTCATTATTGCAGCTGTCATATTTCAGAACTTCCTAAATATAGCTTTGTTTAAAAAAAAAAAAAAAGCCTACAGCCTTACATCAAGATAAAAAGGTTTCTGTCAAAATCAAATGACATGTCAGTTTTAATGAGCAACTGAAAAATTAACAAATGTAACGTTCTAATCTAATTATGTTCTTCCGGAAAGCTCTTTGAAAATTGACTCAAGTTCGATTGTCAAGTGCTCTGCCCCCAAGACATTAGCGACAGCATGTGGGAGACTGGAGAGGGGCCTTCCGGGTGTTCAGAGGGGCTCTTTGCCCGTCTCAGTACTTCCTAAACCTTGGGATTGTTGGCTAACGTTCTCAAACTTCTCATAAACTACAACACATACAGAAAAGTGAACAAATTGCGTGCAATATCCCTCTGAATTTTCACAAGAGGATGAACCACATAACCAGCATTCCGGATGCCCCCCTCCCCATGTTTTTCATAAATAAGAGCTGTTTTTAAAAGCAGACAGCCTGTGTCGTCTGCAAATCCCCTCTCCTGTCCCACGTCCCTCGTGCTCCGTGTGTTTCTGTGAAAGACCAGGCAGAGTCCTGCCCTGGCGTCTCCAATGAGCGGGCGCTTTGACAAGAAGTGGCCATGGTTCCCGGCTTCTGCATTTAGAGGCATTCCGTTCCTTGTCCCACTCACTTGAGCGCCGCATGGATAGGTCGTGACATCCCACTGTGGACACAGAATGAGGCAGAAGAACATCCCTTAACTAGAAGCAGCTCAGCAGACCCTCCCTTCCCTCATCTCACATTTGCCCTTGTTTCGTGGCACTTTGGTTTTGGAGAAAGGGAGGTACGTCTTGTGCCATCAGACACATTGGACAATCTAGGAGTGTGATTCTGAGCTTTAGAGGCAGTAGAGGCTGGAGCGGCCCCTCTTCTTAAGGATTTTACTGATTAGCAGGGGAACAGGGCACATCCAAAAAAAAAAAAGGAAAGAGAAGGAGAAAGAGGAGAGAGGGCAGGAGATTCTAAGTAGCAAATGTGGGAGACACGAAAAGACCAAAACTAAGGGAATTGAGAGGCGGAAGACAGATCATTTAGCCAATCTAGAAATTACCTAAAAACAAAGCTTAGAAACATCATCAGGACATAGGATGGGGGCAATGCAAGTCCAGTCTCCTCTTCCTTGTCTCCTGGTCCTTAGAGAGGGAGGTGGTGTTGACCTTGCTTTTTGATGTGGTTTGTTCTCTCTTTACAGATGCATGGTCTTGGTCCCTGGTTATTAAAGGCTGGGTGTGGTCCACGTACTGTGCTTGCTAACGCCGGGAGTTAGACAGTTCAGAAAGATTGCCAACAGAGGCCCAAGTCAAAAGGGTTCTCTGGTTTCATGTAGAGTCTTCTACTCTTAATCAAGATTTAATTCTGCAGACTTTGGATTTCATATCTGTAGGAAGGAATGGCTGTTTTCTTGGTGAGACATTCATACTTGACGCCTGAGACCCAAAGCCACGCTTTTAACCTCCCCTTGAGATCCTTTCTGATTGTGTAAACTTTGGAATTTGGAGATCTTGGATATCAGGAAGACAAATTTACATAGACGTATACCATAATTCCTGTTCCTCATATATTTCACATTGTATCATTTACATATGCTTTAAATATCCAATGAATTGTAATAAATGGGAACTCATAATAACACTGGTAATAAAATGGCTTATTCAGGTAATGCTGTTTTATTAGTCTCATTATGATTATATAATCCTTATTAAAATCTGGATCAAAGACGAATTTCTCACCGGAGGCGCTTCACAAGTACTTTAATAAATTCTATTTATTGCGCAATCCCAGAGTGGATATTGGCTTTTATAATTTCATACAAATGTGTGTGATATGACATGGCATCCATCTACAGGAAATCTGTAGCTTGATCCCTTGAGAATTTGTAGCTTACTTTCAGAACTTGCTGTTCTTACTCTAGATTATTTTATTTGAAGCGATGTTTGCCGGGTGGAATATGTTCATAGCATCATTTTTCATCTTTAGCTGTTTTGGATGTTTTGCCCCCAAATGGCCCTTTCCCTTAGAATCTCTTTCTGACAGTAGCTGGGGTCCTGTGGTGTTGATGAAGGCCACAGAGGCTGGGTGGAGGCAAACTGAGTGGACGTGTCAGAGTGATGGAGGGACCCAAGGATTGACTCACTGGAGCCACACAGCTGAGAACTGACAAAGCCGTCCCTGACCTGGCACCTCCGGGTTAACTGGATGAGATCCAGAGCAAGGCAGCAAGAACGGTCAAAGGAAAGCCGTGGAGCCTCTCCGAAAACAGACCCACAGCGAGGATGCTTGGCTGGGAAGAGGCTACGTTGGGAGCGTCTACCATCATGAAAGAGACGGACCTGCCCCACCAACCATGGCTGCCTGGTCCAGGAGGCAGGTCCGGGAGCACACGTGCCTCACCAGCGAAGGGGGGCCTGCTTTCCGCTTGGCCCCGCCGGCGGAGACAACGTTACAAGCATCTTGCAGCCTTTTCCCTCTGTTGGATCCGTGTCTGCTGGCACAGTGCTGTCCACGGAGGTGGTGCTGCATACGTGTTTGAAAGACGGAGTTGCTCTTCGTCGTTGTCAAGATGATTAACATTCATGTCTAGGGGTCGAGGGAGAAATCAGACTGAACAATCTTAACATCGTTGGAATCACTGCCCACAGCTGCTCTCCAAACAGGGAGACCCTGGACCCAGCCGGCCGTGTCCAAGTTCCAGCTCCAGAACTCCGCGGCTGGGTGGCCTCCTCTTGCCTTGGTTTCCCTATCTGTAAAATGGGCAGAAGGATCTGCCTCAGTGTCACTCTAGGGACGGAACGAATGAATATGAAGCTGCTCGAAGGCCTGGCATGTCATGATGTTGGCTGTAAAATGTTTCCCAAATTAATTTAAATGAATAGATTTTTCCGAATGGGGCTCGCAGGCCATCCTTGGTGTGGGCTCGTGGAGGGCAGGGGGTCGATCTCATCCACAAGATACCGAGACCCTCCTGGTTCTCCCGGGTGGCCCTCAGGTGCCACGTGCAGACAGTGGAAGCAGCACTGCCTGAGTCCCCGCTCGTGGGGACTAGGTGGGCCTGAGATGAGGCAGGGAGAGGAGGCTTGGCCCGGCTGTGGAGCCCAGGGGTCACGCTGTCCGGATGCAGCCTAGAAGTTGGATGTGGGAACGCTTCCACCAGCATCAGACAGGGAAGCCAATTTTAGAACTGCTTATTAGTAAAGTGAGGATTATCCAGGATTCTAAAGTTTGTTCTTATCTTCTGCGCTGCTCAAGTGTGGGGACTTGAGGAGATTTGGGGCCCTGGTCGGGGATCTGCAGCTGGAAAAAGCATCAGGTGGCCTCACAGAAGTGGCACCTGTGGCTGGCCCTGTGGCTTCCTGCCACCCTAGGCAGAGATGCTGATGAAAACCAGAGCCAGCAAAACCAAAACAAACCGCCGGGCTCCATTTCTGCGACTGCGGAATACGGCCAACCCCATCTTGATCACCCACGGAGAACGGACCCCAGATGGTTCCACAAAGAGGCCGATTCCACAGGCGCCCCAGGTGGTAGAGTCTTCTCTCCATCCCCCACCCCCAGGTGGGACGGTGACCAAACTAAATCTCTGTTCTTACCTGGTCTTAATGCATAAAGGACATTCCAGATGTCGTGTGATGGTCCCTGCACCCTGACCAGCACGAGGGCCAGATACCGAAATGGAGACACGTTATCAGGACCAAGTATTAAAGCAGATCCCTACATCTCAGCCCTCCCCACCCCTCGGGTCAAATGCAACTCGTCTGTAGAAAGACCTGCTTCACATACAGGTCAATACGAAAAAGACCACGCAACAGAAAAAAATGGAGAAGTGGGCAAAAGACATATATGGGAAAACACAAAACAAAGTGGTAAACAGACATATCTAGAAAAGTTTTACCTGCCTGGAAATCACTTAAAAGCAAACCAAAGTGCCCCGCTTGCTCATCTAATTAGCAGAAACCTAGAAGTTTGGCGTCATTGTTGAGAAGGCCCTGGGGAAATGGGGTTCCCCAGCGGAGCGCCGTGGGATGTAGGGCCCAGTCTGGGGGGAGGTCAACAGGTGCACGAGTACTGGTCTTCTGTCCTGGGGTCGCAGTTACCGCAAACACGGCGGCTTCAGACAAGACCCACTGATGCACCCCAGGCCTGTGGGTCAGAAAGCCGGGCCCGGCTCTCAGCTCAGGGTCTCACGGTGCTAAGAGCACAGGTCAGCTGGGGCTGCATTCTGTTCTCATCAGGGCCGGGGTCCCCCAGGCTCACCAGCTGGGGCAGAACTCGCTTCCTTCTGTTTCCCACGTGGCATCTTCCACAATGAAGGCCACCCAGCGAGGTGGGGCGAGGGGAGAGAGTTCCAGGGTGAGGACCCTGGGAGATTATGGGGAGGGGCCGCAAGGGCGAGGGACGGCCAGGGGGACGGTGTCGCCGAGCTCAAGGGGAAGCACGTTTTGAGGGGAAGCAGGGATCCACAGCAGCTGACAACATCGGGGCAGGTGATGCAGGGCAGGCCAGGGGCCGACAGGTGAGCGAGGCTGCCGGGTCCACTGGTGCCCTGGGCTGAGGGGGTGTGCCCGCTGCTTCCCTCTGTCCCCAGGAGCGTGCAGACCCTGCAGCACAGACCGGTTAGCAAGCCGTGCCCGGACTGAGTGCCCTGTGTCCCCCGGGCGTGGGAAAACCCAGTGACCTGAGAGGGCAGCTTGGTGCCAGCACCCCCAGCCAGCATGACCTCTGTTAGAGTCTCCCTGGCCGCCTTTCTCTGCAATCAGAGCTGCTCCGCGAGTGGGGACGTGAACGGGGCTGCCTTCTGCTGCATTATTGAGGCCAGAACGGGCCTCCCAGTCTTCGAAGAGAATAAACGGGGTGAGGATGTGACCGTGGGTGTGAACCGTGCGAGCCCGGGCACTGCAGACCTCACGTGTGCCAGGCCTAACTACCCCTCTGCGCTGGGAGAGGAGGTGGGAAGCCCACGCGGCGTTAGACCTGTGGGGTGGAACCAAGGAAGCGTCTGGAAAGTTAACCCCATGTCGCCTTGAAGGAGGAGAACAAGCCTCCCCGGTTCCCACACGAGCATCTGGCCTTGCCGTCTTTCCACCCAAAACGTATTTGGGGAGGTTCTTCTCGCCATCCTTTTGCTTTTCAGACAGGAATCCCCACCTGCTTTGGTTCACGGAGACAAATTGACGGAATGCTAACAAATTTGTTCTATTAAACATACTCAGAGGTAGGCAGGCATGAGGTAGCACAACTCCACTTCTATCTTAAACCATTGTTTTAATCTAGCACTTGAATATCATCATTTAACTTGTACATCCAGCTGGAAATACTGATTTTTCAGAGACATTTATTCTGTCTATTATGTAAAATTCTATTTGCACTCTGCTATAGAAATATTACTTTGTGGCTTAAAATATTCTTGAGATTGTTCGATTTTTTTCCCTCATTTCCCACGTGCTCTTGCATCTCATGAGCCGGGGCACCGAGTGACTTCCCTATGGAGGGTGGGAGGGGTCCGTGTGGCCCTGGATTGGGGTCCAGCCGAAGACGCAAAGGGAAAAATCAGTATCTGCTTGCTTGGTTTCCAGGACTATGTGTGTGCCTGGGTGTGTGCCTTCTGTATTCAATACAGTTGTTGAAAAGCTGGTAAACGGTGAAAAGCAGGCTTGAGACTTGACCAGGGCCGGGCGCCCGCCAAGCCCCCAGCCAGCCGTCCACAGGCACCTGCTCTGGAGACCCCAGCGGCTGTCATTGGGTTGGTTGCAGGGTCTGGACCTGCCGAAGTGACCCTCGGTGTCTGCACTGATCAGGTTCTGTTTCTTTCCCTGAACTTCTGAGGTCTTTCCCCAGAGTTGCACCTTGTCTGGTCTCCCAAGGCCTCATCTCACGGGGATACCATAGAGCAAGGATGCCACCCCTTGTGACAGCCTCCTGCAGGTGTGGTGGGCAAGCAACCTTCGTCCAGATTCACTCAGAAGTCACCCTGCCTGTCTGCAGGGACAGTCGGGTACGGGAATCCCATGCCCACTTCACAGTGACGGTTACAGTCTTATCCGTACGGACCATCTGCCCTTAACTGAGCCTTTCGTCCAAGGGGCGTCTTCGGCTTATGTCACTTGAGCCCCCACCTTAGTTGATCTCTCGTGACCCTGGCTGGGTGGTTATAGTTATTCCCATTTCACAGATTAGGAAGTTGAGGCTCAGAAGCAAGAGCTAATGATTTACGGACTTCCGTGGCAGATTAGAGGCCGACAAGGAACAGGTCTGATAGCCTCCCCTGGGTCTCCAGCAGCCCCACGGAGGGTGAGCTGAGTCACGTGGGGCCCTGGCCATGGGGACGCCCCCCGAGGGGCCCGCGGGGCTCGACCTTACGTGTGCCGATCCCATCCACGGGCCGGTTTCTTGAAAATGGCTGCTAATACAAAGCGGACAGCACTGGACTTAAAGTAATGGTCCTAACACCAGGCTTAGGAAAAAAATGAATTTATAGTTGTCCTGAAAGCCCTTTATGTAACATGTTTCTAGAAATAAATTATATGTGGAGAAGGTCAGAAGCAGAGCCATCATTTGTGGGGCCCAGTGCAAAATGAAAACACGGGGCCCCTTCTTCAGGGTATTAAGAATTTCAAGACGGCAACTGCTGGGCAGTAAGTGCACTGGGGGGCCCTTGGCGTCTAGCTGCAGAAGCCAGAGGTGACTTAGGGAGGTGGGAGGGGCCCTGTGTCCCTTCTTGTTTGAGCAGCCCTTTCCCAGGTAGACGGGTCAGCCTAGTCTCCTCCACCCCTCCCAACCCTCAGCTGCACCTGTCCCACACCCACCCAGCACTCCCTGCCTCTGCCGGGCAGGTGCCAGAAGTGGGGAGGTTGGGGGCATTGGGTCAAGCAGGTTTCTTCATAGAGAGCCCACCCCTTGGGCACGAGCCCTGGGGGAGATGCACCCAGGCCAGTAGGACATCCTCTTGGGCCCTGACTCCTCCGGCCCCTCTGTCCTCCTTGGGGGCACCCAGGCCAGCCCCACCCCACCTCTGGGAGGGTGCGTGAGATGCCCACCTCCTTTGTGTGCAGGGAACCAAAGGCTCTGACTCTCCATCCTCAAGCCCCTGATGAGGACACATGTCCCCGTCATTTCCAACAGGGCTGATTTGCTTTGCTGAAGTCTGGGCCAAACTATGATTTAGGGGCATCTGGGTGCAGATGCACCACTTCTAATTGGTCCAACACATATTTGCTGAGTGCCTGCTCTGGGCCCCCCGCACTGAGCTGGACTGAAACACAGGCAGTCTGGCACACGGGAGGCCCCAGATTTGCCAGGGGAGCTCGGTGGGGCGGGGGTGGGGGGGGGGCAGGTTGGGCCGGGACGCTGCTCCACTTCTGGAGGCTGGACTCTGGGATCAAGTGTCGGCAGGGCTGGTGTCTCGGGAGGCCTCTCTCCTGGGCGAGCAGGTGGCCACCTTCCTCCCTGTGTCCTCACCTGGCCGTCCCTCGGTGCAGATCCTAATCTCCGTCCTCATCTCTTCTTGTAAGGACAGAGTCCTGTTGGATTGAGGCCCGCCCCAAGGACCTCATTTTAATTTAATTACCTCTTTAAAGATTCTGTCTCCAAATACAGTTACATTCTGAGGTTCTGGGGGTTAGGACTTCACTGTATGAATTTGGGGAGCAAGGTTCAGCCCATAACTGCGGGGGTCTCTCCTGGGCAGTTGTTGGCCATGAGTTGGCTCAGCGTTCCTGTGGCTCTTATCACATGCATCTCTCCCCCCCCACCCCCCCCCCACCCCATACACGTGCGTCTATAATCATGGCAGGACGAGAGGGGGCAGAGCCCACTGGCTCTGTACACATCTCATTGGCTGGAGCCGGTGACGTGGTCACACCTCCTTCCAGAGCCTGGAGGACAATTCTCTGAGCGCTGGGGCGTCGGTGAGCAGCTCCCACTCCTCCCCTGCTGCCCCCAAGTCCCGAGCAGCCTCAGCCAAGGTTGGTGACCCATTAGTTTGTGGTCAGCTGTGGACACGAGGGCAGAGCAGGACTTGGGACCCCTGCTCCGCAGGCGAGCACGTAGGAGGCTGGGTGGGCAGTGAACAGACGGTAGCGTATTTCTTATCCAGTTTTAGAAACCACAGTTAGAAAGCTCTTGCATGTGGTAGCACATTTAAAGAACTGACTTTACTGAAAGGCAAAACATTACATGAAGAGACCCATAACGTCCAGCCAAAAATGTATCCGTCAGTATGGCTTGTGCTCTGGAATTTGGGACAGTGTTGGAAAATATTCATGAAGCCACCCAGAGCTGTGTTTGAAATGGGAGACCACAGAATACAGGGGCACAAGTGCCCCAAATTTTGATGTCTAATTCACGGTAAGTTCACTCCCCTGTGACCAGCGGGGCAAGCGAAAGTGCTTTTCGTCACATAACTTCAGCTTCTGGTCTTGGGGTTTTGGTTCCGTTCATAAGCTCTGACCAGGGGTTTTCAGTGCACCCTATAAATGCTGGGCGCCATGGGTGCCCACAGAGATAACTGGGGGAGTCTCCTGTCCCAGGGAGCGTCTTACACGGCCACCAGTAATGAGAGATGATTCAAAAGAACCCTCCCGTTTGGTAGATGTTTCCTTTTCCTTTCTTTTTCTTTTTTTTTCTTTTTTAACTAATTACGATGTTGTGTTAGTTTCTGGTGTACAGCAAAGCGATTCAGATATATATATATATTCTTTTGCAGATTCTTTTCCATTATAGGTTCTTACAAGATACTGAATATAGTTCCCTGTGCTATACAGTAGGACCTTGTTGTTTATCTATTTTGTATATAGTAGTGTGTATCTGTTAATCCCAAGCTCCTAATTTATCCGCCACTTTTCCTCTTTGGTAACCATAAGTTTGTTTTCTATGCCTGTGAAGCTATTTCTTTTTTGTAAATACATTCATTTGTGTCATAATTTAGATTCCACATGTAAGTGATATCCTATGGTATTTGTCTTTCTCTGACTCACTTCACTTAGTATGATCATCTCCAGGTCCATCCATGTTGCTGCAAATGGCATTATTTCATTCTTTTTTATGGCTGAGTAATAGTCCATTGTATATATGTACCACATCTTCTTTATCCATTCGTCTGTCAGTGGGCATTTAGGTTGCTTCCATGTCCTGGCTATTGTGAATAGTACTGCTGTGAACATCGGGGTGCGTGTATCTTTTCAAATTAGAGTTTTCTCCAGACATAATGCCCAGGAGTGGGATTGCTGGATCATATGGCAACTCTATTTTTAGTTTTTTAAGGAACCTCCGTACTGTTCTCTATAGTGGCTGCACCAGATGTTTCCATGTCTAATATCTGACTTCGGGATAAATTTTTCCAGAATGTTGATGGAATGCACGCATCTTCGAGGCCAGAGGGCAACGTCGGGAATCTTCATTTCTTCGGCAGCCCTTGACGTGTGGGCACTCAGTGGCTGCCGGTGATTAAGCTGATCCTGAATTGTTCCACTAAGGCAGTAATCAAACGGGCCGCTTGGTTAAACGCCCTGCCGGCCTCTCCCCAGGCACTGAATGAAGCCTGGCGCTTCCTTGAGTTTCTCGCCCATCCTGTTCCACCACAGCCTGTCAAAAGTGGGAGGGCGGGTGGGAGGACAAACTTGACCACGGCTGCCTAGAATAGCTTATCATTTGCCATTTACCCTTGTGCCCAGAAGGTGTCAGAAGGGGAACTTAGTGTCTTCTCTGCACCTTTCCAGAAAATAGTCAAATACCCCAGTCAGCATTAATTCCGTATGTATTGGCATGGGTTTTTAATCAAAACACAGAATTTTCGATCAACTGCTGTCACACGACTGTAGTCTATAGTTTAGGCTTGTGAGTTAATGTGTAGAGACTGTTTGTGAAATTGAACACACGGGAGGGGAATAAGACGCAGAGAGTTCACACCTCACAACAGCGATGAAGCTCTGCGTGGGGCTCACCAGCCCCGGGTTCAGCCCGGCCGTCCTCAGGCTCCGCTGCGTCTTCCTGTGTGTCACCCTGTGGGGTGTGTTTCTCTGTTTTCAGTAAGCACACTGGTTAGCTTTGTATCTGTCCAAAGAATCAGTACGACACTGAAAAGTGCAAAGGACGTAGCAAACACTGGGACGTCCACCGTCTAGAGTTAAGAGATGTCAATAGATTTTTTACAGAAATAAGATCGTTACAGGAAAGGTGACAACCCCTTCCGTCCCCAGAAGCAACACTTTTGAGTGTGGCATCTCTCCATCCATGCTTTGGTACTTTTTCTATATCGTACACATGCAGAGATTATGCTAAATTTTTATGTCGACTTATTGAAAATGTGTGTACGTGGCATCACACCCCGGCATTCTGGAACTGGCTTGCTTTACGTGATGTTGTTTTTGAGATCTCTGCAGTGTCCCCCCTCTGCGCCCTCCAGAGCACCTGAGACGGTTGCTCCAGATTGCCCCAGGGAGTTGGGTGTGGCCGTGCAGCTTGCTTTGGGCGATGAAATGTCCGTGGGATCATGTGTGTCGCGTGTGTAACCACCCCCATGAGGATGTTGAGGGCCCTCTTTCTCGTATGGAAATCCTCCAGATCAAAGCAGCGTGGAAGGCTGAACCACATCTACAGGGCAGCTGCTCCGCAGGGCTGCCTGAGCTGGAAATAAACTCCTCGTATGGGGTTAGGCTACCTGAGACTCAGGGGCTGGTTCTTAGTGTAGCAGGACCGCCCCCCCCCCCCCGCCCCCGTTTGGAATAACAGGGCCCGTCCCAACTCTGTGTCGTCATAAGCAGTGTGGCAGTGAGGAGCCTCACGTGTGTGTCCTGGCCCTAGTGTTCACATCTCTCTAGAGTGGTTACCTGGGTTTTCTGGGCCAAAGTGCAGTTGCATTTTCAGCTTTCCTGGTGCGGCTGACTCGCTCTCCAAAGAGGCTGAATCAGCTTACCCTCCCACCATGCACAAGAGAGTCCTTTCCTCTGAATGACCCCAGCACATTTGCCAGACTGAAGAGTGTGAATTCCGTTATTTCGTTGCTTTAATTTTCCCTAGAAGCCCTCTTTATAGATACAGTGTAAGTTGTCAGGCTGTGAAATACTAGAGTTCCCCATGATCATGCAAGTAACAACCCTTTAATGAACAATAATTCGTACTTTGCACAATATTGGGGAATTTTCTATGTTGACATAAGAAAAGAAGAAGCTCTTACCAGCTCAGTGAACTTTTGGTAACACACAGGGGATGTTTTATAAGCAGAACATCTTAAAAGGGCCTTTCTGTTCCTTTTAATAATGACTCTTGCATTGGGAGGGCCGTCAATCAGCACGCATCCTGTCACTCAAGATGAGGGCTGGAGTAGCTCCGGCCCTTTGGAAGCGTCCGACATGACTCTACGAATGATGTTTCAATTTCCCGGGATTTGGAAAAGTGACAGTTTCTTGTGTTAGTAGAAGTTTGGATGGCAGGGTTGGGCTGAGCCATAAAACTGTTGCTAAATTCACGGATGTCACAGCTCTGCTAATTTCACAGCCGTAATAGGTTTCATTTGTCACTCGCGACACTGCCAAACTGCGCACTATTTTCTTCCTAACTTCTGTTATAAAAAGTTTTTTAAACCCAAAATGCTGAGGGCACGTCTGAGCTCCGTCGGTGCTGAGACAAGGCTGAGGTGGAAGTAAGAAGCCGCACAGCCAGGTGACCACACACAGCAGGGCAGCTGCAGACACTCACAAATCACAGCTTTAAAACACCGTTGTCCTGAACGCCGCCTGATTACACATGATCTCAAGAGTGTCAGTGGGCTTTTGGTAATGGGTCGCAGGGTTGGTACCTTCCCTGCCCTAAAGCTGCTAAGAGGCAGGAAAGCTGAAAGCCGTGTGTCCGGGTGGGGCCCCGAAGGGAACCCCTTCCCCGTCACGTCACCCCCTCCGGGGCTGTGGAAGCAGCTCAGATGCTGACCTGGGCCATCAGCAAGGACGCCTTTTCAACTGGGCTGAAAAGAATACGGCAGTGTGACCTCCTCTCGCTCACCGCTGAGGCCCGAGGACCTCGGGAAGGGCCCCTCCTCCTCCAGGACCCGCAGCCGGCCTCGGTGCACACGGACCCACAGGTGTGTGATCCACCTGCTAGTGGGTCTCTGCGGAGGGAGGTCCTCACCCAGGGGCAGTTCTGCCCGCTCCCCGCCAGGGGGCATGGGCAGCATCCAGGGACAGTCTGGGTTGTCACGACTGCCGGCTGGATGCTGCTGGCAGCCCGTGGGTGGAGGCCAGGGATGCACTCGGGACAGCCCCACGACAGAGGATCATCCAGCCCCGGTGTCACTAGTGCCCAGGAGGAGAAGACTGCTTTGGGACGGCCTGCCCTGTGGGGGTGTGGCCTCTGCCATCAGACCTGTGCGCACTCTGGGATATTCTGGGAAACAGAGGGCATCCCGGAATCTTTGGAGGAAAGCCCGTATGGGATGCATGTCCCTCAGCTAAGACAGGACACGTGATGGACGGTTACAGTGTCTCTCTCTCTCTCTGCTGACGGTGATGGGACACAGCGGGGGAGCAGCCAGAACCCCTGACCCCAAGCTGCCGCGCTCCACCCGGGCCCCTCCCCCAGCCAGTACCTGACCGCGCTTTGACCACCTCCTGTGAGAGCCTGGTGCCAGTTTGGGATCATTTTGGAGGAGAGAGCGCGGAACAACTGAATAAATTCGGCTTGGCCCACGGGCTGGAATTCCTACTCTGCTGGCAGTTTGCTTGTGAGACTTGCTCGGCCCCTCTGCTCCCCAGGAAGGAGAGTTTCTATGAATTATGAACTTGAATTTTACACTTAGGGAAGGGAAAATACGACCGGGATCTCGGAGTTTGGCAAATACAGGTGCTGGGTCAAGTCAGCGCTCTGAAGAAGGAATTGAACACGTGGATGAATAAGGAGGATCCGTTAGCAAATGATTCTCGGGCAGGCCCTCCGGGGGCTCTGGGGCCCTGGCCTTGGCCTGCCTGGGGAGGGAGGAGCCAGGCTGGTCTCCGGGGCCTGGCCTGGAGGCAGCAGCTATCCCTGGGCCACTGTCCGAGCCTGGGGTGGCGCAGCCAGAGGAAGACACCCGCGAGCTTGGCCGAGCGGCCTTGCGTCAGCGTGGCGTTAATTGTTCCCACGTGGGAGCAAACACAGCCTCTCTAAAAGGCCAAGCCGACCAACACATTAAAAATTACCTTTAAAATGCTAAAATTGCAGCCATTTCCAGCAAGTGTACATTTGGGAAGTGGTGGGAAACTCATGGAAGAGCAATTAACAGCCATCAAAGCGCTGCTGGAAATTTACTAGAACTGCGGAGGCCCCTCAGAGGTCAGAGTCTTTTTCCCTGGGGTCTCTGCTGTCAGTCCGTCACGGGCACGGGAGGGACGCCGACCGCCCACGCAGGCGTCCCCCCGGCCTCCTGGGCCTGCGCCATTCCCCAGGCCCTGGCGTCGGATGTTGGGTCGTCCGTCTGGGGTCCCCCAGCCCCCACCCCGTCCTCCGCTCTCTTTTAAGTCCAGCCGACAACGTGGGTCCCCACTCTCAATCGCGGTTCAGGTTCACTTCTCTGGTCATCCTTCATCGTCCAGCTGTCGGAGCCCCTGGAGACCAGTGCCACCCATGCTCTGTCCTGCACGTGTGTGTGTGTGTGTGTGTGTGTGTGTGTGTGTGTGTGTGTGTGTAGCGTGGCATGTGTGCACATGAGTGTGTGCTATGTTGTGTGTTACACAGAACATGTACGCTCTGGGCATAAGCCTCAGAGGCACACACTTTGCGTTGTCAGCGTGCACGGGGCTCACAGTATCTCTGGCATGTGTGACCTCAGGCTGTCTGCAGCATTTTTGAAAAGTCTCACCCACAGAACGCAGTTGACTAAGGTGCTAAGTCCTGCTTGCTTCTCAGGTGAGCGTTTACCTGAAAATCTAGGTAGGTCGGTAGGTTTGTGTTTCCCTCTCTGTTACAACAGAGAAAAGAGATTAACTGT
This sequence comes from Eschrichtius robustus, assembly GCF_028021215.1. Lineage (NCBI taxonomy): Eukaryota > Metazoa > Chordata > Mammalia > Artiodactyla > Eschrichtiidae > Eschrichtius > Eschrichtius robustus. The sequence goes on along the minus strand of NC_090839.1, from coordinate 2,342,433 downwards.
GAAAACGGAGCTGATTTGCATGCTGCCTAGAGATGCCATCCTAAACAGGATACGGTGGCCCGTCTGGAAGGCTGAAATACAGAAACGAAACTCACCAGCAGGACCCAGACCTGCTTTTCTTGGGGGAGTTTGCAGCCTGGCTGGAAATGCAGCTGAGATGCGCTGGCGGCAGCTGCTGTGCCCAAGAGCATCCTGCCAGGAGGCCAGGGCAGCGCCTGCAGCCCAGACACAGGTTCAGAGGCTGGGTGGGGCCTCAGCTAGGGGCCGTGATGGACCGCGCCGGTTAGGATGCTGTCGGATAAAAGGTTACTCAGAAAACCAGCAACCGCTGCCCCTGACCTCCATCCTCCACGCCCTTCTCTCTAGGTTGGCGGCATCACCATTTACTCAAGGTCCCCTTCATTCACTCACCAACTCATTCCCAAAACACATTCAGGGTTTTGTCCCTGGGGCTCCTGTCTGCAGGACATAGGATAGGACAGACACGCTAGCTGCCCTCAGGCCAGTAGACGTTTGTTCTGTCCCTGAGGCTGGAGCTCAGGGCCCAGTCCCCCACATCCTGCCACGAGGCTCTGACCCAGGGGCCCCTCTGCCCCCTCTCACACGGGCCCAGAGCACAGGGATGCTTGGCCCGTTTCTCACTGAAATCGGCTCCTTGATAAAGCGGGGAGTCTGCAGGGAGGGAGGACCACTCTTCCGCCCTCCGTGATTCCTGGCGCTGTTAATGGGGGTGATGGTAGCTGCCGGTGAGGGTTAAATGATTCATGTGGGCGAGAGGCTAGTAGCTAGCACAGGGCCTGGCTCCGTCCCAGGAAGCACCCCATGAATGCCAGCATTGTTACGCAAGCTATTCTTGTGCTGAATGAAACACAATCACCAGTAAACCGTTTCGTTTTCCCTAAACTGGCTACGTGCAGACCCTGTGAAGGCAAAGAACAAACACTCCCAGATTTCCTGCTACTGATCTAGAGCCTAATCACATTAAATCTCATGCTAGACCCACTTCACAGACCAGAAGCGTGAGTCTCAGAAAGGCTGAGGCCCTCGAGAGGCGGTTCAGGATCACGGTGAAGAGGCTGCATCCGACTCCAGGCTCAGCCACCTCTGGGCAGGCGGCTCTGGAGCTTTCTCACGGCCCCAGTGCTATGTCACCTCCCTTGTAAAATGGTCCTGCGTGGGGTTGTTACAGGACTGGGTGTGTATGCACATGCACGTATATAAGCTTAACGTACACACAAACCTGAGTGCATGTATACACGTGCATACATGCTTATATACACGCATGTATATGTGCACTGTTCATACACACATAAAACGATAAGGCATGGGGTTGTTAAAAGGACTAAGTTAGGGTGCATGCACATATGTACACATGCGCATGTGTGTATGTATACATATATATGTAAAGGGTGCATCTGTACACACGAACATACACACTACTTATATGTATGGACACACACCTATAAACATGCACATATACAACCCACATACAGGCGTGCACACATACACTGACGTGCACATATATGCCTGCTTGTTTGTCTTCTATACACGTGTGCGCATTGACGCATATGCATGTGTGTGCATACGTGCAGTGCTTGTGTGTGCGTGCATGTGCATGCGTGCCTGTGTGTGCACTTACACAGGTGTGTGTGCACGTGCACGTACTTATACCTTGTACCTGTGCATATTCTTGTGAGACGCTTGGAGCAGTGTCTGGCTGCCGGGGGGTGCTCAGCAGGGACCTGCCGTCCTCTGTGCCGGCGCCACTGAGCCGGGACCCGGGTTGAGGAGCGCCAAGGCTCCAGGGATGGAGGTTTAAGCCCCTCCCCACAGCTTACTTAGTAGCCTCACGAGGAGGGCTTCCCTGGGCAGATCATCCTGTCAGATGCGGGGAGAGAGGTGAGAGTTGCAGCAATGATAAAAATGTGATGGGGCCCTGGGCAGGGGTCCCACCAATGAGCTGGCTTCTTCGGGGAGTCTCACCCTCGGAGCCTGGCAGGGTTTGCAGGGTGACCCAGGTCCTGGCCACCTGTTAAGTGGGTTAACATTTGAAAAGCCTTCAAACAGCGTCCTGGCAGAGAGAGTAAGCTTTGTATAAATATTTGTAAGATAAATAAAAGATAAAACACAGCGTGCCGTTTGTGCTCAGGGAGGGAGGGGCCTTGCTGCCACCTAATGTGTCCTGTCTCCCGGCTGGGGCCGTGGGCTCTGTGGGGACCAGTGCGCCCCGCTGGGGAGCAGGCGGAGGAGGGGCGGCGAGGTGAGTGCAGCGGCCACGCTTGCGGTGCCAGGCGTCCCTGGACAGGATTCCAGACCCGGGGGATCTTCCATACCGGCCTGTTGGGTGTCTGTTCCTCCAGTCACCTCCACGAGCAGGTGGAGCTGATCCCCACGGAGCCAGTGGACCAACCGCGGCCGCCTGAGGGGAGCGGGGATCAAGGCGGGCCCCGGGTGAGGCCTGGGCTTGTGGGGTGTTGTGTGCACCGACCCCTCGCCAGGGACACCGGCCTCCACGGGACACAGTTCTCTGTTGCTGGAAGGGCCAGGTGCTTCTCCAGGCCTGTGAGGGGTGAGGCGGGAGAACGGGGGTGCAGAGCCAGGAGGGTCCACTTCCCCTCGCCCCCCCGGCACCTGCCACCTTTTGCTCTGAAACGGATGAACTTGGGCACCATGGTTTAGGACCGGGACCCAGCTTGGCTCGGGGATTTCTTTGAACACACACTGCAGAGGAGGTGGTTCCCTCCGTGCACCCACCCCGATCACCAGCCACACTGTCATCACACCTGGAAGGTTCTTGGCCGTCCCCTGGTCCCCTGGCGTCTGCCGCATGCACACGCCCCGGGGCTCAAATGTCATCTTTAAATATGGATCCTTTGAATTCGGATCCAGATGGGTCCACACCGTGACATCAGCTGAGGCTCTCGTGAAGTGCCTTTTGGCTGACGGGTCTCCCTGGTTTTGTCTTTCCGGTCTGTGGAGGGGGGGGGGGGGCAGTGGTCCGCCCTGCAGACCCCCACTCCGGGTGTGCATCTGTATCTCCCACGTGCTGTAACTGGCTCCTCTCCCCCCGAGTGCCCCCGGCAGTGGGAACTGGACCCAGAGGCCCCAGCAAGTCCACGGCGATTTGTTTTGAGGAAGAGTCCGGCTCTCTGAAGCGGCCAGACCTTCCATCAGGGCGTGTGAGGTCCGGCCCCCGTGCGCTTTTAGAAGTTAGGAATGATGAGAGATGCAGGGCAATGGAGATGCAGTGGGAGAAACATTCCAGGACCTCATAACTAACCACTGCAGATCTGTAGGAGCTCAGACCTGGGGTCAGAGGGCCCTGGGGGCTCCAGGCTCAGGCTTGGGAGGCAGGAGCGGGGCAACAGAGGGAGGGAAAGGGACCGGCCTTGGACACAGTCCTTGTGGAAGTCAGGGGCCGGGGTCGGCCTCAGAGGAGAAGGTGAAGAGAGAATCAGGAACGGGCGATGGAGGGGCAGAGCTGGTGTGTTTGTGATGTTCGATTAATCCCTCCCCGTACAGCTCCAGAATATTTTACATCTTATTTTTTTAACTATCATGCCAAATTCTTGGGGCAACATCTTTATTCAGATGGGTTGCGTTTTCATGGCTTAACGTCTATTAAAAAGTTAAAGCATGTTTACAGAAATTTAAATTCTCAGGGTGTAGCAAATAAATTGGCTCTAAAAGCGTTCGTTTTTAAGCAATTCAAAGAGAAAAGGCAGAGATTAGTAGCTTCTGACTGCACAGCCCAACCTTGGAAGATTTTAAAGAACAGTTATCGGGTACACCTCGACGCTTATTCTTCTAAAAAGAAATGTCACCGATTAGGAGATGGAAAAAGGAGGAATTGGGATATTACAAGAACTGGCAGGTGGTTGGAATGTTATCATCCAGCTAATGGATAAAGGTGGCTCATTCAGGGAAATGAATTAGGAAGATTACGGAGCTGAAACCTTCAGCGAGAAGGCGCTGGGTGTCTGGTTCTATGAAATTACAAATGGCTTCGGCTTTTCGGGGGAGAGGCGGGTGGAAGCCGTGCGGCAGGATGGAGATAACGGGGGTAGATTAAGGCCCACAGGAGGTATTTAAGAAGCATCATCCGGTTACACCAAATCTAGACTTTGCAAACGCATCTCCGCCCAGGAGAAGAACGGCAATATCTTCTCTGCTTTTTTTTTTTTTTTTTTTTTTTTTAATTAATTAATTAATTTATTTATTTATTATTTTATTTTTTGGCTGTGTTGGGTCTTCGTTTCTGTGCGAGGGCTTTCTCCAGTTGCGGCGAGCGGGGACCACTCTTCATCGCGGTGCGCGGGCCTCTCACTGTCGCGGCCTCTCCTGTTGCGGAGCACAGGCTCCAGACGCGCAGGCTCAGTAGTTGTGGCTGACGGGCCTAGTTGCTTCGCGGCATGTGGGATCTTCCCAGACCAGGGCTCGAACCCGTGTCCCCTGCATTGGCAGGCAGATTCTTAACCACTGTGCCACCAGGGAAGCCCTTCCCTGCTTTTTAATGTCACGATGAGAGGCCATCTTCCTGCAGTCTTAAAAAACAGTGCTTCTGACCCCAAGGTTGAGCCAATAGCAAGTGATATAAAATACACCGTTACAGCCGCTGGTTAGAGCACCGAGAGTTTCACGGGCAGGATAACAGGTGACAGATGGAGCATGCGGGGGGTGGGGGGGGGGGGTGGGGGGTGGGGCGGGGGGTCTGAGAGCGCTCCGTGGCCGGAAAGGAGCGTCAGGAAGGCTCTTAGAAACCACAGACGCTGTCTTGGTATCTATCCAAGAACAAGGTCCAGCTCAACGATGCTAACGTGGGCGCTGTTTTTAAAAAACACTTCGGTGCTTTGAAGGAAGGGGGCGGGGGCAGGCTCTAAGGGAGGAGGTGCTCGTCCACAGTTTGCTTTCTGCGTGGACAAACTTATAAATTCAGGACTTTCCTCGTGTATTTAAGGATCTGCAGCCCTTTCTATTCACCCCCTCGTCCTGTTCACTGAAAGGGCATCATCCACGTCCCTAGCATCTTCTTGACGCTGAGAGATGAAATAGCCAAGCTTCCAGGTCACGGAGGGCTGCACCAGCGACGTGGCCCAGCTTCCTGGGGGCAAGTGCTGAGCCCCCTCCTGCTGCCTAGAGGGGATGAGGGGAGCGCAGAGGGGAGTGGACTCTGAAGTCGGACAGGATGTTGGAAGCCGGGCTCTGCCTCCCATTCATGTGATGTGGGGATGTTGGATCCTCAGTTACAAATGCAGGTGGTAGTAGTTTATAAACCCCTCCTCCTAGGGGTTTATAAAGATTTCATGAACGGAGGTGCGTGAAACATTGTAGGCACTGCAGAGTTGTTAGCTGATAAATATGTGATTATTATTTTGTGTATTTCAGCGCACAGCATACACTAAGCGACCAATAGATGTGTGCCAAAGTAGGAAGGCTTCTCCTCCCTGTGTTGTCTGACCCTTCATCACATCAACTCAGTCTTTTTCCTTTACTTTATCTGGCAGATTTCACTGGAGTATAGAATAGTTTGGAAAAGTCCACTGACCACTGGATTGTCACAGAGTGAGTTTGCACGTATAGCCAGCAAGTGGATCGAGGGACGGGACCTTTCCAGCATCCCCAGAAGCCCCTTGTGCTCTTGTTCTGTCAATCCCAGCCCAGGAGGCGGCCCCCTGCCCTGACCGGTCTCAGCACAGGTGACCTTTGCCGTTCGTGAGCCCCATGTCCGAGGGAGCACCCAGCACCCTCCGTGTTGTACCTGCTTCCTTCACTCACCCAGCCTGCGGGGAGGCGTAGCCCATCCACTCTCTTTGCGGGACAGTGTCCTGTTGTGGACGCACCGACGGCACTGCTTCCCTGCCTAGCTCCCCCTCTGCCTCAGGCACCAGGCACCACACCCAGAGGGGAAGCAGTCAGTCGCTTTCCATCTTTCTGATTATATTCACCTCTGGAGCCATTTGTGCAGGGACTAAAACAGATTTGATGTGATGAATCACAAAATCGCGCCCTTTATTCAAAAACCGCGTAAACAGCGATTCTGTTTGGGATGAATTGGACCCGTACGATGAGTTATGGGCTCATTAGAGTGGCAGAGCGCCTTCCTTTATCATATTAAGTTTATTTAAATCACACAGAATGTTCATTTTTAGAAACAATTCGCACCCACCTCAAGGAATCATCGGTATTGCTCCAGGAGATACGACACAATCCTGTTTTTAACGCGATGCACATAGTTTGCAATTGTGTGACAACTAGATTCCATTATGCCTTCCCTATGGGGACAGCCCATAAGGATTGATTACACATTAAAAATGGTGTTAAAGAAAGAGACAGCCTGTGTCTATTCCTGCCTGTGGCTCTGAGCGTGGCCCGTGCTCTCCCTGGCTCAGACGCCCTCCCTGCCGTGGTGGGATCGCCCTGGGCACCCCTACCCCCAGGGGAGGCATTCACATTCCTCTGCCTTTCTTTGGAAGAGCTCTCATCACCCCAGCGTGTGCTTTGGTGACAAGAATGTGCACTAGGGCATCGCTGAGTCCTCAAAGCTTGGAAATAAATGCAGGATGATCTGGGCAGACGCAGGCTTTGTTCTCTTGCAGTTTCCCAATGTGTGTGCCCCGTGGATCCAAAAAGGGGTGGGGAACCACTCAGATCTTTTTATGATTAAGAAGAAAGAAATCCTGGAGAGAGGCTCTAAGGGTGGGGTGGGGGCCATCTGTCCTCTGTGCAGAGACTGTGTTCTGATAACCGCCAGGACCCCCGGGTGCTCTTCCCACAGACTTTTATTAAATGCAAAGTAGTCCTTCAAATGAAGTGGCCGGAGTCCAAACGTGAACGTGAATGTTTCTTAACTGAGCCACGATTGAGAACAAATGGACCACGGGAGCCCTCTTACCCGTCACAGGGAACTGCTGTGATCTCAGATTCCCACTTTGGGTAGCACCCCCCTGAAAACGTGCAGTCTGCAGCTTGCTCACCTAGCAGTACTGTTCACAGAGGCCACGAATGTAAATCCTTGAAGTCCCCAACCTTCCAGCTCGCATGCCCCTTGGGTTTCTGCCCCCTGAACAGGTGTGTGGTGGCTCGGCTCTGCCCAGGGATGTCACAGACAGGAGGCACGAGGCGTCAGGGCACCCCAGTCCTCCTTCCGCGGCTCTGGGCTCTGCCTCGATTTGGGGCCTGATGAATAGAAATGTCACTGGAAATTGATTTTCCATTTAATCAAAAGAGAAATTTATTTCTGGGTCTGTCCAAATGTGAGGTCATCCCTTGATGAGCTGGTGAAATTTTATTAAGTTTTAACCTTGCTGTTGCGTGTTTCTGGGTGTTGTGTTCACGTGGGACCAGGCTCCCTGTGACCCGTGAGCTGAAAACTACAAAGGTCAGAATTGGCCCTGTGGGGACAGAGGACAAGAGAACTGAGCTGGCAAGGGCAGTCTCACTCCCCAGCTCCTCTGTCACCAGGCAGCTCACTCTGGTTTAGAGGGTTCTGTGGTCTAAGCAGGGGTCGAGAAATGTTTTCCATAAAAGGGCCAGATGGTAAATATTTTAGGCTTTGCAGCCATGGAGCCTCTATCATAATGTCAACTCCGCGTATAGCCCCAAGGCAGCCATAGACAGTTAAGTATACAAATGGGGGTGGCCACCTTCCCACAGAGCTGCTTACAGAACCAGACCGGGGGTCCGACTCAGCTCTCAGGCCATAGTCTGTTGACTTTTGGTCCCAGAGACCTTCAGTTCTGTGTGACTTGACTAAGACAACACTGGGTGTGCAAAAGCAATTCAGTTCCAAGGTTGCCTTTGAGTGGAAGTAAGTTTTATGTACAGCAAGACCTGGATCTGCTTACGATAGATTCTGCTTATATATTAATTGAGTTTCTTAATGTGATGGCTGCTATCCCGATGGCTTAGAGGGGTGAGAGGAGATAAAATTCAGGAGCAAAGTTGCTGCTCATTTACGGTGTTATTCCAAATCAAGCCTTCGTCTTAACAGAATCGCCACACTTTTGGATGCACTCGGATTTCCAGGGTAGAGGGGACCCTTGAGCTCTCCTGGATTCTTTGTGAATTTCTCGGATGGGTGGCTCTGCTGGAATCCGCAAAGTCTTGTTAACAACATTAATGTGTAACTACCTGCGTTTCAATCATGCAAAGACAAACTCGGGCCATTTTGTTCTGGTGGAGCGTCACTAATTCTAGTTATACGATAACTATGCAACGCTGGATTTTAGAAATTGGGCCTCCGAGATCCATTAGTGGTGTGGTGCGCGTTGCTGAATGGATGTCTGTATTATCGTCAAGGTAATTCAAAACAAATTTCAAGCCGTGACAATAAAATGGTTCTTGTAGTAGGTTGGGGTTTGTACAGAAATTGCCCATTTGAAGGAGACCGGTTATGTTTTCAAGTTGGAATTTTGGTGGACTAGTTTCACTTTTACTCATTTTCATTAATTTCTGAACATTTTTTTTTTTTTACCAATGTGGTGATAGCATACCAGGGCAAACTGTGATTATTGGTTAATAATGATATGGTATCTTTTCACCCCGTTTAGCCTGTGGTGGTTTTTGGTATAAGATTACACAGTTCTCCTCTATAGAGTCCAGGACAAAGAGGAATACTCAGTAATCACACCAGGCATCCTGTCCCCGGGAAGAGTCTGTCCTGAACCTAGGACCATCCTTTGGAGATCCTCATGCTGGCTGTGCCTGGTTCTCAAAGCCCTATTTCTGTTCTCCTTGCCCATTTTCACTGCAGCCAGTGCCCATGGAGAAGTTAAGTTCTGGAGGAGAAGTGTGAGTAGTTAGGTTTCCTCTTAAACCCTTTCTCTTGTTCTGATGCTGGAGGGATTGGAGAAGAGCATTTTACAGCTGTCTGTGGTTATAGGACCATCCTCTGTCCCCCGTAGTCCACTGTGCCCTCTGCATCTGCCTTCCCTTCTCCCCACAGAGCCTCTCACAATGTAGTAGATGCTCAGTCAACACATGTAAAATGAATGAAGGTCGCGGTCGGATCGTGTCCTGGGGGTCCCCGAGGGAGCCTTGACGAGAGCACCAGAGCCGGATAGGTCAGGAATCCCGTGCCCATCCTCTCCCCTTGCCCAGTGTCCACACTCATTGTCTTCATCACAAGCCATCAGCATCACTGACCGAATGTCCCCCATGACTCTATGTATTGCATTAACTCATCGAACCCTCCCTGCAACCACGTGGGGCAGATACCATTACTGTCCCCACTTCACGGGCGAGGAAGCTGAGGCACAAGGGGGGCAAAGCCATAGAAAGAAAGTCCGCGTCAGTACTGACCGTGTAAAGGTGGTTGGAGAACTCCATACTGACCTGCATCCCTACGACATAGGGAAGGTCCTCTGACATGCACCGCAGCGTCCTCGTCTCCAGAGCTGCCGGAGAGCGACGGTCCCCATGGAGAGGGCTGCGGGGCCTCTGCATGGGCTGCTGGCTGCCAGTTGGCCCCGGCCTCACGGTCCCCTGGCTGATAAGTCACCACCTGTGCTAAGTGGCTTTAAAGACTAAATCCTGGGGCTTCCCTGGTGGCGCAGTGGTTGAGAATCTGCCTGCCAATGCAGGGGACACGGGTTCGAGCGCTGGTCTGGGAAGATCCCACATGCCGCGGAGCAACTAGGCCCGTGAGCCACAACTACTGAGCCTGCGCGTCTGGAGCCTGTGCTCCGCAACAAGAGAGGCCGCGACAGTGAGAGGCCCGCGCACCGCGATGAAGAGTGGCCCCCGCTCGCCGCAACTAGAGAAAGCCCTCGCACGGAAACGAAGGCCCAACACAGCCAAAAAATATATAAATAAATAAATTAATTTTTTTTTAAAAAAGGAAGACTAAATCCTTTTCTCCCTGTTGGGCAGACCTGAGGGAAGCTCAACAGGGAAGGAGTGTCTTTGCTCATTGGAACAAACGGCCTGTTCGGAGAAGGGAGGACCCGCATGTCATGAGCAAGAGCCAGCACGCTGGTGACAGAGGAGAGGTGACATCTTCACAGTCTGATCTTGCAGTTAAGGATCACCGTAGTGGCCCCCGTGGGTTTCTCCATCCTTCTTCTGTGTACCGAGGGCCACGCAGCTGGCTTCCCAGGGTCCCCTCGCTTGCCAAGATGGTGCTCGTGGGCAGACGCTGGCCCCCTGGGGGCGCTGAGACCCTCAGCTGCACACACTTCAAGCACAAACACCACATCTGAACCTTCTGTCCATTGACATCAACTGATTCAGTTCCCCAAACACCTGCTCACCTCCCTGCGCTGCCATCAGTTGTTAGGTGCCCTGAGTCCCTTGCAGCGTCTACAGAGAAGAGGTGAACCAAGCCACATGAGGACATTTTCTGCGATTATCCGGTCACCGGGCGAAGCAGGACCTCCGCAGGGCTGACAACCTTGGGAACCCAGGTAACGTCAGCTCCACAGTCAGCGGCTCCCTCACCTGTGGTTTTATCAAGCCCAGGATAACAGGCTCTGAGATCACGTACCTTTTAAATATATATATAATGTTTTGGGGGCCACTCTTAATTGATTCAGGTTTATAAGTGCACGTAACCGTCGTGGTAAAAGTTGTTCCGTGGATGTTTCCAGGTGTCATTTTATCCAAGGGGATAAGAGTGACAGCTCACACCGCCTGGGTCCAAGCCGCCGGCCCACCACTTGCTGGCAGGTTATTTAGCCCTCCTGTGCTTCAACTTTCTCATTTGGAGCATGAAGATGACAGCACCTCCCACCCTGTAGGACTTGTAGGGTCTTGTGTATCCCCTCCCTCAGGTCCCACCTGGACAAGTCACTGGAAGGACCTGGGCATTTAAGAATAACAGGTGCCTTTGCTTCTGGACACAACTGCCCCTCCAGCCATCCCCACCCCTGAGACCCTGGGCACATACGGACTCACAAAAGAATAACTGTTTCTTTTCGGCGCGACAGTAAAGACAGGAAATCAGATATCAGTTCTCTTTCCATCCTCTGGATCCGGGGGCCGTACATAGACCACACCCATATGGTGGGAATTGAGGCAGGGGCTGTGTTAGGGGCTTCTATGGGCTTAGCTCACTTTAGTCCTCTCTGCAGCCCTAAGAGGAACCACACTGTTACCCCATTTTACAGACGAGAAGCTGAAACACAGGGTAGGTAAGTAATTGCTCCAGGCCACACAGCTAGCAGGACCCAAAGCCTGCACACCCTCCCACCCCAGCCTCAGCCTGCACCTATCCAACAGAATTACGAAAGGGATCCCGTTCCTTAGGAATTTCCCATGAAAAGTATTGGGGATGGGTCACCACCTTTGTTCTGATGGGCCCTGGCAGGAACTGACGATGGCCTGTGAGCCAAGCCTGGCCTGCTGCCTCTTCTTACAAAGTTGTCTTGGAAGACATAGTGTCCATTTGTTTTCTGTCTGTTTTTTTTTTTTTTTTTGGAGTATAATTGCCTTATAATGTTGTGTTAGTTTCTGCTGTACAGTGAAGTGAATCAGCTATATGTATACATACATTCCCTCCCTCTTGGACCTCCCTCCCCACCCCCCATCCCACCCATCTAGGTCTTCACAGAGCACCAAGCTGAGCCCCTTGTGCTGTACGGCAGGTTCCCACTAGCTATCTGTTTTACACATGGTAGTGTATTCATGTCAAACCTAATCTCCCAATTCCTCCCACCCTCCCTTTCTTCCCGGGTCCACATGTCCATTCCCTGCGTTTGCCTTTCTATTCCTGCCCTGCAAATAGGTTCATCTGTACCATTTTTGTAGATTCCACATATATGTGTTAATATACGATATTTGTTTTTCTCTTTCTGACTTGCTTCACTTTGTTTGACAGGCTCTAGGTCCATCCACATCTCTACAAATGACCCAATTTCATTTCTTTGTACGGCTGAGTAATATTCCATTATATATATATGTACCACATCTTCTTTATCCATTCATCTGTCAGTGGACGTTTAGGTTGTTTCCATGGCCTGGCTATTGTAAATAGTGCTGCAGTGAACATTGGGGTACATATTGTCTGTGCTTCTTTCCTGCAACCATGGCAGAGTTGAATCATTGTGATACAGTCCTTGTTGCCCACCAAGCCAAGAATATTTACTATCTGGCCCTTCGTAGAGAACGTCTTGCGGCCCCTGCTCTAATAACGTGGGCAGAAGAGAGAAACAAACAAACAACCCACAAACACTTAAGCTTTTGTCCCCAGGCTCACGGATCAGCCCTTCTCCTGTTCTCACTGCTGACACTCCCTCTTTCTGGGCAACGTCTGGGACCAGGATGGTGGCAATGGCATTCCCTGGAATCTTGACCCACTCGGCTGCTGGTGCCTTAGTGTGCGGTGCCCGGTCCCTTCTCTCATTCTCAGAGCAATCACCACCTGGGAGGACTGGGGGGTCTGGTGGGAGGTGGCCATGTGCACCCTGACCTGCAGCGTCTGGCAGGACCAGAGCATGGGGCAGCCTCCACGGCCGGGCCTGCGGAGTGGGGAGAGTCACCATGTAATGTGGCCGTTCAGACTTGGAGTAGCTGAAGGGAGGGATCCAAAATCCATCCAGCTCCTCTCACCCTCCCACAGGAATGGGTCTCTGATTTGTTATTTTAATTAGGGGCTTTTAAGCTTTGATTGTAAAAGCTTAATAAGCTGTCTTTCTGTGTCGATCATGGCTGAGCAGACTCTCACACGGTAACACATGCAGGCTCTCACCCGACCTGAGATCACTGTCCTGACAGGACCCCAGGCCCCGATGGGCGTCTCGGCTCCCGGTGGCGAGGCCAGGCCCGCTGCCTTGACCAGGGCCGTTCCCAGTGGCCGCAGGCACAGCCTTTATTGGCCTGTGACATGTGGGCATGAGCTTGTAGGAACCCAAGCTGGGCCATGCGTGGCGCCAGCTCTGTTTTATTCCCGCAGTCCTCTTGCGGGCTCCAGGAAGGCAATGCACAAATAGCCATTTTCGAAGGCAAACACTCACTGTGTTACGAGATGGCTTCTGGTTCTGAGTACCCAGCGGATACTCAGTGAACACGTCAGGATGACGCACAGGGGGCACCAGGCCAGATTCGCTGAACTGAACAGCACCCTTTTCCTGCTGAGATTCATCAGTGCCAATGTCCTGGCCAAACTGGTCTTCAGGCCCATTCAGGCACAATCAGCATGGAAGATACGATGCTGGAGATGCTCTGCGCGGAGTTACGAAGGCACAGGGGCCACACACAGGCAGTTCACCATGAAGCACAGACGAGGAGCTGCGGGCAGAAGAGGGTAAAATAGTGTAAAAAAAAAAAAAAAACAGAAGGCTGCTCTTCATTGCAGTGCGTGGGCTTCTCACTGCAGTGGCTTCTCTTGTTCTCTTCCCAGGAAGCGCCTGGGAAGAAGGTCCCTGTGGACGCAGAGCGCCAAGGCTGGGATTCCAGGCGCACCTGGTATCTCCCTGCCTCTGCCCGCTGCATCCAACATCTTGCCGTCAACCTCGAGGGAACATCTGCTCCTGATTGTTCACTGCCGTTTGGGTCAGCGTGTTTGCACTGACCAGGGCTTTGAGCTGGAGGGTCTGCTCTGGGGCGGTAGGGGCGCAGTTAGTCCTCACAGTCGTCCTGTGAAGCAGACCCTCTGGCCGCCCCGTGGGGTCTGAGGCTTGGAGAGCCTCAGAGCTGGAACCCAGGAAGGCAGGTCTCCCTCCGGGAATTAAACGGCTGCCTTTCCCAGAATGATCCAGTCCCTAGAGGAGTGGGATGGTGGACGTTGTAGATCTGTGGGTTTGCTCCACATGGTTTATTGCTGAGCCTCTGAGATGCAGCTGTGTGTCAGCATCTGTTGCCATGGGGATGAAGGGAGCGGGCACCTGGGAGCCACACCTGGCCCACGGCGGGCTTGCCACGCCTTCACCCCATTTGCTGCTGGGCTGCTTTGGCTCCAGCTTCTCCTGTGCTGCTGCCCTTGGCTCTCGTGCCTGAGCCAACCCACGAGCTCGCCCTGGGGAGGTTCTAGGGAGGAGCTCAGCCAGCTGTTCTCCGCTGTGAGCTGGTGTTTCTGTGGCCACCAGGTCCCGGCCGTCCCACCCACGTGCCTGGCTCCTGGAGGCCCACCTCACTCAAGGGTTAATGTCCAGCGGCCACAGGTAAATTCCAGGAGCAGGTGGTGCAATGTCACTGCATCACGCACAAGACAGGAACTTCTTAGCCAGCAGCGGGGACAGCAGACTCCTGGCCAAGAGGACCGCTCAGCCCCGAGAACAGAGGCAGTACAGACACGGAACAGAGGGAAGGGCTCCCGCAGACGCAGGCAGCAGGTGCAGGCAGCTCTTCCCACGAGGGCTGCCCGACAGGAGCCCGCCACTGCCTGCATCCCGCTGGCACATCCTCACGAGGTGCCCGCTGGTGGGTGCTGAGCAGGCTCTTCTGCCGTTTCCCCCCCCCCACCCCCGCTGTGCCTCCCCCCCGTCTGCCCCGTGGGGGCGAGTCATCAGGGACGGCCCCAGTCCTCCCCCAGTGCCGGATGCCACCACGGTGAGCTGGGAGCTCTGCCTCCCAGGGTCCTGTGGCTGCCGAGGTGTCGCCCTGTGAAGGATGGGCCGATTTAGGGTGGCTCCTTGAATTAGGAGAGAGCATGCTTGTCGAGGTCATGGCAGCGTCTGGGAGCGTGAGGGGTGCCCCAGGGTGACTCACGTTGCGTCACTGACCATCACGACAGGGTCTGTCCCCCTGGACAGGCTTCCTGAGCCCCCCTCCTTTATCCCATCCTGGGTCTGGGGCCTCTGGGCCCTCCTGGAGGGCTCATCATGACACCCCACTGCCCTTGATCCCTGCAGATTTGACCCAGAACGTCTGCTTTAGGGGTAGCAAATCGAATTTAGCGTTTCGCCTTTCAGTTGTTTCGGTTCTTCCAAAGATATTGAAAGAAATTGAACAACGGTCTGATTTCCTTAAGGATCATTTTTTAGCTTCTGTAACAGTGATGAAGAATTGGATTAAAAACTGACTCTACAGCGGCCGAGTAAATATCCACCTAGTTACCGAGCGTGAGGGAACTCTGGCAATTGCCAGGGCAGGACGCTTTGTGAGTTTTTAGCTGCGTCTCCTCCCAGCTGCCCTTCACTGAGGTGGGTGGGACACAGTGTGAGCTGGTGCGGGGGAAGCACTGTTTCTCTGGGCGGGGTCTACAGGGCCCAGCATCCTCCGGGGGAGGCCAGCACGACCTCGAGGAGCCATCAGTGTAACTGAGGATCCCGTAAAACGTCAGCAGGGTCCGTATTTACCCACGCCTCACTAAGTCACCTTCTCATTTGCCAGTCACTGCTTGAGAGTCTAAGAGATTGAAACCCCAGAGGACAGCTGCATGAGGCCAGGTGTATCCAGAGAAGGGGGTCTCTGGGGCCAGTAACAGCTCCCTTTTTTGAAAACTCTGGGCCCACCCAGACTTGAGTGAGCTTGGGGGTTGCCATAGAGTCTGCTAAAAGCATCCACTCCGTCGGAACAGAGCAGAACAGACTGTGTGTCTTCCGGACCCAAAGCGCACTGCACTATCACCAGCCCGTGTGTCGCTGGGCTGGGGTTGCTCTGCCTGCCCCCGGGAGAGGTGAACGCCTTCAGTGCTGGGATCCACAGGCACCTAAATCCAACCAAATGCCGTCCAAGAATCGCTGTTCATTTCTCTCTTAAAGCGGCCATCAGAGTCCCCTTTAAAATGGAGTGAACCTTTCCTGTTAGAATGTAGCCTTGTGGACGTGGCCAGACACGAGGATCCTCTTCCTCCCATGGTCTTCTGGGGGATGCAGTAACTAACCCGCGATCTTGCTGGTCTAGAAGATGCAAGACCAGCTTTTCAGGGAAAACACTCGTATCTCCGAGCCGGCGTGTCCCTGTCAGCACTGCTTGAAGGGGTCATTGGTCACTGTGGGGCTGATGTGATGGGGAGTTGGTGGGAAAATAGGCAGTTGACCTAGAGCAAGTACAGCAAATATTGAAAATACTCAGGGCCTGTCACTTGGGGAGCCTTGTGGAAGGTTCTAGAAGAGGCCTTATGAAACCATAATTCCACTTTAATGATCTGGACCCCATATGGTCCATGGTACCAGACAGAGAGGACACTTATATACACACGTGAATACGTGTCTTACTTAAAATTCAGAAGGAGAGTCTTCAGGTGCCAGAGTGACTAGCGCGGTGGGTGAGCGACACCCGGCACCGCCGCTTCCCGGCCAAATGGGAAATATTGCTTCAATTACACGCACACAGGCCTGGCTGCAGAAGTGGGTCGTGGGTCCTGGCAGCCCTGATGCTACTTCAGGCTAGACCTGTGTTGCTTATTTCCAGAAGCAGGATCTTCTGGGGCCACCTTAAGAATGGGAATGAAAAGGTAGATGACAAGAGGTGGTCTGTTTTGGGTCTGGGCGTCGAGTTCTGTGCTTTCTGAGCACGGATGCTGGGCCGGGTAAGGGTGTGGTGTGTGTGGACACCTTTGTTTGTAATGCGACGTTGGACTATTGATCTGGAGCTCAAGTTCCAGGGATGCAATGCCAAATAAAGTGGGCTCAACTGGGAGAAATCAGACTCGTGAGAGGAGCTTCTTGACCCGTGGTTTTCAATGAAGCTCCTGTAATCAATGCTAATAACCTTCCCACCGCACCCCGGGGCTGCTGGCGTTTCTTCCTCTTCCGAGAGTGTTGGCTGCGCGTGTAGAGGCTGTTGAGAAGATTGACCGCTTCTCCTAAGAAAACGTGGCATCTAGGTGCCTCAGTGGCTCTGTGCTGGCGCGGGCGGCAGGGAGACATGCCTTTTGAGACTCTCCGCGTTTGTTTGTGAGGCTGCAAAGCAAGCGCCCCACCCGCACTGCCTTGCGCTTCTCTGCTCAGGTGGGGCTCCTGACCTTCGGCTGCAGGGCGGGTCAATACCCAGCCTGCAGGCTGCTTTCCCAGGACGACGACTCCCGAGGAAGGCGTGTCGGCTGGTTTCTACTGCACCAGCGGTATGTGTGGTCTGAATAGGAACTTCAACCCCGGTCCTAACAGGACCCCAGGCCTTGCAGTCTGTGGACACAGCAGGTGTGCGTTCTCTGCTGGCTCAGAGGTATTTATCCTGGCGTTCAGCCACCTTTCTTCAAGGTCGCCTTGACGCCCAGGAAAGAGCCGGGCTCATCTAGGGCAGAGGAGCTGGAGACTCCAGGGGCACCTGGGGCAGAGGGTGGGGTGAGTGCAGGACCAGCGGGGAGCGGGGCCCCCTGGCTTCAGGGGCCTTAGGACCAGGACCGGGGAGGTTTCCCCCAGGTTCCTGCGAGAGCCCAGAGAGGCGGGCGGGCGTCCCCACTCGACAGGCCCCCTCCAAACCCTCTGCAAGGTGGTTTCTGCAGGAACGGGGCCTAGCTGACGGCTGAGGTCCGGGCCAGTTTGCAGGAGCCCGAGAGCTCCAGCTGCAGCTGAGGCTTTAGAAGCTGAAACTGAGACAGTTTCACTGCTGCAAGGAACGGCGGTGCTTTCCCGTCCTCCCCAGCGCCCCCTGCCCCAGGGACCTTGCAGAGTGGCACCTCCTGCCAGGGCCTCCACTGCTGCGGATGCCAGTGCGTCAGCTCCCTACAGAGGAGGAAACAGAGGCACAGACTCACAGGGTCTCACAGCTGGAAGGGGACAGAGCTGGATTCAGCCCCAGGTGTAGCTTCGCTCAGAGCCAAACCCTAAACGAGTGAAACAAACGTAAACAACGGGCTGGAACGAGCAGGAGTTCTTGTTCTGGGGCCGTGGCCTCCAGGAAGCAGGGCTGACTTAAGAAGGAAATGGCATCCTGGACACTTGGGTGGAGACCTCCTCTGGGCTTGGGGTTCATCACATGAGCTCTGAGCTGGGCTAATTTTGCTTAAAAGTGGGATTTTCCTTCGTCCTTGATACCTGCGTGTCCCTTAGATAAATTGTGTATATATAACACATGATAGTGTATACAGTATGCATACGTGTATTAAGTTCACCACAGCAAAGGTCGGAGTCTCCCCAGGTGGCCTTGCACAGGTGGGTGGAAGGGCGGGGCACTGGTAAAGGAGGACTGGCCTGGGTGCAGTTACCTGAGTCGTGAGGCTGAGGGGAAGTGAGCAATGGTGTGAGCCTGGGAGAAGCCTGGAAGGCTCGGGGGCAGTGGCAGAGACCCCCAAATCCTGCCTGCTGTCCTCAGGAAGACTCTCGGATCCGCACAGGAAGGGCGGCTCGGAGCCATGCGCTGGGGATGCCCCAGGCCCTGGGACGCTGCCCCCGCTTCTCAGGTAGAAGGCGGCCTTTCCCCACACCTCTGCGTGAGGCTGCTAGGACAGCATTTCTTAGTTTTAAACGTTTCGTATTCCCACCGTCTTGACTTGGTTTGCATCTCACACACCAGTGAAGAATCATTTCTGTGCACGATAAAGCAGGTGACCTCAAGGAAGAGAACCTTAAGACACGTGGAAACCAGAGCTGGCGTTTTCTTGCTCTTCCAAGTGTGCTGTGTTTGGATGTGTCGTGGCTGTTGAGAAGCTTGATCTTCTTGTGAAGATCCTGCTTGGAAAATGTACCTGGTGCTCCACTGACTGAGGAGTGGATAAACTGGCTGTGCTGTAGCCACACAACAGAATATCGTACAGCCTTAAATAGGAAGGGGATTCTGACACAGGCTACGGCATGGGTGAACGGTGAGAACGTCGTGCTGCCTACAATGAGGCAGTCACAGAAGGACAATTAACTGTGTGATCCCACTCACATGAGGTCCCTAGAGGAGTCAATTCATAGAGACAGAAAGGAGGAGGGGGGGGGGTGCCTGGGGCTGGGGGCAGGAGGGATGGCGGGTCGTTGTTCAGTGGGTGCAGTTTCAGTTTTGCAGGATAAAAAGGTTCTGGGCTGTGCTGCACAGCGATGGGTGTGCAGTTAACACTGGTGTTCACTTAAACACGGTGAGGATGCGAAATTCTGTGCCATGTATTTTCTACCACAGGTTTTAAAAAGCCCCTGTTGTAGATGGATGGATGGGGGGCAGGAGCCCACCCTGGATGGGGGGCGGGGGGGGGGGGGGTAGGGGGGTGCTCCCCCTGCAGGTCCTGCCGCTGCACCGAATCTGCCTTCAGGGAGAGCGAGCTGACTGGGGAGGGGCTCCCATTTCAGCTGAGCTCTGAGCCCAGAAATGAGACCCCTGTCCGGGAGAGAACCCCATCAGAGAGGGAGGTGAGGGAAATGCCGTCCCAGTAACTGCAGGGAGGGAAGGTGGAAGCCCTATTCCCGGACGATCCCCAACGCCGGTCCGTGCTCAGGACTCACTTTGGCGTTTACCTCGCGATTCTCTCGTTTCAGAAACAAAAAAAGTTGAGGATTTGGAGATTTTTGTGGAAATGTCACGTGGTTTGGCACTTTGGGAGGTAGAGCGGATGCTGTTGAGGGTGGAACTTAGGTCCGGAGCGCACGTGATCATTCCGGAACGTGGCCTCGACCCCGCAGGGTCCCCCTGGCATGTGGTCGTCTCCTGTGGGAGACCCCCGAGGTCCCCTGGCCAGTTGCGAGCACGCCCAGGGCCACGCAGGCAGCCTCTGTGTCTCCTGGCCATGCAGATCTGTCGGCGCACACCATTCAGGGCGACCCCCAGACCCTGGTGCCCGCCGGGCCAGGAGTCAGCCCCCTGCGCCCCCAAGCTCACTGCCAGGAATGCCGTCTTCTCAGCAGCAGCCGAAGAGGAAGCGGCAACAATGTATGTGTCCTGGGTCCTCGTATGGCAGAAATTCCCTCGTGCCACAGCTGCGGTTGTGTACATAAACTGCACACAGTCACAGTTGTGAGAAACTCAAACCCAGGACGGACGGAAGGGAGAGCTGTGTGCTGGTAACACCCTGAGCACCGCCAGGAACTCGGCGCCCCTCCCCTCGCCCGCTATGCCTGCGGCCTTGCCCCCCCCCCCCCCCCCCCGCCCCCGCGCCGCCCCGCCGGAGGAGCAGGCCTGAGTTTTCATTGCTGCAGCTCCCGAGTCCCGCTCGGCCTCCCGGCTGATGGATCAAGGCGCCCACGGGGGCCCCGTGAAGCCAGTGGTCTGCGGGTGGACATTCCAGCCAATCAGTCCCCCCGCCCTGGGCGGTGCCCCAGGAATCTCTTTCTCACTGGCGGCCCCAGCTGGCACCCGTGGCCTGGGCCCCTCCCTCACTGAGCCCTCGGGCTCCCCACTCTCCCGGCCGTGGCCGAGAAGGCGCCCTCCCCTCCTCCCCGGCTCGGTAGCCCAGCGCATGTGTTAGATTCAAAAGAGCATCTCCTCGCTCGTAACCGAGCCAAGGTTAGTATTTTCATTGGGGATCTTGCGCTGTCGCCACCCGAGCGGGCAGACACGTGCGTGCTCCTCCGAGCGAGGATGTGCTGGGGAGAAGCACGTGCGCCCCGAGTAGCAAAATGAAACGAAAACCGACGCAGGTATTTTACGTAACAGGGAAGCCAGGGAGCACACCAGGAAGGGCAGCCGCCACCTTTACGTCGCTGCGGGAGAAGAACGTCGTGCACAGTCGCATCCTCGGGTTCAGGCTGGCTGCGCCCCCGCCTGCATTTCTTCCCCAGGTGTGAATGCCACGGAAATCTTGTGGGTCTTATTTAATTATAGAGAAAAAGTAATTTTCAGTTTAAGTTGAAAAAAAGATATTTCAGAGCTTCAGCAAATGACCCGAGAAAACAGTAGGTTCTGATCAGATGAGCACATTCTGACCCGGCAGTCGTTTGTCACGGGCAAGACGCCTGAGACTGAGCCCCGGCTTTTCCACCGAGGGACACGGATGTGTTCTCATCTCCGCTTTAGGAGCTGGGTGTATGCTCTTCTCTGTGGGCTCTGGCCTCGCCCACAGCGGCTCTGGACCGAGATTCTCATAGTTGTGCCAACTGCCATATGCCCCAGTGGTGGCCAGTTAAATGCCCGGGCATTGTTCCAGTGAGGGGAGAACTAATACAGCAGAGCCTTTGCTGGGGGAAGGTCCTCTCAGGATGGAGCAGGGATAACCACCCATAGGACGGCTCAGACACCTGTCCATGAACTCACGGAGAGTTCTGCCACATTAAACACTGAGGCACTGGAAAAGTGTGGAAATGTTTCAGAAACAGAGCTCCATGTTTCATTAATCAAATTCTTCATTTAGGACTCTTTCAGCTGTAGGTGGCCACACTGAACTCAAACTAGCTAACCTGAAAATGTTAAGTAGCAGAGGATAAGATCCAGGGGATTGCTTCAGGGGCTGAAGATGTTATCCTCGGGGCCTGGTTTCTCTTATTTTTGCCACCTCCAGTTTGGCTCCTTTTAATCAAATCTCTCCCCTCAGTGAGGCAAGTTGGCAGTGGTCAATCCAAGCCTACCTGTTCCCCAGTTTAAGGAGAGGGGGGAAGAGAGGTTTTTCCTGGCAGTGTTAATGCAACTCCCAGGATATGTGCTTATGGGTTGCACAGCTCCAGTGCCAGGCTCAGTGCCACATTTCACAAGCATTTATCAGATGGGCTATCATGGTGGTAAAAAGACACAAATCTGTTCTCATGGCGTTTAAATATGTTAATGAAAGACAAACACTAACCAAATCTTGGAATGAAGAAAGAGCAATGAGAAGAAAGGAACATGAGCCTGTAGAGCAGAGGTCTGCAAACCATGGCCCTCTGCCTGTTTTTGTAAATAAAGTTTTATTGAAACACAGCCATGTCCATCATTTACATATTGTCTATGGCTGCTTTCATGCTACAACAGCAGAGTTGAGTAATTGCAAGTGACTGCATGCCCCGCAAAGACTAAATTAATTACTCTCTGGCCCTTTACAGAAAATGTTTGCTGACTCCTGCAGAGCATGGGAGACGGATGCATGCTTCCCTGGGGACACATGAACTGAAATCTCAGGAATAAATAGGATTTAACTCAGCAGAGACGTGGGAGGCAGGAAGAGAAGATGTGGGGAGGGCTGGGGATATAGGCAGGGGTTTTGGCTCTAAGACATGGTGCTCCTCCTGGGATTACCTTTTATGAGTGGGGAGGGGTGGGGAGAAAGGACATGTGGAGGAGGAGATGAAGGACGGACCCAGAGGGTTTGTGCTTCCCCCTCTGAAGCGGCGGGCGTGGGCGCTGAGTCAAAGCTGCAGGAGGAACTGGAGCACAGCTCCTGGGAGCACGGCTTCTCAGTGTGGGTTGTATCTTGACTTTTATTATGTTTGTGTGTGTGAACATAAAACAAAGCTTCTTCCTGCAGCAAGACAGCTTGTCAGATCCATCCTCACTGGGTTGAACGCCAGTGGTGTCGTTAACCCCCTGCCACCATCCTTCTTCCAGCCAATGGTGTTTGTAGATGGCGGGTCAGGTTCAGGAGAGAATAAAGCACCCCTTGGTGCTGAGAATACCGAGCCTGAAATGGATTAACCTTCTACCCGAAACCATGTTCTTGGCTTCACTAGTGCCTGTCTGACCAGCACCTGGACAGCACTGTGTGCAGGTGTGGGCTGGCAAAATGATGGCATCTGTATGACTACCTCCCCTTCCCCAACTTGAGGCAGACATCACTAATCAATCCCCGCTGGGCTGGATGGAGCCTCGTGAACTGCTTAGCTCAGACAGCCACTGCCACCGCTCAGCACCCAGAGAAACCCATCTGCCACCCTAGTCCTGGGTGCTCAAAAACTACGGGTGAATGAAAGAAAGAGGGCTGCTGTGAAGCACATTAATTTCTCTGTGGCAGTAAGTGTGCCTGCCCCTAAGCAGTTCGTCTGGAAGATTGAAAACGCAAATCTACAATTAGCCCCATTAAGCCTTGGGACTCTAGGGTGTTGGGAGATTTACTTATTTTTAATGCCAAACAAGAAAATCATTGCAAGAGTCATGAAGTGCAGTAGGAAATTAAAAAGCAGCATTCAAAACTCAGCGGATGGCTGCAAGAAGCACGAGGAGACGTTTACCTGTGGCATCACGCGGATTTCTTGTGCACTGACGCCTCCGCATTGGAAGAACTTCATCACAGTCTGCAGCAGCTGAGCTGAATCTCTCTTCTGCCCGGACACACCCGTGGGCCTAGGGTCTGGGTCCCTAGGAGGAGAGACAGAGCTTGCAGGCTGCGCGGGCTGGCACGTTTGGAAAGCGGCCTGCTGTTCTCTCGCTTCTGGAAGCCTCGGTTGGTGGGAGTAGGCGGCTCGCCTCGGTGATTAAATCTTGCTGGTGGTGGCCCTGGGCAGCCCCAGGAGCACCCGAGGAGATGCGTGTGTCTTGACATAATTAACATTTCTGATGACTGTGTTCCCTCCTTAGAAGCAGACTAGCCTGAGGCAAAGCTGTGAATAGGCGAAGCTTGTCTTCATTTCTCTCGCATCTCATCCCTTTTAATTCCCTTTCCCTCCTTCGAGCTTCTCTCCTTCCCCCGTCGCTGCACCCATGCGGCCTCCCAACACGGCTGGGCCCGACTCCCAGGGTGGCACGTGACACTTCAGGTCCACTCCCTGGAGCGCAGAGGCCCCGTGCCAGCCAGACGGAACGGCCGTGCTGATGGCCCACTGGGCGCCAGGCGAGGCGGGCAGGGTTTGGGCTTGGGCATGAAGTGTGGGTGCTGTGTGGCGATGCGCAGACAGGCTGTTCTAAAGCGGTGTCACTCTTCGGTTTTGTCAGAAGGTTCTGTACCACAGCCTTCTGTGATTTCACTGCATGTAACTACCGGCTTTCTCTTCAAATTAATGCAAAAGGACTGGGTGTGTTCTGGCCTCCCATGGGCTGGGCTTGGAGCCATATGTGACAGGTCCGGAAAGACCATTTACCGCTCAGCAAAGGGAAACAGGGTCTGCGGCTCAGCACTCTCCGCCTGCACCCCGACCTTACAGGACGACGGTCCTTGGAGCCATTCGGGCGGCAGCTCCAAGTGGCCGTCCGCCAGGAACCCTCCTGCAGGTCGGGCCACCGCCCTCTCATCACAGGTCGGTCTCCTACTTGCTGTGCAGTTCAAAGTCTGGGTTGTGAGGGACTCAAAACCAAACTCAAAATGCATCCAATAAGAGCTCATGTCCCCCAAGCATCCTTCCTTCCTCATCCTCCCGTGGCATCCCTTCCGTGACAGCCTGTTTCCAGTCTCCCCCATGCCCGGCCTGGGCCGGTCCCACCCTCCTATCTGCACTAAGATGCCACCCCCGCCCCACCCAGGGGGAGAGAGAGCAGCCCCCCCATGGGTCCGGGGAGGAGAGGGGACGCTCCCTCTCCCCTGTCCCTTGGTCAGGACTGGGTTCCAGCCCTGAACCACCGTGTGGCTAAGGGGTGGGCAACGCTGATCATCCCTTTGGGGCCCAAACATGGCACCGGGGAGGGGGGCCTGTCACCTGAGAATGGGGGTGAGGGGCTTCCGAAAAGAGAGGCAGGGTCCCAAATGACAAATATGCATTACACTCACTCTTCCCGGGACTCCTCAGACTTGTGTCTGCAGGACCCCACCCCTGTCCACGGGAGCGAGCAGGAGGGCCACCCCGAGCCAGCTGACCTGGGAGGACTTCCTCCTGCATCTCCCCCCTTGGAGCAAAGTCCCAGTTTGCGTCCCATGAAAACAGAGCCCCGGTCTGGCTCACCTCCCCGTCCTCTTCCCCATGCCCACGCAGAGGAGGTACCTCGCTGCCGGCACATCTGCACGCAGAGACAGGTGACATCTGCCTTCACTCGAAAGTCCAGTCAAATTGACGTGTAAGGCTGGGCTGCTCACTGGGAAGGCTACTCTCCCTCTATAGTAGAGTTATTCAGAAGCTCTCGGAGCCAAAATGTACCTTTTTTAATAAAATGGCTAATTAAATTGCACATACTTTCTGAATAAAAAGAAAACTCTCGAATAAACATCTGTACACCAGAGGTCCGTCCAGCCCCTTCCGTGCATGTTGCATCTTTATCAGCTGGAAAACAGCCCATTTGCTGAGTGTACCCTTTCTGTTTTATAATGCAACCCGGGACATAGGCCTTGATTTACAGACTCTTGTGCTGCTATAAAAAGGGGGGAATATCTGTATAAAGTCCAGGCAAACTCTATTTTAAAAAAAAAAGATGTTTGAGTGCATTTTTGTTACCATTTCATGAGTGTGTGATTGGGACCTGTGCAGCTCAGACCCCCATGCCTTAATTGGAAGCGTATGGGCTCATTTCGGCTACATCGCCTGTACACCAAAGGCGATTCATTGATTTTTGAGCTGACACTCAAGAGGGGAAATCAGTCCCCTGTATGTCTTTTACTGGCTGAAGCCGAGATGCCTTGTTTTAGAAGACTCGTGCGTCTTTGCCTGCAGACCATTGTCTGCGAGAGGTGCAGGAGCACGAAATGAGATCACGCTGACCAGCGGACGGTGGGGCCTCAGAAGTGGGCCAAGAGGCTCCCCAGCCCCACTTTGTTCATGTGAAGGGTTAAGCACTAGGGCCTTGACTCCCTGGGAGGTCAAGGTGACCCTGGACCTCACAGAGAACCCCTGAGCCCTGAACCACAGTCAATGACAGGAGGCAGCCCGTCTGGGACCCGAGGGCCTGGGGACATCGGGGTCACCGAAACGAGTCTGTCCAGGGCCTGGGTCCCAGGCCTCTTGTCCATGAGGGCTCATCCTCAAACCGACAGCCAGTGAACACACCCCAGAGTAAACTGAGGGGCCAACTGCTCTGCTAGAATTAGGGGGAGGGGAGGGGGTGAGTCTTCCAGGGTCATCTTGCTCTTTTCTGGCCTGGTTCTCAGAAGAGGCAGAAAGCGTGAGAGAGACAGAGACAGAGAGAGCAGGGGAGCCCACGGCAGCTGCCTGCCAGGGCCTGGCTCCAAATGTCCACGAGTGGGCGTGTTGTTGAGCATATTAGCTTCCTGTTGCTGCTGTAACAAGTGAACACAGAGGGGCTTAAAATGACACAGATATATTATCTTATGGTTCCGGAGGTCAGAAGTCCAGATGTCAGCAGCGCTGGTTCCTTCTGGCAGCTCGGGGGGAAGATCTGGATTTCCCAGCTTCTGGAGGCACCCAGTGTCCTGGACTCACGGCCCCTCCTCTGTCTTCAGAGCAGCAGCACAAGGTCTTCAGTTGTCACATCCCTCCTCTGACCCTCCCACCTCCCTCTTAGGAGGACCCTGTGACGACACGGGGCCCCCCGGGGAATCCAGGGTCACCTCCCATCTCAAAGTCCTTAACCCCACCTGCTAAGTTCCCTTTGTCATGGAAGGCGACATCGTCACAGCTACCAAGGATTCGAACGTGGACATTTGTGAGGGCTGTTTTTCAGCCGCCACATTATGACTTCCTGTAATGCCTGGAATCTCTCCTTGGTGCTCATGGCCGTGGGCAGCATAAGGCCCCTCCCGTCACCACCCTCCCCCGCCGCCGTGGGGCTGTCTCAGGGCCCCCCGATCTCGCCAGCTGTGGGCCAGCCTGTCCTTGGGTCGTCTTGTCATCGCCGTGGACGTGACCCTGGTGATCCTCCCAGCGTTTGTCCTTCGAGTCTCAGCGAAAACATACGTACGTAAGCCCTCTCCTCAGGGAAGCCTTCCCGGCTGCCCCATGGAAAGAACCAGGCCCCCAGCTGGTGTGGGGACATCTGGGAGAGGAGGACAGGAACAGGCAGACCCGCAGAGAGGTGGACGCGCTTCTCCCCCTTATGCCCGCGTTAGGACAGCGCTTCACGGGTGCAGGCTGTATGCCCACACTGGCCTTCCAGATAATAGAAGGACCTTTAATAATAACCTTTAATAAGCATCAGGTCAGGATGCCCTCTGCTTAGGTCCTTCCCCTGGCTTCACCCCTGCTCCTGGAATAAAATCCCTACCCCTCTAGATGGCCCCGCCCCAGCCAGCCCTGCTCCCTGGCCTGGAATGTTCTGTCCTGGGCTCTGGGTGCCCGCGGCAGCGTCCACTCCTGCAGATCTAGGCTGAGAAGCTCCTTCCACCAGAGAGGGCTCGCTCACCGCCTTACAAGTCAGAATGCCCGCCCTGCCCACCTGCCCAATCACTCTGTTTATTTTCCTCCAAGTTCTTCTCACACTCTGTAATTGTCTGTCTTTAGCAGATTGATTTAGTCTGTTTCTCCCACTAGAGAGCCCACTCGGGAGAGAGACAGCCCGTCTCACCCGCTGCTCTGTCCCCAGTGACAGCACGTCCCCTGGCCACGGCACGATGAAGGTTTTGGGGGTTTCTCGGGTGTCCGATTTTCACTCGAACAATAGTAAAATATCTAGTAAACCAAAGAGACGCCTGCGGGGCTGTGCGGGGGTGGGCGCTTGGATGAGGGGGGCTGCGGGAATGAGTTAAGGGAAGAACCCCCGGGGCGACAGAAGCAGTGACCCAGAGCCTGCCATCAGGTCACTGTGAGACTTGATGGGACGAGCGTCAGGAGGACGGAGCTTCGCCGTGAGGAGCGATGGCACTTCCCTGGGAGGTCACCTCCACGGGTGCCGCCGACAGCCCTCTATCTCCTCCTCGAGCCCGCGGTCGCCCACTGCTGTGTGCAGAGCTCGCCCTGGGCTGCCCCCGCTCCTCCGCCTGCACAGCACAGATAAGGAAAATGGGGCCCAGAGCTCAGGAATCTTGGCTCAGGGTAGCCGGTGTGTTAAGTGGCAGTGCTGGAACCCAGCCACAGGTCTGCTCTGAAACATTCCAACAAAACAGTTCTGCTGGAAAACGCCATCTGCATGGTTGAGTGTCGTGTGGAGCGGCAAAGGCTCAAATCATGGGGCCGCTGCTCATTTCCAGCTATCTCCCCTTTGACCTGGTAGAAGTTCTCCTCACCCTGGGTCTTCCCTGCCCTTTCATGCCTCCCCCATCTTCTCCTCCCGTCCTGTCAATTCTAAACCCACCAGCAAATCACTTCTGTTTAGTAGGGTCCTGTTTGGATGCAGATCTCTTATTTATATACAGGTGTTTATGTTTTGCAAAATATATGTTATTTATGTGTCATTTCCCCTTAATTTTCAATCTTTGTGTTCAGAGGACGATTTTTCTTTCTGATTATTTGGCCAAATTCAGTTCAATAGGATTTTATTGAGGATCTACTGTGGGATCCTCCTGGAATTTGGTGGAGCATTAGAGATGATGATGATGGTGATGATGATGGTGATGGTCATGATGGTCATGACGGCGATGGTGGTAATAGTGATGATGATAATGTTGATGGTGTTGATGATGATGATGGTGGTGGTGGTGATTATGGTGATGATGGTGGGTGATGATGATGGTGGTGATGATGGTGATGGTGATGATGGTGAAATTGATTGTGATGATGATGATGGTGGTGGTAGTCATTATGGTGATGATGGTGGGTGATGATGATGGTGATGATGGTGAACTTGATTGTGATGATGATGATGGTGGTGGTAGTCATTATGGTGATGATGGTGGGTGATGATGATGGTGGTGATGGTCATGATGATGGTGATGATGATGGTGGTGATGATGGGGATGATGATGACGGTGATGATGGTTGTCATGGTGATGGTCATGATGATGGTGATAACAGGGACGATGATGAAGACTGCAGCTAACACTCTTCAGCACTGATGGACTCCTTGGCACAGTCCTAAGACCTTTACACACATTAACTCATTTCATGCTCACAGTAGCCTTATGAAGCATCTTGCTTCTGCAGACAAGGAACGTGAGGCACAGGAAGTTGGAGTGACCTCCAGAGTTACTCGGGCAGTGAGTAGCCGAGCTGCAATCTGAACCCAGGCTGCCTGGGACCACAGGTCCTGCTCTCAACCTCCATCCGACCCACCTTTGTAGAACGCACCATGTTATGGGAGACAAGACACACACACACACAAGCACATGCACCTGCATCCTCAAAGCAATTAAATAACAGTTCAAAAATTATCCACTGTGTTCATTCATTAATTTATTCATCGAACAAACATCTGAGTGCCTACCGTGTGCTAATAAGCCTGGGGATAGAAGTGTGGACGAAGCAGGCATAGCTTACGGAGTTTGAGGCGAGAGGGGAAAGCTGCCCTCGCGCTGTCCCTAGGCGCCCCACGACTGAGGAAGGAGGTGTGGAGAGCAGTGCCTGTGGGATTCAGGGTCCCAGGGTGACGCAGGGACTGGAAAAGGTGGGCATGGCTTCCTGGCATTGCGGTCTTCATCTGATTGCTGTAGAGAGACTGAGAATCAGGAGGCCTCAGGGCTCCTGGGAGGGAGGAGGGAGAAACCCCTGAGGAGGGGGTGGAGGGCCGGCAGCTTGAAGTGGGGCAGGGAGTATGGGGCAGGGGGACACTGCGATGGGGGAAGCCTCTCCATCCCTGCAGCTCGGCCCTTGTCTTTCTGCTCACTTCCTCGTCCCCAGAGACCCCCACTGCAGGGTGGGGTGGTGCGTAGGTGCACAGCATCTCCTCCACTGGACTTTTATACCGATTTCCAAGTCGGTTTAACCAAGGAAATACTGGCTGTGAGACCCGGGAAGAGAGCTTCTGTCTTCCTGTTGAGGTCTTGTCTTAGCTCATCGCATCAGAAGTAAGGCCTAGGCAGAGAGCGAGGGAGGTGAGGGCCGGTGGAAGAAGGCCCACTTCCCCCTCCTCCCCCAGCGGACCCACCACCGGCACCTTCCACGTCACTTTGTTCCTGGGGCACCAGCTGGCACTGCCTGGGTGGTTGGGTGTGGAAGACCCCGGCCCGGGGCAGGGGGGTGGGTAACCTGAAGGCTGACAGCCTCACGGTAGCCCACGCAGTTCTTAGCGCCTTTTCTGAACGAAAGCTAAGCAGCAGAAAGCAGCCACTTTCGTTGGTATTTTTTTGTTTTTAATTCATTTTTTAACTGCACGAGTAGCAGATGAGTGATTCCCCATCGTTGAAAAGTCAAGCCACGCCATTCAAGCAGCACCACATGCGATCGATTCTCCCCTGGAGTAACCGGTGCTTCCAGCTTTGTGTGTTTACTTTCCTGCGCAGTTGAAAATATACGTGAAAGTGCACAGATTTGTTTTCCATTTTAGAGATATAAACGATGTCATGGTGCTGTTACCTAGAACTTGCTTTTCTCGCTTCGGGGATCCTTCCGAGGTACGCGGCCTGAAAAGTACTTAGCAAAACACCTGTGTGGTAGCCGTTGTGGAAGCATCACCTGTTATTACTATTACCATTATTTGCAGCAAGCCAGAGTTGGGAAGGAGACGGAAGTGGGGCTTGCAGACTGGGAAAGCTCCAGATTTTTAAGGCGCTTTCCGAAATGGTTTAACCGAGTTAACACTGAATCCAAGGCCCAGGGAGAGGACCGACTCCTTCCTGTAGCCATCCATCTTAGGTCCTGTGGTCAGAGGTGTCGTACTGTTTCCAGAAGCAGGGTCTGGGCAGGGAACCAGGGCAGTGAGGGGAGAAGACAGTGATTCTTGCTCTGTTCTATTCGGCTCACACGGAGGACCAGCCCTGCGCTCAGGGCGGTTCCAGGCCCTCGGCAGGGAGAGACGTGCAGAGAAAAGACCCTGGATTTTATGTAGAGGGACCAGTCCCAGATACCAGTGGTCGTGTTTATACCTGAGCAATAGTACTTCCCCCTGAGGTGAAACCAAGTCGTCTGTTTGGACCTGAGGCACAGGTGGCCCTTGGCTTTCTCACCTGAGGGCCCTGCTTTTCCCTCCCCAGCCGGCCTCCCCCTTGGACACGCACCCGCTCTTTCTCTCCTCCAGCTCAGGGCACTTGTATCTTTTATTCAACTTTCCTCCTGAAACTCACTCGCCCATGGTGGTTTTCAGGCTCCCCTCTCGGTTCTGCCTTTCCCGGAAAAGCCAACAAACCTTGCACCTCATAAATTTTAACAGGCTTTTCAACTGATGTATTTCATGTCTGAATTGTTTTTTCTGCCTCACTTTGATTGTAGGCCCCAAGGGCTGAGACCTCGTCCTGTTTCATCTTTTGTGCAGCTCCAAGCACACTCTTGGCATCCCGCTTGTAAAAACACATGAGACGATAAATATATTCAAACATCTGTAATTGTTTTATTTAGAGCCGTTTGACAATAGATCAGAGATGTGTGTGTCCCTACACATCTGAGACTTGAACACGACTTCATCTCATGTCTTAATCTGTTCCTTGGGTATTAGTAATTTATAAAGCATGATTTATTTGCTTAGAATGTTTCTTCATAACTTTAAATGTGTGCATACTATAAAGGAAAAATTTAATCTCCAGTGTCTGATTAACTTTGTCGAACACGCTTCTTAGAATTATCTGTGCTGCGTGGAGACTTACAAATAAGACTCGAATCATTTGTCTTTAAAAACACAAGCCTTCCTTCTGCCTAAGCGTTAAGTGATGTTGAAACAAAAAGGTTCCATTTGGATTTAAGGCAGATGCAAATTAATCAGGAGTAATTTCTTCTTCATCTGAGTTTTTCAGTGTTTGTGGTTGGGAAATAATTGAGCTGGGTTTGTTTTAACCTCTTCATTTAACTTTGTTTCTAATGCATAAACTTTCAGGGTTTTTTTTTTCTGCTGGAAAATTTCTGTTGGTGAATATAACATGCCTGTATGTAGCTTATGTAATTCAACAAGTGACGTACAGAAACAGGTGAGCCCACAAGAACATCCAAAGCTTACCTGATTCTCCCTTTCAAAATGTGTTCGTGGAACACGTAGTGTGTGCCAAGTAAAGCAGGAGATGATGCAAATCCAGGGGTAAAATAGAAAGACGAGGTTTCCAGCCTCAGGGACCCCCAGACTTTCGAGGGAGGCCGTTAGAAAGCAGACGGAACACCACCATAAACAGAAACTAATCAGCACCACGAAGGGCTCCACCGGTGCTGAGACTGGTTCTCCCTGAGAAGGGGTGGCCAGGGGGCGGCTGAGGTTCCTCCTGCAGGAAGGAGAGCCGGGAGAGTGAGCCCCGGGCAGGGGAAGGACCAGGTACAAAGGCCCTGGGGTGGGAGAGAACTGGGAGGCTCCATGGACAGAGGCACTGGAGGATTTTATACCAAGAGCACGAGTAATTTGATGAAACGTTGCTTGTGTTCACTCCAGCTGCTGTAGGGAGATTGTGTGGAGGGATTGAAGGGAAGGGGGAGAGAGCCTGGCCCCTGTTCGAGGATATTTGCAGACGGGAGGAGGGCTGCGACGGGGCCAGTGTCCGGATTTGGCAACACAGGTGGAATCGGCCAGGAGGCCACCCTGAGCTGGGCGCCCTGAAGGCAGGTTTAGGTTTGCTTTGTGTATGATCCCAGGAGCCTTGGTGCGCCCCGGGCAGGTGGGGATCGTGGATGGTTCCCACACGCCTTCCCCGCCGCCTGCAGGGCCTCAGCGCCCAGGCAGGCGGGAGGATGCGGGTGTCCAGCTACGCCCTGGGGACAGGGGTGCACTCTCTCACCCCGTCGGCGACGGCAGGCTCAGGCTCATGCCAAGTCTCTGACAAGAACCTTGTTTCTTTAGAAAATAAATGGTCTCCATGCTACAACTAAGACCCGATGCAACCAAAAATAAATTAAATAAATAAATAAATTATAAATAAATGGAAGGAAGGAAGGAAGAAAATGTCTCTTTGCACATTTCAGTCCACAACAGTGGAAAGAACATTTGAAATCGTTAGATTTCTGGAATGCCTGGCCAGGAGAGGGGACGGGCAGGACACAGAGCCTTCCCCCTGCTGTGTTCTGACCACTGGGTGGCCTCTCGGCCTGAGGGCCCATACGGCTCCGTGGGCCCCCGGTCAGGGGCAAGGACGGTGGTCAGCACACCACCCACCATCCTGATGTTGTCACTCTAGATGTTGGGATACAATTCAAATACGTGTGCCTGACCGTGGTGGGGTCGCAAGTCTCCAGGCTCCAATCTGAGGAATAAGGCCCATCCCCGCTCCGTGACCCCTCGCCATCGGGGTCTGCACTGCCCTGCGGGACCCGGGAGTGGTCCGGGACAGCGTCCGTCAGGGTCTCGAGGCCGCGGCTCCCCAGGCTTCAAGGTTGCCTCCTGCTGGCACCTGCTCCCCTGCCCCACTGACCCCCCCCCAGCCCTGCCCCTGGGCCTGAGTTCTCTCCGCGTTGCCTGTTCCGTCTGCCGCCCGCCTCCCCCTTCTAGAAGGTACGCCCCGCTAGTGCGTGCACGGTGCCTGTTTGTCGGTCATGTCCTCAGAGGGGTGCCCGGCACCCGGGAGCTGCTCACTGAAGACTTGGTCAAGGAGTGAGTGGACCTGGTAGGTCCTCGTGACTCCAGCATTGCGGCTGGGGGTTCCCTGCAAACAGCCCTCGTGCCCCGTGCCCCACTCCCCACCCCCAGCCTGAAGTCTGTGATGGATGTTAAAGAAACGGGTCCACTCTGACTGCAAACTGCAGGGGTAATTCGTGCAGGAGGGGGCTGCAGAGGGGTTGGCTGGCCTGGGAAGGCACCCGTGGGAAACGGCATTTAATCTGCCATCAGAAGGAAGAGGAGCCTTTATTCCATGTCAAGGAAGTAGCCTGTGGGGAGGACAGAGATGTGTAGGGGCATGTTCCAGAAGCAAAAGAACCAGAAGGCTGTGAGGAGGGTGCCCATTCCCGCAGGCCCCGTGGGCGCCAGTGGGGAGCAGGCTGGGCCACCAAGAAGTGGGAGCCCTCTCTAGGGCAGGAGGTGGGGTGGGGGGCAGGGGGCAGGGGATGGCGGGGTAGGGGGTCCGTGGGGAGCTGGGCCGGAGCGGACCCTTGAAGTCCAGGGGCCCTGGAGTCCCGGCGTCCAGAGCCGGCCAGGCGGGGGCGGCGACTCTCCCAAGCTGCCGAGACCAGGGGCCAGCACAGAGGAGTGGGAGGCGACAGTCACATCCTCCTGTCGGCAGCACGGCGGCCCTGCCGTGTCAGAGCAGGAAAGTGACGCCATCAGGGAATGTTCTAGAAGGACGATTCTGGCAGCTGTGAGACCAGGTTCCTGAGACGAGCACATTAAACTTGATCTTCCCTCACCGCCTTTCATGCGTCCAGATAGCACAGAGCCGCCGGCCGCAGCCAGCTCCCCCCGGAAGCCGCGTTACATGACGCCTCTGACTTCACGGGTTTGTCAGCACGACCGTTCTCTGGGAAACGAGGAATTACTGGTCTTGCAAACTAACGGTTCCGAGGAGGCATTGAAGTGGGATCTACCAAGCAGGCCTGGTAGGGTTGCCTCTCTCCTCAGCAGCATTTCTAGTTGCTAGTTATGGGACTCTTCAGATTTTTATTTATTTTTTCATGGCTCGGTTTTGGTAGGTTGGATATTTCTAGGAATATATCCATTTCTTCCAGGTTATCCAACTTGTTAGCACATCATTGTTCATAGTGTTCTCTTATAATCCTTTTTTATTTCTGGTGGCGTCCCCCCTCTCTCATTTCTAATTTTAGTTATTTGAGTCTTTTCTTTTTTCTTAGTCTAGCTAAGGATTTGTCACTACCAAAAAAAAAAAAAAAAAAAAAAAAAATCAGCAAAACACAAAAGAAGGCAGCAGGAGAGGAAAAGAGAGCAATAAGACATACAGAAAACAGTTAACAAAATGGAAATAGCAAGTCCTTCCCTATCATTAATTACTTTAAATGTAAATGAACTAAACTCCCCAGTTAAAAGACACACATTGACTGAATGGATCAAAACAAAATAATGAAATCCAACTATATGCTGTCTTGGAGTGACTCACTTCAGGTGAAAGGACACCCATAGGCTGTTTTTTTGTAATGATGTATTTATTTTGATTGCCTTCTCGTTTCCCTTTTTGTCTATTCTATTGATATTTTCTTTGTGGTTACTGTTGCGGTTACATAAAACATTGTAAAGTTGTAACAATCTCACTTAAACTGATAAGAACTTAGCTTCAGTCACATATGAAAACTCTACTCCTTTACATGCCTGCCCACCCCCTGCCATTTATGTTACTGTGACACAAATTACCTCTTTTTATACTGCATGTTCATTCACATAGATTTACCTCTTTTTATACTGCATGTTCTTTTTATACTGCATGTTCATTCACATAGATTTATAGTTACTTTCTATGCTTTTTTTTTTAATTCTACACTATAATTAAAAGTGATTTATGCTCCAACATTACAATACTGCAGGTATTTTATTTGTCTATATATGTACCTCCACCAGGTGGTTTTATATTTCATACGATTTTGCATTACTGTTGAGCATCTTTTTCATTTCAACTTGAAGGACTCCCTTTGGCATTTCTCTCAGGGCAGATCTAGTGACGAACTTCCTCAGCTTTTGTGTGTCTGAGAAAGTCTTAATTTATCTTTCATTTTTGAAGGACAGTTTTGGCAGATACGGTTTTCTTGGTTAACAGTTTTTGCTTTAGCACTTGATACGTCACCCCCTCCCTTCTAGTTTGCAAAGTTTCTGCTGAGAATCCACTGATAATCTTACAGGAGCTCCCTTGTGTGACAAGTTACTTTCCTCCTGTAGCTTTTAAGATTCTCTCTTTGTCTCTGACTTCTAACAGTTTGATTATAATGTGTCTCAGTACAGGTCTCTTTAGAATTATCATAGTTGGAGGTCTTTAAGCTTTTTGAAATTGTGTGTTTGTTTCTCCCCTCAGATTTGGGATGTTTTCGGTGATTGTTTCTTCAGATAGGCTCTCTGCCCCTTTCTCTCTCTTCTCCTTCTGAGGCTTCCATAATGCATAAATGGTGCCACTTGACAGTGTCCTGTAAGTCCCTCAGGCTCTCTTCATTTTTCTTCATTCTATTTTCTTTTTGTTCCTTTGACTTGATCATTTTGAATACCCTGTCTTTGAGTTCACCAGTCTCCCTTCTGCCTCATCAAGTTCAAGGCTGAACTCCTCTAGTGAATTTTTAAATTCAATTATTGTGTTCCTCAGCTCCAGAATTTCTATTTCTTTCTTCTTTATCATTTCTCTTTGTTGATGTATCATTTTGTTCATGCATTGTTTTCCTGATTTCATTTAGTTGTCCTTCTGAAGTATCTTTTAGTTCATTGACTGTGCTTATGATGGTTATTTTGGATTCTTTATCTGGTAAATCATATATTTCCATTTCTTTAAAGTTGGTTTTTGGAGATTTAATGTGTTCTTTTTATCAGGCCACATTTCCCTGTTCCTTGGTTGCGATTTGCACATTTGGAAAAAATGACCACCTTTCTCATTCTTTATAATCTGGCTTTGTACATGGCAGACCTTCACCAATCCACTGGCCAGAGATTCTGAAGACCTCTCAAGGCTTTTTCTGGGGATGATCTTCTCTGGGCTGGTGCATGTAATCTCCTATTTGATAATTGCCTGTTTCTACTCAGGATTTCTCCCCAGTTTCTGTCTGTGGTACGTCAACCTCTCTGGTGCTGGACCGCCATGGAATTTCTTTTGTTTTCAGTGGCCTCCAACCCAGCTCCCTTACCTGTC
The DNA here is from genome assembly GCF_028021215.1 of Eschrichtius robustus. Lineage (NCBI taxonomy): Eukaryota > Metazoa > Chordata > Mammalia > Artiodactyla > Eschrichtiidae > Eschrichtius > Eschrichtius robustus. The sequence continues at coordinate 2,306,213 of NC_090839.1, read as the reverse complement.
AGCATTTAGGTTCAGGTGAGGCAGAAACTAGTCTTTCAGCTATTCCCCTAAAGAGTCAGAGTATTGGACCATGTTTCATTCCTCTCTTTCCCTCCCAAGGGAGAAGCCAAGAGTTGGGAGTTTTCACCAATCACACTCCTCTGTGCTAGGGGAGGGGCTATGGTGAGTAAATGTCATGAATTTTCCTGCCAGTTTTGATGTGGTTCTTCTTGGTTCATCTCAGATGCAGGACTCTCTTAACTGGTCTCTGGATTTTTCTCAAAGGCAGTTGATCTATGTATTGTTGCTAAGTAATTTGTTCCCATGCGAGAAGAATGATTTGGGGCTTCCTATTACATTATCTTGCTGATATCACTCTTAAAGAGCTCAGTTTTGAATACTCTATGCTTGAGGGACAAAATCATCTTCTGATGGATCTCCCAGCGTCCACACTCATCCCTGCAGTCAGTGCCAGGGGTCTGCAAACTTGCCCTGTCAAGGGCCAGATAGTAAATATTTTCAGCTTTGCTGCCTGTACTCAACTACTCAACTCTGCCATAGACAATATGTAAACGAGTGAGCGTGGCTGCATTCTAATAAAACTTTATTTACAAAATCAGATGGTGGCGGGCAGGCCATAGTTTGCTGACCCCTGAGCCTTGTTCAGCACAGCAGTCTGAGGGATCCTGCCAAAGCCTGAGCCAGGCCCCTCAGTGGTCAGCCCCCAGTACTTCAGAGAGTCCACTTTTCGCTCAAAGCAGAGTAAGATCTTTGTAGCAGCCACGCCCCTCACCACCCACCCTCTTCCTACTCTTGCCATCACTCTGTCCCAGCCACCACTGGAGCTGCTGCTTCATCATGTGCTGTTCCCACCTTACGGTCTTTGCGCTCACTGTTCCCACTGCCTGGAATGCCCTGCCTCCTTATATCTGCTTAACTGCTTCACTCCTTCAAACATTGCATGACCCTCCCAAGTCAGCTTGGGAGGCCATAACAAAATACCGCACACTGGGCAGCTTAAACGGCAGAAATGTTGTGTCTCACGGTTCTGGAGGTTGGATGTCCGAGGTCAAGGTTTGGTCTTCCCAGGCCTCTCTCCTTGGCTGGCAGATGGCCATCTTCTCCCTCACATCAGGCCACACATCATCCTCACATCCTCACATCATCTTTCTACTGTGTGTCTGTGTCCTAACCTCCTCTTCTTCTAAGGACACCAGTGTATTGGATTAGGGCTGACCCATATGACTTCATTTAACCTTAATCACCTCTCTAAAGACCCTGTCTCCAAATACAGTCACATCTTGTGGTACTGGGGAACTAGGGCTTCAACATACAGATGTGAGGGGGCACAGTTCACCCCACACACTCCCTCTGAGGTCTGCCCTGACCACCCTATTTGGTCAGCAGCCCATCTCCTCACCTCAGTGCTCTGAATTTCCTCGTTCTGCTCTCTCCCCACTTAGCACCACCCCTGCTGACATCCAACAGGAGGTACCAGCACTTCTACAATGTTTTGTTCTCTGGGCTCTTCTATATTCTGAAAAATTATTGAAGACCCAAAGAGCTTTTGTGCAGACAGGTGAAATCTTTCCATATTTATCATAGTAAACATTAAAACTAAGACCTTTGAAAACTAGTTATTGATTAATTCATTTAAAAATAAGAAAAATAAACCTATTACATGCTAACATAAATGACATATTTTATGAAAACTAACCGTATTTTGCAAAAACAAAACCAAATTAGTGAGAAGGGTGGCAGTGTTTTACATTTTTGCAAATCTCTTTAAAGTCAGGAAAAAGACTGCTATATCTGCTTCTGCATTCACTGTGTGATATGTTGTTTGGGTTGAAAAATATATGAAAAAATTTAGCCTCACTCAGATGTGTAGATGAAAAGGAAGGGGTATTTTAATCATCTTTTCAGATAATGGTGGATACTCTCCTTTGATATTATACCAAAAGTTGATGTGTTAGTTTCTTAAAGGTTAGTTGCAGTGTGGAAGCTGAAACCATCTCGTGGCACTTTTCAGACTCTGTTAAATTAAAATCCATTGACCTATGTTGTACTTAGAATTAATCTTTAACCGATGCATAATTTTATAACATCGTGGATTAGTCTTTTGAAATTGTTTTTCTGAGTTACGTATAACTTCAATTGTATAATATTTTAAAAATCACGTTTGTTAATATCGCCGCCAGTCTCATCTGAAAAGTCTCTAATTGTTGGGACACTTTCAAGCTCACAATGGCAGACACAAGTTTTCTGAAAAGCTAATTTTTGCTTGAAAATTTTGTAATTTTTATCATTGGCAACAAACGTTGTCAGTTGTTTTCCTTGAAGTGACAGACACACTTTGTTCATTTGCAAGTGAATGTCTGCCAAACACTCGAATATAACTAACTAAAGTTTGCCTGTCAGTTGTTCTTTTAAGTAATAATAATTTTCCATGAAAAAAAGTGGCTAGTTCAGCTGGCAACTCAAACAGTCACACAAGTGCTTCACATCAAGACAAACACTTTCCTTCGGTATTTACTTTATCTGTACTTTCCCTTTCATCACACTGAATAATAAAAAGAAATATGTTTAAGAGTCAAGATTTAATAAAATTAATTTTTTCTGCTTCTGCTTCATCAAGGACATTCTTTAGTGAAATAATTTTTTCCCACAGTGAAGGCTTGGTGATGAAAAACATGATGACTTGATTACCCTGGTTCTTGCCAAGGCACCCACCGTTTTACCATTTTATTTTAATAAAAGGTATATACCAAAAAATATACTCTTTCAAAATGTAAAATTCATAGTTTTTAGTATATTCACAGAGTTGTGGGACCATCGCCATCAATATAATTTTAGAACCTTTTCATCACCCCAGAATAAACCCCACATGCGTTAGCAGTTGCCTCCCATTCCCTTTCTAACCCCCCCTCACGGCGCACATGCACACACGCACGCACACACCGCCTAGACAACCAATCACCAATGTATTTTCTGTCTCGGTACATGTGCCTATGCTGGATGATTTATGTAAATGGAATCATATAATATGTAGTTTTTTGTGTCTGGCTTCTTTCAGTTAGCACACACACTGTTTTCAAGGTTCATGCACATTAGAGCATTATCAGTACTTCATTCTTTTTTATTGCTGAATAGTTTTTCATAGTATGATGTCATAAACAGAACAGTGGACCCCAAAAGAGGTCTACCTCCTAATCCTGGAACCTGCGAATGAGTCACAATATATGGCAAAAGGGACTCTGCAGGTTGATCCAGTTAAGACCTTGAGAGGAGGAGATTACCCTGGATCATCCAGGTGGGTTCAGTGTCATCGCGAGGGTTCCTATATAAGAAGGAGGCCAGAGGTCAGAGTCAGAGAAAGAGCTGTGACAATGGAAGCAGAGGTTGGAATGGTGTGGGGTCATGAGCCAAGGAATGCAGGTGACCTCTAGAAGCTGGAAAAGGCAGGAAGCAGATTCTCCCCTTGAGCCTCCAGAATGAACACAGTTCTGATTTCAGATTCCAGACTACAAAACTATAATAAATTTGTGTTGTTTGAAGCCACCAAGTTTGTAGTCACTTGTTACAGTAGCCATAGGAAAATAATGCGTATGGATGTATCACAGTTTGTTTATTCATTCTTCAGTTGACAGACACTTGGATTGCTTCCACCTTTTGGCTGTTATGAATAATACTATTAGGAATATTTGTGTACACATTTTTTGTGTGGACATATGTTTTCAATTCTTTGGCATATATACCTAGGAGTAGAATTGCTGGATCATATGTGGTAACTCCATGTTTAACATTTTGAAGAACTGCCAAATTATTATTTTCCAAAGCAGCTGCAGCATTTTCAGCCCACCAGCAATATATTAGGGTTCTAATTCATCCACATATTCACCAACACTTGTTATCTTCTGGGGGCTTTTAAAGTTATTATTACATCCATTCCTAGTATATGCGAAGTGGTAGCTCACTGTGGTTTTGATTTGCTTTGGTTTTGATTAGTCCATAATAATGATGTTGAGCATCTTTTCATGTACTTATTGGCCATTTGGATCTCTTCTTTGGAGAAATATCTATTCAAGTCTTTTGCCCATTTTTAATTGGGTTATTCATCTCTTTATTATGGAGTTGTAAGAGTTCTTTATGCATTCTGGATACAGGTCCTCTATCAGATATGTCATTTGCACATAGTTTCTTCCCAGGTGCTCAGACCTCTGATTTATGAGTGGTGGGTGGGGAAGGGAGCCCCAGACCTCTCAGCCAGGAGTAGCCCTTCAGCACAAGAGCCTGGGGGGTGGGTGCAAGAGGCGCTGAAGCCCTGCTCCTCCCAGGGAGAACCCGCTGCCCTAAACGGGGAACTGTAGGGAGGGAGCCCCCTCTTCCTGGCCACAACCACGTGGAGTAGACTTTTCCTCACGCCCACCCGGAGGGGCAGGGGTGGAGCGGGTCTCGGCTCAAACGCCCAGACTCACACTGTTCCTACTGAGATTTAACACGTTTTCCTGGATGAGTGTTTCTCTACTTGCTCTATGCTCTTAGGACAATTTCCAGAGATGTTAAATGGCTGCTTTTTAAATAACTTTTACCAGTTACATGTGTTTCACTGGGGAAGGGGTCTGTTCAGGTCCTCACACCTTCACTCCAGAACTCTCTGGGTGCAACATCTTACTATTAATTATAAAAATCGTTGGACGCAGCAGAGCTCCTGAAGGGGTTTTGAGGACAGCTGTGAAATCACAGGGGACGGTGTGCCCTCCAGCGCAGACCTCCCCCGTCGGAACAGAAGCATCCCGAGGACATGTGTGTTGTTTGCTGACGTCTCCCCAGCACACGTCAGACGTTCAGGATTTATCAATTTATCGTTTACCAAATGTCCAGATGGCACGTGGAGATGCAGGCTCAGAGGTCGGGAGGGCGGGCTGTGTTCAGGGTGGATGTGCAGGGTCACCTTCAGGGCTAGGCCTGCAGCCCTGGGAGGAGCCAGAACCCACGGGCACCCAAGAAGGGACTGACTATCTCACTGCCGTGAGATTCTAGAATCCGTCTCAGGTGACTGCCCTGTCACTGCCCCAACAGGAAAGGGGCATCACCTGTGCATCGGCTCACTTTCTACAGCAGCAGGAGTTCCCAAAACCGCACGTTACCTGAGGAGCGAACAGGCTTGGGGGACGCCTGCCGCAGCTCAGGGCAAACCTGAGTCCCTCCCAGCCCTGAACGTCTCCTGTATCTTCGCTCTGGCTGCTAAGGACAGACACGCTCCGGACTCTGCCTGTGTTCATACTTCCAGCAGGAAGGATGAATGGGCTGCTTTAGGAAAGGACCTGGACGCTGATGCCAGGTTTTAAACACAGCCTGTGCAGCCGAGCCCCGGGCCCCCAGGGCCGACCACACAGACACCTGTGGAGGCTGAGTCGTTTTCATTGAACCATAGACACTGATCCTTTTCAAGACCAATAAATAGGGTAAAGTTAGTAGCAAAATTTGAGGACTTTACATCCGTTATCTCACGACATCCTCACTGTGGTCATCCATCCATCCATCCACCCATCATCCATCCATTCACGCAGTATTTATCGAGTACCTGTTTTATGTCTGCATCGGCCACTCACTGAGGACGTAACCATGACCGTGGGGCCGCCCGCCATTCGGGGACCGTAATTAGGCCCATGTTGCACAAGACGAAATGGGCTCAGAGGTCAATAACGGTCTGAGGTCGGCTCCCTATGACCTCCCACCCCCTCTCCTTCAGGATTAGGGAACCCAAATGCCATTGTCGGCCTAAAAGCACTAAGGGGTTAACCGACCCCTGCTGCCATCATCTGGCCATGTCCCCACCTGGTCCCACCTGCCAGGCTCTGCACACGGGAAGGGCGGGATGCTGGGCGGCCTCAGACCCTGTCCTGAGCGTCGAATGTCATCAAAGCCCCGGGAAGTTCCCCAAGCAGCTTCCCTCGTGCGGAGTGTGCAGGCGGGGCCGCCTTTCCGGGGCTCTGTGAGCCGCCTGCGTGAACTCCGGAGCCCCTTCCCCGCAGAGAAGCCGGAGAAGGGAGGAGGGGCTTGCGATGACCTGTTCCTCCTTACTGTCCCAAACAAGTAAGAACAAGAAGAACTACACAGGAGTTAACCTTTCTTTCTTTTAGGAAAATGTTTTTATCGATTCTTCTTCAGTGTTTAAAGAGCGTTTGGTGAGGTTCCTTGGCCCCGTGCAGAACGGAAGAAGCAGGAGCTCATTTAGATTCCGGAGACACCCCCCGTCTGTCTACGCTGCGTGGCGCGTTGTACACTGCAGACTTGTGCCGTGTGGATTAATTCTGTGGGCTGCTTTGCAGGAGTGCATTGGTGAGAAAGATTGAACTTTCGGGGACCGGGCTCTGCCTCTGATTGAGGGCATGGCTGTGGGCTTGGGTGACGGGCCTGTTTCCCATAAACCCCCCCGTATAACGTCTGCCCGTAAGAATTCAATCTCTGTTGGCTCAGGACAGGGAGAGGCCACGCATTCCCCACCAGAATGTGTGAGCTTGTAGGGGAGTGGTCCTCCGGGAATACAGGCGCTTTCCGTTACAGCGACAAGCCCCGGAACAAATGCATCCCTCAGCGCGAGGGAAGTTTGACCAGGTTGAGTTGAGAAATCTCCAGGGACCAGAACGGCATCAAGCACTGGGATAAAATAGCTCTGATGTCAGCCTCTAAAATTTTCTTCTCACTCCCTCTGAATACTTCCCGCCACCATGAAACAAAGGAATCCAAGGTATTTATATGGGCAAGTGAAAGAGGCGCTCATGGTGTGCTCTCGTTAGGATTTCACCCCGAGGCCGACACACCCTCTCTGGGCTTGCAGAAAGGGAGGTGTCCTGGTCCAGCAGCTCACAGGACACAGGCCGCACCAGAAGGGTAACAGCTCGTTGCCGGCGGAGGTGACAAGTCCCAGTGGCTGGAGGGGCTGCGGCAGGTTTCTTCCTAAGGGAAGCTCGGTCTTCTCCGTCGTCCTAGTGCCCCCGTGTCCGTAAGAGACGCTGGCTGGAGGAGCAGGGGCAGCAGTGCTGTGGCTGTAATAAAACCAGTAGCCACCCTTTAATTAAAGCCACTTAACATTTAACTGGAAAACATTAAAGTCATAAACCCTTCTTGGGCCATGAGCACCAGCTCTGGTCTGGGTCTGGGGCACAGTGGTGACCTCAGCAGAGGAGGTCCCAGGAACGCTCACGTTTAGTAATAATGATGACACGTAATGTTCCCAGTGGGGATGGTAAGTCCCCGACGGGGCCACCGGGGCTTCCCTGCTTCGTCCGCACTCTCCCACCCCCAGCTGCTGCGCTTCTGGTTCTGAGGCGCTTGTGCCCTTGATCTTGTTGGCAGACAGTCGGAGCTGTGCTGTGATCCCCCTTTACAGAGCAGTGTTTTCAAATGCATACAATGAAATTCCTTGGATCACAAAGGCAAGCAATTATATTGGAATGTGGTTATCAAAATAGGAAAAACAAATAGGTGACATAGAAGGGTATATTTTTATTAACCTGCTAAGTAACAGTGTCCAGTGGTGGGTCTAACACATTCTGAAACTTCCCAGGGGTGCTGACCGTCAGTGATCTCTCAGGCCACCCACAGCTGCAGTGCAGGATGTGAAACCCGGCCACCATGTAGGGTGCGCTGCCCACGGGCATGAGGAGGGGAGTGCTGGGGGCAGGGGGCTGGTGTGCTAGCTTGAGCTCCAGGCACACGCCCCCAGGGCCGGACCCCTGGCCTAGAAGGCCCTTCCGTCTGCTCCACCCGTACCTCCGTCCACTCCTCCTTTGCTGTCCTCTCACTTGGCGTTTTCTCGAGCCCTGACAGCTTCCATCCTCACCATGTAGATCTTCCACATCCCCAGCCCACCGCCCTTCCCACTTCTGCCTGGATTTGTTCCCCTCTGTGCCCTGCTGTCTGGTCCTGGGCGACCTCTGTAGGAAGTCCTGGGGGGCGTCCAGGCGAGTGGAGGGGCTGATTACTTCACTGCAGGAGATGCGAACGTGTGGGGAGACGGGTCCTGCTGAGGAGGGAGGAGTCGCGGGAGAGGCCGGGCGCCGCGGCCGTGGAGCCCACAGTGTTCAGGGTGAGTGCGGGGGCAGGAAGGGCTCTCACGGGACAGAGACCAGGTGGCTGCGTGCGTGTTAAGTGGACAGCCCGGCCTGAGCCCCAGCCCCCGAGCCCGCAGGGCAGGCACGCCGCGCAGCACAGCCCCACCTGGATTCAGGGACGCGCCGGAAGGGACTGCGGACCACGCTTTCCCTCTGAGAGCACAGACTCCTGTGAAGCAAGCCCTGAGCTAATGAAAGAGGCGGAGACGGAGAAGCACCTCGGATCTTCTCTGTGCCCCCTCCTTGATCACCACGGCCGCGGCTCGGCCTCCCCTCCCCTCTCCCCCCACCTTTCTCCTCCTGACACTTCCTCTCCCCAGTCCTGGTTGAAGCTGAACCCCGCTTCCGTGCACCTCGCATGACACTGGAGCCGCCTTTCACCCTGTGCGCATCGCTCGACAAACGAAGGCAGGGACCCCGGCCACAGGACAGAGCATCAGCCGTTCCGGAGAGACGCTGCCGGTGCTGAGTTGAAGTGACAGGCACACGGGTTTAATGACAGAAAGTGTGAAGGCTTTATTATAATTTAGGAGTGCTCACTAGTTGAACAGACTGTCTGCCTATCCGGGGATGTTTCTCAAAACCGGCTGGCTCCCAGAATTCCGCTAAGAATATGGGGCGGGGGGTTGGAGGGGAGATGTAAGAACGCAGCCCAGGCGCGGGGGTACGCGGTGCCGGAGCGGCGGGGCCGTGGCCGTAGGGCAGCAGTTGCATGAAACCACAAGGGTTATGTCGTGTCATTTAATTTTTGGCCAAAACGTTGTGAAAGAGGAGGGCAGTGGGGTCGACAGTCAGTTCCTGGATTTGTTGCTTTCCGAATCGCGAGCACACGGCACCTTCTGGCGCAGGAAGGATAGGAGCCGGCTCTGCAGCCGTGCTGTCTTCAGGCAGCACACGTGTGTGTGATGGTTGAGGACGCAGACTTCAGTGCCAGGCAGGGATCTTCCACTTCTCAGCCACAGGGCCTTGAGCTGAGCCTCAGTTTTCCCATCTCTGTGGTGGGAACCCCAATAGTGCCCATGTCACCAAACTGCTGTGAGACTCTAACACAGGGTAAGCACTCAGCCAGAGACACCTGTGTTAATTACTTTAATATAGCCTCATGGACCTTTTCTTTACCTGCTTGCTTGCTGGTGAACTCCTACTCATCCTTCAACGCCGTGCTCATTTGTCCCTCGTTGAGGCACCTCCCCTGCCTTCCACTCCTCTCCTGCCCCAAGTTCCCACACACTCCTGACCTGTGGCCCTGATGTCTGTCTTGCCCTCTCAAGGCCCAGCACACAGTAGGTGCTCACTGTACAGACTCAGGACAGACCCTTGGCTTTGTTCCTCCTGTGGCTGGTTCAGATGCCACTGCCTGCCTCCCTGTACCTGCCTAGGTGCCACCTCACCACCTCTGCCCACATCCAGCCCCGCCAGCTGGGGCAGGGATGGAAGCAGAGGTTGGACCTCTTTGGGTCATCTCTGTGGCAGTAGTTGATGCCCACTGGTTTGGTTCCGATGTTCCGTCCTCTGCCATCGAGTTGGTGCAGAAGAAAGTTGAGGCTCCACCTTTTAGCTCAGCTGCATTCATCCTGGTGCCTGCTGGTGCCTGCCGTTCTCCATGCTGTTCCCTGCTGTGGAGTTCATGTGTTTATTCATTCAGAAAATATTTGGGCAACTGCCATGTGCCACGTACTGTGTGTGCCAGGCCAGCAGCAATGGTGGCAGATAATAAACGATGCCTGGCAGGCCTGCCCAGGAGCTGTGGGGTCACTGACTTAGTAAACGTATGTTACGCCCTCGATGCTCTAAGTGTGATCCCTAGACCAGGAGCAGCGCATCAGCTGGGACCCTGCCCCAGACGTGCCGAGTCGGGCTCTGTGTTTTAACCGGATGCCAGGTGATTTTGCGGGCACGGTGGAAGCTCTGGATGGAGCAGCTCTTGTGCACCAGACGCCGCGTGGGTACGGAGGGCACAGGAGAGGGCAGCGTGCCTCCTGCTCTCGAAGCTCTCCATCTGGGTGAGGGGTAGATAAATTAAAGCCTCTGGGTGGGCCGCTTCTTCGTTCTTTGAGGCAGCCAAGACCTCGGTTGACCGCTCCTGTGTGTGGGGCCGCTGGGACGCGGCCGTGGACCAGAGCGCCTGTTTCCAGCGGGAGGTGGATGAGGAAGCCACAGCCTAGAAGTGCTCCTGGTGGGAAGTCAACCCAGGCCATGGGCAGAGAGCCCTGGAGCCAGGCAGCCCCTCTGCGGAGGTCGGCAGGACAGCCTGGCCACATGCGGATCTAGGCAAGGACGCACGAGGAGAGGGGAAGCACTGTGGGGCAGGAAAGCCTGCAGGCAACATGACGGAGCTGAGAGAAGCCTGCCCCTGGGGGGAGACGGTGCAGCAGGGATGGGAGGGGGACCCCGGAGGGACCCTGAGCAGGAGGACCTTCCCAGGCACTCACCCCAGGAGGTCCTGTCTCCCAGCCCCTCCCCGGCCCCCCAGGACAGAGTTCCTAGTGTGCAAAGTGCTGGGGACGCTAGTGAGGCTTCCTGGAAGAGGTGGCATTTGAGCCGCGTCAGGAAGCCTGCAGAGGAGTTCTCCAGCTGGAGAAGTAAAGATTCCGATTCCTGTAACTATTTCTGACAAGACAGCAGATAAGGCAAGAAAGGCCTTAGGTATATAATAAGCCTCAGGGAGTGTCCTATATGCGTGTGAGTATGCGGTACACGCACACATATCCACACGCGTGCACGTGGGCATACACACACACGACGGCCACAGTCCTCTGCGCTGGCCCTGACCGGCTCCCTCTTCTCCGCAACCTAGCAGAGACTGCGCCGTTCACACAGTGCAGCACGCTGATGTCACTGCTTTCTTCCCAATTAACTCTTGTGCCTGAAGCCAAGAATACGATGTTTTTAAGCCCCAGAGGAAGAATCCTGAGATGGTGACCGCCTGAGAGCGAGAGGCAGAGAGCTTCCGCGGAGGATGAGATGCACACATGATTACGGCGTCTCCCCGCGGCCCTGTGCCTCCCGGTGCAGCTAATGAGCCTTTCTGGACGCTGACGCTGATCTCCAGTGAGCCCTGATCCCGGGATGCACCTCAGATAATTGCAGCAGAGCACAGGACCCAGAATGGGCAATATCTGGCCTCAGAAGAAATGCTTCTCTGGCCTCTGCGAGGACATGCTCCCGGGCAGGCAGGCTGGCCCAGAGCCATGAGAGCTGCTCCTGGCACATTCAGGGTTCAAGGCTCAGAAAAGAAGTGGCCTCACGCTCCATGGTGGGGGCCGCGGGGGCCGGTGGGAGGAGCCCTTCCGTTTGCCGTTTGTTCTTCCTGACACTCCCCTTCCTCCACACGCGTGCGCACGCACCCCCCCCCCCCCCCACACACACACGCATGGACTTTTTTCATTTTTATTACCATTTTTTGGACAAGGCGTTTGACAAACGGCTGCTCCCCGGCCCGGTGGCTCACGATAATGGTGTAGTTACGGAGCTCCCGGTGAACGTCGCTGTGGGCGCCGCTTCGGGCGAAACGGGGAACGAAGCAGGGATGCTCGTGTAATTGGGGGAGACGGGCCCGGGGGAGGGCTCTGGCCCTGGAACGCGCACGTCTCGTGACCCTCGTGATCGGGGCTGGGCTCAGGCTCCCCGCGTCCCGAGTGGAATTCCGGAGCGTTTTGTCTGACCACGTGGAAGGCCAGGGCCTGCCCGGTGGCCTGTTTTCACTTCTCCATGAGATGCAGCTCCACACGCTCAGGAAGACCCGCCGCGAGGTCAGGCAGCGAGCCTGGAAGTGACGAGTCCTGCCCGCCCTTGGGCGTGGCTCAGCCCCCGCGGGGAGTCACGTTTGATGAAGGAGGGCCCTCGGGGACCAAGGGTGACGAGGCCCCTCCAGGAAGGCAGGACAGAGCTCTGCTGCCAGCTGGGTGGTGCAGGGTGTGGTTAATGTGCAGACTCTGTCACACGCGCACGCGCACGCGCACGCGCACGCGCACGCCCCTCTCCCACTCCCTCCTCCCTTTCCTCTGACACCTCCGTCCCAGGGAACAGTGAGAAGGGCGCCATCAGGACCTGTTTGTTACCTGGCAGGCTCTGCACACAGGATACAGGTTTTGCCCACGAATCCGACATCGTTGCACCACCTTGATGTGATCCCGGTACAGAGAGGGAGTTAGCACGTTACCCAAGTGCAAACGTGCCCCCAGCAGCGGTCAGTGCTGTGGAGATAAAGCGGGAAGTAGGGCCACGGTGAAGGCACTGGATCTGCCCGCTGGGACGCGGAGGCCCAGGAGGATGTGCTGTGGACCCGGACCCACCGCTTATAGGGAGGCGGAGTCTGGCCGTGATGGTCCCGCTGGCCCCGAGGACAGGTGGGCCCGTGATGCACCTGCACGCGCTGTTTGGCACACGGGCGCCAGAGCTGCCTGCGTGCAAGGTGGGAACAGCTGCCCTCCCAGCACCTGAGGGCCAGACCGAGATGGAAAGTGTCAAGAAAGCAGAGTGAAGCTTTGCGTGGCCCCCGTGGCTCAAAGTCCCGTCCAGTCGGTGTGCCGTTTACCCCACCCCACCCCCATCTCCATGTGGGCCGCCTGGATGGCGCCACACATCCAACCCGCAGACGAGGAAACAAGCCCCGGAAACTGAGCAGAAGAGACTAGGCAAATGGCGACCATCACAGTAAGGGCCGTTCTGCCTGCGAGTGCCCACATCCGGCAGCCTGCCAGGCGCCTGGCCTGCCGTCATTCTCTCAACAACCCTGTGAGGGGTGGGGACTACCACATCCCCGTCCTTCAGAAGAGAGGACTGAGGCACAGAGAGGCTGCGTTGCTCCCCTGGCATCACACAGCAGTGAAGGCCAGGGAGGCAGGACTGGTACCCAGGCCCACCTGGCTCCGGGCTTATCTTCGTGGCAACGTCTGAGGCTCTCTGCACAGCTAAAAAAGGGCCGCAAGTGTCCCGTCCTCGCTGTACACGGAGGGGTGTCTTCCCCTTTTAATTCTTCTGGGCTTGTGATGCTTAGTATTGACAAGGAGAGCAGGATGTGTCAGGAAATCGGCGGATTCACTGTCTCCTAATGTGGCTTCAGCCTCTCCACGGCCTCCCTCCACTCACATCGCACACGCATTTGCTGGTGTCCAGAGTTATTTCTGGAAGGGAAATGAATTTCTAATCTGACTCGAGTTAAGTGACTCCAGTGACCTTATTTGGAGACGCCGGTGGGAAAGGGGATGACGCCAGACGCCACCACCTCCAGCTTGGCCTCGGGGTCCCTGCTGTGATACCTAAGGGGGCGGGGGGGGCGTGGTGACCAGAAGTGATTTTTCTAACTGGCCCTCGGGAAGCTGGGCCGAGGGTCTGACAGGCAGCTTGAGGCAGGACAGAGAGGGGACGGAGCTGCGGGGCTGGCCGTGGCTGGTGGCGGTAATTTGTCCATTTCCTGGTCTGTTAACCTTTACAGTCTTGTTTTAACACCATCGCTGATTTAATCTGCCTTTGCCACGCGACCTGAGACGCAGAGGCTCAGCTGAATACACAAAGGTGATGGAAAGCAAACAGCCCTCAGCCGAGGGCCAAATGGGTTTTGAGTGTATACATCACGGAGGTGGAATTTTCCCCTGGCCCCGGGATGCACTGACTGAGATATTTTCCTTTTCAACATTTGTTTGCTTTTTTCCTTTTGTAAGAATGCTAAGTAACATCGTGACCTTCTGGAATGCAAAAAGATTTTCAAAAATCGAAAAGCTTTTTGATTCCATTTAAGAAGAAAAATGTCCTATTTTGAAAACACATTTGGTGTCCACACTCAGTACTTATGATTTTCTCGTGAATTACCTTTCTCATCGTCTTTTAAAAAAATGGACATAAACCTAACTAACATGGTCATGCAAAAAGGGGGAGATAACACACAAAATGGTTGGCAGCCATGAAATCCGCACTGACGTAACAAGATTAGTTAAAAACCGTGTGACTTTTTAAGGGAGTTTTCTGGCACAGGGACTCATGAAAGCCTCAGTGAGACCCGGAGGTGGGGAAGGACCAGAGCTCTCTTCACCTGGGCCAGGTCTCCCTTGAGACCCATCTAGCTCCTGGCTGAGTTTTCATTTGGGCCCCTCAAGGTGGCCCAGGGAGATTTTTATTAGGAATAAGAAAGGGTTTTCCTTGGTGGGGGGTTGGTGCTATGCATTCACCTCATGGCCAGTTTGGAGACCTGGCTCTGGCCCGAGTCTGACCTGCTAGGTCGGCCTCCCTCCCGACCACAGCACTCAATCGACACCTGCTCCTTCCTGCTTCCCTCCTGCTTTCCCATGTTCCGAGAACTCTCCACTTGTTAGGTTTCAAGCGTCACCGGTGTAAAGATGAGCCTGCCCCCGGCCCCAAGCCTCACCGTCTCCACCCCCGGAGTGGCTGCTGTGTCCTGGGCTGGAAGACGAGGGTTCTAGCCCTTCTGTGTGCAGCTCACTGTAACACAGATGCCCGGTCCAACACACACAATTTGGGGGAGGGCAGATTTATTTCTAAGCCGCACCGGTTGGCAGGGAGGTGTCTTGATCACGTCCAGAAAGTGCTAACAATAAATTTACCCAATGACTTCAGTCAAATGGGGAGTTGCAGCTGTCATTTTGAGAACAAAGAATGTCAATGGGTCCAGCAAGTGTCCTCCCCGCCAGCAGGCTGGCCTCCTGCTCGTCCAAATGGAGCAGCCATGAACCCCAGCAGGTGGTTGCCAGCGCCTAAAGCTGCAGCCTGGACTCGTCAGCACCCTGGACAGAGCTCCCCAGCCTGGAGCCCAGGGGTCTCCGTGGCTGGACCCTGACTGCCCATCCCCCCCTGCCCCGCCCCGGCATGTGGAGCTGCGGCCTGATTCTGGAGCGTTGTTCTTTGCCCTTTCTTCTCACAGTTTTGCTTTGTGATGTGAGAAGGTTCGACACGGCCCATTGCACATTTCCTCGCTTCCTCTTCTTTTATTCAAGGAGTTAGTTCCACAGACCTGCGTGCTGGGTGCTCACTCTTCAGTCACGGGTCCAACCACCTGCACTTACTCATCACTGCTGAGGGTGTCTGGAGGTATTTCCCAACGAAGCCGTCATGCGTTCATCCCAACAAGGGACAAGCATGACCTCCTGGGTCAGAGAGCAGATGTCCACGTTCCGTGCAGGACCGGGCCTGGCCGCCAGGGCCTGAGGCCACTGCTGCAACATTTGCTCTGCAGCAGCTGCCTGAAGACCTGTCCAGCAGGACCAGCTGCGCAGCCCCGTGCCTCAGGGCAGCACTGGACATCGAGAGCCTTGCCCAGTTCCTCCGTCTTTTGCTAAATCCCAGACCACTTTCCCCTCTCAGGCTTCAGGGCTACATGGACCCCTCAAGTGGTCAAGTGTCCAGGGCATGCCATCTTGAAATTAGTCTAATCAAGCCTATAAAGGGAGGATGTCTCATTCTGTCTTAATTATCACTTTAAGACCAAACACACGTGAATGTTCTTAAAGCTTCTTATTGCATTCTCTAGCACCTACTGACATGATTGCCGGAAGGACTTGGTTTTACGTGCTTTGAAATCACCTCTAGGGTTTTCTCCACTAAGAAACTTCTGCTTGGTGCCTGTATGTGGCTTTGCACTAAGCTCCTGACCTGGGAGATGTAAGCCCACCTCCACCCAGCGCCTTGAAGGTCTGAAGAGGGTGTTCTCTGTTTGTTTTATTTTGTTTGTTTTGCTTTTTACGTAGAGTACTTTTTGGCAGTGCTTTCCAAGTTGAAGCAGATGCAAAAAGAAGAGTTTGTTGGTGGCTCTACTTTAATGCAGCTGCAGAGGCGGGAAGGGGGCTGAAGGAGAAGAGATGGAGAGGGGAGCCCTCAAGTTCTTGTACCTGATACACAAAGGTCTCGTCCTGTAGAAACCGGATGCGAAATAAGCAAACCAGTGGCCACGCTTGGGTACCTCCTGTGTTCTCGAATCCGGTGGGCATAGGGGATCTCTTTTTGCTTTGATGAACATTTGTCTGATTCCACATCTTTTCACATACTTAGTTCCCATTTGACTTATGCCCCGTCTATGAATTCTCTACTTGTATCCTTTGCAATTTTAAAAATATATGTTGTTCCTGCCTTTTCCTTGTGGTTTTACAAAGGTTTCTTGGGTTTCATACACATTATTGATTTTACAAGGTGGAATGTCTCCAATATGGTACTCATGGGATGACTTTGTCAATTGTGGACGTTACTGAACGGAAGTCCTTCATTCTGATGCCGTGTTTAGCCTCTCAAGTCTCATTTAAAGAATCTCTCCCCACCCCCAAGTCACAAACTGTCCCCTCCTTTTTCCATTAATGTTACGGTTTTTTGTGTTGCACCAAGGTCTGTGACCTGCAAGGACTTGGCTTCTGCATTTGGTGTGAGGCAGGGGTTGCACACACATCTGTTTCCGGGCTCTCCTTTCTCTCCTTTCTCTCGTAGGTCTGTCTGGTCCTTGGCCATCTTGTCTTCTGTCTCATTTCTTCTGCAGAGAACTCAGCTCTCAGGAGCCTCTACCACTCTCTCTCTGTGTTGCGTGTGAAGCAGAAAACGACCTGGGAACAGCCCACCGCACCTCTAGGAGGGCAAGTAAAGGTGTGATCAGAGGTCCTGCTTGCCCAGAGCGACGGGCTTTTGGGCTACTGCTTCTCATGCACCTGCTTAGAGAATGTTCATCTGTTCTCCCAAGTGCTTCCTTGAAAAATACAGGGTTTTTCCTTCCCTCTCTCTCCCCCCACTGCTTTCTGTCTCCGTTTCACCCTCCCAGCCTCATTACCACAGACCCAGTCTTACCCCAGTGCTTCAAAAAGCTAACACACCTTTGGAGGGGTTTAGAAATCCGAGCCGGCTGCCCTCCAGGCAGAGTGAGCCCAAGGCTGTAACCCGAGTATCCAGAGCAGCTGCTCTTGAAGTGGTGGGGACCTCCGCCCCCCCATTACAGATCCCACCAGACACTTATTTGCATGTGTCAATCAGCAGGAGAACCTCAAGTGCAAGGTGGCGATGTTCTCACTCCTTCATATTTCCCCAGAAACATGCTTGCCTCCGAGTGAACATGCATTTCCTTTCATCACTTCCACACTGGTGTTAGTGAGAGTCACTTATATACTGTCCATCTCTGAGCAGAATCCAGGATGCGACACTAGAAAACCTGAAAAAAGGGGCTTCAAAAGAGAAATAAATCTAGTGAACTGGATACCTAAACCACCAGGGAAATCATTAATTCCAAGAGATTAAAAGGAGAGGGGCAGCTCGGCTAGGGAGTATCCAGCCGTGTGTGCCTTCGCCCCTCCTGCCTGAGTGTCTTGGGCTTCCTCGCGGACCGGTGTGTGCGGCCCGCCTGGAAGGGGGGTGGGGGGCGGGGGACGGGACGGGACTTGTTTGTCTCCCCACCGCAGTTGCTGGTGCTTGATTTTCCAGATGTGCTGCAGCTAAATATTTGCATGTTTGGGCTCCCTGTGATCGCTGAGCTGGCAAGTCTCCGATACAGCTGTCTCGCCCTGCAGAGGCAGGATGTGCAGGTCTTACTAAATGTATTTCTCGCCCCTGGAAGTCTTGGCATCTCCTAGTGATGGGAGTGCCTTTTGTTCCTCATAAGGAGCCATTCCCCATCCCCCTGAGTTTACACTTATGAGGAGACTTAGTGCCGGTCCCTGGAGAGCCTCAGAGGGGGCTGGTCACCAGAGAGACCAAGTGGTCAGAGGGTTGGGACTTTCAGCCCCACCTGCCAACCTCCAGGAGGGGCGGGGATGGGGCTGGAGGCTGAGCTCTATAAAAACTCCAGAGCCGTGAGATCCTAAGAGCTCCCCGGCTGTGTGGGAAGGCTGGGGAGCCCGGAGACCGTGTGGAAGGTCTGCCCGCACCCACACCTTGCCCTGTGCATCTCTTCCACGTGGCTGAGCCGGAGAGGTGTCCTTTATAATAAACCAGCGAATGTAAGTAAGCTGTTCTCCTGAGTTCTGAGCCATTCTAGGAAATTATTGAACCGGAGAAGGGGGTCATGGGAACCCCCGGTTGATCACCCCAGGTGGCAACCTGGGACTTGTAACTGTGTCTCAAGTGGGAACGGTCTCGTGGGACTGAGCCCTGAACCTGGGGGATCTGCGTTCGCTGCAGGTTACTAGTGTCCAATGGAATTGAGCGGTTGGACATCAGTTCTGTTGTTGGGGAACTGGTTGGTGCCAAAGCAAACACTCCAGAGGGCGTGAGCAAAACGCTACGGAAAAATTCAACCCTCTCGTTTTGGGAGGTGACCAGAGAGAGTGCCGGTTCCTCCCGTTGTCATGAGGCACTGTTCTCGCAGACCCCCAGGGATGGGCCACCTGCCCAGATCCCGCCCGATGCTCTCTCTCCCCTCCCTTCCCCACCCTCGCTGTGAGAGCTCCGCACCCCTGTGGTCTGTCTAGTGACAAGTTCAGTAAGAAAACGGCGACTTCTGCCCACCCAGAGAGTGCAGGAGCCGACGGGCACCCACCCCTCGCTGGAAGAGGCCCTTCGCTGTGTTGGAATTCCGTGTACTTGAAATGTATTCACATATTTTGCATGTTTTCGTAAGTGAGCAACTTCCCATGATGAAAAATACTTATAGTCAGTTAAACCTCAAAGTGCTCAAGTGCAGCTGATTTTATGAACCTTTAAGTCTCAGGCATTAATATTTCGTAAAGAAAAATAAGTTAATGAACGGCGGGTAGTTGGAAACTTACATGCTAAAGATACTGCCTGTATTGCTGATAATTCACAGTTTGGTGTTTTCTCTCTTCTCTTTGTAGTGTCTTAAGGAAAAAGTATGCATCTGGGCCCAGCCAGCTCTACATTTCCCAACAGACCTTGTAATTATTAATGTAGGGATTTGAGAGAGAGCAGAATTAACAATTTCTATAGAAGTCAGCATGTACGAAAATGAGGGCAACTGAACATTGCATTTCCAGACTTAGGATAATGGTGAGGGATAGTTCATCAAGTTGGGGAACTTCTTCTGCCACTATCATGGCTCCTCTCTTACCCGGCTGAGTCGGGGGCCGTCTCCTCTCCGAGATCCAGGAGCTCAGGCCCCGGGCATCTCCCATCGGGGAGGAGGGGAGGCATCTCAAGTTGGCCCCGTGGCTACGGCCCCACATGCATGGCTCTGTCACTCCCGTGAGGACTGATCCCCCAGAGAGGTGATGGAGGGGGGCAGCCGAAGGCCGAGTGCCCAAAAAAGGGGTGGGCTCTGTGGCCTGGGAGCCACGGAAGGTTTTGTGTGAAGGAATATCTCAGATGGAGCCCTGCTGTAGGAAGATGCAGGCATGGCACGGTGCTGAGGTAGGACTGCAGAGGGGCACAGAGCCCCTTGACTCCTGGCTTCCTGGGCACTTCCTCCATCTCTTCTGGGATGCCCAGTGGAAAGGGGACTGCAGCTGGTGACATCTCTAGCCCAAAAGTCAGGAGGAGCTGGGCAGGGAATCACAGCTGCTTTCAGTGCTTGTCTTCTTGGGCTTCCTGTGGCTGAATAAGCTCAGGGATGTGGGATCAGGAGGGCATCCTCGTGGGCGTGGATGTATAAAGCTTTGTGCCATGATAGCGTTAGAGAAGATGGATGGGTGGGCAGATGGATGGATGGATGGACGGACAGATAGGAAAGAAGGAAAGAGAGAAAGAAGGAAAAGGAAGCGGGGGAGGGAGGGAAGGAAGGAGAGAATGAAGGGAAGGGAAGGAAGGAAGGATGGAAGGAAGGGAGGGAGGGAGGAAGGAAGGGAAAAGAATGGATGGGTGATGAATGGATGGATAGATAGGAAAGGAAGAAAAGGAAGAAAGGAAAGGAAAAGATGGATGAGTAATGATATCTAGCAGGTGATACATAAATGATAGATGTAGATACAGACAGATAGATGATAGGTATGGTGGGTGGGCGGATGGATGGATAGATAGACAGATAGATAGATGTGCAAATATAGCTAGAAGAATATAGAGGTTGCCATTTGCCAACATGTTCCATCATTCATTAGCAAAGATGTTTAAATTATTTTAATTTTAGTCCATTTAATTGAAACCAACATCTTCCATTTCCCATTGGGCTGCCTGGAGAGAGATGTTTGTTATCTGTTTGCAGAGAGTGGCCTTATATGTTGTAATAGGTCAGATACAAAAGCGAAGCGTTTTGGGCACACCACCCCAGCAGTCACGGGAGCTACAAGCCCGTTTTCCCAGCCCTCTCCTAGTGAGAGGTCTTCCTCCAGGGAGCAAGGTTCAGCTTCCCTGTGTCTCTGGGTTTGTCCCAATTCAGTCTGGTCCCTGTCCGTCACATCTGCGGGTTTCTGGAGATTTCTCTGTTAAGTGTGTTTGTTTCCACGTGTTCAAGGGATCCTTAGCATCTGTTTCTGTTTTCCAGTCGCACTGTTAAGATTTGCTCTCGTGCATTTCTTACTATGGCATCGCCAACATTTCTTCAGTCAAAGGTCAGCGTTGGGAACTGAGGTTTCTATAGAAAACGCAGCCTCGGGTAGAGTCTGAATGTAAGAAAAGAGCCCTCGAATGGACCACAAGCCCAGACTGGGGCGCTGGCTCCCCGGGGCTGCCTGTTGCCCCTCGGCACAGAATGCGGCTGCCGGGTGTGTCTGCCGTCCTTGACTCCTCCTCAGACAGCAGTCCATCTCCTCTGCTGACAGAGAACATGCCGTGAATGAAAGTTCATTAGTCTGTGGAAACATTACAGTTAATTGCAAAGCTAGCCCCCAGAATTGTCAAGTTCGTACTTCCATCTGTGCCTGAATGCAGTAAGAAAGAATTATTTTGGACAGGTTAATTTGCCTAAAATACCATGCAGTCAGTCAGAGTAACAAAGTTGTTGACGCCTGCATCTGTCAAACAGAGCTTTCATCACTGCTGTCCTCTGGCTGCACAAGTTGGCAGAAATACAGCGAACAAGAGTGGCGGCTGCACAGGGAAATGTTATTCCAACGTGAAACACCCAGCAGCTGGGGGTTGTGCTGGTGAGGATGGTTTACAGTTCAGGGTCCTTTTTGGAAGTAGTATGTAATCATTGAGATAGAAGGTGGCTTTAATATGTAATTCGGATTGCTGGTATTATTTACATGTGTTAATTTTCTAGTTTACTTAATTTGCCAGGGGTGAAAACCCTCTTTGAAATGAAGTATGTGTGCTTCTGTCTCAAGATCCCTAACACACATAGGTGTTTAATTTAAAAATAAAAATAGATTACGTGCGTACACTATAATTATTAAAGCAGGCTCCCTGTCAAAGCCCGGCCACATAGGAAAGCGTGCTCTGCAGGTGGTGGGCAGCCGGCGTTAATTTGTGGTGATCAATGAGTCATCTCACAATTGGGTCCTGCCCTCTCCGGGAAGGACCAGCCCTCGAGGACTTGCAGCAGGAGAGGCGGGAAAAGGAAAAGTTTCACTGTGATGCTCTGTGTCCGTAATTTCATGCAGGAGAGCTGGGAAGAAGTGACAGATGGGTTTGTGCTGTCTCAGTCCTGCTGACTGTAACAAATTCCACAGATGGGCAGGTGAACAGCAGCACTGATTTCTCACAGTCTGGCGGCTGGAAGCCCAAGGTCAGGGTGCTGGCGGATTGGGTTCCTGGTGAGGACTCTCTTCCTGGCTTCTCGCTGTGTCCTTGTGGGGCAGGGGAAGAGAGAGGAAGGAAGCTTCCTCGTGTCTCTTCTAATGAGGGCACTAATCCCATTGTAGGGACTCCACCCTTGTGACCTAATCACCCCCCGAAGACTCCACCTCCAAACACCATCACACTGGGGGTTGGACTCTCAGCTCATGAGTTGGGGGAACACATGCTCAGTCCATAATATGCTGCATTTAACATGATGCTACATTCTCTCAGCCCATGTGTCATAGAGGAAATACACTTACATCAGCCACCTTAAGTTATCACCAAAAGTGTGTCCAGACATCGCCATTTGTCCCCTGGGTGGGGGCAGAATCACCCCCGGTCGGGAATCTTTGCATTCGAGTTAGAAGTGATGGGAGATGGGGAGCAGGCTGCAGGGGTGAGGAGCTAAGCACGTCTGGGGTTCCGTGAGGGGCCAGGTCATGAGGACTGGAGGCCATCCATCACTTGGAAGCTACTTGGGACAGTGGGATAAACATGAGCTTTCAGTGTAGACCATGATAAATTATCTAATGTCATTACACCAACTGGGGAGGCATGCCTTTGAGGCAAACTGATATTTAAAATAATGACATAGACATTTGGGTTGAGTGGGGACACAGGAGAGGTAGGGTCAGCTGAGAGCTTGGACTTGAGAGTGGAATAGACCTGGGTTCACATTCCAACCCAGCCTCGGGCCAGCTGGTGGCCAGGAGATTATTGAATGTATTTCGGAGACCCAGTTTCCCCACCTGTAAAATCAGCTGGGTTGATGTGAGGATTAAATGGGATCGTGTCTCTCTGGGGCTCCCACAGTGCCTGAAGGTGGTGGAGTGTTGAGGACATCTTATCATTAGCAGACATCTTGTCCTCTTGTACTTGGGACAGGGGACCTTCCTGGGAGAACCCTGGGGATTTATCTTTCTCCACACCAGCCTGGGACCCCTTCTCAACTCCCTTTTAGAACAAATATTGAAGGTGCTAATTCCATATGTGTCTTCTTTATGTAGGTCCCACCTTTTGTCCAAGCGTTTAGGAATACCACTACAATAGAAATGATTTCAAGAACAAGTTGAACACCTAAAAAAGCATAATTGCTTTTAATTAAACCATAGAAAGAGCCCAACAGGCTAATTGAGAGCCATATCCAACGGCCACGTTGTCTGTTCTGTACATTAGCATCATTTGTTGAAAGTGTGTCACAGCTGATCTTTAGGGAGGTTCTGACCTGTCACCATGGAGCCCTGGGGACCAGCCATCAACAGGAAAAGCTGTTTTAGCAAGTCATAGAGTGTAAAGTATTTTTGCGAACAAAATAAAATTTACTTAGAATCTAAACAGGAAACACAGAGAGACCACTGTCTTTGGAGACTCCGACTCTGGCGGGATATACACCCCAGTACAGCCCTTAGAGTAAACAGGCAAAGGCGCTAGAATCAGACGGCTTAGGTTAAAATCTGGGCCATGTCCTCACTCTGGGTTTTGGGGAAAGTAGCTTATTCTTTCTGCTGTTGCATTTCCTCTTCTGTAAATTGAGGGTGATCATAGTTCCTATCTTGGAGGATCTTGGAAGGATGAAACAAGATGCCCCAAGTGCCCAGTAAACGTTCCACGAAGCCATCCTTCCGGGCCAGAGGACAAGTGGCTGTCCTCATCATGGTGATTTCACCTCAGGAAAGGTCCCATCCCCATGCAGGGTCCAAACAAAGCACCACATTTATCCTTCTTTCCTAAAACTTGTCCCAAAAGCCATATCAAGGACTGTTGGACCTACAGTGTTCCATTGGCCAAGTCCCAGCATCAGTCAATGTTGACTTTGGGCTTCTTGGTCTTCAGATGCCGCCCTGGGAAGTAGACGTAGCCCACATTGGGGAACCTTGCACTCTCCCTTCCCAGCTTCCCAAGAAGGTGGTTGCAGACACAAGTGAGGGTGTCTGGAATTTGACTCCCTCAAATGGAATCCAAGGCCGGTGGGTGGATGGTGAGGCCAGACCCAGGGGTGAGAGGATGAGGACAAAGCAAAAGGAAAAGACAGTGTCAACTTCGAGGGACAAAAATACTGCCAGGAAGTTGCCCAGGGGGAGCAGTGGGGGCTTCTCTGGTGAGGAGAAAATGAAACAAAGAGCTAAGAGGCATGTTTGCAGAATGGGGAGGAGTGGGTGAGGCCTGGGTGCGAGGGAGCAGAGTGCCGGCTTCTTCCCAGGGCTGATCTGGGCGCCCTCAGCGCCGACCCAGGTGACCCCAGCCATGCCGGCTGTAGAACTGCAGCCGTGGAGGCTGAGAGAGGGTCGACCAGTTGGCCAGGGCCGCACAGTTAATGAGTTAAGCCCAGTTCCTTGTCATTGCAGGCTAGCTGTGAGGCTCCACCCGAGCAGGCGGTGCTTTTGTTTCTGAGTCGTGGGGCTGGGGTCTTCCTGGGCCCTCAAGATGCCTTTTGAGGTTAATGCATCATTGATGGGATGTGTAAGAATCTCCATGACAAGACCCACTAGGGCAGGACCAGCGGGGAGTGTGTCTCCCACGTGGTGCCCGGAGCCTCTGCAGGATTCTCCTGATGATGCCAGGGTCCCCTGAAGCACCCACACCAGGCGTGAGAACACGGGAAGAGCCATTTCTAACAAGTTTGTTTTTCTCTGGGTATTTAATTAGTATATTCATTCAACATTCAAATATTTAATGAGAGCTTTTTCCTCTTCCATAACATCAGAAATCTCTGACATTTGCTGAACCGACTTGGCATCTTTATTAAGGGTTTGTATTTGAGGCGTCCACAGTTTTGAGCAGCCTGTGTGGTAGTTTGTTCCAAAAAGATTGTGTGGGAGTGGGAAGCAGGGAAAACACGGGGCTATATTAGGGTCAGAAATAATAATCATCTACTTACCATGAGAAACGAACATCAGCAGATCAAGGGAAACAAATCTGAAAGCAGTGAAAGCAACATCATTTTAAAGAGGGAAAAAAACAGGGAATTTTGTTTGTTTTTCAGGGTTTGTGTTTATTTTTTAGGCTTGGCTGTCTACGCAGACACTCGGATGCTCGCAGCCTCCATGCTTAGAAAAGGCTGATGTTCTCACAGACTTCAGAGGGCCTCACCACGTGCTCGTCTCCTCAGCGCTGTGCTTGCCCTCGGGGCAGGGCAGTCTTGGTCTCATGGCCCCATTTATCAGATAAGGAAATCAGGGGACGGCTCCTGGGACGCTCAGCTTCCGCAGGCCCTGTCAGGGGTCCCCGTCCCGCCTCCTCATGCAGCGCAAAGGGGGTTTTCATCTCACTTTTGGGCCCCCCGCCCCGTGGCTCTCTGAGCCCTGGAGCAGCTGCCTTCCTTCAGGCACCTCTAGGACTCTCCCATGCCAGCCGCCACCTGCCCTCACTCCCAGGGGTCCGTGCGTCTCTCACATGTGCTGTTTCCTCTCCCTGGGACGCCCTGACCAAGGTCGGGTTGAAAATACCGACAGTTTCTGTGCTCGCTTCAGAGACAGGCACCACTCGTGTCACCCTTTTGCTCCCCGCCGGCCCTGCGCGTACAGAACCGGGCGCCTTCCCCGGACGGGCTCTCCTTGGTGACAGCCTTTGGGGACTGCTCATCGGCGTCTGGCTTGCCCACTGGCCTCCGGGGGCATCCGTTTATTTTTTAGTTCATCCATTTGCCCGTGTAACTCAGGCTTCATGAATTCATATTTTATTTGTATTCATTAAAGGCAGAGCATGGGCACGAGTGCTCCCACCAGGAGCCTGGTTGGTCTTCTGGGTACAGGAGAGAGATGCGTCCGTGGGCTGGCGGGGCCCCCAGTCCCACGGACCGTGCATCCAGCTTGGACGGGGGCGGGGCTGGTTGGAGAAGCTGCCCAGCTTCCCAGGCCTGGCACTGGGCTTTCACGTTCAAGTGTGAAAAGCACGGATGCAGCAGAGCAGTGAGAACACGGGATGGATGGGAGGATGGACGGATGGATGGATGGATTGCATCCAGACCCTCCTGGTGCAGCCGCACGACCACGTCCACGGATGGATGTGTGAGGTCAGGAGTGCACGACGGACCACACACCCCCTCTCACCTCCCTGGACGGCGGGATGGTGTCTCGGACTTTGTTCATCTCTCCATCATGGTTTCAGGCAGCGCACTGCATACAGTGGGGCTTCATAAATGCTTAATGAGTGAGCGCCGGCATGTGCTTCTCCACCAAGGCACCTGGCAAACGTGTTCGGGTTCTCTCTGCGGGCGCCTCTGCTCCTGACCCAGAAGTCAGGGTCTCAGCTGGGAGCCTGAAGCTTGACTGCAGATCCCGAGGGGCCTGCCTCGTTTGCAGCTACGCAGGAAACAGGAGCGAGGGGTTGAGGGGTAGTTGCCCTGCTTGTCACGGGACAACAGTGGCTGCCGGAGAGTGAGGAGCTCCCTGGCTGCCGGGGGCTGGAGTCAGGATGCTCTGGCACTCGGCGATGCCAGAAATGAAATAAAAAAAGATAATTCAGAGCCTGGGCTCCGGGGTCTCAGGATTAAATCCCCCAAGACGGAACAAGCTGTAATCAAAGGCATGGCGGGCCCTTATCTGTCCCCGATACGTGTCACCGCGGTGCTTGCAGTTGGCTTTAATTATTGATATTTCTTTTTAAGTTAAAGATGAATTTGAGACAGCTACGAACTTGGAAGGTTTATCTTCCAATTACAGGGAGACCTGTTGAAAATGATCACTGGAGGTGGCCGCGGGCTTCCCAGCCATTACCAGAGGTGGCTGAAGCCGTGGGGAAGAACTGGGGGCTGCGGCCCTCCCAAAAACTGCGGCACTGTCGACCCTGTGCCCTGCCTGCCTGGAGGTGCCGGGCACCGCGTGTGTCCCTGAGTCCCCTTCCTCATCGCAGCCAGACGGCCCAAGCCTCTCCAAGCTTCTCCGCTAGATGGTCTTGGGTCTTTACACAGGATTCTGCTTCTCTTATTGGACAGATGGATGCACCTTGTGGTGACCCCAGCATGGGAATCAGGGACACATGGACCCCTGGGATAGGGAGCTCTGTCTCATCCCAGTGTCCGCCTCTCCCTGGGCTCCAAGGCGGGTGACAGGCTCTGGGAGAGCTCCTGGTGCCCATGGAGGCCTGGAAGGAGGCAGCCTCAGCCCAGGACATCCTGCAGAGTGAGCTCGGAGGGCAAATTCACCCCAGATCCTTGAGACCCCAGCCACCATCCCCAGGCTTTCTCACCAGCCCAGCTAGGCTCGGCTGCAGTCCCACCTCATCCTCCCATCCTCCCATCCTCCCATCATCCCAGCCACCCACCACCCATCTACCCATCCATCCGTCCATCCATCCATCCATCCGTCCATCCATCCACCCATCCTCCCAACCATCCATCCGTCCATCCATCCATCAGTCCATCCATCCATCCACCCATCCACCCATCCACCCATCCATCCACCCATCCTCCCATCCATCCACCCATCCATCCATCCATCCTCCCATCCATCCATCCATCCTCCCAGCCAGCCATCCATCCATCCATCCTGGTCCCAGTTGCCCAGAAAGGAGATGCTGTGGGTCTCCATTGTCGTCCCCAGTGAGGCTCGACCCCGAGGGAAGCAGCTTTGGAATTCTGGAGGTCGGAACACAAGAAGGAGGTTTCTTCGGTGGCTCCCCAGCTTCACACGCACCCAAAACCCCCCTTCTCCTGAGCACTGGCATTGAGGGTACCATCCTTCTGGCTCCCGCACTTCCAGACACCCCCCCATACCCCCAAAGCTTACCCGGCTGTGGCCTACCTCATAGACCTCAGGGCTGGTGGCTGGACAAAGAGAGGCCTCAAAGCTGCCACAGAGGGGTCTGCTTCTCTGCTTGGAGGTGGCGGGGGCTTTGGGAGTTCTGCCAGGGACAGGGGAGGGCCTTCTCCTGAGCCCGGAAGCCATGCCCTGTGACAGCCGTGCATAGCCAGCCCTCCCGGGCACAGACAGCAAGGCCTGCTGCTCTGCTCGTCAGAGCTGGCTTCTGCCCCGGGACTGAATCTGGGTGTCACTCTGTTATTTTTCTCTCATCTCATTTCCAGTATAAAGAGCTGGCTGCCCCTCGTTCGGACCCTCGTGCTAACGGCCACTGGAGACCTCCGTGGGCATGTGCCCTCTGCCCGCACACTAGGAGAGGGCTCCTGGAGACCCTGGAATGGAATGTGGGGGAATCAAAACCTTTGTCAGAAGGCAAAAAGTCGATTTCTATTTAATCTAGGAGACCTTGGCTCAAATCATTAAAAATTAGAAAGAGAAAAAGTTTATTTTTTAGAGAGAGACTTGCTAGGGCTCTTATTACATTAATAAGTCAAGTGTGGTTTTTAAACTGGGATTTTTGCTTGAATAATTAGTTTTCTCATTTACCAACTGAAATGGAATCTCCATCTCTGTTGAGTTCCTTAGTCTCCTGTGTGGGGCCCTGTCGGCTCCTGATCATCTGAACATGATTTTTGTGTCTTTCCCCCTGGAGCCCTTTTCGCCACTTTTCACACGGCTTTCAGCCCTAGCTGCAGCCCAGGCTGGAAGGCAGGGGTGGTGGTCACTGGTGCCCACCCACTGCCACCCTCCGTCCCCCTTCACCACCTCCCCAGGCCCCAACCTCCCGACTTTGAGCCCACCCGTGACCCCTCCCAAGACATCTGAGACCCTCAGTCACTGGACGTGTTGGGGGCCAACAGTCTGGACTCAAGAGTGTGACAAGTCAGATGCCCAGGAAGATTTGTCCAGGCTTTGCTAGAAGAGTCTGTGACTGGAGTCCGGGTGGAAGGGGTGTTAGCCCTGGGGCAGGGACGGGATCCCAGCCGCACCCCTGCCAGCCCGCTGACCTTCCCTGGGTGACCCCTGCACAACCTGGAGGGGCTAGTTTAGCTGACCCTCCAGTTCTGAGCAACCCATGGTTGCAGGGAGAGCCCTGGACGCTTGTCCGCTGCAGACTCCTAGATCCACCCTGGAGACGGGGATCCAGTGAGTCTCCCTGTGGCTTTGGGGTTCTGTTTGTTTTCTGGCTTGTTTTGCTTTTGTTTGTTTTTCTTTTAATGCTTTTCTAACTTTTTATTTTTAAGTGGTTGTAGATTAGTAGAAAGTTGCAGGGATAGTACAGAGACGCCCGTGCACCCCTCCCCCAGCCTCCCCCAGTGGCTGCACCCTCCGCAGCCATGGTGCAGAATCACAACCCGGAAACTGACCCAGTTCTCTGCCATTTATCACACGTGTAGATTCACGCAGCCCCACGGCAATCAGACACAGAGCTGTAGCAGGGCCACAGCGACCTTCCTCTTACTGCCCTAGAGTCACACCCAGCGAGGCTGTGGGCCACTCACTTCCCACCCGATCTCCTCCCAGAGCACCTGCGAGCCTCGGCCTCTGGGGTGCACACGCACCTCACTACCTGCTCGACCCTGAAGCTGTAGTTCTTCATAGTAACCGGGAACCATCCTCTCTCACTGGCCTGTGTTGAGTTTTCTGTTAATTCGCCTTCTTCCTTTCCTCTTTTTCATTTTATTTTTCTTCTATGTACTTTCCTCACGTCTTAACAAGCATCTAAACTTTATAAAATATTAGCTTTGCTCTCCTTCAGGATAGAGCATCTTTGTCATTAGAAGAAAAGTGACATAAAAATAAATAGCATGTTGACTATATTTGAATTGTTGCTAAACAAGATTGTCCCGCGCTGGGAGATATTGAATCTACTTTGGGGGAGTAATCGATTACAAATTATAGGTTGTAAAGCCCAGGAGATGTCTCCTGAGCACACAATTTAATTCTTTGTTTCTCTGATGCTCTGAATTGCCCACCATTCCCTTCACAGCCTCTGAATCCCCTGAAATGTGTACATAACGAGATATAGAATCACATTTTCAGGCTGATTTTGGTTAGGTTTGGTTTTCCCCTATTTGAATTATGATCATTTTTCCCTTAGACCTGGTCTCTCTCGGTTGGCACACTCCCCTCCTGGCCCCTGGACTCAGGATCTCACTAAGAATCACAACTGTGACTCAGCCCTTTCCTCGCTCTCGTGTCACCTGCCCTCTCTCAAACTGATGTTCTTAAGTGGCTTCGTCTGAGGCTCACCTTTGAAATGGACCAGGTTGCTTTGCATAACTCTGAACGCTTTGTAAGATTCATTCTCTAATTTAAGTCCTTGTGTAAGTTCTCAGTGCCACGGGGCACCTGAAAACCCTGGTGGCCCATAGAATAGATCGTTTCTCTGGCCGTTGTCAGCCATAGGCCGCCAGTGGGGGTGACGGATGCTCTGGGCTTTGGGCCACAGCCTCCGCTCCATCCTCCGCTCACCATGGAGACGTGCTCCTGCCCCAGCCTGGCGCCCGGACCGACTTGGTGATAAGGAGAGCCCGTTGCTGCCGACTTGACTGGCTCCGTGAACGTGCAGCCACTGATCTCTCGAGTAAACTCTGACAGCTGACCATTCAGCTTACCACAGGCTGGGCTTGTGAAGAGAGAGTTCTGGAACGTTTTCCATCCTTTGAGAGCCAGCTTCCCCCTTCCTCCCTCTCCCAGCTGCAGTAGCGTGTGTTGGTTTTTCCTAGCCTCCTCCTCTCCCTGTATGGTGGTTGTATTAGCTAACATTTGAGTCATGTCTTCAAGACATATGGTCCAGTGCAGGACACCCACCCCCAAAGAGGCTTCACTCAGGATGCTGGCACACGGAGGCCTGACCTCAGATTGGTCTGGTGGTGACAAGATTCTGGATGCTTCCAGAAGAGGGCTCACTGCACCCTGGCTGGGGGTGGGGTGTGTCTGGCTTCTTGGTAAGTGGATTGGAAGCCAGATGACAGGGCAGGAGGCATGTAGGGTGAGTATGCTTAGGTGACCCAGACCTTTCAGGAGGAGGGCAGAGCTACAGGAGGAACCCTGGTTGGAGGTGTTGTATGTCTCAATCATTGATGGCCTCAAAGGTCCTCCCATGGAACTTGGAGAGAGACAGTGAACATAGATGGATGGATGGGTGGATGGATGGGTGGGTGGATGGATGGATGATGGTTGGGTGGATGGATGGATGGTTGGGTGCATGGTTGGAGGGATGATGAATGAATGATGAATGGATGATGGAGGAAGGTGAGGGTGAGGTCAGACAAGGTCCCTGCTCTCATGGAGCTCGTAGTCTAGTGGAGAGAGACAGTGAACATAGGGATGGATGGATGGATGGGTGGCTAGATGGATGGATGGATGATGGATGGATAAAGGTGAAGAAGTGGGGTCAGGGGCTTGAGGCTATTGGGGGAGTTGCAGGACAGCTGAAGATATGGGAAGAGAACAGCATCCACTCTGGATGAATAGGAGGGGCAAGCAGCAATACGGGCAGACCCCACATATAAGGTTTGATCTATGGACCTCCTGCCCCAAACAGACCCTCCTCCTGATCTCACAGCACCCAGCACCGTGCTGAGTATTTACTCCTCACTGCTCTCTGGAAATGATGGTTGAATGAATGAGTCATAAAGGGGCTTTCTAAGGAGAGTGTGTCCTGATAAACAGGAAGCCCTGTGCTCTGTAGAGCATCCTGATGGATTGGAATATGGCAAGTTGGTCTTAGAAGCAAAGGAGAACTACTGGTGTCCTCAAAGAGATGGAAGTTGTCTTAAACTCTGGAGGTACATTTGGGAGGGAAGTAATGATGGGGAAATAGGATATAGGAGAGCTGGGTAGAGGCGTCCGGGGGTGACGTGAGGTTGTGTGGAGACCAACAGGGAGAGAAGGGCTCCCATGGTGTTGGCTGGAGGACCCGGTGGAGCAGAGATGCCTCACATTCGGTTGAAGCCACACTGGGTTCAGACTCCCCTGTCTTCCTTCTCTGCCCATCTTGAGTTCAGTGCTTCCAGAAAGGATTGGTTTAGGGGTTTGCTTTGACATTTGGAAAGTTGCAGTGCAGAACAGAGGTACTCTGTGTGGGTGTGGAAGCAGAGGGGACCCTGAAAACTGCACCTCCCTAAAAATTCCCAAAGGTCTCAGGGAAGCTTTGGGCCTCCACACAGTGTTTGATGGGGGATTGGAGCCAATTCAGGTCCCAGCAGACGGGATGATAAAAATAATAAGCATCGCATGGTGTCCTCACAGGAGTGATGTGAACTACCTCGTGTAGAGCACAGAAGTGACATGTAAGGACGTCACCAAGTGTGGCTGCTGGTGGAGTGAATGAACGCATGAATGAATGAATGAATGAGGAAGACCACCCACCTAGATCACGTTTCTGTGCAGGACAGGTGATGTTCTACAGTATTTGGCAACCGTTCTGCAGCTCGTGCAAGGCGATGAATTGGAAATGCGAGAGGGGCATGAATTTATAATGTGGGTACCTTCCCCTACTTCAGTGGTGGTACTCAGTACAATTATGGTCTCTGCTGTTAAGCGCCCACAGATCACACGGGCTTCCCAGAGCTCTCTCTACATCATCTTCCCCGCAAGGGGGCAAGCGTCGGACCGACTACCACCTCCCTCAGCCAACGCGGCAATCTAGCCTGGCAAGTACCACGGAATTGATTCCTTCCTCCAATTGTGTCAGATTGCTGCCCTGCCATTTCCTTTGTGTGCTCGCTAACTGTCCGATGTTCACAGTTCCCAACCTGACATAAAACCATCGACGATATTAATTTAAGCACATGACCTCTTCAAAGACATGATAAAGACGTCGGGCAGTGGGTCATCTTGATTAAAACTGGAGTTTAACATGATGGTTGGGAGTCAAGTATAAATCGAGCTTGTGCTTGTCCAAAATGGGCCATAACGCTGCAAAATTCTAAAGGGAAAGGGATCGTTTTCCTTAAAGATCCATCTTGGTCTCCTCTGGCAATTTGTATTCTTAATGCGGAGCCGAAGGCGTGAGCTTCTCAGGAGCTCTTGGAGCGGCGAGCAGCATCTTTATTTCTTGGTGGACCGGAGGTTAGCTGGCCAATTATTTTATGTCCTTTTTTATATTAAGAATACCACTGTGAACAGAAAACAGTCTGGTTATCTGGGCATGAAAATGCCCATCTTTGTCATCTTGGAGCCGTTCTGTCAGATGCTGAACCCAAACGCAGTTCTGTCTTGTCATAATTGCCTTCTGTTCGGTTTTGCAGTAATTACTTTCTCATAGGAGCTTTTGCTGTTTTATCTTCATGGATGGTTCACTTGGGAGAGCCGATGGGAGGAAGAAAGCCATAGATCTGGCGTCCCCGTGAAACTTTGCAGCTTTTGATGTTTAGTGTAGATTTTGATAGAAAATCCCAGAGAAAATAGCAAGATCTCTCTTTAGCTGGAGGAAGGCATGTACTCAAAATCGTTTACTTTTCTCGGTCTTTGTGACATCTGAACAGTACAGCCAGGCCAGCCTTCCTGCATGGAAAGATTTAAAGCCAGCTCGTCCGAGCACAGATAGTGATTTTAGATGTGTCTCTGCCACCAAGCTCACCACGACCCAAACGGCCCCGCTCTGGTCCCGGTTGCAAGGGGCCAGCCTCCAGAGGTGAAGGCAAGCCTGCACTGGGCAAATGCAAATACAGCTCAGAAGGCAGAGCGCAGT
The DNA here is from genome assembly GCF_028021215.1 of Eschrichtius robustus. Taxonomy (NCBI): domain Eukaryota; kingdom Metazoa; phylum Chordata; class Mammalia; order Artiodactyla; family Eschrichtiidae; genus Eschrichtius; species Eschrichtius robustus. The sequence goes on along the minus strand of NC_090839.1, from coordinate 2,273,025 downwards.
GAGCCAGATGGTTAGACCAGCCAGAGGGTAGACCAGCCGCCTGGCCCTGTGCTCGCTGCCAGGGCCAATGCCAAGCAAGGGCTGCCACTGTCCAGGATTGTCCGTGAGTTTAGACGCGTGTACAAGCCACCACCACCACCACCGTAATAAAGGTGAAAATAATCTCTAGAGGTGAGTCCCCGTCACACCCCGTGGGGAGGAGATAAGGGATGCTTCAAGGGGGAGAGGGATTTGAGACGGTTCTTTAAGAGTTGGCAGGAATTTGCTGGCAGCGTTATAGAAGAGCCTTGAATACATACGTGTTTTTCCTACTGATAGAAAATTCTGCTTTTATCACCCAGCAAACTCAGCAAAGATTAATTAAACATGAGACATTGATTAATGTTTGAAGAGTAATGGGAGTCTGGGCTATGCTGTTGGTCTGTCTCCCGGCGAATCTTGGCTCTGTGTATACTAACGACTCCTTAATACTGCATGTTTCAGCTCCGGGTTAGGGGAAAGGAGTGAGAATCCATGCTGGGCACCAGGCAAAGCAGCTGCTCAGAGAACATTCTGTGTGCATCTCTGTCTCCCTAGGGAGGCCAGCGGGCGGCCTTGTGTCTGCGCCCTGTGGCTTGCAGGTTGTACCAGGAGGCCCACGTCAGTGGGTGTTCGGTTCTGTGTTGCCTCCTGCTTGTGCCACGTGTTTGGGCCACTCTTCTTGCCTCGTTTTGTGCTGCCGAGGCTGGTGAAACGCTCTGGGCAGCCGGGATCGAGGAGGCCCTGGGGGGCAGGTCCTGCAGCGTCAAAAGGGGAGCGTGACGAGGAGGCAGCTTGACCAGGGGAAGGTTGCAACGTGCAGGGCCTCGCTGGGGCCTTCCACCGGTGGATCTGGGGGCGGTTTCAGACTTGTCCCCATTTCATGATTGGCGAGGAGCTTGATGAGATGACGAGGGTGGGGGATTCTTGCTAAACGCAGGCCAAGGAGTCAGATATGAAGGGTGGGGGGAGTCTCCGTAAACCAGCCCAGCCGGATTCTCTGACGGAACCCGACTCGGCAGGCCAAGGTCTAGGCCGGCTGGAAAAGAGGCCTCAGAGGACCCCAATGAAAAGTTGGTCAGAGCGGGAGCCCTGGCCCCGGGCACGTGTTTGAATCCTGAGAACAGACACCGTCATCAACCCCTGTAGATGTGGAGACCTGCACAGAGCCATTGGGGGTGGGGGAGTGAGGGTTCAGAGCTGGTGGTGGTGATCGCAGCACGCGTGCCTCCGCCGGCCCACCGTCCTGCTCCGTCTCCCCCCTGCGCCCTGGAAGTGCCGGTCCCAGATCTTAGCCATGAGTCACTTACTGAGCCCTCCTGCCCCAGATTGCATGAGAGGACTGTTGACCAAGGGGAGCCGGCCGGGCATGGCATGAGCTCCGGCAGGAGCAGGAAGGAGAGGTTTTCACCCAAGTAGGTTCAGCAGGTGGGGAGGCCCCGCCCAGACCCCGCTCAAAGCCGGGGATGCCCTACGTAGGGGCAGAAGGAACTGTGTTCCTCGCACCAGGCCTCTTCCCGCGGCCCTGGTTCCTTGCCGGTTCCTGAGATGCTCTGTGAACAGGCAGCCTCCCACCTTCCAGGAACAGCAGAGCTGACAAGCCAAGGTGAAAACCAACCTCCCCCGTCCTGTGAAGGCTCCAGCAAGCAGGCACTTTAAGCTGGATCCCAAAGACAAAAGCATTCAGGGAGGACCACTGGAGCTCGTACGTTCTGGAAGGGAATTCCGCCAGCCGGATTCCAGCTGCACGGTGGCCCCGAGGAGCCGCACGGCTCCTTTAACCTCCTCTGGCTTAGGGACAACCCCGCCCCTGACGAGAACGCCTTCAGAACAGCCGAGGATTTCCAAGTGGCATAAAAGAGTGCGCGGCAGAAAGCGAATGCTGACTACTTCCAAGTCAATAGACAGCGACCCGAGGCAGCCACCGGCTTCCTTAACTCCAGAGGGAGGGGGTGTCAGAGAGGAAGTGTCATGCATCAGAGCAGAGTGGAAGCGCTGAAGGTGACTTAACGGGTTGCCTTGTCATGAAGAAATCATGACGGTTCCACCAGCGATGGTCCCTGGGAAATTCTGCTTCAATGGTACCGAAGGGAAGGACAGCCGCTTGGTCCTCAAAGAGCCCCAAGTCCCAGGAAGGGCCCCATCCATGGGACACCCACACCCACGGCTGCTCCACCCCTCTGCAGCTCACATCACTGAGTTCATTCCCAGAGGCAGAGACGATTCTGGGAGCTCAGTGGGTGTGCCACTTCCAGGTGTGTCCCTGACCTTGGGAAACCCCAATCATATATCGCAGCCACATGCCAGCTTTGATGAGCCCCTTGACGGTATTCAATTAACATATTATTTTTAAAATATGAATAAACATAAATGAATAAAAAACAATGAATGAATTGATGCAGGCCCACTCGTCTTAAAGAAAACTCAATAAAAAATATATAAATTTATATTTACAATGGATACCTAGCAGGGTTTTTTTCTTTTTATTTGACAAATAGAGCCCTCCCTGTATTAGTCTGCTCAGGCTGCCATAAAAAAATTCCATGGACTGGGCAGCTTAGGCACAGAAATCCATTTCTCATCGTTTGGAGGCTGGGAAGTCTGAGGCCAGCGTGCCAACAAGGTGGGTTTCACGGTGAGGCCTCTCCTCCTGGCGGGTCAGCAGCCGCCATCCTGCTGTGTGCTCACGTGCCCTTTTTGAGCGCAGGGAGAGACGGAGAGAAACGGAGACAGCAAGAGCTCTGGCATCTCTTCCAATAAGGACACTAATCCCATAGGACCAGGGCCCTGTGACCCTTATGACCCCAATTAACCTTAATGACGTCCTTAGAGGCCCCATCTCCAAATGCTTTCACACTCAATTTACACCCAACATTTCTATCCCTTCAACCCAACTAGCTTCTTTGTTCCCTGGTATTCCGCTTTCTCTGTGTTCCCTACAATTTCTATGGTCAGTTGCTTATAATACTTGATCACATCTGCCATGTGGAACACTGGTTAAGAGTACAGACAGCCTGGTCTGGAACTCCAGCTCTGTCCCGCACAGCTTTGCTCTGTGACCTCGGGCCTGTTACTTAACCTCTCTGAGCAGCAGCTTCCTAATTTAAAATGATCTCTAACACTTCCTGGGTGCTTCACACTGTGGGGAACTGTTCTGATTGCTGTACGTGCATCATCTCACTACATCACCCCAAACCTGAACCAGAGGGTACTTCAATCACCACCCACATGCACACAGGAGGAACTGAGTCACTGAGAGGTTAGGTAACTTGCCCGAGGACCCACAGCCTGCAAGAGATGGAGCCATGACTCGATCCTGGGCTGTCTGACCCCAGAGCTGTGCTCAAAACCAGAGTCTGGCCTCTCTTTCAGAAAATAGAGGTAACAATGGTTCCTTCCTTGTAAGACCAACCTGAGGCTCAAATGTGATTGTCTGATTCTGTTCTGAAGGGACTGGCCTCGCCCCGTAGTATAGGGAGCGCGCTGCATGTTGTAACTGCCTGTAGGGATTATTCACAAACCATGCCATCGCTCCTACAGGGGTATAATTGTACCTCCTCCCTCTCCCACCCACCCCCTAGGGCTGTACACGTAGTGTTGTGTGCGCAGTGAGGAGGGGGCTCGTGAGGGATTCCGCCACCTAAAGCAGGGTCATTTTCCACCCGCTGCACCCCTGGTAACACACCCAGCTCCGAGGGTCACCCTCGGTCACCCTCCTGGACACTCCCCCCTCATCCCGAGCCCTGGCGTAGCCCCCTCTGCAGGGTGAATTGTTTATTTCAAATCCGCCGCGTCAGCAGAACGAGGGTTCTGAAAACATGACTCATGTGACTGTAAAACGTCAAGTCAGAGGGGGGATTTGCATAATAAAATGAAAACTGACAAATGCCAGAAATTCGAGCTCCGTGTCTTTTTACCTCAAAGTGATAAAGGCATTGAACTGGGGAAAGGCAGGTGCACACAGGCGGTCGGCATGTCGCAGGGGCAGCTCCAGGCACCACAGGGAGTCGGCCATGAGTTCCTCACCTGCCTGCTGTTCCCGGAGGGGCGTTTGCTCAGGACACATGGGCGATGTGGCCAGACCCCGTGGAAGTGGCCTCAGTGGACAGTGAAACGGTGGCCATCACCAGAGGCGGGAAAGCAAGGCAAGCCCTGCAGTGACGTCCCTGTCACTGGCTCGGCCACGTTAGTGCTCCCCGCACAGGGCTGCTGACCCCAGCCTGCAGAGCCCGTGCGGGTGGCAGCACAGGTGAGCCAGCAGGAAGCCCGCTGGCCGTGACACCAGACCACAGAGGTCGAGCACCCCCAATTAGAATGTGCTCACTGTGGCCTGGGCCCCCCCAGCTCCTGCTGCCCCCCACTGCCCGCCTCCCCTGCACCTTTGGTGGGGCACAGGCGGGCGGGGCGCAGGTGCAGAGCACCGGCCACCTTCCCCCCATCAGTTAACAGCGAGTGGCTCCTGCAGCACAAGAGAGATGGCACCTGTTTCACAGGCTCATTCCGCATCTGGGCCTTTCTGGTGGCCTGGAAGCTGGGGCGGGGGCACAGGTTTTCAGATGGGAGCCCCCTTCCCTCTCCAGGTACCTGGGAGGAAGGAGAGGGTCAGAGGGCTGGGAGCTGCCCGCAGCTGCTCATTGTCATGTGTAAGGACCCTCCTCCATGAGAGGTGAGGTCTGGGCGTGACGGGGCTGGGGTCCAGTCCCAGCTCAGCTGCTCTGCTCCAGTACGACCACCAGGCAGGCTGCCGTGGGAAGGAAGTGCTGGGAACGTGTGTTCCCCACCCCTTTCTCGGTCTCCTTTTTTTTAACATCTTTATTGGAGTATAATTGCTTTACAATGGTGTGTTAGTTTCTGCCGTATAACAAAGTGAATCAGCTTTACGTATACATATGTCCCCATATCCCCTCCCTCTTGCGTCTCCCTCCCACCCTCCCTATCCCACCCCTCTAGGTGGTCACAAACCACCGAGCTGATCTCCCTGTGCTATGCGGCTGCTTCCCACTAGCCATCTATTTTACGTTTGGTAGTGTATATATGTCCATGCCACTCTCTCACTTTGTCCCAGCTTACCCTTCCCCCTCCCCATATCCTCAAGTCCATTCTCTAGTAAGTCTGTGTCTTTATTCCCGTCTTGCCCCTAGGTTCCTCATGATCTTTTTTTTTTTTTTTTTCCTTAGATTCCATATATATGTGTTAGCATACGGTATTTGTTTTTCTCTTTCTGACTTACTTCACTCTGTAGGACAGACGCTAGGTCCATCCACCTCCCTACAAATAACTCAGTTTTGTTTCTTTTTATGACTGAGTAATATTCCATTGTATATATGTGCCACATCTTCTTTATCCATTTGGTGAGTATCTCATTCCCCTCCTACAATGAAACAGGGTGGGGCCAGGGGCAGAGGCGTGTAGCACGTGCAGAGGTAGTGGTTGGAGCACCTCCCTGGGCTCAAGTCAAACCAAGGTCAGAGTCTTAGTTCCTGCCTGTGTTGAAAGCATCATAATAGTAACAGTACCGGCTCTGGGAGAGGTGTGTTAACGCGCAAAGTGCTACAATCGCCGTATCAGGGTCCGCTCTTCATTGTATTACTGTTGAAAGGCATTTCAGGAAGGAGCTCACAGTGGCGCCTAGGGCCTGCCTCACTTCTAGGATGGCCCGAGTATAACTGTAGTCACAGCTGTGCTGACCCACCCCGGTTAAACCTCCCCTGCCATTGGGACCCGCCCTCCTCTGTTGCTGCGACCAGATCTGGACAAAGCCCACGGGACACAGGGCCTTCTACACTCAACCCCCGACCACTGGTGGGAGCCCAAGGTCAAGGGGAGAGGGCGGGAGGTGAGGTCAAAGACGTGGGCCAGGCTCGGCTCTGCTGGGACCTCACGGGCCAGCTCTGCAGCCTGTATCTTATCCTAAATCCTTTAGCTCTCTTTCTGGATTCTTTTTTTAAAAATATCTCCCTCTTGCATGCCACTTCGTTGATCTCATTTTTGAGATTCTAGAAGTTGTACATCCAGGTCACAGTTTATAAGTTGTCATAAAACTCCACTTCAGAAATGAAGAATTGACATTTTTGCCTGCAGTGGAGACAGGGAATCAAGGAACTTTGCATTAATTACAATACATTGCTTCCTGCAGGGAGAGGCTTGCAGGCTTGGCACCTGCCAGGAAAGGCTCAGGCTTCAGCTCCTGCTGGAGCAGCTGAACGGGGGCTCTGTATCAACGTGGGAAGATAGGATGTCTCAAAACTATAGGATGACTTGAAGGGAGCATCTGGGCTTGTGATTAGTTTGCAAGGAAAGCGGAGAAACCGTCTGCAGCCTCTGTGATCTCTTACTGCCAGGATATTCCCGGGGCCAGGGACTCACTCGGCAGTTACGTCCAGGGCTGTGACGCCTGGGAGGAGAATGTTTCAGGACTTTTGCTTAGACTGTCTCGCCCCCAGCTTGCTGAGAGATGGCCCGGCTGTGGAAGGGCACACAGCGCCCAGGGAGAGCTTCCTGGCTTTGTTGTCCTTGGTCCAACAGTGAAATTCACCGCAGAGGAAGTGGTTTCCCCCTGCCTGTGCTGCAGCGGCTGAGTCTCCCAAGGTTTATTTCCACACTTAAAGGTACTAATAACTACAGGCCTTTAGTGCAGCTAATTCAGGAATAAATATCCCAGCCCTGTCCTCCTAGGTGGCTTGTAGCATTCCTGGTATCCCAATCTCACGTGCCACCTCTTCTTGCCTTTTCCAATTTATTCTCCATGCAGCTGCCAGACCAGTCAATATTTTTGTAATAAAAATTAGATCAGTCACTGCTTTGCTTAGAATCCATCAATAGCTTTCCATCACATTTAGAGTAAAGTGGGCCCCAGGCTCTTCAGCATGACCCCCAGGCCCTCCGTGAGCTGGTGGCTGCACTCGAGCCTGTTTTCCCCCATGGTCACTGCGTCTCCGGTTTCCTTGAGCAGGCCAAGTGCTTCCTAACCTCAGAGTCAATGGCCCATTGCTACTGGAATGCCATTTCCCCTGCATTCCACCTGGCAAGCTCCTCTTCTCCCTTCAGGAAGGTCACCTCCTCCAAGAAGTCTGCCCTGACCACCTCAGTGTAAATTAGATCCTCTCCTGCCCCACCATGCACTATTCTCTCACAGCCCTGTCCTTTTCCCTCTGTGCGTTTTCCCATTCAATAATGTATACTTATCATTCACGATGAATCTCTTCACCAGACTGTAAGCTCCGTGAGAACCGAGACTGTGTTTTATTTACAGCTGAATTCCTATTGCTTAAGATGATGCCTCGCACATAGTCAGCAATCAGTATATACTTTTGAATGAATGCTGCGTTTGCTATCTACGATGTGACGTGTATTTATGGACTTGAGTATATATAAGAGTAGTATATGTCTATGTACTGGATATCTGGAAACATGGACAAATGCTGACTGACATTGTCATTAACTAGTTCATCTTAATATTATCCAGGAAGCTTTATTATTAAATATGTCATCCTTTTTCTCCCAAAAAATATTTCCTGAGCGTCTACTGTATGTCAGCCATTGTGCCAAGCAATGGGATGTAGTCTTGATAAGAGAGGCCAGTTAACAGCCGCATAGCACAGGGAGATCCGCTCGGTGCTTTGTGACCATCTAGAGGGGTAGGATGGGGAGGGTGAGAGGGAGACCCAGGAGGGAGGAGATATGGGGATATATGTATATGTATAGCTGATTCACTTTGTTATACAGCAGAAACTAACACACCATTGTAAAGCAATTACACTCCAATAAAGGTGTTAAAAAAATTTTTTTTTAACTAAAAGTAAAACATGAAAAAAAAACTATCCTTTAGCATCAACATATGATCATCCACATGCCGTGTTTATACTATATTTTAAAAAGTTTATTTCCATACTTAAAGGTAATAATAATTACAGGTCTTTAGTGCTGCTAAGTCAGAAATAAGTAGTATTTTGTTAATTTTTCCAAGAGCTAACAATTAACTTAGCCTCTCTCACTAGTGTGAAATTTATTTCATTTAGACATTAACGAGGCTTTTAGTCAACACATCCATCCACAGACTAGCTACATAATCATCTTCTTAAATGGCCCTCATATTTATTTCTACCCAGGACTAACATCAGACCTTTACTGAGGGAGGTTTTAAAACCAGTAACATTACGGAGAGGACATTTCAGTTCTCCTGTGGTGAGTGAGTTAGAATTGTGGTTTTCCATGGCAGTGACTTCTGACTGCATCTTCGTATTCAGGGAAAGACAGTTGCCTTTCAGTGGGCGTTTCCCAAACTCACGGGTGCTGAGTCTTGCTTGGGTCTCCCAAACCTGTGTGCAGAACACACAGCCTCCCAAGAACAGGTGGATGCATCTGTTACTGCACTGCTTTCCTTTTTGCAGCTTCCCTACCATGTCACCTATGACCAGCAACTTATCTTAACAGGATCCCTCAGTACAGTCAGCCCCTCACCTGGTCAGTGCATGAGTGTAGACTCAGACCTGGGCCAGAACTCTGGCTTCACCTCGTAAGGGCCCTGTGACCTGAGACAGGTTACCCCACTTCCCAGGTGAACTAAGGGTCATCTGGTCAACCCCGCTATAGGGGACTCCCACCAACCTCCTCTCCTCTAAGTTAGAGAATCCCCAATTATTTCTTTCATCTATGCTCATTTATTTTCCAATAATTCAATGATTTTAGTACCTCTCTCGGGCTTCTCTCTGTTTCCTTAGTCTTAAACACAACTGTAAAACAATGGTGTTCCTCTTTTAATTCACTGAGCTCTGAGATTGTGGATGGTAGCAGTTCAGAGCTTTGTGTGGTCCGGGAAGAGACCTCAGCTCTGGGGTGAGAGGCAGGTCCCTGTAGCTGTCCTGCTGCCCAGATGACGCTCAAGACGAGAGAGGAGACTCCCATGACAAGGGGTGATGGGTGCTGGCGGCAGAAGACAGCTACGGATCGTCCGCGTATTTACTGAGAGGGTGTCCTTGGTTAGGGCTGCAGCCTGTAATCATGGAAAAGAGAACAAGAGAACTGAATAATATGAGGTTTGAGTCAATGTCAACATTTTTTTTAATGTCACCATTTCTTTAACCTTTTTAAAGTACATAATAGACACTCATGGTAGAAAAAGTGAAAAATACGGAAAAAAAAAAAGAAAAATCATCCATAACCCAGTATCTATGCAAAACCACTTTTACATAGTTCCTTTTATGCATGCTCTTATTCGTATATATAAAAGGATATATATATATATTCCTTTGTATATATTTACATGTATATACGTTCATTTACTGCAGTGGGGTTGTACTCTCTATGATAAATAGCGAGGTGCTTGGTTCCTTAATAAACCATGTACAGCCATCCATGTTATAAATTTACATCATCATTTTATTTTGTTTGTTTGTTTGTTTTGTTGTGTTTTGGCAGCATGGGGTCTTCGTTGCCGTGTGTGGGCTTTCTCTAGTTGCAGCGAGCGGGGGCTACTCTTCGTTGTGGTGTGCAGGCTTCTCATTGCGGTGGCTTCTCTTGTTGCAGAGCACGGGCTCTAGGCACGCGGGCTTCAGTAGTTGTGGCACGCGGGCTCAGTAGTTGTGGCTTGTGGGCTCTAGGGCGCAGGCTCAGTAGTTGTGGTGCATGGACTTAGTTGCTCCGTGGCATGTGGGATCTTCCCGGACCAGGGATCGAACCCATGTCCCCTGCATTGGCAGGAGGATTCTTAACCACTGCGCCACCAGGGGAGTCCCTACATCGTCATTTTAAATGACTGGATTCAATATTATAGGGAAACTGTAATATGACCAGTCCTGTGTGACTGATGTTTATGTTAGTTCTAATTTTTCAATATTATAAATAATGTGATAATGTGATAATTATTTATATATTTATTTTACTTATTTATGTATTTATTATTTATATACTTCTTATTTATAATATTGAAAAATTAATGTTATCATTTTTGCATTTGTCTGTTATCTCCTTGGGATAAATTCTTAAAAATAGAATTATTAGGTCATAATGCATGAACATTTGTAGCATTTTTATTAGATACCATCATATTGTCCTTCAGGAAAAAAGTGGATTATATGCGTCCCCACTGTTAGTGTTTGAGAAAAGGCCACTCAAATCCATGGAATCTTGAAATTTAATTTTACCTGATTATTGTCCCCACGGTAATGCCTAGGACCTTAATTCATGGGGTGATTTTTCATTTGAAAACAAAAACACATTTTCATTTCCTGAACTTATTCCAAAGAAAGCTCAAGAATTTCATAGAAACTTTAATTGTTAATTAGTGCATTTGCATCGTGTGAAAAGAGATGTAGTCTGTTTTTTAAAATGGTCATATGCATAGTTATTTGATCTTTTCACCTTGCTCCTTTGTAATTTATTACAGTTTTATTTATTAGGTGTGTCTCAACCCATTGCTGAGGTTCGTTTGGCGTATATAACACTTACCAAACACGTTTACCAAAAAATGACATGAAACAGTTAATGAAATCAGGTAAAACAGTAAAATCAGGATATGAACTTTTATAGGGAGTGTGACCTCACCAATGAAAACCTTGACTAGAAAGGTCATCGAACCAGAGGACGGAACTCTAGGTGTTCTGGACAGACAGGGGGACCAGATCTGCCATGTGGGGCAGTGTCAGCCTGGTCTGGCCGACCCAGTGGTGTCTGCACAGATCTGCTCCCGGCCGCCCATGGGAACAGGCAACTGGGGTGGGAGGCAAGCGGGAACCAGCGGCTCAAAGAAGGACTTTTATTTTTATTCCATTTATTTAAGTTTTGCTCGTCGTCTTAATAAGAACGTTACATTTGTAACTGTATAAAACAGCGTGCATATATGTACGTATGTACTTACGTGCGTGTCAGCATAGGGAAGTGGTTGGGAGCAAACGGGGAAATACAGGCAAGGCTCCTTCCTGGTGGTAGGATTTTGGCTGTGATTTGTCTGCTTTATAATCACATGTGCCCTCCAGTTTCTTAACAGATATATTACTTCTTTAACAGAAGAAATGTATGTGTGATCATTCTTATGGTACACATGCACACACGTGCACACACACACGGCTCTTTCCTTTTGGCCTTTGGACGGTGAAATGGCACATGGGACCCAGTTCAAAGAAGTGTCCGTCGTCCCAGGCACTGCCTGGCCTCCCTGACCACAGGTGCATCCCCCGCTCTGGGAGGAGAGGCCACTTCCCGCTGGGCCCAGCTTCAGCAGAAGGTCTTAGCCAAGCAGGTCATCACATTCTTGGTCATGGGTGGTTTGTGCATTCCATTAGCAAGTCGGCTCTGAAAGCAGGTTTGTTTGCTCGCCTCCTCATTTGTTCATTCCTTCGCTCAGGTGCCTGGCTCTCTTCTAGGCACTGGGGCACCACAGGGGACAGCCAGCCCAGGTCCCTGGGGTCCCCTCGCGCGGTCCCCGGCACAGCCCAGGTGGACGCAGGCGGTTGATAAGAGCAACCGGGCGCTGAGGACGCATCAGCCTGGACCAGGCACAGCTTTGAAATGACCCTGTTGCAAATGTGTAGAGCCTGGAAGGTGTGGCATTAGCCCTCATGATGGTCACAGGAGACGGGAAAGCAGCTCATGCGAGGGCTGGGGAGGCTGTAGGAATTGCCTCCAGAGTGAGGTCCTGCCTCGGTAGAGGGATGGGGCGCCCGCAGGCCGTCTGACCTGCTCCTGGCGGGGGTTTGCAGCTTTGGGGACGGGGTTGGGCCGGGCAGATGCGGAGACAGACCAGGGCTGGGGTCTGCATGTGCTGGCCCGGTTCTCCCACCTCGCTCTCCAAAGGGCCTTGGCGGGAGGATGTGGTGAGATAAGTGCGCCCTTAGCCACCAATTGCTGGCGCCCCTTGTTATTTCTGCCCAGAAACACTCAGCGGGGATGTGCCAGGCTCAGCTGATGATGGCTGAGTCCCGCGGAGGCCGCCACGGAGACGCCCCAGCATCTAGAACATTCTTGGACCAGAGCAGGGCCTGACAGATGTGTGAGTGAACCATGTGGCGTTTCAGGGACCAGTTGTCTGGCTGGGATCCTCCCGTGGGTGGCACGCCCCACGGCTGGGCCCGGTGGACACAGGTTTTTCTCTGTCCCACCCCATGAAAGGGTTTTGATGCATGAACATGCAAACCTAACTGCTAGCAAAACAAGGCCAGCCCTTCTCCATGCTCTGAATTAGGAAGAAGTAAGTTTGTCTCCCCAAACAGGCTTCTTCAGCAGAGTCTCAGACGGTAACTGGTGCACGTTTTCATGAGTGTATTTCTGAGTGATTTCCAGGGTTTGGGGGTTATAAAGATAAACCCACAGCGTGACTTTCAAAGCAGCTTACGAATGCCTATCTGATGCTATTCGTTTTATGCCCTTTTCTCTCGCCTGTCAAAAACCCTTCTAAAGTACCTCTGATGAGGCAGATAAGTTGTTTTCTAGTTTCCCAGGTTAGGAGAATGTAGGGCAGGGGTGTCTGTGACTTGTTCAAGGTCACAGTAAAGGGAAAAAATAAACCACGACTGTGGAGAGCTCCAGAAGAGCTTAGATGTCTAATCTCTGGGTGTGTGTGTTGAGGTTCTGTGTGTTGCTGGAGGGACGTCGATCAGAGGGTCTCAAAATGAAGATGTTTGCGGAATACTTAATAATATAAACACGGCATTCGCCTCATAGTGAAACGCGGCATGGCGTGGGATTTGTGGTAGACCAAAACCAACAGTGTTAAATCCCTGCAAGTGAAAGAACCCAAGCATTTAAGAACACACTGATATGCCCGCTTGTGGCGACACCAGGCGCGTGGCTATGGGCAGGATGCGTGGGAGGGAGTGGGGGTCACCCCTACCCACCCACGAGGTTCTGAGTCCGTAGGTCTGGGTGGGAGCAAAATTGTGCGTCTAACAATTCCCAGGGGCTGGTGGTCTTGCAGTCGCTTTGAGCACCACCGTCTTGATGAACAGTCACTCTGTTAGTTGCTGTGAATAATTGGTGAGACCAGTGTGTGGGGATGCTGCGAGCCCCGGGGCCCGGCCACAGGGGAGGACGGACTCTTGAACGCTATTGGATGAGACCCTGAAGACACCAGTCTTTAAAAGCTTGCAGCGAAGGGCGTGGCCACCTGCCTGCAGAGGGGCGTTTCCCTGCAGTCAGCCGAGCGTGTGGGGTGGATCAGTGCAGCCAACAGTCCTGGGGGCCCAGGGTGGGGGTCGGCTCTCTCGGTACAAAGCCCCGGGGACAGGGGTGGCCGCCGGGGGTGGAGCTTTTGGAGTCCACTGTTGGGGGACCTCCCGGAGAAGCTGGAAGCGGGGGAGGAGCAGGGAGCCAGCGCACCAGGTCACCTTGGGATCAGGAACAGCAGGGGAGCTGCAAGGAAGATCCCAAAGGAAGCCAGAGAAACAGCACCTTCCCGAGAGAGGAACAGGGATGAGTTACGGCGGCCATCTCCTCGGAAACCCTGGAGGGACACGTTTAAACTGTTGAACGATAAAACCCACCACCCTGGAATTCTGTATCCAGCAAAAGCGCCCTTCAAAAGTGAAGGAAAATAAAAGACTTTCTCAGGCAAACAAAAACGGGGGAATGTCTCTCACCAGTAAACCTGTCTCGCAAGAAATGTTCTAAGAAGTACTTCCAAGCGAAGGAAAATGGTGTATGGGTCAGACACTCAGATCAGAGAAGGAACAAATGAAGATAAAGTACCATCTTTTATTTTTCTCATTATGAATTTTATGAATTGACCTTATAGAAGACTTTATTCCAAATAATAATAGCAACGAGTCAGTCTTGCTTGCCTGGCGGAGTCTTTTGCAACCAGCTGCCAACAGTTAAAAATCTCCAGCAGCAACCGTCAGGGGGCCCGCTGTGAGGCCTGGCTGGTCTCCCAGCCTTCGGAGTCTGCGGGCCTGCCCCAGGCTGGTCGCCGGCAGGGTCCTCCATCCTTGTCTCCTCCAAATTGCCTCTGAGAGCAGATTCTAAACGTCTAAAAGTGAATTCTACAAGTTCCAGAAGTATTTTTCAGAAGACAGCAGCCCAAAAGAAGGCGTGGATGGAATGGAACAGAGGAGAGGGGGAGGGGGAGGGAGGCACGGAGGGCCAGGCCTGCCCTGATGCGGAGCGGCCCAGCTGGCCTGAGACTCTGGCCGCAGCCCGGGGAGAGCAGGAGGGAAGCCGGGCTGCCCCACACCTCCCGTGGTTCTCACCCACGGCCCACGTTCTCTCCCGCAGGGGCCAGCTCTCCAGGGCCCGGGCAGCTGGACGGGACAGGAAAGCCCCATCTCAGGAACCTTGGCCTTCGACTGGGTGTGTGGACGTCAACGAACCACCAGGCCTCAAGACCCGGAGGGAGAAAAGCATCACCACACAAACCTGAGTTCTGTGTCAGAGCCAAACGACGCCTCTTAGGAGGTCTTTAAATCCACCTGGCTTCTGATGAGTTTGTCTGATACCTTCATAAATGTCAGAGTTGGGTCTGGAAGGAAATTCTTTTTTGACAGCTGGAGAAAGGACCAGTGGTTGACACCACGTACATCACGGAGTGTGATGGCACACGGGTCCCCTCATCAACTTCATACTTGAAAAGGGTGTCAGGAGCCTTTTGTGTTTGTCGATCTCATAGCAAGTTGTCACAGAAACGTTGTAGCCACAAAACTAGTTCCTGCTTTGGGTCTGGACTGACCGTGTTTGAGTATCAGCCAGTGGTTCTCAGAACATTGATTTAGCTCTTACGATGAGGCCAGGCCTTCGGCTAGGCCCCGAGGGGTGGGTACACCTTACCTTCATTCCCATTTAGAAGATGTAATTTGTTTGATATTGTGCCGGAGTTTGTCTAAGATCAACTGTTATAGGAAACCAGGTGACCGGGACGTGGGACCTCTCTCTACTGTCCTTGTAACTTCCTGAAAATCTGTGATTATTCCAAAGTTAAAACTTTTTTTAAGGGATTTAATCTGTTAAACCCCAGGTGTGTTGGGCTGTCACATCCTACCTGCCTTCCCAAGCCAGGTTCTCCTGGGACTTACCCCCAAGAAGTCGCCTCTGTGAATGACCCCCCAGCACGCATGCACAGAACCCACTTCAGGGTCTCCCCGGTCCCCTGGGCTCCAGTCTTACCCTGTGCAGAGCTATGTCCATCTGCCCCTTCCCTGTGTCTCTTCTACCGTGAGCCCCATAGGGAGACCCCCCCCCCAGCCCCTTTCTACCCTTATCCCAAAGACCACCCTGGGCCTCAGTGGTCCATGCTGGCATGTGGTCATTGATCGAATCTGCAAACGTTGTCAGTGGCTGGGCTGGGGACAGATGTCTGGAGGGAGGGAAGGTCACCCCGTAGGGCCACATGGAGCAGAATTCTGCCCTGAGTGAGACGGGGGCAAATCGGGGACCACTTGAAGATAAGCGTGGCTCTTTTCCTCTGTAAAGCCCAAAAGACATCGGACTGAGGCTCCAGGCTGTGAACCACACCCAGAGGGGAGATGGGCTCTTACCGGGTGGCCGACCACCTGGTGCACTTAGCAAAGGTGCTCAGTACTGAGTACTTCGAGGTGCCTGAGTACTTCACAGGGGTGCTCAGTACTGAGTACTTCGGAGGCCTGGATACAGAGGTGCCCAGAATTCCCATCACCCCCTCCCTGCCAAGCCCACCCCTCCTGTGACTGCCCTCCCGCAGGGGGCTTGAGGCAGGTCCGGGAGGGGAGCCTGCATCGCCCTGGATGGATAACATACCAGCAGGCTCTGTGCAGGGTGCAGTGAGGGCATGAACGGAGAGGACCCCCAGGGCCCAGGGGCCATGGTGATGAATAACCCAGGTTCTC
This sequence comes from Eschrichtius robustus, assembly GCF_028021215.1. NCBI lineage: Eukaryota > Metazoa > Chordata > Mammalia > Artiodactyla > Eschrichtiidae > Eschrichtius > Eschrichtius robustus. Next base: position 2,257,219 of record NC_090839.1, on the reverse strand, counting down.
AGGGTCTATAAATAGCCCTCACCGCAAATAAGAGCACCGGCCTCCCGCCTGGGGCCACCTTTGATGTTTCTTTCAGGAGAATCCCTCTCAGTCCGGGGCCTGTTTCAGTTTGTTTCATTCCCCATGCTCTGCTGCCCAGTATCCCTGAAAAGCTGCTCATTATGGAACTTGAAAAAAAGTTACATCTTGAGCTGTCTGTCTTCGGTGTTCTTCCTGGAAAAATTGTTTCCTGGCCAGGCAGCCTCTGCCTCTCGGCTCCGGCGAGGCTGGGACCCCTGGGTCACTGGCGTGGGGCTGCCCGCCCCCCCCAACCCTGCTTCCTGGGAGTCATCAGAGGACGCAAGTGGTAGAACTTCCGACCTGCACAAGCACCAAATTAGGACTTTAATTACATATGACGTCAGACAGGGGCTCCTGAAGATGGAGCCCCGGCCACGCCAGGAATTAGCATTTGGAGGTGAAGTCCCCGTTCGCTGTCTTCCTGCTCTGCCAGGGCGGCCCTGGAATGCTAGCCACAGGCGGCAGAAAGAGGAACTAGGGCCAGGTTCCTGGGCACCTGGGCTGGCTGGGTCGGGACCCTCGGCCTTGTCGCCAGGCCACGAGGCACCGCGTGTGGCCTCCAGCCTCTTCCTACCGCCCTGGCCCCGTACAGGCGTTTGGGGAGCATCCCAAGGGGAGGAACTGTGAGGAACTCAAGAATGGCGGGACTTCTTCCGGGAAACCCCAGCTTGCCAGGATGCATGCTGCGCGCCTTGCTCTCCTGGGGGGGAGGTGGGGCAGTGGGGCACGAGGACCTGGGGCAGGCACGTGAAGTACAGGGGCACAGATGGAAGCGCCTTGAAAAGAAAGCGTTTGCTTTCTAATGCAAAGGCTCTTCCATCTGTTCTGACCACCTCAAGGAGAAAATGCCAGTTCTCAACAAATGTGTCTTTGATACCTGTAATCTCTTTCAAAGAGCAGGAAGAGACCTCGGGCACAGAACTTCAGCCAGGAAGTAACCATCACAGCCACACTAGTAACATAGCAATGACAGTGACAATACCAGGAACACTTACGTCCTTTAGCAGACACTGTGCTAAGCCCTTTGGGGACCAACCCGTTAGTTCACAAGACTCGGTGATGTGGGTTCTTTTATTACCTCCATTTCACAGGCGATGAAACTGAGACACAGAGAGGTTAAGCAACTTGTCCAAGGTCACACAGCAAAAAAATCTCCAGAGTGGAATTTCAGCCAGGCAGTCCAGCCCCGGAGCTCCTGTTTGTAACCATGGTGCACCCTGCCTCCGAGCACTGTCTGGCCAGAACATAGTAACTTTCCTTTATTGCTTACAATGGCCCGTTCTTTGTAGCAAGTGATATGATACTGGTTTTCCACCTAAGGGAGACTTAAAGAAGTGATGGAAAAGGGCGTGTGTATGTGTACATGTGCATACATGTATCTATGCACATACATGTATGTGTGTGCACACCTCCATGTATACGTGTATGCATGTCTATGTGTCAATGCGTGTGTGCATTTGCATGTTTGTGGGCACGTGTGTATGTGTGTGCACATATGTGTTGCATGCACTGTGTGTGCTGCATGTATATACACATATACATGCGTGTGGGTGTGTTTATATGAATAGACGGTGTAAAGAAAAATAACGTGCAGATGATGTGGATGCTATAACACAGCGAGGTACTGGGGGTGGTAGGAGAATGCAGAGGCATCTGGGTGGGTAGGAAACCTTTACGGAAATTTCCATGGCCACCTCTGTTCTCAGGGCATTTGGCAGGCGGGCCGTCAGGAAAGTTAAGTGGACCACATCTAAGTGAGTCTCGCTCCCTGGGCAGGTTGAGAATGACGCGCGTGCTTGGTTCCTGAGTTACACCCCGCCATGAGGCTGCCGGAGGCTGGGGGGGTCAGTCCTCTGGGGCCTGGCCTCACGCAGTCGCCACGTGGGCGCCCACGTCCCTGTTCTCTGTGAGAGGAGGCTGGCACCAGGTCCAAGATCACACACAGAGCTGCAGGGCGCACGGCGCACGTTAACCATCCTAGCTGGGTGTCTTCCCCCCTGAGATTTCTCCATTATTCATCTTTAGGGAAGTTGTAAAAACAGGGTTCTTCCAAATCAGACCTGATTTAAATTGCACGTTTAGATCATAGAAATGGCTGGGGGTGGAGGCGGCATTGGGAACATGCTGGAGCTTGTCCTGGCTTCCCGGAGCCACACTGTCAGCGGGGAATTGAAAGCGTCCAGGACGTGCTGTCAACATTCCCAGCGTCAAGCATGGCTTTGCCATTCGGAATAGACGCAGCTGCACAAAGACGTGGGAAGAAAAGCGTGTAAGGAGGCTCAGACGGGAAGTGGGGGGGAGGGGGGAGGGAGGGGAGGGAGGGGAGGGAGGGTTAGCAGAGTCAGGGCGCCGTGGGCAAGGCGACCTCCGTGCTTAACGTCCATTCAGCCCCCAAGTCAATTCAGGGGAGGGATGGGGACACTCTTTGTGGCCAAGGTGTGCTACCTCCCCTGCGGCCGTCCCAGAGCTCGCCTGGATTCCCAGCGGGGCTCGGGCCTCCTCTCCGCGGTCCCTCACGGAGGGGAACGCCCACCTCTGTGCAGGGAATCTGCCCGTCCTTCAAGGCCCCAATCCTCCTCCCCCTGGAGCTGCCACAGAACCCGGAACACAGGTCTTGCGTCGAGGACTCAGGCACCCCCTCCCCGAGGTAAACCCTGGTGCACCGACAGAAAAGGGCTTCCCTCTCGGGATCCTTCCGTGAGGTCCACAGAGGTGTCTGCTCAGTCCAGCCTCACCTCCAGCCCTCCACCCTGGTCCTTTACTCCAGAGAAGACGGCAGACACCCCTAAATGCAGAATCTTTTGTGGCAACGTTGAGTATTGGATTCCACAGTGGCGATTCATCTTTTCCATGTTTGTTCAGAGGACAAAGGCAGCGGGAATCGAATGAAGTTTCTTGAAATTAACAAGTCATCAAATCTGAACAAAAACAGAAAAGAGCCTTGATAATTGAAATTATTTCTACCAGCTCATTAGTCTGGGGTTGAGTAAATACAAATCTTTGGTTGCTAAGAGATGGAGATTGCCAGGCAAAGACGTCGCTGGCAGTGGTGGCCGCTCGCCAACCGTCGGGAGGTGGGGTATACGGGACAGTCCTGGCCGGGCTGCGTGCTGGAAGGAATGTGCGTGAAGGCCTGGAGGGCACACGCTCTCTTGAGCTGATGAAAAGTCTCGATCGCACATCATAAACCAGAAGGCAGCAGCTACACCGGTGAGCTTGTGGTGCCTAGGCTTCCAGACCCAAGCAGCTGCCAACAGGGCATCACTCACTATAATCCAGACGCTCTTTCTCCCAGGCACTGGCCAGGATGGGCCACTCACTCCTGAAGTGGCACCGGGAACTCTTTGATCACTTAAGTGACACTAAAAACAAAGCAGTCTGCGTTTTCAGCTGTGGGCTTGAGAGGAAAGCCTGTTGACAAGCAGACCCGGGTGACTTCACGTTGGGGCTCCTCTTTGAATATGCAGTGAGTCCCTTCCCCCGGGTTCTGCCTCCTCCGAGATGCAAGATCCCTGCTGGATCCGCTGAGTGAGCGATAAACCCCTCCCATGAAGCGTGCCTTCGAGGGCTTACGGGGTCTGGAAAGATCACGAGCAGGGCTTCAGGATGGTAGCCAGAGTGAGCGGGTGCTCCTGGGCAGGCTTCTGTTTATTCATTTTTGGTAAGGTGTGCGTAGCCAAGGGCAACCGAGCTGGCTTATGATACACGGGGTCACAGAACATCAAATTTATCTCTGACCTTTGAGTGTCTGACGTGCAGGCTGGCAGCTGCCGCCTGCAAAGTTTATACAGTGCTCCGACATGGCCCTCGGCGCGCTCCCCGGACTGTCTGCGTCTCCGAGCGATCTTGGCTGACGACAGGGAGCAGAGAAAACAGCGGCGGCGGGAGAGAGGGGTCCCCGGCGGCCGCATGTTAAGGTCACGGGCTGGGAGGTCGGTTCATGCAAGTCAGGGCAAAGGCCGAGGCAGGAGAGGGGTCCAAGAGCCACCCCAGCCCAGCCGAGGTGGACGCTGAGGCCCGGGTACCAAACCACGCAGATGGAAACCAGAAGCCCTGTCCCAGCCTTGGCTGGCCGGCCGGCCGGCTCGCAGACGAGGTGACTGCCCCCTGCCCTCCCAGTCAAGCTGTGGATCCCGGCCTCCGAAAAGTGGGGTGGTCTTTGCCACGTGTGGTCCGACGGCCGCTGTGCTTCCCCAGAGGATGCTGCACGGACGGGAACAGCGGGCTGGGCTGGGAGCTGGGGGTCTGCTTCACAGACCGACCTGAACCCCCTCTCCTCCCAGGAGCCCCGAGATGCTCGCTTCTGCCCTCAGTTGTGGAGTCAGTTTTATTTGTAGCCACAAGCCCTGGTGGTGTGACTTCCCCTAGAACGGCATGGGGGCTGGCCGCCGAGGCGCCTGGTGTGCACGAGGCTCTCGGCGACAGGGTCTGGGGTCACGGGTGAGACTTGGGGGCACCGGGTTTCAGGTCCCTGCACCCGCTGCTCTCAGCCCACTGGCCTCAACCCCCAGGGTCCTCAGCACGTTCACTGGCTGAGCAGGTGCTTAAAAGAGCAAAGGACAGAGCAGACAGCCGGCTCAGGGGTGCCCGTCACAGGAGGGAGGCCGTGGTGGGAGCATTGTGTTTATCCTGAGACCACTGGGAGCCTTTGAGGGTTCTAGCAGAGGGCTGAGTTCTGGCTTCGACTGAACTTGAGTGGCCTCTGCTGTGGCTCCTATTCGCAAGCCCAGAGGAGTTGCAACGTGGTAAGAAAGTGAGAAAGGATGCCCCAGACCCCCTCGGAGAGCTACCCGGGCGTAATGCTCCCGCGCCCCGGAGAGAAGCCCTTTCCTGAAATTCGAATCCGCCGCGGAGCCCTAAGGGGTCACTTTCCCGTGAATGCTCTTCCTTTTGCGTGGCAGAGGCGGGCCCGCCCCCTCCCTCCCTCCCTCTCCCCTCAGCCACAAAAGGCTCTAATGAAAATAACTTCTGGCAGCTGTGTTTATGAGACACCGATGTAGGATGGGCTGTGACACCTTCGTATAAATAGAACGTATAAATCGTGCAGGACGCAGCTCTGGCTGCTGAACAGGCGGCCCAAGCGGGCTGTGGCCCCTCCCCGGGTTATCCAGAGAGGCCGGCACCTTTCAGGTCAGGGCAACACCCTTTGTAGAAGGATCTGCTCGGATGACACGGGGTTGGCGGGGGGAACGTGGCCGCAGAAGGTGGAGCTGGCGGGACGCGGGCGTCGGGCAGGGCTTTGGGGCTGCAGGCGACAAAAGCACGGCTCAGAGCATGGCTGCCACGGCGACAGCCCGGGAGGCCCGGTTGGAGGGACGGCTGGACCCGGCGTTCGGGGGGCCCCCAGGACACTCTGGCTGCTTCCCGCTCGGTCACTCCATCCTCGGGCAGGTCCCCCCACAGGCCAGTTCCCACCCTGCTGACTTCCGTCCCTGTGCTCCGGCCGCCCCAGCGTCAAGAGGGAGACTTCTTGCTTCCCCCGTAGCTCCCGGCAAACACTGGGAATGACTGTCACGGAGCAGCCTCGTGCAGCGTCGTCCCTGACGGCGACAGGGGCGGGTGGCGTCCTGCCCGGCAGTCGAGGTGCTGCCACCAGGAGAGAGGGAGCCATGGAGAGCAGCGCTTACCCAGGAAAACGTGCACAGTGCTTGCTTGTGTGTGTGGAGGCGATGATGCAGTTCAGGAGGAGTCAGGCTGTGCCCCGTGTCCCTGCCGAGCTGGGCTGTCGCGTCCCGTGGTGCTCGGCTGCGTGTGGTGGGACAGGGGCCGAGGAGGTGAGCGCGCGGCCCGAGGAGGGAAGGGCTCGGGGGAGACGGGGGCCCCCAGGACGTGCGGGACGGGGCCGAAGACAGCGTGGTAGTCGTGACAGCAGGGGAGCAGGGCGCGTGCAGGTCACCCGCCTTGTAGCGGGCAAGGGGCTTTCCGGTGGGGCAGAAATGACCCAGGTGGGGTCTTGGTCTTGGTACTGCATCCAGACTGAAGTCTGAGACAGCACCTCTGGCAGGCAGAACAGCGGATCTCAAAGAGGTCCACGTCCTGCTCCCCAGAACCTGTGAAGACGTCACCTGACGTGGCAGATGGGAGTAAATTAAGGAGACGATTCTGGGTGACCTGGGCAGCCCCGAAATGCCGTCCAAGGGTCCTCATACAGAAGGAGGGAGGCAAGAGAATCAGAACCAGAGAAGCAGACATGATGGCAGAGGTGGGGCTCAGAGGGAGGCTGGAAGGTGCTGGCCTTGGAAGGGAGGCAAGAATGCAGGCACCCCTGGAGGACAAGGAAGCGGAGCCCTGCCCCCCGGGCCTCCAGAGGGAACCAGCCCTGCCCACACCTTGATTGCAGCCCAGTGAGACCCTCGCAAGACTTCTGACCCAGAGGACTGTGGAATGCCAAATCCGTGCTCTTTTAAGCCGCTGCGTTTGTGGCCAGGTGTTACAGCAGCCCCTCCGCACCTGTTAGCCACGGGCCTCCAGCTGCACACGGGGCCTCTAACCTTGAAGAAACGAGGACAAACAGCTCGCCACCAGCTTCCTTTTCTCCAGCTGTCTTTTCACTGCATCCTTTTAGAAGCTCCAGAGTGAGGATGACCTCAGAGATCCCGCTGGCTGCTGTGTGAACCTGACTGAGATCTAGCGGTCGGTCTCTCTACCCCGTGTGCCCGGTGAGGAAGGGGCCGCTGAGAAGCCCGAGGATCCCACCGCGAGTGAAAGGTCAGATCTGATGTTCCAGGTGGACGCCTGCATCTTCGTCAAGGCTGCATTATCTCAAGAGCACATGGCCGGGGCCCAGCACAGCCCCGCCATCTAGTCTTTGTTCATCCTTCCCCAGCGACTTGCCCCTCGCGGGCTGAGGAGGGTCTGTCGTCGGCACCGAGTTCATTAGTTTAATGATGTCTCAGGTTCATGGTGCTTTCAAGAGGCATCATGAAATAAATTCAAAATGGGCTATGGAGATGCCCCTGGGCAAATAATACACGCAAATCATCACCTCTCTGCCGAGGAGGAAATCAGACTCCATCTCTTGTCCAGACAGTGTGACAGAGCGAGATGGGCGTCAGGGAGCGCGTCCTTCACAAAACTCAGGTCCTCGGTTCCTCATCACGTGAAGATCCTCTTCAAACTGGCACCGACAGAAAGAGGGCATGTTTTTCACACTTAACTTATATCTTAATAGAAACAAAGGGAAGACCCCAGAAGAAGTGCTTGATGAAGGAGCAAACCTGCTTTTCATGCCCCTTGAGAGGACTGTCCGAAGGGGTAGCTGAGGGGGTGCCGCCCTCCTTGCAGAGGTGGGAGTTAAGCGAAAGAGCGTGGGCGTTAAGTAGGGCGTCGAGGACGGCGGGGCAGACTAGGAAGAGCCTGAGACAGATCGCGGAGCCGGAGAAGCAGGCCACCCGGGGCTGGCGGAGGGAGCCCTCCTCAGAGCAGAGCCGACCTGCAGGAATGGAACTTGACCGCTCATGCACGCTGCCTCTGCAGCTGTTCATTTTCAAGTGGCTGCATTTAAAACATAAACACAAGTGAGATTAATTTCATACTATGTTCTATTTAGCCCAATATATCCGTAATTTTATTTCAATATGCAGCCAACGTAAAAGATTATTAGTGAGAAATTTTTCATTCTTTTTTTTTTCATGCCAAGTCTTCAAAATCCAGCATATGTTTTACACTGACGGCTCAGCTCAGCTCAGACCCGCCATGTTTCAAGTGGCCAGTGGCTGCCCTACTGGACAGCACAGCCCTAGGCCAGGGCCAGCACCCTCGCCATCCTTGAGCTAAATCCGGCCCCTGGCTGTTTTTGTAAATAAAGCTTTATTGGCACAGGGCCATGCCGTCATTCACATATTGCCTGTGGCTGCTTTCGCATTTTGACAACCTGGTTAAGTAGTTGGACGAGAGACGTCATGACCCACCAAGCAGAAAATGTGCTCTCTGGCCTCAGGAAACACTGCGGACCTGCTCTATAAGGAGCTGGGGTAGGGTCTTCGTTGTCAGGGCAAAGGCAGGGGCCGCGAAGGGTCTGAGCAGGGAGGGAGGCTCTGCCGTGCTGTTGGCAGAAAGCCCTCCAGCCGCCGGGTGGACAGCGTGTGGAGGTTGGTAGCAGGTCCAGGCAGCAGCGTGCCCCCCACTTTGGGGGAAAGGCAGAGCCACCTCAGGGTCTAAGGTCTGGGCTCAGCAAGCTCCTCCCGCCTTTCGGGGTTTGGGGTCAGACCCTGTGCTTCAGGAGGAGCCCGAGTCCGGCACCCGCCCCCCCACCCCCACCCCTCCAAAGCCCAGAAGCCCCGCCGTTAGCTCTCCCGTCTGGGACCCCCCAGACGCCTCAGGATGTAACAGAATGTGCTTAATTGCGCAGCCAGGTTGGGGACCTGGGTGGCGGCCAAGCGTGGGTCGAGCTCTGGGGTTTCACCCCGCGAACGTGCGCGTGCGACGCCTCGCCATGAACCCACATCTTCCCATCAGCCCCGCTGCCACTCGCCTGGCGTCGGGAATAGGTACCTGGCTCAGGTCTGTCTGCCGCCGCCGGACGAGCTCTGCAGCCTGACGATAACACGCCCACAGTTCATCAGCGTCTCCTTCCCCGTTCTGATTCCGTCCTCTGCGGCTTCCCCCTTCCCCTGAAAGGCCCTGCTTCCGAAGGCTTGGAAGCAGGGTGGGAAGGGACAGTGCCAGGTGGGGGGTCCTGGGGCTCCCTCCCCCGGGATGGACCCCTCAGAGTGGGCGGGGCGGGGACGGCAGCTGGAAGAACAGCCAGCGGAGGCACGAGTACCACCTGCCTGCAGAGGTGGGTCGGCCGGGAGGCCCCGGCCTGGGCTGTTGCGCTGCCTCCGGCGGCTGCCCGTCTCGTTGGGAGTTACTGAGTGTGCCTGGCGCTGTTCTGGAGCCTTCCACGTACCCTGAGCAAACAAGCAAATCCGCCCCTGGGTGGAGCCGCGTGTCAGAAGGGTTTTGCAATGAAAAGAGGAAAAGGGGAATCAGGGCTGAGGCTGGGAGTGGCAGGGGGGCCACAGTTTCCAGTCGGGAGGCCAGGCCTGGTTGGGGTGACATCTGCGAGAAGTCTTAAAAGGGGATGGGGGCGAGCCAGGCTGCAGGGCCTGGGGGCGCCGGGAGTGCTGGACGGTTCGGTGGGTGAAGCACCCCCGGGAGGGCTGGGACTCTCGCTCTGCGTGTCCTGGGCGCCTGGGAGAGGTCACCGCCCACCTGCGGTTTGACGGGGTCCCTCTGGCTGCCGGGGGTGGGGGGGATGGGGGCGGCAGAGCCGCCCCTTTGCCGTCGGGGAGGAGGGCAGACTCCCGGTGCAGATTCAGTTACAGGAAACGGGCATGTAACCTACTTAAGAAGCCAGTGTGTATCAGATACATTAGCAGTGCCATTCACATGCAGCAAACGTGCTAAATGCACAGAACCAGGCAAGGTGCCAGGGAGGAAAACAGACCTTCCCTCTTCATTAGGACACGTCCAGCCAGGCTCCTACCTGCCGACACCCAGCTCGTCTTTGTTAGTGTGGTATCATCGGTGTTAATGTGTGGACTCAGAAGTGGCAGGACTGCTTTCTTCTTTAAGAAAAAGTCAACAGCACTTCAGACTTTCTTACTAAATCAGACTCTTCCAGCAGGGCCCCCAGCCCCACCAGGCCCGCGCTTAAGAGGGGTTAGCGCGATGTGGTCTGCGGACCAAGAGGAGGTGAGAGATGGGAGGATGATAGATGGTGGATAGATACACAGATATGTAAATAGGCGGTAGGTAGGTAGGTAGACAGATAAATAGATAGATGATGGTTTTCTGACGATGTTAACTAGTTAATTAGTTCAGAATCATGAAAAGTAAGTAAATACTTTACAGAGCCACAAACCATGTAGATAAGCATTAAATAACATAAAATTGTGGTAGACGCCTTGGCATCCAGTAGCCAGAAAAGAGCCATTCAGCCGAGCAGTTTCAGGGTCTGTCCTGGGCTGCCACACAGAATGCTACATACTCAGGGGCTTAGAACAGCAGAAGTTCGTCCTCTCACGGTTTTGGAGGCCGGAAGTCTGAAATCAAGGTGTCACAGGGCTGGTTCCTTCTGGAGATCTGAGGGAGACTCTGTCCAGGCCCCTTTCCCAGCTTCTGGTGGTGCCATCAGTTCTTGGCATCCTGGGTGTCCTCGGCATCCTGGGCTTGTGGGTATGTCACCCTGGCCCCTGCCTCCGTCTTCAAGTGGCCGTCTTCTCTCTTCCTGTCTCTGTGTGTCCTCACTGTCTCTCACGAGGACACGGCCATTGCATTCGGGGCCACCCTCATCCAGCATGGGCTCCTCTGGGTCCTTACCATCATTATGCCTGCAAAGCCCCTGTGTCCAAATAAGGTGACGCTCTGAGGTTCCAGACGGACGTGAATCTGGGGGACACTGTTTGATCCAGGACAGTGCACAAGAGAGCAGCGTGCACACGATGTACATGTTTTGTCCCGTGGGTTCAGCAGGTGCTCGTGCGGCTCCCAAGGAGAGGCCCTGGGTGTGTCGTTCCCGCCACACCTGGTCCTGGCCGGGCGGCCCGGGAAGGGTGGACTCAGGCGGTAGGACCTGCCCGGCGCCCTTGCAGTTTGCACTCAGTGCTCTCCTCCCTCCCCGCAGTCCTCTGTCCCTCTGTGAAACGCGCCAGGTGACACTAAGTGTCATTCACACCACCCTTCCTCCAATTCCCAACCTGCCAACCTTCCTGCAGCAGCACGGGGTTCTCCAGGTTGAGGGAGCATCAGGGTCCCTGAAGGGCAAAGGCTGGTCTGGACCCCGAGACTGGGGGGTGAGTCCCGGGTATTTGCGCTTCTATCCAGTTCCCAGGGCTGCTGAGGCTGCAGCCGGGAGGGGAGCGCAGGAGAGTCTGCGCCCTGAGTGAGCAGAGCAGCTCCCATGTGAGAGGCAGGGGAGGGGGGCTGGAAGGCGGGACCCGTGCCCTCAGGGGCTGTACCGAGGGCAGGGCAGATAAAAGCACTGAAGAGGTCAGCGTGAGGCTGCGTAGCACCTGCACGAGCCGGTGCCGCCTCCCTGGAGTCCCCACGCCTCACCCTGCCTGAGGCTGGGGGGAGCACCTCGCCCATCACAGCCCATCACGTCACAGCCCCTCAGGCCGGCTCTCCCGCCTGGCACACAGGACGTCAGATGGCACAGCAAGAGCCACAGCTTGCCTGGACTTGGAGGAAGAGCAGTGACCTGGGCAGGGGGCTGCAGGGCGCTGGGGTGGGAGGGGGGGAGCACGGGCCAGGCTGAGGGACACGGGCAGTAGACGGAGCGGGGAGACCTCCGTCTGCGGGGGACGTGGGGGCCGGCGCCCCCTGCATCAGACCGAGTCAGTGCCGCCTCCACGTTCTCACCTCCATCCTGAGCAGGTGCCCAGGTGAGGGGGGCGAGAAAATCAGGTTCAGAGACATCTCCCAGGCGTGGGGTGAATCAGAAGCAGGGCGACTGCTCCAGCCTGTTGTGACAGACCAGCCAAGGGGAAAATGCCTCCGTGAAGGCAGAGGCCGTAAAATCGGGATGAGAGAGGCAGAGATGGAGACCGCGAGGGCGGCCAAGGGGGCAGCCCTAAGAGGCTCACGCTGGTGACGGTCAGGGCGCCAGAAGTGGTGTCGGAGTCTCATTTCTGAAGCAACGGTTAGATACAGATGTTAAGAGTTCCAACAGCCTCAATCTGGATGCGTTCCTGGTGGTGCTGGCGGGTCCTGGCTGTCTCGATAACCCTGTCTTCCACGACACAGGGTGATACAGCACCTGCAAGAGCCCTGGCACCACTGCCCTGACCCAGAGTCCTCCAAGAGTCAGCTGGAGGGAGGGCTTGGCCTGGTCACCTGTCTCCCAGGGGACAGTCCCTCTCACGGAGACTCAGCTGATGCTTCTGAGGGACCACAGCCCCTGGGGGTGGGGGCAGGGCCGCATCCTACCTCCTGCCCTCCCCTTCCCACCCCACTTCTTTGGGAAGACGAGTGGGTCACTTTCCAGAAAGAAAAATGTGTTTAAAGCAAAGTGGTCTCTGATACCCATTCAACCCGGGCATTTATCAACGAATCACTTGGCCGTATGATCGATCAAAGGGAGAGGATTCAGATCCCCTAATATCCTTTAAGGAGACTTCACATCCTCATTGCTTTTTTTCCCCTCTTTCAACTACACACAGTCAAATTTGAGACGTAATTTGATGTGAATTACCTACAAATTGTATAAGCACTTCACTGCTAAGTAGCTTTTTGCAGGGCTCAGGATGCATTGTCCCTTTTGTCCAAATCGTACAAAATACTCTTTCTGAATTGTTAAGACTCTCTGCCACGCATAAAAATGAGGCTTAAGTAACCCAAAAAGTGGCCAAAATGCGATAGACGATTCTTTATAACTGCGTATACGATTTAAGAAATCAGTCCCCCACCCTCACTCCCGGGGGTGAGGAGAGAATGGGGTGCTGGCCTGTGCGTGGGAGGGAAGCCGTGGTCCCCTAGAGAGGCCCAGGGTCCTTGCCGAAAGGCATGGGGCCCTGGCGTTAGGAAAATTGGGGTGTCCTCCACAGCCTGGGATGGGGTGCCTTTGGAGTGCCTGCAATAGGGAGGTCTGTGTCTGCTTTTGGAAATGATTTCTTCATTAACAGGTCTTTGGTTTCCTGGCCGGGGAGAAGGCAGAGAGAGTTGTGAAGTTTGTCTTTTGCGGGTGTGGGTGGCGTGTGTTGTGACGTTGAAGCTGGTCCCGTGAGCCTGCATGAGCCGCCAGGGCCCCAGGGTGGCAAGACTGTACATCTGTGTCCCCGATGTAAGGGGGGGTGCATGGCCCCGGTTCTGCTTGGCTGGTGGGGGCTGAGGACCAAGCACCCAAATCTCCATCAGCACCCACCGCCCACCAGGGGATCATAAAATCGGTAAACAAAAGACAAAGAGGCAAGGCTGAGGCTTAAAGTCATTGGACTAAGGACGCCACGGTTTTGTGAGATGAAGGAACCAAGCGGAGGTCGCCTGCTGCTGGGAAATGAGGACCTCGGCCCCCAACTCCATGGGGTGTCAGGTCCACCTGGAGGCCTGTTAACACACACATTTGCGGCTGCATCCCTGGAGTTTCCGATTTAGTAGGTCTGAAGTAGAGCCTGAGGATTTTCATTCCACCACTTAACCGCTGGACCACCAGGGAAGTCCCAGGATTTTCATTTTAAACAAGTCCCAAGCGTATGAGTCTTCTCTGGCTGCTGTAACGAATTATCGCAAACTTAGTGGCCTAAAAGAAAATGATCATCTTGCAGTTCTGGAGGTCAGACGTGTAAAATGGGTCTCGTGGGCTGAGATCGAGGCGTTGGCAGGGCCGTGCTCCTTCTGGAGGCTCCAGGAGAGAAGCTGACGTTTCCACCTTCCAGAGGCTCCCGGCACCTCCCTCCATCTTCAGAGCCAGACCGTAGCATCTGCGCATAGCATCTCCCTCTGCTCTGTCCTCTTTCTTCCAGCTGTAAGAGCCCTGATAACCCAGGATCCTCCCGCCCTCAAGATCCTCAGCACCGTCGCACCCAGAGTCCCCTTGCCGTGGGCCGTGGTACAGGACGGGTCTGGGGACCAGAAACGTTGACGTTTTTGTGGGACCATTGTTCCGGCAACCACTCCAGTTGGTGCTGATGCTGATGCTGTTGGTCTGGGACGACACTTTAGTCCCCGAATCAGAGGGACAGGCTCAGTTCTGCCTTCCATTGATGCGATATTGGTCCCATCCCGGTTCTGTTTCTGGCCATCTGTCCAGTTCCCTGGTCAGGTCACCACGCAGATGGGGCGTCCAGACCAGTCCCTGCCCCTCCTCCGTGGCCAGCCAGCGGGATGCCCCCTCCCCCGGGGGGGAGTTCGGAATCAGCCCCTCCCCTCTCCGAAGCAGGGACTCCGCACCTGCTGCCCCCGCACTCACGTTCTTGCCACGTTTAAAGTATTTCGTTCACTTTAAGCACAGAACAGGTAGCCTAGAGGAGTAAGATGGTGTGTTCGGGTCTGGTTGCCCCAGGCCAGGTCACATCAACTTCGTCCTTGGATGAGGCTCTGGGCTGTGGCTGTGTTTGCCTAACGGCAGCGGGACAGGACTGTCCAGATTACGAGGACAGTCAGAGGCCGCCCCCCGCCCAGCGCTCTCTGAGCCACAGCCCCCGCGTGGCGGGAGACACGGGATGCCCGAGCCCCAGCATGAATGACGGAGCCGGGCGCCCGGTGGAAAGGTGCCAGTCACACCCCAACCCTGGGCCTTGATGGTGCCACTCCGCGCCCCGCCAGCTGCCGCAGGTCCCTGAGTGCCCCAACCCTGCCTGGGTTTCCGTAGCCCCAGCGGCAGTTGGGGTCCCGAGGCCACTCCTCGGTGGACCCCATGTCTGTCCGGCTCAGTCACTGACTCCTGGAGAGCAGATAAAATGACATACCCACGTGGTTTCCAAGAGGAGTGTGAGGGACTCAGTAGCGACAGGGAGGGAGGAAATGGTCCAGTGGGCTTCAGCAGCAGTGGACCATCAGCGCTGCTGCTCGATGCATAATTGCCGGGCGTCCGCCTCCATTCTGGGTCCTGGTGTCTGCGCGTGTCCCCGCCTTTATGGCGCTCACCTTCAGCGGACATAAGAGGGTAAGGGGTGGGTGGATAGAGGGCTGGACGGATGGACAGGTGGACAGAAGGAAGGAAGGGAAAGAGGGAGGGAGGGAGGAAGGGAGGGAGGAAGGGAAGGAGGGAGGAAGGAAGGAAGGGAGGGAGGAAGGAAGGGAGGGAGGGAGGAAGGGAGGAAGAGAGGGAGGAAGGAAGGAAGGGAGGAAGGGAAGGAGGGAGGAAGGAAGGAAGGGAGGAAGGGAAGGAGGGAGGAAGGAAGGGAGGAAGGGAAGGAGGGAGGAAGGAAGGAAGGCAGGGAGGAAGGAAGGAAGGGAGGGAGGAAGGAAGAGAGGGAGGGAAGAAGGAAGGAAGAGACAGCTGTGTGGACAAATGGATGGACGGATGGATGGATAAATGGAAGGAAGGCAAGGAAGGAGAGAATCGGGCATTAAGGATTCATTAAGGATAAAACAATAGCTGGAGGAAGTGTGGGTTTTATCTCCCCAAGGAATGCCTGATGTTCCTGGCTTATTGAAGAGGAACCTTGGAAAAATTCCAGTTGATTCTAATCTGTGTAACACTGTATTACTGTCAAATTTGTAGGCTTTATGGCATTTGTCATGGGAACCTTTTTTTAATTGTGGGACAATATGCCCATAAACAAATATACTGAAAGTAGGTATTAGTTCCTCACCCAACCAGCATTACCCTTTCTTTGGAAAAATGCACTGAGTGAAAGGATGTATAAGAACAAATTGTGAATGGCTCCCTCTTGGCTGGTTTTCTAAAAATCCAGCGTCTTTTTATATAGCTGTAAATGACAGATGGGAGTCTATTAAAATAAATACGAAGTCACCATGCCATTCAGGGCTGGCAACGGGACTCACCTCCTATGATTCTGATACACTGTTTTCTCCCTGGAACGTGTTTATGTGAATTTACGTGCTGGGTATAAATATGCAGAGTGTGAATAAGTACACACAGCTGTATTTTCCACGTCTGTGCGGTATAGGGCGTATGATAAATCTTGAGACCCATATGTTAGTCTTGTAAAATCCTGATCTTTGAAAGTAGTGCGTAATAGACATTAGGATGGCGGAGGGGAACGGTAGTCACAAGAGGAAATAATCCGTTTCAGAGACTGTTTCTGCGACACAGAAGAAGGATCGGGCAAAATCTCTCGTCCCCGTGCCCTGAGCGGCGTGTGTTGGCTTTTGGCGAGCCGTCCCCCTGCATCCCGCTGCCCTCACACTGCGGATCCTGGAAGCAGGGGGCAGACGCCCCGATGGGCGTGGGCTGGGCGGGGATGGGGGGAATGGATACCTGCCCGCCTGCGGGCTGGAGGAATGTGCCAGACACCGAGATTTGTCACCGTCCTGCGAACGGGCCAGCAGCTCAGAACCTTGCTTGTAACCTGTCGGCTGCCGACGTAGTGAGACACATACTTGATGTAATGAAATTTTATCTTCAAGGCAATATTAAAGTGCGTTGGCTTGCACGCAGTGTACATCTTTCTGGAGAAGACGGGTCACGTGACACCAGCTCCCAGTTACAGGTCTCTTGCTCTGAGCCAGGCCCTGGGCTGAGTCAGTGACCCTGATTCACAGGCCTACTTTCATGAGAAGCTTTTCGTGCTTCAGCCGCGTCTCCCGCCTCAGACAGGTGTGATGAACTCTGGCTCTTGTCCACAACGGAGACAGACAGGAGGCCGTCCCCCCGGCGGGGTGGGCCGCTGGGGTGGTCCGGCCACTGGCCAGAGCGGGATGTGTCCACCCCTGTTCACGGATTCCTTACCAAGAATGGCTGACACCTCGTGTGTGGCAAGGATGTAGAGAGAGTCCTTCCAGATGAGGCCTGCGCCCTCGGACACAGAGCATTCTAGAAACCACCAAAGGAATGAAACCACTGACTTTGGAAGGGCACCCTCAGGAGTGCTGTCACTGAGGGCAGGGACGGCCTGGGAGGGTCCTCGGAGGGCCCCCCAAGCAGAGCCCCACGGAACTTTCTAGCTAAGGAAGCAGCAGTCATGGAACTGTGGCTTTGAGCCTCCTTGTCTTACAAACTCACGCCCATGAAGTAGGCCTGATTTAACGTGTGTGTCTCAGACCCTTTTACAGAATACACTTTATCACCCCAAAAGGAAAGCCTGCACCTACTGCCCCCAACCCGACAACCACTGTGCCTTCAGTCTCTCCATCTCTGCGGATTCACCTGTTCTGGAGATTTCACCCAAATGCAGTCGTACCACATGCGGTCTTTTGTCTCTGGCTTCCTTTTCACTTAGCACGTCTGTGAATCTATTTTTTAGCTAATATCGTTTCTTGAGAGCCGTACATAAATCCCCACCGGCTTCAAAACCCGTCTCCACCTACTGATCTCGGAAAGCGTCCACCACCCCGAGCGTGAGGTGGGGGTGATAGCCCCCCCCGGCATATGATGGGGATTGACTGTGTACACCAAGCCGCTCCCACCCTGCCTGCCTCTCAGTGAACTCGGGGAGTGTCAGCTCTCCCAGGAGAGAGCGCTTCCCTGGTCCCGCCCCTCTTCCCTCGGGGTTGCCCTCCATCCTGCCGTCTGTGCTGACAGGGGTCCTTCCCATCTCCTTGCTTCCAGGCCGGACACAGCCTGTGCAGCTCGGGTCCTTGACCCGATGACCCATCGGTACGGTCATTTCCACCCTTGGACAGTATGAGACCATCTTCTGGACCACCTTCCACCGCCCTGATGTGGGGCACCCGAGACCCCACCCTCCTAGAGCTCTAGGATCCAGCCCTCCCGGGGTAAACCCTCACCCATGTCGGAAGCCCCGAAAGTGCCCGGTGCGTAAACCTTCTGTCATCTTGGGCAGCGCCGATGGCCCACGGGTGGCACCCACAGGCCAGTTGACTTTCCAGATGGCAGCACCCTGGGAGAAAAGCTTTTCCTTTCAAACCCCTCTCCCTCCTTTTATCAGAGATTTTGCAATTCTTGAAGATTCTGATAAATACTGAAGATAAACATAAGACCCATTCTAGCACCATCAGAGGTGGTGGGATCTTTTTTCCAGTGAAGATGGACCACTGGCGTCTGTACCAATCATTTTACATATTTTTCTGCCAAGAGAATAAGGGTCCTGCCAGCTTTTCCTAAAAGAATCAGAATTTCCTTGAAACTCCTGGAGTTTTACAAACTGTTCGTGAATTTGATGACAGGTGGTTTCCCTGCAGAGCCGTCTCCCTGGCTAGGTGTTTGCCCGTCACCACATCTGCTCTGCTCAGGAGACCTGCGAGCCTGCTAGAGACTGATGTGTGTGTACCCCCAAATCCGTGCATTGAGTCCTAACCCCCAAGGTGACGGTGTTAGGAGGTGGCCTTTGGGAGGTGATGAGGTGGTGAGGATGGAGCCCCATGAATGGGGTTAGTGCCCTTATAACAGAGGCCCCGTCCGCCAAGTGAGGACACAGCAGGAAGACGGCCATCTGTGAACCAGACATTGAATCCTTGATTGTGGACTTCCAGCCTCCAGAGCTGTGAGAAATAAGTTTCTGTTGTTTATAAGCCTCCAGCCTATGATATTTTGTGATGGCAGCGTGAACAGACTAAGAGTCAGAAGCAGAAGCCCTTGTGAGTGCACGTGTGTGCATGTGTTGTGCACGCATGTGCAAGCACCAGCCGAGGGTGATGCGCTGATTACCGACCTCGCTCGAGTCAGATTAAAGCCTCCTTTCGAAGCCCGCTGGAGGCTCTGCCCCCCACGGACAAGATATCGCGTGGTCTCACCATCTCACGACCCAAGCACACAGCGGGCGGTGCTTTCCCCCCCGACAGTGGCCATAAACAGACGTCACTGTCCTGGCCAGCCCCGCCCAATGTAACTGGCAGAAGTGGTGCTTGTCTAGCTCTCACTGAAGGGAAGCACCTCCTTCCCCGAGAGCCGCAGCATGACTGTCCCTCCTCCTCGGGGCTCCCCTACCCGTCTGTATCTCTGACACCAAATATAATCCACTGAACGGAACCGGACAGTGTCTTTTTTCCCCCTCTTCCCCCCCTGTGGATGTGACTTGTTAACAACAGTTTCTTGCAAAACCCAGAGTCTCCCACGTGGCAAACTAACTGTCCGGACTTGGAGGCATCCCGGGGCCAGGGCTCACCAGATGCACAGAGACCGGCGAGCAGCCCGGCGGCCCCTGCGTCCGCGGCCGCGGGGAGCAGAGGGCTGCCTGCTGACTCGGGCAGCCCTCTAATCAGCGAGCTTGCTTTAATTGTACCAAACAGCCGGGGAGGTATTTTTTGGAGTAGTTTTAAGCACAAAGAACAACCCTATTTAAAAATAGATTTTGAGGGCTTCCCTGGTGGCGCAGTGGTTGAGAATCCACCTGCCAATGCAGGAGACACGGGTTCGAGCCCTGGTCCGGGGAGATCCCACATGCCGCGGAGCAACTAAGCCCGTGCGCCACAACTGCCGAGCCTGCGCTCTGGAGCCCGCGAGCCACAACTACTGAAGCCCGTGTGCCTACAGCCCGTGCTCCGCAACAAGAGAAGCCACCGCGATGAGAAGCCCGCGCACCGCAGCGAAGATCCACTGCAGCCAAAACTAAATAAATAAAACAAATAAATTTTTAAAAAATAGATTTGATAACGTGAAATAGGCGAGGAACTTTCAGGCAAGCAAACTCACTTAAGATTCCTTAGATTCCCAAGTAAATGATTTGGAAATTCTTTCTCCCTTACAGCCTGATCAAAGGGACACCTTGACAGGTAGCATTTATCTCAGGGAGCATCTGCTAGTGCAAGAGCAGCTGATGAAGCAGCATTCATTTGAAAAATAGAAATGCGGTCTATAGTCACTGTGTGTCTAGAGCATGAAAATATTTCCTAGAAAGAGAACTTGGCCCACTTCGTAACCACAGGAGAAGTGTGAGGGCTTTTTGGTTTGGGTTGGATTTTTTTTAGTATCTGATCCTTTCTTACAAGGAAATTAACTCCCGTTAGTTAAGGGCCTATCAGTTTAGCTCTTACTTAGTTTCGATATTGCTAGTATTTCATTTACATGATATTTAAGTTCAGCAGACCAAGGCCTGGACAAAATGCAGGACCTGCTGGCCAAGATGTAACCGAGTCTCAGAAGCCGAGTCTGCGGCCTGGGGGCCTGTCCTCCAGCCCTCAGAGCTCAGAGACCCTCTCCTAAGCTGGACTATTGCCTTAACTCTAGGGGTTGATACACGGCCTGGGATATTCTTATCCAACAGGCGTGTCTCTCCGCCCTCATCAGCTTAAGCATTTCTGCACACATAGTCACCAAATCAAGCTAAACTCACCTGCTCTGGTCCTTGTCTCCCTCCCTCCTCCCCCCCTCCATCCCCCTTGCTCTCCCTGCCCCTTCATTTGCACCCCCCGATACCCAGCACCCGGTGCTCAGATGAACTTAGTTCTAAGTGACGTTTGCTGAGCACTTGCGGAATAGCCATCATTCTAATAAAGATTAAAACAACAGCAGACGGTCTTGCTTGGGCTTGGTGGGCCTTGCCCCGCTGGCAGCGCTCTGCCCACGGCACCGCGGGCAGGGCCTGAGTCCTCATCGCCATCCTCTCAGGCTCAGCATCAGCACCACGCAGGCCTGCAGAGGCCCGCCGGCTGCAGGCCTGTCCCCCAGTCACTGCACGACTGTACCTCTTCCCAGGAGTGCCCCCTGAGAGCCTCCACCGTGAGCCTAGAACTCAGCGTCACCCACAGGACCGAGTGCTTCCAAGGAATCAATCAGTCTTTTTAATTCCGTCTTTTCTGATAACAAACGTGACACGTATGAGGCAGGAAAAGTTCGAACATGGGCACGTGTGGCATCCTTGGGGAAATGTCCCTGTAATCTCAGCCGCTTAGAGAGCTGCCGTGAGTCAGGCGATAGTCCTCTGAGAGCTTATCTCCTGCATACAGTAAAATATGCGTAGACGTAATGGATTTTATTCTTTCAAAATTGAAATCCTTCTGGACGTACCTTTCAACTCACTCTCTCATTCCCCAGCGTGACTTGGGCAGATACGCGGGCTCCGTGTTGGCTGAGTTTCTCCTGCTTGTGGGCCCCGTGTGTGGGTGGCCACCACTGACCCCCACAGCCTAACCAGGGCACCGGGATGGCACAGGGGCTCCACTGGACGAGGACCAAGGCTGGAGGCTGGGTGACGAGTGGGTGACAAGGGTGAGAGGCCGGGCGTCAGCAGTGACTGATTCCTGGAGGCTTCCAGGAGGTGCTGAGGCTGTGTGTGACCGGGCTGGCCAGGCAGGTCTGTGTACTCAAAGGCCAGTGCTCAGCACATGGCATCAGCCCCAGGGAGGGGGCGGTGACAGCCGAGGGCAGAGGAGGGACCGTTGCATCCCCTTGGCTGCCCATCCGCCTGCCAAGCCTTCTTTCTGCAGGACCCTGTGGATCTCCCTGTACCCGCTCCGAGCGGTGGTACCTGAAGGGCCTCTCCAGGTGCACCTGGTGCAGGGAGAGAAGAGCCGTGATGACCCCAGCTCGCCGCCCCGGGACTGCCCAGCTTCCCCGTACGGGCGGCCAGCTGTGGCTCGTGGCCCTGGTGCTTTGGTGTCAATGGGTCTGGCCTGACAGAGGAGACGAGAAAGTGGCTGCGGGTTTTCCAGGTTTTCGGGACCAGGTGGTGGTGTTGATACAGATTCTGGGAGTGGACACACTCGCCAGGGCTCGGCCACAGGCTCTGCAAAGCCACCGTGGGCAGAGCATCCCTCCCAGAGGTGAACCTTCTGGATGATTCTTAGACTGATGATGACCCTCTCCTCCTGGGGGGATTCCACCTCTGACAGCAGCTGTAGGTGAAGGGACCAGACCCCGCCCCAGCCCCCAGCCAGCAGATATGAGTGTGTGTGTGTGTGTGTGTGTGTGTGTGTGTAGGTGTGTAGGTACAGGTATAAATATATAAATATTTGAGTCCTTAAAATACATTAGCGCCCATTACAGCCTTCCTTGAATTTCTAAGTATTGTGTGAATCTGCAAAGAAAAAAGCCCTTTGTTTCTGCCAAGGAAGGGAAATTCTTCACCTTGTCTTGGTGCAAGGAAATTTCTAGACATGAGGAAAAATGAAGTCCATTGGGGGATAAAGATGTGTGTGTGTGTGCAACTTTTTATATTTGTTTTCATCACCTGTGTCCTCAAGTTTAATCAAGGAATTTAGAAGGAATAGTTCTTTATTTCCAGAGACATCAAAGGCATTTGATTTTCTTTCTGGTCAACGTATTCCTAAAAGGATCTGTTTTAAACCGGTAGACTGAACTCACGCTAAGGCTTAAAAGTGGAAAATAAGATGAGAAAAAGACTCAGCATCTATCTAAAATCACATGAATTTGCTTACAGTGGGTATGTATTGTGCCACGTTTCCTAATAAGCATTTATTGATCAGACCAGGAAATTTTCTCAGATATGCACCCTCACCAGCAATTCCCTGAGCATTGGAGTGTGATGGGGCAGGGGGCAAATTTATAACAACTTTACACCGTCGCAAAAACCCATCTGTGCTCCCTAGGACTCAATTTGCAGCCACTTACATACATTTCTGCCGCAGTTGATCAGAAAACTTGATTTAGATTCTATTTTAATGCTCTATTTTCTACCAGCAAGTGCATGTTTTTTTTTTTTTTTTTTTTGCTAGATAGGGCCTCGGAAATGCCCATTGGATATTGGTCAAAAGTTAGCACATTTTCCTGAAAGCCTTTAAACTAATAGCGTCGTGAGGTTTATGAAAGAAGGATTTTTTTTCAGTTATCCAATCAAAATGATCCATGAGGGCAACCAGCTCCAGGGAGACTAGGAAAAATGGTATTTGGGGCTTTGAATAGCTAGTTGGGGATCTGTTAACCCATCACCAGATCTGCGGGTCACTCGCTGGGCTCAGCAGAGTACGGTGGGTTGGGTTTCTGCGATGGGGGTGGGTTTCTGCGATGGGGGTGGGTCCCTGCGATGGGGGCCGGTCACCTGTCCGCAGGCTCGCATGGTCATTCTTTTCCTTTGCACGCTCTGTTGCCGCCTGCTGTGTGCCGGACGCTGTGCTGGGACGTCGGCGGGGGGGACCTGGAGAGCGGGCAGGAGGGGCGACTGAGAGAAGTGGGTGTGCCCCACCCTCCGGGGAAGCTTTGGGGGCCACTTCTGCTGAAACCGCTCAGGATACTTTGAGCAAGGGTAGCAAACAGCCACGTGCGGACTCATTAGGGCCCCTGAGCACAAAGGCATCGCTTTCATTCTCTGCCCCTCGGAGCCCCTGCTCTGTGATCGCCCCCCGCCCAGCCCCCCGCCACTTCCGCGACTTCTGTCCACTCACCCTGTGTCCTCGTGTAGCCCGTGTCGCTCCCTGGGATCGTACGGACTTGGGGTTTTCAGCCTCTCCAGCTAGAATGTTGGAGAGTAACAGCCATGCCTTGTCTGTGTCCACCCCCGACGCCTAGACAGACCCCACAGGCCAGGTGCCCCGGAAGGTAGGCGGAATCGGACGGTGCTGATTCCCCCATAACTGCACGTGAATGGCAGGATTCCGTGCTTTTCGTGAGAAACTAATATTGTCACTAGTAGCGCCAAGTTACCCTCCAACTGGAACTACTTCTCAGACACCCAGAATGGCATCCTCTTCTGAACTTGCAAAACAGAAAGACGGACGGGTTTCGATGGGAAGGAGTGAGCCGGTCTCTCATTTGTTTTGCATTTTTCAGGAACCGTGATGCTGTGTTTCGCAATCCTATTGGCCTGTTCACCTTCCCAGTATTGACGCAGAAGAGAAATTTGTTTCTCATTTAGGTCAAGGTGAAAATATAAAGAGGGAAATGAGGAAGTACCAACATTTAAATCATTTTTGCCAGATGAAATGTGAACTGGGATTTCAAACCAGAAAATGAAAGTGCTTTCCTGGAGGCCATGCTCCTTGGGAGCGCCAAGGACCCCCCCCCCCCCCCAAGATAACGAGCTCCCTTGGAGGAGGACTGAATCAGGACCCTGGGGTATAAGCAAAACCTCGGAGGCGGGGTGCCCCACAGATGTGCACCAGGGCAGGTTCAGCCTGCCTTGCATTTTGCAACCTCCCGCGTCCTTTAGAGACCACGGTCCCCCCGACCCCCAGCCCGATACCGTGAAGAGGAGATTAGCAAGCAGTTTTCTGCTTTGCACAGGAGCCACCCTCCGAAGTCTCCGCCGTGCACGGCGATGCACCGGGGATACTGCCGGGAGAAGCTAAGCGAAATGTCATACTTGCCGATCCGAGGCACCACGGACGAGCTGGAATGGGGCCTGTCGTGCCTTCAGAGACTGACAGCTAAATCTTTCATTCCTTCAGCTCCCAACATATGGCATGAAGTAGGGTGTGAAAGATGGATTTCTTTGGATAGGTGCAGAAAACATGTGCACCGTTTTCACTGCTTGGCTGTAGAGAAAGATCAAAACAGCCATGTTTTCTGCGAGCAGAATTTTAATGCTCTGAAGCCATGCCGCCCTCCACGTACCTGGTTGGTACAGAACTAATACCTACTTAGAGTAATTAGCACTTTCACGACGGGCAGGGTCAGCCCAGCAAGGAGACACACACCTCCCTCGGCCAGAGGTCAGCGGGCCGGCCTGGAGAGACCTCCCTGCCCAGAAGCAGTGCCGCTCATTGTCCGCGCCGTCCTGGGGACCAGATGTACTCAAGGTGGACCTGCAAACTTGCGCCAGGCCCCAAGCTGGGCTGCTGGAGCAGCCCTGGGGGTTCATGGTTTGGGAGAGATTGATCCCTGATCACCGTCCGGCCCCTCCTCCCGGCAGTTCTCCTCCGGAGCCTGAGCGCCATGGGTGGGGGGTGGTCACGGAGTAACCGAGACCCTCAGTCAGCTCCAGGCCCCGCGAGGAGAGGCGTGATGCTGCTGTGTGTCGGGGGACAAGGAAACGGGGGACACTCGGAACCTTAGAACAGCGCCAACACGAGGAATGAAAAACGCCAGCAAAGCAGCCGCAGCGTCTGAGAGAGAAGCATCAACTTGGAAACGACTGACCTGACACCTGGCCGAGCCCTGGAAGTCCTCCTCCTCTGCCTTCACCCTGACCTCGCTTCTCCAACCCCCACCTCCTCCCGCAGGAGGACCACGGGGTTCCCGCTGCTTCCTGGGCGTTGGCCTTGGGGTTTTCTCAACACTCTACGAGGGTTTCCCAGCCTTGGTGCCGCCGACTCGTGGGGCAGGTGCCTCCTGGCTGTGGGGCTGCGCTGGGCATCACGGGACCCTGGCCTCTACCTGTTGGGTGCCACTAGGTCCACCCCCAGCTGTGGCACCCCAAAACGCCACAGACACTGAGCTGAGAACTACCGCCCTGGGGTCGCCGTTAGGAAAAGGGAACCGAACCTTAGGTGCACGAGCCTGTCAGTGCCCCGGGACGCTGGTCCGCGTTGGAGCCGGGCGCTAAGCATCTGTAATGATTTGTCGCGGACGGCCGACCGAGGACGGATTGAGGAACCGCTCTGCTCGCACACCCCCTGTGGGTCAGGGCATCCTGGGGCCTCGGGGGCCACGTCCCACTGAACCCCGCCCCCCCCCCCCCCCACCCCGCCATTCATGTTATACAAGCATGGCCCCCGAGTCCTGCTGGAGGACGTGTGCTTACATGCTCTGTGTCTGGAGAAAGATGACTCTTCCCTCCTCATTACAGCCTCGGGCGTGATTTATCAGAACCTCAATTGCGTTTACTTGGCTGGTCGCCCCGTCCTCCTGTAAAGGTCATCGTGGCTGTAAATGCATGCTGGGGATGACTGATAAGGTTGGAGCAGAGAGGCTAGTCCCTGAGGCTCACACGCCACCCCCCATGATCAACCCGAGTCCCCGCATCCCCCGGGCGGTGTGAGACCCCAGAGGGCTGCAGGGGGCCGGGTTCGTCTCACCCTCTGGACAAAACGGCAGCCTCTCGTGCTACGTGCTGCTGTCACATCAAGAAATTATTATTTTCAGCATATTAGGTGTCACCAGTGCCCTTGCCAAGTTATTTTTTCCAGGTCCACCCAACCTTTGCTGCTCCTTCCACGCTTGTCTCACGGAGGTCACCGTGTCGTTAGGTGTTAAAATGAGATCAGAGCTGAGGATAAATCCGGATGAAAGAGGAGACCTGGGGGCACGGGCTGGCTGGGAAGTGAGCAGAAAGCCTGGGGGCTCCCCGAGGCTTTGCACTTCCTCTGTGGCCTGCGGCGCACGCTTCTCCCCGAGAAACCGACAAGCGCGTGTTCAGATGGGGGTGGGGGGTTGTTAGCATGGCAGGGCTGGCGGTCACCGCATGAGTCCTGTAGGGGTTCGGAGCGTGAGAAGAGGGGCCTTCGTGAAGGCCGCGGTGGCCTCTGCAGAAAACCCCAGCATGTCAGGAACCGGGAGACGTCAGGAACAGGGTGTCGGGCTGCGGGTCTCCCACTGGCTGGCGTCCTCCTGCTGCCCGCCGCTGCCTGGACTTCACTCTGCTGCCGCGGTGTAGCTCCAGACGCAGAACCGCGTGGACGTGGGGGTGCTGTGGAACCACGGCCGGACGTGCGGGCACAGATGCCACAGGAGCACACGGGGGCCTGGGGTCTGCACGCACGTGCCCGCAAGTGCCGACTGCTTCCTCTGGGGGTCAGGAAACGTCAGTCTTTGCAGCATCCGAAGGCTCAGCCCTGCAGCCCCCAGGCCACCGAGGGGGCGGCGGCGTCCGCCTCGGAAGTGCTCCCCGCCCGAGTCTGCAGGAAGACGCCCTGTATCACCCGTGTTTCTGCTGAGCTTGGTGGTGGGGATTAATCTCTGGGCTTTTAATTCTCTCCAACTGGCAGGCAGGTGCCCAGCTGGGCCCCTCACGAGGTCACCAAATCCGCGAGAGGGGAAGGCGGGTGTCTCCGAGAGCATCCCAGCGGGCGGGCTCAGACGGGCATTCCCCCACACAGGCGGGAGTTCCGAGCCCAGCGGGTAATCCCCTCCTTCCCCGGGGAGAGGGAAGGGGGCCCTTTGGCAAGAGGACGTGGGGGCTTTGCTTCTCCGGGCCCCCAGGGGCCGTGTTAGGTCCCAGCCCTCGTCCGGGAGTCCTCCCTAGACCCCACCGCCCGGCTCTGCCGGCCGCGGAGCCTGCTACAGTGGTGCGTGCCGTCGTGCCTGCCCGCTGACGGACGTGCCCGCTCTACACATCCGGAGGGCAGCCAGCAGCCACGAGGAGGCGGTTTCTCTTCGGCGGTAATTCTCACCGCCTGGGATACACTCTTGGTCTGTCCTCAGGGCTCCTCTTACACTCCCGGGGGCAGGCCTTCGTTGGATCAGAAACCTGGATCTTCACTCCCATCCTTTACAGACTTCCTGGCTGGACCACAAGCCCGCGAGGGCGCAGGGATGTCCGCCAGTGCAGGCTTGCTGCGTGGAGAGCCACCCGGCCTAGACCAGCTCCACTTGGGCGGGGTCGCAGCTGTCGCCCTCGCGGCTGTCTCGCCTGGATGTAGCGCAACACCGGCCCCACGGCAGGGGCTCAGGGTGTGCGCTACGCGAGTCTTTTTAAAGCTGGAGTTCGTTATCTCATAGGGAACCAATGCCTTCCTCGGAGTGAATATCAGCTCCCGTTTTTTGTAAAACACTTTCAAAGGATGAATTCGTTTCCTAGAGCTGCTGTGACAACGTTCCACCAACGGGGCAGCTTATGCAACAGAATACGTCGCACAGCCTTCGGAGGCAGGCGTCTGAAATCAAGGCTTCCACGGGGTTGGTTCCTTCTGAGGCTGGAGAGCAGATCTGCTCCAGGCCACTCTCCTTGGTGTGCAGACGGCCGTCTTCTCCCTGAGGCTCTTCACTCATCTTCCCTCTGTGCACACCCATCTGTGCCCAAATCCCCCCTTTTTGTAAGGACACCAGTCATATTAAGTTAGGGGCCCACCTTACTGCATTGTCACCTCATCTCAAATAATTACATTTGCAGAGACCCAATTCCAAATAAGGTCACCTTCTGAGGTGCTAGGGGCTGGACTCCAGTGTATGAATTTGAGGGGACACAATTCAGCCCATGAAAAGGGGTTTCGGCTGGGTCCTCCCTGGGGTGTCCCAGCACTGACCAGCTGCTGGGCTGTAGTTCCACCAGCTCAGCTTGGAAACTCGAGTGCTGCTGGGCGTTGCCATGACCTCCAAGGGATGACCAGAGGACCCCCCTAGGCCACGAGAGTGCGGACCAGCCCCGAAGGCATCGAGGTCCCGGGGAGAGTCACGTGGGTGGTGAGCTTCATTCTGATTATGGGAAGTTGGACAAAAACAGACGCCAAACGAGGGGTCACACAGACCGGGTCTTCAGCACACAGATCTGGGGTCAGGCCAGTGGTTGGCGAGACATTTCCAGATTTGGAAAATCCAGGTGAACCCGGAACAGGGTCTTCTTCAGCCAGGAGAAGACTGCTTTCCTTCTCATGCTGGGAGCTTGATGTTATCACGAAGGAAGGGGAGTTGCTCAGGCAAAACAGAAGTTCATTCAACTCAGCTACGCCTTGTCTCCTTGTTCAAACAGCGGCGGGCCAGTGGCCAGAGGCAGAGCCAGGCTCCAGGAGGTCTGGAGAAACCCTGTCTTCACTGGACAGAGGCGAATTCTGCTGGACGGAAGTCAGACGACGGGAAGGAAGCATCCTTTTATTTCATTGTCATTTCCGCCGTCCCCTCGGCTCTCTCTGGCCATCGCCGAGCTGCGAGTTGGCCCAGGAGCAGCTGACGATGCTCTGTTCCTCCCCCATGGGGCCCAGTCAGCCTTCCTGTAGGACAATTTCTGAGAAATGGATTTTATCGAGAACCCAGAAAAGATGGCAGAGTAAGAGTGGCTTGTGATTACCCGCTTTGTGATCCTTGTGGAATTGGGCGGCCTGGGCGGGAGCTGAACTAGGGTGAGCGAGGCAGGGACCATCCCAGCGGATCCCTCTGCCCTCCAGAACATTCCACACCAAACCCCGCAGAACCTTGATTTGTGAAAGGAGAGCAGGGGCCATCCGCCCAGAGCAGCCTACGTGGCCAATTCAGGTGCAAGTGTTTGTACACTTTGTGGGTTGTGAGTCCCCACACCTGTTTCAGTGATGCCGTAACTGTTCCGCCACCTTGATTCAGTTACAGCCGCGCAAAACGGCCGCTTGTGGTTAAACGCATTTTTATTTATCTGAATGTGCATCTTAAAACCATGAAGGCTGTGCCTGAGCTGCAGCGTCCTGAGTGCTCCATAAAGTTGGGGACAGGCAGTGTGGCCTGGAGAAGGCCCAGGGCGTGTGTGCCCGCCTGCCTTAGCGTGGTGTCTTTTCCAAAGCGCTTTGAAGGATTTTGCAACTAACCTGCTGTTCCATTTGATGGAAATTTGGAGTTCTTGATCTACATCTGTCACTTTCCTCCGAAGCAGATAGGGCCTGGTTTTTCCCGACGACCTGTTCATTAGACGAGGAGGTCCCCTAGGTGTGTGCCAGATGGGAAAGCATGTGCGTGCGTGTGCCGTGTGGAGGGCATTCAGTGTCTTCCTCTGCAAACCTCTGTGCCATACGCTGGGGGAGAGCAGTGATCACGGTAGACATCACCCCCTCTTGCCAAATGTATGGGCAGGCGGGGCAGAGGGCTCACAGAACTACCAGGGCCATTGGACGCTGCAGATGCTGCAAGGACCAGGCTGACCATCAGACGTGGTCCCGTCTTCTCCTTCCTCATTGTGTCGTGGAGCCCCTGCTTCATGCCGGGGATGGTCTACGTGCAGGAACCCTGACATCATGGCGCTTCCTTCCGAGTTTGAGGAGACAGGTGAAAAACACACATACACAGGCAAAATGGAAGGTGGCAGTAAGTGTTACAGGGAAAGCGGGCCTGGCGTGGATGGACGTGGGTGATGTCTGAACATGGATGAAGGTGTCCTCGGAGTGCAATTCCATAGAGGAGCTGAGAGGGCAGCGTGGCTGGGAATGGGGGTGGGATGTGACCTTGCATTTGCAGAGTATTTAACCCAATCTTGAAAAGACGCCATTTGTGTCGGTGTCCACGAATCAGTGGGAGAAAGAGGAGTGAGGTTAGGGCAGGGGAACCCGAGCCTCTAAATCCTCCCCTTGTGTCCCCTCCCCCCACTCCTCCCGTGGATCTAAGGGAACAGGCGGGTGCAGTCATCTGGTCTACCACACAGGACTTGGTGGCCCCTCTGGACCCCGGACTGGGACATTCCCACCAGACCCTGTGCCCTGGTTGGCCTCCCTCCCCTAATCTTTTCCTCTGTGTTTTGATTTTAAGCACGTCGGATTGGATGTGGATTTAAACAATATTTACTCAGAGCTGCTCTACCTTGTGTTTTGCCGTTGAAAATATTAATTGTGACCTTTCAGAACTCCCAATTAAACTCTTCCAATAAAACGAAAAGGTTGAACAAGCGTAAGCGGGGGCGGGAGTGGGAGCGGGGCAGATCTGTGCAGTGGGGAAGCCACACGCAGGGTCCTTGCCCCTGGAGTGGCCAGACAGATGGCCACGCCCCTGAGGTCTGGGAAACCTGGTCTCTGTCCCGAGTGTGGAGAAAGGCTGAGCCCAGAGGCCCGTCCTCCTGACCTCCTCCAAGGCCAGGCTGTGTGCCCGTCAGAAGCAGCAGAATGAACCAGCTGGAGATCAGGAGTCAGAGACTGAAATTAATCTCCCAAGGTCATTGGCGTCCTGGCCATTTCACATGTGGACCAGGGCCTCTGGTTCTCCCTGTGTGGCCACCAAGTGCCCAGTCTCCACAGTTGCTAGGAGGGATATGAACGCTACAGAATCCCGGCCTCCTGTCCAACAGGGATGCTGGCAAGAGCTGCTTCCTCCCTCCAAGGGGTTCAGGACCAGCTTTCTTGGTGGAGAAAGAACGCTGATGCTAATTCAGGTGGCTTGGAGTGGAAGAGACCCGGTCAGCCAGCGATAGGGGCTGCCTCTGCTAAAGTGGGGTGTGCTTTGGGGCGACTCTCTGCCTTGCCTCCCGAGCAGCGCCTGCTCTCCTCGACGCCCAGCCTTGTCCTCGGAAGAGAGGACAGCAGCCTGCTTCTGAACACAGCCAGCCAGAGGCTCAGCCGTGGATACCTGGAATCCAGCCGCTTCAGGGTCAAGGCAGACGAGGTCAACCGGGAGGGCAGGCAGCAGGGGCAGTGGGACAGGACGGAAGGGAGGGGAGCCTCTAGGTGGGTGGGCTCACGTCCCACCTCCAGCTGGTGGCTGCCGCAGAGAGGCCTGGGTGTCACCAGATCTTTGGAATTTCCCAGAAAAGCTGAAAATCTGGATTTTTTTTTTTAAATGTGAAATTTGCCAGTACCTAATCTCTACAGCCTAGACCGGGGTTTCCCAGTCTCAGTACAGTTGTCACTGTGAGCCAGCTGATTTGTCGTGAAGCCGTCCTGTGCCTTGAAGGATACTTAGCTGCATCCCAGGCCCCCACCCACTGGATGCCAGGGACACACTCCCCAAGCTGTGACCCCCCCCCCACAAGATGTCTCCAGACCCCGCCAGTGACCCCTGGGGGCCAAAATCACCCCCAGTAAGAACCAGCGATTTAGACTGTGAGTCTTCCTTTTGTGAATTCTGTAATAGACCAACCCAGAAGACCATATATGAGTTAATAGGCAGCTGGGCCCAGAAATGCACGGGGGGCTCAGAGGCTCCCCTAGTGCCCAGGTGTACCCAGCCAGTCACTGCCCCCCTGCCAGCCCCGTCCCCTCTGCCGGTGACACCTCAAGCCCAGAGCGTCCCTCTCCTGCCCAGCACCACACGGGCCTCATACCTACAGTGGGCCGGCTGCAGGCAAACCCACCACGAGCTCTGGGACGTTGCTTCATACAGAAACGCTTGTTCCCACCTTCTTCCCAGGCTCCCTTCAGATCCTCAGGGGGGGCGGCAGTTACGGATCCCGTGAAATGAACAGAATACCATTCAGCCACCTGGGGAGGCCATGCCCCTTCCAGCCAGAGAGGGGCGTGGCGGGTAACAGCCAGTCTGTGGGACCAGGCTTACCCCACACCGCAGTGAGCGGTCAGCCCTTCAGCTGCGGCTTGCGTGTTTTGTTTTATGTGTGCAATATCGTCCTGCTCCCGGGCCGACCTCACCAAGCAGCAGGGGTCGTGGCGCTCAGAGGACCGTCCCCAGCAGCGTCTCCATCAATCTTGGAGCCCGTGGCCGACAGCCGTTCATGGACGCAGCAGCTGTGTCCTCTCCTGCAACCTCAAAGGGACCTTCCATCAGGAGACCCACCCGCATGGGGCTGGCTCTGACCCTCACAGGTCTGGACGGGGCATAAATACCAGGCGGATTAATGGTGGTGTTACCTGCAGTTCACCCCACCCGGGCTTGTGAGCCGGCATCTGGTCATTTCCAACATCAGACACTTCAGCAAAGTTTTAAATTAGGCAGAAGCCTGCAGAGTGGCCAGAAGGCTCCATTTGCAAGGGGGCTGCCGGGCTCTTCTGCACACATTTGTGTCAACAATGAAAAACTGCATCACTAACGGCCAAATCAAATACCCTAGTTGTGTCAAGATTCCCCAGATGTGATGTGCAGAGCTCAGAGCCCCTTGTAAATTCCATGTTGCTTCCTCCCCTTAAAGACGCCTGGAGATTTCTCCATCACGGAGCACCAGCTCAGCTGAGTCCCTCTCTTCCCCTCCAGGCAGAGAGCAAGCCCCCCCACTCCCTGTGCTCCCACCCCAGGGGTGGAGGGAGCAGCCCCCCAGGCTGCCGCTCTTCTCTGGCAACCTCAGGTGAGCTGCTCCACCAGCTCCGCAGTGGGGGTCCCAGGACCCTATCTCAGAGCTGGGCGGCATCAGTCCAGCCTTTAGATTTCTTGCTGATCGGAGGAGGCTCAGGAGGGACAAGGGGGCAACCCAGGCACCACCCGTGAAGCTCTGACAATCGGCAAAAAGCTACAGTCGGCCTCATTTGCAGGAGACCCACGTCTCTCAAGAGTAATGCGTGTGGACGGTTTTCATATATTCGATACCATGAGGGAGAAAAAGGCATGTGACAAAAGGATGGTTTCTCGGGGTCAGAGAAAGTTTAGCCTCAGTGCGGGCTCCAGGGGAGGAAGGACAGACAGTCTCTCTGACTGGCCCAACTAGCAGCTGGGCTTCCAAAGCCAAGGACACGGGTGGTTGGGTCTGCGGGAAGAGACGTGAGCCGAGCCGGCGGAGCCCGTTTTCTCTCCAGTTCCACATAAAACGCACGCACTGCGTCACATTTAGAAAACTCAGGGCTGACTTCTCTTCATTGTGGTCGCAGGTCAGATGAACAGTGCACTTCCGCAGAACAGGGTCAGTCAGATGTTAATGGTGAGGCTCAGCCCCGAAGCACATCATTTGGCCGTCAGCTCTGGACTTTCCCTTGAACTGCACCACCCAGTGCGGACTCTGCATCATAAAGGGAAGCCGAGCCTTTTATAAAGACGAAGGGCATCTGAACCCAGGTCAGCTGGTCACCACAGAGCTGTGATGGTCACGCTCCACATGCCCCCCCAGCCTCCGACTCGTGCTGGGTGAACGTGTGATGCAAGAATGTGTAGAGTGATGTAAAAACAAATCAGAAGAGGGCAGCTTGGTGTCCTCACCTGCGTAGAGCACACAGCGTCCTGTCCTGGCGGGCAGTGAACAGGTCGCCCCATAAAAGGGGGGAATGAAGCAGGAGCAGTGAGCATCCTTCACGTGCTCATTCTGGGGACGCGCGGTGCCCAGAGGGCTGAGGACCCTGAGCTCCAGAGCAGGCAGAGCCGGGATCGAGGTCCAGCTGCAGGGCCTGCAGGGCCTGCAGGGCTGGGGGCTTTGCAGAAGCAGCCCACCTCTCTGAGCCTCCGGATCTTCACCTGGAGAAGGGATAGAGCTCCTGGGAGGCTATCGGGAGCTTTCACTGAAGCATCTGCACCGGGGCCAAGAATCTGGCTGCCCCAGGCCCAGGTGGAGGAGGGTCAAGCGTTCCCTCGGAAGCACCAAACTCAGCCATCGTGGCCCGTGGAGAGAAAGCCAGGCCTGTGTGCATTTCATCTCGAGGAGACAGAGTCAGGGAATCCAGAATCAGGGCCACACTGCATCAGGCCAATCATGGCAGTGTCTGTGGAGCCCTTTTCAGAACCATGCCGGCCTGCAGCCTGGCCGTGCTCGGAGGGGGAGGCCAGCTCAGGGGACTCGCTCCCCGGGGGCCCGGGACGGCTCGGTGAGGCCGGCAGCCCAGGTCGAGCCCCCGTCCTTGGTGTCCAGCTCTGCTGGCCGCGTGCAGCAGACGTCCCAGGGCTTCTTGCATGCATGTTCAGTGCTACTGGTTTTTTTCCTGCCCCATGGGTGCTCATAGCAGGCACCTAAGAGGTATTTGTTAGCTGGGGCGCCATGGGAAGTGACCCCAAGAGAGAAGCCAGCCTCTGCTTTGAAGGCCTGACCTTGATTTGCAGACGGGTGCGGGGGATGGCAGCTCGAGCTGGCGGGACCCCCGACTCCCGGAAATCCCAGGCTGGCCTTCCAGCTCCTAGACCACCGTGGGCCCCCTCTAGCCCCCCTCTGGCTTTCCCCACTCCTGCCGAGAGTCGGGGACCCTCTCTCGCAGCTCCCCCCGAGCAGAGCTCGGGCCTCTCCTGTGCCGGTCGCCCCACCTCTGAGCAAACCGCGGGAGGACTCGCGGGCGGAACCCCAGGGGGCCAGTGACACCAAAGCCTCGGTGTGGGCACGTGGGAGATGGGCAGCCACTGCCCCTGGGCCCCCTCAGTCCCACGAGCTGGAGGAACTCCAAGGCAAGGGGGTGGGGCTGGGGGCTGGATCCGTCTTCAGGGAGGGTGACGGAGAGTTTGGGGCTCATGTGGGTCAGGCCAGGCTGGGCTCCCAGGACGTGGGACCGGGTTGTCCCCAGCAGTGCCCACATCTGGACCCGAGCCTCGCTGCCCCCCACGCCTGTCCTCCACACTCCACCATGCACGCCACCCCCTCCACAGTTCTGAGTGCCCTGTACGGTGTCCTTTTTCTTTAATTCCTCTTCTCTCTTCCGAGACATCCCCACCGTCTTCATATCAGCCAGCCGGCCCTGAGGAAATTGCTGTGATGACTTAGCGGTACCCACTGCAGCCCTTCTATAGAGCTTCTCCTGACGGGCGGGCGCTGTCTGTGCAGGGACAAATGAGCAGGCGTGGTCCCTGTCCTGACCCTCTTTTATGGGAGGGTCAGAGGCTAAACATGTAATTCTGAGTACACAGAAAGCTGGAAAAAAAGGCAAATCCAGTGAAAATGAGATATGTATAATAGACGGTCCTAACCTTGTGTGGAACACTGTGTCTGTGCATAAAAGGAATGCGTAGCAATGCTGGTGTCACGCACTGGTGGAGCTAATTCTCACTAAAACGTTAGTGGTTGATAGGTTGAATGTCCTATTTCCCCAGGAGTCATTGTTTTTAATGGATAACAATTAAAATGTTGTTTCCTTATGTCAGAGGGTCTGTTTGCAGCCATGAGATTCCAGATGGTTCTGTTTGGCAGTGGCTGGTGTTTGTGTTCAAATGCTGGGGACGTGGGGTAAGGGAGGTGGGGCCTCTACAATGCAGAGAGCCCAGTGCCCTGGCCACAGGGGGCGTTCTGTGAAGGAGAGAAGGGGTGGGAGTCGGGAAGGGGTTAGGCCAAAGGGGTGGCCTCTGTCGGGGGGCGGGGCTGGGGTGTGGTGAGACCAGGAGAAGGGAGAAGCCTGGCCTGGGGCTGGGCTGTGCTGGCCCCGCCCAGTGTGGATGGACTTTTCTGCCTGGCTTGTCCTCGGGGACGCACCCCCTTCTCCCGAGCGGTCGGTGGCTGGGTGTGTCCCGGGGCTCCCTCCCCGCGGCCCCTCTCCCGGCCCCTCGCTGGGGTCCCTACAGCTCCCTCGCTCTGCTCTCTCCCAACACGCCCAGCTCTGGCAACTTTCCAGGTGTTTGTTTTCCCTGAAACACGGATGGAAACTATTTAAACAGAAGCGTCGTAGAGGGAGAAGCTGAGAAGGGGCAGCCGGGCCTCCTCCTTGGAAGACGGGGGCTGCCGTGGGCTCTGGGACGGTCAGGGGTGATGTTGGGGACAGGATGCTCCCCCAACTCTGCCCATGGGTGCTGGACAGAGAGGGGGAGGGGGCATGTCTGTCAGCCGCCTTTCTGAGACAAGACTGGCCTTGTCACACCCTCCCGGAGGGCAGCGGAGCCCCTCTCGTCAGGGCTGCTCCATGGACGCTTCTGTGCCGCCCGCTGTGTGCCAGGCCCCGCACGTGGCCCACAGGCACCTGCCCCAGACGCCCAGGCTGGTTCACAGGGACCACCACCAGGGCCAGAGGCGGGCTGTCTGGGTGGAGGAGGAGAGAAGGTCCTGGATCGGGGGCTCAGGGTTGGTATTTAGAGTATTTTGGAGGAGAATTGGGGTGGGGTGGAGAGGCCTGCCTTGCCCATCTCTTACTGGGAGCCCGAGCCTTCCCAGCCAGGAATTCCACCTTTCCATAGGAAGTGAGCATATGGTACCACCGTGTTGTCGGTAACAAAGGTAACAAATCATGCCCCAGTTTAGTGGCTTCCAAAGCACTAGACCTCGATTACTGCACGGCTCTGTGCCTCCCGAATGCGGGAGCGGCTTGGCTGAGCCGCTCTGGCTCGGAGCCTCCCATGTGGTTGCAGTCAGGCTGGTCCCCCCATGGCCTGGCCAGGCTCGGGGATCCACTTCCAACATGGGTGACTCGCACGGCTGTCGGCTCGAGGCCTCGGTTGCGGGCCACGTGGACTCTCCACCGGGCTGCTTGGGCGTCCTCGCGGTGTGGCGGCTGGTCCCCCAGAGCACGGCGTCCCAGCAGGGTGGAAGCCGCGGTGTGCTTACGGCCCGGACTTGGGAGTCCTGTGTGGTCAAGTCTGTCGCATCTCTAGAGCCCTGCTTCGTGGGGAGGGAGGTCCACCAGGACTGGCCACCATCTCTGGCCTGGCTGCCTCAGTGGAACTGGGAGAGGGCAACTGATGGCGTGTCTGCCCGGACGGCCCCGGGGGCTGGTGCGGTGGGAGATCCTCCTTTGCTCTCACACCTCTTCTGGGGATCCTGTTCCTGCTCCTCGGCTCCCCACCCCAGCACCTCTGCCCCTGGGTCAGGGAGCCCTCCACATGCCCCAATCTCAGTTCAGGGACACGTTTGCTGGGTTATTCCCACTGTGGTGACCCCTGACGTTATGCAACACGATGCCTGTGGAAGGATTACCACACAGAAGCTGTAATCCAGGTGAGGGGCCTGGCTGGGGAAGCGGGCTATGGCGTCTGCAAGGGCTGCTGCCCAGGGGAGCGGGCGGGCAGCTCAGCCGGGTGCATCGCCTGCCCTGCGCCTGAGGACCTGCTGACTCAGACCCGGGCTCCACTTGAGGGGCCCAAGCATTGCTATCACCCGCGCACAGCCGTGGCTTCAGAGCGGCAGTCAGGAAGAAAACCCAGTTGGAGGGGCCTGCTGCAGCCCACGTGTGCTGAGACACATGAGCTTAGTGCGGCCAGCAAGGCATGTGGATTTTTTTAAAAAGAACTCATCTTTTCAGAGAAAGTTGAGGTTCACGGCAAAACTGAGTGAACTGTGGAGATTGCCCATCCATCCCCTGCCCCACATGCACAGCCTCTCCTGTTAATCACATCCCCCACCAGGCGGTACCTTGTCGCAATCGATGGACCTACATTGACACATTATCATTACTCAAAGTCTGTAGTTTACATTAGGGGTCACTCTTGGTGTTGTACATTCTGTGGGCTTGGACGAATGTATGATGACATGTATCCACCTTTACAGTATCATACAGAGTAGTTTCACTGCCCTAAACGTCCTCTGTGCGCCGTCTTTTCCTCTCTCCCTCCCCGCTAACCCTCTGGCAACCACTGATCTTTTTACTCTCTGTATAGTTTTGCCTTTTCCAGAATGTCATATAGATGGAATCATACAGTCTGTAGCCTTTTCAGATTGGCTTCTTTCACTAATAATATACATTTAAGTTTTCTCCGTGTGTTTTCATGGCTTTATAGCTCCTTTGGTTTTAGTGCTGAGTAATATTCCATTGTCTGGATGAACCGCAGTTTATTTATCTGTTCACCTACTGAAGAACGGCTTAGGTTCTTCCACGTTTTGGCAACTATGAGTAAAGCAGCTTTAAACATCTGTGTGCAGGTTTTTGGGTAGACGTGAGTTTTCAGCTTTTGGGGGTAGATACCAAGGAGCACAATTACTGGATCGTGTGGCAAGAGTAGGTTTAGTTTTGCTAGAAACCTCCAATCTGTCTTTCAAAGCGGCTGCACCATTTTGCATCCCCACCAGCAGTGAATGGGAGTTCCCACCTCTTCTCATCCTCACCAGCATTTGATGGTGTCGGTGTTCTGGATACTGGTCATCCTAATAAGTGTGTAGCGGTATCTCGTTGTTTTAATTTGCATTTCCCTGATGACATATGATGTGGACCATCTTTTTCATATACTTACTTGTTATCTGTATATCTTCTTTGGTGAGGTTGATGTTAAGGTATTTTGCCCATTTTGTTTTTTTTTAAGTGGGGTCACACATACCAAGTACCAACTGCAGCAGCTGGCACATAGGAAGCTTGATGTTTTGTTTTGTTTTGTTCTTAATTTATTTATTTATTTTTGGCTGTGTTGGGTCTTCGTTTCTGTGCGAGGGCTTTCTCTAGTTGTGGCGAGCGGGGGCCAGTCTTCATCGCGGTGCGCGGGCCTCTCATTATCGCGGCCTCTCTTGTTGCGGAGCACAGGCTCCAGATGCGCAGGCTCAGTAATTGTGGCTCACGGGCCCAGTTGCTCCGCGGCATGTGGGATCTTCCCAGACCAGGGCTCGAACCCGTGTCCCCTGCATTGGCAGGCAGACTCCCAACCACTGCGCCACCAGGGAAGCCCCTTGCTGGGGTTTTGATTGGGATTGCAATGAATCTGTAAATCAAGTTGGGAAGAACTGACATGGTTGTTCTGACAATATTGAGTCTTCCTATCCATGAATATGGAATATCTCTCTGTTTAAATCTTCTTTGATTTCGTTCATCAGAGTTTTGCAGTTTTCCTCATATAGATCTTAAACATATTTTGTTAGATTTATACCCAAGTATTTCATTTTAGGGGGTGCTAATGTAAATGGTATTGTTGTTAATTTCAAATTCCACTTGTTCCTTTCTGGTATATAGGAAAGTGATAAACTTCTATCTATTAATCTTATATCCTGTAACTTTGCTATAATCGCTTATTAATTCCAGTTTTACAGACAAAAATAGAGTTTACAGAGGTTTACAGAGAGTTTTTATCATGAATGGATATCAGATTTTTGTCACATTTGTTTCTGCATCTATTGATGTGATCGTATGATTTCTTTCTTTTTTAGTCTTTCGATGTTATTAACTGATTTTTCAACATGGAACCAGCAGCCATGCGTACATGGGATAAACCCACTGAGTCATGGTGTATAATTTTTGTACATGGTTGGATTTGACTTGCTGATATATTCTGAGAATTTTTGCATCTATGTTTGGGAGTGCTGATTTTTACCCAAACCAGAGGTGCTGAACCCTGAGCTGGTCCAGACTGCCCTCCTCCTTACCCAGTCCACTGGCGGCTCAGGCCCCTCTGCCTCCTAATCAGGTTGGAATGCAACTGCCCTCTTTTCTGTGCCGTGGCTCGGGTTGAAGGCACCTTTGTCCCCACCAGGGTGACGCCTGGCAGTGTCCACCA
The DNA here is from genome assembly GCF_028021215.1 of Eschrichtius robustus. Classification (NCBI taxonomy): domain Eukaryota; kingdom Metazoa; phylum Chordata; class Mammalia; order Artiodactyla; family Eschrichtiidae; genus Eschrichtius; species Eschrichtius robustus. Next base: position 2,217,969 of record NC_090839.1, on the reverse strand, counting down.
CCCTGCCACAGCCAAGGGGCCCGTCTCCCTGCGACACCCTGGCCCCTGGGTCCTCGCCTGGATGCCTCTTGTCCCAGCCCCCAGTCCAGCCTCACACGGCCCTCGCAGGCCCTCCTCTGCCTGGAGCCAGCTGCTTCCCCAGGTTTGTGCAGCCCACCCCTTCCCCTCCTATGGGTCTCAGCGAAATGTTGCCTCTTCCAGGTAGCCACCTGGAATCCCCCAGCTGAGGCCCCCTTGTTCTCCCCCCTGGCTGCACGGCTCTGTCTGCCCCGCCCTCACATGGGGCAGTGCCGCCTTTGCTGCGGGCACTTCTCGGAGTGGGATCACAGACGGCCACTGGCCCCCAGGCTGTTCATTGCAGAGCAGGACCAGATAAGCATGCAAGTCGAGTGAGCATTTAAGAACCTGCAGCAACACCTGCAATCTTTCCCTGGTAGTTCATCTTTCCTGCATTTTACCAGAGTATCAGCATGGGATGGAGATGGAATTAAAAACCAAAACACTGGGCTTTCAGCAGGATGGATGGGGCAGTGCGGAGTGGGCTTTGCCCTGAGCCTACCTTCTCCCTGCTCGCAGGCTCCCCGGGGTGGGGGCAGGCCCGGGATGCCTGAGAACACGTGCAGGAGGCAGGCCTGAGTAACAGATGACCAGAGCCCCGGTACCCGCCGCCCATCACCCCTGCACCTGGACTCCGTGGCCAGCTGCCCACGTTATGAACCCGGGCGTGCCTGTCCTTCTCTCCAGGGAGCAGGAGCGAATTCGTGAGGCTGCGGCCAAGGCCGGCCACCTCCCGGCCAGCTGCTGTCCGCAGATTCGATCAGGGCTGTCGGGAACTTCAGCTTATTACTCTCTAATGACGCGTTGATGCTGCCAGCTCATCACAGGGTGAAAGAGGAGCCGGGCAGCGCTGGTCCTACGGCTTCCTGAGGGAGTGAGGGCGAAAGGGCGCCGTGAATTGAGACATTTTTGGCGATGCCCCCCCCCCCCCCCAGAGGCTCTCGGCGTCTTCACAAGCCCAAAACAGCGGGTGCGGCTGAGAGGGAGGTTTGTCTCTTTTTTCTTTTTTCCACAGATGGCACAAGCTAATTATTCTCATTTGTGTAGCACCTTACACCTCTGTAGGCTTTTCTCAAAATGTTGGGAAACAGATGATCACGTCTGCCTTTGTAGCTGTGTGAGAGCTTTTCCATTAACAGGATCGGGCAGGACCATCTGCGTATTTAGTGGAAAGTTTGCCACCGGCAGCGAGTTTAAAACTTTGAAACAAGGTCTGAGCAGGGTGTTTCTCACCTGTGCGTGGGCTGCCTGGGAGGGGCCGGGACGCAGTCCAGAAGGCCGGTGGGGGGCCTCCTACAGCCCTCAGCGCTTCTCGGCCGGCTCACCTTGCCTGGGCTGATGATAACCAAGCCAGAGAACGTTCCAGAAAAAAAAAACGGTGGTTGGAAGTCCCTCTACTGCCAGCTGGTCCTCAGACAAGTGAGCTCACCTCCCCGAGCCTCAGCGTCTGGGAGAAGTTGCAGCCGACGGGCTCCCGGGGCTCCCGGTCCTGGGAAGTGAGGATGGGGCGTGTGGGCCCGACGGAAGTTTCCGGAAGATGAAAGGCAGCACAGGAAATCTGCAGCCACACCAGGCCCTCCGTCTCTGTGCAGCTCCCGGGTCATCTCTCCTGTGGCAGAGGACCCCTCCGGGCCAGCTTCAAGTGCACGTTTACGCAATTCGTCATTAAAGCACCGACATCGCCAAGGGGACTCACAGCCCGCCTGCCTCTGGGGCCCTCAGGCTGCAAGGGTGGCAACCTCAGCAGGAGCTGGTGGGCCGTGGCGAGGAGGAGAAGGGGCCTGGGGGGCGCCGGTGTGGACAGAGTCGCACTCATCCAACATGTGTTTACACAGTGCTGTAGATGCGAGGTGAGCCGATTGGCTCAGGCTAACAGGGCACCAGACCCTCTTTCATTCACTCAACAAACGTTTGCTGAGTGCCAGCTTCGTGTTGGGGACCGTTCTCGGGTGCTGGAGACGTGAAGGCCAGGACGGCGGGCCTGACCGCGGGGAGCGGGCATTAGATTCCTGTGGCCGCTGTAACGAAGCACCACAAACGCGGTGGCCTAAAGCCATATCCGTGTGTTACCTGACGGCTGTGAGGTCGCATGTCCAAAATGGGGCTCCAGTCCCCCCCCATGCGGACAGGGCTGGTTCCTCCTGGAGGCTCAGGGGGAGCAAGTCCTTGCTCTGCCTTTTCCAGCTTCTAGAGGCCGCTCCTTGGCTCACAGCCCCTTCCCCTGTCTTCAAAACTAGCAGCACAGCATCTTCCGATCTCTCTCTGACCTGCTTCCCTCATCACATCTCCTTGAACTCTTGACTTCCTGCGCACCCCTCATCAGGACCTTGTGATGACATTTAGGGCCACCTGGATGACCCAGGATCATCTGCCATCTCAAGATCCTTAACTGAATCACATCGAAAAAGTCCCTTTGGCCCTGGAAGGTGAGGTAGTTGCAGGTTCTGGGATTAGGACATGCGCCTCTTCGAGGAAGTTATATTTGTTTTATGCTAATGAACTAATGGAAACAAATAGCAGAACCAGCCAACTCACAGGGACAGCCCTGGGACTTGTGACTGAGCAATTAAGCACCACGAGAGGGATGCTGGAAGGTTCTCTGCCACAAGGGTCCACTGAACAGAGTCGTGCTCTCATGTGGCAAACCTGGCCCCGTTTCCTCATCCTGACATTTCAGAGCAGCCTAATGTCTCCTCTGTCTGGGCAGACGCACAAAATATGCCCAAAAGGATGCTTTTAAAATGTACTCTGCACAGCCTGACAAAACACCTGCACCCATGTCCCCGGACAGTTGCCAGGTTCGAGGCCTGTGTAAGCTACGGTTTTAGGGCGCGTCTTAGAATGCAAGAGGTGGGGAGGCCACCCTGTCACAGGGCAGGAAGGTTGAGGTCCTGCTGCCCTCTCCAGGGGGTGGAGGGGAGAAGGGCTGACTCTGCCTGGGGCCCCGGCGTCTTCCGGAGCCATCCTGGGGAGGCACAAACCTGCCCCTTCCCCGAATCCCTCACCCCTTTCCTGTCTCTGTTCTTCCTGGCAAGGTGGGACCACGGAAACGCGGGCCCCCTGGGAGTTTGAGGAGACAGTTCAGGTGTGACAGGAGGAAGGCTTCTCTTGGTGTCGACCACCAAACACGGAAGGAGGAGCGACTGGGCACCCTGTGCTGGGGCAGTGCCCGGACCGCCTCGCCCTGCATCCTGGGCTGCGCCGCGATCCTCACGCTCTGGGGGTAGACGCGCCACTGTGTTACCTGTGCAGGTGTCGCCAGGTGACCCAGGACCTCAATAGAATATTCACGTTAACCCAAACAAGAGCGGGTGCCCGGAGCTGTGCAAGTTGCTTGCCCCGTTAAGCCGGCCAGTGCTGGATGCTGGAGCCCAGCCTCGGGTCCACGCCCCTCCTGCTGCCCTGCTCTCCAGGCAGCAACCGGGGAGGTTGGATCTCATTATCTGCTGAGTCACCATCCCCTACAAGCTGGGCAGCGAGTGTGAGATGCTGGCGGTCCCTGGAACTCGCACAGTCCCGTCTGGGCGCTGCCCTGGGTGGACCCCAAGTTCTGCAGGTGCGAGTGGCTCTTCCCAGGACGAAATCGGATGGAGAGAAGGGCCCTCCGATAGGAAGGGTGGCAAAAGTGGGGAGTCAGTGTCCAAGTCCTCAGTGTTACCTGTGGCCAAACGGGGAGCTTCAGTGGGTTCCTATCAGAGATTGTTTTTGAGTCTTGGCCTTTTTTTTCATTACTAACGCAGAGAAAGATGCAGCTCGCTCTTTGGTGCCTGAACGTAAAAGAACAGCTCCGAGCTGTAGCCTCATTGCAGAATGTTCCAAGGTACAAGTCAGCCACGAGGCCTGTTAGGTTTTTATTCCTCACTTTCAAAAACACAAGCTGTTTCTCTCCTGGAAGAGTATGTAATGTGCGAAAACATTAGGGATATTGCAAAATGGTTGCATGAAATAACTGGAAACATTTCACCAAAGCATTAACCTTCGCTTGCTGCCCTCCCCTCCCAACCCAAGGAGAGATGATAATTTCTCCGAGTCTTTATCTCGTGCCTCTATATAATTGCTGCTTTAAATCACAAAAGCCTTTAGAGTTATGAATGCAGAATGTGCAGAGCTGTATTTAGACGGTGCTCACCTACAAAGCCTCCTGATCCAGGCCCACCACCACCCTCCCCGGCCCAGAAGAGAAACAATGGGGAACGGGCGGGACATCGGCGGGCGGCCTCAACCCCAAAGTGTTTGTGAACATCTGCGGAAATGTTGTACGACAAGCGGGGGCTCATGTCTTTCTGTTGGTGTCTTTGTTCTTTCTTTCTGAAGGATGGATAATTCCTGGGAGTTTGTGTTTCACTCATAATTGTTTTTTAAATTAAGGTACACTTTGCAGCCCTGACTGCTGAGATAAAGACGTGGCTGGTGGGGAAGCACCTTGCTTTTGTTAAAAGGAAGAAAGGTGATAAGACACTGCGCTCTGGTTACTTGCAGAGCTTAGAAATCAAAGCTACCCCTGTGCATCTTGTTGTAAAAGCCATCGTCTTGTTCTTTCGTCTTCCTTGCGTTTCTCTCAGTCACAGAAGGGGAGGCTGGGAGTGGAGAGCAGACCCTGGAGCTGCGGGGAAGGTGCACCAAGAGTCTTCACCAGCTTCCTTCCGCCCCCGGGCATAATTATGCTGGGCTTGCTCTGTGTGCTACCTCATTGAATTATGGCAAAAACCCTTCAAGCCGGAGGTTGTTAGTTCAACGTGGTATCTCCCTTGTTGCAGTGAGTCCATGAGTCTGACTGTGGGCTACAGGCTCATGCCTCACGGTTTGAGGGTGATTGTGCTGCGTCAGATATGGAATCAGAGAGGTTTAGGGAGAGCTCCAAGGCCACACAGCTCGTGCCGCTTGCTTCCAGACCTCAGATCTTGGCAAGGCAGCTCGCCGCACTCTTTTGCACCCTCCACGGTTGGTGCACATAGTTGGTGCTGACCACATAGTAGGGACCCTGAGATGAACTGCAGCCTCCTGCCCAGGACTTTCTCTTTTCAGCAGCCAGAAGAGTCTAGTCCAAAGGCTGCCTTTCTCTGAGAGATGCCTTGTCTTTCCAAGGAAAGTCCAGAAACTTCTTTCGCCGTACTCTACCGTGCACTCGGCAGGAGCGAGGCCCACTGGGGACAGATTGCGTTTGGGCCGGGGCAGTGGGCTCGGTGGGCGTGACAGCCCTCTGCAGGCAAAGGCTCGGCCAGGCACGGATGACGCCAGGGGCTCGCCCTCTGCCTCCAGTCTTCCCCGTTCTCATTGCCTAAATCATCTGAAAAAAATCGTTCCTGGTTCATTGACCTTTCTGCAAATTTTAATTTATACTCAGGAGTGAAATGTCACATAATTTTTATGCATTTGGCTGAGCTTCTCTGCCAATACGTTAAAAAAAAAAAAAACAATTCCGTATCAAGATTTCATGTCAAACTTGTACAAGGGGTAATTACCCCGGGATAAACGCTGCATTTGCATACAGCTCGTTGGGCAGGGCCCTGGAAGGGAGCATTGGAAGGTCTGGGGAACTGGGGCAAGGACCGTGCGCGGCCAGGATCCATCGCCTCCAAAATGACTTCATTAACTGGCTGTTTTTCCTGCCGGGGTTTAAGCCACCACAGTGTAGCTCAGGTGGGCGGGAATCTGCAGAGACATTTTCCGGCAAGACCCAGCCCAGCGCCAGGCTCTCTCCCCTGGCTTTGGGATTTAATGGCCAACGCTATCCATCGGCCTCCATCAGAGAAACGGGTGAGAAAGAGTGGGCGAGGGCTCCCTGGGCCTCACCTTTCTGCTCAAGGTGAGAAAAGTGTCAGCATCACAACCTCCGCTTTCAGGGATCTTACAGTCTAATATGAGAGAAAGAACAAACAGAAAAGGCAGGGAGATCAGGAAGCCTCTGCCAACCTGCGCGCCCCAGGCTGAGATGAAACGACAGTGGTTTTGGAGGCATCTGTTAAACCTGTTTCCTTAGATGCAGGACTTGCTTTGGGCGTGTATCGTTCTAATTGCCATTTTGTTTATGGTAGAAGAGAAATCCCAGCTGGGGATGCTGTGACAGGTCTGTGCTGGGGCAAGGGTCTCACTCGAGACACCGTCATTACCTTGGTTGCTACGTGCGTGTTAACGCGTTACTGACAGAGTCCGCCCTTCTTCCTTCGTCCCACGGGGTAGGACGTCGTTCCCTCCCTCCTGGGCAGTTAGGACTGGCCTCGCGCTCTGCTTTGGCCAGTGAACCAGGAGCAAGAGCAAGGTGCCTCCCTCCCGGGAGGGAACCAGGGAGCCAGTGGCCCCCATTTCTCAGCAGCAGATGCTCCCAGCTTGGCGATCACGGAAGCAGAAGAAACCTCTCTCAGGATTCCATAGCACAGAGCCTCCCCACTGGCCCACAGCGGCAGGTCAGGTGCTTTGGGAGCTGCTCCTTGCTTCGGCATAACCCAGCCTCATGCTGGCTGATACACCCCGAGTTCCCAATATGCATCTCTTCCAATGGTAATAGAGATGGTTTGGGTCCAACAGTTTTAGGTCATACAGTCCCCTGGCCCTCGCAGGACCTCCCGGGCCCCTGGTCTCTAATGAGGATTTCTGAGAGGGAGCTACAGTGTGCACCGTGGCCACAGATGTGAAGCCGTGTTCCTACCCCTCCGCCACACTGGCCCTGGACCCGTGGCCCTAGGCGTTCTTTGGATGGTGATGTCGTGACCAGTAAATAATGTGCTCCTGCTTCCTTAATGCTCTTCAGAAGCGGGATGAGGACCAGAGACAACCAAACAGGTGTCTCGGGTCTTTGCTTCCTTTGGGACGGTCCCTGGCCAAGGAAGGGGATGTTTGGGGAAGACAGTTAAGAGGAAGAATCGTGTTCTTTCTTTCCGTGTCCTGGTAGAATTCACTCTTCACCACCGAGCGTTCCTCGTCATGAACCTGGCAAATGTGTCCCCAGGTGCCGACCATCAGAGCCCAAAGTATGTCGGATTGAGGCCCATCCTGGAAAGTGCTCAGAGCACACCGCGTGTGGCCCCGTCCCTTCTGAAGAACTGCTCTGTGGTGCCCTGCAGGGCCTCGTGGAGCCCAGACCGGCCCAGGGCAGGGGGGCCCCAGGTCTCTGTGGGGCTGTCCCTCTGCCCAGGGCGTCTTAGCCTGGTCGGATTAGCTCCTGCCTTCCTTCAACCCCTGCCCGGGATCCTCCGCCACCAGGATCCCCCCTGGGCTCTCCCAGCACCTTGTACCCCGGAGTCCCCAGCAAGCTGCCCCCGCCTGAGCGCCTGGCTGCATTTGCTCAAGGCCCACCTGGCCCCTGAGGACGTTTCCGTCCTTGGTTGACAGGCACCCCAAGGGTCTGCTCGTCTCAAGGGGGTCCCCAAACATCTCAAAGCCACGTGTGACATGAATGCGTCCAGAACGAGAAAGATCTGATGAGGGAAGACCCAGGGGGAGGTTGCCGGCCGTCGGTGTGATTGAGAGGGGGAGGAAATGTGTTCACACTTCCTGAGTTCTAATTCCTTTAGAAAAATGTTTGGCCGCCGACCCACGTGTGTTTGCAGAGGGAGCAGCTGGTAAAGTTCAGGGGCGGGTTTGGATTCAAACGGAGACTGAAGATGTGCCCGGCGAGTGGGGCTGTCAGACGCCAGGGGCCCCGAAGCCGGTGCAGGAGGGCAGCCCGGGGGCTCTAGGCTGTCTCGGGCTGTCCCTCCCACCCACAGGGAGCGACCCCTCCCGGGGTGACAAGCGTGCCCCCATCTCAGCACTGGCGGCCTCAGGTCGGGGCCGGGACAGCCGGGCAGCAGCCTGGGTTCAGACCCCACACCCTGCCCGGACTCCAGGGAAGGCCTCTCCCTCGGAACCCTGGGTGACCCTGGAATTTGTGGGCTCAGAGAAATTGGGAGGAGGCCTCAGGCTTCCAGCCTCTGGGTGCCCGCTCCAGGCCTGTGAAATCCGCAGCCGTTTGTCCACCTGCAGCCTCAGAATCACAGGTCTTTCTGGATCACAGTGGTGGTTTCTATACAAGTGAAGGTCGCTGCCCTGGAGACATCTCAAGTCCCTCCGAATTGCAAGCAGAAGCGGAGGGGGTCGGGGCCCATCCCGTGGCCACACTGGCCTGGGGTAAGCGGCCCAGAAGGAGAGGCCCCTTTAGCACCTCTGGGGCGGGGGGGGTAAATGAGTTAACGTGTGATCTGTGTTCTCATCTGTGCGCGGTGGAGGGGGCCCTGTCTGCACCAGCTGCCCGGGGCTGCCCCCGGCCATCACACGTGTGCCCGAGTGCGCACACCACTCCCTGGTGTGCGTGAGCGTGTGCCCCTGCGTGTTGCTCTGCCACCGGCCCTCCTCCGCTCACCGCCAAGAGCCCCTTCCGATGTCCCCGGGTCCCGGGCCTCCTGGCCACCCTCGCCCTCTCCGTGCCCGGTCTGCCTGACCAGCCGAGCCGCCCGGTGACACCTGCCCGTCCGGCTCCCTCGGCTGGAACGGCAGCCGCCCGAGCTGCACCAGGCTTGGCTCTGCCCACAGTGTCTCCCCTTTTTGGAGAACGGGCTCCCCGAGGAGCCCATGCCCGGCAGAGAGCAGCGTGCGAGGGGTCAGTACGTGGATGGACGGTTGAACGGACGGACGGACACAGATCGTGTGTCTGCTCCTTTCTTTGCCGGGTGCCGCGCGCACTGTCCCCACGTGAGGTGCCCCCTCCCCCCCGGCGCTGGGAGGGGCCGCGGCCAGGAGGCTGGTCCCGCCTCTCTGAGCTGGAGTTGCCTGGAGTCACACGGCCAGACGTGGTCCCTGTGGTCACCCAGAGCCGCCCTCCCGAACCTTAACCCGGCCTTAAATAGCATGTCCTCCCTAGATGTTTGGAACAGCCTTGCGAGAGCTTTGAGAGGAGAATGAAACTGTGAATGGATGAGTCAGCGGAGCGGGAGTGCTTTTAAATGCTTTTAAAATACAGAGAGCAAGAAACAGCCCCCAGCTGCCCTTTTGGTAAAATGAAGTAAAATCATAAACCAGATCTGGGGGCCCATCCGGAGTCTCCCCTTCCTCCTGCCGGCCCCCCACCTGCAGAGAGGACAGGGGAGGAGGAGGGAGTGAAGGAAGGGGAAGTGGAGGAAGGGAAAGGAGAAAGGGGGAGGGGGAGGAGGGGAGGGGGAGGAGGAAAGGGGAGGGGGGAGGAGAGGTGGCCTCTGGGGACGGGAAAAGCCATCTCTCTACCTGGGCCTTAATTGCAGGTGATTTCATGAGCTCAGTCCTGATGAGCAGGAGCTAATGAGAGAGAGGCTGGCAGGTCTAAAAATAGCAGTCCTGCTCCTTGTGTTGTAAAGGGTCCCCCTCAGGGCCTGCCCCCCTGGCCTGCTGTCAGCCTCCACTCCCTCCTCACCACCTCACGAGGGCCACGTTCAGATGTGATGGGAGCCCAAGAGGGGACCTGGCGCCAGGCCGCCAAAGCCGGGGCCCTGCGGAAGGAGAGGCTCGTGGACGGAAGGAGCCGTGGAGGACGCTGCAACCCCACCTGTTCTTGTAGCAGCAGGAGGCTTGTCTGGGGCGGCCGGGTGCCGGGGCAGCGCCCCGAAGGAGACTAAGGCAGAAGAGCAGCCAGGAGCCCATGGGGTGACCACCAGGCGAGCAAGCTGTCCACTGAGCCCCGCCGAGGACTTGTCCACCCGGGAGGGGCCTGGCATGGTTTCCTCTCGGGAACCCCCGCCCCCGATGCTCCTCAAACAGAGATCACTTTGGAGGTTGCCGTCCCCGCTCTATCTCTCAGTGCCCTCACCGGTAAAACGGGTGACAGCTGTCCCTGCCCAAGCTGTGGGGACGGCGTATGGTCTGGGCATGGAGTTTGGACCAATGCCTCGCAGGTGCCAAGACCTCTATAAGCAATTGCAGCCGTTATTATTACAGTGATCACCATTATTATCTGTCACCAGGGCCCCTGAGAGACGTGCTAGCTTGCACTTGCCCGGCTTAGAAATGGTCATTCATGGCCAGCAACACCGGGGGCAGTGACATTTCCACACCCGGGGACAGTGCAGGGAGCCCCTGGGCGCAGCGGTGGGTGGAGCAGAGGCCTGTTCGGAGCAAGCCTGCCGTCTTCTCCCTGCGTCCGGGGACCACGCAAGCCTTATCCTCTCTCTTCCTGAACATCATCGTCGGGAGAGCGGGAAGTTTTGCACCAGCCCAGTGCCACCCTCTCCCAAGTGTACGAAATTACAGCCGCAAACCTGACCCGCCCTTGTGGGTTGTCAAGACTGTCAGTACCCGTGCGGCTACATTTCTCCTGGTGGCTTAAAATGTGGTTGTGACCGTGTGTTTGTGAATGGACACCTGGGTATGGTTTTCATATGTAAAGCTCTTGGTAGCAAGAGCTGATGGAAAGAATAGGGGGGCCTCGGAAATAACTGAAACAACGTAGCTGTTGGGAGGAGTGATGTTACTTAAATAACGCATGCGATTCCCTCAGCCTGGTCTGTGTCCCTGGGGAAGGGCTCCAGGGCAGAGACGACCTCGGTCACGTTCGCAACCAGAAGGAAGGGGGTGCTTCTGGCACAAAACTGGGGGCCAGGGGCTCCCTCACCCTCAGCACGGGCTGTGCCACACGCTGGCCGTGGACCTGAGGGGGTCAGGTGACCTCTCTGCGGCTCAGTTCCCTCTTCTGAACCATGGAAAGCCCAGGACTCCTGACAGGTTTGTGAGGTTCGGGACGACAAGGTGCTCCAGGTGCCTCGCAGGACACCTGAGTGACAACCGCGTCAGGAGTGAACGAATGAAAACTCACAGAAAGTTCATTAGTTCGTGAAATGTTGGTCTAGATCTTCAATAAGATCACAGACTTCTTAACAGTCAAAAACCACCCCCCATTTTTCCAAAGAATCAGATGGACTCCTGGAATCTTGGACAAGAGAGTAAAGGTCCGGGCAGGGCCAGCCCCTCCAGGGTCCTCAGTAACCCCCAATTCCTGGAGCACCCCGCCCACATCCTTGGCCGTTAGCATGGCTCCCACATCCCCGAGATGGAGCTATGGACCAGATGGCCCTTCCTCCCTCCACTGACGCTGGGCCCTTGCGGGAAGAACGTCCCTCCCAGCCCAACTCTCTAAGCACAGGAATGACACGCTCGTGGTCAGCCATCCTCCGGGGGTGAGCACAGCAGTTCAGCAGGGGGCCTGGGCATCTCCCACGCCTGGGCGTCTTGGTGGGTCTGCGGCTGGATTCGCCACCGTCACCCCTGCTGGCTCCCCTGTGAGTGCAGGTGGGAGGGTTTCATCAGAGGTGCCACCAACTTAAGAGCCACGAGCTCCGTGGTGATGGGGCGTCAGTGGGATTTACTCATGAGGAGCTCACACCTCCGTTCTGACTGCCACTCAGGAAAGACCTTTTGCATAAATAACCCTCCTCAGACCTGGAACCGCTGCCTTCCTCCTCCACCCAATTCCTATGTCTCCCGAGATTCCTGCATCTCTGTTTCCCTCAACAAAGGACTGTTACTTAGTCCCAGAACCTAGAGAAATCCCTCTCCTTATGTGGGCTCAGAACCGTGCTGAGACTGAAGCCTCGTGGCGCAGTCGTGGCAGGGCGGGGGGCGACCAGCTCTGCTTCTCCCGTCAGCATCCCCGTCTTCACAGGGTGCATGAATATTAGATTAGGACCCCAAGAACTTGTCAAGGCAACACTGGGGGTGGGAGTCACGCTGGAGAACACAAGTCGCTCAGACCAGGGCGCGTGGTTGTTGCCGCTTTGGCTGATGTTTCCTGGACAGAGAAATGGATGTGAAATCAGGGGTGTTGGATCACGGTGCTGCATTCATTACCAAGGAAACCCAGAGGGAGAGGCAGGTTTCATGCTCCCTGCCGTAGACGAGATGGCATGAGACAGGTTTCAATGTTTTGCTTTAAAATGAGACTTTTAACATTTCTGAGACAGCGTTTTCTCTGGAGACGATGTGTCTAATGGATAGTGAATATCCATTTTTTTAATAGACTTTATATTTTAGAGCAGTTTTAGCTTTATGGAAAGACTGAGCAGGAAGTACAGACTTCCATACACTCCCTCTCTCCCTGCACAGATTCCCCTGTTGTTAACATCTTGCATTGTTACAGTTAGTGCGGGACATTGTTACAGTTAGTGCGGGACATTGTTACAGTTAGTGCGGGACATTGTTACAGTGGATGAACCTGCACTGACACGCCATCATCACCCAAGGTCCATAGTCTACCTTAGGGTTCCCTCCTGGTGTTGTATGTTCCATGGGTTTGGACAAATTTGTAATGATACGTATCCATCATTACCGTATCACACAGAGTATTTCCACCACCCTAAAGAGCCTCTGTGCTCTACCTGTTCATCCCTCCCTCCCCTCAACCCCTGGCAACCCCTGATTTTTTTAGTGCCTCCATAGTTTTGCCTCTTCCAGAATGTCACGCAGCTTTTTCAGATTGGCTTCTTTCACTAAGTAAAATGCATTTACGTTTCCTCTGTGTCTTCCATAGCTTGATAGCTCCTTGGATATCCATTTTTGAAGCTAAGAGAAATGGAATCTGTGCATTTTCCAGATTCTCAAGCAAATCCTGGGTGCCAGAGGACCCTGGTGGTAGGTGCTGGAATTCGCAGTGGGGAGGACTGGCCCAGTGCCTGGTGGCCCAGCTTACTTGGCAGGAGTGGTTGGAGCCATGTGAGCAGGGCGATGGCCTTGGGGGCACAAATGACGGCCCCCAACATCCTGGGGGAAAGGGGACCCTGAAAGCAGGCCAGGGCTGGGTAGGGGAGAGCAGTCCTGCACACAGAGTGGCGGGGGGCGAGCGGGATACAGGGCGGGATGGAACAGGCCTGGATGGCTGAGCCACAGACCACGCGGAGGGAGACCCGTGGGCAGCTCAGGTGGCCCCCCGTGGAGACACTCGTACCACCCAGGACACCTCGGAGTCTGCACCCCACTGCAGCAGGGCTCCCTCAGGGCCCACTTCCTCCCACGAAGTTAGAGGCTCTTCCACGCGGCTGGAGGCCAGTGGCGACAACACATTCTGTGTGCGCACGTGAAACCTGGGGATGACTGAGAAGACGTGAAGAATGCACGGAACCGATTGAGAAGGAATTGGCTGTGCTTTGCGCCCCCGTCGCTGCAATGGGAGTTTGGCAAAGAGGCACAGAGGAAAGTGGGGGGGGGAAGATTCCTCGGGTCTGAGGTTTCCAGCAGATGCAGACCTGGCCCTGGTTCTTGCTGGAGGCTTCTAAGCAGGACCGTGAGGGGACACGGGTGCAGGGGCACGTGACTCCGCCTGTTCTCGGCCAAAGGCAGGGCCTCTTCAGGAAGGAAGGATCACATCGTGGTTTGAACGCACATCAATTTTAAGTTTAAAGGCCCAGGTGAGATTCCAACCACGCTCATCCTCATGGACACGTCCTCCGAGAGGCAGGGCACCCCCCCCCCCCACCATCCTCGCAGGTGACAGGGGACTGGAGGGCGGCAGGCAACCCCTTGCCCGTGGTGCTAGGAGACGTGCCACAGCAGGGCAAGCCGACCCTGAGCACCGGCTCGGGGGTCCTCTTCTGGGCGCGCCCCCCCTCCCCATGATCCGCGTCGGCCCCCGGGGGTGCCTGTCCCCCCCCCAGACTCGCGCCGTGTGGGGCTTCGCACAGACGTCCTGCTTGTGGAGAGGGTCGGCAGGTACCCTCACACTTTGCTGGAAATGGCGCTTTTCCAACTTGTGTGAACAAATGGCCGCCTCGGGAATCTGTGCTGAGCAAAATGATGGCAGAAGAAAACCAGAAAACACAACCAGCCACAGTCTCAGGCGTCCATCCTGGCCCCGGGGCACCTTCCTGAGGTCCAGGCGCACCCACGGCATCTGCCGGTGACCGCACTCAGGCCGGCTGCTCCGGGGGTCCGCCTGGTGGGCAGACCAGTCCCGGGCTCCGTAGATGCAGGGTCTCCATCCATGACCGGCCTTCCCTGACTCCACGGGCAGGAGGGGTGGGGCTGATGCCCATGTGCGGTCAGGGGAGATGTCTGATTCAGATTGAGTGGAAAAGAGGCAAACGTAGCAACCTTTTATGTTTAAAATACACATTTCAGGAAAGAGTCTGGAAGGACAGCCAAGGATGCCAGTTACCTGGGGCTCCAGTGATGCCCCGTCCGTCCCAAGGCTGCGGGGGGAGCAGCAATGTGGGGCCTGCGACAGCCCCTCCTCAGGGGAGTCCACTCAAGCACGACCCCCACGCCTGTCCCACATTAGTAAAACCCGCTGAACTTCTGTCTGCCTCTTATGATCACCGTGCACGAGCAGTTCTAAACAATGTCCACCCCGCCCCTGGAGTGGACAGCACTGGAGTGAATGAAGCTCTCGGGAGAGAAGACTCAGCAGCTGGGATAAATCCAGGAGGGCTCCTCGGAGGAGGCGGCCTGCGTGGTAAAGGGCGTTGCAGAGCATTTCAGGCACGGGAAACTGAGTGCACTGAGGCTGAGCGCTTGGAGCATTTGGCCCACAGGGAGGGGATGAGCTATGGGAGAGTCAGGGTGCAAGTGAGCTTGGGCAGGTGGGTGGGGTGAGAACAGCCCACGAGTCCTCTCAGCTGCACCTGGAGGGTGTGGTCTTTGGGGCCACTGCGTTCAAGCTCTGCCTCCATCACTTTCTGGTTGGGAGACTGGAGGCCAGGGACACCCGCTCTCCGCCTGGTTGCCCATCAGTAGAGCAGAGGAGGATAAAGGTGGTCTCCTCCCTGGGGGTGGGCTGTGAGGGTAAATTTGAGGATACAGTGAAAGGCTGAGCTCCGAGTGGGGCTCTCGGTGGCCACTTGACCGTTCTCCCGTGGCTTTAGCTCCGGTCGGGCAGGGAGGGGGGTGCATCGCGTGCTTGGCGCCCACCTCCCTGAAGCCTGGGTCCCCGCCAGGGACAGGTCCTGTTCTGGAGAATCAGTGGGGGAAGAGGCATCCCTGGGGGCACTGTGCACAGAGCAACCCCCGCCGGGGCCGTGCTCAAGGCCTCCTCTCCAACCCTGACCTTTACCTGAAGCATGTGCTGCCCCTGGGGCTGCCCTGGTCTCCTCTGGCTGCCCAGCACCTGGCCGGTGCCTGGAGCGTGGAGACGCAGTGAGTGGGGGATGGTGGACGGAAGGAGAGAGGGAGGGAGGGAGGCTGACTCCGCCGGGGGAACGTATTTACTCCTCAGCACAGCCCCAGCTACAAGCTCACCTCTGGCTCATTTGATCTTTCTCAGCGCAACTAACAAGAAAAATAATTTAAAAAGCAAAAGGGGGGAGTTTCAGCACCACGGTGCACGTCTCCAGTATGCCAGATTCGGGGAGGCGCAGCCCCCTGCCCCCGTAAATGTCAGCAGGCTGCCGCCAATGCGGAAGCAGACCCGGGTGTCACTCACGCCTGTTCGCACGCAGCATGCCGTCACCTCGTTCTTCTCACAGAGCGAGCAATTAAAAATGATGAGGGTAGAGGGTTAAATGTAAACCCTCTTGGTGGGGGGGCCGCCAGGCTTCCTTTCGTGGGTGCCGCGCGTTCTCGGCAGACGCTGTGGATAAGCATGGCAGCCCCTGTCTGCTGCCAGCCAGTGAGATGGGCGCAGGGCAGAGAAAAATTTTCTAAGAAAGGGCTTCGCACTGTCCTGGAAAAAGGAAAGAAGCGGGTCTCTGCTGTTTAGCCGAGGGCCTAATTATGGTGCTACACAGGCAGAGTAGCGAATCGGTGTGATCTTCAGATTTCAGAACTGGTCCGAGCCAGGACCCTGTGCCGCAGATTCTAGCACGTGGAATGCAGAGTTTTCACCTATGAGGTGTGCGCACCAGCTGCAAACGTTAGGAATGCACAGAATTCTAAGAAAAACGGGCTTGCCGCACGCTTTGCATTTGGGGCATCAATTAACTAGATATTAAAAGTGCCCAGGGCCCTGATGGAGAGCGCTGGTGTCTGTAACGACTCTGGGCCTGCGTATCGCGGGGACACGTTCTACAGTGTCATCTTCTCTCAGCAAGTTCAGTTTGCTCATCGATAAAATGAGGGGCTGGAGGAGATGGTCTCTGGGGCGCCATCCAGTCCTGACATCCTAGAGGTTTGTGACGCTCCTAGCAGGCGCTGGAGACCCGGCGAAGCTCTCGCAGGTCCCCGCGTGGTGCGGTACCCGGCACACAGACACGCGGCGCGTGAAGGCACGCAGGCAGCAGCCAGGATGGCGGCTCAGAGCCCCGCTTCGTGAAGCCTTCACCTCCCTCCCGGGCCCCAGAGCGCTCTCCCCTCCTCTGCTCCGACGTCAGCGTTTCCCGTCTCTCTGGCCTGCGCTTGGGCCGCGAGGGGAGGGGCCGTGGGGAGGGGAGCTGGGGTCGTGGATCACGGCTGTTTGCAGGGAGGTTTTGTGAAGCTCTGGGCATGTGCGGCCTGGGGGCTGGGGGTCTTGAGGGGCAGGAAGCTGAGGCCGCCCTTCTCCCTGTCCTTCCAGCAGCCAGGAGGCGGGGACTCAGGGAGGCCCTGGAAACTGCTTCAGGGTAAAATTCACGGACATGAACTTCACCACTTCAAGTGAACAGCAATGCAGTGGCGCTTAGTACATTCACGTGCCGAGCAGCCGTCAGCTCCCTCTGGTTCCAGAACTTCTCGTCACCCCGAAGGAGACCCCGTGCCCATCAGGAGTCACTCGCAGCCCCCGGCCGCCACCCAGCTGCGTCTGTCTACGCTGGCCACAGCACCGGCCCTCCCGGGTGGACAAGGGCCATGGTGACGGCCACCAGGAGGCCCCACAGTCAGCAGACAGCACCCTTGGGGGATAAAGGGAGACACCCACAGGGACGCAGCCGCGCCCAGCGGATGACCCACGAGAGGCTCCCTCGGGGGGCCCAGGGCCAGTTGGGGGAGTCTGCAGTGTCCTGAGGTTTTGCAGGCCCTGCTGGCCTTGTCTCCTCTCCCCCTCCCCCGCAGGGGCTCCCTGCACCGTCGCCCTGGTGATGCATCGTTGCTGGGTGGGTGGATGAATCATCTAGTTGAGGAACCCTCCCTGGATTCCTTGCTCTCTTTCCTTCCTTTTCTCCTTCTTTTCCTGGCTCTTGAATTTCTCTCTCCCAAGCAGACGACGTATCTGAAGTGTGTGCAGGAGTCCTGTGATCCACTGTAGCTAAATGTGGAGGACGTGCTTCTGAAGTCACAGCGGTGGACCTCTAACTCAGTTCACTGGGTGTTGTTATGGCTGGAAAAGGCTATGACCCTCTCTTAACATTGGCCCCGAAGGGAGGCCGTCCCATCCGCTCAGGACACCTCCTCAGCCCCAGACGCTGCTGGACCTTCCTAGAAACCCCTGGAGTGACACGGAGGCCCTTCCCTCCTGGCGGGGAGTTCCCGCACCCAGCCCGTCTCTGGGAGTCTGCAGGTCGTCCCACTGGCTGAGGACCTTCCTGGGCGCTTGTTTTGACTCTTGTTCGTCCCCAACAGCCCAGGTCCCGTCACACTGGCTCTGAGTCCTTGACAGCCCACGCTCCCTCTGCCCAGGACCTTTGCACGTGCTGCCGTGTGGCCTGGAAAGCTCTCCCCTGCCCCAGCTCTCCTCTTGCATCCCTCGGTGCTCAGCAGAAGCACCAGGACCTCATCCTCGGGAAGCCCTCCGGCCGCACGTCTGGGGTCAGGCTCTCTCAGAACCGGCCTCCTTCCTTCAGGCAGAGCCCCCTGCCCCCCGCCAGCCCCTGGGAGCCACATCCGCAGTGTGACAACCCACCCCCGCTCTGAGCCCCATCTGGCGGTCACTGTGCTTTTTGCTGACTGTTGTGTCCACAAATCAACACGAATGGATGGATGTTGGTGCCCCGGGAGCTCTGCGTGTGCAGCTGCCTTCACCACAGGGCAAAGGGTTCCACCAGGGGCAGAATCCTTGGGCAGCCCTGGGGCAGGGGAGGCCACGGGGGTTCCACCAGTAACTCAGTGGGCCCTCAGGGGGCGTGTCGGCAGGGACACCAGGATGACAGACAGAGACTAACATTTACGCAGCACGAAGGAACATGCATCTCGGTGACAGATGGCCAGCCAGGTGCGCCCCTGCCCTTCATCTGGATGGGCAACGTGCCAGCCCGAGGACAGCCAGCCCAGACTGCCGACCAGCCTCAACGCTGCTTTCCCGATTTCCCGGCGAGGGGTGAGGGAGGGGAGGCGCCCGGGAAGACGGAATCCTGCACATGGTCGAATTTCCTGGTGCTCAGGCCTTCCCACCGTGTCCTGCTGGACGCTTTCCCGGGCGTTGGTCTCTCATGTGTGCTTCTCGAATAGCCATCAGCGGTGCTGTTGCCGCTCCAAATGCTGGGCCTTTTCAGCGTCGGGTCACATTTCAGGAGTAGGGCAGACGCGGGCGGGTATCCGTTCTTCTCTGGACGGCTGCTCGGGATGAACAGGGCTTGGAAATGGAATCCGTCCTGTCCGAAGGGAGAGACAGGCACTGGGGGCCAGGCCTGGGCTGGGAAGGGGGAGCCGGCCCCCAGTTGTGCGAGAGGGTCAGAATGCCAAGTGCTGGCTGACCCCACACATCCCGCAGGGCTCCCCTCCCCGCCCCTGGGGCCCCCAGCCTGGCCCGGCCCCTCTTGGTGACCCCGTAAAAGCCTGTGCGATTCCACCATCTGTGCTGCCATTTCCCAGTCACCTCCCACCCGGAGCCTCCGCTCTGTGTTCCCAGGTAGATCCCCAGAGCCAGGCACCAGGGGGCCCATAAATGTTTGTGGGATGAACGACCTTGTGTGACCTTGGCCCAGTGCTGTGCTACCTGTCTCCTCAGGTGGGTAACACGGGTACCGGCCGGAGCGCAAGACAAGTTGGGTTCATGCAGCCTCTACGCTGCACTGGCCCCGTTCATCCTTTTCTGCTGCTCCCAGAGGCCTCTGCTCAGAGAGGTCACTGCTGGTCGGGTCACACACCTGGCGTCCCAGCCCCATCCCGAAGGGGCCTGCCGGCGTGGGCATGGCTGCAGCACACACCTGCACCCGGAGCTCACGCTTGCCCTCCTCCGCGGTGGGCGTCAGTGCATACACCTCCCCACCCTCCCGGGACCCCGCCCTCGGGCAGGTGAGTGCTGAGTGCTGCCCCCAGGGCCCAGGGGCCCGCGGCCACCACCCCTCCAAGGGGACGGAGGCAGCGGGGGCTGTGACTGTGCGTGTTTAAACAACTGGACCTGATTTCTCTCAGGAGTTCTCCCGTCTCTTGTCACGTTTGTTTAAAACTAGTGCAAGGGGACTTCCCTGGCAGTCCAGTGGTTGGGACTTCGCCTTCCAATGCAGGGGTGCAGGTTCAATCCCTGATCAGGGAGCTAGGATCCCACATGCCTCGCGGCCAAAAAACCAAAACATAAAAGAGAAGCAATATTAAAAAAAAAAAAAAAAAAAAACTAGTGGAAGTAGTTAGCAAGCCGCAGAGACACATGGCGGGGCTGGGCGGTGGGTGACGAGCGCCCGGCAGGCCCCACATCCCGGCCTCGGAGGGAAGGAGATGCTGTCTCCCTCCAAGCAGGTCTCCTCCGGTGGAGCCTGAAGGAGGTTGTGACCCCGGGGCCTGCACATCCAACCAGGCATTTTCTCCCCACGAAGTGAGGAAGACCTTCTTGGACCCTCATGCTGGGACCACAGCACCCGGCCAGGCCTGCGCAGGAGCTCGTGAGCATGCGACGGCCTGGCAGCACCCTTGCCCCTAAAAGAGGAGGACATTTAACTCGCAGAGATAGAGGCAGACTCCAGAAATAAAGAGGATGCAAGAGGAGGAAAGGGGGTTGAAGAGGAAACAAAGATAGAAAATTGGGCAGAAAGTGCTAAGGTTGGTAAATGCCTCAGCACTGCTAGGTCCCAGCTACCTACTGCATTGCCTCTGAGCTTCCTGGTGGCCAAAGCGAAGAGGGAAACTGCCTTGGGGCAATTCACCAGAAAAAGGCAAATGGGCTTCTGGGTGACAGGAACCGTTCCTGCCCCAAGACCTCAGATGTGTCTCTGGAGAGTCTGCCCCTCGAGTGCTCGCTTCCCTTTTTTTTTTTTTAACATCTTTATTGGAGTATGATTGCTTTTCAATGGTGTGTTAGTTTCTGTTGTACAACAAAGTGAATCAGCTATATGTATACATATAGCCCCATATCTCCTCCCTCTTGCTTCACTTCCCATTTTTATGGCAAGACGTCGTGTTTGTAACCTTCTGAGCAGTGTTTGCATGTTGAGAAATTTAAACCCACGTTCCTCAGGGTTTCAAACGGGAGTTCACTTATTCGGAGCTAAAGTGCCATGAACGCCCCTGGTGTCTCAGAAGAACAAACCTTCCTGATCTTTTCCTTTGAAAGAGAGACACAGCCCAGGCACGCACAGGAAGGCGCTGTTCTGAATTCCCTTCCTTCTGGAAAGCTGGCACCCCAGCACCGCGGGCACTCGGAATGGCCCCCATCTCCCCGCAGGCACGTTCCAGCTCCTGCTTCCTCACTGATGAGGGCTCTGAGTCTCAGACATGATGGCGAAACCAGCCTGTTGGGTTGAGCCGATCAGACAAGCCTCAGTTGCACTGAAGCTGGAGGCTGGGTTCCATGTTGTCCCAAAGCCCCCATGCCTCTCCTCGCGTGGAGGGCCCGAGTCAGACCCAGGCTGGAAAGATGTTAAGAGCACCCGCGAGGAGAGGCCCAACTTTATCATCATAGGTCACGTCTGGTGGTGCCACCTTTAATGTCCTGAGGGCTCCCGTCCACTGAGGACGTCTGTCCCCTGCAAGGTCCCAGGCTCCTGTGGACGGTACCCTGACCTTCCTGTTGGGGCAGCTCCTATGCGGGTGATTTTTTTCTCTGACAGCAGTGTCCACACTTCCCTCAAATGCCACCAAAGCTCTGCGCCTATTTTTTAAAAAATATAACTACACCATCACTTAATCCTGAAGAAACTCAAACCTTCCCGCTACTGTCCAATCCCATTCATGTTATTAGAAATTTTCTTTCAGAGAACAAAGGGCTTATTCATGTACTTTGTGCTAATCTCCCAGCAATCATAGAACTGTCATTTTTATCTTTGTCAATGACAATTGGGCATCAGAAATGGTTGATCCACTCAGTTTTTTGCTGATTTTAATTTGTTTACTGACGGGGAGAACAGGACTGCAAAGGCAGTTTGGAATTTTCCTGTCACTTGAAAAGGAATGTGATTATTCCCTCACTGGGGGGGGGATAGTTCCCTGGAGCTACAGCCCACTCCGCACCTTGGTTGCCCTCGTCCACCCGAGGACCCCTCTCTGTGAGCTCTGGAGTCTGTACACGCACGGAAATGTCTAGTTTCCTCACATTTAAAAACATTTTTATATTAAACCCACACGTGGGGATTGCTGGGGACTGGGGAGAGTCTGAAGTGAAGGATTTGAAACGAGGGAACGTTCTGTTATTTATTATTTCAAGGCAGCCAACAATAAAAGGTGAACGCAGGAGCAAACACTTATCAAACCTAACAGTGAGGAGCTTTTTTTAGTTTCTAGAATAAATAGTAATTAAATCATGTAAGCTGTAATTTCATGACAGTGAAATTGCTTAAAAAACCAATCCTCCCACCATAATTGCTGAGATACCCACACTTTTATAAATACTAGGTAACTTTATCCATCGTTTTTATCAGCAGAATGTGACACTGGCTGTTGGTGCCTCATAATTTACCACGGCATTAGGTGGCAGCTGCAAAAGCACACGTATGAAAAAGGCACTAATGTGATACCGGTGAATGCGCGGCTTCCGAGATGTCTTTTCCTGCAGGGGGTTTACAAACGGTCCAGGTGATGGAGTCATTGGGAGGGGGCTGACAATTCAGTGCCTAATTACTGTTTGGGAAACACAGCAACGTGCCTGCCCTGCAGTGTCAGTAGACCATCCGCCTTCCACACCTGCTTCCAAGTCACCGAGAAAGCTCTCGGCTGCCCCAAGGTCACCAGGGAATTGGCTGAGGGTAAAGAAACTCCTCCCCCCACATGGCTTAGACTCAGGTTGAACCCAAAGTTGATAGTGACGGGGAGACACGTTTACAGAAATAAGAACAGCTGTGTTTCAGAGAGAATGAACATGCATTCATTGCTTTTGGTCGATGTTCCTTTTTCTAAGGCTTCAGCTAATTCCCTAGGGGGTAGAGATAAAAACCAGTGCCTGAAGGTCGAAAAGTCAGTTAAATCACCACTTTCTCGAAGTTCATTAGAGACCAAGGACCCGCTGCTGGAAATAAGCTGTGAGCGGGCGCCTGCCCGCCAGGCTGGTCCCTAGCGCCCTGACCTTCTCCCCCTCCTCTTGCAGTCAAGTTCAGCAGCTGCCTGGGGACCAAGGGGACACACTATGAGACCGACAGCATGGACTTCAAAGTCGGGGCTGACGGGACGGTCTTCGCCACCCGGGAGCTGCAGATCCCCTCCGAGCAGGTGGCCTTCACCGTGACCGCGTGGGACCGCCAGACGGCCGAGCGCTGGGACGCCGCGGTACGGCTGCTGGTGGCCCAGACCTCACCCACGCGCTCTGGACACAAGGTA
Organism: Eschrichtius robustus; assembly: GCF_028021215.1. Taxonomy (NCBI): domain Eukaryota; kingdom Metazoa; phylum Chordata; class Mammalia; order Artiodactyla; family Eschrichtiidae; genus Eschrichtius; species Eschrichtius robustus. The sequence goes on along the minus strand of NC_090839.1, from coordinate 2,195,454 downwards.
AGGTGTGACTACATGCGGGGAGGGGGCTGGGTAGGGGTCCTTCCTCCTTCAGGTCACCGAGCAGAACCTCTGCAGAGGCTGACACTTGAGTGGGCGGCGTGGGCCGGGAGGGGGACCCCTGACCTCCCATCTTCCCAGGCAGGGCTGCCCACAGGCTCCACCCCCGCTGGGGGTAGTGCACAGCTGTCAGCACCCTTTTTCGGACAAGGGCCCCACAGCTCCGCTTCTCACCGGGCACCTCGCCTGCCTGAGGCTTTTAGCCCACCAGCCCCGGAGGCTCCCAAGGCCTGGAGGGACAAGAAGTAAGACAGAGGCCACGTGGCTGGCCTTGCGAGGTGGCCAGAGGAGCTGGCGTGAGACTGATTCAGAGAGAGGGAAATGGGGACGGGGGAGGGATGGCACCCTTCACAGAGACACACACCAGCCACTGTCACCCGCCTCCGCAGCCCTCCCTCCAGCTTCACCTCTGACTTGGCTGCATGGCCCTGTTGACCAGACAGGAGGGGTGAATTCACTTCCCCTGGTCCTGAAAGGCCTCTCAGCCCCACAGGCCCCAGGAATCCAGGACCAGACCCCTCAGCCCCCAGAAATCCCCACATTAGGTTTCCCGTGTCTGAGGGGGACCAGGTCTGCTTACCTCTGCCCGTCCCGTGTTTCGGCAGCTGCGTTGGCCTCCGGCATGAGGGCTCCCCGGTCAGCAGAGACGTTGCTGCCCAGCTGACCTGCATGACGGGTCCAGCTACACACGTCCACCTACATGAAGGGTGGACCCGTGGGGAGGGAGACGCCCTTACAGTCAACAGGAGGCCTCGGGGTCATCAGTGTTATGATGTGTGTGCGGTTCACCAGCAAAGGAAACACACCGGTTAAAGCAGGACAGGCCGTCGGGGACAGCATTTGTGTGTATTCCCTTGGAAAAGGGTTCAAGGGAAGTAGAGGGTTAGACCAAGTTGACAAGATCCCTTTCTACAGATATGCCCAGAACCTCACAGGACTAAAGGGCTCGGTGAACCTCAGTGGGAGACAGTCTGCAAGTTTCCCCAAACCTATTTGACCAGGGAACCTTCTTAATGGGACATCTTGCAAGGCAGGTGTTCCGAGGAACCCACTTTGGAAAACAGGGGCTGTGTTTCATTGTGTCTTGTTAAACAACATAGGGGTGGTTTGGGTCAGAAAAGGGAAAGTGGTGACTCGGTGGATAGCCTTATTTGGGGGTGAGCTGACCCCGTCCGGAAGGATGTCCTGAGTGCCCTCGTGGGTGCGCTGAACCAGGTGTTGAAACACGCTTCTAACAGGGGCGCCCCCCAGATCGTGAGCCTCACCTTGGGGATGTTGAAAACCCTGAGACACATGGATGTGGTTTTCCATTCCTTCCCGAATGACCGTGACAAGCCACACCCTGGTGAGAGGGCAGCGTGGCCCAAGCAGGGGCCCCTCCCTGTCGGCAGCCAGGCCAGGGGCAGCAGTGGGAAGGCTTACATCCCTGACTGTGATGCAAAAACTGCGCCTTGTGGGCAAGGAGTAGGGCTCCCTAACGCCCGTGGATGGCCTCAGACAAAAGGCACTAATTAAAAATATAGGGACTTCCCTGGCGGTCCAGTGGTTGAGACTTTGCCTTTCAATGCAGGGGGTGTGTGTTTGATCCCTGGTTGGGGAGCTAGGATCCCACATGCCTCGCGGCCAAGAGACCAAGACATAAAACAGAAGCAATACTGTAACAAATTCAGTAAAGACTTTGAGGATGGTCCACATCAAAAATAAATCTTTAAAAAAGTAAAAAGAAAATAAAAATAATGACACCTTTTGTCAGGCATGTTAATGAAGCAATTTCTGATGCAGTTAATCCCCTCATCCTCCAAAAAGGGTGACTGCAGTTAGTCCCCAGGACACGTGAACCTCCAACCCCCCAGCAGGCAGGCCCGAGAAGCACCCGATCTGCAGATTCCACATCCCAGGCTCAGAGCATCCTTGGGGGTGACTTTGTGGGGTTACACCCTGAGCACATGAAACATGACCCTGTAGGTGGCGGGCAGAGTCTCTGCAGCCCACCTGACCCAGTCCTTCCCTGTTTATTCCATGTCGCCTTTGTTGCTGATGGCTCCCTGCTTCCTCCTTCTTCAAATCCAAAGAGCCCTGCCCTGACTTTCTAGGACCCCACCTAGACCCTGCCCTAAGTGTGTCCACATTGATCCTCACAACATCTCCAGAAGTGGGCGCTGTCACTGTCCCCACTTTACAGGTGGGGAAGCAGAATCCTGTGACTGAAACCTCTTTGCTGCATGGGAGAACCGATGTTCTGGAAAGGAGTGAAAAAACGACTTTCTAGGGACAGCTGAGCCCAGCATCGTAACGGAGCCTGGCTGCCCTGGATTGTCAGTTTGAATCAAGCCTTCTCCAGCTTACTGGCAATGTTCTAGGACAAGCATACAACCTCTCTGAGGTTTACTGCTCTTGAAAATGGGATAGCAATGTTACCTACATCCTATCCAAGGGTTGTTGAGAGGATTATGTGAGATAATATGAGGTCAGGCAGGGTGCAGGCTCCATGAGAGCCCTGTCCCCAAAGAGGCCAAAAATAGTTGCTCTTATTGCTGTCATCGGCATGGTCCCAGCCCTCTGAGTCATGTGCTCATCATGGCCACTGGGCCCTCACCAGGGTGGTGCCAGGGGGACAGGGAGGAGGGTCTGTGTGGGACACTGGGTCACTCAGTTGATGTGCCCTTACAGAGACCAGTGCCAACCTTTGAATAATGTCACTCTGTGTAAAGGGGTTAAGGTGATGCCAGATTGCTGGTGTCCTTAGTCATCTGCCAGAAGCAAATGTAAGTCTTCTCCAGTGGAAAGTATCATACCAGACGTCAAATTATATCTCCTTTTATATACAATGTCTAGCACTCAACTGAAAATGACTGGAGGGACAAAACAAGATAAATAAAAATCAAGAGGAGGAGCAGATGATAATCAAAGACCCACAGGGCTCCAGGTAATAGTTATCAGACATAGATTTTATCATAACTATGCTCACTGTCTTTAAGCACATTAAATGCAAGATTTTGACAGAATTGGAAGATTAAAAAAGAATTAATTGGGCAGTTTAGGACTGAAAAATATAACAAACAAAATTAAGAGCTCACTGGACAGATATATCTGCAGATTAGACACAGTTGAAGAGAGGATTAACGAAGCAAAAAACATCAGAAGAAATATTCAGGCCAAAGTGTAAAGAGATATCCAAAGAGAAAACGCAAAGGAAAGAGTAAGAGGTATTGGGAAAATGGTAAGACGTTCTAACATGAGTATGTTTGGAATATGAGGGGGAGAGATAAAATGGAGCAAAAGTAATATATGAAAAAATATTGGCAGAAAATATTCCAAAACTGGCAACAGACATCCAGGCATAGATTCAAAAAGCCCTATGAACTCTAAACAGGATAAATATAAAGAAAACTGCACTTAGGCACTTTCTTAGTCCATTCAATAGGCTATAACAAAATACCATGGACTGGGGGGCTTACAAACAATAGAAATTCATTTCTCACTCTTCTGGAGGCTGGAGGTCTGAATCAGAGTGGCACAGGGTCAAGTTCCCACGAGGGCCCTCTTCCAGATTGCTGCCTTCAGACTTATATCCTCACATGGCAGAGAGCAAAGATAGGAGGCCAGCTCACTCACAACTCCTGTAAGGACACTAATCCTGTTATGGAGGCTCCATCCTGATGACCTTCCCTAATCCTAATCACCCCCGAAAGGCCTCACCTCCTAATATCATCCCACTGGGAGACAGGGTTTCAACAAAGGAATTTTGGGAGGACACAGTCCACAATAGGCATTTTAAGGTAAAATAGTTGAAAACAAAAGTCAAGGAGAAAATCTTGGAAGCAAATAGAAAAGACAGAGTTTCTTTGAAAGAGGAATAATTAGATGTAAAACTGACCTCTCAACAGGAACTATGGAGGTTGGAAGACAATGGAATGATATTTTTAAAGTGCTAAAGAAAATAGAGTTCTATTATTCAGTAAAACGTCCTTCACGGAGTAAAGGTGAATAAAGACAGTTTTAAACAAATAAAAACTGAAAGAATCTGTCACAAGTTGTGTTCTTCAGGCAAAAATAAGATGATTTGAAGTAGAAAACCAAGAATGAGGAGATTAAGTAGATGGGAAAATACCAGTGTATAATTACAGGGTAATGTTTTGTGGGATGTAAAGAAGATGACTCAAATTCATGACAAGAATGGCATAGATTTTGAGAAGGGACAAATGGAGTCAAAGGGATCTAGGATGCTTGTGTTGTCCTGGAAGATGATGGAAATATCAAACTAATATGATACTTGGATGAGACACATCATTAAGAGCCATAGTGATGGATACGTTACTTTAAGGTGCACATGAAACGCTGACCACAACTGACCATAGTCTAGGTCCAAAAGTAAATCTTAACTTCAGGAGTTACCTAAAGTCTGCATAATGTCTAAACTAGCACTAAATTGATAAAAATGTATCTGTTATAATAACAGATATTTATTTCTCTTGGAATTTTCATATAATTCTAACACTACCATATATGAAGATCTTATGCTATAGCTGGATAATTTAGTATTAGTAACACAGCACTGGGCAGGGGACAGCTAAATTCTCCCTCCATTCTAGATGTATTTCTTGTTTAAATATTGTCACCTTTTTTAGTCTTCATATTTAGGCAGTATTTTTTAAAAGACCCTTAAATAACATAATTTGTCATTTTCCTCAGTAATCAATATGAATTTTCAAATAAACATGCTTCTTAAACAGTAAAAAAGAGTCACAGGATTAAGTTCTAACATAATAGATGGAAAATAGAATAATAAAACTTATCAATCCAAAAAAATGCAAGGAAAGAAAAGTGAAATGATAGAATATATGAGATATTTGTCTTTGAGTAAGATGGTAGATTTACAAATATATTATTAATTATAATAATTGAAAATAGATTCACTCATAATTAAAAGAAAACAAATTGACAGGTTATATTTTTAAAAATCCAACTACATGCAGCTTACAAAAGATACATCTAAAAAGTATAAGGATAAAAAACAAATACCATATGCTAACACATATATGGAATCTAAAAAAAGAAAAAGAAAAAGGTCATGAAGAACCTAGGGGCAGGATGGGAATAAAGACGCAGACCTACTAGAGAATGGACTTGAGGACACGGGGAGGGGGAAGGGTAAGCTGGGACAAAGTGAGAGAGTGGCATAGACATATATACACTACCAAATGTAAAATAGCTAGCTAGTGGGAAGCAGCCGCATAGCACAGGGAGATCAGCTCGGTGCTTTGTGACCACCTAGAGGGGTGGGAGGGAGGGAGATGCAAGAGGGAAGAGCTATAGGGATATATGTATATGTATGGCTGATTCACTTTTTTATAAAGCAGAAACTAACACACCATTGTAAAGCAATTATATTCCAATAAAGATGTTGGAAAAAAAAAGTATAAGGATAGAGAAAGTTGAAAGTCAAAGCATAGGGAGGGAAATACCGTGCAAATACTAATCAGAAGAAAGTTGGTGAGGGCTCTGTTGCTGTAAGAATGAAATTCGTGTGCACTTGTAACATGACTTCAGAATATTTGAGCAAAAATTGATAGAAGTAAAAGGAGAAATAAATAAGTATACAATCAATGGTAAATTTTAACAAATATCTCTGAGTAAGTAATAGAACAAGCAGACAAAATGTCAGTAAGGAAGTAGAAGATTAGGAGCACAGGATTAAGACGTCTGACATTAGTGAGATGTATATAAAACACAGAAACCGGCTGCTGCTAAATACAGATTCTTTTCAAGTATACCCAGAACATTTACCAAATTTAGCCATAGGCTGAGCCTTCAAGCAAAATTCAACATGCTTCAAAAGTTTAGAATCAAACATAGTTTGTGTTCTTACCTCAGAGCAATTAAGCTAGAAATCGATAACAAAGAAAATAACTGAAAAATCCCCATAGATTTGGAAGTTAAGTAAGTGCCTTGTTATTAACCCTCGGGTAGAAAGGAAATCACATGGAAATGAGAGAATATTCTGAACTGAGTAATAAAACTAGCTGGATGTAGCTGAAGTCACACCAGATAGAAATGCGTAGCCTTACATACGTATATTGGAAGATAAAGAAGGCAGAAAATCAGTGATGTTAACATTCACCTCAAGAAGTTATAAAAAGAACAGGAAATGAAACACTTTGTGTTTCAACGCAAACAAAGGAGAAAATAATGAAACAGAAAATAGTAGAATCAACAAAGACACAAGTTGGTTCTTTACTGAACTGTAGACTTAGTAAGAAAAAAAACCTGCAAATAATCGCTATCTGGAATGGAAAGAGGACATCATGACCAATCGCACAGACATTAGAAAGGTCATTTGCAGGCATTATGTACAATTTATACCAATATATTTGAAAATATACGTGAAATGGATAACATTCTAGAATATAAAATTTACCAAAACTAACATGAAAGGAAAATCTGAACTGTTTTATTATTATGAACAAAATTTTAATTCAAATTTTTATCACAAAAAAATACCCACACCAGGATGGCTGCACTGGTAAGATGTAACCAAGCTGTAAGGAGTTGAAACTCATCTTACAAGAGGGGTCACTTCCCCAACCAAATGGACACCATGCTGAAACCAGCAAGAACCTTGCCCAAAGCCAGCACGGACCTTGAAAGAACAGTGAGAGAAAGGGTCACTACATGCCAGTCCACTCATAAATAGAGGGGAAAAAAGCCGAAGCAAAATATTAGCACACTCAAATTCAGCCATGTTTACATGGGATATATAATGGCCACATTCGTCTGTTCCAAGAATGCGAGATTTGGTTTAACAGTTAAAAGTTAATCCAAGTAATTCAACACAGAATAAAGAATAAACATCACGTGGTCATCTGAATAGTGACTGTTAAATTTAACTTCATTCAGGATGAAAATATTCAACAAATTAGGAAAAGAAGAGACCATTCTTAATCTCACAAAGGGTGTCCACAGCAAACATCCAGTCTACAGTCGGAATACTCGAAGCCTTCCTTGACATCAGAAATAGGACAAGGACACTCTTACATTACCCGCCAGAGCTTCAAGCCAGTGAGGTCAGGGAAGAAAAAGAAATTGGAATAAATAGAACTAGCGTTATGTGTAGCTTATATAATTGTGAATGTAGAAAATCCGAAATAATCTGTAGATAAGTAACTAGAATTAATGAATGATGTTAGCAAGGGCGCTGGATATAAAAGCAATTGCACCTCTACAGACCAGGAATAAATAGTTAGAAAATAAAATCTGAACCAGATACCAATTACAATAGCATTAAAAATTATAGTTATAAACCTAACAAAAAATTTTCAAGGCCCTTACATATTACTGAGAACAATTAAAGAAGATCTTTAAAAATAGAGGGATGTGCCCTGCTCATAACTTAAGAGACTTAAAGTTGTGAGGATGTCAGTTCTACCCAAAGGTTTCTATAGATTCAATACAATCCCAACAAAAGTCCCAGGATGTTTTTTCTTTGCTTGTCTGTGGAAGGGTTAAGAGCTGACTTTAAATTTTTAAATAGAAATACAAGGGGCCAAGAATAACATAGAACCACACAAAGATGGGAGGACCTGGTGTTTCGGGCATCAAGACTACAAGTAAAGCACACCAGTTTCTCGACCTCACCACTGTTGGCATGTGGGACCCGATCATGCTCCGACGTGGGCCGCCCTGGGCACTGCAGGATGTTCAACAGCGTCCCTGGCCCCCACCCCCTAGATGCCAGCAGCACCCCAGCACCCCCGCTTGCACCCAAATCTGTCTCCAGTCATTGCCAAATGCTCCCCAGGGGCAAAATCACCCCATCGGAGAACCACGGAACCACAGTAATTAAATGGTGTCGTTTGAGAGCAAAACAAATGGAACAGAATAGCCAGCCCAGAAAAAATACTTAATGTTTTAAAAAAATCGTCTTCATGGAGGTTTAACTTTTATTCAACACAGTTCACCCACTTCACACACACGACTTGATGAACCTTGTCAAATGCACACGGTGCCAACACTTGATTTGTTTGAGTGGCACCAGATGGCAAAGGCCAGAAAGCTACAGCCCACAGGTCACATCTGACCTGCCACCTGCCTTCTGATGGCCTGAAAGCTAAGAATGGTTTCTGTATTTTTAAATGGTTGTATAAGTGCCTGTATTAATATCCTCGACTTTGCTTCTTGGCCTACAAAGCCTAAAATATTTAACTATCTGACCCTTTAACAAAAAGCCTGCTAAGCCCTACTTAGAATAGTGGGTGAGGACTATCTTTTCAATAAGTGATGCTGGGCCAGTCGGGTACCCTTAAGGGGAAAACGTGAAGTGACCCTGTACCTCACTCCACACCCCAGATCAATTCCAGGTGGATTGTAAATCTGAGTGTTCAAGACAAACCAAACAAATGGAAGAGGATATAGGGAGTGATGTGTGGGGAAAGCTTCCTTATACACAACCCATGAAGCACGGGGTATCCAGGGCAGGTCGATGATTGGACCTGGTTACAAATAAGAATGTACTCATCAGAGCACGTACTTAAGAAAGTGAAAAGATAAGCCAGAGCCGGAGAGAGGATATTTGTGACCCTTAATGACTGACAAAGGAGGCATGTCCAGAATATATAAAGAGAGCCTCAAATCACTACATAAAGACAGATAACCTAATGATAGAAGAAAAAAGAACACAGACTGCCCACCAAAGAGAAGAGCCAGGGGGTGGATCAGTGTGAGGGCCTGTCAGCCTCAGCAGCGCAACGCAGATTAAAGCCGAAAATCCACCAGAATGGCTAACCTTAGGAAGACTGGAAATACCAAATATAGGTGAGAATGTGCCGAAGCTGGAGTTACCGTGGGCTCTTGGTGGGCCTCTCTAGCAACAACGGGCGTTTTCATTGGAAGTTGAATATACGTTTGCCTGGTTGAAAGGAAAACTGTTCCTCTTCTCACACTTCTGACACCAAAGGTGTAGGTTTTCCACCCCAGCCGGTTCTCTGACTTTCCGTGGACACCAACTAGGTGTTCTCTAATTTAATTCAGTTCTGACACTCGCAGCCCGGAGTCAGCGCAGACCCCGCAGGCTCAGGGTTCAGTCCCAAAAGCCCACCCCGCTTCAGGCGTCAGTCACAAGTGGTGGGTCTCCAGGTTACTCGCTTCCGCCCAGCTTGGTTCCCACGACCCCCACGTCAGTTCAGTAATTTGCTACGATGGGTCACAGAACTCGGGGCAACACTCACTCGCTATTCCTGGTTTACCATGAAGGATATTATAAAGGACACAGAGGAGCATCCGATGAAGAGTTACATAGGGCGAAGTCTGGAAGGGTCTCAAGTGCAGGGGCTTCTATCCCTGTGGCGGCAATGGGGTGCACTACCCTCCTGGCACGTGGACATGTTCACCACCCTCGAAGCTCTCCACACCCCAGAGTTTAGGGATTTTTATGGAGGTTTCATCATGTAGGCATGATCGATGAACTCGACCTCCAGCCCCTCCCCTCTCCCCAGAGGATGGGGGTTGGGTCTGAGAGCTCCAAGCTTCTAATCATGGCTTAGGCTTTCTGGTGGCCAGCCCCCTCCAGGAGCCCACCCAGAGTCACCTCACTAGAACAAAAGATGGTCTCTCACCCAGGAAATTCCTAGGGACCTAGGAGCTCTGGGTAAAATACTCCTGTCAGCCCATCACTGCAGAGACTACAAGGGTTTTGAGAGCTCTGTGTCGGGAATGGAGGGCAAAGGCCAAATGTGTATTTTTTATTATGCTGCTGGTTTCAGGTACAAGCCCAACGGAAGTGTGTACACATTCGTACCAACAGCTCTGCACCAGAATTTGATAAACCTGAAAAGAACCCAAACACTCATCCTCATTAAGTTGGATAAGTACCTGGTGGTGGATTCATACAGTGAATTCCTATATAGCAGCAAAAATGAACAAAGCAACAGGATGGGTAAATCTCACAGACACATATCGAGGGAGAGAGGGCAGGCACCCAGGCAGGAAAGTGCAGACTGAGTCCAGACGTGGACAGCTCAGAGTGCGTGTACAGCCGCGCAGGGGACCGCTGTGGGAGGGGAGAGGAGGTGGCCCTGGTGGGGGCCTGAGGGACGTGAGGGGCTCCTGGGGGCAGGTGTTCATCCTGTGATCATTCGTGTGTCTGTTCACTGACGTTTCAAGCGCTTTCCTGCATGTCGTTTCTAATTCACGATTTTCAAACATTTTTTAATGCATGCAGAGGGCTTCCTGGCTGGGTTTGGAGAGGTGGGGAGCTCAACGAGAACGTCGCCAGCAGGAGTTGTGTTAGCAGAAGTTTCTAGAAACACAAGGGCCTCCTTCAAAGGAGCCATTTGCAGCATTAAAAGTCCCGAGAAGCTCTTACCAAAAGGAGCCTTGAAGCAAATCCCTGGAGGAGGGCACGAGGGGACCCCCTAATTTCCCGGTTCTGTAAATTCCATCTCTCCCGTGTCAGGGTCCCATCAAGCGCAGTCTCCCTTGTCCGTTATTCCAGCGACTGTGGAGCCAGCAAAACTGACAGCTTTCCAGTTAGGTGAACCATAAAAATTTGGCAACTTCTCCCATTTTCCTTTCCTTTCTTAGCAACAATTTAAAGGCGGTCTTTTTGTGGGTAATACAAGCAGGGCTGGAATCTGGAAGAACATTTTTGTGTGCAGTCTTGCAGGAAAGCTGATAGCAATTCAATTAGAAAATGTAAATGAGGTCACGTATTTCCCACGGGAGTGCCGAATCGCCCCCGAGGAATCAGAGCAATATTCCAGCCTAACAGTAAATACTGAAGATAAAGTTTCTCGCACCGTTGTCATCTGACTGGCTGTGGTAGCGTTTGGAATTGTCAATGGGACCTGTGGGTATAGTTTGCAAGAAAGAAACTGTTGTTTATGAAACTAATATTGGGTCTTAGAGTGTGTCAGCATCTATGAAAGATAAACTCAGCTGAGCGTTACCCAGCAGCTGGACCAGGCCCAGGTGCTGAACCGCCTTCTTTCCTTGGGGTCCCTGCCTCCCCGGGTGGATGGGCTGAACTTTTCCCCCCAAAGTTCCTGCGTTGAAGTCCAAACCCACAGAACCTCAGAATGGGACTGGGTTTTCACATGTGATTAGTTCAGGTGACGTCCCTAGGGCGGACAGACCCTAATCCAACATGACAAGTGAGCTTATTAAAAGGGGAATTTGGACGCAGACACGCTCACGGACAGAACTTCGTGTACAGATGAAGACAGGGATCGAGGCGATGCTTCTACAAGCCAAGGAACCCCGAAGATTGCCAGCAGCCACCAGAATCTAGGAGAGGGACTGGGACAGATCTGCCTGGCCCTCAGGAGGGACAGCCCTGCCACGCCTGGGTCTTGGCCTGTGGCCTCCGGAACTGAGACATGAACGTCCGTTGTGGAAGCGCCCCAGTCTGTGGTGCTTTGATTCGGTGACACCAGGGCACTCAGTCACCAGGGGTGTGGCCGGTGCCTTCCAGCTGAGGTGGACGCCCGGCCCTGGGGGTGTGCCGACAGGCCCAAGGCAGCCTCCCAAAGATGGGATGCGAGTCTGGAGCCGGGCATCCAAGCCAGCGGTCCCGATGCCTCTAGTTCTCCCCTCACCTCTGCTTGCGTCTCCACGACCGGCAAGGACGAGTCTTGCCAAGACCCCGATTCTTTAAGCCCCTGGGGTCCATCACCCCCATCCCCACGGTCTGCCCCCTGCGAGTGGGCAGAGCCCATCTTGGTATCATGGACGCCCAGGTTGGTTACAAGACAATGGAATGGAGAGGGCCTGGTTGAGAAGCAATTCCTGCAACCCCCTGGCGGTGCAGCCCCTAAGGAAAGTCTGGCCCTCGAGGGGCCCTGCGTCCCAGCATCACCCACTTTCCATGAGCGCCAGAGGGCTAGTGGCCGCGCCTAAACGCCTACACTGCCGACTCGGAGTTTCAACCAAAGGGGGCCCGTGGGGCTTTCCACGCCAGGCGTCACCTTGGGAAAGCACCTGAAGGTCATTAGGTGGAGCTGAGTAACAGAGCGCACACCTTCAGAAAGTAGCAAGACGGTCCTTTTATGCTTTTCCAAAAGACGGTCTCAGTGTGACTGAGAAACAGCAACTCCCAGAAAACAGACAACAGTGTGGTCAGCGAGCTTGCAGACGGCCGTCCACGTGCCTGTTTTTCCCGGGAGGACGGCAGCTGCCTTAGTGAGTGATAATGACCTTCTCGCTCCTGCCCGTTCAGACGGTGCCGCCCACGCGGGCCTGCTTCAGGCGCGGGCTTGACTGCCTGGGGGACGGCGGGAGAAACAGGTGTTTCCTTCTCCACGTCAGAGACCGCACAGCTGCCGGGAAGGAGGCTGTCCCCTGTCCAGAGTCCGTGGTCATGACCACAGCCCGGCGGCCCGCCCCGGCGATGGGCGATCGGTAGTAGATCTCAGCGGATGCGCGGAGCTCCCCAGAAGACTGCAGCGTTTAACTCTGCCAGCGTGAAGGCACGAGTGATTTCTAATTGCTGGAAGGTGCGTTTTCTGCAGCTGTGGAGAGCTGCCCTCGGGCGGGGCTGCCGGCGGCCCTGGGGTCGGCAGGAGTTACGTGGTGGAGGAGGTCCAGCTCGGGCTGTCTTTCAGGCTGCAGACGGCCTTGAGCGAGTGTCGGGGTCAACCCTTCGTTTTGCCGAAGAAAGGTGCCCAGGGTCCCACAGCCCAGGGAGAAAAGCATCACGGTCGTTGGTCACTTTCCCTGGCCTGTCCCAGGGTGGGCTGGGGGGGGGGGGGGGTCGCAGCCTGGGGCACCGTCTCACGGAGATTTGAGGGGGACGAGGGAATGAGGGTGACGGGTGGCTCACTGACTCCCACGGCCGGGGGGAGCAAAGGGCACGAGAAAGAGGGGCCACTGCCAGGCAGGGAAGCCTCGGACACGCAGGCCGGGGGAGAGGAATGGACTGCACGATCCTGCCCTGTCTCGTTCCTGTGGGCCAAGGCGCGAGACCCCGAGGGGGCAGGTGAGCGGCGGGCGTGCTCAAAGGACTTTGAGCCCCGAGAGTCAGAAAGATCCCACGTCGCTCCCTAGGTCACTGGGTGAGTGAAGGCCGTTTGCATGTCCCCGCCGGACACTTTCTAACGTTCTAAGATGCAGTGGCATCACCGGGAATGGTCCCACGAGGGCGGCGACAGGCCTGACCACTGAGCTGCAGCCACGGGGTGGACTAAGGGGGGGTGCCTGGCGGTGGGGCTGGGCCGGGAGAGGGTAGAGGTGGCCGCTGTGTCCTGGGGTCAGGAGGGTGACATCTGAGTCGAGACCTGAGATGAGAGAAGCCAGCGTTCCCACAGAGGGAGCATCCGCGGGCTGGGGGAGGTGGCCGGGCAGGTCCCTGGCCAGGCGGCCCTTGGTCAGGCGTCTGAGTCTATTTTAGGGCGTGTCAGGGCCCCAGCGAGGGCTGAAAGCGGGGGAGGGTGAGGTTCCTTCTGCTGCAGCCCCGGGTCGGCCAGCACAGCGCTCAGCCTGCTTCCTGCTTGTCTCTGCAGGGCTGGTTTGCTAAGTGGGGTGGAGGCCCCCAGGGGCCGGCCCAGCTCCGTCTCCCGCCCCGTGGGGTCCATCACCCCTCTCTGCTGTGCTCTGGCCACTGTCCCGTCCCTGCCCTGGGAGGTCCCGCCACCCAGTACCCCTGCCTGGATCCTAGAATCTCCCCTCTCTCAGCTTCTCCTTTTCCTGAAACAAAACAAAAGGCTCAGAGGGTACGAGGCCACGCCCACCCCACCAGATCCACCGCTTTGCCCCCATGTCCCTATGGGGGTGATGTCCCGTCACTTCTGCAGGACCTGCCCCGCCCCCAGCAGTGCTCTTCGCCTCTCCTGCAGCAAAGCAAGCGCTGTGATGTGAGTACAAAAAAGAGAGGAGAGAGACCCTCCCTCTCACTGCCTGTCAAACGCTAACCTTCCTCCTGACCAAAGCCTTCCAGAATCACCCACACCAACAAAACTGACCATTTTTCTCACTAATTGACACCAATATGAGTGACGCCACTCGGTCCCACTGCTAACAGCTCCAGGAAAAAGTCATACATTTTGGCCTAACTTGCTAATTTAATTTTTTTTTTTTACTGGGATTGTATTTTTTTTCTGTAAAACTACAGAGTAATTTCATTTACGTTGCTCCTGGCAAAACATAATTTTCTGGATTCTCCAGAGCCAGTTCCCAGCCAGGGTACTCACAGGAGGTGCCTGGAGACAGCTTGGCTTGTGTCAACGGGAGGAGTGGGGGGCGGGGGGGAATGCCGCTCAACACCCTGCAAACGCGCAGGACACCCCCCAGAGGATGCCCTGGGTCCGCACGTCGGCTCGAGCCAGGCAGGGGCAGGCAGAACTGCCCAGGCGCTGGGGGTCCTTGCCGTGCCGGGGGGCGAGGATGGCCGAGCAGCCTGGCCGGGCTCGTGGAGGTGACACACACACACACACACACACACACACACACACACACACGGTGGGGCGGGCTTGTCTGAACATTCGGGCATCCCCCCAACTTCCTTACCGTGGCCTGTAAAGCAGACATGTCCTTGCCTGTGCTCCTGTCCACTACACCTGCATCCTGCCTGCTCCCAGGGCTGCACGGGTGGGCACATAGTCTTGTGTCTTCATTTCTGGGCAGACACAAGGCTGAAGAGGGCAAGGGGTGTGCTCCGAGCGTCTGTTAAAAGAAGTGTGGTTTTGACACTACTTAAAAACGTGAAGCCTTCCCTCGGGATGATGGTGATGGATACGAGTTGCCTAAAGAACCGCATCTCAGCTGTTCCCCCAGGGCTGCTCCCACCCTCAGAGTCCCCGGCCCATCTGCCTAGGACACGGGGGCACTGGGTGCCAGGGTCGCAAAGCACCGACAGCATCTACCCTCCATGTCAGAGCGCCCCCTTCCGAGCCGAGGAGCAGGGAGGGGCCGAGGGAGTGGCCTGAGTTCAGTCACAGCCCCATGAGCCTGGGCCAGTCCCCGGACCTCTGCCCAGGTGTGAGTGAGCACAGCACCCGCCCCTCCCTTCCTGGGCTGTCATGGGCGTGAGTGAGCAGGCGGGAGGGCGCGTCCGTCCCTGCCCCCTGCCCCGCACACAGCGGGCAGCGTGTACAGGAGTTTTCGCTTAAGACTGTCCTTCCAAATATAGATGCACAAGGAAATAATCATGCTATTTCATTCAGGAAAACTTTCTTTGTATGATTTTTATGGGAATTTTCAAAACAATCTCCCCTTCTTAGAAGAGATCGCGAGTAAGAAATACCGTAGTGCTTTGCGGGGCATAGATAGGGCATTCGTCTTCCCTATAGTGTCGTGGATGTAAAAAAAAAACCCACTAAGTGCCTTTTCAGAACCAAACTCATGCAAATGTTTGTTTACAATGGCTCCCATGCTCTATTTGTTAAAGAACGGAGATATCTTTCTGTTGTTTTATTTCGTGTTTGTTGAATACTGTTTTATTCTGTCGGTCCTCAGCTACCATGGAAACCAGGCAGACGGCTGCAGACAGAACCCTAGTTAAATATTTTAAATATACATGCTTGCAGGCAAACAAAAAGTACCATTTTTCAAATGCATATTGAAAGGGAAGTCGAAGGTAGAGAAATGAACTATCTGTATAGATTTTGGTGCCTCTTTTTTTTTTTATGAAATCTAATTATCCTCAGTGAAAGTCAGTGCTGGGTTTGACATTTGGGAGAGTTGAGGAGTGGGAGGATGCCGTTTCCCTTACTGAAGCATGTTTAACCCAAAGCTATAAGGAAGCAGTGAAAGCAGGAAGGCTGGTGAATCAGAGACAGAGGAGAGGGTCGTAAACAACATTGACATTTGGGGAATGAATCTCATCTACCCTTGTTGCAGCATAAGTAGTGTTAGCCCACAATGCAGACATGGCATGTCATTCCCCGAGTGTTTCATTTTGAGTACAGACCCATGAAATTCGTAACCTGGGGGCCCCAAGCCCTACATTGGTCGTGTTTCCGTGGCTGGGACGAGCCACCTCCTTCCCCAACATCAGGGCCACCGAGAGGGTCAGGTGAGACTCTGTGAGCGGGTCTTGGTCACTCTGCATGTAAGAAGGTGCAGGAGCCTACAGCGCTGGACGCTGGACGCTGGTTGAAAGGAAAGGGGTCCTGGGTGGATGCCCCGGCGATCCTTCGTGCGGTGGGACACGCGGGCTGGTTGACCTTCGTGGCAAAAGAAAAGCAGCCCCGGCCTCATCAGGGCTCCATCCTGAGGGCCTCCCCTCCCTGCATCTCGCAGGAAGCTCAGTGCAGGTGCAGGTCCCGGACCCCCGTCCCTGAGCTGCACACCCACTGCCCAGAGAGGGGCTGGACGCACTGCTCCTGGGCACACGGCCCAGTCTGGAGACCAGAGAGCAGGGAGGACCAGGGAAGTTAAAAAACACAATTCCCTCCCGCCTGCCCATCCCCTGCCTCCGCATTCAGGGTCCACGGGGCTGCACTGCCAGTCAGGGAAAGAAGATCGCACAGGGCACCTTCCCAAGAAGGCACTGCCCTGGGTAATGAAGGCCCATGACTCCATCGGCGGAAGGGCCGGAAAGCTGACCCCAAGCCCCTTGGTCAAGAAGTGTCCTCGTGGACGTTGGTGGTCAGCTCGCCTGGTTGGCACGTCCCACGGGGAACTAACTTGAAAATTTCCCCGTAAATTTAGCTTTCGTTGAATTGGGTGGACTTGTGTTCATGCTATTTTCTCAAAAGTGGGGGGAGTTTAGGGTGCTGAGGCAGGGCGGCACAGGACCCCACGGCTGCATGGGAGGGCCCATGGGGGGTCAGGCTGTCATCTGTGACCCCATCTTCGGAGGTCAGGGCTGCCAGGCGCTCCTTAGAAACGCACCGGGATCTGGAAATTTTGAAGCCATTTTCATATCCACGTTGCCTCTTGAGGGCAGTGGCTTCTGCTGGGCCATATTCTCTGGAGAACAGTGGAGCTCGCTGCACTTTGCAGAAGCGGCTGGGCGTCCGTGGGGTTCCGTGTATGGGGTGAGGATAGGGGTGTGTCCAGGGCTCGGGCCAGAGGGGTGGCTTTGGTGGTGGTGGGTGCAGGGCACATGCACAGGACCCTGCTTTTGCTCCCAGGTCTTCAGAAGTGGCAGTTGGGTTTTTGGACTTTTTGTATCTTGTTCATACTTTGCCCCAACTGCGCCGTGGGTGCAGTTCTTTTTAGTCCCTTACAGTTTCTTTGTATCTGTTGCTCAAGGAGACGTCTGTCCAGGTGCAAGCCCTGCAGCAGAGGGTCCCGGGTCCCAGGTCCCTGCCTGTCTCGCAGTGGGACGCGTCACCTACACTCCCGCCACCAGGAGAGGTGAGCACTACATATCGCTTATTCGCTGCTAACCAGCTGTCACCCTCCTCGAACCCTGATGACTGGGGAGGGACTTGCTGCCGTGAGGACAGAGTCTGGATTGTTTATATTCCCTGCTCAGTGTCACTTGTGAGTGTTTTATGAGTCACCTATTTGCTTGTACTTGGCTCTTCATAATTCTGTGTTCCTACCAGGCGAGTGGTTGGGTGATAGAAAAAGATGACAAATGATAACTTTTTGCATGTAGATTGGAGGAAGTGCATATGACTATCGTCCTTCCCTGACACTTTCCTCTCTCTCTTTTTTTTTCCCCCCTTTTTCAAAAAAAGGAAAAAAAAAAAAAAAAAGAGGCGATAATTTAAAACCTGCCCCAGGTCAGTTTTACATTATTCATCTTTCACTTGTGAATGATGATGGAAAGGAAATGACCGAGGTTCTTCCTAATGTCGGGCAGTCCCTGAAGACCTCACCTAGAAGTCACACTTGATTACGCTCATAATCAGACACAGAGAGCAACCTTCCTTACAAGGAGAGCAGGCCCGGGCGGGCACAGGGCTGCTGGGAGCTTAAGAAAATAAGATAATGTGCCCGGTGAGGAGCTAAAAACAAAAGCCACCTTGGGAAGGTGGGTGTGCAGGTCACTGCTGGGCTCCAGGTTTGGGCTGGGTGCCAGGAGAAGGTGGGAAATGATGACTTTTGGGGGAGGATGGCAGTCGTGCAGCTTGCCTGTGAATCTGGGGCCTCGGCCTTCCCATGAGAATGGAAGACGGTCCTTGTCTCCATTCCTCCCCTTTTCTCTTGAGTTCACTGAACTGTGTTCCTGAGCGTGGGGGCTTTGTCACTTTGTCCCTGGAGAGAGGATGCCTACGCCAGAGACTGGTCCTGAAAACCTGCCGAGAGAGGAACGCCGAGCCCAGAGACGAGGTGACCTAGAAGGATCTTAGACCCCCGTCCTGGGCTCCGCAGACCTCCACGCGCTATAGGCAGAGCGGGGGTACACACCCCTCGAGGGGGACCAGCCCAAGCAACCGCACAGGCACGGGATGGCGTTTTGTCTTTGCCAAGTGCGAGTCCGTTGGGGCAGTGACTCCGTAGCTCACCTGTATCGCTCAGGAGCGAGACCACCGAACCCCCCAGGTTGTGACGTGAAGAAGCTACACTCCAGAAGGTACCCCAGCCTCCTGCCCACGCCCCAGCTGCCCCCAAAGTGCAGAGCTCGTCCAGCCCCGGAGGGGGAAACGGAGGCCCAGAGGCAGGAAAAGGCTCATCCCGGGTCCCAGGCCCGGCGCTAGGACCCCAGCCTGGGGAGGCCCCTCCCCTAGTCAATCACCATTTCAGGGCATCGTCCGCAGAACGAATCTGATGCTAAGCCTGATTGGTGAAGGCTCAGTGGGAGAGGCCATCTGAACTGAGAGATGCTTTGTAAATAAGAGCTGATTAAGAAGCAGACGGATTTAGGGCCTCACAAATGAGCGTCTGGCCTCTACGTGGTCTGTACCTGGGAGCCATGGCCCCTACCCTTCCTCCGCCCTTTTTGGGAAAGGCCCGCTGCAGGCGGAACAGGACAGACGCGTGTCCTGAGCGGTCCTGGCCCCTCAAGATGCCGCTGTAAAAGCCCGTCTGCCACCCCTTCCTGGGGTCAGGGCTCCAAGGGGTCCCCAGGGCCCAAACGCCGGCACCCCCGCTGCACGCCGTCCCCCGCTCGGCGGCTGCTGGTCGAGTCCCAGCTACTCCCTGGGGTGGGCTGGGCTGGGCTGAGAGCCCCATCAGAGGACCAGGCGATTTCCCCAGCGCTCGCCATCCTGCAAACCCGCAGGTACCAGCTTGGCTGGCTCCAAGGCCAGCGCAGCAGTCGGGACCCTCCCCGAGCCCCACCAGTTACAAGACCTCTGACTTGGGCTGAACTGTCTGTGAGGAACCAGTGATGTGGAGCCTGGCCAGCCTGTCAGGGCCGGGCTGTTGGTTTTGAGAAAATTGTGACACGGTACATACACAGAGAGAGAGAAACAAAACACACACATATGTACACATGTACACACATGCATGTGTATATGATACATAAGCACACAGGCACGTGCACATATATGTGTGTGCACGTGTGTCTCTATGTGCCTGCCCCTGTGCATACATGTGTGTGCCTATATAGGCCTGTAGGTGAACACGCACATGTATATCAGGAGCATAGAGGCCACATTCATGTTATCACCCAACACCTGCCATCGCTGGCTCAGAAACACGGGTGACCGGGGTGCAGTGGGGAAATCGGCAGCTGTCGGCTGTTCGGAAATACCTTCGAGAGTGGCCAGAAACATGATTTACCATTAGTATGGTTACGCGTCGGGGTTTGCGTGCCGCACTCTGAACGGCCCGAGGCCCTCGCGGGTCCAGAAGCGCGTGCTCGCGCCATCCGGTGACAGGTCATCGTCGGCGTTCCTCCCCCAGAGAAGTGGGTGTGTCTTCCCAGCTGAAGCTAGTGCAGGTCTGGCATTGATCTTCGCCAGATTTTGTTATTACATTTGTCTCACAGCTTTAAAATAGTAGCAAATATGTGCAATTTATTTAAACAACACTAGGGAAATTAACGCCGTGCAAGCTCAGCCTAAGCAAATGAAGACAAAGCAGGTTTTTAAAAGGAGAACGGCTCGATGAAAACCTTGAAAATTCTGAGTCTAAAATTCAGAGGATCCGGTGAGCTTCTGCAGGTGCCCAAGCATCAGCGGGCGAGGCAGACCTGCATTCTCTGTGCCGCACGTGGGAGACGTGGGGGGAGCCGGGATGGCCAGGCTCCGCCTCCCAGAGGCCGTGCTTGTGGCCGGGACCCCTGCCCCAGCACCCCACACACACGCACGCAGACGCGCTCAGATCAAACACCAAGCGGGTCCCCTCTGCTGAGGCAGGCGCCTGCGCCGGGTGACCCTCGTTTCCTGTGAGGCCGGGAGCCCCCGCAAGGTCTTGCGTCTGTGGCGCGTGGCAGTCCCCTGGAGGGCTCACTGAGCACACACGGCAGCCGTCAGCACAGAGGTGGGGACTGCAGGCGGGAATCTCACACCTGGCATTTCTCACTTGGAAGCTGACGCCGCGGGAACTCAGAAATGCCTCTGCTGGTCCGAGGTTTTTCACTGACGTTCTTGGGCCTCTCCGATGGGAATGTCCGTGTCTGCCCAGCCCACCGCACACTGACATGAGGACCCGTAGAGGGGATGGGGCCTCATGAAGAAACCCCAGAAGTGAGGGGGGCACGCAGATCCTGCCTCTGCCTAAAGAGCTGTGTGGCCTTCAGAAGTTACCTGGCCTCTCTGAGCCACCCGGTCACCTCCCTGGTAGAGGGGGGATGACCTTCCTGCAGCCTTGGCAGTAGGGAAGATGCAGGCAGAGACGGTGCAGAACGCTCAGTGCCCACACGGCGTTGGCTGCCCCTGACGCGTGGAGAGCAGTTGTCTGCGTCCTGGCTGCAAGGGGGGGTGTGTGGCCAGGACCATCCTGAACGCTGTTCTGTGATGCTCATCGAGGAGCCTAGAGATGACCCCACCCCTGTCATCAGGAGAGATGCAGGGTTGGTCACAAGGCAGCATCTGTTAGTTTGACTTGAAGAGACGTTGAGAGAATGTCATGTTTCCGTAGAAATCAAGGCCGCTGGGGATGCACACACCTTGCGTGGATCCTTCTGATGAAGGATGGGAAGCGACCTAGGGAAGCCTTTTGGTTTTTAATTGCTGCAGACTCTTAAGTGCAGGAACTCAACACAAAAGACAGCTGGGCCCCTGGTGGGGAGAGTCCCAGAGGGGGGTCTCTTTGGAGTGTGGCTTGTCCAGATGGATTTTTCCATTGATGTAGCATCAAGTTTTGGCATTCAGGACTGATACTTTTCTTTTTTTTAATGAGTTTTGTCTACGTGTGTCTAACTTATTTCTATGCAACTTTTTTGCAAAAGGGAGTGGGGAAGGTTCAACGGGCAGTGCCAAGACCAACAGGTTCTCACTGGGTGGGAGCTCAGCTGGAGGGTGGGGACCCCGCCGTGATTGGAGAGGGGCCGCTGCCTAGGGCCTCCAGCCAGCTCTGTCCTCTCTGGCTTGGGCTGTTCTGGTCCGAGGTCTGTCTCTGCCCCGTGAGCTCTCATATGCTCCTGGCTCTGAGACTCGGAGTGACATGAACATCAGCCATGAGGACGGTGCAGAGGCGGCCACACGGGGCACCTTGAAGATAAACATGGAGGCGATATAGGTGTAGATGTCTCGTGTATACCTGAGTCCTGTTGGCTCTTCTAATTATATAATTTCATGTACATTATAACACTCAGAAATACAGAAAGGTAAAAGGAATAAATTAAAATAAAAACTCACTGGTGACCAGAGAAAACCGGAGTTTACATTTCTACATATTTCCTTCCAATCTTTTCTCGATCCTTTTAAAAAACATGGGGACTTATGCTGCCTGTATACTTTGGTGCCATCTCTCCACTTCCTATTGGTGTATGGAATTTCTTCATATCTTCGAAGAGTAACTTCTTTTTTTTTCTTAATACATCTTTATGGAGTATAATTGCTTCGCAATGCTGTGTTAGTTTCTGCCGTACAACAAAGTGAATCAGCCATATGCATACATATATCCCCATATACCCTCCCTCTTGAGCCTCCCTCCCACCCTCCCTATCCCACCTCTCTAGGCCGTCACAGAGCACCGAGCTGATCTCCTTGTGCTATGCGGCTGCTTCCCACTAGCTATTTTACTCTTGGTAGTGTATATGTGTCGATACTACTCTCGCTTCGCCCCAGCTTCCCCTTCCCCCGCCCCGTGTCCTCAAGTCCATTCTCTATGTTTACATCTTTATTCCTGCCCTGCCACTAGGTTCATCAGTACCGTTTTTTTTTTTTTTTTTTAGATTCCATATAGATGCGTTAGCATACGGTATTTGTTTTTCTCTTTCTGACTTACAGAGAGTAACTTCTAATGACACGTAGTATTCCAAGATACGAACGTAGTGTAATGCATTTAACTATTATTTACTACCATCAGACTTCCAGAATTTTTTCCTGGTATTTTTACTATTTCACATATACATAATGTTATTATAAAGACAACTACAATGAACATCTGTATTTGGAGGGTTTTGTCCACATGCAGTTTCGCTGGGACAGATTTCCAGCTGTGGCGTTATGGGGTCAAAAGCGAGGACCATTTTTGAGGCCCCTGATAGTTGTTGGCAGAATGCTCCCCCCAGCAGTGAGGAGCCCCACGGACTTCAGAGCAGCCGACATTCAGTCCCGCTGGCTCCCGCCAGGCATGGGCTCTTATCAGTCTTAATTTCCATAGCAACCCTCGGAATTCAGTGCTGTTATTACCAAGCCCGTTTTATAAAAGAAGTAGCTGGAGCTGAGAGAGATTAAGGGACTTGCCCCCTGTCACATGAATCTTTGGTTGCAGGTAAACATAAGACACCAGGTCTGTTTAACGCCAAATCCCACACCCTCAACCATCACCCTCTGCTGACTCACTCATAACACGCTCCTCAGGGGGGAGGATTCATTTTGTTTACTCTTGTCAGTTTGATGGATGAGGAGGATATATTGCTTTAATTTGCATTGTTTGATGACTGGACATTTTTCATGAGTTTATTGATCCTTTGTATTTATTTTGCTGTTAATTATCTATTTGTGTCTTTTTCCTGTTACAATAAAGTTCCAATTTTTTCTTATTGATTTGTATGAACTCTTTATATAGTCAGGCTCTTAGCTCTTTGTCAGATTTGTTGTAAATTCATCAGTTGCTTTTAGGGTATGTTTTTGTAAACAAGGGTTTTAAGTTAAAATGTATGAATATTTTCCTTTGTAATTTTTTTCCATTGTTTTGGGCTTAAAAAGCCCTGATGTACTGGTTAAAGAGTCAGCTATATTTTCTTCTTTGTTTATGGTTTCTTAACCCCCATTTAATCTGTAGTCCATTTCTTTGTAGAGATGAGGGTCTTGCTAGATTTTTTTCCCTGACACGTCCCCACTTTTCCCAACACCATCCAATCTTTCCCTGGATCTACGATAGTACAAATTCTAACAGATGCCTTTTCCTCTGCAAAACCTAACCAGGCTTCTTTTCCTCTTCTCTCCCTTCCAAATAATGCTGCAGAAAGGAAAGAAGAGTGCAGCCCTGGACCCTGTCCAGCCGCCGAATGACACGCTGTGGCCGTGGCCGCAGCATCAGAGCTCCAGTGGGCTGAGGCGGCAGAAACGGGACTGGGTCATCCCGCCCATCAACGTGCCAGAAAACTCCCGCGGACCCTTCCCGCAGCAGCTGGTGCGGGTAAGTGGAGACCCTCCTGCCGGTGGGGAAGCTCTCGGCTTTAACCCCTGCCTCTCCCGGGATCTCGCGAATCAAGTCTGATGGGCTCGTTCCTAGAGCCTGGGACCGGCTCTGCACTGGGTGTCTAAGAAGGTCAAGAGTTTGCCTTTTCAGTAATGAGATGAGTAATACACAGAACAGAGAAGAGTCGGAAGGGCAGTTGCGTCCTCCAGGGTGGACGAGCTGCTTGCGTTGGGTCCTCTGTCCCCGGTTACTGTCCAGTGGCTGCTCTGGTGCATGGAAGGGGATGGGACAGAGGCTTGGGTCGTGGCCTTTGACCTCTGACACCTTCCTTTGGGTCTGCACGTTCACACTTCTTCCCTATTATGACTAAGATATTGAATGGAGAATGATGGCTTGTCCGCGCTGACCATGATCTTGGTGAAAAGTCAGAGGTGCTGAGGCTGAGCCTGAGGTGCCAGGGGGCAGTTCTGTGTCCCTTCCCTTAGGGTCACCTGCTCCCAGCAGCCACCATGAGGCGGCTTTTCCTCAAGGACAGAAGGACTCGTTTTACAAATTTGTTTTTCAATAATCAGGGCCATCAACTAGCATCATCTTCTTCCCTTTGAAGGAAAATTGCAGCCCAATCTGAGCAACAATTTGATAAAGTGGTGGTGAGAACCCTAGTAAATAATCCCATCTGTGGCGGGCGCCTCTCCCCATCTGTGGAGTTAGGGCCCCTCGAGTGTTATTAAGGCGTCGGCTTCATTCCTTGGCCTGATTGGTCTGTTTTGTTTCCTGTTCTTTTTGATGCAGAAAGCTGGGGGGTGGGTATTAAAATGCAGAGATGAAGCAGCAAACCTCGCAGGGCCCCCCAGGTCAGACACCCCACCATACACACCACAGAGACGTGTCGTGACTATCGCCCTGCCTTCACCACATGTGATGCTGTGACTTAGTTTCGTCTTTGTTCCTGTTTCTGGCCAGAACTCATAAAACCCATGCAATTTCCTAAATGATAAGAGCGAAAAAGATGTCTGCAGACATCCATAGCAAACCCCTTCTAGCACACCTGAGCTTACATGCATGAGGGGACTTTTGGGAAGTCCCAAGGGAACCTAAGGCCGGGGCTAGCCACCAGGGGTACCAACCCTGTGACTGCAGGGCTGGGACCTTCACTTTCCCCTTCCCCCCGCCGCCCGCCCCAGGAGGGAAGAGGGGCTGGATGTTGAATCAGTCACCAGTGGCCCATGATTTAATCAGTCGTGCCTACGTAATGAAGTCTCCGTAAAAACCCAAAAGGACGGGGTTCAGAGAGCTTCCAGGGGGTGAACACATGGAGAGTCAGTGAGAACGGCACTCGGGAAGGGCGTGAAGGCTCCGAGCGCCTTCCCACACCTCGTCCTACGCCTCTTCCATCTGACTGTTCCCGAGTCATACCCTTTACAATAAACCAATAATCTAGTGAGTACACCGGTTTTCTGAGTTCTATGAGCTGCTCTAGCAAATTAATCAAACCCAAGGTGGGGGTTGTTGGAACCTCAGATTTACAGCCAGTCGGTCAGAAGCTCAGGTGATAACCTGGACTTGGCAATTGACGTCTGAAGTGGGAGCGTCTCAGGGGACTGAGCCCTTAACCTGTAGGGTGGACGCCCTCTCCGGGTAGATGGTGTCAGAGTTGAGTTAAATGGTAGCACCCCCAGCTGGTGTTGCAGAGAATTGCTGGATGTGGTGACACCTCTGGTATCAGAAGTGCCGTGTGTGGCAGTCGTGGAAAAAAGGAGGAGCAGGAGGGTGTGTCCAGCTCAGCATATCACCAAACACAAGTGTGTGTGCCCGTCGCACGGGGGAGGCCAAACAAACCAAAATGTCGGAGTTTGGAGCAGAGAAGGGTTTACTGCAGGGCCAAGCAAGGAGAATGGGCGGTTCATGCTCAAAAACCTCAAACTCCCTGATGGTTTTGGGGGAGAAGTTTTTATAGGCAAAACTTGGGGTGAGGGCTGCAGGGTGTGTGACTTTCTTCTGACTGGTTGCTGGTGAGGTAACAGGACGGGGCTCTAGGAATCTTGTGCTCAGCCTGGAGCTGCCATCCTCCACCTGGGTGGGGTCCTCAGTTCCTGCAGAAGAACTGAAGATACTGTTACGTATATTCCTTGAGCAGGAACCAGGATCCTGCTTTGATCTCTGCACTGTAGTGTGATTGTTCCCCCTTTGTTTCTGCATTCCCTTACTTCCCTGGTTAGCAAGTGTTTGAATCTGCTCTTTGGTATTCAGGAAGGTCTAGGAGACTGAAGCCTTTTTCCTGCAAGTAAGAAACAGGGGACACGGAAAGGCTTTTGTGACCAGGAGGGCCCCATAGGGTCCTGCTGAGTTTCAGTCACACAGAGCCACCCTCCTGCCTCAATCCCCTGGGATGGGAGTTCACTTCCAGAGCCATCACCCGCCCTTGAGCGGCCTGCCTGGGAGGGTGAGATCATGGCGAAACGGAGGTGAGGGCTGGAGGGAGGCACTCAAGCATCGACTCCCCAGCCGGGGCGCAGTTTCCCAGACTGAGCGTCCTCCAGGCTGATGGGCCAGGCCCAGGGCACAGCCCATGCCGATGGGGGTGCCGGTGACTCGGCTCTGGGGCCCCCACCAGCCCTCGAGGCCCTTGCCGCGTCGGACTGCCACTTGCCATTTACTTAAGATTTTCCCTAGTAGTTCATTTTCATTATAAATAAATTTATTCTAAAAGGAGGCTTTATTAGCTCACAATTGGAAAGCTGGAGGTATTTGTTACGACGGAAGTCGACTGTAAAACAAGCATAAAGGGGGCTTCCCTGGTGGCGCAGTGGTTGAGAATCTGCCTGCCAATGCAGGGGACACGGGTTCGAGCCCTGGTCTGGGAAGATCCCACATGCCACGGAGCAACTGGGCCCGTGAGCCACAATTACTGAGCCTGCGCGTCTGGAGCCTGTGCTCCGCAACAAGAGAGGCCGCGATGGTGAGAGGCCCGCGCACCGCGATGAAGAGTGGTCCCCACTTGCCGCAACTAGAGAAAGCCCTCGCACAGAAACAAAGACTCAACACAGTCATAAATAAATAAATAAATAAATAAACGTGAATTTCTAAAAAAAAAAAAAAACAAGCATAAAGCAGAGAAAACATAGCTCTTGGTAGTGGGGGGAACATGCAAGTGTTGACGTGTCTTAGATACACTGGAGCCAGAAGCTTCCTCTCAAGTGTCATCAGGATTGAAAGCAAATTGGACAGGGAGTCAGGTTTTCATCGTGCGAGCCAGTTTTATTGAAGGCCTTGGGCTGTGCTCCCCAAAAGTCATCTCTAGTAGAAATTTGTCCATCTAACTCAGGGATTGTCAGATTTTTTTTTTTTAACATCTTTATTGGAGTATAATTGCTTTACAACCGTGTGTTAGTTTCTGCTTTATAACAAAGTGAATCAGCTATACGTATACATATGTCCCCATATCCCCTCCCTCTTGCGTCTCCCTCCCACCCTCCCTATTCCATCCCTCTAGGTGGTCACAAAGCGCCGAGCTGATCTCCCTGTGCTATGCGGCTGCTTCCCACTAGCTATCTATTTTACATTTGGTAGTGTATATATGTCCATGCCACTCTCTCACTTTGTCCCAGCTTACCCTTCCCCCTTCGCGTGTCCTCAAGTCCATTCTCTACGTCTGCGTCTTTTTTCCTGTCCTTCCCTGAGGTTCTTCAGAACCATTGGCAAACTTTTTCTGTAAAGGACCAGGTAGTAAATGTTTTAGGCTTTGTGAGCCTGCCGACCGGCCTCTGTTGAAAGTATTCTACTCTGCCTTTGTAGCGTGAAGGCGGTTCTCGGCAATATGTAGACCAACGGGTGTGGCTGGGTTCCAATAAAACTTTATTTACAAAAGCAGGCGGTGGGCCCGATTTGACCCGCAAGCCAGATCCACCTCATTTCCCAAACTCCGGGAACGTCTGGCTGAGTCATCCTCACCAATACTCGATGCTTGGCAGGAACCTTATAGTGATGGATGAGTTTGTAATGAGCCCCGAGGGGGCGTTTGCTCACTCACACCCTCACACACGTGCATTTGGCAGGCATCTTACCGCCCCTGGGATGTTCTGTCATCCTGGCTCTCAGAGCTTTCTCAGAGTTGATGATATGGGTACCGACACGAGGAATTTCCCTCCTCTGTGCCCAGTCACACCCAGGCCTGTGAAAGGTCCCAAAAGGGGAGAAGGCCACTGTGGGCAGAGCCCTTGTCCTGCAGGGGTTCCCAGGATCTGCTGGGTCGGTTGGTCCCGCCACGTCTGTCCTCTGCTGGACAGTGGAGGAAAGACACCCGTGTGCTTTCAGCCTGGCCACTTCCGGCGGCCCCGAGGCAGAGAGGTCGGGTCTGGCAGTAGGAGAGGGGAGAGCCGGCTTCCCCCGACCAGCAGGCGCTTGCCCCCATGGGCCTGTGGGCGTGTTGAGGGGGCACAGTCTTCTCACGAGGCCACGGTAACGTCTGTGTGCCCTGATGGGGGACGTGCACAGCTGTGAAGCAGGGAAATGAGCCCCCTCCCCAGTGAACACAGACCTTGCAAAATCCGGCAGGAGAGCAGCGACGGCGGAGCTCTCGGGCCCCTGCACACGGGGCTCCTGAGGACCCTCCTTGCCGGGGATGTTTCTGAGCTGGGGCCGTGGGGACAGGCGGTGCGGGCGTGGCGTCAGGCGTGCGCCGATCCACGTGCCGGAAGCCGGCAGCTGCTGCCCGGACTCACTGAGCGGCAGCCCCTCCTGTCTCCTGGTCCTCAGTGTTGCTGTGGTTTGGAGAGACCGTGTCCTCTGCTCCTCGGACCCCCCAACGTGTCCGCAGCCCCCGGAGGGAGGCTACCTCCCGGTGGACATCTGCTCCCACGCGGACTGCAGGGAGGGCTGACGCTCTGATGGGCATTGCCACAATTTCAGAAACCTAACAGGACAGAGGTTTATTTCTCGCTCCGGGGAAGGTCATTTGGGGGCTGTCACGCGGGGCGCCAGAGTGAGGAGCGCAGGATCGGCTGGGCCTGGACGCGGGAAACACCATTCCCGCCTGAATTCCACTGGCCCAATTGCAGGGGACCCCGGGGAACGCGGCCCAGCTCTGTGCCCAGGAGGAGGGGTACGTGTGGGAAACGGCTGCGTGCTGCCCCAGTGGGTTTCCCCAGACGAGAAAGTGCACGTCCTTTCAGCTCGAAGGGCCCCACTGCGCCAAGGAAGGGGGTGGTCTAGGTGAGCCATCAGACCTGACTCACCTGCCCTTCTCCAAGCCGGGTGTGTCTTTACCCCACTGTCCCGCTGTACTTGCTCCGTAGCACTTAGTACAGTCTGACATCATGCCTGCTCTTTATGCATCCAAGGACAGGCCTCCTGAAGGCAGGGGCCCTGCCTGCATCTCTGTGCTGTAAACAGCAGGCACTACGTGTGTCGAATGAATGAATAAATGAATGAGGGAGGGAGTGATGGCAGCAGTCCCGATGGGGAACACTGTCCCAGGCGCCCATGGGCTCACACAGCATGCTGGCCGTGGCATGTGGCATTTGGGGGCGGATCTTGGCACTGCTTCCCCCGGAGTCGGCCTCCAAGCTGAGCTGATCCTTATGGGGAGATGGTATCTCCAACAAATGGAAAATGGAATCTCCATTACAGTTTCTGTAAAAGATTTGTTTTCCCAATGGATTCCAAGTCATTACGGGAGAACTCAGCCCAGAAAGTCACGCAGGCAGATGCACACACGCGTGTGCACACACCCCCTCCCACTTCACACGTGCACGCACACTCGTGTGCTCACCGTCTGCCCCTGCACCCACCGTCGCTCCTCCTCCCCGCTTTCTCCCTTAAACTCTTACGGAGCACAGGCGAGGGTTTGGGGTGCTTTTCTACCCAACTTGTGTCTGCAGGAAGTCGATGAGTTTCCTGTCAGTGTTTTTTGGGGGTTGGGGGATTGCTGCCCCGAAAGAAGCCCAAATCACAGCAAGCATGACTACAGCTTGATGCGAGTGGGAAGCTGAGCGTGGAGCTCTGGAGGTTCAGCTGGGATCAGCTGCAATTCTGTGCTCACCACGGCGTTTCCTTCTGATAAGATACGTTAAATGAAAAAGCAGGAGGGGTAGCAGCCGGCAGAATGTTCTTCCCAAAAAACCTCTGTTACTTACAGGCGTTTTCCTTGGAAAGAGTATCTTGTCTCTTCGTGAGCCTTCGCTGGGCCACGCAGGGGGAACAGACCCTCGCTGAGCATTCGCTCCGCCCCGCCGAGGGGGCCCTGAGCAGGGCGAGGCGGCTATTGCTGGCAGGGCTGCCGGGAGCCGGGACGTCCCTGGCGAGGCCAGTACGCACTCCCGGTGCCGTGCCCACCAGAACAGAGCGCGCTCTCAGTGAAGTGGTGAGTGAGGAGATGCAGCCGCTTCACGGAGATAGCGCTCAGAAGATCCAGGCTGTCCTCTCAGAAGGGAGGAGGAACCAATTCACAGTCGCTAAGCTGATCCCCTGGGAAGCTGGATAGAGGCTTTTCATTATGGGGGGATCACGGGGAATGGCAGGAGGGGACACCCGGCAAGGGTTAACAGGAGACCTTGCCGCTCCCAAGTTCCAGCCCTGGGCTCTGGACAGAACAGTTTGGGGCCATCCATGGGTGCCAGGCACCGTGCAGTCACTGGGGACTCAGAAGGGACAGAACACAGAGCCCTTTTGTGGCCTCAAGAGCCACCAGGCATCAGCTTTCTGCCTGTCATCCAGAATTTGGTCCCTTCCCACCTCGGTTAGGATTCCTTCACATGTAGACTAGAGGAGGGTTTTAAAAAGACACTTGCTTTTCTAGCATGGATGTTAGGTTTGACTTCTGGCAAGATTTAGAATGAGAATCAAATCAAACTTTTAGAAAGAGGATGCATTTCTTAGCTGAGTCTAATAAAAATTCAGAATTTGTTAACTTGAGAGGTTCTCCAGGGCGACTGTAGAAATCCACTCCAGGTGATGAGGAGGGAGGTAATGCTCTTGGGAGACAAGTCCTTTAATTTTGGAAGTTGACATTTTAACAGACAAGAAGTCATGCAGACCCATCCTCGGGTCCCTGCCAGAGAGCCTGGCAAGGGAGCTCTAAATAGAAGACTCCGGAAGGAAGTCCTTACGTAATCGCTCAGCATGAAAGATGGCCACTTGGAAAAGGCGAGCAGGAGACCCTTTCTAGAGTAGGGAGCTCGAGAGCTCGGCGGCAGGTGGCTTGGAAAGGGTCGTAAAAATCAGCCCCTCACATCTGACAATCCAGATGATCTTGAACCAACTGAAGTCAAAAGTTTTCTTCACATTTTCTTGACAATTTCGTTCCCGTTTTGTGCATGCGCACCACATAGCCTCACATCCAACCACAAGTATTTATCAACCTTTTGTGTAAATGGAGGATGATCTGGGTTTGGGGGACAAGAGCTCAGGAGCTAGTTTTGTGATGAAATGTGCCCTGGGCTGGGGTCTGCATTATGAGATGGGTGACAGGGAGATGGTGAGTGAGCCCGTATCTGGCCCAGGGTAGACTCTCCATAAATGTTCATCGGGTGTATAAATATATGTGATGGAGCTGGCTGAATTTTAACTCAGTGTTATCCTACAAAATGTTTGCTGGGTGACCTAGCAGTGTAATTGTCACTGAGTCCACCTAGGAATCTATTTTCTGGTACTCTGAAGGTGTCCATCCATGAGTGAATAACTGACATGTTCATTATGCACCTTCTCATGGAAGAAAGTGACCTTTCAAAGCACGATGTGTGTGTGTTGTTCCCCTTCCAGCACTTCCCCTTTGTCCCCAGGAGAAAACCTAACCCTGGAGCACATCACACGGGACCCCATGATCTGACTCTGCCCCTTGCTGCGCCAGACTCCAGCCTTGCTGGGCTACTTGTAGCTTCCCGTCCTGATTACACCCTTGGTTACCTGGAGTCCTGTGTTTTCCCCCTGTACCTGACAACCCCCACCCTGGCTACTTCCTGCCTCCTTGAAGAATGCCCCACTTCTCAGGACCAACACGGGTCCTCCCCATTGCCTGCCACTGTGGTAGAGTTTTTGACACTGTTTTTTCAGTGATTATAGGTCTGTCTCCCCAGTAAATGTAAAGGTCCTTGAGGGATAGTTCACCTGTCAGGCGCAGCAGCAGGGACAGAGTAGATGTCATTAAGTACTTATTGAGTGAATGAATGATACGACCATCATGCCCACCTATACTAGTCAGCCTTTCACGATCATTATGAAGATGGTTAGGTTAGATAAACAATCCTTGAAAATAACGAAATCGGAAGTTCTGTTTCTGGTAATGGTGGAGTAGTTTATATCAGACTAACACTCCTCAAATAACAGTTATAAACTCTAGGGGAAATTCTTCGTTAAAAACTATTTGAAGTTACTTGAGAGTGATGAATAGTAGGCAGAAACTGTAGGGGACTCCACCCATGAAAAGAAAACAGCACTGGGTGAGACCTGTGTTTATATGGCTTTCCCTTTGAGAGCACCCCCCAATCCGTCCTTGCCTCAAAGTATGGCTAGATCTCACGAAGAAAACCAGTCTTACTGGCCAGAGGAGTTGGAAGATGGGGTTTAGAACTGACAAAGCAGCTGGAATGTGAGGGTATAAATCCTATAAAATATGTAGCCACAGATGGAGACTCCCAGATACACTTATAAGCTCTGTCCGGCTCCTTGGCTACCCCTTAAACTGTGCACGCACAAGGAGAACTCCAAAGAACCCAGAGAAAAGCAACAGCTAGAAGATTGAAAGCGCAGAGAAGAGACTTCAGCTGCTGCCTATGGCAAGGTAAACAGAGTTAAATTTCAGTCCAACCAAGTTAACAGCCTCCAGAGAAAGATAGCAGAACCAGATTCTCTGTACAGTATCATCTACAATGATTACAGTGATCAGTATACAAACAAAAATTACTAGACATGCAAAACAAAAAGGAAAATGTGACCCATAATTAGGCAAAAACAGCTCATAGAATCTAACCCTGAGGTTATCCAGATACTGGAATTAGCAACAAGGCCTTTAAAATATCTCTTATAAATAGGCTCAAGGACTTAAAGGAAAATATGGTCAGAATGAATGAATACATCAAGAATCAGAGCAGGAAAATGGAAACTCTAAAAATAGAACCAAATTGGCATGGTAAAACTGAAGAGTATAATATCTCTAATGAAAAACGCACTGGATGGGCTTACAAGTAGATTGTAGAAGGCAGAAGAAAGGTCAGTGTGTCAATCGATAAAAATTATTTAGTCTGAAGAATGGCAGGGGAGAGGATTGAAACACACAAGAGTTTCACTGGGGCAAAATTAAGTGGCCTAACGTGTGTAACTAGAGTCCCAAAAGGAGAGGAGAGATAATAAGATAGGGAAAAGGGTTGACATTTCCCCAAATTTGATGGAGAAACAAACTTATATATCCAAGAAATTCAGTGAATCTCAAGTAGGATAAATACAAACAAAACCATACCTTGATTATAGTCAAACTGCTGAAATTCTAAAACTAGAGAGAAAACCTTGAAAGCAGAGGAAAAATGCAGCACAAACAAAGGACCACAGTGGGAACAAGGGCTGGCTTCTCTTTAGAAGTGATAGAGGTCTCTGGGCAATGACATTTTCAAATTGCTGAATGAAAAGAAACTATCAACCAAGAATTCTGTATCCAGAAAAAAAAAATAATCCCTCAAAATTGAAGGTGAAATAAAGGCATTTCTGATCAACAAACTTAAGGAACTCATTAGCAGCAGGCCCACATTAAGTGGTAAAGGATGTCCTTTTGGCTGAAAAGAAATGACACCAGTTGGAAATTTAGATCTACAGGAAGGGATGGAGAACACCGGAAAAGATAAATGTGTGGGTTAACATAAAAGACTGTTATTTTTTTTTTCTCTTGACTTATTTAAAATACAGCTGGCCATTTAAAACAAAAGTATAGCACTGTATTGTTGGGTTTATAAGCCTTGCTTGTTGGGGGGGGCGCATTGTCTGATGCACACTGCAGTGTAACTGGGACTGGCCCCTCTGGCTGTACATCTCCCCCAGGTGCCTGCGGGCCCTCCCCCAGGTGCCTGCGGGCCCTCCCCCAGGTGGACGTTGCCCTCCTAAATTTCAGCGTACCTCCCTTTCAAGGAGTCGCCTGGCAGCAGGTTTCAGGCAGACGCAGCTGCTTTCTAAGAGGCAGAGGCTTCAGATGCTCCAATTCCTAACCTCTCTCGTGGATCTTTAAGGCCTGTTCTGCAAAGCCAGAAACGCGTGTGGGTGAGTGAAGAAGAAGAAGTGGATTTTCTCAGACAGAAGCCTCTGGGAAGAAACTGCGAGCGGGGCTTGCTCCAGGAGTTTGCTTGTGTCTGGGTTTTCTCCCCCATAGATAGATCTTAACAGATTGCGGAAATGTCACCTCTGCCTTCACCACACCGTCCACTGTTTTGAGGGTCACTGGAACAGAAGGAACCAGAAACAATTGAGGAAGAGATTCCAGGGGCACCAACTCATCCCCACCAGGAGACGTACCTCCTTGAGGAGGTGCTCAAGCATTTGGAGAAGCATTTTCGTAGAAACAGCAGGACTCCTTCCCCAGTGAGGGGACGGGGGTGCCCATCACGTCACCTGCAGTGCAGGGTCCACGCCCTGCCCAGCCCCCCGTGGGGAGGGTCT
This sequence comes from Eschrichtius robustus, assembly GCF_028021215.1. NCBI lineage: Eukaryota > Metazoa > Chordata > Mammalia > Artiodactyla > Eschrichtiidae > Eschrichtius > Eschrichtius robustus. The sequence continues at coordinate 2,161,176 of NC_090839.1, read as the reverse complement.
GGCACCATCAGCCCCCACGTGGGTGTCGGTTCTGAAAGTGCAGCCCCAGCACGAACGTGCCATCGGGGGTCTTCCATGGCAGCCTCCAGGCCTCCCTGGAATTATACACCCAGTCGAGACCTGCGGGGAGCGTGCATTGTCCTCGCAAAAGCCAGAGGGACACAAAGAAAGCGTCATTGAACGACTCAGCCGCCTTGGGTTCTGTGATTTAATCAATCACGCGGAAGAAACGTACAGATGCCTTTGTGTTTACCGGTCCCTCATCTGAGCAGAAAATGTTCCCTTTCTTGAATCGCTTTAATGGCTATATTTATGCAGCTGAAAGTTCCTTAAGAAATGAAAGTAAAATCAAATTGATGCAAATGCTCAGATAATTTATCAGAGAATATTCAATTAGAATATATTAATATTTTAGATTTCCATCATTAATTTAATATTCAGAAATTTAATTTAGTCGTTGAATCACTGTAGCACCCTGGGTGGATGGGAGTTTAGGATGAGGGCTCCAAGCACCTGCCGAGCATGGTCAGCTCCCGGGGGCTCCCCCAAACCGTTTCCTGCCAGCCAGGGTTCTGCCTCGGCCCCAGGGCCTCGTGTCTGCAGACCAGACGTCGTCCCCAAGTGTGGTTGGGACTCACCGTCAAGACCGGGGAGGAGGTTGGGCTGATCAGGGCTTGGAATATTCCATAACTCGGGGAGCAGTGCCCCATAATTGAGGGAGGACGTGTCTGTGAGGGTGAAACCTGCTTCTCCCCCACCCCCAGCCGGCAGGACTAGTTCATCGTTCTTTTACTCCCAGCTCACCTGCAGGACAATGTGGATGTTACCGGGGAAACCGACGTCTGTCCCCTCAGGTTCCCACACTGATGACTGTGGTCCTGGGACTGCTGCAGGGTGGGCCTGTGGCTAAACTTCAGAGGAGGTATAGGCTTTGGAGTACATCGGGGCGGGGTTGCCAGTGGCCCCTTCCTGGAAGGGGCACCCTTCGTTCCTTGGTGTGGCTGTCCTTCTCGTATGAAATGATGACAGAAGGTCGTGGTGAAGGTCATCTGTTCATCGTCACATGTTCGTTAAGCCTGCACGTACATACTGAGCACCCCCTCGGCTGTTCTAGGCTCAGAGGACGCACAAAGACACATCTGAGGCAGAGAGAGCCCAGCGCTCCCAGAGTTTATGTTCGGGGAGAAAGATAAGCTACCGATGATTACATATTAGGGACCAGGGGGTGTGGGGTGCAGGTGGAGTTCCCATCACACGGTGGCCCAGAAGCCTCCTCTGGTGCGAGAGCAAATGCAGTGGCAGAAGAACCATGGTGATACCGAGGGGAAGAGCTTTCCAGGCAGAGGGAACAGCAAATGCAAACACTCAGAGTCTTGGAGAAAGAGCCAGGAGGTCAGAGTGGCTAAATGGAGATGGGCAGAGAGAGGGTGAGGGTGATGAGGTGGGAGAGCATCAGGGCCAGGTCACGAGGTGCTTGCCCTTCAGGGGATGAGCTCCAGTTGGCTGCAGTCCCCACCACCCCCTGATGCCTCCCTCTCCCTGCATCACTGTACTGGTTGGGCCCCATGGGCGCGGGGCAGTGTCCCCACTTTGGGCTGCACTGAGCAGCTCTAAGAGAAACAAGCTCACAGACATCCCCCCAGCACGTTCCTGGGAAAGACAGGACGTGCTCCTGGGCACAGAGCATCAAGCCAGGGTGCGAGTAGAACACGGGGGCCGGGGGCCTTGGACCTGTCCGGTGGGATTGTCAGGGTGAGGGCCCGGTTAGAGCGCTTGGATTCTATTTCGGCTTCTCAGGAAGCCCGTGGGCCGTTCACAGTAGGTATGTCAGCAGGAGCGCCAGGGCCTGTTGCAGGAGAAACACCCCCAAATCTCAGTGCTAACTGCACAGCGGGCTGCTGGCCCTCCTGCCCTCCTTCCCCCCGGCACGGCTCCACAGTCCAGGCTGCTCCCACCTCCGGCACCTCCAGGGCAGGGCACAGCTTGCCGGCAGGTAAGCACCGGCCTTTAACGCAGCCACCTGGAAGTGACGTCACCGCCATGCCACGTCATTGGTCCAGGCAGGCCACGTGGCATGACCTGGCTGCCAGGGGTGAGAGCGAGCATCTTCGCATGAGGAATATTGTGAAGAGAGCTGGGGCCAGGCCGCAGGGGTGAGGTGTGATGTGCTTCAGGTTTTGAGAGAGGGACGAGGGACCCTGTGGGGCTCTGCTTCTGGGAGGAGAGGACAAGAGCAGGACCAGCCCCAGCTGCCCTGCAAGGCCTCTTCGTGGTGTAGGGTCTGCTAGTTTCCACACGGCCACTCGGGCCAACCTGGGGAATGATGAGAGGCCGTGTCTGCTCCTGCGTTTGCACTGCTTTGGGGCATCTGCTGCAGGATGACCCGATGCTCGTGACCCTCAGAGAATGAGGGGCTCCCTTTGGTCGCTCTGTGTCCACCCCGTGGCCAGGGGCCCTGGAGCTTCCGATTCTCAGTGCGCATGTGATAGGAGAAGCAGCTGCAGGGTGACCACCAGAAGGACACACACCCCCGGGGTGGTCGCGGACCGAGGAGGGAGAAGGCACAGTGCAGCTTTCTTTGTCTGGGACGTCTCCAGGCTTGGGAGGGAACTGACAGCGGAGGACACCGCTGCAGACAGAAGCCCATCTCTCCAGGGTCGTCCAGGTGCCCATAGCAGGTGCTCCCTGGACCCGAGAGGGAGAAGCCCTCGGGCCGTCTGCCTTCCTGAGATGGTGACAGGAAACCCTCACCAGGCACCGCGGTCCTGCAGGAGGCCCACTCGTGTTTCTGGTCCTTGCTGTTTCCTGCTAATTACTTCCAAACCACTGACATTTAATTTTGAAGACTCTTTTTCTGAATTGAGCGGAACCAGGCCGGGGCGCGGGGGGAGAGGGGGGGCATCTGTCTCCACAAAGCTCTCAGCTTGAGGACCTGACTTCCACTCACCAAAACAGGGCACGGAGACACTGGCTCAAAAGCAAAGCCAATCAGAACAGACAGCGTCCGGGGAGGGTCGTGCTTGGGAGCTCGGGCTGCCTCTGAGCTACAGGAGACAGCAGCAAACAGCGCTGTGGTTCCAGCCGCCCCGGTGATGCCAGAGCAGTCAGACTTCCGTCTCCAGAGTTATTCTTTAAAATGACGCCCGAGAGACAGACTGTGTTGACGGCCCGGCTTGTGGCTGGACTGCTCTGGGCTTTGTTTGCTTCTGGCTACAGCCCCGTCCAAGAGCGGCTGGGTCTCAGGCCACTGCGGCCCCAGGCTCAGGGCCCTCTCTGTCTCAACCGTCAGGAAACGGCCTCAGAGCTGGGCTGTTTTAATCGAACCCGAGAGGCCTAAAGAGGCATTTGCACCTGCACTTAGGTTTTCAGCCTGCTGGGCTGCTTGGCGATTGAGTTAGGTGTTTGATTTGGGCTTTGGGGCTTCGTGAGCTGTAAATGCTTATTTAAGTCAAGAAGCTGATTTCGTTTTCCTGAAAAGTGGGGAGATAAAAACAAGAAAAGCCCTGGAGCCTCAATGTCTGTTTGTTAAAAGCAAAATTAAGCAGACCACTAAGCAGCCTCTCGAAGAGGCCTGGACCCTCCAAGGCACCCCCAGGCCTGGGGAGGGCGCCCCCCACCCCGGACGAGGGGCCAGCAGCCTCCCCACCCACATGCCGCTTACCTCTCCCTGTGCAGCGCATCACGTGGACGAAGTGGGGGCTCTTACCTGACTCGTGGCTTCAGGAACCGTCTACACATGTGAAACAGACTAGGGAAGAGGGCACGGCTGCTGTGTCCCGTGTTTCGGCAGAAGCCACGAGGACCGGCATTTACACAGACCCAGACCGGGGACCCAGCGGGCTCCTCGGTCTCCAGCGCCACCAGCTGGGCCCAGGAGGCCCCGAGGCTGTGAGTGGGCGGCCGTGGGCCCCCCAGGACACCCAGATGATGATGGATTCCCGTGTCACATCATAGCTTGGTCCACGCTTGGGCCCGGGAGCACTGAGCCCTGGTGGCTACTGGTTCTATTAGTTTGGTTTCTTCTGCTCCTAAAGAGTGACAAGGCAGTGCCCCAGGCGTGTCCTGGCACACCAGCGGCCACTGGCCTGACATGGCCTGGCATCTGGGCCTCCTCCCGATCCCCCATCAGATGAAAGGCCTGAGGTGGACCTGGCTGGCTGGTGTGAATGGCAACTACCCACAGGATGGGATGCCCCCAACCCCACCCAGCCCAGCCCCCACCCTCTCCTCTGGACTCCACACTCAGGCCTCCCCTAGTCCGGCAAAGCTGTGCACACGCATGCACACACATGCACACACAGGCACGCACACACACACCTGGATCTCCACGTTGGCCCAGAGGACACTGTTTACCATACAGTCCTCAGCCTGTGGAGTAAGGGGCGATGCCATTTTACTCCCACAGGCAGGGACTGAGGCTCAGAGAGGTTGAGCGACTCGCCCAAGGTCACACAGCCAGGAAACAGCAGAGCAGGACACCCACCCAGCCCTGCCCCCAGTGCAGTGGACCTAAGTGATCAAAGCCCTTTCCTTCTGGCCTGTGGGCAACACCTTGTCAGTGGCCCAGCCGACTTTGATGAACTGCTTACAGCCCAACGCTGGCGATGCCACACAGGGCAAATCCAGCTTGGGTTCTCCCCTTGGCTCTGTGTCCTGCAGCCCCCTGGGCCCACCCCAGACTCCCACCTCCCACTTCCCCGGAAGGGAAATCCTACAGAAACAGACAAGGTCCCCCTTGCCGTCTTTCTGGGCCCTGCCGGCCCTGCCTGGGGAGGGGAGGACGAAAGGGAGGAGGGGGTGGGATCCCATTACCTCACAGTCGGTCAGACCCAGGAGCGGTCGACCTGGAGAATGCAGCTTTAGTTACAGGCTGGGCCTTGGCACCCAGGGAGCTTCAGCCTGCAGCTCACCCCGCTGGTGGCTGGCATGTGAGAAGGAGAGAAGGACGGAAAAAAGAGAAGCGCCGAGCAAGAGCTGTTTGCAGGGGCTTCTGCTAAAGTGGAAAATCTTCCACTTCATCGAGAGATTAAGCTTCATGCCACTTTCCCAATGGTGACAGAAGCGCCTGTTGGGTTTGCTGGGAGAGCGCCATATGGTGCTCAACTCCGCAGCTCCGTTAAGTGTCCCCAGTGTCGGAGGGGGGGCCCGCAGGCGTGAGCCACCCTCCCTCCTGGCTGCGTGGAAAGTGGGGCCCCAGCCCAGGGCCGAGGGGCGTGTGCTCTGTAGGCCGGTGACCGGGGGCCGGCAGGCCAGTCAGTGGGGGAGCCACACGAGTCCCTCCACGCTGCCGTGAGTTGAAGGGACACTAATGTCACCACCGATTAGAAAGGTTCACGCCATCCTGTGTTTTTCCTGTGAAACATGGCAGAGCCTAGGGTGGGAAATGACCACGAAAGAGGCTAAGACATCACAGCAGAAAGGTAAACATTTGTCTTACAGCGGAATGTGTTTCTCCAGAGCCCAGGTTTTTAAATCAAGCAAGTTCTGGCTTATGTGGAGCTATGATTGTATTTAGAAATAATAATAATAATAACACACCTGGGAGCTGATAAAATGCCGGTGCCAGGCCTCTCAGAGCCCTGCTCTGATGGAGACAGGCCGGGTGGGATCCAAGACGAGCCCCCAGGTGGGAGGCTGGGGGCCAGGACGCAGACCTCCTGTAGGGCCAACTGTGGACCCCACAGGCCCTCACACTCGGGATGCTGTTTTGCTAAAAAAAAAAAAAAACAGGCTGGAAAGTGCAGCTCCAGGGTTGGGGAAGCCAGTAAAACTTAGCCTGGCTGACCCGTCTCATTCAGAACCAGACGCTGAGGTGTGGCAGCCGCTTCCTCGAAGTCAAGGACCCCTGGAGATTTCGCTGAGCTCTAGCCCTTCTTAATGCAAATTTTAAAAGCTTTTAATGTACGTTAAATACATAGCAGCTACTTGTCAGAGCTGTGGTTATGGAGGATTAATTTTATAGCTGCTATATTTCTGATCAACTGTTACATATAATTAGCCCCTATAAATGTTTCTAAATAATCAGATCATATTTGAATAGTTTAAATAAACTAAATGACTGTCTTACTGCTTCTATCAGGAAATCACGCTTAAATTGGGAAGTGCACAGAGGCAGGTCTGTGTGTCTGGCTGGTATAAGTGTGGAGTTGGTTGACACCCAGCTGTTACTCTCCAGGGGAAAAAACGGTCAAATATGTTTCGGAACGTAAGAGGATTATTTTTTAAATTCCCATGAATATCAAGAGGATTCAAGCAAGCCATAAACGTTCCTGAGTCAAGATTCTCTAAAGGCTTGTGGGGACTTTGTGGGTCGACACTCATTCTCACGCTCAGCTTTCGCGGCTGGCACTTGTGCCCGGCAGCCCCGGGCCGAGTCCCAGTTTGCTGTGTGTGGCCCCTCATGGTGTCCGGGGGCAGAGGCTGGCACGCTCCATCAGAAACGTGGAGGCCCCCCCCCCCGAGCCGGGACGAGCACGCTCCCTCTGGGGGTCCCGCTGGGGGGTGGTAGCTGGGGCTTCTGCAGACGGGGCTGGGAGCTCAGCGAGAAGTTTCTGCCAGCACTGTCGCCCAGGTCCCTCGAGCGCCCTCTCCCTCCAGCCGCTCGCTCCGTCCGGGGGCTTCCTGGAGAGACCCTTGTGTGAGCATCCTGTGCTCAGAGGGCCAGCGAACCATGACTCCGGTCAGGGATTTCCCAGGTAAACGTGGCTTCACCCGTGTGGTCTGGTCCAGAGCTTCTTGTCTGTGGCTAGACACCATGGAGACTCTCCTGGGGCAGCCAAGCCGAGGGGCACTCGGGGGGTCAGCCTCGGGATCTGATCCAGCTCTGGCCCTTCGCAGTCGTGTCCCGGGGTGGGGAGCATGGCCTCCCTGGGCCTCAGCGTCCCCTGTAAAGCAGGACCCCTCTATGGGTCAGCGATGGTCCGTGTGAACTCTTGGTGCTGGTCCAGCACCTCCGAATGGAAGGAGTGCTGGGCCCCTCATCTTCCCGCATCCTCTGGAGGCTCAGGGAGAATCCTGGCCTTTTCCACCTTCTGGAGGTGCCTGCATTCCTCGGCTCGTGCGTGGCCCCTCCTCCGTCCCCAAGGCCAGCAACGCAGCGTATGCCCCTTGCTGCTGCCTCTCTCAAATCCCCTTTCTTCGGTCGTGTAAGGACCCTTAGGGCCTGCCTGGCTAATCCAGGATCATCTCCCAGCCCAAGAGCCTGAACGTAATCACGTCTGCAAACTCTTTTTTGTCCTGTAAGGTGACATTCATGGATCCCAGGGATTAGGACCTGGATGTCTTTGAATAGAACACCTGGTCCTGTTCAGCTGGTCAAAGGCCCAAAGTAGGATGCTGGGGGGCCCCTGTAGCTGGAGTGAAATGGAGGTTCCGTCTGGTCTCTGCCCCTTTCCCGCGATGCTCTTTCACCTGCTCTCCCAGAAACAAGGAAGCTCACAACATCTCACCTTTACTAGCCTCCCTAGGAGCCGAACCCATGTGACACCACCCCTGCTCTATTCAACCCCTGAGCCCTGGAGGAGAAGTGTACTCTGACCCACCTCTGTTCCCAGCCAAAGCAACAGGCTCAGAGAGGCCAGGGTTCTCACTGGAGGTCACACAGCTCGAAGCACAGAGCTGGGCTTTGAATCCACAAAGTCTGTCTGAAGAGCTCCCCCGTCATGCCTGGCAAAGTGTGCGGGGAGCCCAGAGCCCCCAGGTCCGGGGGGTGCCCCATCATCCCTGTTTTCACCATCTCCGAGTTAGCAGTAAAGAAATGCATTTCTTCTGCAGGATATTTCTTTGAAGGAAAACTTATTTGGGGAAAGAAAAACAAGCTTCTCTGTTGGAGGGAATAAAAAATGGGAATCTATGCTTGTGTTTTTCACTTGCTGTTTCAAGCTAATCAGCTTGAAACCAGCTCCAGGACGGCTGCAAACAAAGACAGTGACTGAGTCCCCGGGTCAGCGAGGGGCTGAGGACCTGCTAAGCAGAGACGCCCGTGTGGGTGGGGCAGGTGACCTGAGGAGCGCAGGGGATCCGGAGTCTGCCCTCCACTGGCCCCTAAGCATCATTACTGGGGTGGCCGGTAGGGGTGCACCCTGTGTGCTTCAGGCTGCGTCCTGCACTCCCCCCCCCCCCTTCCTTTGCACGATGCCCACAGCCTGAGTCTGGCTCAGGTGTTTCTCTCTCGTCCTCCGTTCGGGGCGGGTGTGGCGTCCTCGCACGTGGCAGGTGGGGCGGAGGGTCCGTGTTTGCATTGTCACTGCTGGAATCAGACTCGCTCTGGACGGCAAGGAGCCTCCTCTTGTCTCCACGCCCCCCTCCTTCGCCCATGCCCCGCAGGCTTCGCATGACCACCTGCTAATTAACCAGCCGTCCGTGAGCCGTCCCGTCTCTTCAGTGAGGTGTCCGATGGCATCCACCACATCCGTGTGTCCGTGAAGCGCTGCAGGGTCCCCTCTGGGTGGCCCCAACAGGCTCTGACCTCCCGATGCTTTTGGACCAGCAAGGAGCTCGCTCGCCGGTACTTGGCATGCCGGTGGCGATCCGTCCAGCCAGCGATTACCGGTGCCACTGAGAGGGACACGCAGCCAGAAAGTCTGTCCAAACCAATTTCCCCAGGCTGCTTATTTCAAAGTCTGAAAATCCCTAATTCCAGGAGGCAGGCGGTATTTAAATTTAAGCTCAGTTCCCGAATGAGATCTTTGCGTTCACCTGTTCAACTTTATTTGGAAATACGAAACGGTAACTTGATTACATGTTAAGGTGGCTTTGGCCAGGGGATTGTAGCCGAAATCTCTGTTCCTCTGAGCTTATCCCCCGATGATGGAATCCATCCAAATTAGGAACTCGGTTCTTCTGCCGCTAGAGAAGCATGGGCCAGGCTCAACCCGGGCGTTCTGCAGGCGGGGCATCCTGGGGCACTGTGGTTTCACAGGGTGTCATCTGTGGTCCTAGGAGGGAGACACAGCAGCTCCTTGCTTGGCCACAGAGGAAGGGCCATCTGTAGACTTTAGTCTCGTATTTCCCAGCCTCCCATCAAGGAGGGAGGATTATTAAAGTGTCCAAATGAAAATCCGTTACAAGAGAAGCTGCCATTTCCAGAGGTTCTGCAGCTTAGAACACCCAAAGCTGAAAACACACAACCACTCGGAGATGGGCCACGTGCAAAAGAGCAGCCCCACAAGCCACACAGCGTAATGCCCGTCCCTCTGTCTGTCCAGTGGCCCCAGGAGGCACAGCAGACACTGTACAGCTAATGGATTGTAAACAAGTTAAACTTTCTGTTTTCTGCATGAGTCTCTTGTCAGGGAAGTTGCCAAACCTGAGTATTACCTTGCCAAAAAAAGGCGCATGTTCTCCAAGTAGGCTTGTTTTCTGTAAGGGGTGGAGGGATGATTGAAAACAGATACCAAGCTGGGGAGACATCGTTCAGGCCGTGAAAAGCACAGCTCACCAGCTGTCCAGGCTGCTGTTCAGGTGGTCTGAGAGGGGCCGTGCTGAGGACCAGACAGAACTGGTATTTCCTCGAGCCGCCGCTGGAGGCCCGCGCTGCAGAGACGCCTCCCGTGAACAGTCCCTCTAGTCTGGGCTGCCCTGTGCACGTGAGGAAGCAGGACGGGGCAGGCAGCAAAGAATGGAGAGCAGAGGGTCCCTGCAGGCCCCCCGACACCCCACCCTCTGCGTGCCGGCCTCTGTTCTGGCCTCCAGCCTCACACCTGCCGCCGACCCCAGTGGAGAGGTGAGTTGCACCCAGTGGGCAGCTCTCCCTTCTCTTCCTGAAAGTGCTTTGTGCTCCTTCCTTCCTGAAGCCCCCAGACCCTGCCTCTCCTGACGTGCGTGTCCTAGGCTAGCCTCCCTCCTGTCTCCTGCTTGGACCCGCCCACCGCTCACCCGGAGCCTAGTTCAGCTTCTGGTGTGTCGGGCTTGAGTTGGGCGGCCCAGGGTGGGGACCCAGCAGATGGGCAGCAGCAGCAGACTCAGAAGCTCAGGGCGAGGTCTGAGCGGTGGGGGGGCCACGTGGAAGCCGCTACCACCCAAGTACAGAACCACAAGGGCAGAGGTCTGGAGCAGAAGAGTCAGGGCTCTACCTGCAAGTGGCAGAAGCCAAGTCTCATGTTTAGGGCACACGAAGTGGAATGAGGTGGGTCAGCTTCAGGCACGGCAGGATCTAGGAGCTCAGGCGACGTCTGTGTCATCAGGTGGCTTTCTCCTCATCCCGTGGCTCTGCCATCCTTGACGTTAGCCCACCTCGGCAAGGCCCCCCAACCCCAAGGCCCCGAGCAGCACAGGGCTCACACACCCACCGCAGTCCCCAGTTCTGTGGAAGGAGAGAGTCTCTCCTCCCAGTGGCTCCAGGAGCAACCCATGTCTCTGATTGGCTCATGCATCTGCCTGGCGAGGAGGCAGGAGGACGCAAGAAAGCCCCTGGGCAGAGGGACCAGCGCCCTGGACAAGCCACCCGAGGGTGCATGTGCTGGGGGAGGGGCACCGTGGGGGGGGAAGGGGGCAGAGGGGGCAGAGATGAGGCCAAGGGGGGTGGGGCTGGATGGGGGGACCCACGGGGTCAGGTGATTTCAAGGAGCTGCAGCTGGATCCTAGAAGCAGCAGGGAGGCCGCTGGGCGGCGTGGGCCTAACTGCCCTGTGACCCGCCCCATAGACTCTGGTCCCGGGGCAGCCGGAGCCCTGGGGGGTTTTAGAAGCTGCCCAGGTGACTCCGGTGGGCCGCCAGGGCTGCCCCAGCTCCTGCAGACTGAGCCGTGTCCCCGAGTTAAGACGTGGGTGGGTGCCGGGGAGCTCCCCGCCCCCCGACCTCCTGTCATCGTGCCGGAGGCAGGGTTCCCATCACTGGGTGGGGTTTTCACGAGCGGGGGCAGTGAAGGCCTGTGGCCGGGCCCCCTGGGACGTGCAGGACCCACCCCACGCGGAGGAGAGAACTCTCCCAGGGGAAACCCCCAGGACTCCAGCAGGGACTCCCAGCCGTTTGGTTTGTTACTCACATTGGAAAAGAAAGGCTGACAGTCCCTGACAGCGTTTTCCCAGGAAGCAGCCGTTCTGTAAATGAAGGGAAGGCCTTCCCGGGGCAGAGCTCCACACCCCTTCGCCACCATCCTCAGCCTCAGGCCCTGGGGCGGGGACGGAGGGCGGGCAGGAGGCTCCGTGTCCGGAACACCCACCCGGAACCAGCGCCGTACAGGGCCCTCTCCAGGGGTCACTGCAACAGTTCTTTCGAAGACCCCAGGAAGGGGGGCGTCCTCATTCCCTTCCCAGGGCTGAGGAGTGCACCCGAGGTCTCATGCCCAGGACAGAGACCAGACTCCACTTCCACCCACGGTTTAGAAAAGTGCGAGGATGGGCTGCACCCCTGAAGTCAGGCACCAGAGCCCTCACCTCACGGACCTGTACCCCGAGGACTTAGGAGGTGCTCTGCTGCCATGAAAAACCATAATGCAGGGTGGGGGGCAATTCCACACCCATTTGAGGGTCTGAGGGAAGTTCCAGACCCTTTCCCCAGAGAAATGCACACACATGCACAGGCACATACATACACACGCACGCAAGTGCACACACACGGGCACCAGCAGAGCCGCGGGAGGCTCCTGTGGGTGTTGGACGCTATAGCAGCGTCTGGACGCAGGTCAGGCCAGCCGTGAGGGCTGCTGGAGAAACACTGCACTGCCTGTCCCTCCGGCGGCTCTTTAATTCCTGGGGTGAGGGTTGAGGGAATGAAAGGCAGGCCCCTTCGTCTCCGCGGCAGAGCTGCAGGGTGCCCGTTTCAGCCACACGCGTGTACAGCACCTCTCTGCGTCAGGCTCCACGAGGCCAGGCAGGGTGGTGGAGCAGCCGTCTGCCACCCACTCCCGTCCCTGAGAGCGATGCAGGGCCACACTGGCCCCGAGGACGTAGTTAAGTGCCATCTTCCACCAGGTGACACCCGATACCCGGGACAGAGAGCATCGGGGCTTCTTGAACCCAGAACCACACTTTCGAGAGGGGGAGATCTTATTTTAACTACCAAGAAGCCCTCTAATAACGGGTTGCTAAGAAACCACCACAGCAGGTGATTCTGAAAACGGAGGAGACGTTCGGTTCCTTATCTATGGGTTTCCGGGGCCGTGGAAACACTCCCCACCAACACACACACACACACACAAACACATACACACACACACCCCACACATACACATACACACCCACCCACACAGACACACACACACCACACACACACACACAGACACACACACACCACACACAGACACACACACCACACACACACCACACACCCTGCACACACACAGACGCGCAGATGCGCACACACACACGCACACACACAGACACATGCACACACAGACACACACCATACACGCATACACACACACACACACACACACCCGCCCAGCTGAAGCACTGCTGGGGTGTGAGTAGCTCTGGGAGGGCCCAGGAGGTGCCTGGTGGGATCGCCAGGCTGAGGAGTGGCTGGTGGGGAGAAGCCGCCTCGGGGAAGAAAGCGGGTGATGTTGGCAGAAACAGTGGGTGTCGTTAAGGCCACAGTCGCTGTATTCCAGAACCGCAGGGGGGGCCAGGGTCACTCTGCCCAGCTGGTGTCTTTGAGGGAGTTGGGGGGGTCTTAAAACAGTCAGGCTGTTGACAAGGATTTTCTGTGCTGTAGACTCGACTCCAGGCCTCTGATGACAGGGTGTCGGGGTCAGGGTACCAGCGTGTCCGAGTTTGAGGCTATTCAGGCTAAACTGATTGGCTCCAGAAGCTCCCGCCCGCCCCCTCTGCTCTCCGCAGGGAGCCCAAGGTCCCTGGGCCCCTGCCTGTGGTTTAGCATCTTCGCCATCCGGGAGGGAAGGTGGCCACAGGCAAGTCTTGCACGCTGTGATATTTGTGTGAAGTAGCCACACAGTAATGACCTAAATAAACAGTGTTCAGGAAAATAAACAGAAGCAAGAGGACAAGACGCGATGAGAAATTACTGAGAGCTCTTCAGGCTCAAACGACACGACGGAACAAACCGGGAAAGTGTCTTGTATCAAGAGAATGACCAGATATCCAGGGATTTTGCACATAGCACTTTATCAACCCCCAGGATGTCTGGAGTTGCTCAGTAAAGCCAGAAAGCTCACAGCCAGTAATGTCATCTGTCATTAGGTTAAATCACATCCACCCAGTGGTGGGCTGGCGGGCATGGCGGGATGTAGGCGCGGGGCACTCCAGAACCATGCTGGGTGGAGTGGGCTGTGCTGGGCGGGGCACGACCCCAGGGTGAAAAAGGCCGGTCAGCCAGCGAGCCCCGATCCAAACAGGAGTGCGCCCGAGACTGGCAAAGGCCATGAGACGTACTCCTGCCGTGTCTAAGGCGCCGGGAGATCACCTGTGGCCGCACACTGGTCGTGGCTGCGGTGGCTTGGGAACCTTGCCCAGACTGCTAAGGGAACGGGTGCCACCGTGCGGGCAGGGCGGCAAGGGCACTCACCCCACAGAGCCCTGGGTCACGAACGCTGTGTCTCCGCCGGTCACCCGGGAGTCTGCACTTCCAGAATTGTGACTCTGATTTCGAACCTAATGGGTACATCTGTTTTCTTGGCCTTGTTTCAAATGCAGCAATGCCAGCTGCAAAAAATACAGCTAAGGCTCCGTGCAAAGACACATTTATAACCACTGTACCCAGTAGTGAGAGAAAAAGCCTCCATTTAGACCTCATTTTGAGACCGTGGGCGCATTAAGGACCAGCTCTAGATCTTAATGATGTGTGGGGTTTTCTCCGGTCCCGGCTTTGCCCCTCCTAGAGCTCATGCGTCTTGGAACATTAAGGGGATACGTGCAGAATTCATTCCTAATGTGATTTGAAACAGAAGAGCAAGCGGCTCGGTGCCTCAGAGCAGCTTCTCAGTTACCACTCCTCACTCCTGATGTTTGGAGCCTACTGTTTGCCTCTGAAGTGTGAGCTGCCGTCCTGCGGCTTCCCTGTTTACCGTCAGCCTGCGAGCCGCAGGGTCGAGACAGCCAGGGAACGCGCGAGGTCTTTCACGACTCACCTTCACGCTTTCTGCCTCTGGTCAGATACCACATATGCTGCTGTTTTCCTGATGGTGTTACTTAAATCAACTCACTTGTCATATGAAATAAGTTTATTTTAGAGGACACTTTATGTAACCATTGTCTAGTGAAAAGCCCCCATCACTAGGCCCAAGGAGAACAGACCCCCCCCCAAAAAAAATGGCAGCAAAATGATGTTATTGTTTAAAGGCAGTGTTTGTCCATCCACCACCGAAAACCGTCTCCAGCCCCAGCAGGGAGGCACCGCCACCACTTGGGAGATGCCAGGGTCAGGGATGGCAGCCGTGTAGTGAGTGGTCCTGCCGGCTTGAGACCTTTAGCTTGGGGTGAATATGTGTGATCGATTCCACCAAATGAGGCTTCTCCCTTTTCTTCGACTGTGCAGAAGTGTTTCTAAGAATGATGTGCTGTCCTCACCAGCCCGTCTTTCCAGGGATGGCGGGCTGGACGAACAATGGGTGTGATATGTCAGCACGGCTCAGAAATCAGATTAATCTAGGGTCTTCAGTCTTGTGGTGAATTGTAAATGACACCCAGGAAGACACCCTTACCTGTCATCTTCACCGTTTACATAACTAAGGCCGATCCCCAACTCGGAGGCACCTGGAAACGAGGGACCTCTTCTCAGCGATCAAGGTCCCCGGGTGCCGATGACTGAGTGTGATTGTATCCATGCGTCCGTGACACCAGGACTAATTAGCATTTGCGCAGAGGAAGAGAGGCAGAAGCCGGTGTGCGCAGAGGTGTAGCCCGATCCAGTTGGAGGTGACGCGTGAGGAGGCCAGAGAGGGAACTCGTGTTTTAATGCGTGAGGACTTGCGACAGAAAGCAGGCCTTCTCTGACCTTGTGTTCTTGTGTTGTGTTGTGTCTTGTGTTCTTCATGGCTGGGTTCCTCGGGGACAAAGGCAGAAGCTTGAACGCAAACGTTACAACCAACACACAAGACAGACGGGCGTCCAGGGGGCAAGGGCAGTGATGCTGGAGGGCAGCGATGGGGAGCCTTCGACTGAACCCGGGGGCCGAGGGGAGGCGTGTGGACGTTGTCCCACGTCTGACGGGGTCTGTGGGGATTTTATGAGGGGAGGGAGACCAGGTGGGTTTTATCTGAAAAGACCGTAGTGTCTCTTGCGGCAATGTTTTTGCACAACCCCGGGGACTGCTGCTTGTGCCTGGGGGCTTGGAGGGATGGGCCTCCCCCCTCCAGCAGGGTCTCCGGACAGAAGCAGAGAAGCAGAAGGGCGGCCAAGACCAGTCGCTAACGGCCCCTGACCAAGCAAGATGCGGGCTGACCCCAGGGAAGGGGAGAGGACAGCGGATGCAGAGATGTGAGGAGAGGATTCAGGCCTGATTGAAATCCACCCATCGTCACGGGCCTGCAGGGGCCTGTGTTGTAGCTGTTACTATTATATCATCATTCTGGCCCCTGTGTGTACTGTAGTGGTTTGGCTTGCAGTTCCCAGTATTCTTCTTTTTGTTGTTGTTGGGTGCGTTGGGTCTTCGTTGCTGCGCGCGGGTTTCCTCTAGTTGCAGGGAGCGGGGGCTACTCTTCGTTGCGATGCGCGGGCTTCTTATTGCGGTGGCTTCTCATTGCGGTGGCTTCTCTTGTTGTGGAGCATGGGCTCTAGGCGTGCGGGCTCAGTAGTTGTGGCTCGCGGGCTTAGTTGCTCCACGGCATGTGGGATATTCCTGGACCAGGGCTTGAACCCGTGTCCCTTGCATTGGCAGGCGGATTCTTAACCACTGCGCCACCAGGGAAGCCCCCCAGTATTCTTTCCAGCAAAAACTGACTCCAGTCAAGGGTGGAGGGGGAGGCGGAGCGTAATTAGTGTTTAGTGGGTACAGAGTTTCAGTTTTGCAAGATGGGAATGTTCTAGAGATCTACCGCACCAACAGTGCACACGTGCTTAACACACTTTTACGTAAACGATACACGTAAAAATGGTTAAGATGGTGGATTTAACGTTGTGTGTTTTTTACCACAATAAGAGAGAATTGCTGTGCAAAGCAATAAAATAAAATGAAATCTAAAAACCCCTTATTTAAAAAAAAAAAAAAAGAATTTGTCTTTTAAATAGAAACGCTGAGCCAGATTCAAAGCTCTCTCTTTAACTTGGCGAGTTTTTCTAGAATATATTTCACCGTAACTCTGAACTGTAGTGACACTGAAACGTTATGTTCCTACTTTCTCTCAAAACCCATTTTTTAAATGAAATTAAATTACACCCCACAATCCCACTACTCGAGGTCGGAATCAAATAGAAATTGAATACAACCTGCCCCGGGGCATGTGCCTGGCCTGGATTCTCAGACCCAACTTGTGACCCCCTCTGTTCACTCAATGGGCGTTGTCAGGAATCATAAAAACCGAGCCACTCCCGCTGGAGATCAGAGTCTGTGTGCGTCCCCCCTGGGCTCCCTTCCGCACCCCCATCCCCTTCTCCTCCATCTCTGCCAAGCCCCCTCCCCAGGCCCCTACCAACCCCAGAGCAACCCCAAAGGCTGTAAGCACATCTGACTCTGAAATCATCCGTTCTCTGCAGAACCGAGCAGGGCCACCGTTCCTGAGAACTTCCCAACCCTGGCCGCCTGGGTCACCCCCGGGGCCTCAGAGCTTCTCCGCAGAGCTGCTGCCCCTCTCCCACACTGCTCTCCAGGGTGTGACCCGCCTCTGCACTTTCTAGGCTGGGCTTGCTGGGGGCCGGAGATCCTGACATTATCCTGCTCTGCAAATTATGCCGCATTTGTAAAGGGATTTGTAACAGGAACTGGAAAGAAGTCAGTCACATGAGCTCACGCGCCTCATCCCTGCAAAACCGGCGGTGATGTGCTGACAGCTGCTTCATCAGCAGGCCCAGCTCCTGCCTCTCAGGCACGCCGCTCCAGAGGAACACAACAGAAAGTGCATTTCTAAAAACCGCAAACATCCCCAAACTCTTAGGGAGAAAAAAATACAACTTCTGCTGAGGATGTGATCCAGGTGGAAGTGAAAAGTTGGTGGAGGAAAGATCCAAACGACTCAGGCTTAAGAAACGAGATTTTCCTGAGACACGGGATCCGTACTCCCGGCATCTCAGGATGGCTTCATTCAAGGTTGTGAATAAATGCGCGTGCTTGACTCGCACAAAATCACCCAGAAGGGAGCGCGGTGACCATTATTCGCCTGTAATAAAGATCAGACTTTGGATGATCTGAAGCCAAGAGAAACCAATAAATAGCTTTTATGCCTTTGCGACGAGAAAAGGACACTCACCACACAGCAATGAGCAAAGCAAATGGTATCAACTGGTTGAAAATGGAAAAGCAAATTGGAAAATGGTTGTTGCCCAGTCCGAGAGGTCCTGGGATTCCTGGGGCCCCGGCCTCACCACCGTCCTATCGAGAAGCCCAGCAGCTGCCCACGCGGGGGCCCCTCCCCGGCAGCCTGCAGCCCGGCCACCTGTCCTCAAGACTTTCAACTTGGGCTTTGCATCGAAGCCCTGGCGGTTCTGCCGTCCACCCACCCTCATGTCTTTAGCGGTCTCCCCCGCTGGGGGCCTCTCAGGCCTTTCGGCCTTCTCAGTTCATCTGCCCTCAGGGGGGCTGCTTCCACTTGGCTGGGGCTTAGGTGCATGTAAAGGCTGGGGGAGCGTTATCGGGAGAAGAGGCAGGGAAGCAGGATGGGCAGGGGAAGAAGCCGAGCAAGGATGTGCTCTCACCTGGAGACCAGCCTCAGCCTGGTCCCGGGAGCCAAGGAGGAGAGCTGCCCTCCAGCCCTGCCCGCCCTCGTGCTCCGCAGCAGTCACGGCCATGGCTGCCGGGGTGGGGGGCAGTAACTTCCCGTGGGAGGGGGCTCCGTTGGCCAAGGGCACCTCCCCAGCCCCCGTTCCCAGCAGCTGGAGGAGGGGCCACTGCCCAGGGAGGTGGGTCCTGGCAGAGCGCCAGCTCCACGGGCATCTGCCTCTCTCTTTGGTGTGTTTTCCAACGTCCCAAGGGGATTTCTCCTGCCCCACGTGGCCTAGATCATAAGTCAAACCATCCCAAACATAGCACTGAAATTTGATGAGAACATTCCCCACGCTTGGTGCATAATTCAGTCACCAACCGACAGATACCCTTTGTGTTCAGGTAGAGGTGGTTCATTACCGACCCGAGGCCTTTGAGGGAGTCCAGGGAGTTCGGACTTGGACGTGTGCGCTTCCCAGGGTTTGCATCATGTGCAGAATGCACCCGGCCTCCTCCGCCTCCCCCATCTACCATACCGCAGATGTGTTAGAGCAGAGCAGAGCTTCCAAGCCGCTGCTCTGTGCCCCAGGCTGTCACAGCAGAGAAGGGCCTCTTCAGGCAGGTCGACTACACTTGCAGAAACAGACTGGGAAAAACCACAGCATCCTGGTAACAAACAGGACCTAACGTGCTGACCAGCAGGACGGCTCTGAGGGCCCAAACTGCAAGTCAGGACGCCACCGTGGCCACCTGTGCCTGGGTTCCAGGGGCTGCAGGCGCCGGCGTAGACTATAGACCGACCCAGAGTCATGTGTGCCGCCTTCCTGCCCCAATAGAAGGAGAGCCATCTTAAATCATTGCTGCTGCGGATTTCAAACAGAATTTCTAACGTCCCTGGCAAACCCCTTCAGTTTTGAGAATTAACAGAGTAAACAAGATTGCAAGGGGAATGTTTAAAATGTGCTTCGAGCTCCCTCTAGCACTTCAGAGGCCCCCAGCCTCGTTCCCGTCGATCTGCTAATGAGCCTGGGTTCTTACCCATCCACCCAAGCCGCACGCCCTGGGGACCCCACATGGCTTCTCTCTCCCTCAAGGAATTTTCTTGGCGATTACAGTGCCCTCTTGCTGGGGTGCTCAGGGACCAAGTGCTGTGCCTCACCTGCGCCTTTCACCTGGTTCCCATCTCCCAAGGTCAGATGGAGTGAGTATCTCTCATGAGGACCCTGTGATCCTTCTCTCTTCACAGATGAGGAAGCTGAGGATCAGAGAGGCTTAGTAACTTGCCCAAGGTCACACAGCTGGAAGGCAGCAGCTTCAGATCCAGGCCCGTCTGCTGCCAAAGCTGTAGCGTGAACATTGCGTCAAGAGCACCTGGCACCCTCGCCCCAGCACCTGGGCCAGAGGAGCCACCGGTGCTGCATGCCCGGTCCACCCGACCCCGGCCACCCACAGCAGCAGGGATGGCGCCCGGCCTCTCCTGGCTCCTGCCAGCCTTTGTTTCGTTTCCTCCACCCGGTAGTGTGACTCCCTTCCCTGGGGACCTCCTCCCTGGCTGCCTGGGGACCCCAGAGCCTGGCCGACTGTCCTCTCCAGTACGGTGGGTGATGGTTGCCATGGATGCTTCAGCACGGCTCCTGTCACTCGCGGCACGGACACGCGGCTTGTGGGCCAGAAGAGCCCCCCACGGCATGGGGAGGGCTCAGCATCTGGAGCTGGAGCTCTGGGTTCACGTCAGGCGCCCCCTCCAGCGTGTGACTGTGGGCCACCCGCCTGCCCCTCTGGGTCCACTTCCTCACCTGTAACATGGGGATAGTAACGGCCCGCCTCATAGACGGGGTGAGGACTGAGCCCCCTCCCCCAGCCCACCCACAAGACCATCCCAGGAGTTATCTCTTCTCACCCGCACCCTGTCACCTCAGCTCATAGAAAAGCAAAGTGAGGCACAGAGACTGCAGTAACTTGCCCGAGGTCACACAACTAGGATGTAGGGGCAGGGCTGGAACCCAGGCCAGCCGCGCAATCCTTGGGACCCTCCCTAGGGGCCGAGGCTGCTGTCTGCCCTGGGAGCCGTGTCCTCACAGCTGTTTTGTTTGGTTTCTGCCGCCTCTCACTGGTGAGCTGGAGGCTCCCAAAATAACTGGCAGAAAACTCCCTTGTGCAAGAGACCCAAGGCGGAGCCCCCGCTTCGAGAGAATGTTTGCAGTGTGCAGTTAAACCCTGCTTGGCGGTGATAAGAAAATGAGCCCCGTTGGAAGGATATACCGGTAAATACATTGCTAAGATGTTGGCGAGTGTGTAAGTGGTCCCCTCGTTCATTCACGGTCCTGCTCATCCCGGTGCTCGAGCACCTTCCGTGTCAGCTGGTGAGCGTGTAATCAGCAGCGTCCGCGAGTGCTCCGGGCCAGGCACCTGCTCCCGAGTGAACATCTGGAAGGAAGCACATGCTCCCCCCTGGGGCTGACACTTCTTTGCCTGAAGCCCCCCCACCCCAGTGGAGGTCGGTGCTCCTTTATGCCCCCCACTTCCCCGCAGGGCCCTCCCTGCCCAGCGGCCCAGGGCACCTTGGCGACGCACACGGCTTTCCCATGCCCGTGTGATCACAGGTGTGGGCGCTGGGAGGGCAGCTCCTCAAACTGGGATTTCTTCCAGGCCGTAAGCCGAGGATCCTGTGCCTGCTTTTGCAGCAACCTGGGACTTCTGAAATAATTGATCGCATGCCAGAAAATTCTGCAGCCTGGGTGCACTTGAGTTCACAGGAATGTGTGAGCTGGACACAGCACGAGTCCGAGGGCAAGGGGCGGAGAAGGATTCGGGGCAGAAAGGGCTCGTGCCACATGACCCGAGAAGTCCTTCTGACCCGAACACCGTGGCTCCTGGCCTGACCCCTCCTCCCAGGGGAGGCTGTGATGGATGGGGTCGCAGTGCCACGGCACACCCAGGTCACCCCCTACCCCCCGCCCAGGGCAGTGAGGCCACACGTCCTGCGCACCACGCTTTGTGACCTTGGGGTGTCTGTCCAGGCCCAGGAGTGACCCCTGTGGCAATTCCAGTAGCTTCTGTCCTCATGAGCTGGGAGGGTGGCCCACTGCTGCTTCCAGAACAATCAGAGTTCCTGACCTGATCTTGACCCCTGACCCCATCAGTGCAGGAAGGCTCTGAGATACAGCGGAGTTCGGCCTCACTCTTGGACTTCTGGAGGGTAAACGGTCTGAAATCAAACTCCTCGGTACTTAGGAGCCCTGAAGACCCCGGTGGACCCCCCAGAGTGGAATCTATCTTTGCAGCAAAGTGTTGCGGGGTCGGGGACTTCATAACGCTTAGCGGTTACGTTCTCTGTCCTCGGAGGCCTCAGCCAGGGGATTCCAAGCTAGAAGGAAAATAAACCGAAGGAACACTGGTTTTCTGATTCTAAATCTTTGAAACTGTTAATCCCAGATTATCGAATGCAAAATACGCCCCGGACAGAAATGGAGGCTCACAGCAGGGGAGGTTTGGAGGTGGGAACTGGGTTGTCCTTGGTTCTCCTGGCTGCCTCGGATACCTGTGCTGATTTTTTAAACTCCCACTTCTCTCATTTACAGAAGAGGTTTACGGAATCAATTTCTCTTGGCCTCGGCACAGAGGAGCCTGAAGTCACCTAAAACCTAGGGACTCGGGCGCCTCCGTTTGGGGAGCAGATGGGGGCTTCCCAGGGCGGCCCCCGGGGGTCCTCCCGGAGGCTGGTGAGGCTTCGCTCTGGAGCACAAGTCCCACGGAAGGGCAGTCGGGGGCCTGAGCTGTGATGTGGGAGCTTGTTCTGCAGCAGCCTTGGGAGGAAGGAAGCCAGGGGGCGGGGAGGTTATTGAGGGAGGGGCGGCCACTTTCCTAACCTGAAAATCCACATAACACGTTTGTTTGCTTTCACCATCGTTTGCCCAATAACGACATCTCCCTAATGTTCGGGGGTAAAATACTCAGCAGAGTGAACAGCTTTCTCAGCGGCTCCCTGATTTTCTAAATACGAAAGTAGCGATCCTGATGGCAGCGTTCGGCTGAGATTCTCAGCGAAAAAGGATGGAAAATTCTATTTTCCACTTCCTTAAACACCAAATTTATTTTCTTTTATCCTGTGAGATGTTAATTTCTGTAATAACAGAGGCCATGTTTTTGCCAACCGGAGACATGAAAAGTAGCAGCTATTACAGATGCAAACCATGCCCTCAGCTTCTCGGGACTTATGCAAATGACTGTTTAAACCCAAATGTGACCTCTTGGCTTCCTGCAGTCGGTGAGCCGCTGGTAATAGATGGGAATCTGTCCCCAGGCAGGTGGGAGCCGGTGGAGTCTGGAAGAATTGTGGGGACAACCCTGGCCATCGCAGTTTGACAACGGGCAGAAGTTCTCCTAGCTGACAGCGGGTGCGGTCACTCCCCGGAGGCACGGCCGTGACCTTGCCGGCTGGACCCTCTCCCACAGGCTGCCCTCCGGTTCCCCACACCGTCCGTTCCCACCGGGGAGTCTGGGCTCCTTCCTAACCCCCTTCTCTGCCACCTGCACTTGTTTCCATAAGAGACTTCAATGTCATAGCAGCAGCTCGTGCAGGAAGGGCCCCAGGTCCTGCAGGGGCCTAGGAGCATTTCACACCCCAGGGGCGTCTCCCGGGGACCCAGGACCGGAAGGTGGTGCCCAGGCTCCCAGTAATCCAAGCAGAAGCCTCGCGTGTCGTCCTAATTAACGACACAAATAGCCGTGGGTTCTCGGAAGCTTCTCCTGTTCACGGCCTTTGCTGGTAGGGCTGCTTAGGATGAAGAAGGTAGAGCCGTTGGGGGACCCACTGGAACTTCCTGAGTTTGGCGTTGTAACAGGAGCCCTGTGGCTGCACCCAGATGCCCCCTGCTGCCTTCTCCTGCCTCGATGGGCCTCTGGGTTCCCTCCTCTGTCCTCAGCCCCACCTCTGAGGTCTGGGGTCTTTGGACCTGCAAGGACTTCATCTCCGTTTCCCAGCAGGATCTTCCTTTGCAGAGCATCTTGGCCAGGCCCGTTAGGGGCTGAGGATGAGCGAACTTGAAGGAGTGTCAATTGCAACCGCGGGGAAACAGCACTGGCCTTGAAACTGTACCCTTCTGAGAGGGGGACCCAGAGAGAGAGACCGAGAGCGTATTGGTATTTGCGTCCACTGTTCGTTTCTCAGGTGTATTAAAACACATCATCCTTTCCCCCCCCCCGCCCCCCCCCCCGCCGAGGAAGATTCCAAATGCATTTGTATTCTGCAGACCCCTTAACCCTGTGATTGGTCACATCTCCTCCAAATACACCATCAAGAGTATCGTCTGCGTTTCTGAAGGCGGCTGAGCCGGAGCGCGACTCTCACGTATGATGACACCCCCCCACCCGCCCCCAGCCCTGTTTCGCCGGGATCTAGTACTTGTGTACATCAGTTAGGAGAAAGCACCACTTTCCATCCCCCTGTGGGTTTTTTTCCCTCCGCTGCTGATTGGTATAATTTATATGAAGCGCTAAGCCCCCTGCCGGGCTGGGACTGCTTGTGATACGCGTATAATTACCAACCTTCTCCCCAGCTCTGTGTGCTCAGAGGAGGAAAGACATTTCTAAAGGAGCTATTTTAGTTGTACTGATGAAATGCATATTCATTTACGGGGCGGGGGTGGGCTTGGTTATTTAGCTGTTACTGCAACGCACGCTGGGTTCTCGTGGACAGGACCGCCAGGCTGGGGACACGTGTTACCGATTTGACTCTGTGACCTTGAGCCATGGCAGACCTGCTTTGAAAGGCTGTGGGTCAAAGTCCTGGGGCACCGGCTCCTGGTATCTGGGGTCCCCTTTCTCCTACGAGGTCTGCTGGGTTTCTCTGGGGAATGTCTCCAACCTCCCTCCCCCTCCCTTCCTCCCCTTGGCTGCACCTTGTTTCAGACTTGGGGGTCCCCATCTCCCCCCAACTCCATCCTGTCTTCACACTCATCTCCCCCAAGCCTTGCCTTCCCCAGAGAACCCCAAGGTCGTTTAGGGTCCCGAGGGCACCGGGCCTTAGAAATAGCTGCCATTTCTCCGGGGCCCCCACGTGTCAGGCACTGGGCTCGTGTGCACACGTGTTTCATTCTAGGATTTGTAGCTGTTGTGAAAGCACCGGCACCACCCGCCTCAAGCTCCACCTCCTCCTGCCTCTGTGACCCCGTGATTCAGCCCCGCTCTTGTGCTGGCTGTGATCCTTAGGATGGGTTTGCAGTTTGAAAGAGGAAAGGAAAAAAATCTTATAATTCAGTTCAAATTTGCAAACATTTAGTGGGCCCCCTATGACCGGGGTACAGTGTACCTGAGAGAGACACGAGGAAGCAAACATCACCCAAACCCAAAGACATAAGCACGAATCCAGCAACCACAGCATCACAGGGCTGTGGGGGGAGATGCAGGGTGGTATGGGGCCTCCCTCTCTCAGGACGTCACACTCCAGAGATAACATGCAAGCCTCGTATGTAATTCACATTTTCTACCGGCCACATTTAAAAGAGTAACAATGAAGATGTGCAATTAATTTTTTTATTGTGGTCAAAGACATAGGACATAAAATCTGCAGTCATAGCCATTTTTAAGTGCACAGTTCAATGGTTTTAAAATACATCTGTAATGTGTGCAACCCTCACCTCCCTCCATCTCCAGGGCTATTCTCATCCGGCAAACCTGAAACTCTGTCCCCATTAAACACTAACTCCCCAGCCCCCAGCCCCTGGCAACCCCCTCTTCTGCTTTCTGTCTCTATGAATTCACTCCTCTAGAGACCTCATAGAAGTGGAATCATACACGATTTTTCTTCTTGTGACTGGTTTATTTCACTGAGCAAAATCTCTTCAAGGTTCACCCGTGTTGTAGTACATGTCAGAATTCCCTTCCTTTTTAAAGCTGAATAGTATTCCATTGTCAGGATGGACCACAGTTCGTTTATCCATCACCCGCGATGGACACTTGGGTTGTCTCTACCTTTTGGCTATCGTGAATAATGCTGCTGTGAGCATGGGTGTGAAATTAGATGTAATAGCGCATTTTATTTAACTCAGCATCTCCAAAAATGCTGTTTCAAGTTGAAATCAATATTTTAAAAATCGGCTGAGATATTTTACAGTCTCTTTTTTTGGTACTAAGTCTTTGAAATCGAGTGTGCTTCCTCTACTGACAGCAAACTCAGTACGGCTCCGTCACATTTCAGGTGTTCAGAGGCCACCTCGCTGTACGGCACAGGCTCAGCCAAAGGGGGCTCTAATGACTGAAGAAGAGGACGTTAAAACCAGGGCCTGGGGCTATGGTCAGGCCCAGGCTCACCTTGTCACGACCTCAAGGAGAAACCCCACCTCCTCCCTGAGGGGCAGCTATCCCTCTGCCGTCGCCCCACGGTGTCACCGTAGACGGCAGGTAACACCCCGGCCCCAGTGCCCACGTGGGTCAGGCAGGGACAGCAGTAGCCGTGCCTCCAGGGACAGTGGACAGGAGAAAGGTGAGGCCACAATACACAGGTGCCGGGACGGTGCCTGGTCCCCAGGAAGCACTCACTGCGGGGGCTGTGCAGGGGTGGGGTGGGGGTGGGGGGGGGGTCCCAGCCCAACTGAGGGGACAAAGAAGGCCAACCCGTCTGGGACCATTTGAGCCACACGTAGTAACGTACCTAAAACAGACCCACACATCCCCACGCCCATACCCGTTAGCTTTGCCTGAACCAGAAGGGGCCTGATTGCATCGCTCTGAATGTAATGAACTTGGGGTTCTGAGCAGCTGCCCGAAGTCATGGGGTCCTGATCTGCGTGCACACAAGGGAGGCGTACGTGGTCCCCTCAAGGTCACATGATGCTCTTTAGCCTGGGAGGGTGGCCCGCTGGCAAGGTTATCAGCAAAGGAGTTGTTTATTTAAAAAGTATGTAACATTCCAGGGGCTTCCCTGGCGGTCCAGTGGGTAAGACTCTGCGCTCCCAATGCAGGGGGCCCGGGTTCGACCCGTGGTCGCAGAACTAGATCCCGCATGCATGCCGCAACTAAGAGTCCACATGCCACAACTATGAAGCTCGCATATGGCAACTAAGACCCAGCATGGCCAAAATAAATAGATAAATAAATTATATATATATATAAAATATTCCTTAGATTTTTTAAATACAGAGAAATAAAATAAGAACAAGAAAATAGCTTCTACCCGCACTCAGATGCCCATCATTGGCCTTCTGTTTTAAATAGAAGTAATATGTGAACATGCTTAGAAAATTCTTTTGAAGTTCCATAAAGTAACCAAGTAGAAAGTAGAGGCCTCCTCCCTCCCTCCGCTTGCTCGTAGCCTTTCCTAATTTCTTTCACAAAAGAATCAGCTGATGCGGATACACATGCATGTATGCTGGCGAGGGTCGGATGAGAAACTGCATCTGTGAATGCCATGCTCCACGAGCCCCACCACCACCGTGCTGTGGTGCCCATAGCTGTTGGTTTTGTCTCCTCATGGTTGAAAGAGGGCTGCCAGTGCTCCTGCCATGTTCTCCACTTGAAGAAACAACAGTAGTAACTGTCTTTTCATGCTTGTTGTCAGGAAAGCTAAAGAATCCCAGGATTTCCCCTCCAGACTTTCCTTCATGTCTCATCCTTCAGATACAGGTCACAGACCACCCTGGGCTGCAAGGGAGGCTGTGACAGCAAATGGTGGCAAAATTCCAGCCTCTTCGGTGGGAGGCAGGGAAGGAGAAGGGGGCTTACCGACTGGGTTCGGCCACCCTCCCGCGCATGTTCTAGAGCACGTTCCGTACTGCCGGCAGGTCCCTTCCCAACTCCTCTGGCTTCAAGAGTTACTAGAAATTTTGTTTTCCTTCTTAATGGAGGAAGGTGGGGCTTTGCGATTTTATTTTTAGATAACATCTCATTAATAATTTACTTATTTGCCGTGACTGTGCCTTCAGACTCCAAGGCCAGTGCTCTAATGTGCTGGTGAATTATGTGTTCATTATGCGCGTACAGCAGAAAGAGCGTCTTGATGCCTAGAAAAATCACTCATATAATAAAAACCTTTGTCATTTATTCATTTTAATACAATAACCATCTTGCCTCGTGTTGTGAGCGTTATTACGGCACCTCTGATGACAGCAATAACATGAGGAGACAGTCATTTTTATAGAGCAGAGTTACTGCCATGTTTAGATTATCAGAAATTTTATTATGGTGCTAAAATGAAAACTGATAAAGGAAAAAAGTAGGCTGACACACCTGTACTTCCCAGGGTCTTCCTCAGAGGCGCGACTCAGCCATCAGTCACCGAGGTATGCAGAGGTACCTCCTCTGTGCACTGCCCAAGGGCAGAGCTGGCGGGTGGAAACATCTCTGAGGGAACACTGGAGGGTGTGTCCCCTCAAAGCCCCGATGTCCCCCACAGAGGATTTCACAGGGCTTCAAGCATGGCCGACCAGAGGCCACTGAGCTTGTCAAAATGTCCACCTGCCCATTTGTCCTTCTCCCTGACTGACCAGGGCCACCTGCCCCCAGTTGGACCCCGGACAGGAGGCTGCAATCCCCCCATGATCTTTGAACGTAAAAGTACCAGAGCAGCAGGTTGAAGGTCACGCTTCACCCACCCAGCAGCCAGCCCCACTGTGCAATCTGACTGTCCATCGTGGCAGGGAGAGAAGGCAGCATATTATCCAGGCTTCTTCAGAGAAACAAGGCCAGTAGGGTGGACGGATGTAAAGAAAGAGACGTATAAAGAAATGGCTCACGCCAAATCAGCAGTGTGGGCTGGCAGCCTGGGGACCCAGGAGAGCTGCCGTGTGGACTAAGTCTGAAGGCCGTCTGCTGGAGAATCCCCCCTTGCTTGGGGAAGGCTGGTGCTATGTTCTGCTCAGGCGTTCAGCTGACTGGAGGAGCCCCACCCGCTTTAGGGAGGGCTATCTGCTTTCCTCAAAGTCCAGGGATTTCATGGTCATCTCAGCCAAAATGCCCTCACAGAAACACCCAAAAGAATGTTTGACCAAATATCTGGGCCCCCCGTGGCCCAAAAAGTTGACACATAGAAGTAACCATCATGGGTGGGGATCAGGGTCCCAGGCTCCAGGAAGCTGGCTCCAGTCTTCTGGCCCCTCGCCATCCCCAGGACGTTCTCTTTTCTCACCACCACCCCCAAAGGATGAGTGGTCTTTCTCCACAACACAGGTGGAGTTATGGTGGAACCAGCTGAGTTAAATCCAGGGAATGCCACAGGACGCTCACTCCCGACTACACTGTCACCTGGGACACCAGGAGGAATAAAGCAGGTCTAGAAACTTCTCCAGCTTCAGAAACATACACTTGCTGGCTGCTGAGGTGTATCAATTTCTTTTTTCCTGGAATTTGCATTTTGTATCATCGTAGAAGCAGGTTTTAGAGGCAGGAGAGGCATGTGTAAGAGTCACACCAAACCCTCACCTTACAGACAAGGAAATAAAGGGCCAGTAAGGTGAGGAGACTTGCCCAGGTCACCCAGAAGGTGTTACCAGGTGAGCACCCTGGCCGTGGCTCCCCACCCACTCAGCCTCCTGCTGGATCCAGGGATGCTTTCCTGGGGCCTTTTGTCACTTGTATGAGATCCTCATCAAGGTGAGCAGAGATGCCAGGCCTCCGTCCAGTGTCCCAGGCCCGTTGGCTGAACTCACCACCCGAACAGCTAGAGGATTTCTTCCCTGGACCATCTGACACTCTCCTAGTTGCAAACACGCTGGCCTCAAGGTACTAAATACAGAAAATTCTAATTCCTCACAGGAGGCTTACACATCTGCAGCTTGTGATACTGGACACAATGTCTAGAATCCTTCTTGAGAAGCACAAAGTCTCAAGCTGTGAAAGCACTCAGATACTCTATTCTGTTGCCCCCAATTATGCTTGGATACACCTGGAGGATATACCCCTGGGGTGCATTCGTCTTTCTCAGCCTGGTTAGGTGACTCATGTGTTGTATCTCTTGGTCTCCCTCCTTTGGGGCAGGTGAGCCCCTCATACCGTGATGATGGTGGTGGTGCTGCCGATGACGGTGATGGTGAGGATGATGGTGGTGATGAATATAATGGTGATGATGATTGTGAAGGTGATGATAATGGTAATACAGGCGATGATGATGGTGGCCGTGGTGCTTCTGGTGGTGGTGTTGATGACGGTGATGATGGTCATCATGGTAATGATGAGGGTGAACTTGATGGTAATGGTGATGATGGTAAACTTGATGGTGATGGTGTTGATGAGGATGATGAGGATGATGGTGATGATGGTGATGATGATGGTGATGGTGATGATGATGGTGATGATGGTGATGATGGTGATGATGATGGTGATGATGGTGATGATAACGATGACTGCAGTGATGAAGGTGGGTGGTAATATGATGAGGAGGAGGAGGTGATGATGGCGGTGATGGTGGTGGAAGAGAAGGAAGCAGTTGCAACCACCATATCTTGAGCACTTTCTATGAGTATTCTAAATTACAAACATCTTTCTTTTAATCCTCTTGACAGTTATGATGCAGTAGGTACCGTCATCCCTTTACAGACGAAGAGAGTAAGACAAAGATCAAACCTGTCCACATGGGCACTAATAAGTGGAATGAGGATTTGAACTCAGAACTATTTGCATCCTAAACCCGTGCTTGTCATTGTTGATATAATATCTTCACCATGAATTTGTGTGTTTTGTATGCAGCCGAATTGCTAAATCCCTTGATGTCTGCTTAAATATTTGGCAGCATCAGAATAAATACATGTAGCACATTTATGTTGCAAGTTCACGTAAAGTCTTAAGAAAACAAGACATGCTCTTCTCAGTGAAGTAAATTTACATCAGAGCAAGGCTCAATCAATAAATACACTGCAGTGGAGCCATGTAGTGGGGCAGCTTTCTTAAGTGGAAAAGGTGTGTTTTATTGGAAAGATTGGAAGAGACAGTGTCCTTAGGGTAGGGAAGCAGTTGCTGGAGGAAGGCAAGTCTCTAAGGACCGTTACTCTGTTTGCCACAGTTGAACACATCAGCTTGTTTTCCTTCTCATTATGATTTTCCAGCAGATGTCTGGAGCCACAGGTCCCCTGGGGAGAAATCCCGTGGTCCTCTGCAGCTCTCAGATTGGGGCTCCGTTTCATGCCAGCTTTCCTCTGGACCTCAGGGTGGTCTCATCATGCATCCAAAGGCACCTCCACTGCTGCCTTGCCAAGTGCGGGTTGCAGCTGGGTAGCTGGATCCACAGATAACTGGTATGACTTGAAGTGAGTAGTGGCTCCAGAATCTCATAGAGGTGGATAAGGATACACAAAAGATGCTCTCCCTCCCCCTGCCCCCACCCCTGCACTGTGAATTAAGTGAACTGATGATGGTAGACAGGCAGAAAGGAATTAAAACAGAGAGACTCTTGGGGAGTATCATTACAGGGTCATGGGTCTTACCGAAGGAGGTGAAATTCTCTTCATTTTCTTCCCTGTGCTGAGCTGTCTGCCTCTGTTAGAGAGTCTGTATGTGCATGTGTTCGTATTTCTAATACTGACCTCATTAATTTATTTGGAATTAACCAGGGTGAAAACTTCTGAGAAAAGAGGTCTTGATAAGAAATAGTAAACCAGTGCCAAACAAGAGATCCAGGTCAAGTTTAATCCAATTGTAGGGATATTTAGATGGGGGGAAAAAAGAATCCTTTAATCTGTAGGCTTTCTTCATCTACAGCCTTCTTCCCACTTATTCTACAAAGGAACCATTAAATTGTGTAATAACATTGGGGCCATGTGCGTTATAAGAACAGGCTTAACCCTTCTAAGATTACAAGATGAAGGTACATTTTCTGAGTGTTGGCAGATTAAACACGAGGGCTTCTTCAAGCAGGATGTTTAAAGGTTGGGTCCCTCCAAACCCCACGCTTCTCCTGGGACACAATGACCATTTCTTTTATCTCAGAGCCACAGTTAAAATGTTTACGTTTACAGCATGAGTCAATTTTTCTCACTTGACTTGTAGATCCTAGAGTTGGAGGATTTTTTTTTCTTTCTTCCCTCATTTATTCCTTTACCCCATGACTTTAGAAATTATCTATGTGATAACACCAAAGTAAAAATAAAAGTAAAAGTTTTTATAGATCCAGCCTCTGGCTCTCGCCTCACCACAAGGCTCATAAGAATTCTATTGAGCGCTTACTATGGACAAAATCCTGTCCAAGTGCTTCACATACAAGATCTCATTCAAAATTCACCCAGACTTTGGAGGTAGGAACTATTTGTATCTCTGTTTTACCAATGGGGAAACTGAGGCAGAGAGGAAGTTACGTTAACTTGCCCAAGATCACAAGGGAGAAAATATCAGGCCCAGGATTTGAACCCAGGCAGTCTGGACCCAGAATTGACTCTGATCCACCTTGCTCTGTGGCATCTCTGTTACATTGTCAACTGCCCACTTGATTTTCAAGCTTACCATCACCATCATCATCATCAGTATCACCATCTCCATCACCACCATCACCATCATCACCACCATCACCATCACCATCATCATCATCAGTATCACCATCTCCATCACCATCACCACCTCCTCCATCATTGCCATCATCACCATCACTGTCACCATCTCCATCACCATCATCATTACCCATCTCCATCACCATCATCACCACCATCACCATCACCATCATCATCATCAGTATCACCATCTCCATCACCATCACCGTCACCATCTCCATCACCATCATCACCACCAGTAATAAACAGGAGAATCAAGACACCATTTCTATTACTCTTCTCCTCACCATCTGGAGGAAAAGGAATTGGTCTACTTCTCCATGTTACGCACAGCTGCCAACACAGAGCTTCATTTTTTATTTATTTATTTTTTATACAGCAGATTCTTATTAGTTATCCATTTTATACATATTAGTGTATATATGTCAACCCCAACCTCCCAATTCATCCCACCACCACCACCTACTCCCTGCCACTTTCCCCGCTTGGTGTCCATACTTTTGTTCTCTACATCTCTGTCTCTATTTCTGCCTTGCAAACTGGTTCATCTGTACCATTTTTCTAGATTCCACATATATGTGTTAATATACGATACTCGTTTTTCTCTTTCTGACTTACTTCAGTCTGTATGACAGTCTCTAGGTCCACCCACGTCTCTACAAATGACCCAATTTTGTTCCTTTTTATGGCTGAGTAATATTCCATTGTATATATGTACCACATCTTCTTTATCCATTCGTCTGTTGATGGGTATCTAGGTTGCTTCCATGACCTGGCTATCGTAAATAGTGCTGCAATGAACATTGGGGTGCATGTGTCTTTTGGAATTATGGTCTTCTCTGGGTATATGCCCAGTAGTGGGATTGCTGGGTCATATGGTAATTCTATTTTTAGTTTTTTAAGGAACCTCCATACTGTTTTCCATAGTGGCTGTATCAATTTACATTCCCACCAACAGTGCAAGAGAGTTCCCTTTCCTCCACACCCTCTCCAGCATTTGTTGTTTGTAGATTTTCTGATGATGCCCATTCTAACTGGTGTGAGGTGATAGCTCACTGTAGTTTTGATTTGTATTTCTCTAATAATTAGTAATGTTGAGCAGCTTTTCATGTGCCTCTTGGCCATCTGTATGTCGTCTTTGGAGAAATGTCTGTTTAGGTCTCCTGCCCATTTTTTGATTGGGTTGTTTGTTTTTTTAATATTGAGCTGAATAAGCTGTTTATATATTTTAGAGATTAATTCTTTGTCTGTTGATTCGTTTGCAAATATTTTCTTCCATTCTGAGGGTTGTCTTTTTGTCTTGTTTATAGTTTCCTTTGTTGTGCAGAAGCTTTTAAGTCTCATTAGGTCCCATTGGTTTATTTTTGTTTTTATTTCCATTACTCTAGGAGGTGGGTCAAAAAAGGTCTTGCTGTGATTTATGTCAAAGAGTGTTCTTCCTATGTTTTCCTCTAAGAGTTTTATAGTGTCCGGTCTTACATTTAGGTCTTTAATCCATCTGGCGTTTAAAGATGGATTAAATACACATTTTGTGTATGGTGTTAGGGAGTGTTCTAATTTCATTCTTTTTTTACATGTAGCTGTCCAGTTTTCCCAGCACCACTTATTGAGGAGGCTGCCTTTTCTCCATTGTATATCCTTGCCTCCTTTGTCATAGATTAGTTGACCATAGGTGCATGGGTTTATATCTGGGCTTTCTATCCTTTCCCATTGATCTATATTTCTGTTTTTGTGCCAGTACCATATTGTCTTGATTACTGTAGCTTTGTAGTATATAGTCTGAAGTCAGGGAGTCTGATTCCTCTAGCTCTGTTTTTTTCCTTCAGGATTGCTTTGGCTATTCGGGGTCTTTTGTGTCTCCATAAAAATTTTAAGATTTTTTGTTCTAGTTCTGTAAAAAATGTCGTTGGTAATTTGATAGGAATTGCATTGAAGCTGTAGATTGCTTTGGGTAGTATAGTCATTTTCACAATATTGATTCTTTCAATCCAAGAACATGGTATATCTCTCCATCTGTTTGTGTCATCTTTGATTTCTTTCATCAGTGTCTTATAGTTTTCTGAGTACAGGTCTTTTACCTCCTTAGGTAGGTTTGTTCCTAGGTATTTTATTCTTTTTGTTGCAATGGTAAATGGGATTGTTTCTTTAATTTCTCTTTCTGATCTTTCGTTGTCAGTGTATAGGAATGCAAGAGATTTCTGTGCATTAATTTTGTATCCTGCAACTTTACCAAATTCATTGATTAGCTCTAGTATTTTTCTGTTGGCATCTCTAGGATTTTCTATGTATAGTATCATGTCATCTGCAAACAGTGACAGTTTTACTTCTTCTTTTCCAATTTGTATTCCTTTTATTTCTTTTTCTCCTCTGATTGCCGTGGCTAGGACTTCCAAAACTATGTTGAATAATAGTGGTGAGAGTGGACATCCTTGTCTTGTTCCTGATCTTAGAGGAAATGTTTTCAGTTTTTCACCATTGAGAATGATGTTTGCTGTGGGTTTGCCATATATGGCCTTTATTATGTTGAGGTAGGTTCCCTCTATGCCCACTTTCTGGAGAGTTTTTATCATAAATGGTGTTCAATTTTGTCAAAAGCTTTTTCTGCATCTATTGAGATGATCATATGGTTTTTATTCTTCAGTTTGTTAATATGGTGTATCACATTGATTGCTTTGCATATATTGAAGAATCCTTGCATCCCTGGGATAAATCCCTCTTGATCATGGTGTATGATCTTTTTAATATATTGTTGGATTCTGTTTGTTAGTATTTGGTTGAGAATTTTTGCATCTATATTCATCAGTGATATCGGTCTGTAATTTTCTTTTTTTGTAGTATCTCTGTCTGGTTTTGGTATCAGGGTGATGGTGGCCTCATAGAATGAGATTGGGAGTGTTCCTTCCTCTGCAATTTTTTGGAAGAGTTTGAGAAGGATGGGTGTTAGCTCTTCTCTAAGATG
This sequence comes from Eschrichtius robustus, assembly GCF_028021215.1. Classification (NCBI taxonomy): domain Eukaryota; kingdom Metazoa; phylum Chordata; class Mammalia; order Artiodactyla; family Eschrichtiidae; genus Eschrichtius; species Eschrichtius robustus. The sequence goes on along the minus strand of NC_090839.1, from coordinate 2,126,998 downwards.
TTTGATAGAATTCACCTGTGAAGCCGTTTGGTCCTGGACTTTTGTTTGTTGGAAGATTTTTAATCACAGTTTCAATTTCATTACTTGTGATTGGTCTGTTCATATTTTCTATTTCTTCCTGGTTCAGTCTTGGAAGGTTATACCTTTCTAAGAATTTGTCCATTTCTTCCAGGTTGTCTATTTTATAGGCATAGAGTTGTTTGTAGTAGTCTCTTATGATGCTCTGTATTTCTGTGGTGTCTGTTGTAACATTGCCTTTTTCTTATTTTATCGATTTGAGTCCTCTCCCTCTTTTTCTTGATGAGTCTGGCTAAAGGCTTATCAATTTCATTTGTATTCTCAAAGAGCCAGCTTTTAGTTTTATTGATCTTTGTTATTGTTTTCTTTGTTTCTATTTCATTTATTTCTGCTCTGATCTTTATGATTTCTTTCCTTCTACTAGCGTTGGGTTTTGTTTGTTCTTCTTTCTCTAGTTCCTTTGGGTGTAAGGTTAAGATTGTTTATTTGAGATTTTTCTTGTTTCTTGAGGTAGCATTGTATTGCTATAAACTTCCCTGTTAGAACTGCTTTTGCTGCACCCCATAGGTTTTTGTTTTCATTGTCAATTGTCTCTAGGTATTTTTTGATTTCCTCTTTGATTTCTTCAGTGATCTCTTAGTTATTTAGTAACATATTGTTTAGCCTCCACGTGTTTGTGTTTTTTACGTTTTTTCCCCTGTATGTGATTTCTAATCTCATAGTGTTGTGGTCGGAAAAGATGCTTGATATGATTTCCATTTTCTTAAATTTACCGAGGCTTGATTTGTGACCCAAAATGTGATCTATCTTGGAGAATGTTCCATGTGCACTTGAGAAGAAAGTGTAATATGCTGTTTTTGGATGGAATGTCCTATAAATATCAATTAAATCTATCTGGTCTATTGTGTCATTTAAAGCTGTGTTTCCTTATTAATTTTCTGTCTGGATGATCTGTCCATTGGTGTAAGTGAGGTGTTAAAGTCCCCCACTATTATTGTGTTACTGTCGACTTCCTCTTTTATAGCTGTTAGCAGTTGCCTTATGTATTGAGGTGCTCCTATGTTGGGTGCATAAATATTTATAATTGTTATATCTTCTTCTTGGATTGATCCCTTGATCATTATGTAGTGTCCTTCCTTACCTCTTGTAACATTCTTTATTTTAAAGTCTATTTTATCTGATATGAGTATTGCTACTCCAGCTTTCTTTTGATTTCCATTTACGTGGAATATCTTTTTCCATCCTCTCACTTTCAATCTGTATGTGTCCCTAGGTCTGAAGTGGGTCTCTTGTAGACAGCGTATATATGGGTCTTGTTTTTGTATCCATTCAGCGAGCCTATGTCTTTTGGTTGGAGAATTTAATCCATTCACGTTTAAGGTAATTATCAGTATGTATGTTCCTATTACCATTTTCTTAATTGTTTTGGGTTTGTTTTTGTAGGTCCTTTTCTTCTCTTGTGTTTCCCACTTAGAGAAGTTCTTTTAGCATTTGTTATAGAGCTGGTTTGGTGGTGCTGAATTCTCTTAGCTTTTCTTGTCTCTAAAGCTTTTGATTTCTCCATCAAATCTGACTGAGATCCTTGCCGGGTAGAGTAATCTTGGTTGTAGGTTCTTCCCTTCCATCACTTTAAATATATCATGCTACTCCCTTCTGGCTTGTAGAGTTTCTGCTGAGAAATCAGCTGTTAACCTTATGGGAGTTCCCTTGTATGTTATTTGTCATTTTTCCCTTATCGCTTTTAATAATTTTTCTTTGTCTTTAATTTTTGTCAATTTGATTACTATATGTCTCGGTGTATTTCTCCTTAGGTTTATCCTGCCTGGGACTGTCTGCACTTCCTGAACTTGGGTGGCTATTTCCTTTCCCATGTTAGGGAAGTTTTTGACTATAATCTCTTCACATATTTTCTCTGGTCCTTTCTCTCTCTCTTCTCCTTCTAGAACCCCTATTATGCAAATGTTGGTGTGTTTAATGTTGTCCCAGAGGTCTCTTAGGCTGTCTTCATTTCTTTTCATTCTTTTTTATTCTGTTCTGTGGCAGTGAATTCCACCATTCTGTCTTCCAGGTCACTTATCTGTTATTCTGCCTCAGTTATTCTGCTATTGATTCCTTCTAGTGTATTGTTCATTTCAGTTACTGTATTGTTGTTGGTTTTTTTTTAACTTTTTTTTTTTTTTAAGATTTATTGATTGATTGATTGATTGCTATGTTGGGTCTTTGTTTCTGTGCTAGGGCTTTCTCTAGTTGCAGCAAGCGGGGGCCACTCTTCATCGCGGTGCGCGGACCTCTCACTATCGTGGCCTCTCTTGTTGCGGAGCACAGGCTCCAGACGCGCAGGCTCAGTAGTTGTGGCTCACGGGCCCAGTTGCTCCACGGCATGTGGGATCTTCCCAGACCAGGGCGCGAACCCGTGTCCCCTGCATTAGCAGGCAGATTCTCAACCACTGCGCCACCAGGGAAGCCCAGTTACTGTATTGTTCATCTCTGTTTGTTTGTTCTTTAATTCTTCTAGGTGTTTGTTCTTTAATTTTTCTAGATCTTTTTTAAACATTTCTTGCATCTTCTTGATCTTTGCCTCCATTCTTTTTCCAAGGTCCTGCATCATCTTCACTGTCATTATTCTGAATTCTTTTTCTGGAAGGTTGCCTATCTCCTCTTCGTTTAGTTGTTTTTCTGGGGTTTTATCTTGTTCCTTCATCTGGTACATAGTCCTCTGCTTTTTCATTTTGTCTCATCTTTCTGTGAATGTGGTTTTCGTTCCACAGGCTGCAGAATTGTAGTTCTTCTTGCTTCTGCTGTCTTCCCTCTCTCATTTTTTTTAAATAGCTTATGCAAAACAGCAGTACAAGCAATTCTCAGTTATTTGGGAAAATCGGATAACTGTAAAACATGAATAAGGAGGAGCACAGGTACATTTGATTTAGGACTGCATTGTGCTGATTTTTAACAGACCATTTTTATGAAAGTTTATTTCATAAATGCTTTTCCCAAAGTGTGTCCTGTGGAGCAACCATGGTATCACAGTGGCTGTTTTGGTGGTGGCGGGTGGGGGAGACTGAAGTGTTCAGCAGTCAGATTGCTTTGGCAGGTGCTGGATTAACTGCGGTGCAGCGGACCTCCTTCCTGCAGGGCTTCTCAGGGCCTTTAGCACACTCCCACCTAGGGTGCTTCTCTGAGACTTGTTGTGATACGCAACATTTATCAAATGCATTTGGCCACAGAACCCTTCCCCTGCCAACAGAACTCTTAGAACCAGAATAGACTAGACTAACATTTTGGTTATTTGTTTGGTTGTGACGTGGCCCCTGCAGTTTCATCTAGTGTCACGTCCAGTGGCCCTTTAGCCCTTTCTCTGTGCCAGGCACATACTGCCCTCCTAGGACTCTCAATCTCAGAGAAGACAAATATTAGCCAAATAATCAAATAAAGATAAAATGGAAACGGTGACAAATGCTACCAAGAAGAGAGAGGGGCCCGTGCTATGGAAGTTGACCCAATCCAGGCTGGCAGGGGTGGGTGGAGGTAACACCTAAGCATGAGCAGGAGTTAACTCAGAAAAGGAGCAACCTGTGCAAAGGTCCTGAGGCAGGGGCAGACACAGTGCATCTAAGGAGCTAAAGGAAGGCCGGCATGGTTGGGGAGGAGGGACAGAGGGGAGCATGGTAAAAGCTGAGGCTGGAGGGCCTGGTGGGGCATCAGGAGAGGATGGGGAACAGAATTACATGGTCCAGGCTGACCAGTGAGTTCTGCCGGGAGCCCTGAGAATAGCTGCATGCAGCCCGTTGGCTGATCTCCCTGGACTCGGGACACAGGACACTTGGCTGTCGTCAACCTGGGCAATGGCTCTTCCCATTTAGGGGTCCGTGTGGGTCCCTTCACTCATCTGTGCATCAAACACCCCCTCCAAGTGTCTATGGACTCAGTGGTCATAACCAGTCCTCTGGAGCCATTTGGGGCCATTACCAGCCGCCCTGTCACTGACCCACCGATAATAGGGCTTAGGAGGCAGTGGGGCCATCACTTGGGGCGCCCCGATGGACAGTGCAGGCTTGGCTGGGGCTGAGGTCATCAGCGGAGCTGTCACTGCCTGGAGGCCCCAGCAGCTCCCAGGAAGGAGCCCACAGAAGGCTCTGTGGAGAGGGGCTGGGGGCGGGGTGCTGAGCAGGGAGCCCTGCCAGCCCCCCCCCAAGGGGGGATTCGTGTGCTGAGATCACCCCCTCCCCAGGGAGGCTCAGAGCCTGGCATCAGCCAGATATATGCGTTTTCTGGATCTGAGCAAATGACACCCTTCCTGGATGGGTGAGTGGAAAGAAATATAAGAGGCCATGTCTAGTTCTGAATGAGGTGTTGGCAGAAAGATGGGCTACCGGGACGCAGAGCTTGTGAGCCGGGAGAAAGGGAAGAGAAGCCACTAGAACGGTGACGTGGCCACAGTCTGGTGTGGAACCTGCTCGCCAGGGACGCTGGCGACGCCCTGCCTGCCCAGGACAGCCCCCCACAACAGAGAATGGTTGGTGCGAAGCGTCGACAGTGCCGAGGTTGAGACGTTCTGGCCTAAATGGGAGGTTTTGCAGGACCCTCAGGAGCGTTTGTGGGTTTGTGGTGCACTCCCTCGGGGGATAAGGACACAGCTGCTCCTTTTGCCTTAAATCGAAAGATCCTGAGCCAGAATCTGGGTCCCCGTCACCATCACGTCGGGTCCTCACAGCCAGTGGCGTGGCAGGTCCACTGGGCCGTGCTGTCTCCCAGTCTTTAGCAAGCCACCCAGGGGGTCTCCAGAGTGAAGGACAGGGACACCCTGCTTCCCATCAGGGCGGCCGTTCTAGGACCTCAGGCTGTCTTCCCGTGCTGCTCACAGGCCACCTGTGTCCACAGGTTTGGGGACTTGGACATTGGTCAGGGGGCTGTGCTGGAACCTTCTGAGTGACAGCCTCAGTGGGCCTCCCCCACCCCAGCTTTTTTTATTTTGGTAAAATACACACAACATAAGATGTACCCTTCGTGACATTTAGGACATTCACAGCCATCTCGTTCCAGAACATTTTCATCCCCCCAAAAGGAGACCCCCTACCCTTTAAGCAGTCACTCCCCATCCTCCTCCCCCAGCCCCCCGGCAACCACGACTCTGCTTTCTGTCTCTGCGCATTTGCCTGTTCCGGATGTTTGTGGAATCGTACAATGTGTGGGCTTCTGTGTCTGGCTTCTCTCACTGAGCATGTGTGTGAGGTCCATGCATGCTGTGACCTGTGTCAGGCCTTCGTTCCTTTTTATGGCCTAATGTTCCACTGCAGCGCCGGACCACATTCCGCTACTCTTTTCAGCAGTTGACAGTTGACAGTCGTGGGCTGTTTCCACCTTTCGGCTGCTGTGAACGCTCAGGCACAAGTGCTTCTTCGACCACCGTTCCGTCCTCTGGGCCCGACGCCTGACAGAATTGCTGGGTCCCACGGGGACTCTTTCACTTTTGAGGAACCGCCAGCCTGGCTCCATGTGGTCTGTGGGCCTCCTGTGGAGGGGGGCTGGGGAGTGGGTGCTCCCCCACCAGCATTTACTCTGGACAAGCCATCAGGGCAGGTTTGGGCTCCAGGAGCCCCACAGAAGCACCCTCAGTGCTGACAGCCCCCGGCAGGACACGCCGGCTGGATGAGGGCCGCCTTGCTCTTGCCACAAGAGCGGCCACATTCATGAGGTTTGGGGACCGATGGCTCTGCCTCCTGGTGACACGGTGTAGCCCTCTCCCTCCACCCCTGGCCCCAGCTGGGGTGGGAGACAAGGCTCCCAGGGGCTGCCTGGCTGGAGTGCCGTGGGCTGGGCAGTTGGATGTGTTCAGCAAACAGACCAAAAGTCCATTAGAGCTCGTGGGAACCCTGAGTTCTTGACGCTGCAGCTTCTCCCGCTCGTGCAGAGCAGGAGGGGGACCGCTCGGCACCAGAGCCACTCCTGGCGTGTTGGCGAGAGGCAGCGGATTCGGGGCACACGGCGCAGGGAAATGGGTACAAAGATGCCAAAGGCATGGGCATGGCTCAGAATATGAATCAGGGGCTTGGGGCTGTGTGGGAGACCTCGGGGAAGCCCTGAGACAAATGACATCCCCACTCCTGAGCAAGCAGCTATTGACCATCCCCTCCGTAAGAATGTATGTGGACATGGGTGTCTTTGCTCTCCAACGGAGTCTCTGGGGCTGCTGGGGGCCTCCTTCTAGCAGGAAGGGCGGTGCCACGGGAGGATTCAGCAGCGGGCTCCTCTGGGCCTAGAACTGCTTGTGTCACTCTCTCTGGCCACCATCCCACCTGGCGAGGCCCCTCAGGCTCCTTGCTGTTGCTCCTGCCATCACAGCTGCAGGGAACTGATGGTAAGAAGGTGTGGCACCAGGAAATGCAGGCCCCTCTCGGCTCTGCCTCGTCCAGGAAGCCTTCTCAGTTTTCCCAAAACCAGGCACTAGTGCTTCCCTGATGCTTTGTGGCCATTCCTCCCTGGGCCCCAGATAGCCTGGGGTGTCGAGTGGTGACCAAGCAGAGGGATGTTCTGGATTCGCACCCTGGCTCCACCTCCCTGACCCTCAGTCTCTTCATCTAAAGTGGGTTAGCACCACCTCTCTGAGGGCTGTTGCAGAAGTCGGTGAGACAAGGCTCAGCACAGGGCCTGATGCAGAGCAGTCACCCCTGGGTGCCCCTGAGAAAGAAAAGAAGAGCAACTGAGAACAAACATGGGGCCTGACGAAGACTCGATGCGTCACCTAGGGACAGGCACCTGTTCTCTGCTCCACAGAGCAGGGTCTCGGCAGCGGTCCTCATCCATCCACTCCACACCTCTCCGTGGTTCCGGGCACACACAGAGGGTTGGGCAGCCAGTGGAGGGGGAAATGGGCCATAAATAAGTCAGCACACACCCCAGGTTGAATCGAGTTTAAAGATGATTTGAAAAGAGGCGACTGAAGAGAGTAACTCACAGGCAGGGCAGTCAGGGGAGATTGCTTGAGGAGGTGGCATTTGAGCTGATCTGAGGCTGCAAAGGGCAGGGAGGGGGACGATCCCTTGGGAGGAGGGTGGGGTCTCACACTTCCTAGAGGAGCTGGCGCTCTCAGCTCTTATGGGACCCCTCCGTGGATGGAGTTTGCTTAAAGTCCATCTTCTCTGGTCCCCGAAAGGGGCCTCACACGTGTGGTCCCCGCAGCATCACTGAATAAGCCTGTCTGCCCCCCTGCCAGCTACTCCTTTCCTGTGGCTCCAGAGCCCCCGAACCCGGGCGGGCGGGGGGGTTGCTGTACGAGCCCTCCCACAACCGAGGATAATAGGACGTGAGATTTGGTTAGGATGAATCTCGCAGCGACGGTGGAGACCCAGCCTCAATCTGGAATCTGGGGGCTGAATTCCGACTGAGAAGCAGCCATTTTGTTGAAAGGTCGACAGCTCTTGGCGGGCAGTAAAAACTTGGGTGAAGAGTCCTGTTGAGCTCTGTTCTCAATGCCTCTGCTCAAATCCTGGGTCTGCGGAGACTGACAACAGCCCTGCAAGGTTGGCATACGAATCCCATTTACAATGAGGACCATAAAACAGGGGGCTAAGGGTCTTGGCCAAGGTGGAGAGCTACAGAGGAGAGGGCGCCTCTCCTGGGTCCCTGGGCGGAGACGCGATGACCTTCTTAGAAGGTGCAGGATGACCAGAGTAAGGAGGAGACTTCCCCTCCAAAAGGAGTCACTCCCATTGGCCCTGCTTGGATCACATGCCCTCCCTGAGCCAATCACAGGGCCAGGGGAAGCTGCACTCCCATTGGCCCAGCTTGGGTCACATGCCTCTCCCTGAGCCAATCCCAGGGCCAGGGGAGGGACTCCTGTAGCCCGTGGAAGGGCCCTCCCCACGGGTCCGTACAGAGCAGTGGTGGGCAGCGGTTTCCAAAGACAGCAGGGGTGGGTCTCTGCAGACACGCCGGGACGGTGGCTGCCCCAGTGCCCCGCCTCAGCCTGCATGCAGCCTCGTCCCGCCCTCGCTGTCCCTCAAATAGCCCTCATTCCCGCCCACCCCCCCGAACACTGTTCCTCTCCTTCCGCGTCTGGGGGCTGGTCTCCGTCCTCCTGCTAAGACCGGCCCCCTCGAGCTCCGCCTGGGCCTCCCCCAGCCCCAGCCATGGTCTGGCTGCTGCAGCCTCCGTCTCCAAGGACTGGATCCTGTCTGGGGTCATCCCTTGTCAGAGACTGTGTGTGCAGGGCCTTCCAGAGGCGGTCAGGGACACGCATTACCTATTAATGAAGCAGCGTTCCTGACGAGACGCTTGACTCTTCGTTTGGGGGACCAGAAATGACAACAGGCAGAGCGTGGGCAGCAGATCTGAGGGTGAACTGCAGCCCACAAGAGCCATCCGCCCCGCGGATCCCTGCCTCCATCGGGCCGAGGCAGTAAGTGTCCCCCGTAGACTCTGCTCCCTGACGGACAGGTATATTCCCAGCCTGGGGCCTTGGAAGGAAATCTGTCCCCACTCTGGCTTCTGTGCAGCAACAGCCCTCGTTAGCTGTCAAGTTCAAGCAGCTGCAGGGAAGCCACAGATCTGCCCAGACTTTTGCTCTGAGTCCTCACTTTTCCAGGAGGCTGTCCAGGTACCGGGTGTCGGCTAAACACCACTCAAGGCCGGGTGCTGAGTTAAATTAAACTTTGCTGCAAGCCACGTGACCGTCTCTCCCAAGCATCTCCTGGACAGTGCAGTGGGGGAGACAGAAGGAGAGCAGTCAACAAAAGCATAAACAGGAAAAAGCTGCAGTGGAAGGGCTGGGGAGACGATGAGGCAGGCGCTGGTGCCACCTAGCTCCCTGGGAGCCGCCGCTCTAAACCTCAGCAGAGGACGGACCCTCCTCACCCTGGGCTGGCCCACGGAGGCCACCTCTTCACCCGGAGGCTCCAGAGCTCCCCCGGGAGGTGGGGCTGAAGCCAGACCCCAGCCCAGCCCGCATCTCTCCTCTCCTGCCTCTGCTCCTGCAGGCTCTGCCCAGGTGACCACTCACACAGGAGTCCCATCTCCGGCTCTGCTTGCAGGGAACACCACCGCACACTGGGATGGAGAAGTCGGGTGGGCCTCCGTGGGGAGGCGGCATAGGCAGGGGCCTGGGCACCACGGGGACGCTGCCCTCTGGTTAGAGCTTCCCTGCCCCACGCAGTGTTAAGGGCCCCTCCGACTACATCTGGGTCAGGCAGAGGTTTGACTGAATGCAACGGGGGAACCCACTGCAGCTACCCCTCCTCACGCAGACGGACTGGAAGGGAAGGCTGGCCAGCAGGTGGCCCCAGGGCCCCGGGTCGCGGCAGGGAGATGGCCCTGCAGCGGGGGGGGGGGGGGGGGGGGGCTCCAGCCATATTTCCCACCCCCCACTCTTTGTTGACTCAACATCCACAGTTGAGAGGAGAAGCTGATTGGCCAGCTCGGCTCATAGGCCTGCCTGTTGCCCAGGGCAGGGCAGGGCGTCTTGACCGACCGCTCCCCAGGACCACTCACAGTGGGGAACGATGACCCCCCCCCCAGAAGGAAATCGGGCCTCTGCTGCCCAAGTGAGAGCCGGGAGTGGACTCTGCCCTGTTCCCACTGTCAGCAATAATGTCTTCTGTCATCCCATACCCCAAATTAAGTAGCTACCTGTCTTTGTTAATTTGGTACAACCTGAAGGGCACTTTTGAGAAGCATCTAATTCACCCTTCCCCACCAGGCAAATTTTGTAAGAACATATTCATGGCTTTCATTAATATTCATATGACTTTGAGGGTTTTTTTCATGATTTATAAAACTCAAAGTAACTGTGAATGATGATGTATAGTAATGTCAATGTTACACAGCAAATACCTTTTCCTATCACATTCTGGGTTTTTCTGCTCATTACAAGAACCTAGTTGGAAATAACTGAAAGCTGAATTTCATTGTGCGTGGAAAGTATTTCGTAAAATGCAAGAAATACAAACATCGTCAAGCCTCTTAAAGTAATGTTCAAGAATCAAGGAAGAGTTGGGGAGGGAAGTATGGATCCTGACTCACCCTCAGCCCCAGGTTTGCTCCATTCACTTGAGAGAACAGTTTTATTCTGGCCAGATCTTGCTGCTTGCCCAGCGCCATGGCAAAGGGCTTTTAAATTAAACTTTGCTGCGTCACTTAGGATTCGGTTACAATTTCATGATCACTTTCAAAAGCAATTAAAGTGACATTCTAGTCCTGGGCCTTAGAGCCACGGTGACTTTTTAAAGCACGGAACTTCAGCAATCCCTGTGTATTTGTAAAACTAGCTGGAATGAGAGCGACGCCCGGGGTCTGAGATTCCCGTCAGGGGTCGAGTGAGCCCGGGGAGACACAGAGACCTCCTGGGCCCAGTCTCCCATCCGCACAAGTGGGCACAGCTTCCTCAGCCTCCCTTTCTGCTCTTCGAAGCTTCCTAGGAAGGCAGCGTGACCGAGACAAGACCTGGGAACTCTGCCCTTGATCCTGGACTACTTGTGAAACCTTCGTCCACGCTTAGCCTCTCTGCGCCTCAGTCTCCCTATCTGCAGAAGGGGCTGGACCGGATCGTCAGTGGGGCCGACATTCTGGGACTCTTCTTTCATTGTCCCTTGAGGGTTGCAGGGGTGTGGGGTGGAGATTCCTGGAACCCTCCTCTTCACAGGGGAGCTCGGTGCCAGCTTCAGGCTTTCGAGGCATAATAAGGACACGTAAGGAGGGAAACCCTAATTTGGGCAAAGAAGCCCGAGATAAACACAGTGAAAAGCAGGCCAAGGATGGGCCGTCCTGCTGTGGGTCCCATCAGCCCTCCCCTCCTGGGGGCCGGCCCCTCCCCAAGCCTCCTTCCTCTCCTGCCGGAGGCCTGGGGGCCAGGTGACATGACACCCCTCGGGTTCCCGCTGAGGCTCTAGAGCAGAACCCTTCTGACTCCCTCCCCCAGCCCCCCAGGGCCCCCAGAAGCCTCTGCAGGCACCCGGGCGGGGGTCCCCCCTCCTCCTTCTTTTGCTCCGGGTTTTCACCTGGGGAGGGGTGACCACCTCTCTTCTGTCCCCTCTCCCTAGTTCCTGGCTGTTTCTTTGCCCCCAGACAGTAGCCACAGGGCTGGGTGGACCGTCTCCCTCCCACCTGGGATCTTCGACCACCTGCCGCCCCCTCGGGGCCCCCCCTCCCCTCCGCCTCCTCCCTCGGGGCTCAGAGAAGATAGTTCTCCTGTGGGAAGAGGGAGATTGAGCACCTACTCTGTTCACCGTGCCAGGCCTGCACCTGCCATCCTTGGGGACAGACAGCATGTTTGTGTTCCTAGGGCCCAGAGGAGGGCGTGGGGCAGCGTTAGTGCTCAACAGTGGGGGAGGTGGGGGTACAGGCGAGCCGTCCCTGCGGAGCAGACAGGATGACGGACACAAAACCTGAGAAAACCCTGATTCTCTGTCAGCATGAAAATCTAGACGCCCCAGCGTCGCGGGCCAACGTGAGGGCCGTGAGGACCAGCAGAGGCCGCGGGGAAGCCGCAAATACATTTAAGGTGAAAGACTGCTCTTAACTCTGGCTCTGGTGAGAGTCGGATTGTAAAGGAAAATTGGCCGCAGCCTCCTGGCCGGCCGCAGTCACGGCCAAGTGTAGATTTGCCTGCCTGCGTCCTGGCCAGCCCGGGGTGGGTGGGGGCAAAGCGTCTGCTGCCACGACTCAGAGCTTCTCCCTCTGCTGCAGGCAGCTCAAAACTCCCAAGACATAACAAAAATGAGAGTCTGCAACCTGTTTTACTGGGAAGATCTCTGGGTTTAATATCATACAAGGAGAAAGCGCTACAATACTTCACCGAAGAATTACATCCTGTGGAAGAACTTGATCCAAAGGGTTTTGAGAGCATCTTTTAAAACATGGGGACAGGGTCACGGAGGCCTTATCAGTGGCGTGGCAAAGCCATTAAGATGCAGAATAGCCATCGCCTTCCAAGAGACTTAGAGCATTAAGGTGCAGAATAGCCATCGCCTTCCAAGAGACTTAGGAGGGGAGATCCAGTCGTGTGCACACATGTGCACACGTGTGTATGCTTATAGGTATGTGTGCAGGTGTGTGTATGCGTGTGTGTTTGGGTGTGTTTACATGTCTGTTGTATGTGCGTATGCGTGTTTCTGTGTATGTGTATGTACATGCATGTCCAGGAATCATGTACCGTGGTGGACAAGACCAAACACTCAATTTTAACTGGACATTCTTGAAAATTCTCTTTGCCCCCCAAGTCCTTCCATCAGCATCTCTCACAGACCCTGTTCTTCCCCCATTTTATAATTATCACTTTATACTGCACTGAGAGGCTGTCACTGTTTTAGATCTAATTCCTCTGGTCCATGAACCGCGTGAGGACAGGGCTGTGTCTGTCCAGCGTGATGGGGCCTGGCACACAGCAGAGGCCACGCGGGCCAAGTGAAGACATTGTTGAAACGCCAGGGACCCAGCCTGCACTGACCGTGTCCCCTGGGCTGACTGGGTCTCTGCCTGTCCTGAGGCAGGTTTTTCTCTGCAGGTCCAGTGGGATCCTCCTCCCCTTCAATTCTTTGGGAATAAACCTCCAAGGTGTTTGCAATTCAAAACCACACATGGTGACTTTTCTCCAAGTTTCAAGTTTATGCGAAATTAGGCAAATACCTTCTCCTTGGGGGAGATTCTGCCAGAATCCTGCATTTCATCCAGCCTTTCCGAAGGACGGATCCAGCCCTCCGAGCGAGGTCCCTGGGCGAACACAATGGCCAGGCACCATACGTTATTTTAATGTCGACATCACTTTAAACTAACCTTTTACCATCTGTTCTGTCCTTTAGTAACAAATGCAAAAGAGCATAATTCTCGGTGGCGTCATAAAAGTGAGATGGGTGATGGAAATGCCCGCCTCCACTCTTTATTCACGGTCCTTCCGGACGCTGCTGTGATGTTTTTCTCATTTTCCAGACACAAATCAAGGGGAAACTGCTCTCCCCTGATCTGGTGAATTCATCTGCACAGTATTTCTTCTTAATACGGTAAACTGTGGGAGAATTCAGGGCATCCTGTGTGTATTTCAGAAGGCGCCGCCAAACGGCACCTGGAGAATTAAGGGAACGCGGCTCGACGGTCAGGATGTAATGAGATTTCTTCGCAAAAAATAAAATCTTGAAATGTGTGGTGGGTTTTTTTTCGTCCGTTTCATCATTAACTTCCCTGTGAAGGACGGGCAGCCTGGCCCGGAGAGGGCGGGGTGGGGAAGCACACTGGGTGGGCCGGATGCGTCCCCCGCGCCCCCAATCTCTGCAGGGCCGCAGGGGTTCCCACGCCCCCCTCAATCCAGGCAGAAGGCGGGCGGCGCCCCGGCCCAGGGGGGCGTGGGGGGGGGGGCGTCCGGCCCGGCCGTTCTCAGTGGTCTTGCTCAGGGCGGGCAAGGAACAGGAGAACCGGACATGACGGTAGGAGAGGGAGGAGGGCGGAGCTGGGGACGCCGGAGCGAAGGCGCCCGTCTCGGACAGTGCGTGCGTGTGTGTGCGTGCGCGCGGCTCCTCTCGGAGGCCCTCGTGCGCCCCCAAGCCGCCCAGGTCACGCTGACCTCCGTGATACCTGTGGCATGAAAGCGTCGCCTCCCTCGGACCGTCGGTTCCTGATATTTTCTCTTCCCCGTCCTGTCGCGAAGGAGGTAAGAGGCCGCTGTCGCCGTGGGGGCGGCTGGGGTCCCTGCCCCCACGCTCGTGCCCTGGGGGGGTCGACTCTGGTGTGTTAGCAGTAAATGCAGGTTTAGGAAAGCTGTCCTCTATTGGACCGCATTTTCTCGGAAGTGGCGTTTTCTGGGGGATGGCTTGTCCTTATGGTCCAGGTTCAGCTGGAAAGGATGTTCATTATCAAATCTCTGTGGAGCCTCCGTGGAGACCATCCTGTGATGATTATTGTGCTACAGAAATAAGTTGCCTGAGAAAAAGCCACCCTTAGTTTCTGAGATAAATCCCACTTAGGCGTGTAGGGGGAGGAAAAGTCAATTCCTCTCTCCCCTTCTGAGTTCCTGGCTGAGACCCCCGTAATAAAAGATTAACAAGAGAACAAGAAGCAGAAGTTTATTAACATGAGTGCATCATGTATACATGGGGGACCCGGGGAAAAAGGAGTAGCTCCCCAAGATGGCTGAGAATTCAGGTTTAAGAGGAAAAGGGGAGGGGAATGTAGGCCTCTCAGGGGAGAGGAAGTGACCTGTAGGAAAGATGATGGACCCTTGGAGGAGGGATGGGAGGTGTGGTCGTGTGACAGGTCTGCCTGGGTGTGCTGGTCTCTTCTAGCCCCCCTCCCAAGACTAGAGGCAGTAATCTTCCTCAGGTGCTAACCCCACCCTGCGGGGAGGGGATCTGTGACACCTGAGCCTCTTTGAGTCTCTGTCTCCAGGCGGATGAGGGAGCTCAGAGAAAACCCCTCCTGCACCTGCTCGTTCTCAAGGGCCTGCAGCTGAAAACAGTCACTACACCCTGCGGCATATTTGGGGGTGGCGTCTCGCCAACCTTCCTCCCCGCCTTTGATGCTCCCCCAGGCAGTTTCGCCGCCTAGCAGCTGGGCTGGCGGGTTGCTCCGTCTCCCTGAACCCATCTCTCAGTTCAATTAGCAGTAGTCTCATTTCAGGAGGCAGGGTTGCAGGATGGCTCTACAGGATGCAAACCATCAGGTGTATAATATGAGGCATTTCCATGGAAGGAAAAGAAAAACAAAGTTAATGGTTGGAACAGGCTCTAAACCCGTTTCTGAGTCGTGGGGGCAGCCAGTCGAGAAGATTTCTGGATGGTGATCTCACAGCGTCTTCTGCAGTCTGGTTGCCTCTGATGAGGTCATTGCATGTTCCAGGGAACTTTCTGAACGTCGGCATGGCAACAGGCAGGCAGGCTGTCGGTACATGAGCTGTTTCTGGGGCTTCTCTGAAGTTCATACCCAGTCATCCAGCCTTAGTTTGCAGGGCTCTGGGGAAAGGGCAGTTTTGTTCTTAGTGATTCCAAGTCAGAAAGGCAGGAGAAGGGGCTTCTCTGGTGGTCCAGTGGTTAAGACTCGGCGCTTTCACTGCCAAGGGTGTGGGTTCGATCCCTGGTCGGGGAACCAAGATCTTGCATGCTGTGAGGCGTGACCAAAAAAAAAGGGGGGGGGGGGCGGGGGCGGGCAGGAGAACATTAGAAACGTTGGTTTGGAGAAGCGCGGCCAGATATTTGAGGAAACTAGAAGAATGCGGATCCAGTCCAGTTACAGGTAGAAAATAAAGCCTCAAAGACAACAAACAGGACTAGAGTCTCAAGGCACAGCTTTCTACCAAAACCTAATTTTTCTCTCTACAATCACCCACATTTCTACCAAAGGTAATCATGGTAAGACCGATTTGTTTGCAAAATAAATCTGGTCTCACTTAACATGGCCTGACCGTTTACAAAAGTGTAGCAGAAGCAGTGAGGATCATGCAGGCTCTTTGGAGGTTTGCTCTGCTGGAGCTTCTAACAAGGACTCACTCTCGGGTCACACCTGAGCCTTCCCGTTTGGATGTGATGATGGCGGCTCTAGTGCAGGTTGAACCCCACCTGCTGGTATTTCTGTTCTGACCGTAACATCTCCGTCTGTGTGTGGGATTGGTTTGCAGTTACCTTACTTTGTGCTCTCAGGAGGAGAATGGTATCCAAGGAGGATTTGTAAAACCGGGGGGATTGCTTTTTCTCTTGTGTCCTCTGCTCTGGAAAACTTTCAAACACCTCCTAGGTAAGCTCACCTGACCCTGGAGCCCTTTGCGGAGGAATTTCCTAAAGAAATAGTGGTCTCTTCACGTTTGCTCTTCTTTCTAGCTGAGTTTGAAATTTTATATTTTCTCAAAAAATAAACAGTTTCGTCAAGATTTTCGACTTGGCTAACATAAAATATAAAGAATAAAATGTTTTTTTAAGTCTTATTTTTTTCTTTTAAATTTGCCAAAGGTACATCTATTTTCTTGTGGATTTTTCTCCAAAGTACAGCTCTTGAATCTATTTATCAATTCTTCCAGTTTTTCTGTTTTCAGATTTAGAAATTTCTGCGTTCGTCTTAATCAGTTACTTGAGTGTTTGCCGCATCCTGCTTTGTCATTCCTTTCCTTCTGGAGCTAAATGCTCAGTTCATTCACTGTAATTCTACTTTAATGATGAAAACATTTGAAGTTAAGGGTTTGCTTTGATTCAATCTCTGACCAAATTCCTTGGGTTTCACTGTGTAATCGTCTCCTTGTCATTACTCTTTTTAAATCACCTCTAAATGTAGTTTTGATTCCTTAACCTGTGGTTACTTCAGAATGTTTTCTAAAATGTCTCTTTAAAATTATCATTAAATTTTAATTGCAATAAAATGTCCTGGTCAGTTTTTCTTTGTGCAGTTTTTTGAGGTTTTCGTTGTGGTCCATTTTATTATAAAATGTTGCCATGGTCCCCTGGGCTTTGATTTTTATAAGTTGTATTTTCTAAAGGCATATTCAGAGTTTTATGCTAATCTTAATTTGACCCCATCAGTTATTCCTTTCACATCCTTGTGGCTTATTTACAATTTCCCACTTTCGGACAAGTCTTTCACGGTGTCTATGATTATTAACTGCCCCTTATGTGACAAGAGTCTTTGCTTCATCTGAATGAAAGCCGTACATCTTATATTTAATTCTGCTGGTGTCCTTTCTGTTTCCCAAAGACGTATGTTTGTCTAATGATCTGGGCAGAAGTGACATGTTGTTTCTGTGTAGCCCCACCCCACCCCACATAAAACACAGAATCGTGCATTTTTCTCTGTTCTTTCCGTTTCTTCCCCCAACTCTCAGGCTTTGCTAACTTACTTTGGATTTGGGACCCAGATAAGCATTATTAAATTGTTTTTTCAACAATATACAGTTTCTGTTATTAAAAAAAAAAACAAACCTTTTGTGCTTGTACTCAGCTCCATAAAACCACGTTGACAACAATTTTCAGAGTTAAGTTTCTGTGTCTAAATACTGGTCGTGGGCCATTTCTGTCGCAGCCCCCGTTCTTGAGATCCTTGCTGTGACCCACCTTTCAGGGCCTCTGTCAAAGGAGCAAGAACATAGGACATTTTCTGCATCTTTGCGCATCCAGAAATGTCTGTTCCCTCCTACACGGGTGACAGCTCGGGGGCACAAGTGTATTGGGCCCCGACCTTTTTCCCTCAGACCTCCGTGGAGTGTGCCGTTCCCTTGGCCTCGTCTTTGGCGAGGTTTGATGTGCTGGGTGTTTGCACTGGGTCCTCAGCCACTTCAAACCATCATTTGCAGGCTCTCCCGTCGGTGTCATTGGCTCTGCCATGCTCGCTGCACACCCCTTCCTCTTGGAATATTGTGTCCTGTCCTCCCCTGTCACCTGGTGGGCCACCGGACGTGCAGTGGTGGCCCTCAGTAAACCCCTGGCCTCTGCCTGCCCTTCCGGTCCCCAGAGTGGACGAAGCATTGGCTGTGGCCCCAGAGGCACCTGGGAGAGGCCACGTGTGTGGCCGGCAGGTGGGGTGAACGTGGCCCTGCTCACACTGCAGCCTGACCCTCCCCTCCGTCTGCTCCTCCTTCCAGATCCGGTCGGACAAAGACAGCGACATCCCCATCCGGTACAGCATCACGGGCGTGGGCGCCGACCAGCCCCCGGTGGAGGTCTTCAGCATCGACTCCATGTCTGGCCGGATGTACGTCACACGGCCCATGGACCGGGAGGAGCGAGCCTCCTACCACGTGAGTGTCCATGGCCTCGGGTCCCTAAGCGGGGGGAGGGCAAACCCAAGTCTGTATCAGAAAAGCCCAGGCGCGTGCGGGGCACCACCCCAGAGTGTCTCTTTCATGGGGCTGGGTGGGCCGAGAATTTGCACTTGTAACACGTTCCCGGGTGATGCTGGGAGGGTCTGGGACACACTGGGGGAGCGACTGGTGGAACTGGATCCACCTGGAAGACGTGGATCCACGTGACCTGCCAGGAGCTCTGATGGTCGGGGGGGCGGTCGAGAGGCTGCTGTGCCATCCCTGGCCTCTCTGATTGCCGGACATGCATCCTGCAGCCCTTCTGTTCCTGCCTCTCTGAGGGCAGAAAGGCAGCTCTGAAGCCAGCACTGCTGTTTCCATCTCAGAGCTGTGCGTGGAGAGGGAAAAAGGAGGAGAAAGCGGAGACTTCGGGGTTCAGCTGAAAGGGACTGTCCACCCCTTTCCTCCTTGGCCTCACAGCCTGGTGGCCCATAGGAGTGGCCCTGGAGCAAGGCGGAAGCCTCAGCTCTCATGCCCTCCGCCCTGGTGCCGGGCCCCTCTCCGGGCTCTGCATCCTTGTTTGCAGGATGAGGGTCTGCACCTGCGGGGGTCACACGGGCTGGAGCCCCACCCCCAGCAGGTGAGACCTGGGCACTTAACCTCTCTGGCCTCAGTGCTCTCTCCTGCAAAGGGGGCGGACGGCCAGGCTGCATCAGCGTGTCGTTCCGAGGACTCACGGGTGACCACACGTGAGGCATTTAGGACAGAGCCCAGCCCCTGGTAAGGCTGCCTTTGGGGTTATCGTCAAGACGTTGGAACTCCCAGTTCCTGGATTGTAATTTACAAACAAAGACCTTCACGTGAGAGGATGGACTTCACAGCCGTCTGCCCGTGTCGTCCTGCTGACCGGCTCTAACCTCGCTCAGCTTCAGCCTGAGGTGCTAAGTGTGGCCAGACTCCGCTGCTCCTCGTGTTTGCTGGCTATTTGTTTCGGGTTAATTGTCCACCTCCTGGACCAGAAGGAAGGTTCCATGCGGGCAGGGAGCCGTCAGGCCTGTCAACACCACATCCCCTGGCCCGAGACCAGAGCCCAGCCCTTGGGGGGCGCTCACAACCCATTCGCAGAAGGGAGGGAGTGGGTGGGAGGAGGTTGATTCTGTCATTGGCAACGGTGGCCTCCCCTGAGGGACCCCTGATGTCCCGTCAGCAGCAGGTGCACCTGGGGGAGCCCACCCTGGGGGGCGGGCAGTCCCCTCTGAGCCACGAGGGTTTCCTCTCTCAGCCGATTACTTCCCTATGTTCAGGACGGCTACAGAATTTCCGGGTCCAACACAAAATGAAACGGGGGCCCCTCCGAGCTTACTAAGGATTTTAAGACAGTGACGGCAGAGCATTAAACCACACGCAGGCCCTTCTGAACACAGGGCCCATGTGACCGTGCGGGTCACACAAGGCCGTGAGGCTCGTGGCCCCCTTTGAGGTGGGATCGACAGGAAGGCCGAAGCTTGAGGACCCCACCTGTGGTTGTCTGGGCCTCCGGGCCCCCATCTGCGCCTCGGTGCAAACGGCCCAGAGCTACACCCAGTGTTACCATCCATTCCTGAGGACCCCCAGCCCCGGGCACCCCGAGAGCTGCTTGATGCCGAGGACACCACACGCCTCCCTGAGCCCCCTTCGGCACACCCCCAGACCCGCTGCTGGGAAGGCAGGAGCCAGGTCTGGGGAAAGGAGACCCGACTGACAGTGGTCTGGGGTCTCCGGAGTTCCCAGCTCACCGTTAGCCGCCACGTGCACAGACCCAGCGAGACAATCCAGCCAACTCGTGTTCAGCCAGCCTGGCGGCAGGAAACACACCGACTCAACGTGACTCTTGGCGCCCCACGGGGGTTGTGTGCTGCCACCACAGTGCTCATGGTACGGCTCAAGGTCAAGGTCAGCTCCCCTCGCCTGCCAGCGAGTCCGTGCTGACTGAGAGACCGAGGGGGAGAGCTGGAGGCAGACAGACAGACAGGCCCCCAGTTCCTTGCGGCTGTTGGCCAGGGCCTGCTCCCACCTCCTGACGGCACCGCAAGTCTCCGACTCTCTCGCCTGCCGCTGGCCAGGGAAAGTGCTCTGATTTTAGAGGCCACGAGGCTACCTCTGTCCACCCAGACAGTCTCCCTGCCACTAAGGCCAATCCCGCCACATGGCGTGACCTGATCGCGGGGTGAGCCCCGTTGCCCTCACTCCTGGGACCACTGCCCCACATCCTTGGGGCCCTTCTGGAATCCTCTCTGCTCCCCCCACCCCAGTTCCACCAGCACCTTTGGCTGTGGAGGGGGTGGGATGACCTCTCCCACCTGAGAGGGAGCTGGTGAACCGTGGACACGGGTCACTGTGAGACGACCGCGTGGAGGCCCGCAAACATGAGGCAGATGGGCTGTCCCTGCCCCGCAAGATGCTTCCCCAGAAGGTTCTCCAGGGCCCCTTAAGGAGGCTTGCTGTTGGGTTCGCCCACATACCGTCATCTTGGGCCTGCAAGATGCCTCCCCAGAAGGTTCTCCAGGGCCCCTTAAGGAGGCTTGCTGTTGGGTTCGCCCACATACTGTCATCTTGGGCAAGGTTGCTCATCTTCCCGAGCCTCCGTTTCCCCATCTCTAAAATAGGGATCGGGCAGCACCCAGCTCACGGGTTCTTGGGAGCAGTGAGGTAAGGCAGTGCGTGTAGCATTCTGGGGGCACCCCCAGCCCGAGCCAGGGCACAGCGAGAGCCAGAGGCTGCTGGTGATGGAAGACAGTCTCCAGAGTCCACGTGAGGCCACTTCCAGGGCCCACATAGAATGTTCCGGGTCCCGTGCCCCAGGAAGAAACCAATGGCTCACGATTAAGACGCGAAGAGCGAGCACCTGGAAGGGGAGAGAACGGGGTCCCGCACACGGTCCGCAGGCGCCCACAGTGCATCACAGGAAATTCACTTGGCACGCGGTGCTCAGATTTGCAAGTTGCGGGACCTTTCTTGTCTCCACCACCAAGACAGACCCCCGTCCCCCAACCGGCAGCTGCGTGCCCTGCCTGAGAGATGGACGGGGCTGGGGGGCTCTTAGAGATTTCCAACGGACACTATCGAATGTTATTTAAACTTGGGGGCGGTGGGTGAGGAGAACCCCACCAGCCACTTTCTGTCATTAGCTCCACTCGGGCTGCTCCTGCTGCTAAAGATAGCGGCCCAAGCGGCAGTGTCACTTTAGTTAGAAGATAACTTTAATTTTAGCTCAGAATTACTCTTTTTAAAGTCTCCTCAACCTTTGGCTCAGTGCCTTATTGCCGGGTTGCACTTGACAAGAGGAAGGATGGCCTGGTGGCCCGCGGGAAGGACTTCCGCAGCAGGGCAGGTGCAGACCGGGGCTCCGGGAACTGGGGACTGACGGCGGCCGGGGCGGTGGCTAGTGGAAACAACCGCACAGCATCCTGAGATGTTTAGACACGATACTTCAAGCCAATCGGCAAGGGGGCAGCCCCACCACTTAGCGGGCTGCGGGTCCCGGGAATCAGCGCTCCTTTGTCTCCTTTGATGACTCAGGTCACCTGGTCTGTGAAGCCAGCCTTGAGCTCCCCCCTAAACACACTGTTTCAAGGGTAAAATTCCACCCAGGGCTGTCGGGCTGGGGCTGGCGGGCTGCAGTTAGCACGAGGCCCCTCCAGGCAAGGGTGGGCACCGCTGCCTCTCCCCTGAGGCTGGCAGAGCGCAGGGTGCAGGGCACCAGGGTGGGGCGTGGACGACTGTGGGTGGGGCCACCGCTCAGAGACCCCTCCCCCCAGAGGCCTGGAGCACAGGCTCTTCTGGGCACCTTTGGCGTGGCGCTGCCTTGGTGTAAAGACCCTGAGGTCCGGTGTCCGGCTTGGAGGGTAACGTGATTTCCACAGAGAGATGGGGTCCGGGACACGGCTGTGTGACAGTCACAGGTCTGGCCTGGAGAGACCCCAGGCAGGTCCCTTCCACTCTCCAAGACTTGGTCCCGTCTAAATCCCAGGTCCCCAGTGGTCCCACTCCAGCCCCCGCTGCTGCCTGCAGGGCTCAGCCACTCTGCGTGCCCCACGGAGGCCTCCACGCTTGCTGTCCTCTTGGCCCCTTGTCCAGGGCTCAGCTCCAACGTCATCTCCTCTGAGAGGCCTGCCTGGCCTCCTCCCCACCCCAGTGGGTCGCTGTGGTCACACGCGTCCTGTATTGCTTCCTTTCCTTCTCAGGGTCCGTCTCCCTTCTACACGAGAAGCCCCAGGGCAGCCCCGTGTTTCACTGAGCCATAGTCTAGGGTGCAGCCCGGTGCCTGGCACAGATGGGCCCTCGATAGATATTGACTGAGGGAATGAATTAATGAGTGAATGAATGAATCAAGGAAAAAAAATCCAAAAGTGAAGGGGTGAGTCTGAGCAGCCCCTCTGGACCCTTGAGCCCGAGTTGAGGGTATCTTCCCTTTGTACCTTGAAGTCGTCGTTCCCAGATGGAGTTCCCTGGAGCCCCTTCCCCAGCGGAGTGGGGGGCTTCCACCCCAGGGCCCCTGGACCCGTCTCCTCTTTGCTGCCCCAAGAACAGATACGCTGGGGTGCGAATGGGCAGCAGGGTGGCCTCACAGTGGACGCCCAAGCTCAAGGCCCCCACGTGTCTCTCTCTCCCTGCCCTGACCTCCCAGCGGCAGGAGTCTAAGCCCCCAGCCCTGGTTGGCACGAGTGGCCTTTCGGTAGCTACGCTAGGTGGACATGAGCCCTCATGGTCAGTGGTGTGGGGACGGTCTGCGTGGGTCCTGGGTGGGCGTCGGCGTGGGCCCTCGGGGCCGTTTCAGGCTCCCATGGGACACCCGGTTTTGCCCTCCCAGGACCCTTCCCCATTTCCACAGAGAGCCGAGGCTCATGACGTGTCCCCGGGCTGCCCCTTGGGCGGCCCGGAGCTGTTATGTCACCACCATCCCAGTGCTGTGGGTCCAAGGAACCTGCTTTCGGCTGTTCTGAGGCGGCCGGTCAGGTGTGTCCCCGCTGGGCGGCCCCCTGACGGCGTGTGCTGCTTTCCAGCTCCGAGCCCACGCCGTGGACATGAATGGCAACAAGGTGGAGAACCCCATCGACCTGTACATCTACGTAATTGACATGAACGACAACCGCCCCGAGTTCCTCAGCCAGCTGTACAACGGCTCCGTGGACGAAGGCTCCAAGCCAGGTGAGCCCCGGGCCCCAAGGGTGGGCAGGGGCCCCACTCCTGGGGAGGGCCACGCAGCCCCTGCCGCCGCGGTGGCACCGTGGGACTCATCGCCGACGCGTTTATTTTAGCGGGTGTTTACGAGTACCTACTGCATGCACTAGGGAGCGGGGTCCCTGCTCCACAGACCTCACGGTCCAGAGGGGGCACAGACAAAAGAGCTAACACAAGGGAATGGAGCTATTGCAGTGATGATTAGGCTCAGAAGGAAACCCATGGGGCACTGAGAGTCATGGGGGCGGCTGCAGATCAGGGAAGGTCCCTCTGTGGAGGCGCCCTGTGGGCCAAGAGCTGATGCGTGATAAGGAACAGCACTGAGAGAAGGGCTGGGAGGGAACCTGGGGGTGGAAAGAGCATGTGCAAATGTCCTGGGGCAGGTCAGAGAGGAGGCCGGCCACCTGAGACCTCCTGGGCACACTTGGGGTTTGATTCCAGGCACAACAGGAAGCCCGTGAGAGGGCTGACTCCCCAGCCCGAGGAGGTGAGCCGAGTGCCTGAGGCCTTGGTTCCCCTCAGAGCTGACCCAGAACCCATCTTCCCATGGGCTCCTGTCCAGCATAAATGATAACGACCACTTCATAGCATCTGGCCTCTGGATGACATAACGACCAAGAAGTGGGCACCCCCCTCTCCCCTTTAGACTCAAAGCCTGGGGAGGTGGAGGAAGCAGCCCCGGCCCCTTGGTGTGGATGTGGGGGGAAGCCCCAGCCGATGCTGGGACCCCCGCTCAGCGACCTGCAGCATCAGCTGGGAACACGTTACAAATGCATTGCTTGTGGCCGCACCTGCCGATTCAGACTCTGCAGATGCGGCCCCAGGGCCAGCAGCCGAGCTCCCAGGTGATTCTGCACTGGCTGAAGTTTGAGAAGCACAACCCCGCTGTCTCCTGACTGGGGGCGGGGGTTGTCCTTGGGACAGCTGCTGAGCTCAGGTCGAGTGGGGAGCTGAGTCAAGCACCACTGCTGAGGTCCCTGCTGGGGCTGCCGGAAGTTGCCGCTAAAATACAGGACTCGGGTTACGTTTGAACTTCAGAGAAACAAGGGATCATTTTTATGCAGGAGTATCGGGAACATACTTAGAGTAAAGGGTATTGCTTGTTGATCTGAACGTCAAATGTAACCGGGTGTCCTGCATCTTAGAGGCTGCCCCTCCCTGGCTCCCCGGTGGGCACCCATCCTGGGAAGACTTCCTGGCTCTGGGGAAGGTCTGCGGTGCCGGGCAACCTGAGGCCAGCTTCCTGGGCCTCTGAGGAGGGATCAGTGGGCGTCTGGCTTGGGAGGAGGTGGGGTCCGCGAAAACAAACATTTATCGACCCTTCTCCACTGGAGGCAGCTGTCCTAGCTCCGTCTCGGGGCTGCTGCTGCAACAAGGTGGATTGCGTTTATGACTGATTGTCTCTCAGAATCGGGACGCTCGGGCCAGCCTGGTGTCAGCAAAGGGAACGGGATATGACATTATTTCTACAGGAACCTTGGGCAGCTGGGCCCTGCAGGCCCCTGAGGGGCAGGGGCAGGCGGCAGGTGGCCAAATTAGCTACAAGCAGCCAAAGAAAACAGATGCGGGCCGCCAACAGCCAGCTCTTTAAGGATCAGGGTGGGGAGTGAGTGTCAGGCTTGGGGAGGGGGCTTTCTTGTTAACAGAAGCGGTGGGTCCTCTCTCCCCAGGACCCAGGACGCTCTGTAAAGCGGCCTGGATGTCACAAATCAAGCCT
The DNA here is from genome assembly GCF_028021215.1 of Eschrichtius robustus. Classification (NCBI taxonomy): domain Eukaryota; kingdom Metazoa; phylum Chordata; class Mammalia; order Artiodactyla; family Eschrichtiidae; genus Eschrichtius; species Eschrichtius robustus. The sequence goes on along the minus strand of NC_090839.1, from coordinate 2,102,348 downwards.
CGCGCATCTTATTTTCAAACAGATCGATAGAGACAGTTTTCCCAAATGCGTAACTGCCTTTACTCGTTAGGATAACAAAAGCAGCACATTACTTTGTCTCCCCCTCGAAATCCTGATAGGAGCATCCTCGGGTAGCTGGGTGTGGCCTGGGCAGGCTGAGGGCTGGTGTTGGCCCTGACTGGCCCTGATTCCCCAGACGCTTCGAGCCTTTCTGGGACCTTTTGCACTAAATGTTGGCTGACTTTCGGAGCCCCTGGGGGCCCCCAGCTCCACCTCTGTTCCTGGAACAACCCTCAGAGGGGAACGGTGACGCTGCCTCTTGGTGCAAAGCCAGGGATGGAGCTGCACGGTGCCCCGTTGGACCCGGCTTGATGCCCTCGCTCACCCTGACGTCCAGACAAAGCGGGCACCACATCCTTGAGGCAGGAGACTCCCGGGGACTTGGAAATAGTCTTCCAGTTTCTTCCCTTACACCAGTAAATTACAATAATGGAAGGGTTTTACACAGTGCCTTTGTGGGATAAGGAAAAACTACCGCCAGAAGTTAGTCATTATTTTCTGGAATGATAAGCTAATGAAGGGTTTCAGATGCACGTTCTAATGGAGAACAAATGGGAGTGTGTGTTCAGTATTGACTCAGCTGGATAGGAACCTTCTAAGGTTTGGGAAGTTCACGTGGGGACATCAGCAAGCCAACCGGGGCCGGATCCCAGGCCGATCCCACGTCACCCCACGTCCTTCTCCCAGCCCCAGGCCCCTCAGTTTTATGAAATCCTCTCTGGCTTTGCTGGGTTGAATGGGCTCACACACAACTGTGGCTCCTACAACTGAGAAGCTAAATTTCTCCTTGTGTTAAATAGAATTAGCCACGTGTGGGTAGTGGCTGCCGTGTTGGGTCCCCACCCAGACGGGGCCCCCTGAAGCTGGTGGTCACAGCAGCAGTTCCCCCCACCCCGACCCCGGGAGCATCTGTCCTCTCCTGGTCATTGTCCCAGAGCCTGGATGGAACTGGCCAGGGGTCACCAAGCCCCTTGGAGACTCCATGCGATCCTCCAGATGAGAGCAGAGGGGGAAGCATGCCCGCTGGCCCCCCTTTGAATGTCTCACCGCGGGAGCTTTGCTCGGGTGGGTGCCCCGCCGCTTGCTCCCTGTGTACACGTCACCCCTGCCTTTCCAAACTCTGCCATTTCTGCAGAGCCCGCCTTGACACCCACCCTGTACTGTGTCCCCCGAATCTGCCTCGCCCACCCCCTTGAGGGGACCATCCCACACCCCCGGGCAGACGCTGCGTCTGCAGGGGCGACAGTGTTTTGCACGCGGGACAAGCACGTTCGCTGTTTCCACGCGCTCCCTCTGTCGTGATGGGAGGGCAGCTGGTGTGCGTCCCTGTGCCGCAAAACGGGTCTTAAGTGAGCGGTCGTTTCCACCAGGGCCTCTCTCACTGGCTGTGAAATTGACTCTGAGCTCATGAGTTTAGATTCATAATAATTTATGAGAATTATCCATCTGTAATAGGGATGTTTTCCATAAAGAAATGGAGTTTCATTGATTTCAGGTTCACCAGAAAGTGGAACCAAAATTAGGGTTCCCGAGAGGAAGGGTCCAACTGAAAAGAGATGTGAGGAGGCTCAAGAGGATTGTGACCTGGTGCCCACTGGGGCCTGGGGTCCACAGAGGTATCTCAGGCCCCGGGGTGGGCAGGAAGCAGGAGGGACAGGCTTTGTACAAACTTGAACCGGCTACCCAAGTGTCACCACTCCATTGACTCTTAAATGTGCTTCCCATAGGGTCTCATTGGAAGAAATGTCTTTTTAAGAAATCTTTTTATTTTGACATAATTGTGGATACATATGCAGTTCTGAGAAATGGTACAGAGATACCCCACAGACCCTTCACCCAGTTTATCCCAGTGGTAACATCTTGCAGAGCTGCCGTGCAGGGTCACACCAGGATGTGACATTGGTGCAAGCCCTGGCCCTCACTCAGACTTCAGCAGTCTTGCCTGCATGCGTGCGTGTGTGTGTGTGTGCCCATGTGTCCGTGTCCATGCGGTTTTATCACGTGTGCTGATTCGCATGACCTCCACGGTCAAGACGCTAACGGTTCCGTCACAAGGACCCTCAAGCTGCCCTTTCAGAGCCACAGCCATCTTCCCGCCCACCTGCCGTCCCTAACCCTTGCAATCATTGATCTGTTTTGTCTCTATGATTTTGTCATTTTAAGACTTTGATATAAATGGAATCATAATGGTATGTTACCTTTGGAGACTGGCTTTTTTCACTGAGCATAATTCTCTGTATATTCGTCCAAGTTGTGTGTGTCCAAAGTTCATTTCTTTTCATTGCTGAGAAGTCTGCAGTGTGGATGCATTGCCCTTGTTCACCCTTTGAATGGCATTTGGGTTGTTCCCAGTTTGGGGCCATAGTAAACCTCCAAGATCTTTCATTCCCATACAGACTTCCGCGTGAACGTAAGTTTTCATTTCTCTGGGACAGATACCCTAGAACGCAGTCACTGGGTGGGTGGCACAGGGAACAAGGGTTCAGCTCTGCAAGGGATGGCCACGCACTTTCCTTGAGTCACGGTACCATCTTCTGTCCCACCACGTGAGCGGCCCGGCTTCTCCACGTCCTCGTCGGCATTTGGTGGTGTCGTGTTGTTTTGGCCGTTCAGAGGGGTGTGTGGCGATATCTCCTGGTGGTTTTCGTTTCTATTTCCCTGCTGGCTAACGATCTTGGGGTCTCATCCTGTGTGTGTTTGCAATCCACACATCCTCCTCGATGAGATGTCTCTTCATGTCTTTTGTCCATTTCCTAATTAGTTTGCTTTTTTTAATCACTGAGTTTTGAGAATTCTTTACTTATTCGAGATACAAGCCCTTTGTCAGATATGTAGTTTGCAAATATTTTCTCCCCCTCTGGGACTTGTGCTTTCATCCTCTTCATGACATCCTTTGGGAGCAAGAGTTTTTCATTTTGATGAAGTCCAATTTTTCACTTTCCTTCGATGGACTGGGCTTGAGTATTGAGAACTCTTCGCAGGCCCTGGGTCCTGAAGATGCTGTAGGCTTTGTTCTAAAGGTTTTTTGGTTTCACATTTCACATTTCTTACATGGTCCATTCCAAGTTCATTTCTGTCTAATTTTTATATAAGGTGTGAGACTTCACGTCTGGATCATTTCTTTGCTTATGGATGCCCAGGTGTTCCTGTACCGTTTGTTGGAATGGCTTTCATTGAGTTGCTTTTGTACTTTTGTCAAAAATCAGTTGGGCCTACTTGTGGGTTTGTTCCTGGGCTCTCTGCTTCTATCCATTGATCTGCGTGTCTGTCCCTCTGCTAGCCCCACACTGCCTGGGTGACCGCGGCTCTATGGGAAGCCTTGATGTGGGGCGGAGTCGAAGGCTGTTGGGACGGCGTGTTAAGTGTTCAGACCCTGGCTGTCGCCTGTGTCCTCCCCAGGTGGGACTGTGCACTTGGCAGGTGGCGTCGCGTGGCACTCAGCCACCCTCCTCAGAATCCAGGCGGCCGGCCACCCTGTGGCCCGTGTGCGGCGTGGCGGGGCCTCTGCCGGCTACTCCCTCTGTCTCATCGTTAAATGGAAGTAATGGTAGCGCCCACCTCCTGGAGTCAGCTGAGGGCGCCCACCCGAGGCTCCTGACACCTGTGCGATTATTAATCGTGTTACTACTATTAATGGGTATTAACTTATTAATATTGTTAAACGTTCTTAGTCAAAACATTAGTTCATTTTCCCGACTCCAGCAAGTACATTGTCAGGTTGAACCTCAGATTGAACTATAAGACTCACTTAAAACCAGCTGTCCTGGTACATGTAAAAGTATGAAATTAGAACACTCCCTAACACCATACACAAAAATAAACTCAAAATGGATTGAAGACCTAAATGTAAGGCCAGACACTATCAAACTCTTAGAGGAAAACATAGGTAGAACACTCTATGACATAAATCACAGCAAGATCCTTTTTGACCCACCTCCTAGAGAAATGGAAATAAAAACAAAAATAAACAAATGGGACCTAATGAAACTTAAAAGCTTTTGCACAGCAAAGGAAACCATAAACAAGACCAAAAGACAACCCTCAGAATGGGAGAAAACATTTGCAAATGAAGCAACTGACAAAGGATTAATCTCCAAAATTTACAAGCAGCTCATGCAGCTCAATAACAAACAAACAAACAACCCAATCCAAAAATGGGCAGAAGACCTAAATAGACATTTCTCCAAAGAAGATATACAGATTGCCAACAAACACATGAAAGAATGCTCAACATCATTAAGCATTAGAGAAATGCAAATCAAAACTACAATGAGATATCACCTCACACCGGTCAGAATGGCCATCATCAAAAAATCTAGAAACAATAAATGCTGGAGAGGGTGTGGAGAAAAGGGAACCCTCTTGCACTGTTGGTGGGAATGTAAATTGATACAGCCACTATGGAGAACAGTATGGAGGTTCCTTAAAAAAACTACAAATAGAACTACCATACGACCCAGCAATCCCACTACTGGGCATATACCCTGAGAAAACCATAATTCAAAAAGAGTCATGTACCAAAATGTTCATTGCAGCTCTGTTTACAATAGCCAGGACATGGAAGCAACCTAAGTGTCCATCATCAGATGAATGGATAAAGAAGATGTGGTACATAAATACAATGGAATATTACTCAGCCATAAAAAGAAATGAAATTGAGTTATTTGTAGTGAGGTGGATGGACCTAGAGTCTGTCATACAGAGTGAAGTAAGAAAGAGGAAAACAAATACCATATGCTAACACATATATATGGAATCTAAGAAAACAAAAAAAAAGGTCATGAAGAACCTAGTGGTAAGACGGGAATAAAGACACAGACCTACTAGAGAATGGACTTGAGGATACGGGGAGGGGGAAGGGTAAGCTGTGACAAAGTGAGAGAGTGGCATGGACATATATACACTACCAAACGTAAAATAGATAGCTAGTGGGAAGCAGCCGCATAGCACAGGGAGATCAGCTCGGTGGTTTGTGACCACCTAGAGGGGTGGGATAGGGAGGGTGGGAGGGAGGGAGACGCAAGAGGGAAGAGATATGGGAACATATGTAGATGTATAACTGATTCACTTTGTTATAAAGCAGAAACTAACACACCATTGTAAAGCAATTATACTCCAATAAAGATGTTAAAAATAAATAAAATTAAATAAAATAAAAGGCTGTGTTCTGCTCCTTTGAGAAGAGGAAACAACAGATTAAAAACAGCAGCTGGGGGGACCTCCCTGGTGGCACAGTGGTTAAGAATCCACCTGCCAATGCAGGGGACACAGGTTCAAGCCCTGGTCCGGGAAGATCCCACATGCCCTGGAGTAACTAAGCCCATCCGCCCCAACTACTGAGCCTGTGCTCTAGAGCCCGCAAGCCACAACTACTGAAGCCCACACGCTAGAACCGGTGCTCCGCAACAAGAGAAGCCACCGTGATGAGAAGCCAGTGCACCACAACGAAGAGTAGCCCCCACTTGCCACAACTAGAGAAAGCCCGTGCACAGCAACAAAGACCCAATGCAGCCAAATAAATAAATAATTTAAAAAATAATAAAAAATAAATAAAAACAGTAGCTGGGCTCCCTGACCTGAAGCTTGTGAGCCCCGACTGCCTTGTCCACCTGCTCTTCCTGAGCTCCTGAACCTGGCTCAGGGCAGTGGGGAGGCCCCACGTCTCTGCAGGAGGCCTCGGGCTCCCCCAGCAAGGGGCGCACCTTCCACTGAAGCTTTGATTATGCAGCCGTCGCAGAAACACAGCACCGACCGAGGGCCTCCAGGTGCTGGGTACTGTCCTCAGGCCTCCCGACAGGATAACCTACTGAAACCTGACAGTCCTGTGACACAAGCACTTTGGAGATGAGGGAACGAAGGCACAGAACAGGTAAGTAAGGACACAGCCAGTGGCAGGCATTACCAAACCAAACTTGGATCCGCTCGCCTGCGTGGTACAGACAATCTGCTGACACGAGGTTGTGGTGAAGGAGAGTGCAGTTATTTACTGAAACGGCTCCAAACAAGGAGAACGGGTGGCTTGTGCTCAAAAAACCCAAACTCCCCAAAGGGTTTCAGCAGAGCGTTTTTATAGGCCAGGTAAGGGAGTTGGGGGTCCCAGGGTACGTGATCAGCTCGTGCAAAATTGTCTGATTGGTTAATGGTGCGGTAACGGGGTGGGGTCACAGGGGTTCACATTATCAGTCCTCAGGCTCCAGGAGGCCTGGGGGCTACATGCTCATAACTGGAGCCCCCTTCCCTCTGTAGCAGCCGTGGGTCCACGCCCTTTCCGACAGGCTTCTCCAGCTGGAAATGGGTTTCGTGGTGTTGCCTCCTGCCCAGAGGCAGCCTGACCGGTCTCATGGTGTCTCTCAAGCCTCCCAAGAAAAGATGCCTCTGTGTTGACTATTTTTTAACAGAAAAGGCTCTAGTTGGAATTTCTGCTTTCCCTAACCCGTTGTAACTGTGTGAGGGCCTATATTATAAATTTTGAAATTTTTTTTTTTTTTTTTAAATTTTATTTTATTTTTGACTGTGTTGGGTCTTCGGTTCGTGCGAGGGCTTTCTCTAGTTGCGGCAAGCGGGGGCCACTCTTCATCGCGGTGCGGGGACCGCTCTTCATCGCGGTGCGCGGGCCTTTCACTATCGCGGCCCCTCCCGTTGCGGGGCACAGGCTCCAGACGCGCAGGCTCAGTAGCTGTGGCTCACGGGCCCAGCTGCTCCGTGGCATGTGGGATCTTCCCAGACCAGGGCTCGAACCCGTGTCCCCTGCATTAGCAGGCAGATTCTCAACCACTGCGCCACCAGGGAAGCCCTGAAATTAATGGTGCTTTAAAATATTAAATAGAGAAATCTACATGCTGCAAATGAAGTCAAAGAAACCTTCATCTATATAATGCAGTTTTTGCTTAAATAGATTATTCTATTAGTGGGCCCTGTTTATTTATTTATTTTATTTCTGTGCCGGCGGAGTCCCCCGAGATTAATGCCACGGACTAATGCACAGATGGCGCCAGATACTTGAAAGTCATCTGCATATTAAGAATTTAAATCTTTAGCCTCAGTGATTTGAGCAGAAAGCCAATTATGGAGCTGAATTAGTTTTCAAATTAAACTGCGATTTAAGGTTTGTGAAATTAATCCTTTAAGGCGCATGGCAGCGTTTGTACATGAACTCTTCGGAAGAACCAAGAGTCTGCCTTCTCCCCCTTTTCCTGATGGCACGATTTATGAAGTGATGTCCGGCATCTCGGGCAGCAGACAGCATGCCCTCTTAGAGGAAAATACAGAGCGATCTTCAGTTTCGTTTGTTAAGAAAAATGCAGGCCTCTCTACTAGGGGGAGAGGCCCAACGAGGCCTCCAGAGAAAGCCCTGGAAGGATGATTTGCTTCTCGTTCTCACAGCCCAGGTGATGGGGGTGAGACTTAACTCCCCAGTTACTACCAATGCTGCTGCAGTGAGTGGTTCCTGGCAGAGCGCTCAGCTGGGTACCGCGGCTGAATCACTCCCTCCCTCCCGTGGGCGGCCCAGGTGTGCCATGGCATCGGGGCTGCTGGGCGCTCACGGCTGCCTGTGGACCAGACCTGCCCCCACTGGAGAAGGCGAGAGGGTCGGGGGACCTTGATGTCAGGGCCACGCTTTCCCAGACACGCGGAGGCTGGCCCTGCTCACGACCCGAGACGTGGTGTGGCCACTGAACGCTTGCTGGAGGGTTCAGGAAGGGGCACCCTCAAGTGTAAGGGGGAGACTGAGACACAGGACACGGGCAAGGGGGGCAGAAGCAGGGTGCCACCAGGGCAGAGCCTGGCCCCCAGGTCAGCAGGCGTCGCCGAGTGCCCTCTGGGTGGGTGGGGATGAGTGCCCAGACACTGAGTGGAGGCCACCTCCCCCAGGCAGCTCTCCAGGTCTCAAAAAGGAGTTCCTTCTGCCTCCGCCCCATTCTCTTCTTCTAGGAAGGAAGTGAAAATCACGGAGCCCTTGCTCAGTTTCAGGGCCCTGCACACTTATATTTCATCTGGGTTTGTTTCCATGGCAACCCTGCCCATTGGCCTTTCGGCTCAGAGCACTTGGGCATGCATGGGTCACCTGATCACGGAGTGGTGGCCATGGGCCAGCCAGGTTTTCAGAATCTTTTTTGAAAGAAACCAAATTGTGATTAAGGCTGGGAAAAAAGTCCCATCAGTTGCCTCATTTCTTTTTTTAAGTAACATTTTACCTTCTGGTAATCAAGTGATAATCTTTGGAGGAAACTTGAGAGATACAGAGAAAATCACAAAGAAAAACATCACAGTCTCTCATCTTGCCTGCCACGCAGAGATTGCCACAAGCACATTCATCAAAGATCCCTCTGGTCTTCTCTCCCTGCGTGAACATGTTGTTATATTAAAGAACACAGTTTAGAAACTGGATTGTTTTCCGTTTTGCTGTATATCATGAACATTTCAAGCATCACAAAATATTCTGGCTTTAAACAGTTCCGTCATGGGAATGTACCACAATTTATTCAGCCAACACCCAGTTGTCAGACGTTCGGCGTCACGTACTAATTGATTATGCTCCTTGTTTATCTGCACCGCTAGATGTGAGCTTCGCAGGTCAGGGAGTTTTTTTTACTTTTTACTTGAGACCATTGTTGATCCACACGTGCTTGTGCAACAAAGGACAGAGAGAGTCCCTCATCCAGGTTTTCCAGCAGTAATGTGGGAATAAATGAAGACCAGCCGATGGGAACCAGCAGAGGCTGTGTGTTCAGAGCAGGGGGGTCACCAGCCACCATCACAGGCAGAGACTCGAAGGCGGGCAGAGGACCGGGGAGCTTCGTGGTAGAGAAGCGGGCTCAGGTGTGCCTTGGTAGGGGCTGGTAGTCGGGGCCTAGAACGGGTCATCCCATGTGAATTTCTGGGGGTGCGCTTCAGCTTTTCTGGCTGATTGTTTTTAATCTGCATCTGATGACTCTGTTATCGGAATCTCCCCTGGTCTGGTCCTGGTCAGTTCTTTCTCTCTGTTTTCAGTCAGGTTTTGTCTTCTTGTGTGCCTGGTTCATTACGTGCTGTGCCTTGTGTGTGAAAAATTGTAGAGGTGACTTGAGGGTAAGATGTTACCTTTGTCTATGAAGGATATGCTTTCGCTCCTGGCAGGGGAGTCTGGTAACCTCAGATATCATAGCCTAAGTCACCTTAATAGAGCTGTGCCTCCGTCGGCTAGGACGGTTCCTTTCCTGTTCACCCTCACTCCCAGCGCGCTGCCCTTCCGGGTCCAACCCAAAGACTCGAGCGTTTTCCAGGCTCCACCCTCATATGGCGAGCCCCAAGCTCCATGTTTTTACCCCCATTCCCATCAGTCTGTTGAAAGCTCCATGTAGCTCTTCAGCCGTCAGAAGCCGATTTGGAATCAGCAAATGTCTTTTTTTTTTTTTTAATATTTATTTATTTATTTGGCCGTGCTGGGTCTTAGTTGCGGCATGTGGGATCTTCATGGCCGCATGCAGGATCTTTAGTTGCGGCATGCGGGATCTTAGTTCCCCAACCAGGGATCAAACCCAGGCCCCCTGCATTGGGAGCATGGAGTCTTAACCACTGTACCGCCAAGGAAGTCCCTCGAATCAGCAAATGTCTTGAGAGGAAAGATGGCCCCTGGTCTCGGGTTCTCCCTTCCGGCCTGCCCCACCCTCCCTGAGTCTGTGCCGTTGGTATCTCTCTAGTGCCCTTAATGAGATGTTTTTATTTCACATTGGGTCCAGCTTTTCTAATTTTCCTCAGGAGGAAGATCGGTTTAAAATAACATTGTCCACCATTTGCTAAAAACAGAACCTCCTGGATTTCTTTTAAATACTTAATGCCTCTGGGGAAATTCTACTGATAATTAAATTCATTAAAATTGGGTTTACAGGGCTTCCCTGGTGGCGCAGTGGTTAAGAATCCGCCTGCCAATGCAGGGGACACGGGTTCGAGCCCTGGTCCGGGAAGATCCCACATGCCGCGGAGCAACTAAACCCGTGCGCCACAACTACTGAGCCTGCGCCCTAGAGCCCGTGAGCCACAACTACTGAAGCCCGCGTGCCTAGAGCCCATGCTCCGCAACAAGAGAAGCCACTGCAATGAAAAGCCCACGCACCCCAACAAAGAGTAGCCCCTGCTCGCTGCAACTAGAGAAAGCCCACACACAGCAACGAAGACCCGATGCAGCCAAAAATTAATAAATAAATAAGTTAAATTAAATTAAATAAATTGGGTTTACACACTCTTCGAGAATAGCCATTGCGTGAAGTTAGGTGGGTGTGTTTGATGAATGTTTTTCCTAGGGTTCTCAAAACACAGAAGTTCCATATTTTTTCCCCTAGAAGACACTTAATAAAGATGTGTTGAATGAATGAATAAATGTCCTAGTGGGTTTGCAACATCTTGGTCTGATTGCAACCAGCTCTCCATGAAATCCAGTGAATGAGTTAGCATTCTCACTACCCACCCTTGCCCCCCGCACTCCTGGCTGCATGCAGTCTGTGTTCTCGGCATGTCTTCAGAACATTAAGTTTGACCCACTCTCCTGATGAAAATACTGCCCTGTGATCTTAGAATGAAGTCCAGAATCCTCGCCGTGGGCCCAGCCCACCTCCAACCCCATCACATGCCCCCTTTCCCCGGTTCCTCAAACGTTTGGAGCTCTTCTCTGCCCCAGGGCCTTGGCCTCCTGCCCAGAGTACCCCCCGTCCCCTCCCTACCCCACCACCCCCATCTCTCAGGCCGTCCCTGCTTCCTCCGTAGCACCCCACATACCTCATTATTCTACATATTCATTCATGCGAGCGTTCTTCCCCCTTCCAAGCACTTATCACAGCTGGCGATGATCTGTGTCTCCCTGTTTGTTCTGTCCTCACTGGCATGTTAGGGGTGGGACCATGTCTGTCTGCTTGTTCTCTTCCTACATCCTGAGCACAGAGCCTGGTGTCTGCACACAGCAAGTGCTCACTCAGTACTTGTGGGCTGAGTATCCCCGCACACTGGAATGTCATTCAGCCGTGAAAAGGAGTGAACCTTGAAAACGTTAGGCTCCGTGAAAGATGCCAGACACAAAGGCCGTGTAGTATATGATTCCATTTATAAGCCGTGTTCAGAAAAGGCCAATCTGGAGACAGACGGTAGATGAGCATTGCTGGGGACTGGGGAGGAGGATGGGGAGCAACTCATTTATTTATTCATTCATTCATTCATGCATGCGTGCATGCGTGCATGCCGTGCCGGGTCTTAGTTGCGGCACGCAGGATCCTCGTTGCGGCATGCGGTATGCAGACTTCTTAGTTGCAGCATGCAGACTCTTAGTTGCGGCAGGCATGTAGGATCTAGTTCCCTGACCTGAGATCGAACCCAGGCCCCCTGCACTGGGAGTGTGGAGTTTTACCTACTGGACCACCAGGGAAGTCCTGGGAGCGACTCTTAACAGATACAGATTTCTTTGGGGGTGACAGAATGTTCTGGAGTTAGATACGCTCTATTGACAATTGCACGACTTTGTGAATCTACTAGTGCACTTTAAACGGGTGGATTTTCTGATGCGCGAATTACATTTTGATAAAAACTATGTAAATCTGTGGATTGAACAAGTGGGGAGAGGGAGGCGCTGCGGGCCTGGAGCTCCTGGGCCCTCGCTTCCTGCAGCGTCCGGCCCCGTCCAGGCTGGGACTTCCCGTCCTTTCAGTGTGAAAAGTCTGGTCCTGGGCCCATTCCTCTCTGGTTGGTGGATGAGAATAGAAAACCTATGCCCTGTAAACAGATTTCCACTTTCCTCTCTCTGTTTGCTTTCCTTTCTGTTTTATAAAATGCATTTGCTTTGAGAAGTTTTTATTCAGTAGAAGCTGAAAGCTAAAGCCAATTCCCAGTCAGGCCCTCGCTGCTTGCGGTGGGGTTGGACGCGGGAAGGCAGGAGGACCTGCTTTGCCCACACATCCGCGCAGCCAGAACACTGGTAGGATTTGGAAAAGGCCCCCTGCCCGGACCACGAAAGTGTCTCCACCACTGTCTGCCCAGTTCCTAGCGCCGTGCCGGCCCAGAGCAGGTGCCCAGTGCGTGTTTGATGACTAAAACACCCACCCATCACCACCTTGGATCCCAACAGGCCTGGAGGCCCAGCTGCACAGCCAAGCCCCAAGCCCAGTTCAGTCTCAGCTTAAGCCAGCACCCCCCAAGAAGGGACCCAGTGGACGATGGTGCCCACACTCCCTCACCCCTGTGGGCCCTGGACAGCACACTGTTCCAGCCTGGGAACGTGGAGCTGAACGAAGGACATGCAGATCAGGACTAGGGCCCCATGCCCAAGACTCCAGGGGCAGTCACAGGGCCGGGAGCCTGTGCCAGTCAGTCAGAACTCTGGGTTGCAAGCGACAAAAACTCAAACTAAAATGACATAAGGCAAGAAGGGGAATATATCGGTTCAGGTACACAAAGAGTCTGTAACGTACCTTCTCCTCAATTTTGCTGTGAACCTAAAACCGCTTTATAAAAGAAGCCTTAATTTTTTAAGTATAGAGGCAGCAGCTTCAGGTGCCGCTTGACCCAGGGGCTGCCCGATAGGAGGTGGTCACCCGAGCCCCTCTTGGTTTTGTTTCCTCCAAGATGGCCCTGTCCTTCACTTTCCTTCCTTGTGGCACAAAGTGACCACAGCCCCAACCTCACACGCTGACCCAACCAAGGCCAGCGGCAGGGACAGTACGCTGGTTTCCCAGTAACCCCAGCGAGCACCTCCGCCTGGATCACAGGCTCTGACTGGGTAAGGTGCCCACCGCGGACCCGATCACTGTGGCCAGGGGAGGGGTGTGCCGTCCAACCAGGGCCTCCCGCCGTGGGGAAGGGAAGATGCCAGTAGGAGCCCCACGTGCCGCTCTCAGGAGCCAGGGGACCGTGCCGGAGCGTCCCCTGCGGACCTCAACCCTGGCGTGTGGATGGGAAACGGCGTGGGCGGCTCACCCCCCGGGGCTCGGAGGTGCGGGCGACCACGCGCCCACGTGCACCCTGGGTTTACTACTCCGTCTGCCCCTGCGCCCCGTGTGCACAGCTCCCCGCCGAGGGGGCTCTTCTCACTTAGCTTCCTCAAGTGCCTGTTATGCCCCTTCTGTATACCCAGCCCTGTTTTTTTACCGCGTGCCGAGTCGCGGCCGTGCCGTCCTCCGCGTGGGATCTGGATCCTCGGCAAACGCTGCCAGCCAGAGCCTTGGGCCGTGTGGCTCAGGAGGGAGAGTGCTGGGTTTTGAGCCAGAATCGCTGGCTCCGCTGTCCCCAGGCGGCTCCCCCTCCTCCAGGGCCTCGGTCTCTCTGCCCGCTGACCACCTCCAAGCGGACTTGAGCTCGGCAAGAAACCCGCCGGTGGTTCTGCAGGAGTGTGTGGGGCTGGGAGGGACAGGTGCACTTCCCAGGGCCTGGCAGGCCTCCAGCCCGTGGCAGGGGAAGGACTCACACCACGTCCAGCCTCCAGGGAGGCGTGGTCCCGGCTGACGTCTGCCGGGGTGCGGGCGCGGGGCCGCGGGCGGGTGTGACTGGTGAGTCCCACGTGCACTGCCGTCTCTGTTCCAGGCACCTACGTGATGACGGTCACAGCCAGCGACGCTGACGACGGCACCACGGCCAACGGGATGGTGCGCTACCGGATCGTGACCCAGACCCCGCAGAGCCCCTCCCAGAACATGTTCACCATCAACAGTGAGACAGGGGACATCGTGACGGTGGCGGCCGGCCTAGATCGAGAGGTGAGGAGGCCGCCGTGGGGCGGGGGGGACGGGGCGGGGGGTCGCTGGTGCTGCTGCCGCCGCTGGGGCGGGAGACCTTTCCCACTAGGCACAGCAGGGTGTCTCCAGGCGCTGGGCCACGTGGTCCCACCTGGGTGAGGCCTGGCGGAGACAGTGCCCAGCGGGGCCTAAGTTGCACAGTGTAAATACCTCTTCCGGGACCCGTGTCAGTGGAGTTGTGCGATGCGGGAGGTGGGCCAGAACGCCCAGGGCTCAGAGCAGGCCTCCGGTGGACCCGGGACCTCCATCTCATGTACCAGAGGATCCAGCAAGGCCCCAGGACCCTCGCAGGGACCATGATGGGCGCCTGCTCGGCCAGGACAGGGCCCTGCAGTTGGCCCTTGGGATGAGGAGCGGCTCCGTCCGGCTTCTAGAAGCCTGCTGCCCTCAGCTAAGGAGGTGGTCCCTCGGAGGGGGTAGTGACACCGCATGGCGTGGGCCGTCAGGGAGGCGAGCCATCCCCCGTCTCTCCCCACCCAGGGTCCCCGACCTGCCCCGGGAGGGAGGGCATCCCCATTGCCCATTGCCCCCAGAAGACTGTACCGCAGTGTTTCTCCAGGCTCTAGCCTCACCCAGGGTGCCTTCACACCTTTCGGGAGAGCAATGTGGTATGACCAGGGCCTGTGCGTGAAGGCAGACATTCACACACGCTCTTGCACACGCAGGCATGCGTCCTTCTCCATGGTCAGCTTTGAAAGCATTGCTCCAAGGAAATTCCTGGCTGGGGTCCAGGGTCAAGGCTGAACTTGGGCACGGTGACGCCTGAACACGAGCAGGTGCCCCGCCTGCTCCTTCCTCACTTAGCAGATGTGTACAGAGTGCTGTGTGAGGCATAGAGGATGTGGAGCTGGTTAGACGGTGGCTGCCCCCGGGGCCAGGGGTGGGGAGCAGAACCTACGTGGATGTGCTGCAGTGGATTGCATATGTATATGCAATAGGTCGCATATATGGGGTGGATCATGTGTATTGGCAGTGGATCACATGCGTATATGCAGTAGATCACGTGCATATGCGGTGGATCGTGCGTGTAGGCGGTGGATCGCATGTGTATATGCAGTAGATCACGTGTGCATGCAGTGGATCATGTGTATTGGCAGTGGATCACATGTGTATATGCGGTAGATCACATGTATATGCAGTGGATCATGTGTGTAGGCAGTGGATTGTGTCCACAAGGTGGTGATGTGAGATGAGATGGAGCTAAGTATGGAGAAATCAGGGGAGGCTTCTCAGAAGAGGTGGCCTTGCTCTGAGCCTTGGAGGCTGATAAGATCAATCATATTTTCTCCTCTTTGGGACTAAGGACCCGTTTTTCCTGAACGCTGCACACCAGACATCTAACTGGTTCCGAGCAATCACAGATCCCACTCAGCAGTCTCCTCTTTTCGATCAAAAACTTTCACTGAGCACTGACTTTGTGCTAGAAACTGCCGAGGGTGCTGGGCAGACAGCAGTAAGCAGGGCAAATGGTGTCCCTGCTCGCATGGGGCTCACTTTGCAGGAGAGAGAAACAGGCAAGAGGGAATAGTCCCCACAAGGTAAATGAATTCAGGCAGTGGCGTGGGTTATAAAGAAAGAGCATCGCGTACCGTCCACAGAGGGCGGGGATGGAGCACCAGGGATGTCCCTGTCCTGTCCCGGGAAGGGAGTTGTATGAGTGTCCCAGGGCTGTCCTAACAAAGGAAATGCAGCCTCTCACAGTTCTGGAGGCCAGAAGTCCAAGATCCCAGCAGCCTCAGGCCCCAGCCCGGCAGCAGAGGGGCCTGTCCACCTCCCACGCAGGCAGATCCCCGCGCCCTGCCCGGCCCGGCCTCAGCGGGCCTCCGCCACCTCTAAAGAGCTTCTGTTCGTTGCTTGCTGAGTGTGGACTTCAGGTTCAGGAAACAGAGAGGCGGGGAGCCGGCGGTACTCAGCCCGCAGGCCCCGAGCACCCGGACCTCCGTTAGAGATGAAGAGCAGCTCGGCTGCACGGCTCTGCTGGGAGCCTGGCTGCGATGTCGGGCCTTGGAGACAGAAGGAGGCGTTTCTGGGGCCTCTGTCTAGAGGACAAAGGGGCAGCACCCAGAGGACCCTTCTGGAAGTCTGCAGAGCAGGGAGAGGCCCCACCTCAGAAAGCTCGGAGAAGCTGCCGGTTCCGAAGACGCGGGGCGGCTCTGGATGCCGCGCCCCTGCTTCCCTGAGCAGGTGGGGTGAGGGCCGTCCCGGTTTGCATTTATTTATGAACAAACCAGCAGGTGTGGAGGGAGGGGCAGACAGCCAGGAGCAGTGGGAGGAGGAGTACCGCCAGCGTTTCGTGGGCTTTTCTGCTACTCATCTTCCATTCTTCTGTAAGCACGTGCCGAGCTGCCGCCGTGGGCAGAGCCTGTTCTAGATACCGGGGCGCCCCAGGGACCCCACGGAAGGTCAGTGCGGGCTAGGCACTGTACAGTGCACGTTATCACATCTTAGTCCTTGAAACCGCCCAGGGGGAAATTCCAGTAGTAGCATTTCTTTCCAGATGAGAAAGGCAAGGCTGCAGGGGCTCTTAATTGCCCAGGGCCACAGGGTCTCGGAGCTCAAGAGAGGCGTGGCCCCCGGGGCCCAGGCCCTCCCCTGGTGCTGGGGCTGGAAACTCTGGACGCCAAAAGGGGCCAGAATTCACGCTGGGGCGTGCGGGGAGGGGTGGAGAGGCCTGGGGAGGGTCTGCCCCAGCAGGGCCTTAGTGGAGCAGACAGCAGGGAAGGCCTCAGGTTGGCATTTTTTAAAATCCTGTGCAAGGCAGATGGCACACATCTGTGGGCCTCATCCAGCCTTGGGGCCACCCGTGGACACCCCCAGCTCCTTCCATAATGGTCAGCACTGTTTAGCCATGAGGAAGCTTCGTTTTCCTCATCTCAGAAATGGGAACATGCGTGTCACCTGGGTGAGGTGTGTGCCGTCCTGAGGCTGGAGGAACGCATCCCTGAAATGCAGCTCTTAACCCCATGCCTGCCCCCGGCAACCTGGATTCTTAATCCTTTCCGGGGGCACCCCAGGAGAGGCTCCACCCTGCCAGGTAAAACACAGGGCACCCAGCTAGATCTGCGCTGCAGACAAACACAGATCGTGTTTCCTGCAAGTGTGTCCCAAATATTGCATGGGACATATTCATACCAAAAATTGTCAGTTGTTTGTGTGAAGTTACATATAACTGAACAGTCCCTGGTTTTGTTTGCCTTGTCTGGCAGCCTAGCCTGAGGCAGCTGCCCCACTCTGGGCCCGGGTGGGGAAAGGGGCACCCCTCGGAGAGCCCGGTGGGCGATCCCTCCTCCTCGGTGCCACAGTGGCACCTGACGGAGGAGCTGACAGGAAACAAGGTCCCCGAGAGCCGGGCCTGCAGATCAGGGGAAGCTGGCCGGGCGGGTGGGCATGACGTGCGAGGGCCCTGCCCGGCTGGGCGAGCCGTCAGGTCCCATCAGTGTGACCGGCACCAAGCCGCCGGGGCTGTCCCCGCGACACGACTCGCCCTGGAGCAGGAGCCGTAGCACTCGCTCGGCCGTCGGAGGCCCCTCCTCCCCCGGGAACGAACCCGAACACCTGCTCCGCGGACACGGGAGGACATGGAACATCCCGGTAGGTGTGCCGGGCCGTGCACCCTCACTTAAGGGGACCTGGTGGCCTCCTCCGCGCCTGCCCACTGCCAAGGCCCACCCTCCCCCTGACCTCGCCCCTCACTTAAAGCAGACCCAGGACCTCCAGAGCCACCCACTGTCTCAGGCTCTTGGTCGCTGCAAGGTCGCGTGGCCCTTCCTCCTGGCTCCAGCGGTGACCCTCCCGCGCCACCCTCGCCCTGTGCCCCCACGCGGCACCTGGCTGCCCGGCACCGGCACCAGCCCCAGCCCCGCTGCGTTCTCGCCCCCACCACGGCCCAGCCGAATGGGCGGAAGCAGCCTGGGTGGTGCCTGGCTCCACCCCGCGTCCTCCGGCCTCCACCCGGCTCAGTCCCGCCCCGGAGACCTGGCCTCTCCTTTGGGGCAGCTGCTGGGTCAGTCACGCCAGCTCTGCACCCACCTCCCCCCCAGAGCAGGTAGTTGCTGGACCTTAAGCGGGTCAAGTGAAATAATTAAACACAAGCTGTCTGTACTAATGAGCCCTTCCGCGGACCATGGGCTGCGATGATCGTGAGACAGCTGCTGGCCGCTCCTCCTGGCCGCGTTCCCCGCGGCGCCGCGAGGGCTTGGGCTTGGGGTGGGCAGCGTGGGAGGGCCCAGCCCGGGGAAGGACAGCCCCGGACAGAGGGAGTGGGGGCGGGTGGCGGGCGGGACCGGCGCTCTGAGGCCCCGCCCCGCCGCCCCATGGCCTGACCCCCGCCCCGTGACCTTCAGCCTCGAACCCTCCCCTCTCCGGCTGTCTGGTCCTTCCCGTCTTCACTCCAGACGTCACCTCCTCAGGGAGGCCTCCCTGACTCCCTCTGCTCTCGCTGAACCGGCCCAGTTCCTGCAGAACCCCGCGCAGGGGAGACGCCACATGGGCTTGTCTCCTCTGCTGGGGGTTCCCTCCTGCCACAGGCTCGGGGGGGCCGGGCCAGGCCTGAGGCTGGGCTCCGTGCCTGGTGCGTCGAAGCTGCTCGAGAAGTGGGAGCTGTTGGCACCACCGCTGCCGTGAGAGCCCTGCTCCGGCGGGGACAGCACTGCTTGTCCCAAACCTGGACATGTGCCCAGGGGTCCCCTCCCGCCTCAGCCGGCCGCCTCTCCTCTTTCTGCTCAGGAATCCAGGTGCTTCAGTGTAATCTCTGTTTATGGATAAGACGAGGCACAGAGAGGGAAGAAGCTTGCCCAGAGTCACACAGCGAGGAAGGGAAGGCTGGCCTTTGAACGCAGGCAGCTCCCTGCCCTCAGCCTGTGCTAGGCTGCTGGCTGGGGCAGGGGGGTGGGCGTGGGAGGGGCGGGGGGTGTGAGATTCCGCCCGCCAGTGTGTCCTTTCCGAGATCTGAACCCTAGGCCTCCCCCCGCCTCCCTTCTTCCCCCGCCCCTTCCTCTCTCTCGGTCTCCATAAGGAGGGTTAACCTCCTGTAACACTGGCCCGAGACGGAGCTTTTCCCGGCCCAGAATTGAAGCGGGACCCCTCTCCCACTGTGAGTCCGTCTGACTTCTCGCCACTTGGATGCACCCTCAAAACTGTCCCAAGTACCAGGGGGGATCCGTGTCCAGGCTTTGGGAATCTCAGACGGTCCAGGGACCCTGGAGTGGCCAGTGGAAAGGAGTGTGCGTGTGACACTCCCTGGGAACAGAAGCACCTCCTGTGGGCCTGTGTGGCCCACGTCACGTGCGTGGATCTCGCTCCCAGCACCTCTGCCTCCCGCTCTTGGGTCGGCGTCCCCATGAGGGAGCACGTGATCCGAGGGGGGTGGCCAGTGTCCCCAGCTCCAGTTGAGGGGCAAGGAGAGACACGGGGAGGGGCCAGGATATGGCTCAGTCCCCAGGGCCCGGGTCAGATGAGGTTAGCATGAGGAGACGGTGTGGACGGGGGAGCTGGAGGCTTGGGGGCCCAGAGGGAGGGGCTGCACCCGGCCTGTCTGGGGCCACGCAGGGACCCAGGACCAGTGGGAGCTGGGAACGTGGGGACAGCGGCCTGGGGCGTGGAGCCAAGCAGTGGGGTGGGCTGCAGGATAGGTGCGGGGGCTCGCTCAAAGCCTCCCCCGAGGAGATGTGCATCCACGTGGGTGGCCGGGAGAGGGAGGGAGCAGGGTGATGTGTACTGAGTACCTGCTGTGTGCCGTGCACCCTCGTTACTAACTGCACTAAAGACGAGCCCTCTGGGGCAGCCAGTGTCCAGACGCTGGGGACACCGTCCACTACACTGTCCACTTTCTGTCCTGAGCTGCTCCTGTGGGTGGGACGCGGGGCCCCTCTGGCTGGCAGCAGCCAGTGTGTCTTGACTCAGAAACAGGCACTGCGGCGCCTCAGCTGTGTGTTTGGGGATGAGGCCACGCTGGGCGCCCTGAAGGCTCCTTGTGAGCTGGAACCCAGCCTGCCGCATCCTTCCCACGTGGTTCCCCCACGCGGCCAGCGCCTCAGCCTCCGTGGCTCTGGCTGGACATCCACGCGACCAGACGCGCAAAGGGCCATGGACAGCACCCCTCTGCCCTCTCTGAGGGACGCTGATGCCCCGCCCCTGTGAACAGAAACATCTCTGGGGGGAAACCCTGCGGACACTTATTTCAGAACCAGCAGAGTAACTCATCATTAGGAAGGGGGAAATCCACAGACATAACTGCTGCCGTGTCTAATGCGGCAGCCCTATGTAAATTGAGCGTTTCTTCATGATTAGAGTGTCAGGAGAGCCCGGGATAATACGGGAGTGGCTGGGTATCTCTCGTGCCATGTCATCGGAGGCGCTCTGGTGGGGCGGCGGGGCCACCGCTGTTCTCAGACCCACTTCCGCGTGGTCCCCAGTGAAGTTTGCCCACGGGAGGGGGCCCGTCCCGCTCTGTCCTTGCGCCCGCTAGCTGCGGGCTGCTCACCTTCTTGAAACTTGTCCCAGACAAGGGCGGGCCGAATTCACCATCTCATGGTTCACAGGACTTTTAAGAAAGCAAAACCAACACCTTTCTATATTTTTCGCGAGTCTCCACCCTACGTGGTGATCAGATGAAAGGATGTCACGGAGAGCGATGAGTGACGAAGACAGCCTCGTTCCAGGGCCAATGACTACCATGGCCACTGCCGACTTTAGCTAATTTACTCCCGTGACCCAGCTCGGGTGGAAAGTGGTCCTTTGGTGACAAGACAAGCATCACCCCCTTGCTTCCCGAGAAGCGTCGTGACAGGCCGCATGGGAAATTCCGAAAATGTGCTTTCCTAGAAAATGAGCTCTTTGTAAGACTGTATCAGGGGTTGGGAGGTAGGGGGCAATGGTGGTCTTGGAGCAGGAGGAGTTCAGTGTGTCCCGCTGGCCGATTCTTGAATCATTTTTACCGAATGCTGCTTTTAAGACACCAGATGCGGCTTTGTGGTCTCAGAGAAAAAAATTACCGATTGAAGCAAATGTGCCACTGACCTGCCTCACATTGGGTTCTCACCCCTGAAGTCATTGCTCTCCCCCAAAAAAGAGAATAGAGGGAAGGAGAAAAGTAGCCCAAGGAAGGTCTCGGGCCTCCAACTTCCCTCTGAGACTGGTCTCGCCCGGCCATCTGAGGGTCTCCTGACTCACAGGACGGTCTCGCAAACACGGAGTCCTGAGCTCCAAGGGGCAGGACGTTCCAGAAGAAACCCGCTGGGCTCTTCTCTTGGCATCTTTCAGGGAGAGTTTTAACCGCTGAGATGGTGCAGGGCAGTGTCTCAGGTGACCAGGGGGTAAGTGCCCGGGGACCAGTGCCGGGGCTGCAGCTGCGCCGAGGACTTCCCCAGCAGAGACGGGAGCGTTCAGAGCACACAGGGGCACTGCCTTTAACACATCTGGTTCCCAGCCATTTCCAGGGCGTTCCAGACGCCATCTCCTGCCGGCCTCTACTTAACATTATCACAGGAAGAAATAAGCCCCAGAGAAAGCAGAAGACAGCATATCCTTTAAAGAAAGATGGAAAAAAATGCAAAATGAAAGGCCCTGTCTGAGCTGAGTTCCCTTTTGGACTCTGTCCACATGGTACGGAGCCATCAAGGCCATGTATGCAGCCCACAGAGCATGCCCGGGAGCGGCTCAGGCCCTCAGCCCCATATCTGCTTTCTGGGGCCTCCCAGCGCACAGTGTGACTGCAGGTGATGCTTTCCCAGCTGCACCTGTTCACTGAGCCAGGCTGGGACCTGCACCTGTCCTCGAGCATCAGCTCAGAGATGTGGCGTCTGTGGTGGGGAAGCAGGCCTGGCGCTGTCCCCAGGGGCTCATGGCTCCAGGCTGCAGAGGGGCTATGGAGGCAGGTCCAGGGCTGGGCCTCCCGTGAGAGCAGCTGGGGGCTGCCCCCCATGGATGGCGGGATGGTGGTCAGACCTTGGGATGGGAGCTCTGGCCAGACCACCCGGCCATCACCCACCTTGCCCCTGCTTCTCCCCAACCCCAGCCAAACCTGCCCACCTTCTCCAGGACGCCCTCGCTGCTTTCTTGCCCCTTTGCATCCCCCTCCTCTGCCTCTTCCTCGGAGGCCTGGCTGGAGGGCAGGGGCCCAGGGAGGCCACTCTCTTACCGTACGTTTGCACGGTGTCAACCGGGGCAGGGGGGACGGCACCTGGTGCAGGTAGAGTAGGGCTCAGGCAGCTGTGCAGGAGGAAGGTGAGGGCGTGCCTAGTGGGAACGGTGCAGCCAAAGGTGACGACAAGTGCAGACGGCATGAACTCTGACCCCTGAAGTGGGCAGGAGCCGAGGGGTGTGAGGGTTCGGGACACAGGGGTCCCAGCACAGGAGTCTGACCCCTCCTGGCTCCCGAGGAGGGCAGAGGTCAGAGTAGTGCTGGCTGGGGGTCGGCCACATCTGAGCAGCTGTTTTTGTACATAAAGTTTTATTTGCACACAGCCATGCCCACTCATTTACACACGTGGCTGCTTTCCTGATGCAACGGCGGACACCACGTGGCCCCAGAGCCACTCCTGGGCGATACCGTGGTGGCTGGTTCCTTACGAAGCAGGAGCAGGGATTTCACCCGTGCCCTTGGCTTGTTCTTGTCGGCCAGATACAGGGTCTCAAACCAGCAGCCTAGAGACAAGATTCAGCCCCAAGATGTGTTTTCTTATTGTCTTTTTGTTGTTGTTGTTGTTTAAACTTGGCCAACATTTAAGCAGACTTTTGTATACAAATCCCAATTTCTGGATTAACGTTCAGAGGCTCTGGATGCCAGGCTGGCTTTCCCCGAGGCAGCAAGAGGCTGGCCTATGCCTGGCAGTGCCCCCCGTCCGTCCTCCTGGCGGCTCCAGACTCCAGGCCCCAGGCCCGCTCCCGCTTCTCTTAAAAGCCACAATGAAGAGTGGGAACGAAAGAGGGAGAAGGGCCGTGCGTCTCAAGGAAAGGGAGCACGTGTACTTCCTGGCAGAACGGAAGGGTGTCCCTACGTGTTCACTCTGCCGACGACACGTGTAGGACCCGGCATGCAGCCTGCTTCCCCACACCCCTCAGGGGCCAGGACCCCCTCCCCGCCGAGTCTGTCCACAAACTCACCTGGCTGGCCCATCGAGGTACCCTGTTTTTTCCTTTTTTACATCTCACCCGCACCCTGGCACTGGGCCAAAGTTGCCGTCGCCTCCTGCTTAGACCAGGATGGCACCCGCCCAGGCGGTCTCCCAGCCCCGCCCCCGCCCTGCGGTCTGTCCTCAGTCAGCAGCCGGGCGATCGTGTCCACAGGCAGATCTGGTCATCGCTGCCTTCTCAAACCCCCCTGTGCCTTCCCATCTCCCCAGTGTGGAGTCCACGTGGCTCCTGCCCCGTCTCCACCCTCCAGCACCCCCTTCCCCGCTCGCTGGCCGCCTCCTGGCCACAGTGAGCCCCTGCCCCAGGGCCTTTGCACTGCCTTCCCTCTGCCCACAGCATCCCTCCCCCGGATACCCAACGGCTGGCTAACCTAGCGTCCCCTTGGCAGGGAAGCCCGCCTGGTCACCCTGTGTAAGCCAACGCCCCACCATCCTCTGCTTCCTTTCTCTGCCTTAGTTTTCTGCACAGCCTTTGTCACCATCTGATGGGAGACGTTTTGCTTGTTTATCAGCTGTTTCCTCCCCTAGAGCTGTGGTTCTCAATCAGGGCGACTTCCCCCCAGGGACATTGGCCATGTCTGGGGACAGTTTGGGTTGTCACAGCTGTGACTGGGGGGGGGTGCTTCTGGCATCGGACGGGTGGGCCCCAGGGACACTGTTCCGTACCCCGCAGCGCGCAGGACGCGCCCCCAACACACACACGGGCCCCAGCGGCCAGGCCCACGGATCCTGGGCTCGCAGACCCAGCGGCACGGCCCCGCCACGGCCGAGTGCGAGGTGTGTGTGAGCGGCCGCCGCGGCCCCTCCCCGCCCAGTGCAGGTGTGTGTGTCTGCGACCTGGAGTCGGTGGTCTGGGGGGGCCCTGAGGAGGAGAAACCGAGGCGGCCTCATGTCCCTGGACCGGACGGGACCTCCTGTGTCCCCGCCGTTCACCCCCGAGGCCACTCCACACTCACCTTCTCCCCAGGTTTCCAGACTCATGACATCCTCAGCGGTCATTCCTGGCAGTGCAGCACCTCTCTGTGTCCAGCGGAGGGAGAGGGAGGGAGGAGGAGAGAGAAAAAGGAAAGAGGAGGAGACAGACACAGCAGGACTGGCCCCCACCAGCTGGGCGAGCCGCACCAGGGTGGGCCGTGGGCTGCAGGTCCCCGGGGGCCCCACGAGGCAGTAGTGCCGGCACCCGGAGGTGTCATTCGGCTGCCACGAAGTGCGCCCTGTTCACATGCGCAGTTCGGTGGCGTTTGGCACCTTTGCAGCGCCGTGCACCCTCCACCGACGTCTGTTCCAGGGCGTTTCCACGCGGCCGCCTCTGACCTGCCCTCCTGAGGGAGTGGCGTGCTCTGGACGTTTTGCTACAACCTGTGGGCCTTTGCAGGTCTGGCCGCTTCTGTTGAGCACCACGTTTTCGAGGTTCATCCGCGTTGTAGCCGGGGTCAGCGCGTCACTCCTTTTTCCGGCTGCGTCATATTCCGCCGTACAGACGGGCCACGTTTTGCTCATCCCCTCGTCTGTTGGTGGATGTTTGGGCTGCTTCCCCCGTGACAGGTGCTGCTGTGAACACAGGTACAGCACCTGCCTGAACGCCTGTTCCTATTCTCTCGGGTGCACGCCTAGCCGTGGACTTGAGGTCATAACATGTAACTTCCCAGGACCCGCAGCCAGTTTTCCCCGGCGGCCACACTCCCCACGCCTTTTGGGATAAGTCTCGATGCGCTTGAGTGAACAGGTCATCAGTCTTGGGGCTCCTCCTCCCCCAGGGCCCATCTCGTGGGTCCCCAGTCACGTTCTCGGGCCCTGAGCGGACACTCAAGGGCTGAGCACAGGAGAACCAGACACAGGCAGAAGGCCCGGCCCTTGGTGTGCTCTGTCTCCCAGCAGTGACCCTCGGCACCAGGGACAGGCTGACCCCGCCCCGGGAGCAGCGGGGACAGTGGGGTCCAAGCTGCACCGCTGGCTGCGTGTCCTGGCGGCCCCGCGTGGAGAGGGCTGAGAGCGCGCAGGGCGCGGGAATCTTTGATGCTTTTCTAGGGCAGGCCGGCCAGATGCGTTATTGATGGATGTTCTGCAAAATTTAAATGCTGAGCTACGGGGAGGTGAGTGAAAACCCCAGGGACACCCGCTTGCGGTTTTCTTCCCTCCTCTTGAACTTGAAAACGGCAAATCGCGTTTTAATGAACTCACTGCGGCACCACTGCTGCCCGGCTCCAGGGGATCTGCACCCGGCAGGAGCAGGGGGTACTGCTGGGCAGCGGCCCAGGCTGGCCGGCGGGGGCACCTGCTCGGTACACCCACGGGTGGCAAGCAGCTGTCGCCAACCATCCTTCAGCGGGCCGCCCACCCACCCACCCACCCACCTACCTCCCTCCTTCCCGCTCCAGTGGGGTGGGCGTGTCGATAGGGAGAGCAGAGGTGGAGGAGGAACGCCGGCTGGTCCAGAGCTGGGACCAGGGTCATCTCTTAGTCCCAGGGAGCCGGTTGCTGGGATCCAGCCTCCAACCGCCAGGCCCCAGGCACACGGCTCACCAGCCCGGACCCTGAGGGAGCCACCTGGCCCCCCGAAGACTCAGTGTGGTCACCTGCAGAGTGGGGAGGGTGTGACGCCCCTACTCCCCAGGGCTGGTCGGAGGTCGGGGTGGATGCTGAGTGTGGTCTGTGGAGTCACCAGCAGGCGGCGCTAGAGCAGCACCGGAAACAGCCCCAGGCAGTCGGCTCCCGCAGGGCTCCCTCACCTGGCCTCGCGTAAACCGTGAGATGCACAGTAAGGCCAAGGAACAAGGCCCGGAGAAAGGCTTTCTATTTATTTGTTTATTTTTTGATATTTAATTATTGAGCTTTAATGGACATTAAACATGACATAAACTAAGGATTTATGTATAAAATACCTATTTTTAGAGGTGCATTTTAAGATTCTGAAAGGAAGTTCAAGATGCCATTTATGTTTCCTTTCATTGTTGTTCTGCTTGTCTATTTCTACATTACCACCATCTCATGTTGATTCTTTTTATTTTGAATTGTATTTATTTTTTTATACAGCAGGTTCTCATTAGTTATCCATTTTATACATATTAGTGTATATATGTCAATCCCAATCTCCCATTTCATCCCACCACCACCACCCCAGCGCACCACTTTCCCCCCGTGGTGTCCATACGTTTGTTCTCTACATCTCTGTCTCTATTTCTGCCTTGCAAACCAGTTCATCTGTACCATTGTTTTAGGTTCCACATATATGCGTTAATATACGATATTTGTTTTTCTCTTTCTGACTTACTTCAATCTGTATGACAGTCTCTAGATTGATCCACGTTGCTACAAATGACCCAATTTCGTTCCTTTTTATGGCTGAGTAATATTCCACTGTATATATGTACCACATCTTCTTTATTCATTTGTCTGTCAGTAGGCATTTAGGTTGCTTCCATGAGCTGGCTATTGTAAATAGTGCTGCTGCAGTGAACATTGGGGTGCACGTGTCTTTTGGAATTATGGTTTTCTCAGGGTATATGCCCAGCAGTGGGATTGCTGGGCCATATGGTAGTTCTATTTTTAGTTTTTGAAGGAACCTCCATACTGTTCTCCACAGTGGCTGTATCGATTTACATTCCCACCAACAGTGCAGAAGGGTTCCCTGTTCCCCACACCCTCTCCAGCATTTGTTGTTTGTAGATTTTCTGATGATGCCCATTCTAACTGGTGTGAGGTGATACCTCATTGTAGTTGTGATTTGCATTTCTCTAGTAATTAGTGATGCTGAGAAGCTTTTCATGTGCTTCTTGGCCATCCGTATGTCGTCTTTGGAGAAATGTCTATTTAGGTCTTCTGCCCATTTTTGGATTGGGTTTGTTTTTTTAATATTGAGCTGCATGAGCTGTTTATATATTTTTGGAGATTAATCCTTTGTCCGTTGATTCGTTTGCAAATATTTTCTCCCATTCTGAGGGTTATCTTTTCGTCTTGTTTATGGTTTCCTTTGCTGTGCAAAAGCTTTTAAGTTTCATTAGGTCCCATTTGTTTATTTTTGTTCTTATTTCCATTACTCTAGGAGGCAGATCAAAAAAGATCTTGCTGTGATTTATGTCAAAGAGTGTTCTTCGTATGTTTTCCTCTAAGAGTTCTATAGTGTCCGGTCTTACACTTAGGTCTTTAATCCATTTTATTTTTGTGTATGGTGTTAGGAAGTGTTCTACTTTCATTCTTTTACATGTAGCTGTCCAGTTTTCCCAGCACCACTTATCGAAGAGACTGTCTTTTCTCCATTGTATATCCTTGCCTCCTTTGTCGTAGATTAGTTGACCATAGGTGCGTGGGTTTATCTCTGGGCTTTCTATCTTGTTCCGTTGATCTGTATTTCTGTTTTTTGTGTCAGTACTGTATTGCCTTGATTACTGTAGCTTTGTAGTAGAGTCTGAAGTCAGGGAGTCTGATTCCTCCAGCTCCGTTTTTTTCCCTCAAGACTGCTTTGGCTATTCGGGGTCTTTTGTGTCTCCATACAAATTTTAAGACTTTTTGTACTAATTCTGTAAAAAGTGCCATTGGCAACTTTATAGGGATTGCATTGAACCTTTAGAATGCTTTGGGTAGTATAGTCATTTTCACAATATTGATTCTTTCAATCCAAGAACATGGTATATCTTTCCATATCTTGGTATCACCTTTAATTTCTTTCATCAGTGTCTTATAGTATTCTGCATACAGGTCTTTTGTCTCCCTAGGTAGGTTTATTCCTAGGTATTTTATTCTTTTTGTTGCAATGGTAGATGGGAGTGTTTCCTTAATTTCTCCTTCAGATTTTTCATCATTAGTGTATAGGAATGCAAGAGATTTCTGTGCATTAATTTTGTATCCTGCAACTTTTACCAGATTCATTGATTAGCTCTAGTAGTTTTCTGGTGGCATCTTTAGGATTCTCTGTGTATAGTATCATGTCATCTGCAAACAGTGACAGGTTTACTTCTTCTTTTCCAATTTGTATTCTTTTTATTTCTTTTTCTTCTCTGATTGCCATGGCTAGGACTTCCAAAACTATGTTGAATAATAATGGTGAGAGTGGACATCCTTGTCTTGTTCCTGATCTTAGAGGAAATGTTTTCAGTTTTTCACCATTGAGAATGATGTTTGCTGTGGGTTTGTCTTATATGGCCTTTACCATGTTGAGATAGGTTCCCTCTATGCCCACTTTCTGGAGAGTTTTTATCATAAATGGGTGTTGAATTTTGTCAAAAGCTTTCTCTGCATCTATTGAGATGATCATATGGTTTTTATTCTTCAGTTTGTTAATATGATGTATCACATTGATTGATTTGCATATACTGAAGAATCCTTGCATCCCTGGGATAAATCCCACTTGATCGTGGTGTATGATCCTTTTAATGTGTTGTTGGATTCTGTTTGCTAGTATTTTGTTGAGGATTTTTACATCTATATTCATGAGTGATATTGGTCTGTAATTTTTTTTTTTGGTAGTATCTTTGGTTTTGGTATCAGGGTGATGGTGGCCTCATAGAATGAGTTTGGGAGTGTTCCTGCCTCTGCAAATTTTTGGAAGAGTTTGAGAAGGATGGGTGTTAGCTCTTCTCTAAATGTTTGATAGAATTCACCTGTGAAGCCGTCCGGTCCTGGACTTTTGTTTGTTGGAAGATTTTTAATCACAGTTTCAATTTCATCACTTGTGATTGGTCTGTTCATATTTTCTGTTTCTTCATGGTTCAGTCTTGGAAGGTTATACCTTTCTAAGAATTTGTCCATTTCTTCCAGGTTGTCCATTTTATTGGCATAGAGTCGCTTGTAGTAGTCTCTTAGGATGCTTTGTATTTCTGAGGCGTCTGTTGTAACTTTTCCTTTTTCATTTCTAATTTTATTGATTTGAGTCCTCTCCCTCTTTTTCTTGATGAGTCTGGCTAATGGTTTATCAATTTTGTTTATCTTCTCAGAGAACCAGCTTTTAGTTTTATTGATCTTTGCTCTTGTTTTCTTGTTTCTATTTCATTTATTTCTGCTCTGATCTTTATGATTTCTTTCCTTCTGCTAACTTTGGGTTTTGTTTGTTCTTCTTTCTCTAGTTCCTTTAGGTGTAAGGTTAGATTGTTTACTTGAGATTTTTCTTGTTTCTTGAGGTAGGCTTGTATAGCTATAAACTTCCCTCTTAGAACTGCTTTTGCTGCATCCCATAGGTTTTGGGTCGTCGTGTTTTCATTGTCATTTGTCTCTAGGTATTTTTTGATTTCCTCTTTGATTTCTTCAGTGATCTCTTGGTTATTTAGTAACGTATTGTTTAGCTTCCAGGTGTTTGTGTTTTTTACGCTATTTTCCCTGTAATTGATTTCTAATCTCATAGCGTTGTGGTCAGAAAAGATGCTTGATATGATTTCAATTTTCTTAAATTTACTGAGGCTTGATTTGTGACCCAGGGTGTGATCTATCCTGTAGAATGTTCCGTGCGCACTTGAGAAGAAAGTGTAATCTGCAGTTTTTGGATGGCATGTCCTATAAATATCAATTAAATCTATCTGGTCTATTGTGTCATTTAAAGCTTGTGTTTCCTTATTAATTTTCTGTTTGGATGATCTGTCCATTGGTGTAAGTGAGGTGTTGAAGTCCCCCACTATTATTGTGTTACTGTCGACTTCCTCTTTTATAGCTGTTAGCAGTTGCCTTATGTATTGAGGTGCTGCTGTGTTGGGTGCATATATATTTATAATCGTTATATCTTCTTCTTGGATTGAGCCCTTGATCATTATGTAGTGTCCTTCCCTGTCTCTTGTAACATTCTTTATTTTAAAGTCTATTTTATCTGATATGAGTATTGCTACTCCAGCTTTCTTTTGATTTCCATTTGCATGGAATATCTTTTTCCATCCCCTCACTTTCAGTCTGTATGTGTCCCTAGGTCTGAAGTGGGTGTCTTGTAGACAGCATATATAAGGGCCTTGTTTTTGTATCCATTCAGCGAGCCTGTGTCTTTTGGTTGGATCATTTAATACATTCACATTTAAGGTAATTATCGATATGTATGTTCCTATCACCATTTTCTTAATTGTCTTGGGTTTGTTTTTGTAGGTCCTTTTCTTCTCTTGTGTTTCCCACTTAGAGAAGTTCCTTTAGCCTTTGTTGTAGAGCTGGTTTGGTGGTGCTGAATTCTCTTAGCTTTTGCTCGTCTGTAAAGCTTTTGATTTCTCCATCCAATCTGAATGAGATACTTGCCGGGTAATCTTGGTTTTAGGTTCTTCCCTTTCATCGCTTTAAGTATATCATGCCACTCCTTTCTGGCTTTTAGAGTTTCTGCTGAGAAATCAGCTGTTAACCCTATGGGAGTTCCCTTGTATGTTATTTGTCGTCTTTCCCTTGCTGCTTTCGGTAATTTTCCTTTGTCTTTAATTTTTGCCAGTTTGATTACTGTGTGTCTCGGCATGTTTCTCCTTGGGTTTATCCTACTTGGGACTCTCTGCACTTCCTGGACTTGGGTGGCTATTTCCTTTCCCATGTTAGGGAAGTTTTCGACTATAATCTCTTCCAATATTTTCTCGGGTCCTCTCTCTCTCTCTTCTCCTTCTGGGACCCCCTATAATGCGAATGTTGTTGCGTTTAATGTTGTCCCAGAGGTCTCTTAGGCTGTCTTCATTTCTTTTCATTCTTTTTTCTTTATTCTGTTCCGTGGCAGTGAATTCCACCATTCTGTCTTCCAGGTCACTTATCTGTTATTCTGCCTCAGTTATTCTGCTATTGATTCCTTCTAGTGTTTTTTTCATTTCAGTTATTGTATTGTTCATCTCTGTTTGTTTGTTCTTTAATTCCTCTAGATCTTTGTTAAACATTTCTTGCATCTTCTCGATCTTTGCCTCCATTCTTTTTCCGAGGTCCTGGACCATCTTCACTATCATTATTCTGAATTCTTTTTCTGGAAGGTTGCCTATCTCCACTTCATTTAGTTGTTTTTCTGGGGTTTTCTCTTGTTCCTTCATCTGGTACATAGCCCTCTGTCTTTTCATCTTGTCTGTCTTTCTGTGAATGTGGTTTTTGTTCCACAGGCTGCAGGATTGTAGTTCTTCTTGCTTCTGCTGTCTGCCCTCTGGTGGATGAGGCTATCTAAGAGGCTTGTGCAAGCTTCCTGATGGGAGGGACTGGTGGTGGGTAGAGCTGACTGTTGCTCTGGTTGGCAGAGCTCAGTAAAACTTTAATCCGCCTGACTGCTGATGGGTGGGGCTGGGTTCACTCCCTGTTAGTTGTTTGGCCTGAGGCAACCCAGCCCTGGAGCCTACCTTGCTCTTTGGTGGGGCTAGTGGCGGACTCTGGGAGGGCTCACGCCAAGGAGTACTTCCCAGAACTTCTGCTGCCAGTGTCCTTGTCCCCACAGTGAGCCACAGCCCGCCCCCTGCCTCTGCCGGAGACCCTCCAACACTAGCAGGTAGGTCTGCTTCAGTCTCCTATGGGGTCACTGCTCCTTCCCCTGGGTCCCACTGCGCACACTACTTTGTGTGTGCCCTCCAAGAGTGGAGTCTCTGTTTCCCCCAGTCTTGTTGAAGTCCTGCAATCAAATCCCGCTAACCTTCAAAGTCTGATTCTCTAGGAATTCCTCCTCCCATTGCTGGACCCCCAGGTTGGGAAGCCTGACGTGGGGCTCAGAACCTTCACTCCGGTGGGTGGACTTCTGTGGTGTAAATGTTCTCCAGTTTGTGAGTCATCCACCCAGCGGTTATGGGATTTGATTTTACTGTGATTGCGCCCCTCCTACTGTCTCATTGTGGCTTCTCCTTTGTCTTTGGATGTGGGGTATCTTTTCTGGTGAGTTCCAGTGTCTTCCTGCCGATGATTGTTCAGCAGTTAGTTGTGATTCCGGTGTTCTCGCAAGAGGGAGTGAGGGCACGTCCTTTTACTCCGCCATCTAGGAAGGATTTTTAAATGAAAATATCAAAACTCTCTTTTTTTTTTTTTAATTTATTTATTATTTATTTTTGGCTTTGTTGGGTCTTCATTTCTGTGCCAAAACTCTTAACCATGCTAGACCCTGCCGCTAAGATGTGAGTGTGTCTGTGTCCAGGGATGCTTCCCCGGGGGTGCGCGTGGGCCCTGCCCACCCACTCCCGGCCTCTAGATACCCCTCCACAACGGGGTTTGGTGAGAGAGAAAACAGTGACCGTTATTAAGTCTGAAAAGTATACTTTCTGAAACAAAAGCCACAGCGGAGCCTGGACCCGCGTCCCCCCAGTGCTCCCGCGATGCCCAGTCCGGTGCCCAGGCTGAGCTGGCCTGGATCTCAGAGGCCCCGTCCACGGGGAGGCACTGGGTTTTGCTGGGTCCCAGCCCCTGTTTCTTCCTTCTTGCTGGATTTTCTTCCGGCCTCCCATGGCCAGGAAGGACCCCCCACCCTGCTCCCCAAAGCAGGACCGGCCCGCCCTCTAGTGGTGGTTGTCTGTACAACACGCACTCAGGCACACAAATGTGCACACGTTCACAGGTACATACACATGTGCGTGCACACATGGATACATACATACACATGTGCCTATCACATACACATATGTGCACTAGTACACAGACATGCACATGCATACACACATGCATAACACACACCTGCATATGTCCCCATGTTTCTCTCCAGTGTCTTCTGAGGGCAGCAGCCCATAACGGCCCCGTGTAGAGGCTGTGATTCTGTGATTAAGGAGACAAGAAAGACCGAGTGACTTCTGGCTGCAGTCAGTCACGTGACAACGGCGACACTTTTCTTCCTCTTCTCTGGTTAAGCCCCTCCCTTTGCTGTGGGCATGAATCCTCCTGTTTCCTGCTCGGCCCCGTGCAGTGTCGGCTGGTCCCAGAGGCGAGGTTGGGGTGACGTCCCTCCTCCCAGCCCTCCGGCCCTGGGCCTGCCTCCTTCCCGCCGGGCGGTGAGATGGACAGAGCCCAGACGGTGAGGCCACGGGGTCTCAGGGGAAGCCTCTCCAAGTGGGGTCTCACCATGTGCTTGGAGCAAGGCCAGCACGGGGAAGGGGGTATCTCAGATGCGTCCAGCGGCCTGGGAACGGGGAGCCTGAGGCCATCATGCGGTTCCCGGGTGACCACACGCTGGGCGCCGTCAGACAACAGAATCGCATGCTCTCCCCGCTCTGGAGGCCAGAGCTCCCAAACGCAGGCCGTGCTGCTTCCTCCTGGAGGGTCGTGGAACACCTCCTGTGCTTCTGCCAGCGTCCTTTGCTTGTGGGCACTCCAGTCTCTGCCCCCATCTCAAGTGGCCACCTCCTCCCTGTGTCCTCTGCCCTCATCTCCTCTCACCAGGACACCTGTCACTGGATTGGGGCCGCCCTAACCCAGGTGGTCCCGTCTCGATCCTCACCTTCACTTTATGTACAGAGGCCCTATGGTCCATGTTCTGAGGCTCCTGATGGGACTTAGATTTGGGTTTGTCTTTATTGCCCAAAAAGAATAACCTCTGTGATCCCTGCTGGCCGACGAGACCAGGGTGGGAACAGAGGTGGGCGGCTGAGGCCCCAGCAGCCAAGCGCCGTCCGTCTCAGGCCCGCCCGCCGTGGCCCATGCATGACCCGTTTAGGGTGAAGCTGCCCGCGCTGGACAGTGGGCTCCTGAGCTACGATCATGTGTGCTTTCTTCCCCGTGACAGCCCGCACAAAGCAGGGCCTGGTTGGCAAAGGTGAATTTGTGGTCAGATGGGAGACCCAGCCGGCTCCCTCCTGCTCTGCATCCCCAGTTCCCACCTCCAGAACCCCCTAGGCTGGCCGGAGCCTTCCACGTCGGGGCTGGCAGAGCCTGTGCGTGCCCCGCGGTGGGACTCTGGATGCCTCAGCCCTGCAAGGTCAGCCAGCCCTGAGGTGGTCCCCAGTCAACACTGACCCCCAGGAGCCCACTTCCCCATTCCGCCTGCTGTGGTCTGTATTCTAGGAGCTCTGGAAACATCTCTGCCGCCAGACCTGTGGTGTGGGTCAGCCCAAGGGGCGTCCCCGACGCCCACCCCCGTCCTGTGCCCGGCTGCCCTGGGGCAGACCTGTCCAGCTGTGCCCCCGGCCTCGCCGAGCCGTGCCCACAGACAGTCACCGCCAGCGCCCAGGGAGGGCGGCATCGTCCCCGCCACCCCCGGACAGCGTGCAGGCGTGTCCGAGACGCCGGAGAGACAGCACTGAGCGTCACGTCCTGGGCTCGTGGGGCAGGAGCAGGCGGAGGGCGGTCACGCTGACGCTGAGAAGGAAAGCAGAGTCTCGGGAGAGCGGGTGGCGGGCAGGGGGAGCAGGCGCGGGGCAGCGTTTGTATTCGGGGAGGCAGGGAAGGCCTTGCTGGTGGAAGCGAGCAGAGTGCTGGGGCAGGCGGAACAGCCCTGCGCCGGCCTGGAGGGCGCCAGCCTGGAGGGCGCCGTGGCTCTGAGGAGCGGCAGGGAGGCCCCGTGGATCCGGTGGTGGAGGAGAGAGCGTGAGGCCAGCGGGCCCCGCCTGCCCCGGGACCGGCGGCCTGTAGGTCTCTGCTTCCGCCCAGGGAGAGAGCCCGGGCGGGCTTTAGCCCAGGAGCCCCGGGACCCGCTCCGTGTTAGCCCACCAGCCGGGGGTGGGGCGGGCCCCTCAGCCTGCGTGTCTCTCCACATGGCGAGAGGTGACGGGCAACCACTGCGGGGGGCGTCTCCTGGCTCCGTCGGCCTGGGTCCCCCCATGTGCTTCGTGCACTGGGCCTGGACATTCACAGATGGACCTTTAAAAATACACAGTCGCGTTCAGGACTGATTTCTATTTGTGGCAGGTGACGCTCGTTTGCCATTTACAGCAGCGGCATAAACCGCTTCTAAACGTGGTTATTGAAGTGCAAGGAAGCCTTAGCTGTACGGGATGATCTAAGACAGAACTGGACGGAGGGTCCGGTGTCTCTCTGCACTGTGGGGGTGACTCTGGCGAGGCCAGATGGCGGAGCCCTCACCACGGCACCCCGACTGAGGCCACGACCGTCGGGCCCCGAGTCTGCCCTCGGGCCCCGTCGGTGCCCCAGAGGGTCGGGGACAGTGTGCTGGGAAAACATCAGCAGAATCCTGTTCTCCTCGTGCATTAGGTCCCCGGTCGTCCCACTGTTCTTCCTGTGATAATGTCCCTCGCAAAAAGAATGGCAGTAACAGGCGGGACAGTCAGACCCCCTTCTGTGGCAGAGGACAGAAACCGGCTCCAACTGGATCAAACAAAAAAGAGGAGTAAGTGGCTCATGTAATTGAACACAGAGGGCGCCTTCAGGCCTAGCTGGATCCGGGATGCTCTGGGCAGGACCCTCGCCGAGGGCACACGGGGACCGGACCTGAGGTTTGGGTTTGGTTTGTCGGTCTACCCACCCTGGCACTGGTACTGTCCCCAGCCTGTCGCCGCCATGTCCCAGCTGAGGCAGCAGTGGCCAGAGATGACCAGCCGCCTTTGATGGGCAAGAGGGAGGGGCGCTTATTCCCTGCTGGGGTCCGGAGGCCCGGAAGTCGCGAAGGAGGGACCCCTGCCCTGAGCGAGGTCCTGAGGTCAAGGGCCCGATGGATTTCTGAGCGTGCACCGGTCCACACACATGGAGGTGGACCCTGACCGTGCAGCTGTCGGGGGGAAGCGGGTTAAGGAGGGCGCTGCCATGCCCTTGGGGACCTTCTGTGCCGCATTCAGAAAGAGGCCTACTAGCATCTTGGCCGACGTCGCCGCCTGGGCAACACGGAGCCGTCTGCATTCATCCATCACAGAGGCGCCAACCCGCATCAGGAATCCCAGCGGCCACTCCAGCGGCCTCTGGTTTGCTGTGTGCCACTGGGGACATCATGAGACTCAGCGTCCCCACCTGTGAGATGGGGCAGGGCCACATCACCGCAAGCGTGAGCAGGAAAGCCCTTCCTAGCCCGGGACAGTCCCCGTGCTTCTCTCCCTCACCTGCCCCAACACCACCCCGACCCTGGGGACCCACATCGTGCCTGTCCCCGCGTCCCTCTCTGGTGAGCGCCGCACTCTCCTTTCAAGAACTGGCTCTCATGGCACCTCCAGGGGAAGCCTCTCCCCGCTCCCTGAGGTCGTTTATCTCGTGAACAGCTGAGAGGACCTCAGCCACCTCACTGGGTGGTTGTGATGCACCTAACAGAGGGAGGGGTCCCTATAGATGAAGGAGGGAGGGATGGATGGATGGATGGATGGATGGATGGATGAAGGATGGATGGATGGATGAAGGATGGATGGATGGATGGACGAAGGATGGATGGATGGATGAAGGATGGATGGATGGATGCATGGATGGATGCATAGATGAAGGATGGATGGATGGACGAAGGATGGATGGATGGACGAAGGATGGATGGATGGATGGATGGATGAAGGATGGATGGATGAGGAGTTGGGTAGGTAGATGGATGAGGGAGAGAGGAGGAAGGGAAGGAGGCAAGAGTTATTAATCTTTTGTGAGAAAACTTCCAAAGTATGACATAGCGCCCAAGCAATTGTAAGCTATTTCTTTGATTTTCTCATGTCTCCTTGGGTGCAGGTTCTAACCACGTTCACAAAAAAAAAAAAAACAACATCAGCTGTTTAGACGTGCGCTCAGTTCGTGTAACGAGCACGGACTGAGTGCATTCTGTGTACCGGCTCCAGGCTGGGCTTCCAGGGGCCCAGCCTGAGTGTGAGGCCGCCCTCGGGGTGCTCTCCATCTCCCAGGAGAGTCAGGCCCATGTTTGTTGAGTGGCTGTCAGAGGGGTTGATCCCAAGGACCGTGGGGCTGTGAGGAGGGCAGATCCATTCTGCGGCGGGGAGGGGGTCCCCTGGAGGCACCGTCACAGCCGGTTCTTGGCAGCGGGAACAGGGGCCCAGCATGAGGTGGGTCCCCAGGGTCTGGCCGGTGTCAGAGCAGGTGAGGGGGGAAGAGCAGTGACTGTCCTGGCCTTGGAACTGCTTTCCCGCTCGCTATTTCGGGCACGTGGCCCTGCCCCATCTCCCAGGTGGGGACACTGGGCCCAGCACGGCACTGGGGCCCCTCCCCTCTCGCCCCTTACCTAGGAGCCTGTTCAGAGGCCCCGACGTGCTCTCCTCACTCTCCTCCTCCAGATACTGAATCCCTTGAAGGGACGCCCCAGCCGTGTGCCGAGGAGCTGTTTCCTGCTCCTCTGAGAGGCTCACTCCCGGGGGAGGCCTCTTGGAATAAGAGCCAGGGTGGTGGCGAACGGGGGGATGGGCAGAGTTAGCACCGCCACCCCCCAGCTGCACGCCGGCCCTGGGCACGCAGGCTGCGGCGCTGACAGAGGTGGAGGCCGGGCATCCGTCTGGGTGGGAGACAGCGTGAGCCCCCTGAGCCACCTCCCAGCTCTGGTCCACACCCTCCACTCAGCCCTCACTCATCCTGCCACCTCTGGGCAGAACAGCCCACCACCTCCTGGAAGCCTCCCTGGTTTCCCCGGCCCTCATTCCCTGAGAAGTTTCTGGCATCACCATGAGGCCTGTCCGGGAGGTACCTGGTCTGTGATGCCTGATGTCAGAGCCCAGGGCCACCAAACGTCTTGTTTTTTTTTATTGAAGTACAGTTGATTTACAGTGTTGTGTTAGTTTGAGGTGTGCAGCAAAGTGATTCAGTTATACATATATAAAGCCATATATTCTTTTTCATATTCTTTCCCATTATGGTTTATTACAGGATATCGAATATAATTCCCCATGCCATACAGTAGGAACTTGTTGATTATCTGTTTTATATACAGTAGTGTGAATCTGTTAATCCCAAACTCCTAATATATCCCTCCCCTCCCTTTCCCCTTTGGTAAGTTTGTTTTCTGTGTCTGTGAGTCTGTTTCTGTTTTGTAAATAAGTTCATTTGTACCTTTTTTTTAAGATTCCACATATAAGTGATATCATATGGTATTTGTCCTTCTCTGACTTACTTCACTTAGTTATGATCACCTCTAGGCCCATCCATGTTGCTGTAAATGGTATTATTTCATTCTTTTTTTATGGCTAAGTAGTATTCCATGTATATATGTACCACATCTTCTTTATCCATTCATCTGTCCATGGACATTTAAGTTGATTCCATGTCTTGGCTATTGTATACAGTGCTGCTGTGAACATTGGGGTGCATGTATCTTTTCGGGTTATGGTTTTCTCCGGGTATATGCCCAGGAGTGGGACTGCAGGATCATACAGTAACTCTATTTTTAGTTTTTTTAAGGAACCTCCATACTGTTCTCCATTGGTTGTACCAATTTACATTCTCACCAACAGTGTAGGAGGGTTCCCTTTTCTCCACACCCTCTCCAGCATTTATTGTTTGTAGACTTTTTTTTTTTTTTTTAATTTATGGCGGTGTTGGGTCTTCATTTCTGTGCGAGGGCTTTCTCTAGTTGTGGCAAGTGGGGGGCCACTCTTCGTCGCGGTGCGCGGGCCTCTCACTATCGCGGCCTCTCTTGTTGCGGAGCACAGGCTCCGGACGCGCAGGCTCAGTAATTGTGGCTCACGGGCCCAGTTGCTCCGCGGCATGTGGGATCTTCCCAGACCAGGGCTCGAACCCGTGTCCCCTGCATTGGCAGGCAGATTCTCAACCACTGCGCCACCAGGGAAGCCCTTTTGTAGACTTTCTGATGATGGCCATTCTGACTGCTGTGAGGTGGTATCTCTTTGTAATTTTGATTTGCATTTCTCTGATAATTAGCGATGTTGAGCATCTTTTCACGTGCCTCTTGGCCATTTATATGTCTTCTTTGGAGAAATGTCTGTTTAGGTCTTCTGTGCATTTTTTGATTGGGTTGTTTGGTTTTTTGTTATTGAGTTGTGAGCTGTTTGTATATTTTGGAGATTAAGCCCTTGTCGGCCGCATCATTTGCAAATATTTGCCCGCAGTCTGTAGGTTGTCTTTTCATTTTGTTTATCGTTTCCTTTGCTATGCAAAAGCTAACGTTTGTTTATTTTTGCTTTTATTTCTATTGCCTGGGGAGACTGACCTAAGAAAACATTGCTACGATTTATGTCAGAGAATGGTTTGCCTGTGTTCTCTTCTAGGAGTTTTATGGTGTCATGTCTAAGTCTTTAAGCCATTTTGAGTTTATTTATTTATGTGTATGGTGTGAGAGGGAGTGTTCTAATTTCATTGATTTACATGCGGCTGTCCTGCTTTCCCACATGGGCTGTGGGTCTGGGAAGGAGAGAGAGAGAGATGGAGGGACTCATGGATGGATGGAGGAGTGGAGGAGTGGATGGAGGGAGGCTGGGAGGGAGGGAAAGAGAGTGGCAGTTTGTGACTGTCTGCTGTTTATAATTCCTTCCAGAGCCCCCTATGGATCCTGAGCACATTTCCCTGAATCATGGGGCTGAGAAGTGGGCTCTTCCCTGAACCTCTTAGGGGAGCGGGACTTGGGATCGTTCATTCCTTGGAGGCATTTCAGAAGGTCCCTTTCTGCCCTGGACCCCAGAACCCTCCCTCCCTAATGGTGCCAGTGAGAGATGGGCTGTGGTCCCAGCAGAGAGCTGCCCGCCAGGCTTGTCCTTAACCTGTCATAGTGGAAACACCTGCGGCCTCTGCTCAGAACAGGGGTGTGGCAAGGCCCCCTCTGCTGGCCTGGGGTTGCTGCACCAGTGGGTCCGGGTGAGGCCTGGGTGGAGAAGGGCTGGGAGGCCCCTTCAGTGCGCAGTGAAACTCACCGTCCCCATCAAGCATCATTTGCCTTTTAAATTCACACCTGCATCCGAACGCTAACCACTCCTTCCAGACTGTGTTCAGACACAGAGTGTGCTGGCGTCTGTGTACCTGCAGAGAGAGGGGAGAGGGCTTGACTTCCCTTCTCCTGTTTGAATTTCTGGACTGAGGCTGAACTTGACACTGAGGATGCCAAAGAAATGAGGTCCCCGCAGACACACGTCTGGGGGTCGCCCCTCTTTGCACACTGTCCGCCCCTGGTCTGGCAAACCAGCACAGCGTGCTGTGTGGTCCAGGCCCCCTTTTCCTTCTTTCTACCTCGATCTACACCCGTGGAAGCCAGACACTGAGATGAAGGCAGAGACTTCACCACCCACCGCAAGTGAGAACTTTCTTCTGCCAGGTCACCTGCCGAGCGCCCTGCGGCCAGCACCCCCGGGCAGGAAGGGGACCCAGCTGAGTCCATCCGGGGAATATATTTCTTTAATGAAAGTACAAACAGCCTGTAAACTAAAACCCAAACTGCTGCTCTGTTCCTTCCCCTCATCCCCTTCTAGAAAGTTCAGCAGTACACAGTCATTGTTCAAGCCACAGACATGGAAGGAAACCTGAACTATGGCCTCTCCAACACGGCCACAGCCATCATCACAGTGACGGATGTGAACGACAACCCGCCAGAGTTCACTGCCAGCACGGTGAGTGCGCGTCCCCTCGGGGGCAGTTCCCGGGCGTTCGGGTTGCTTCTCTCTCTGCTGCCACCTGATGGAAGGAGCTTGACAGACAGACGGGCTGTTAGCAAAGGCCCCGAGCGGCGGGGGTGCTGAGCAGGAGAGGAGCTCCAGGTGTCTGCAGGCCCGATACTGAGCACTGACTGACACCTGGAGAGGCTACCAGGACAGAGTGAGTTGGACGCTCCTGCTGAATCCGGAGGAGTTGACCAGCGGTGTTTGCGCTCCAGGGCCAGCCAGTGTGGGGGGGGTGTGCGTGGCTGTGTGCCAGGCAGGACTGTCTGGGGGACGCCTGGGGACAGGGCAGGTCCCTGCGGCAGGACCGTGGCTGGCCCTCCACGGCCCACCATCAGCAGGGGGGCAGAGGGGCGTGGGGGACACGTTGTACGTCCTGCCCCTCCGGGCACGGCCGGCGGGCTGTGACCAGGCCACGTGCCAGGCTGCCCAGAGCCCAAATGAACACAGGAACGCCCTCGCGACAGAGCCGAGGGATCACAGAGCCACGAGTCACGGGCTCCCGGTTCCTCTGGATTCCAAAGGAGCTGCGTCTTTTGGGCCACGGCCCCCCGGGGTGGGGCTGCTGACAGGATGGGAACATCCACCCCCCCTGCGGGTGCCCGTCCAGAAATGCGGCAGATGCAGGGGGCCAGATGGGCAGAGGGGAGGGTCAGCGAGGACTCCCAGGGCAGTGCTGGGAGGCGGAGGCCGCCCCCTCCCCCCAGGGTCTCACCCCCGCGGCACCGAGTGGATGAGAGAGTAACAGAAGAACTGGAGCGCAAGCCAGGCTGTGGAGCTCCCCCGCTCCACCAGGCAGCAGCCTGGGCTTCCTGGTCGACCTCTGGTCCCCACCGGCCCCATAAGGCTCGGGACCCAGTTCTGGAGGAGGGTGCTGAGGCTCAGAGGGGCTGAGTCACTTGTCCAGAGCCGCTCAGCCCACTGGCGGGGGGGGTGGGGGGGGGACAGAGAGGAGACCCCTCATTCTCCCAGTGGGTGGGTCAGCTTGCCGTGAAGGCATCTCGCAGGCCAGAGCCCCTCGCAGGGAGCCCCACCACAGCGTCCCCGCGTGCCCTCATCCTGCTTCCCCACCCCCCCCACAGGCTCCAAATTCTGGAGTCCCCACATCCCTGCAATGAGGCATCTCAGAGTCCTAGGCTCTGTGTCCGGCTGGACCAAGCCAGAGGAGGGCAGCCTCAGCCATGAGGGCACAGCGCCATCTGGTGGGCAGATGGCAGATCGCCCCACAGAGGGAGCAGCTCAGGCCTCTGCCCCCTGCTTAGGGTGGGATGGCTTCCATTCTGTTTGCTCTCCAAGGCCAGTGGGCAGTGGCAGGAAGGGCTCAGGAGCAGTGTCCCGGGGAGTCTGGACATGAGGAGAGCAGCTCCTTGTTCGTTGCACTGAGGTCTGACATGCCTACAGTATGAGGCACAAATCTTGAGTGAAACCTTCCCCCCGGCCAGCAGCAACCCAGGCCCATCGTCCAAGGTGAGCTTTACCTGTTCTAGGACGTCATATAAACGGAGTCACACGGAACACACGATTCCCTGGAGCCTCCCACCCGGTGGCATAAGGCCTCTGGGATCCTTCTTTGTTGTTGTATCAGTTCAGTCAGATAGGGCCCCGCCCATCTGGGTTCTTTCTGTTCTCAGCTTGGATCCTTTGGAACTTTTAGGAACAAGTTTTCATTGCCTCACCCGGCTTCACTTAATCATTATCTATCTCTTTTTTAAAAATTAACTTGAGTATTTGGTTAGGTAATTCACACACACGGTACAGCACCTTAAAAGGTATAAAATGACTTACTTTGAGGAGGAGCCCCTTGTGTTTTCACTCTGACCCTTGCGTTGTTTTTGGTTTTTCCGCTTATGATATGTCTTGAAGACCTTTCCATATCCACAGATTCCGAACAGCCTTGGAATTTTTTTCAACATGTGTTTAGAAATAATTTCAAGCTCACAGAAAAGTTGCAAGAATAGAAACAGGGAAAAGAATAGCCTCACAGAGAGAAGACAAGATGGTGGAGTAGAAGGCCTTGAGCTCACCTCCTAACACAAAAGCACCAAAATCACAACTAACTAACTGCTGAACAGTCATCAATAAAAAAGAAAGACTGGGGCTTCCCTGGTGGTGCAGTGCTTAAGAATCGCCTGCCAATGCAGGGGACACAGGTTTGAGCCCTGGTTCGGGAAGATCCCACATGTCGTGGAGCAACTAAGCCCGTGTGCCACAACTACTGAAGCCCATGTGCCTGGAGCCCGTGCTCCGCAACAAGAAGCCACTGCAGTGAGAAGCCCGTGCACCACAACGAGGAGTAGGCCCCGCTCACCACAACTAGAGAAAGCCCACGCACAGCAATGAAGACCCAACGCAGCCAAAAATAAAATAAATAAATAAATTTTAAAAAATAAAAAAGACTGGACCCAGCCAAAAAAGATATTCTACATCCAAGGATATAAAGAAGAAACCACAACAAGATGGTAGGAGGGGCACACTCAGAATATTATCAAATCCCATACCCCCTGGGTGGGCAGTTCACAAACTGGAGAATAATTATATCACAGAAGTTCACCCACAGGAGTGAGAGTTCTGAGCCCCAACTCAGGCTCCCCAGCCTGGGGGTCTGGCATCAGGAGGAGTCCCCAGAGCATTTGGTTTTGAAAGCCAACAGGGCTTGACTGCAGGAGCTCCACTGGACTCCACAGCTCCACAGGGAAGCAGAGACCCCACTCTTGGAGGATGCACACAACGTATCACATGTACTGGGTCCCCAGGGCAAGGGCAGTGACTTCATAGGACACTGGGCTGGACCTACCTGCTGCTCTTGATGGGTCTCCTGGGGAGGCGGGATGTGGCTGTGGCTCTCCCTGGGGATGCGGACACTGTTGGTGGCGATGTCGGGGAGTGTTCAGCTATGTGAACTGTCGAGGAGGCAGACATCTCACCAGCACCAAGACCCGGCCCCACCCAACAGCCTACAGGCTCCAGCACTGAGGGATGCCTCAGGCCAAGCAACCAGCAGGGCAGGAACTCAGCCTCACCCACCAGCAGACAGGCTGCCTAAAGACTTCCTGAGCTGCAGCCACCCCTAGACACACCCCTTGACACGGCCCTGCCCACCAGAGG
Source organism: Eschrichtius robustus (assembly GCF_028021215.1). Lineage (NCBI taxonomy): Eukaryota > Metazoa > Chordata > Mammalia > Artiodactyla > Eschrichtiidae > Eschrichtius > Eschrichtius robustus. The sequence continues at coordinate 2,058,953 of NC_090839.1, read as the reverse complement.
GACAAGACCCAGCTCCACCCCCCAGTGGGCAGGCACCAGTCCCTCCCACCAGGAAGCCTGCACAAGCCCCTTAGACCAACCTCACCCACCAGGGGGCAGACACCAGGAGCAAGAGGAAACACAACCCTGCAGCCTGCGGAATGGAAACTGCAATCACAGAAAGTTAGACAAAATGAGATGGCAGAGGAATATATCCCAGACGAAGGAACAAGGTAAAACCCCAGAAGAACAACTAAGTGAAGTGGAGATAGGGAACCTACCAGAGAAAGACTTCAGAGTAATGATCGTAAAGATGATCCAAGATCTTGAAAAAAGAATGGATGCACAGAGTGAGAAGATACAAGAAATTTTTAACAAGGAATGAGAAAATATAAAGAACAACCAGAGTTGAAGAATATAATAACTGAAATGAAAAATACACTAGAAGGAATCCATAGCAGACTAAATAAGGCAGAAGAATGGATAAGTGAGCTGGAAGACAGAATGGGGGAAATCACCGCTGTGGAACAGGATAAAGAAAGAAAAAAGAATGAAAAGAAAGAAGGACAGTTTAAGAGATCTCTGGGACAACATTCAACGCACCAACATTTGCATTGTAGGGGTCCCAGAAGGAGAAAAGAGAGAGAGAGAGCCTGAGAAAATATTTGAAGAGATAATAGCTGAAAATTTCCCTAACATGGGAAGGGAAACAGTCACCCAAGTCTAGGAAGCACCGAGTGTCCAATACAGGATGAACCCAAGAGGAACATGCCAAGATACATAGAAATCAAACTGACAAAAATTAAAGACAAAGAGAAAATATTAAAAGCAACAAATAACATACAAAGGAATCCTCATAAGATTATCAGCTGAGGGCTTCCCTGGTGGCGCAGTGGTTGAGAATCTGCCTGCCAGTGCAGGGGACACGGGTTCGAGCCCTGGTCCGGGAAGATCCCACATGCCACGGAGCAACTAAGCCCATGTGCCACAACCACTGAGCCTGCGCTCTAGAGCCTGCGAGCCACAACTACTGAGCCTGCATGCCACAGCTACTGAAGCCTGCGTGCCTAGAGCCCGTGCTCCGCAACAAGAGAAGCCACCACAACGAAGAGTAGCCCCAACTCGCTGCAACTAGAGAAAGCCCGCTCGCAGCAACAAAGACCCAACGCGGCCAAAAATAAATAAATAAAATAAATAAATGTATTTAAATAAAAAACGATTATCAGCTGATTTTTTTCAGCAGAGACTATGCAGGCCAGAAGGGAGTGGCAGGATATATTTAAAGTGATGAAAGGAAAAAACCTACAACCAAGAATACCTAGCAAGACTCTCATTCAGATTTGATGGAGAAATCAAAAGCTTTATAGACAAGCAAAAGCTAAAAGAATTTAGCACCACCAAACCAGCTTTACAACAGACACTAAAGGAACTTCTCTAAGTGGAAGAGAAAAGGCAACAACTAGAAACACGAAAATGATGAAATGGGAAAGCTCACCAGTAAAGGCAAACATACAGTAAAGGTAGGAAATCATCCACACACAAGAATGATATCAACACCAGCAATCGTGAGAAGAGGAGAGTACAAATGCAGGATACTGGGAATGTGTCTGAAATTAAGAGATCAGCAATTTAAAACAATCATATGTTTATATAGACTGCTATATCAAAACCTCATGGTAACCACAAACCAAAAATCTATAATAGATATACACACAAAAAAGAAAAAGGAATCCAAACACAACACTAAAGATAGTCATCAAATCATAAGAAGAGAGAACAAAAGAGGAAAGGAAGAAAAAAGACCTACAAAAACAAATACAAAACAATTAACAAAATGCCAATAAGAACATACATATCAGTAATTACCTTAAATGTAAACAGCTTAAATGCTCCAACCAAAAGACGTGGACTGGCTGAATGGATACAAAAACAAGACCCGTATATATGTTGTCTGCAAGAGACCCAGTTCAGACCTAGAGACACATACAGACTGAAAGTGAGGGGATGGAAAAAGATATTCCACGTAAATGGAAATCAAAAGAAAGCTGGAGTAGCAATACTCATATCAGATAAAATAGACTTTAAAATAAAGACTACTACAAGAGACAAAGGAGGACACTACATAATGATCAAGGGATCGATCCAAGAAGAAGATATAACAACTGTAAATATATATGCACCCAACACAGGGGCACCTCAGTATATAAGGCAACTGTTAACAGATATAAAAGGAGAAATTGACAGTAAACAAATAATAGTGGGGGACTTCAACGCCCCACTTACATCAATGGACAGATCATCCAGAAAATCAATAAGGAAACACAAGCCTTAAATGACACATTAGACCAGATGCACTTAATTGATATCTATAGAGCATTCTATCTGAAAGCAGCAGAATACACATTCTTTTCAAGTGCACACAGAATATTCTCCAGGATAGATCATGTGCTGGGCCACAAAGTGAGCCTCAGTAAATTTAGGAAAATTGAAATCATATCAAGCATCTTTTCCAACCACAACACTATGAGATTAGAAATCAACTACAAGAAAAAAAAACTGCAAAAAAGCACTAACACATGGAGGCTACATGGAGGCTGTTCAATATGCTAGTGAACAACCAGTGGATCACTGAGGACATCAAAAAATACCTAGAGACAAATGAAAACGAAAACACTATGATCCAAAAGCTATGGAACGCAGCAAAAGCAGTTCTAAGAGGAAAGTTTATAGTGATACAAGCTTACCTCAGGAAAAAAGAAAAATCTCAAACAACCTAACCTTACGTTAAAGCAACTAAAAATGAAGAACAAACAAAACCCAAAGTTAGTAGAAGGAAAGAAATCATAAAGATCAGAGCAGAAATAAATGAAATAGAGACTAAGAAAACCATAAAAAAAGATCAATTAAAGTAAAAGCTGGTGCTTTGAAAAGATAAACAAAATTGATAAAACTTTAGCAAGACCCATCAAGAAAGGTACAATCTCCCAAAACTGAGCCAGGAAGAAATAGAAAATATGAAAAGACCAATTACAAGTACTGAAATTGAATCTGTGATTTAAAAACTCCCAACAAACAAAAGTCCAGGACCAGATGGTTTCACAGGTGAATTCTATCAAACATTTAGAAAAGAGTTGACACCTATCCTTCTGAAACTATTCCAAAAAATTGCAGAAGAAGTAACATTTCCAAACTCATTCTATGAGGCCACCATCACTCTGATACCAAAACCAGCCAAAGATAGATAGTTCAAAAAAAAAGAAAATTACAGGCCAATATCACTGATGAGCACAGATGCAAAATTCCTCAGCAAACCACTAGCAAACCGAATCCAACAGTACATTAAAAGGATCATACACCATGATCAAGTGGGATCCATCCCAGGGATGCAAGGATTTTTCAATATCTGCAAATCAATCAGTGTGATACACCACATTAGCAAATTGAAGAATAAAACCATATGATCATCTCAATAGACGCAGAAAAAACTTTTGATAAAATTCAACACCCGTTTATGATAAAAAAAAAAACTGTCCAGAAAGTAGGCATAGAGGGAACCTACCTCAACATAATAAAGGCCATATATGACAAACCCACAGCTAACATCATACTCAATGGTGAAAAGCTGAAAGCATTTCCTCTAAGATCAAGAACAAGACAAGGGGACTTCCCTGGTGGCGCAGTGGTTAAGAATCCGCCTGCCAATGCGGGGGACACGGGTTCAAGCCCTGGTCTGGGAATATCCCATATGCTGCGGAGCAACTAAGCCCATGCGCCACAACTAAGCCCATGCGCCACAACTACTGAGCCCACATGCCACAACTACTGAAGCCCGTGCGCCTAGAGCCTGTGCTCCGCAACAAGAGAAGCTACCGCAATGAGAAGCCCACGCACCACAGCAAGAGTAGCCCCCGCTCGCTGCAACTAGAGAAAGCCCGCACACAGCAACAAAGACCCAACACAGCCAAAAATAAAAATAAATAAATTTTAAAAGAACAAGACAAGGATGTCCACTCTCGCCACTTTTATTCAACATAGTTTTGGAAGTCCTAGCCACAGCAATTGGAAAAGAAAAAGAAATAAAAGGGATCCAAATTGGAAAAGAAGAAGCAAAACTGTCACCATTTTCAGATGACATTACACTATACATTGAGAATCCTAAAGATGCTACCAGAAAACTACTAGAGCTCATCAGTGAATTTGGTAAAGTTGCAGGATACAAAATTAATACAAAGAAATCTGTTGCATTTCTATACATACACTAACAACAGAAGATCAGAAAGGGAAATTAAGGAAACAATCCCATTTACTGTTGCATCAAAAAGAATAAAATACCCAGGAGTGAACCTACCTAAGGAGAAAAAATAAAAAACCTGTACTCCGAAAACTGTAAGATGCTGATGAAAGAAACTGAAGATGACATAAACAGATGGAAGCATATACCAAGTTCTTGGATTGGGAGAATCAATATTGTCAAAATGACTATACTACCTAAGGTAATCTACAGATTCAGTGAAATCCCTATCAAATTACCTATGGTATTTTTCACAGAACTAGAACAAAAAGTTTTAAAATTTGTATGAAAACACAGAAGACCCCGAATAGCCAAAGCAATCTTGAGAAAGAAAAATGGAGCTGGAGGAATCAGGCTCCCTGACTTCAGGCTATACTACAAAGCTGCAGTAATCAAAACAGCATGGTACTTGCACAAAAACAGAAATACAGATCAATGGAACAGGACAGAAAGCCCACAAATAAACCCACACACCTATCAATCTATGACAAAGGAGGCAAGAATATACAATGGAGAAAAGACAGTCTCTTCAATAAGTAGTGCTGGGGAAACTGTACAGCTACATGGAAAAGAATGAAATTAGAACATTCTCTAACACCATACAAAAAATAAATTCAAAATGGATTAAAGACTTAAACATAAGACCGGATACTATAAAACTCCTAGAGGTAAACACAGGGAGGACACCCTTTGACATATCGCAGCAATACATCTTTGGATCCATCTTCCAGAGTAATGAAAACAAAAACAAAAATAAACACATGGGACCTAATTAAACTTAAGAGCTTTTGCATAGCAAAGGAAACCATAAAGAAAACGAAAAGACAACCTATGGAATGGGAGAAAATATTTTCAAATGAAGCGACTGACAAGGGATTCATCTCCAAAATCAGCTCATGCAGCTCAATATCAAAAAAACCCAATCAAAAAATGGGCGGAAGACCTAAGTAGAAATTTCTCCAACGAAGACATATAGATGGTGAAAAGGCACATGAAAAGATGTTCAACATCACTAATTAGAGAAATGCAGATCAAAACTGCAATGAAGTATCACCTCACACCAGTTAGAATGGACATCAGAAAATCTACAAACAACAAATGCTGGAGAGGGTGTGGAGAAAAGGGAACCCTCTTGCACTGTTGGTGGGAATGTAAATTGGTGCAGCCACTATGGAGAACAGTATGGAGGTTCCTTAAAAAACTGAATATAGAACTACCATATGACCCAGCAATCCCACTCCTGGGCATATATCTGGAGAAAACCATAATTTGAAAAGATACATGCACCCCAGTATTCACTGCAGCACTATTTACAATAGCCAAGACATGGAAGCAACCTAAATGTCCATCGACAGATGAATGGATAAAGAAGATATGGTACATAGATACAATGGAATATTACTCAGCTATAAAAAAAAGAATGAAATAATGCCATTTGCAGCAACATGGATGGACCTAGAGATGATCATACTAAGTGAAGTCAGACAGAGAAAGACAAATATCATATGATATCACTTACATGTGGAAACTAAAAAAATGATACAAATGAACTTATTTACAAAACAGAAACAGAGTCGTAGACATAGAAAACAAACTTATGGTTACCAAAGGGCCGGGGGATAATTTAGGAGGCTGGGATTAACATATACACACTACTATATATAAAATAGATAAAGAACAAGGACCTACTGTATAACACAGGGAACTCTACTCAATATTTTTTAATAACCTGTATGGGGAAAGAATCTGAAAAAGAATATACATATATATGTGTATAACTGAATCACTTTGCTGTACACCTGAAACTAACACACACTGTAAATCAACTGTACTCCGATTAAAGCAAACAAACAGAATAGCCGCGCACGTCGACCCTGTCGGCGCCATGCTGTGTGTGCCCACAGCTCCCTGGAGGTGTGCCCACGGAATTCTTTCTGAGCTGCTTGAGAATCGGTAGTATGCATGATGCCCTCACATCTAAAGGCTTCTGAGTGCATTTCCTAAGAAGAGGGTTTTCTCCGTCAGGAAAACAGCTGCTGTCCCTTTTTCCACCAGAGACACCTGAGGCCCAGAGGGGTAATTCCGGGCTGCCCGAGGTCACACAGTGAGACAGAGTCCAACCCACACCTCCTGCTTCCTCGGGCCCACCTTCGCACCACAGCTCTGTCCTTCAAGACCCCGAATGTGTCCCCCGTCCCCTTCTGAGATGGAGCAGCCCTGCCTTCCCGGGCTTCCGCAGCTCCAGAGAGGGGCCCCGGGGCTGCCCTCACACCCGAGCTCCCGCGGGGCAGGTCCGCGGGGGACCACTTCCTCCCACTGCCCCGAGCCCTGGTCTGGCTCCGACGAGCCCTGGTCCGCCCTGCTCTGGCCCCCACGTGGCTCCTCCTGCTTCTAGCCTGAACCTCGTCTGCCCTCCTGCACGCCCGCCGCCCTGCAAACACCCGCTGATCCCCTGGAAAGGCCGGGTCCTAGACGGCCTGTGAGGAAGTGATGGGGAGGAGAAAAGGAGGGGGCGGTGGACCTTCCTGATCCGTTTGCACTGGGGTGTCCACACGAGGGCAGGGGAGGTGCTCAACAAGATACCCCCGGCTCCGCATACACGCCTGAAAAAGGGGCAGCCCGGGAATTACACTGAGACCCAGGAGGGAGTTTGCATGTGACCCAAGGAGGTGCCTTGGGGCACATCCCAGGGGAAGGTTCCCGCCTGCACGCCTGGATGAAGGAAAGGTGGGCACAGCCTGGCTCCCGGGACTGTTCGTCAGGAGAATGCTCCCCCGGGCTTTCGGAACGGCCGCCTCTTCCCGGCGTCGCCCCCGCCCCTCCTCCACCCGAGTCAGCCTCAGCCAGGCCCGGGCCCTGGAGGCCAGGACAGCACATCGAGGCCCGGCCTGCTTACAGCCGGGGCTGTGGGGCGGCGGCGTGGATGTGTGTGGGTTGGCATGGCTGGGGTTGCTAATGTCCCGGGGTCGCACATTATGACATGTCCCCCTCGGGACGGGTGGAAGGCAGGGCCCCAGGACACCGTCTGCTGGGCTCAGTGGGGGTGGGCGGGCGAAGGCCCAGGGCTGGCCGCACCCCCTGCACAGCCTGGCTAATTTTATCGAGCTTAATCAAGAACAATCAGCAGAAGCTGAAGAGGTGGGGTGGGGGGGGGGATTTGCATGATCCGATTCCTATTCTTAAATGTTAATTAGAAGTCATTTTCCCTTCGCCTGCTCCGAGCCTGCGCTCTGCTTGCTGCCACTACGAGGCTGTCTGGCCGTCAGAGGGCCCACTGACCTCAGCACCCCTGCAGGGTGAGGCGGGGCCACTGGGGTAGGGCCGAGGCCCCCAGGACACAGCCGCAGACCCGACCCCAGGGCCTCCCTCTGCCTCATCCTCAGGTCCTGGAGCAAAGCCCTGAGACCCAGCCACACACAGGCCCACAGGAGGGTCTCCTGGAGTCGGGAAGCCCCGTTCTGCGCCCCCCACCCCACCCTCGGGTCCCTCCTAGCTTTGTGCCCTTGGGCTGATAGTCGGACCTCTCTGAGCATCGGAACGTTTTCCCCTCTTGACGCGTAAGTGTTTCACGGCTCAAGGTGAAGCTGGGAGCATCCGCTCACCTACAGGGAAGTTTGTTCTCTGCCCTAAACACGCCACGGGTGGTACCTGACCTCCATCGCAGGGGCACGGACGGGGCGGCGGAGCAGACAGGGTCCCGGCTCTGCCTTCAGCGGGCGAGGGGTTCACGGTGGAGGCACCAGAACATGCATTCCAAGTCCAGTTTCCTCATCTGTTAAGAAAGGGAGGATGGGAGTCCTTAAGGCACATCGCACTACAGTTCAAGACTGTACGTGATAGGACACGTTTGTCTTTACTGTATATTTGACTGGATGACCTATTCCCCATTCCAAGGCAAGCATGAATAAAATTAGGCTAAATATTTTTAAAAAGGGGGGGGGGGGTGAGATCATGGTGGGTACCCTCCCAAGGTCCTCTGAAGACAGAAGAGAGGACAGCAAGCACCCAGTAGCCCTTCTTTCTGGAAAGGGGGTGATCAAGCCCATCTGTGAACCAAAAAGCTGGGGAGGTGCTCCAGGGTCCTCTCCCTGAGCTGGCGTCCCAAGGGCCACGTCCCGGGCGTCACTCACCTGTTCTCACAGCAGCACCGCAAGGAGGGGACAAGGCTCCAGAGTCACCACCCGGGCCCCAGGCTCCTCCCTGTGGGTAGAGGAGGATGGACGTCAGCCGCAAGGTCCCCCGTTATGAGCCACTGGTCCCACCCGTGAGATTCTGATTCCAAACTCAGAAGCCAACAGAAATCGTCACTGTTTTACTGGAGAGGAAACTAAATTTCAAAAGTTAAAATCGCCGGAACGTTGTGCCACTACCACCTCCCGCTCCCCTGCACCAGTGCCTCGGCGCGCATCCCTGGGCCAGAGCCCCCGGGGCCTGGCGCTGCGGAAAAATGAAAAGAAGAGAGAAGGAGCTCGGAAGTGCCGTGGGCTGTGAGGGAGAGAAGGAGGGGAGGCTTAGAAATTCTGACTGCAAATGATAAACTCAAAACAAAACAAAAATTAAAACCATCGGAATGTCAGAGGAGAATGCATGTTTTCCAACAGAAGCCAACGCAGCCCCTGGGGCTCCAAGGCGGGCGGGGCCTTGACTGCATGCTGGCTGGACGGGGCTTCCAGGGCGATCCCTGAGTTCCTGGCTCAGGAGAGGACTGGGTGGGGGGCACCCCCCTCGCAGTTAACACCCTCGGCCATACCCGGGTCCAGGGCCCAGAGGGAAGGCAGCTGGGGGAGGGTCAGGTCCTCAGGCCTGAGCCGCGCTGGGACCGGCGATGGTTCGAATGCTGGAGCCAGAAACAAAAGCATCATCTCAGGGAGCTGGGCATCCCCCAAGGAGCAGGTGCCCTGATGGTCCCCGGGTCTGTGGGGACAGGCTCTGCCATCCTCGGTCCTCTCGGCCTGGCTGAGGGGTCTTCCCTAAATCCTGGCTGGGCTTCACTGTTCCCACCCAAATCCTCCACTCTGCTAATGTGACCCTCCCCTGGGAGCCACACGGATTTCTGCGGAGGAGCTGGGATTGTGCTGGAAGGCCCAGGCACGAATAGGAAATCCACCCGGCCTCTCGAGATGGGGGTGCATGTGAATTCTGGATTACAGCTATGCAAGAAATTCCGTTCCAACACTCTTCCAATTCTTCCTTTCCCAGATATCTGCCTTTACATCCCACGGGGCGTGGGAGAGGCTTTCCCTGTGCCTGAAAACCCAAAAAAATTAAATTTAAAACTCATTATGGCTAGGGGAAGGTTAATAAGAAAATCCTAAGCCAGACTTACCAGCTTAAGGCACTTCTTTGTGAACCTTTATTAAACTTGCATGAATTAAAATAGACTTTTCAAATAAACTGCACCCAGAAGTCTGAAAGGAACTGGTCTCCGGGACACGCAGCTCTCCCCATGCCGTGAAACCACAGGCCCGTATTCTCGGGGGACCAGAGCAGAGTGGGTGGAGGCGCCCAACAGGGCCCCCATGGGTTGCACTGAAACTGGGCTATGGCGGGGGGGGCCCGTCAGGTGACGGCACCAGAACCCACCCTGATTATTTAAGACAGTAGCTGCCAAAGCACGTGAGTGGCCACAAACTCCGAGAGCCGGGTGCATCAGGTCGGGGGGCTCCGCCGGGAGTACCCCCACCTTCCGCTGCCACGGGCCGCAGATACCTCAGCTCCCATCTCCATCGCTGGACACGGTGCTACCACCCACCTTCTGCCACTGCAGGCGCCAAAGCACAAGGTCTCTCTGCCTCTCTTCTGAATCAAAGTCATGAAGGTGTGTCCCACTGGCAGGTTCTAGATCACCTGACCAGGTCGTGGCAGTAGAGGAGGGCGAGAAAGCACGTTTCTGGAAAATAAAGAAGGGAATTCAGAAGGTGCTGGAGAGTCAGACAGCCTACTGATGCCCACTACACTGACCCTGGTAACTGAAACAAGAAGAGAATCTCCTTTTCTCACAGAAGCTGCATTGTCTTCAGGCATGGCTGGATCCAGGCTCCGGCAGTCACTCGGCGGTTTCCCTGAGCTGTGCTTTCTCTGGGCTGTGCCAAGGTCTCTTAACCTCTCTTGCTTCTGTTTCTTCATCTGCAAAATGGGGATAAGAATGGGGCTCTCCTGAGGAACCAGCAGAATGCAAGGACAGTACCTGGCACAGAGTGGGCACTCGGTAACCATCGTTAGGGCTGAGCTGCTGTGAACACAACTGGAAATCCTCAGATTTTTGTTCAAACTTTGTCTCCAGGTTTTGTGGCTCAAAAGCACACTGCACTGTGACAGAATGGCCACACGATTTGCATGGCCTAGTGCCAAATAAGAACGCAGGGCCCTCGTTCGCAAATTATGAAGAATTTCAAGACTGTGACAGCACAGCAGTAAACCGAGCTCGGGGCTCTTCTGAGCTGGGCCACAGCTGCACAGCAGTGACTCTCGCCTGATGAGAGGTGCTCAGATTTCCATCACCACCTCGACACCAGCACCAACACGCCCCGCCACGCACACAGTCTTTGCCTGCCCGTAACTACTGCGGCCACGTGAACCCCACTCACCGATGGGCGTGGTTTGCAGCCCTCACTGCTGCGGCGGGAAAGAAAGGGTTGAGGCTCTGTGTTTGGTCATCTGCACATCTGCAGCTGCTGACCCCAGGCCCTAAGCCCATGTCGGGGACCACCGGGATGGCAGGAGCCCAGAGATGGTTCAGCTCGGGAAGCCCTCTGCAGCTGCGTCCCCACTCCTGTTCGTTTCCCATTTTGTGAGCACATTGTTATAGTCTCTTGCAAGCCCCAGGTATTTGCGTTGGTCCCCTGCTGCCTATGGGAAGGGCTGGAAGGGAATTTAGGAGGGAGGCCTGGCATGCGTGCACAGGCAGGGCTTAGTTTGGAGGCGGATACGTGCAGATGCGCCTCGGGCCTCGCGGGGCCTCCGCTGGAGGAAGCAGAGCCCTCTCTGGACGCCACCTCGTCGGCACGGACATGGGATGGGCCAACCTGTGGGAGTCACTGTGTCTGGGAGCAGCTGGAAGCAGAGGCCCCCCCCCGCCAGGGTCAGCAGAGAACCTTCTCCGGCCTCTCCAGGCTTCTGCACGGGTTCGTAATGTTGTCTTTTCTTACACTTCGCAGTACGCAGGTGAAGTCCCCGAAAACCGGGTGGAGACGGTGGTCGCAAACCTCACTGTGATGGACCGAGACCAGCCCCACTCCCCGAACTGGAACGCCGTCTACCGCATCATCAGCGGGGACCCCTCGGGCCACTTCATTGTCCGCACGGACCCCGTCACCAACGAGGGCATGGTCACCGTGGTGAAGGTGGGTGCTCGCCTCGCCTCCTGCTAGGCTCCCCGAGCTCTGCCCCCGCCACGTGCCCTGAGACAGACGTAACAGGAATGATACTCGGGCTCAGCGCGTGCCACCCCAGTGTCCAAGGGCAAAGGACTGCGCCCGACCTGCCAGGGGCAGAGGCAGCCTCAGCAGGACCGGTCACGTGACCCCAGGGACTCTGCAGGCCTGACCTGCCACCCACCCCCCAAAAGGTAACTCTCCCACCTTCTCCCTCGCACCTGGCCCTCAGCTTTTGAAGCTCAGAAGCCAAGAATCGGCCTCTTCTGCTTCCCCGCCGGGCAGCGACAAGGCTTGCCCGAGGCAGTGAGTGAGCTGTGCCCCAGGTGCCCGGAGGAGGGTCAGGGTGGCAGGAACACCGGGAGCAGGCCAGTTCGGGGGTCGCGGTAGCCTCTGGCCCCTCCTTCCCACCAGCCCCAGCAGCTCCCAGAGCAAGGCTCTGAGCGAAAGCGCTTCACCCCGAGCCTCCGGGACGGGTCCCCCACGTGCACTGGTGCGCCCCCAGCCCTGCCCCATGAGCCTGCACCCACGCTGGGCTGCTCCCCCTCAGGGTGCAGACCCGGCCCCTGGGCTTTGAGTGAAGGGTCGTGGCCACATCTGGGGGAGGCAGCTGAGCGGAGGCCCAGTGAGGCTGTCCGGCCTCTGGTTGAAACTGTTGCAGCAAATTACCCATTGATTTCTCCGTTACCAATATGTTTTATCTTGCCCTCCGACAGACTTCCGTTGGCCATGATAATCTTTCTGGAAGGTGTCCTCACTCAGACTGGTGACACAATTTTTAATGCATGACGTGTAGCATTATTCCCTGTCCTCCAGGGACACGAACGGATAAATACGGGAGAAGGACCACTTCCTTTAGTGACTTCTTCAGAGGCACAACCACCGTGATTTTATGAAGCAGTATATTTAAGTGGAGTCGCCCCCATCCCCCGCCAACGCTTGGGGGCCCTGGGGGAGGGGCTGGAGGCCTGGCAGCTGCTTAGTTCTTGGCGGCGGCGGCGGCGGCAGCGGAGGTGGGGGAACCTCAGCCATGAAGAGGCAAGCGCCAGGGAGGGACGTGGCTTCTCACCGGGGGCTCCAGGGGGTCTGCAGGGAACACCCCTTCCTTCAGCAGATGAGGAGACCACGGCTGCAGAGGACGGGGTCTCCCACAAGGTCAGCCGGGGGGACAGTGGGGAGGACGACGAGAGTGTCGGCGCAGAACCCTGATCTCTGCGGCCACCTCCAGGCATTCCCGTCGGGCAGGCACTGCAGCTTCGGGAGCCACGTCTCCGTCCCTTTTCCACACCTACCCAGCACTAGTACTCACTTTATAGTAAACTCCTTCTCGTACGCAATACCTTACTTAGTAGCAGGAGCTGAGAAGGCATGGGTTTGATGCACCAGATGTATGATTGTAAATACTCACAAAAATCAAGGCTGAGCTGCAGTGGGAGCCCGGCGATGGGGCAGGGCTGGACCAGATCAGCGGAGGCGCCTCCCGGCCAGGTAAGCAGCAGGCAGGGCAGCACGGCGGCGGGCCCCGTCACCAGCACCCCCAGGGCTCGCAGGACAACTGGTCCCACGAGGCGATCAGTTCCCCTGTGAGCAGAAATGTGTCACACTATTTATCACAGACGTTTCCAAGCGCACCTAGAAGCAAGAGAGACGGGTATACCCTCATCTGCCACTTCAGCTTCACAGTTAACTAGCGTGCTGCCGTGTCGCTCCATCCATGTTTTGCTGCAGTGTGGTTCTAAGTCCAGGACCTCTGCTCACACAGCCACAGCCGTTGCGGCACCTGAGACAGCCAGCCACGCCTCTGTGATCTCCAATATGAGTCTACATTTAATTGCCCTTAATTTTCCAAAAGTGTCTCTTTGTGGTATGGTTTTTCAAATCTGGATCCAAACAGGGTCCCCACGTTGCATTCGGTTGTGCCGTCTCTTGAATCTCTCATAATCTAGAACATTCCCCCCACCTCTGACCTGTCACAAACGCAGGGTCTGCGGTGCTGAATCTGTCCGATCGCTTCCCCTCGGTGTATCTGGTCCCTCGCTCTCCGCTCTTCTGTAACCAGGGCTGTAGACCTGAAGGGCCCTTCCACGGCGAGGAGCCTGGTTGTCCCACGCACAGCCATCTGAGCCTGACCAGTGGGCTCCGGCGGTGACAGCCTGCTCCCATCACCGTGGAGCTGACTCCTCCCGTTACGACCAGCAAGCAGTCTGCAAAGACACAGCTCTCCACCCGCCTCCATCTGCTGGTCGCATCATCTATTGATGGTCATTGCCAAGTTAATTTCTTCATTAGGCGGTATAAAATGGTGCTTTACAATCCTATCATTCCTTGTACAGTCCTCGGCTAGAATGCTTCTACATAAAAGATCCCTGCGATGATGCTGAAATGCAGGCCTGCCGCTGTCAGAACAACACCCACCCAAAGATGCCCACCCAGGTCCCAATCTCCCACATCTGTGCATATGTGGCAAAGGGGACTTTGCAGATGTGATTAAGTTAAGGATCTTGAGATGGGAGGTTACCCTGGATAGTCCTGGGGGGCCCCCAAGTAATCGCGGGGTCCTTATAAGAGTGACGCAGGAGGACCAGAGTCAGAGGAGACCTGAGGATGCAGCAGAGGTCTGAGAGAGACAGACTGGAAGATGCTGAGTTGCCGCTTTGAAGACGGAGGGAGGGGCCGAGAGCACAGGCGCCTCTCAGACAGAGCCAGAAAAGGCGTCCAGGAGCCTCCAGAAGTAACCAGCCCTGCCCACACCCCAACCTTAGCACAGACTTCTGACTTCTGGCCCCCAGAACTGTAAGATAACAAATCTATGTTGTTTTCAGCCACTAAATAGGAACGTGAAGTTAATGCAGTTCAACAGAAAAGGCAAAAATGAGGCTTCGTTCTCCACCTTTACTTCCGATTCTCAGAGCAGAGCTGGAGAGCCAGCAACAGGCAGTGTCACCACCTGCATCCAGGCGGCTGCCGTAACAATTGCGTAGCACGACACGCATTTACCCTCGCACTTTTCTGGAGGTCAGGAGCCCATAACGACCCTGTGGCGGCATGTAGGGCCCACCTGGGTAATCCAGGACCACCTCCCAGCTCAAGACCCTTAACTTCATCATGCCTGCAAAGTCCCCTTTTGCCAGGGAAAGTGACTGTCCACAGCTTCCAGAGATGAGGACCTGGGTAAATCCAAAAGCAGTCAGTGAAATTGGGTTTTTCACTTTCTCGTCACGGTTAAGAGTGTGCAGATTTTTATACACTCAGTGTGTTTTGGTCAGCTGCAGTTATTACTGGTCTTGACCTCTGGCTAGGGGGCTCCTCTGGCAGCTGGTTCTGGGTGCTTCTGCTACATCCTTGTGTTGGGACCTGAGTGGACAGCCCAGGTTCGTCTTGCTGATCTCTTGCCTCACATCTGGATGGGCCATTCCTCTAGCGAGGAGTGGTACTTAGAAACCAACATCCAGACACAAGAGGTGCTCACTGCGGCTGCTGCCATTGCTACTGGATGTTGTCAGGGCAGAGCAAAGAAGTAACATTTCAGAGCATGTGCTTCCTGACAACCTCAAATCTACTTCGCCGATTCACATGATCATTTCATCCAAATTGAACATTGGAGGGTTTTACTTACCTTTGTTGATTTTATACTTGATCTCATTTCTCTTACACTGAAAATCTTGGTTCCTAACAACAGTAATATAATTGCTTATTTACTTTAACCTACAATATACAATCACCCCTCGGTATCCATGGGGGATTGGTTCCAGGGCACACACCCCCACAGGTAGATACCAAAATCCACAGATGCTCAAGTCCCTTATACAAAATGGCATAGTATTGGGTTGGCCAAAAAAGTTCGTTCGGGTTTTTCCATGAGAACTTTTTGGCCAACCGAATATTTGCATATAACCTACACGCACTCTCCCGTGTACTTTAACTTATGATACCTAATACCATGTCAGTGCTGTGTAAATCGTTGCCTGTGTGAGGCAAATTCAGGTTTTAAATTTCTGGAATTTTTTTCAAATGTATTCAATCTGTGGTTGGTTAAATCCACGGATGTGGAACCCACGGATATGGAGAGCCAATTGGACATAAAAAGCTTAAAAAATAACAAATCCAAAATCCCTACCAACAGCAAGAGGACCAAATGAATTTAAGATTTCTTTGCAATAACTGTTGTCGTTAGAGTAAATCCCATGAAGGACTTACCATCTAAATGCCGTCCCAGTCACGAGAAATCATTATTTTCTTGGGAGTTATATTACCATCGATATATAGTTAGTTTAATTTAATTCAGTTTGTTTCTAATTTTCAGAGATTGCTTTATATATACAAGTTTACTTGTAATACCTAAAATGTGAGAATGTAAGATTTTACATGGCTCCAAGATCAAAGCTATGTGGCAAAACATACGCAGCAAACTCACACCTCCAGACGTTCCCTCCACCCTATTCCTTCCCTCTGCTCACGGGTGACTGTTTTTATGAGTTTTTTGGTTCATCCTTTCAGCATTTCTTTTTGCAGATGTGAGCAGATACACATGCAAATTCATGTCCCTCTCCCCCTTTTACACAAGAGGCAGCCTGCAGTGGATGTTGCCTTTGCTGCTCACCAGTCGATCCTGGAGATCGCCCTGTTCCCACGTGTATCTTCCTGGTTCGTTCTGACAGCTGCGAATGTCCCACTGTGCGGACGCAGCTCATCCACCCAGCCAGGGCTGTGGGTACCTGGGCTGACAGCAGTATATATCCTCTGTGAATGATACAGATGATACGTCAGGGAATATTCTTGGGCACGTGATACTTCGCAGGTGTCTAAGCAGAATTATTCAAATGCAGCTGCAGTGTGCTGTGTTGCCTGTTTTCTAGTGAGACTGTTGCAAGCTTTGCCAGGAATAATTACACATCTCGGGGCCCCAAGTGCTTCCGTCCCCCCTCAAAATGTGAAGAATACCCCCCGAGACTGATCGTACCCCGCAGATGCTAGAACTACAGACAATAGAACCATACTAGCATTTATCAGCCGGGGTCCTGACAGCCCCAAAATGTGTGTTAACTGGAGAGAATGGTCACGCAAGGGCCACGCACAGAGGTGAGGGGGCCCCGTGAGACCTGGTTTGTTGGTGTCCTGGGGCTGCTGTAGCAACTTACCACAGACCAGGTGGGTTAGAACAACTGAAGGATGCTCTCTCACAGCTCTGGAGGCCAAACGTCCAAAATCAAGGCATTGGCGGGACCGTGCTCCCTCTGGAGGTTCTGGGGAGGATCCCTCCTGCCCCGTCCAGCTTCTGGGGGTTGTCGGCCATCCCTGGCTCGGAGCTGCGTTACCCCGGCCTGTGCCTCTGTCTTCACCTGGCCCCTTTCTGTGTCTCCAGTCTCCCTCCCCTAACTCACAGGGCACCCAAGCTGGAATTGGGGGCCACCTCAATCCAGGGTGACTCCCTCTCAAGACCTTTAACTTCATTACATCTACAAAAACCCTATTTGCCAAAGGTCACAGTCACAGGTTCCAGGGGGACGTATCCTTGGAGGCCACCCTTCCACCCACCACACCTGGTGAGGCACCCTGGATGGACAACAGCCAGGGCCTTGACCTGCTAGGCTGCAGGGAGCAGGGTGGGGCCCCGGCACTCCTAATGCTTGATGAGTGCCGGAGCCGCTGGCGGGGAGGTGTGCCCGGCGGGAGCTGTAGCCCCCGAGGAGCCCAGCTACGGCTACTCCATGACGTGGGAAGCTGGGGGACAGCATCCCTCGGGGCTGACCTCCTGGGCCCAGAGCAGGGCGGCTGCAGACCAAGCAGCCCCACGGGCACCACCCTCCCTGCCGGCCTCGCGGGCACCCAAGCCAACTCCCCGTCTCGGCGCCTCTCATTCCAGGCGGTCGACTATGAGCTGAACAGAGCGTTCATGCTGACCGTGATGGTGTCCAACCAGGCGCCCCTGGCCAGCGGCATCCAGCTGTCCTTCCAGTCGACGGCGGGGGTGACCATCTCCGTCATGGACATCAATGAGGCCCCCTACTTCCCCTCGAACCACAAGCTGATCCGCCTGGAGGAGGGCGTGCCCACCGGCACCGTGCTAACCACGTTTTCGGCAGTGGACCCCGACCGGTTCATGCAGCAGGCCGTGAGGTGGGCCCACAGAGCACCCTCGGGCCCTGGGAACGGGGTGCCCCGTCCTCCGTAGAGAAGAGTCCTGGACGCCCAGTGAAACCTGCAACCCAGAAAGTCCCGGGTGGGTGCTTAGGGGTATCCCCGACTTGTGGTGTCCCCACGCAGGGAAGCCGTCGGGGCAGCTGGCATCTCCGGCCGCCAGGCTGCCCTGACACAAGACGGCGGGAAAAGCTTGAAGGACGTTCAGCCGCATCTGGAGTCAGGCTGGGTCCTGACCCCGCTTGGCGCTCCTGTGCTTATGATTTTGCGAGTCAGCGGCCCCCTCTGCCCCTCCGTCTCCCCGCCTGTAAAGGGGGCGATGGGAGAATCTGCCTCCCAGGGTCCTTGTGAGGTTAAATAGCCCGTCCTCCTTGGAGACTTCCAGCCGCTCTTGTCACCGTCCCGCGTGGGAGGACCCCCCCACCCCCATCCCGCGTGAGCTCGGCAGGAGGGCGGCCAGGAGGGGCTCCCCCAGTCCCTCGCCTCACCCCTCACCCCTCCCCCCTCCCCCGCAGATACTCAAAGCTGTCGGACCCAGCGAACTGGCTGCACATTAATGCCACCAACGGCCAGATCAGCACGGCGGCCATCCTCGACCGCGAGTCTCTCTACGTCAAAAACAACGTCTATGAGGCCACCTTCCTGGCAGCTGACAACGGTGCGCCCAGGGGCAGGGAGGCAGGGAGACGGGGGGCCCGCCCTCACCCTCGCCCATTCGATGCCCTGGGCTTGGTGGTTCACTGACGCAGGCGCCCAGGTCATTTGCTCTCGCGTGGGCGCCAGGGGAGCTGGGCAGTGTTACCACCACTGTTACGACTCCCTGGGCTCCTGCCATGTGCCAGGCACTATCCCATCTGTGAGCAGAACAGACAAGAGCCTCCTCCTTTGCATGGGTGACATTCTAGAGGCCAGTGTGTCAGCTTGAACCAGGTTTGGCTGCATAATAATTACAGCAATCTTAACAAGATGGAGGTTTACTTTCTCCCGCATAAAAGAAGACTGGAAGCAGGCAGCCCAGGGTCAGGTATGAGAAACCAGGCTCA
This sequence comes from Eschrichtius robustus, assembly GCF_028021215.1. Classification (NCBI taxonomy): domain Eukaryota; kingdom Metazoa; phylum Chordata; class Mammalia; order Artiodactyla; family Eschrichtiidae; genus Eschrichtius; species Eschrichtius robustus. The sequence continues at coordinate 2,040,129 of NC_090839.1, read as the reverse complement.
CTCTGGCCACTCCCGTGTCCTTGGCAAGCTACAGCATGGCCCAGAACAGCTGCTGGTGCTCCAGCCATCATGACCACATTCTGGCAAACAGGAGGAGAGGGGAGGTCAAGGGCACATCCCAGCCCTCCTAAGGACTTCCACTCACAGCTCATGAAGGCCAGAACTCAGTCACGAAGCCACATCTCGCTGCAAGGGATGCTGAGGAATGTCGTCTTCTGGTTGGGCAGTGATGAGCCCAGGTGAAGTTTGGGGCTTCGGTTCTTTTATCAAGGAACAAAGAGGAAATGGATATTAGGGACAACTCAGCAGTCTCTGCCCCAGGGAGACGAGTGTGAAACAAGTCAGCCAGATAATTTCAGGGAACGGGAGGTGCTGGAAAAGAACCAAATGGAGGATGGGAGAGTGACCGGGGCCTCCTGCTGCACTGTTGGCTACGAGTGACCTGCTGTGGGCCCAGGACCTGCGGGATCAGGACAAGCCAGGGGAAGGTGGGGCGGGGAGGGGAGTCCCAGAGTCAGGAAAGGGCACATGCCGAGGCCCCATGCCAGGCCCGTGCCACGTGGGTTCTGGGATCAGCTGCATAAATGAAGCTTCAGGAGCTAGAGTAGCCGCTGCACAAAGGTTTGGTCAACAGCAGCTGAAAGCTGGGACCTGGTGACCATCCCGCAGCCTCCTGCCCACCTCCCTCACCCCCCGGGATCCACAGAGGCCCAGCCCCTCAGCCAGCCACGATGAGTGCCAGGCCGTGGTCGGGGAAAGCTGCTCTGAGCAGCAGCTGGAGCACTGAGATTAGAACGTGATTTTAACGAATCGGTGGCCGGAGCAGTGGAAAGCACGAGGAAGACACCGGAAACGGAGCACAAGTCCCGCTCGCATTAATAGAACCCGTCCGTGCTGCTCCTGACTGTGAGCTGTGTCATCGGCCACCTGTCACATCAGGCACCAAGCTGGTCGCCTTAAACGTGCTCTGATGCATTGCCTGGGAGATCACAGAGACGCACTATGGGATGGATGTTTTACATGCTCCGCCTGCCTCAGCCAAGAAACGCAGTCGTTAATGACGGGGTCAGAGTTGCCACCAAAGGGCAGGGCCACGGTCAGAACACGGAGGACAGACAGGCCACCTCTGGCCGCTCAGCACTGGTCCACCCCCACCGTGGGCCTGGGCCGAGGCAGGGGCTGGGCGTTGGCGGGGTTTGGGGACGGGACAGCCACACGTGTACAGGTGTGTGCAGTTCCTGTGTGTGTGCAGCGGAGCAGCTGCGTATGTCATACGGCAGAGTGTCAGTGTGCGTGTGGGGCTGTGGTCAGCTGGGGTCTGTCCCAGGTGGGGCTGGGTCTGTCCCGGGTGGGGCTGGGGGTCCGTCCTGGGTGGGACTGGGTCTGTCCTGGGTGGGACTGGGGGTCCGTCCTGGGTGGGATTGGGGGTCCGTCCTGGGTGGGGCTGGGTCTGTCCTGGGTGGGACTGGGGGTCCGTCCTGGGTGGGGCTGGGGGTCCGTCCTGGGTGGGATTGGGGGTCCGTCCTGGGTGGGACTGGGTCCGTCCTGGGTGGGACTAGGGGTCCGTCCTGGGTGGGGTTGGGGGTCCGTCCTGGGTGGGACTGGGGGTCCGTCCTGGGTGGGGCTGGGGGTCCGTCCTGGGTGGGGGCTGGGGGTGGTCCCATGCACACCGTGGGTCTGTGGTCATGGAGCCCAGGAGTGACCCATGTGATCACCCGTGTCCGGCCCACAGGGATCCCTCCGGCCAGCGGCACCGGGACCCTCCAAATCTATCTCATTGACATCAATGACAACGCCCCTGAGCTGCTGCCCAAGGAGGCGCAGATCTGCGAGAAGCCCAGCCTGGACACCATCAACATCACAGCGGCCGACGCGGACGTCGACCCCAACATCGGCCCCTACGTCTTCGAGCTGCCCTTCGTTCCAGCGAGCGTGCGGAAGAACTGGACCATCACCCGCCTCAACGGTGAGCCTGCCTCGGGCACCAGCCCACTGGCAGCCCTGCCACTGGGAAAATCAGACTGAGTCCAGGGCGCAGACCCCCAGGGGCCCGTCACCCCTTCACAGGAGGGTCGCGCAGCCCCTTCCTGTGGGGTGGGGGCCCCTGCCTGCTCCAGGGCTCGGCCGCCAAGGAGGCCCCCAGAGCAGGCCCCAATCTCATCATTTTAACAAGCTCAGCCTTGACCATCCCAGTGGCTATAACTGCAGACCACTTCCTATGCCAGTCACCAAATGATGGGACGGACCCTAACCAACATATTTCCTGAGGGCACTTTCCTAGCCGTGGCCTTGATAGAAAGGGCATCCAAGTTCTGAAGTTCTGATGGCATTTGCTTGTTCCCCAAGCCCTTACCAATACTGAATATTGTTTTAAAAAGCATTTTTCCAATTCTTTTAGCCAAAATCAGTTTCCACTTGTATTTTTTGACTGCCAGTGGACATTGTTTCATTTATTTACTGGCCATTTTTTGCCTCTGTGAATCATCTGTTCAATGTCCCTGCCTATTTTTCTTTGAAAATGGGGTTTTTTTCTAATTGATTTGGTAGAACTCTTTGTATATTAAGGAAATAATTTCTTCATTCTTCGTGTTGTAACTGCTCTAATCCTCTTTTTTTTTTTTTTCCTGGGCTGTGTTGGGTCTTCGTTGCTGCACGCAGGCTTTTCTCTAGTTGTGGCGAGCGGGGGCTACACTTTGTGGCAGTGCGCGGGCCTCTAATTGCGGTGTCTTCTCTTGTTGCGGAGCACGGGCTCTAGGCACACGGGCTTCTGTAGTTGTGGCATGTGGGCTCAGTAGTTGCAGCACGCGGGCTCTAGAGCGCAGGCTCAGTAGTTGTGGTGCACGGGCTTAGTTGCTCCGCGACATGTGGGATCTTCCCACACCAAGGCTCGAACCCGTGTCCCCTGCATTGGCAGGTGGATTCTTAACCACTGCGCCACCAGGGAAGTCCAACTGCTCTATTCTTGAATTGCCAACGTCTCAACCTTACGGTATAACGCAGTGTGTGTGCGCGCACATGTGCGCATGTCTACACGTGTCTTAGCCAAACAGGCGTGTTAGATGTTCACACTATCGGGCCGAGTCTTTGCCTTCGTTAGTCTCGCTCAGAAAGGAGGGCTGGCTGCTCAGTGAGCGGAGCCCGTCCCGTCACTCGCACCAGGTGACTACGCCCAGCTCAGCCTGCGCATCCTGTACCTGGAGGCCGGGGTGTACGACGTCCCCATCATCGTCACGGACTCGGGGAACCCGCCCCTGTCCAATACGTCCATCATCAAAGTCAAGGTGTGCCCGTGCGACGAGAACGGCGACTGCAGCACCATGGGCGCGGTGGCAGCAGCCGGGCTGGGCACCGGCGCCATCGTGGCCATCCTCATCTGCATCATCATCCTGCTCAGTGAGTGCAGCTGGTCCTGGGGTGACGGGAGGAGGGGCCCAGGTCTGCCCACGGCCCCATCTCCTGGCCCCGCTCTACCTGCCAGGAGACTTCCAGAAGCCCCGCCCAACCGGGCGCCCGATAACGGACACAGGCGCTGGCGGCCACGCGTGCGCACCTTCCCGCGCATGCACGCCCCCGTGCAGACACACGCGCACCTGCTCACGCGTGCCCCCTGCCCCACAGCCATGGTCCTGCTGTTCGTCGTGTGGATGAGGCGGCGGGAGAAGGAGCGCCACACGAAGCAGCTGCTCATCGACCCCGAGGACGACGTCCGTGACAACATCCTCAAGTACGACGAGGAGGGGGGCGGCGAGGAGGACCAGGTGAGGCCCGCGGCCGGGGCAGCAGGGACGTGTGGGGACACCCTCCCAGCCCTGGCGGAGCACACACGCCCTGCACCCCGGGCTCGGGGAGGGTGGACCTGGGGCGCTGCCCAGTTGGTCGCTGGGGACTCAGGGCGAGCCTTAGCCCATTAAAGCTTAGTGACCACCCCCCGTGAACTGGGCGTAACAGCAGCCTCAGGTCCAGCTGTTCCCAGGAACACATGAGGAATGTGGTGGCAGCTGAGCAGATGGGGGAGGGGGTCGACCCCAGGGGGAAGGCAGCAGGGGGCGCAGACCCCACAGGTGCCTTGAGGACGGGCAGGATTTGGATGCACAGAGGTGGGGTGAGCATTTCAGGAAGGAGAGACCAGGTGAGGGACTAGGACGGGGGAGCCCCCGGGGGACCCGGAATAGGTCAGTGGATACGCTCAGGGCCCGGTCACAGAACAGGACTCATCTGGGGTGTCTGCCTGTTATCCCCGCGGACCGCCTTCCCTGACTCCCCTGCGCCCCCAGGACTACGACCTCAGCCAGCTGCAGCAGCCGGAGGCCGTGGAGCACGTGCTGAGCAAGGCCCCCGGGGTGCGGCGGGTGGACGAGCGGCCGGTGGGCGCCGAGCCCCGGTACCCGGCCAGGCCCGTGGTGCCCCACCCAGGAGACATCGGGGACTTCATCAGCGAGGTGGGTAGCCCAGCAGCGACGGGTGCGCAAACCTGTTAACACAGACAAGAAAAAGCCCACTTCTCTGGGGCCCGGCGTCGGGCTGAGCAGGCAGATCCAGACCTGGGTTCACGCCGGCCCTGCTCCTGCCGGCGGGGAGCCCCTCGGTTTAGCATCCCCGCTGCAGAAGGACTAACCTGCCCCCGCCCCCGGTGAGGACAAACACACAGGGCTTAGCAAGATTGTTGGAACTTGAGGCCGCAGTCCAGGCAAGAACAGGAAGGGGACCAGCGAGGTGGCTCTGACCCCAGACTCCTGTCTGCAGCGATCGGGAGAGGCCTCCGCAGTGTCCACTCAACCCCGATAACCAGACGCACAGGCTGCCCCCTCCCCCCTCCACATACAGGGCATTGGGGACGGCCTGGGAGGTGGGCGTCATTCCAGAGCTGCCACCTGACCACACGCCCGTGTCACCCATCCTGACGCCTGGGGTCTGGAGACGATGTAGCATCAAAGTCCCAGCCAACAGCGTCCCTTTGATCATCCCCTTTGCAAGGAAAGCTGACCCACCTCTTGAAGCTGAGCCCAAGATGCCCAACTGACATGTCCAAGGGCGTCAAGAGCAGGCCTCCCACCTCTGCTCCCATCCTCCTGTGCGGTAAAGCCGAGGGACAGCGTGAGCCAGGGCACGTGGCTGCACCCCAGACGCTCTCCCCGCCAGCTGCTGCGTCCCGGGCAGCCAGTACCTCCGCGCCCACCGTGGCTCCCACAGACGGGGTGCCCTCCGTGCCCCGTGTAGCCGGCGTGGGTCCCTGTGGATTTACCCCCACCCCGTCTCTAACACGACTGTACTTTGAGAGGGGCTGACAACACTTTTTTCTCCACCTACGTCAGAACCGGACTTTAAAAGGATTTATTTAAGCGGAATAGAACCCAGGGAGTGGTTCGGCAGAGACACAAAGAGATTTCTCAGAACATTCCACAAAACAGACCATGTCTCAGGCCGTAAATGAAATTTTTATGACTGCCCAAAAGCCGATTCAGCTTAGACAACATTTACCATCTACAGTGTAATAAAATTTTTAAAACTCCAAAAACTACGTCCTCCCCAATCGACAATCAAAAGCCCACTTTTAAACAACTTAGAGGAAAGCAGAAATGGAAGTGACCGACCATTCCGTACTGAATAATGGAAAAGGTACTCCCCTCCCTAACCAGGGCAGGGTTAGGCAGTGACCAGCACGGGCCCCCGGGCCGTCCTGCGGGAGACCCCTGGAGTCGGGGCGGGGAACCCTCCAAGCTGTCCCGCCCCCCTGGGAAGTGTGTCCACCCCTCCCACGGTCGCAGGGTGGGAGCTGCCCAGGGGTGCCCTTGGCCAGTGGCCAGAGTGCTGGAGGTGGCCTGGCCAGGGGTCCCAGCATCAGGCACTGGGGAAACGGGGCCGGGGCACGGGCACGGGCAGGGGCTCCAGCCACACCTGCTACATCCCTGTTTGCTCCCGCGCACACTCACGGTAACAACTTCAGGTGTCTGACACCCACGCCGGGTTCACCGCCCTGTGGCAACCACCAGGGACTCGTGGAGGCTGGCCTCTCGCACAGGCCCCGGCCGGCCCTCCGCCTGGCTGTGTGCGCTGCCCCCAGGCCTCTTCCACAGCTCATTCTGCAAACACCGCGCCCCTACTCGGGTCTCTGAGGCGCCTTTCCCTGACACGCAGGAGCACTTATTGAGCACCTACTGCATACAAGGCCCCATCACTGAGCCTCCCCAACCTGCCTCCCCAGCTCCGCTTCCTGGGCGCCCCTCCGGCCCCCGCCCCGCACCCTAACCCATGTCTCCACGGCCCCCAGGGACTCCGGGCGGCCGACAACGACCCCACGGCGCCGCCCTACGACTCGCTGCTGGTCTTCGACTACGAGGGCAGCGGCTCCAGCGCGGGCTCCGTCAGCTCCCTGAGCTCGTCCAGCTCCGGGAGCCAGGACTACGATTACCTGAACGACTGGGGGCCCAGGTTCAAGAAGCTGGCGGACCTGTACGCAGGCGGCGAGGAGGAGTAAGCAGCCCCCCCGCCCCGGCGGAACGAGAACAGCGCTCGGACGGACGGACGGACGGGAGGAGACAGCGGGCCTTCCCGACGCCCGCGGCCGCGCCACCCGGCCGTGTGTGCGGGGTCCCCGCCCGCCCCCCGCACCGAGCTGTCTGGCACGAACACTTGTCCGCCCGCGGCCGCCCCCAGCACGGCAGCTGACTCAGCACTAAGGAGAGCAGAGGCACGGTCTGAACCTGAATTTCTTAGGACAGAAGCGCTGTTTAAAAAGAAAATGCAAGTGCCTTTCGGTACATGTATCAGATTCCCTCACACTCAGGAGCAACTAGGAGCAAGCGGACAGACCAAGTCCCCCCTAGCCCGTCCTGAGCGCCCCCAACCCCGGCCAGTCCCAGCTCTGAAGGCACGCATTAAGGAATTGGGGAGAATGTGTCCTTTTTTCCGATCTTCTATCAAGAAAAAAAGTGGGTGACACGCTTGACAAAATTGACAAAAACAGTTTGGGGTCCAAACGCCATAAGCCTTCTGAGTCCTCACGCTTTGCTGTGCACAGTTGGGGTCTCCCGGGCCCCTTGGGGGTCCCCGAGGCCGGAGGCCCCACCTGCAGCTGCTGCAGCAGCGAGTGCCCCTGGGGCGGGCCAAGCCAGTGGACCAGAGGCCCGCTGTACAACTGGGCTTCCACGGAAGTGTCCACCGCCCCCGACTCCCAGACGCTGGAAATAGCTGGGCAGGTGGGGTTCCCAGGGGCTGTCCCTGATGCTCCGCCATCTCTGCCCTTGGCCATCCCCAGGGCCCCCCAGTCAATCATGAGGCCTCCCCCAGGGCCAACTGTGACCCTGAATGCCACCCAGGTCCCCACTGCCTTTGGTCCAAGAGAGTACGGTGTCCCAGGAAACCACAACCAAAACCAGCCGGCATGCCACCAAACCCTGGCATGAGCCCTCCACCCTCTAGATCAGACTCCCGAGGGCCCCGCCAGAGGCCCAGCGAACCCTCACCAGTGCAGACCCCCGAAGGCTCTGGACGCCTCTGGCCACCGGCGGGGCTGTGCGGGCTGCAGGGAGACCTGATTCTCACCGGGGTTCCAGGAGGCTGGAGACGACCAGGGGGAGACTGGCAGACTCCTCCCCTGCCCTGCTCCTCTGGACCAGTTTCTGATGCTCGTGAGCTGATGTGGACGGCAAAGGTCAGCTCCGAATGCCGGGACAGCCCTGCCTTCGCTGTGCCATCTTTCCCACACGTGCGTCTGTCCCACACCCGCCAGAAACAGTCTCCTTTCCTTTGCACCCGTGTCAGCGGCCCGCAGCTGCAGGGCCAGGTAGCTGCTCCAGCTCTCAGAGCTGGCCGTGCCTCCTGAGGGGCAGTCTGACTCCCAAGCCAGACTCCAGAGTCAGCTCCACAGCGCAGCGACAGGGGCTGTGTCCGGAGGCCCCGCCAGGGAGCCCCCTGCTGTGTCTGTCCGCGGCTGCGTGAGAAGAGGCGCTGGGGCAGCCCTTCGCCCAGCATCTCCCAGGGACAGCCGTTCTGGGTGTGAAGGCGCCTCAGGCCGGCAGGAGAGCCGCCACCTGGGGGATCCTGGCCTGCTCTCGGGCTCCCCAGGGAGGGGCCTAGGCTGCCACCGGCCGCGGGCAGGACTTGGTGTCGGAGCCCCACCTCACACCTGCTCCCGGGGCCAGGGGAGGCCTCGGGAGGGGCGGGGGAGGGGTTTCACAGGCTCCGCGTGCTCTCCATCGGGGGGGGGGGGGGGGGGGGGGGGTCTCTGATCCACTCCCCAGCCCACGGCCTGCCCCGGGGCCATGGTCCTCCTCTTTCCTAAACAGCCTCGGCCTCAAAGATGCGCTTGAGTGTGCACGTGTGTGCGCGATCTGCGTGGGTGTGTCCCCCCTGGACGTCAGGGTTCTTCCCCAAACCAAACTCATCACTAACTCCATCCACCCTCCCGGAGCTGAGCTGAGCTGGGGAGACGGGCTCCGGCCTGTGGCCTGAGGGAGGCCCGTGCTGGGCTCCGTCCATCCTGACCCCGTCCATGACTGCTGGGGAGGGACGCGTGGACGGAGGCAGTGGTCACCGGTGTCACGTGCCGATGCCCCTACGCAGACTGCCGTCTCCCGGACGTGGCGGGCGGGGTGGCCTGCCGAAGGGAGGGGACGCCCCCCCTGTGAAGCCGTGCTATGCAGATCGCTCAGGGTCAGGCGGCCCATGAGGATTGTCCCAGTGTCTGAAGGTGTGGCCATTCAGGATTGCTGGTGGTGTCAGGGTTGGTGAGATGTGAGCTGGAACCTTGTTTTTGTTTGTTTCTGGAAAGCTCATCCTCCAGTTGAAGTTCTAAGGGTGAATATGGTGGGGGGCCCAGACAGCTGTGAACTCTCCCCACTGGAATCCTGAGGCCTCCTTGGTCCCCTGGGCTCACCCCAAGGATGGGTGTGCCAGGCGCAGCCTGCGACTCGGACCCCTTGGGGCACCAGGCGCCCTGCCTCCCCCCACCCAGGAGAGCCGGATGCAGAGTCCGTCTCACTGCCCCCTTCCAGCTCTCTTCCCCCCGCGCCTCGCCTCATCACTGCCAGGGCCCCTGCATCTCGCCTGCATCACACAGGCCGAGGCTGCAGCAGCCAGCGGGGGGACACGTCAACGGAGGGGGTGCTTCTCACACCCGTCCCTGCTTCCAGGCAGACGGAGAGCTGCCCCTGGAGGCCCCCACCCCCTCCCAGATGGCTCCCAGAACTCCGTCCCAACCGACAAGTTAGTATTAGCTAAACACACAATCAGCGTCAAACGTCCCTCTTTCGTAGCTTGTAGATACGACGGGTCCAGATCAGAGGACGCGGCCAGCGGAGGCCTGGACTCGGTGCTGGCAAAGCGCTTAGGCAGGTTCAGCGCCTGTAGGGAATTTCTGTTCTTGTGAACAGGAGACGCCGGCAAGAACGCCCTGGTCTCGGGCGGCGGGCACCCCCAGCCCGGGGCCACCATGCCCGTCAGGCCTCAGCACCCGCCACCCCTGGCCCAGCGGGCCTTCCCTTTCCTGTGTCCTTCAGAACATGCCGGGCGCCAGACCTCTTGCCGCCAAAGTGTCAGGGTAACGGCAGTCGTCAGGCCTTCCCTGCTGTGAGCAACGTCTACACGGGCCTTTGAGATGACGGCTCTGTTCTCTCCAAGGGGAGAGTCAGGGAGAGGAGTCTCGATTTTTGTCCAGGCTGAAAGGCGTAACACCAAGAAAGCAAACCAGTCTCCCCGCTATGGAGCAACCTGAGAGACAGTTCCCGGCAACGTGGTGCAGATAAGACAGGCCCCCCGCGAAGCAGGGGATCCCGGGGGGGAACCTCTGTGTATAATCGGAACGCGTTTTGCTTTTCCTTTCTCTCCTTTTTCCATTCTGATTTTTTTTTTTTTTTTTTTTTTTTTTGCATGTTTCGTTTTGAAAACGGACGAAATGTGTAGCAGCCCGCATGACTGTGGTTGTTCTGGGGAAAGATACTGGAGTATGATGTATTCACGCTGCATCTCTGAGCGTTGCGCAGTTAGACAAACGTTCCACTTTTTTTGTAATCGTCAACAGCACAACTATTTTGTATCGTTGTTTGTATCATTTTGTACCAAAAAGAAAAAAAAAAAAAGGAAAAAAAAAAAAAAAAAGGGCAGAGCGTTGATGTTTTCAATGTGTTTTCTAGCGCCAGGCGGTCTCGGCTCTAAACTGAGTAGCAGCTTTGCGGAGTTGCCATGTGTGGGAGCGGGCTCGGGGCCCTAGCACGCTGCTCCAGGGCAGTAAATAAAGTCCCCCTGTTAAATGGTCGCCTGACCCTGGCTGGTTTTTCTCCAAGTGTCCCACCCGCTCAGGGGCAGCAGAGGAATGAACACGGGGGCTGAGGTGTCGAGAGGGGGATCTGAGCACCTGCTCTGTCTCAGGCTCCGCCCCAGGCTCTGAGGGCACAGCCAGCCACAGGACCAGGCCCACTCCTCACACCTGTGAGGCCCCGGGACGCGCACAAATGAAGGCCCACGGGCCGTATGTCTAAATATGCCGAAGTTCTTAGAAGGTCTAAACCAAGCTAACAAACCGCTCAGCGAGGTGTGTTCCCCCTCCTACCTTGGCGATACACCTTCCAACCACCATGAGAAGCCTGGGTCAAGTTCAGGGTTCTCCTGCCCCTCGGATTCTCTCAGGGCCCAGCCTCCTCCCCGCCTCCGGGGACTGCAGGCCCACCCCTGACACCAGCCGGAAACCCACGGGCCAGCGGGTCCAGTCCTCAGCAGCTCTGGTCACGTGCCCCAGCCTGCCCTCGACCGCTGGCCTGAGTCTGAGCCGCGGTGGCTCACACCTTCCCGGTCACAAAGCTGCACAGGGGGAGCCCCCGGGTTCAGTGCCAGACTCGCTGGGGCTCTGCCCGCCTCAGGGAACAGCTCAGAAAGGCTGAGGGGCGCCCCGCTCACCCCACTGATAAGTGGCGCAGTCAGACCAGAGCCCCAGGGACCCACCCTGCAGGCCAGGCTCCCAGCCCCGCCCCCCCCAGCCCCCACCCCCCAGCCACTTCCAGCACTCTCCTGGGGCTCGAATCTGCATCCACAACAAGGTGCATAACAAAAAGTCACTCACATGGTTAATTATAGGCAGGCGCAGTTGACAATTACAGGCATGATTAGCACTTGCTAATTTTGAGGGTGCCAGCAGCTAATGACATTCATAATTAGGCAACTGCTGTGGGCCTGGGACAGGCAGTCACAGCTCCTTGTAATCAGACCCCCGGGGCCAGGACCTGGGGGGTGGGGGGACAGTCTGCTTAAGGTCACCCCCTCCCAGCTCCACGGCAGAGGGCTGGCTAGAGCGCAGGCTCAGTAGTTGTGGCGCACGGGCTTAGTTGCTCCGCGGCATGTGGGATCTTCCCGGACCAGGGCTCGAACCCGTGTCCCCTGCACTGGCAGGCAGATTCTTAACCACTGCGCCACCAGGGAAGCCCTCCCCTGCCTCTTGTTTCTAGAGAAGCTGAAGTCTCCCAGGCCTCCCAGAGTCACAAAGGAGCGGCTCAAGAAGCTAATGATTAGAACCAAGAGTCAACAGACTCAGGGGCTGACGCACATTCCTGAGCCATTTTACTGATACTGTAACTGCCACCAGAAGGAAAAGGCTGGCTGCACGATGACCTGAGTGCAGCCGCGACGTAAGCTCCTCCATCTTGAGCAGAACTGAGTCTGTGGCGCTTGAGACAACTGAGTCTTGTCTCACGGTTCCAAGAACTGGCCTCAAGAGAATGCGATTAACATTATCGCTCATATTAACCTATATCTTTGTGTAGCTCGTTCTGCCCGTATATGTAAGCAGGCAACTAAAACCGTCAGCAAAGAGGTGCTACAGACCCATGTCGACACCCTCCACTCTGAGAATACGGCACCTGTGTCTGCAGGAAGAAGTTACAGAAGACAGGCCTTCACCCCTAATCCCACAGAAATGGAATGCTGTTCCAAGTGGGGATCTGTGAGCAGCTCTTTGCAAGAGGTCCCTCTGTCTTGTCACTAACCTTAAACCAGCCGCCCCTATGCTCTACTCGTCCCTGGCGCAAGCACACCTTTCAAATCTTTTGATCACGCAATACCTTGCTTAACATGTTGCTTCCCTCCGTAGATCAAAGAAGTAGACATGAAGTATATAAGTAACTAACAGACGACCAGCTCTCTTCCCCAGCTTCCCCTTCAGTAATCTCACTAACAAACTGTGTGAACGAGACGGCATCTAAAAAAAGATCGCAAGGAGTCGACCATCCTGCACACAGTGGGGAATGGCGGCGACTCTGACCCCAGTCTCCATGATTAACTGACATTACGTCCTCTTTTCCCTTAAAAAACTTTCACAGCTGAGCAGAATCTTGGGCGCTGGTTTAGGGGGACCCTGACTACGACTTCTCCCCCAGATTGCTGGTTTTCTGATTAAAAGCACCGTTTTCCATTTCTACCAACACTTGCCTCTCCAGCGTGGATCTCCAAACAGCGAGCAGCTGGACCTGAGTTCAGTAACATTTTTACCAAAGGAAAAAAAAATAAACTTCCACCCTGAGCCCAATTTTAACTGATCATCTCAGGCTGGGCACTGCCTCACAAGAGCCAGGAGCACTCTCGGCTCTCCTGGGCACGCCTCCGCGTCCTCTGGGCAGCGGAAGTGAGGGAGGGCTCGGTCATGACGACTCTGCCGTGCCGGACGCCCCAACACAGCGTCTCACGGCGAGACGCATGGGACGTGGGGACTCCCACTCCACAGAAGGCGGCGGCGGCCCACTTCGGGGCCAGTTTGACCTAGTCACTGTTTGCCAGGAACGTGCCGGCACCACCATGTTAAGTGATCCCACCGCTCCCCGAGCCCAAGGGGCACAAGCACGAGCCCCACGCCCACGCGCAGACCAAAGCCCGCCTCCTGCCCCAGAAGGCCCCTCCCCGAGGGCGGGGGCGCTACCAGCTCACCGGGACCTGCCCCCACGGCACCCAGGGCCAGGCCTCTCCTGCACAGCCCCACAGCACCTCAGACCAAGGCGGGCGGGGCAGTGCAGGAGCACAAGCGGGGTCTCCCCTGACCCTGCAAACTGAAGCTTTAAGCAGCCTCCTCGGAGAGGGAAGGGCCTTGTCCGGTCCCTGGGTGCGTGGGTGGGAGCAGAGTCAGCCCCCTTCTTCGGCGGGACCGAGGCCCGGAGGCTCCCAGAGGGGGCCTGTCCCGAATGCCTGAAGACCACCCCACGCTCCCCGACACCTGCTGCCCCAGCCAGCGGCCTCCCCCCCGAGGCCTGGGTGGCAGTAACCTCGTCCTGACTCAGGCGCTCAGGGGTTGTATCAGATTCGGGGCACTCTGCAGGCTGCGGGCCTCGTGAGCACTGCCTCATCTGGACAGCGTTAGGCCTCAGAAAACAAGGACCTTCAAGGTTGACACTGGAAAGCACAAGGCCCAGGACAGCCGCTGAAGAGCCAAAGGAGTGGGGTGTGGCCAGACTGTCTGAGCCTGAGAGACCACGCTCCGCCCTCCCTCCCAACCCACGTGCCCCATCACATCCCCCAAATGCCCACCAATCCCGTCCCCAACCCACCCCCCACACTCACGCTCACTCAGACTCAGGTGCACACACGCAAGCGTGCCACACACACACGCACACATGCACACACACGGCTGTCCTGACTCACACTGAGTTGAAGGGTGCTGACCGTGGTGCTGAACTCCAGCTGCCGGGCCCTGCTCCGGTGTGGCCTCAGGACATGCCCACAGGAACTTTTGCCTGTTTAGGAAAAATCACCTGCTCGGAAATTTACCTCAAAGGCAAGAACGGGGACAGAGAGGGGTGAGGTCTGGCCCCGCTGAGCCCCTGCCACAGGGACATCGCTTCTCCAGGCCCTGCCCTGCTGGGCCGGGCAGTGGGAAGGGCGCCCGGGCAGCCGGGGCTCCACGTGAGCAGCAACCCCCCTGCAAAGCCCGGGAGACCCTCGCGGCCCTGAACCCTCAGACTTCTCCATGGGGAAGGCTCCCCCCGCCCGCCCTGCGGTCCTCTCTGTCCCTCCTCCTTGTCTGATTCCTTAAACAACTTCATTATTTACGTTCACGTGTTTTACCCCAAGTTCTTCCTCTGGCCTGTCTATACATCATAACAGGCAGCGACCTCCCTGGATGTCCCCACTGTGTTCCCAGAGTCCAGGGTGGCCTGGCCAGGAGGAGCTCACGTCCCAGCTGTCAAGACACGCTAACCAGGGCTTCCCTGGTGGCGCAGTGGTTGAGAATCCGACTGCCAGCGCAGGGGACACGGGTTCGAGCCCTGGTCCGGGAAGATCCCACATGCCGCAGAGCAGCTAAGCCCGTGTGCCACAACCACTGAGCCTGCGCTCTAGAGCCTGCGAACCGCAACTACTGAAGCCCGCGCGCCTAGAGCCCGTGCTCCGCAACAAAAGGAGCCACCGCAGTGAGAGGCCCGCTCGCCGCAACTGGGGAGAGCCCACTCACAGCAGCGAAGACCCAACACAGCCAAAAATAAATTCATAAAAAAAATAAATAAATAAAAAAGACACGCTAACTAGGCCCCCAGACTTCCTGAGGCAGCAGCGAGTGTGTAGCCAGAGCCTGGCCAGGGTCAAGACCCAGCTTTGAGTCCAGATCTGCTCCTCCTGGAGCTCCTGACCTTGGATAAGTCCCCTAAAGGTCTCCGGGCCAACGCCACCTGCCCGGTGGGTGGCTGGGAAGATGAACTGAGATGAGTGGAAGTCCGAGTGCCCAGGAGCACAGCAGCATGGCCCAGGGGTGTGCGGGCACCCAGGGGGCCCACAGTGCATGGCCAGCCCCCCAGGGACGTGCGCTGTGGTCAGCAAGCGTGCAGTGTGCGCGCACAGAGTGTGGGTGTGTGTTTGTTCACAGGATGCACACCATCCCCATTCACCATACACCCAGGCACCTGGTGGGCACTTCACTCCCGGTCCCATTGGCTGAGACCTTTGCCCACTGCTGAACACTGAGGAGACTCGGGGTGACTTAGGGAGGGGGGCAAAGAAACTTCCAGAAGCATGCTGGCCCGAGTGGCCAGGCAGGGGGTGGGGGGGAGAGCACTCCGCACCTGGAGCCAGGAGTGGGTCTGTGCTTGCACCCTGGCCTTTTCCTTCCTTTTAAACTTCTGGAACGGCTGCCATGGAAACCCAGAGGCCGGCGGTCAGGAGCAACTGGGGAGTAGGCAGCAGTCGGGCGCCGGTCAGCCGGGCCCGCTGGGAGGGCCGGGTGGGGCCAGTCACCCACCTCCCTCCCCAGCTCGCCACCACCACCAGAAAGGAAACCCGGGGGGCCTGCCCGGCGGTCCAGGGGTTGAGACTTCGCCTTCCAGTACCGGGGGGCGGATTCGATCCCTGCTCGGGAGCTCAGATCGCACAGGCCTCACGGCCAAACGACCAAAATGTCAAACAGAAGCAATATTGTAACAAATTCAATAAAGACTTTGAAAAAAAAAAAAAAAAGGTCCACATCCAAAAAAAAAAAAAAAAACCTTAAAAAAAAAGAAAACCTGGGTTCAGGGCCTCTCTTGGGAAGCTGCAGCGTTTCCCTCTGGGCTGGCAGTCAGGGCTACGGATGTGGAGGAATCCGTGCGAGGATGCTGGACGTGAAGGGCCAGTGACCACGCCTGGAGGAATCTGACGGGTCTTTGCGCCCGCACGGGCACGTGCCCTCTGCAGGATGGCGGGCGCCAACCCCTGCCCCCCCACCTCATCCTCCGTTAGCAGGATGGGGTGACCCCGGGCGGCTGGTCAGCTACAAGTGGTGGACAGAGATGGGCCAGGCCATTTCAGGGCCTGAGGATGCTCATCTCTGGGCATGTGTCTGCTTTTTCCCTGCTCAGCTCAGGCCAGCCTAGGACTCTCCACAATGCAACCCAGGCGGCCCGTGGGAAGAACCTTTGTGGGGTTCCGGGGCCTTTCTTTTATATCTTCTGTCTGGCGGTGTGGATGATGAAATAAAAATTCATAATTTAAGGCAAGCGAGAAAAACTTCTACATTTTCTTCTCTGCCCTTTGGCCTCCTCCCTCCCCTCCGGGGTGCATTATGCATTAACCAGAGCCCCCCAATAGCAGAAATACCTGTGCAGCCATAAAGATCTATTTTTCTTCTTCTGGTACCAGCCATGTAATTCCCTAAAAGATAACATTCCTTTCTTAGTCCTGTAAGGGGCCTCAGTGACCCACCACTCGTCCTGCACGTGCAGACGTCTTTGGTGGACTTTACGGACAAGGCCACTTAAAGATAATGACGGGTGCAGAACAGACAAATCAGACGACCTGGGGAGATACTGGGCTGCACCTAATGCAAGTTCTCAGCTTAAATACTCACTTATGACCTTGTTAACGTTACTAGCTATATTACCTGTACTCTGCCTGTTTTACCCGATCATTGGTTCTTGCGTTACCAAACGTGTGACTGAACCTCTGAAAAAATTAATGACTAGGGGACTTGAAACCACTGACCAAATATATAGTTGTAGAAGATCAATGACTGTAATGGTGTAGCTCTAGATGTGGGACAAAGCGACAAGAGGGGACTGTTTCCTGGACCGTGACGGATGGTGAGACAGGCGGCCAGAGGCCTGGGCTACTGTTAACGGGGCCTAGTCCAAGAACAGCCCATCGAGTGGCCCATCCATGAAATCCTCACCTGACCAGGGAATGAGCATTCCTAGCGCCATGGGACAAATTGGTCATGAAATGCCTCCCAAACCTGGGCAGAAATTAAGACCGAAAGGGAGAGGATTGTACATAAAGACCGCTGCCCACCATCCAGTTCTACAAGAATCAAGTCAGCCACTGGAGTCGCTGATCTACAGCCCATCCTGAAAGGAATTCAGAGTGGAGATCAGGACAATGCACTCTGAGCTCTGGGAAACTGGCAGAACGGGCCCTCAGGTAGTCAAATACTTTTAGGAGAAAATTTTATGAGCCCCGTTTCTTGCCTCTTCCCATACTTAGAAAAGCACTAAAACCATTAGCTAAGAAATCTGTTCCTGGAGAACAGCAGTGACCTTCTACCAAACCGTGTGCTTGCGTGCATGTACACCATCGTCAAAATCACATATACGTGTGCTGACCTCCCCCCTCACCTCTTCCCAACAGTCCTCAGAGCCCTCTGAGAGGCTGTCTCCTGGCTTACAACCCTCAGACTGGCACCAATAAAAGTGTCCATTCCTTTCTTAGACGGACTACTGATTAGCCCTTTCATCCACACAGCTGCACGCCCATGCTTCTTAATAACATTTCAGTAGCTTCGCTGGAGCCTTCTGGATGCACGGACTCGTCCCCCACTCCCGCCAGGCCTGGGGGGCCAGGTGCACAGCTGCCCCGCGGGGGCAATCAGCTTAGTAACAGAGCCTCTGGTCTCTAAACCTGGGGGCGCCAGCCAGGTTTTCGCCCCTCCTCCCGGGAGGTGAACTGCGGCGCGAGGCGTCTCAACGCCAAGGACCTGAGAAGCGCGCGCCCCCGGCGACCCTCCGCTGGTGCCCCCAACCGCCTGCGCCCCAGCCCCGCGGGCTCAAGCGCCCCGCCCCCGCCGTGGGTCACGTGCGCCTCCCCCCACGCTGCCCCGCCCCCACCCCACCTGCCCTCCACCCCGTGCGCCCCGCCCCCGAGAGCCGGTGGGGCGTCCTGGTCCCGCGGCCCCACACCGCCACCTGGCGGCCCGGCCTGGGATGCGCGGAAGTGGTCCCCGCGTGGCCCCCAGGACGCACCGGGCTCCGCAGGGTGGTGGCCTCGGGCGAGCCCGTTCTCCCTCCGGCCTGCTTCCTCGCCCCGCTGGTCCTGGCCTCTGGCACAGCCCCGTCGCTGCACTGGGAGGGGTCCGGGACAGCACCCCAGAGTCCTCATGCCCGCTGGTGAATTAGCATCTCTGGTCCCTCTGCCCAGGGGGCTGCAGTTAACCCCACTTCAGAGCTGAGGAAACAGGCCCAGAGGGTGAAAATGCTGTCTGCATCCAGAGGAAGGGGTGTGAGCCCCGACTCCGCGCTGGGGGAGCAGGGGGCCCTGGGCCAGCCCTGCCAGGAACACAGCAAGTGCAGATGCGGTGGGGCAAGGCCTGGAGACGCCACCCCTTCTTCTGGTGCCCAAACGAGGAGCCTCAGTCTGAGGATGTCACCCCCCCCCCCCCAAACCTACTCCGAATGTCTCCCTTCTTCCAGAAATCCCTGACATGCCCTCACCCTGAGTTTGCAGAGGCCCCCTCCCAGGGGACGGCCCCTCCCCTCCGCTCTGGTGCGGGTCCTTGGCCCAGCCAGGCTTGGGGGCTACACCTGGCTTCCTCACTGAGTCTGCCCTGGGAGGAGAGGGGAGGGACCGTGAGGGTGGGAGTACTCGGACAGGTTCTTTCCAGGGTGTAGTCTGCAGTGCTGGGGGGTCTTCGGTCCTTCCCCAAACTCCTGGGAGCCAGTTCTCGGGGCTGGGCTGGATGTGCAGGCCTGGTTGAATTGACAAGTGAAATTCTTGTCACCACCCTGCCCCAACACGTCCAAAAAAGGCTCAGTGCTGGCCTTCAGGCACGGCTGGATCCAAGTGCTCCAAGAACACCACCCTCTGGTGTTCTGTATTGGCCTCACTTTCAGCCAAGCTCTCGAGAAGCAGCAGTCTAGGTGGCCCTAGGTAGAGAAGCTGACCTCCTACCAGCCCCCAAACGTGTACAGCTCCTTTCTGTGGAGTGCCCGCATCCCTCCCCTCCCCTCCCGCACCCAGTTCCCCCACTCCTTGCACCCTCTCTCTTCCTTAGCATGCCCCACCCTGCCACCACTGCTGCGGCCACCACCACCGCCTGTCCCCCAGGGGTATAAATATGCTCCAGCATCTCCCCTCCCCACACAGCCTCTCCCAAGGTTACATACGGCCTGCTCCCCACGCCCATCCCCTCTCCCCACTCGCTCCCCACTCAGCACGATCCCGACTGCAGGCCCCGCTGGCTTCGTTGGGCAGCTGCTCACCCCTCTCTGGCACTCCTTGTCCCCAGCCTGACAGGTAACCTCGTCCTGGCCCCGAACCCTTCACGTGGCACCCCAGGGACTTTGCAGCCACACACACTTTGCCACACGCCCCCTGCCCTGGATGTCACTTCCGGACGCTGTGGGACTCTCCCTGACCTTCTTCCCTCTGCCGCCGGCTCCGCACCCCAGCCCAATCACCAGCCTCCATTCACCGGAACTGCGAGTCCCCCACCCCTCATCCGTCCAGCGCCAGGACGTGTCCACCTCCCTCCCAGCCACTGCCACCTACACCTTCCTCCTGGCCACATCCCATCCAAGCCAGGCCCCCCCCCTAGAAACACAGCTTCATCTTTTATCCACATTCACTTATTTCTGGCGCCTTTACTGAGATACTGCGGATGCACGGTAGACTGCCCGTATTTCCAGCATGCAATCTGAAAAGTTCCAACACTTGCACGCACCTCCACAATCAAGATCACAAACATCCCAGGACCCCAAAGATTCCTCGCACCCTTTGTAGGACTCCCCCCACCCCCCAGGCCACCTCAACGCTCTACATAAAGGGAACCCCACGGGGCCCTCTGGCCAGGCTGCGTTCCCTCATCACCACCCCCATCACCCCGAGACTCATCGTGGCACCGAGCGGCCCCTCCCTGTAGGAACAGGCCAACATATCCCTTCACCTGTAGAGGGACAGTTAGGGTTTCTCCAGTTTTTAGCCATTTGAGATAAAGCTGCTATGAAAACTCGTGTACAATCTTTGCACGGACGGCTCTTCCATTTCTCTTGGGTGAGAGCCCAGGAGTGCCTGGCAGGGTGTGGGAGTGGACGTGGTCATAGCACACATCTCACTTCTGAAGAAAGTGCCCAGGGCCGTGCATCCTGCAGCCCCGCAGCTCCCAGGTCCTCACCCTCCCGGCACTTGGCGTGGCCAGTCTTTTCCCGATGGTGTGTTGCTGGCATCTCACTGTGCTTCTAATTTCCAAACAAGCAGACAAAGTGTGCTTGCCTTTCTCCCCAGCTGCACCAGCAGGAGAAGCCCTGTCCCCCCCAACACACACACACACACCTCTGCCCAGGCTGCGGCCTCCGCTACGCCCTGCCGCCCGGTGGGCTCCTGGCCACCTCTTCCAGCCGAAGTCCGACCCCCTCTGCGACGACGCCTGGCCCTCTCACTGGCACTTGCTGAACAAATACATTTTAGAAAAGAAATACATCTGTGCAGGCCTGTTCTCCTCAAAAACATAGAGATTCTGGCAGTTAGGACTTAAAGCCTGATGAAACCGCCTCAATAAGCAGCTAAATTTGTTTGTAAGTAGGAATGTGACTTGTCTCCCTTGCGAGTCTCTGAAGGAAACAGGACACGTCCCCTTGGGCTGGTCTTTCCTGGGCCAGGTGACCCAGGTGAGGCTAGAACGATCCGGAGGACAGAGAGGCTGCCAGCGTGTCGCTGTGGAAGGGGAGCTCAGAAAGGCTGCTTATGGACTGGGGCTAAGAGCATATCTCCACTGTGAGAGCATGCACTGGTTGAGCACTTGCTGTATGCAAGGCATGAAGGCTACGCAGGACTCAAAGGGGTCCCCAAAGCTGCTCAGATCAACAGAACATGAGACCAGAACAGCTAGCTGCCTTGTGGCCTCGGCTACCGGGACGGGCAGGGCTGAGGGACGCTGGGTGGACTGTTTTTCCTTTTAGATAAAGTTTTTTTGTTTTTTAAATTTTTTTTAACGCTTTATTTGTTCAGCTGTAGTAAGTCATTTTAAGACCTGTATTCTCAGAGATGTTTTTTTCTTTTCTTTTCTTTCTTTCTTTCCCTCTCTCTCTCTCTCCCTCTCTCCCCCTCCCTCTCTCTCTCCCCCTCTCCCTCTCTCTCTCTCTCTCCCCCCCTCCCTCTCTCTCCCTCTCCCCCTCTCCCTCTCTCTCCCTCTCTCTCTCTCTCTCTCCCTCTCCCTCTCTCTCCCTCTCTCTTTCGGTTACGTTGGGTCTTCGTTGCTGCGCGCGGGCTTCCTCTAGTTGCGGCGAGCGGGGGCTACTCTTCGTTGCGGTGCGTGGGCTTCTCATTGCAGTGGCTTCTCTTGTTGCGGAGCACGGGCTCTAGGTGCACAGGCTTCAGTAGTTGTGGCGCACGGGCTCAGCTGCTCTGCGGCAGGTGGGATCTTCCCCGACCAGGGCTCGAACCCGCGTCCCCTGCACTGGCAGGTGGATTCTTAACCACTGCGCCACCAGGGAAGTCCTCTTTTAGATAAAGTTTACACTTGGAGACCACAGTGTGACAGAAGGGAAAACAAGTGAACTGTGGATAATCACAAGAGTTGCCTTGATAACAGCATTCCCAGAAGATCACAAGCTGTCGCCTACTTAGCACACCTATCCCGAGACACTTGCATGCCTTCCCGCGTGGCACCAGGTCATCTGCCCAGGTGGAGCTGAGGCCCCCACCCAGGGGGTCCGACGCTCAGCTCTGGAGTCTTTCCCCCACGGTCTCCTGAGGTACACTTTACACACGCTAAAACACACAGATCTTACCTGTCAGCCTAGCCTTTCACATGTTTTCACACCCGTGTGACCACCGCCCGGATCCCGACGGCGCTTCCATCAGCCCAGAGGGCCCGGGGCCCCTCCAGCCGGGGGAACGCGCTCGGACGCCCGTCACAGCCGGGAGTTCTGCCCGTTCTCGAGCTACAGGCAAACGAACAGGGTCGGGCGAGTGGGGACGTGCGCGTCGGGCTTCTCCCCGTGTAATCCTCAGGAGACTCGTGTGTACGTTACCAACCACGTCATCAGTGCGTTCCTCTTACTCCCGGGTAGTGTTTCACTGCATAAATACCCTCTGGTTTGCCCGCACTCACCTTCCGATGGACACGTGGGCCGCCCCCGTTTTCCTCCATCAACGAGCAGGGCCTCCGTGAGCATCCTCGCGAGGTCTCTCGGGAGGACAAGGCACTCACTTCCCTGAGTCGACACAGAAGGGTGGAACTGCGGGGTCACGCAGGTTTACGTTACCACGGTGTCCCGAGTGGTTCCGCCACGTTACATACTGACAGCCTGTGTGAAGCTCCACCCACACGCAACACCGTCACCCTTTATCGTCTGAGCCAGCGTGGGCGAGTGGTGGAATCTCACCATGGTTTTATGTTTCTCCGGTGACCCGTAACCATGAGCACCTTTTCATTTGCCTGTTGGCTCACGGGCAGACCTTCCATAAAGCACCTGTTCAAGGGTCTCGCACGTTCTTTACCGAGTTGTCTTCTGACTGCTGAGCTGTGGAATTCTTTGTATATTCTGGACACAAGTCCTTTGCCGGGCATATACTCCGCAAATATTTTCTGGAAGTCTCTGGCTTGCCCTCTCACTGTCACAAGAGCATCTTTTGATGAGAGGACGTTTGTAACTTTCAAGTCCAGTTTTCCAATGTTTTCTCTGTGGTTTGTGCCTTCTATGCCCTTAGAAATCCCTGCCCACTCCCACGTCATGACGATGTCCGATGTTTTCTCCCAGAAGCTTTGCGGTTTTAGCCCCCGTTTTCAGGCCCGTGACCCATCTCGAAGTGATGCCTGTGGAGTGAGGGCTCACACCCCCGCCCCCAACAGGGCATCCGGTCACACCAGCGAAAACCTAGTGACCGTAACGTGTGGATCCCTTTCTGGACGCTCTATTCTG
This sequence comes from Eschrichtius robustus, assembly GCF_028021215.1. Taxonomy (NCBI): domain Eukaryota; kingdom Metazoa; phylum Chordata; class Mammalia; order Artiodactyla; family Eschrichtiidae; genus Eschrichtius; species Eschrichtius robustus. The sequence goes on along the minus strand of NC_090839.1, from coordinate 2,017,561 downwards.
TTCACGGATCCTGTCTGTCTTTACGCCAGTACCATGCCGTCCTGATGACTGTAGCTCTACAGGAAGTCATGAAATCTAGGGGTGGAAATACTTCAATTTTGTTCTAGATTGTCTTGGCTATTCTAAGTCCTCTGCAGATTCATGTAAGTTTCTGGGATCAGATTGTCAGTTTCTATGAAAATTGCTGGGATTCTGACCGGGACAGCATTGAATCAGTTGGGACAGAACCGCTATCTTCCCAATACTGGGTCCCCTCCGTGGGTACAGCGAAATTTCTCCCTTTAGGTCTCCTTTCATCTCTCTAATTTCAGTGTCAAGATCTTAGACATCTTTAATTGTATGTATTTCCAGGTATCCCAATGTTGCTGGTGGTGGCGTTAATGCTATTTTTCTCACTTTCTAGCTTTTTGCTGCTGGCGTATGGGATTACGGTTGATTCTGGATACTGACCTTGCACTCCGAAATCTTACAAAACGCACAAGCACCGCAACCGTTTCAGCGCCGTGTGCGTGGACTCTTTCGGGATTTCTGTGCACTCGACTGTGTCGCCTCAGGGTCCTGCCCTCGCCTTCTTTCTCTCCGAACTTCACGCCTCATTTCTCTCTCTCGCCTTTCTGCCCGACTGGGACTGCAGTTCCCTGGGGAATGGACGTGGTGAGAGCTGATGCTCTTGTCGGGGCCCTGGCCCATCCCCACAGCACTCTACCCCGAGCCCACGGAGGTACGCGAGTCGGACTTCGGACAACTGGTAAGGTGTTGTGCTGAAGCGCTGAGCAGCACCCGGCGCCCACAGGAGGGAGAAACAACGGACAGATGTGCGCCTCGAGGCTGCAGGCCACGCTTCTGCCAGGGATCATCCCCGGCGAGCGTCAGTCTGTGCCTCGGTGAGGCCCCCGGCCGAACGACTGGGCCAGGAGGACGTGCAGAGGAGCCGGAACTAAAGCTATCGCACCTGCAGAGACCCAAGCGCCGCTGCCCTTTACTGACTGACCTAGTTTATTTCAGGCCACGAACTTAGTGAAAACAAAGTACCAGTCGTGGTAGGAAGTCCAAGCATGACCTAATTAATCAACCGCCTTGGGCGTTTTCATGCAGGGGGAAGACTGGAAGTTGTGCCCCTGGTACTCCCTGCTCAGGCTCTGAAAATTCAGATTTAGTTTCTTTCATCATCCAAAATCACAGGCGTTACGGGTTGAACTGCAATCCCCCCCTCCCCCCGCCAAAAAAAAGATCATGCCGGGGTTGTGTGGCGGTCCTAACCCTCCAGGACCTCAGAACGTGACCTTATTTGGACACAGGGTCTTCACAGAGGTCATCAAGTTCAAATGAGGTCACTAGGACGGGCCCTCAATCCAAACGACTGGTATCCTGTGAAAAGGAGAAACTCAGACACAAAGACAGATGCACACACGGAGAAAACGCCAGGGAAAGGTGAAGGGGCGACGCTTCTACGCCCCAAGGAACATCCAAGATGCCCGCGACCACCAGAAGCCAGGGGGGCCAGGGCACACCCTCCACCACCGCACTCGGAACCAACACGGCCCACACACCTGGGTCTCGACTTCAGCCTCCAGAACGGAGACGACCAAAACCTGTGGTCTCAGCCGCCCGGTCCGTGGTGCTCTGTCACAGCGGCCCCAGGCGACTGACGCAACAGGTACCAGAATGAGACCGTAACTCGTAACTAAGCCCACGGATCGTGGGAGATCCAGCAAACTCGTCAAAATTAACGTGAAAGCTACATACCGAATCCCATCACGCCAACGACGGGGTCTGTGGCTCTCGAGAGGCCGAGTGCTGGCGGGGACTCAGGCGGCTAAGCCTCTGACAGGGGCCCCTCGGGAGCCATGGTTCATCCAGGCCAACCTGTCATGCTCCCCGCCAGATGGGGCGGGGCCTCCGGAGACCCCGCCCTCCCCGTCCGGCGGGGGGGGGGGGGGGGGTCCACATCAGGGCTGGGGCCGGCCCCCCCCCCCCCCAGATCTCCCCCGCCCCTCGCCTTACCTTCCCTCTACCAGGGGTGCCCCTGTGCCTCTGCACGGACGGGAGCCCGGCGTCCACGCTGCGCAAGTCCCATCTGTGTCCGACGTGGGGAGCCCCAGGCTGAGGGCGAGGCCTGAGCTCGGCTTCCGGGCCCTCGGACGCGACCCACCGGGTCCTACTCTGGAGCACGCAGGTCCTGTCCTTGGAGGTGAGGCTATTTCTACCAGATTCGCTGGGTTTTAGACACTGATTCTAACAAGTAGCTCATAAATACACACCTCAGCGGAACCAGAGCTGAATCTCTGGCAGCAGAATCTACAACTGGAAAACTGGGAAAAATAGGCAAAACAAATACAGATAAATTTGTTTTTAATAAAGGAGTTAATTTTCTTTCAATCCTATATAAAACAATAGCAATTAAAAACTTCATTTTTGAAAGTAAAATATTTACATATGAACAAGTAACTGTGCAAAATTTACATGAAAAAATGGAAAGACAGGGATTTCCTAAAAGACAAAATTAAAGGTGTAACAGTTTTCAGGCGTTGATAAAAAATACTGATCAGCATTCAGTTCACACGCGCGAATAAAGTCTAACGTGAGAATTCACACGGAGAAAGCCGAAGTATTTACAGTCATAAAAGTACTATCAATAGACAATTTAATACAATAACCTCTGAAAATATAAAGAACCAATTAGTATATTTGTAATAAAAAAATAGGTACAAAGAAGGGGCTTTTGCTCTGGACGTCTGTAAAGCGAGTCCACAGCTTGCATACAGCCTCTTAGCAAAATAATTATAGCTACATAGCCGTCCTCACGTTGTGTGCCAAAGGTTATGTACAATTACTGACAAAATACACCAACCAGTTTTCAACACTTGATTCACACTGAGAAACAGTCTTCTGATGATTCTTCTCAACTCTGATTTTATTTCATCTAGGTTTTTTCACTTTTAGCTAAAAAACAGTGCAAGTAAAATAGATTTATGCTGAAAAGGTTTTCATTTCTTTTAACTTTACAGCTTTACAAACGATAGCAAATAAAATGCATTTGTACAGATGCTGACCACACATTCAGAAGGAGCCGCGTCGCCGGCCCCCGCGAAGCAGAAAGGGATGAGCCCCGAGGCGCAGGCGGACGGTGAGCTGCCTGCTCCTTGAGGATCCTGAATGGAGGGCCGGGGGAGGGAGGGAGATAAATAGTCTAAAAAAATCAGTTTGCTTTGCCAACTGACTAATACAAAAATAAAATAAAAGAAATGAGGTCATCGGCTGTAGACACACACCTCCGCAGTAAGTTGGGTTGAACTAAACCAAATGCACAAACGATGTAGAATCCGCTATGAGGTGACAGAGGGCAGCTACTTATTTGCTAAACGATTCCATCAGTTTTTATATATGGCTTGTTTGGCAAGAAGGCCACTCGATCAAAGATGAGTTAAGATTTAATTGTCCTTTAAGAGTACCCGCGGGCCTCTTGTTCTCTGTTACAGAAACGTGTTTTCCTTCATACTGAAGAGTTGACTTAGAAACAGGAATATAAAACTGTTCCATTGTAAAGAGGTGGCTGTTTTTTAAACAATATCCCATTTGCTTGTTACAAAAAGGCGTAATCTGCAAATATAGAAAAAGTCCCCAGGCGTCTCCGTCTAAGAGGCCGCGTCCGTGCTACTTAAGGAATGCTTTGTAGAGCAACAGTGAATGGCTTGTCTCACGTTCATTTTCTAAACAAAATATGAGGTCCCTGAGGTTGACCCGCGTGATCCTTTGTCGCGTGAACTGTCTGGGGGTTCCGACGCCGGAACTGCCTGGGACCGCTGAGCCTGGGCCCGAGCCCTGGTGACGAGAAAGGAGAAGACAGCCGAGTTAGTGGTGCGCAGAGGTGGGCAGGGCCCTCGGCGCTGGAAGGAAGGGGCAGGGCCAGGTGCCGCCCCAGGACCAACTCACGTTTCCCTACAGGTGTCCCAAGAAACCCTGGTTCTGGAGGAAGCCAGGCCTGGGACCGGCTCCTTCCCGCAGGCCTACTGCTGGAGCTGAAGTGCTTTACGAGTCCCTAACGGGGAGGGGTGAGAGCAGGGGGCACGCCGACCCTCCAGGACTGCTGCTCTCAGGCACGCGCTCGAGAACACTAACCCCGAGATTCCCCCCAGAGCTCAGACTCCGGCCCCTGGGGCACGAGGAAGGAAAAGGTGGCGGCTCCTGCCCCAAGGGGACGGCAGAACAGCTCCGGGGCTTGTGGCTGGCGTCCCCGACCTCCAGGCGTCCAGGGACTCAGGTGTGCTGACGCTGTGCCCGCGGCGGCCTTGTCATCCCTGCTTCGCCGACAAAGGCACACTTCCCGAGGCCGCAAGGTCTAGACTCCTGGGCTGGGCGGGCTGGTGGTGGTCGGCTGGCTGGCTGTGCCGAGGGCTCCACAGTCACCACGTCGTCCATGGCCTGGAGGGGGCCCCCTGCTTCCCCGGGCTGACAGAGGCGCTTCGGCCGGCCTGCACCGCTCGGCGCCCAGCCTGCTCGGCCCGCGGGGGATCCGGGCGACGGCTGGGGCTCTGACGCCTGCCTGCTTGGCACAGGCGGGGTTCCGGGCGCTCTCCTGCCGCGTCGCCGCCCCTCAGCAGCAGCGTCCCGTGGTTTCAGCACGTCACCACCTCCAACCGACACTCGTGGGCATGAACCACACAACTCCCAACTGGACAGTTCTCGGTTTTCCACTCGGAATGAACACTGAGTGTCTGTATTCTGACGGTTAAAGTCGCTCGTGTATATTTCAAGCGCAAACCTTACAACGGTGTTTTTTTTTACAGTGTTTTCTTGAAGTTTAAGGTGGGAGCAATGAGCCCTGTGATGCTGGAGGAGGCGGCAGCACAGCAAGCAGCCAGCAGGTGGCAGGTGAGGCTGGTCCCTCCTGGGCACTCAGGGCAGCTCAGGGCACGCACGCCCTTCTTCCACGGTTCACCGCGTGTTCTTCATGCCCCCTTCAGACACCCTTAACCAACCGGGGTCCCTCCTCCAGACCAGTCCTCTGGTGACTACTTTTCCGTGTTTGAAACAACTATTTAGGTTTTCTTGGCAGTTTCCCCTGAGTCTCCATAACGGCCCTAAAGGAGCATTTTGTGAACAAGACAAACAGCGCCCCTGAAAAGGTGGTGATGAAAGCACACAGTTTAGAGGAGCCAGGAGGAAAACGGGGTTCCGTCTCCGCAGCCGGAGAGCTGGCCTGCGCCGGGGGCCCTGCGGGTGTGAAGCCTCTGCACCACGGCAGGGCCTGCAGGCCGAGCCGAGGCCAGTGCCTGGCCAGACGGCTGGGGCGGGGCCGACAGGCAGGTGGGAGCTCCTCCCCGCCTCCGCCTCCGGGACAGACAGGGCGGCGCCAGACCTTGGGGCTCGCGGAGAGCAAAGCGCTCCCTCAACCACGGGCCCGGTGTCTCCTGTGACACTCGCTACAACTCTGGGCCACGTCTGATGTTCTTACTTTCAAAACAGTTCAACGGCCAAAACCAGTTGGGACAGGGGTGAGGGCTCCCTTCAGGCACAGCATTTAAAGCTGAAACTCAAGAAATCCCTGCAAGTAATATTTTAATGAGATCTTTTTTAGAAGTCAGAGGTGCTTCCAAACAATCCGGACAGGCAAGCGTTAGCAGAGCCCACAGCCAGGGCTCCGGGGCCGGGACCACACCGGCCCCACTCCGCACGTCTCAGGCTCCGAAGGTCACGACGCTGCCACGCGTCACTGTTCTACGGACTTGGATAAGAAGGCCTATGTGCTCAAAGGCATCCTACTTGACAACTCAAATGACTTCTGATTTCACGGGGTGAGTGCCGTCCTTTGATCGTACTGCCCTGGGGTGTCCTGGCCAGAGAAGGCGGTCCCAGGAACCCAGCGCCCAGCCTGCAGGCGCGAGGCCCGGTCCGGCCCAGAGCCCCGTGCGGGAAGCCTGGGGAAGCGGCCCTCGGGCACGGCAGCCGAGCGACCAGCAGTGACCTCAGGTGACAGAAAACTGCGGGGCAGGTGCCGGCGTCCACCTTCAACAACATTCACACTCCAGCAAAGAGGCTGATTCGGTGTGTTTTGTTTTGTATTTGCAGGCACTGGGGTTGAAACAAAGCAACTGTGGACACACGGTTTACATTCTCCCGAAGGCCAGCTTCCTCCCTGAAAGTGCTGTGTGACCATTCATCATGTCCTGTCACAGGACTGTTGAGAGGATTCATGAAAGGAGGCTGGTATCTCCTTTGAAGGCAATCTTTCCACTGTCAAAACCACCACAACCAACCTGACAGGCAACAAACACTCAAGGTAAAAACCAAATGGAAACAATCACCTCCGTCCCAACCCCACCTGGCTCGCGGGGTCACTTCGCTGGGGCCCCCAGGGACGTGCACAACCAGCGGCGGCAGCCGGGGCAGCTTCAGACCTGCCGTGGCCGCTCGCCCAGTTGGCGGAGAGCACCAGCCCCTCGGGGACTGTCTGGGGGGACTCGCACCACGGGGGCCTCGTGGCCGCTCCCCCCAGAGCCCCCTCGACCACAGTGAGAGGTCTGTGCCCACGAGAGGGCACCTCTAACCCACGTGATGCCCCTGCGCCCCAGACGGCGGGTGACGAGGTCGCAGCGCCAACAGCAAGGCCCCCGCCGCCCGCTCTGCTCCTCTTCGGGCCAGCACGGTCCCCACACGCGTCCATGAGACGGAGCCCACGCCCAGCACACGCAGCTGGAGGGCGCCGTGAAAAGCAGCAGCGATGGGGCCCCTCGGGCACTCGGCTCAGAACAAGGGCCACTCGCAGGAGGCTGAAGACAAGCTCACCCCGGTACCTCCCATCATCTCCCCAGGGACCGTCCAGAACAGGGAGGGAAACACAGACCTACCCGGGGCACGGCATCCGCACAACATGAGGACGGGGCCCGGTCCCCACGCGGACCGATGCTCCTGGGCGGGGCCCACAGTGCCTCCACGAGGCCAAGCACCAGAGACAGAGCGGGCCTGGGGGGCCTGAGAGCGCACAGCTTCTGGGATAAGTCCTTTGAAACTGGGCAGCGGCGGCGGGCAAAGAAGTAAGGGGGGGAACGCAGGGTCCGGCAGGCACAGGGCCTCGCCACCAGAGGACACTCAGCCCTCCTCTCCCTCGGACGGACACCTGCGAAGCCACCGGGCTCTGGAGAACTGTCAGGAGAGGGCACCATCGGACAGTGAATCTTGTAAACACCCAAACCATGAAAATGCACAAGAGGAAGATAAGCAGGTCCACAAAGAACCACTGCAAAAAGTCAGAAAATTAAACTCCACACGTATCAGAGACAAACTCCATCTGAAAAAACAAGAAAACTGTAAGACAACGCTTTCAACAAAAAAAGTATACTTAAACATTTGAGGATATGATAATCACCTTGAGTCAAAAACTCAAAACTTAGGGGGAAAATGGATTGAAAACCAGAAAGAAATGAGAGTTGATTTGACACAAGAAAGAAATGAGAAAAAAGGACAAAACTATCTCAGAAATTAATATAAACTGTAAGGTGCTCAGGGGAGAAAAGACTCGAATAAAAATGTAGTAAGAGGCAAAGAAGAAAGGCAGAGAAACAAGAGAATAAAAATGAGACAAAGAAAAAAAATTAAAGGGCCAGGAAAAAAACAGGGGAAAAGGAAGACAAGCAAAGGAGGACATGTACTCAGTCGTCAGAGCCCCCGGAGCAGGAAGACAGATGTGCGGGCAGAGGTTAATACTCAAACTATAATCCAAGGAAACTTTCAAGAAACAGAAAAAAACAAACCTACACACTGAAAGGGCATGTGGGCACCTGGGAAAATTAACCCATAAAAATCAACTTCGACAAAGCCTCATAGAACTGTCAGCTTTCCAAGATAAAGAAAAGGCCTCCAGGTAAAAAGAGAAAATAAACCATCAAGACGAGAGAATTAACCTGGCATCCAGCTTTCCCAAACCAACACAGAAAGCAATGGAACAGCACTGAAAAATCACTGAAAGCAAGAGTGAAGCAACATTTTTATATCCAGCCTAACTGTCCTCCACACATCAAGGCCACAGAAAAACCGTTTCAACTTGCAAGACATCAGGGGACTCTGCACCTGAGCTTTGCGAAGGCTCAGCCGCAGGCAGGGGTGGTCGTCCCAACAAGGGAAGAGCGGGGAAACCTCAGAAAAACGCAGAAGTAAGCATTTATAATATATAAACACGCAGCTGGTGCTACAGCAGAGGTGAGGAAGAGGCTGGGAAACGTCAAGTGCTGTGACAAGGTAGAAATGATGTAACCAAGCACGAAAGGGAACGGGAAGGGGACACCACAGGCTCCGGATGCGGTGTGGCCACCGGGGAGCCGAGGAGAACGCTGACGCAAGCCGAACAGGAAACGCACGTGAAAACCTGGGGCTGAGGACGCCCAGAAACGCTCACATACAAAAGCAACCACCAGAGCACGGTTACAAACCTTCCTAAACACAAACAAAAATCTTAATTAAGGAGCAAAGACTACACATCTCACCAAAAAACACAGCAACTGTAAAATATACACATCATCATAAAATACTGTGACCGAGTCAGAACCCACTTTGTCAGCTACATCAATACAGATGACGGGCTTAACCCACCCGTGACAGGAAAACGCTTTTCGACTGGACTCAGAAAACAAGACCCCGCCATGTGCTCTACACAAGAGACATACCTAAAGGAAGAGCTACAAATCAAGCAGAATGGAGGTTTTCCAGGGTGATGCAAACAGGAGAGCAGGGGTAATGGCCCTGACTGAGGACAAAGGAGACATCAAGCCCACTGGGCAAAGGCAGACACTTTTCAATGGTAAAAATCACAACTCACGGTGAACATGTAACACTTACAGATATTTATGTACCAAATAACACGGCAACTCCCATACAAAGCAAAAACTGCAGGAGATGCAAGGAGATAAAGACAGAAACACAAGGACTTCCCTGGTGGCTCAGTGGTTAAGAATCTGCCTGCCAACGCAGGGGACACGGGTTCAATCCCTGGCCCGGGAAGATCCCACATGCCGCGGAGCAACTAAGCCCGTGCGCCACAACTACTGAGCCTGAGCTCTAGGACCCGCGAGCCACAACTACTGAGCCCACGCGCCACAACTACTGAAGCCTGCATGCCCAGAGCCCGTGCTCCACAACAAGAGAAGCCACTGCAGAGAAGCCCACGCACCGCAATGAAGAGTAGCCCCTGCTCGCCACAACTAGAGAAAGCCCACGTGCAGCAACGAAGACCCAACACAGCCTAAAATAAGTAATAAGTAAATGAATTTATTAAAAAAAAAAAGACAAAAACACACTAACAACGGAAGGCTCTGGGACACCACATCCAGCACAAAACACATCACGTGGACAAAAATAAGCAAAGACACAGTGGGCATAATCGGTAAGGTGCACCCCATATAAACCCAGCAAGTCCTACACCCTGCCTAAGAATACGCCTTGTTCTCAAGCACCCACAGCACATTCACCGAAGCTGAGCACCCCCGTTGCCCAACAGATCAGCAAAATTACAAACTGTGGCAACACACGCCGGGAGGCTGTGGGGAGACAGGCCCTCTCCTTCACCACCGGCGGGTGCGAACTGGCACGACCCTGCAGAGGGGAGCTTGGCAATTCCTAACGGAACTACCGACCCACTTACCTTCGCCCCACAACACACACCCCCAAGAATACAGCACCATCCGTGCACAAGGGAGGGGGTCGCCCAAGGCACGTGGGTGCGAAGAAGCACCCCGCTTGCTGTGAAGAACGGGGAGCACCGCCACGACACGGCCCGGAGTGCGCTCCAGAGTACGCGAAGTGAAAACGGCCCACTGCACAAGGCGCCGGCACTATGCTCCCTCGAGAGAGAGGCGGAAATCGCAAAACACACGCTTGCGTCTGAGGGGGAGGAGACGGCACTGCTCGGGGCACAGTCTTTTGTACAGCTCTGGCTCTGAGAACCCCCAAATAAACAACTAAACGCGAGCGGGGGTCGGGGGGGGGCCGCACCGGAGGACAGACAGCAGCAGGAGAGCCCAGCTGTGCCACCGGAGGGACGCGGCCTGCTGAGGGGCAGCGGGAAAGGGCTCATCCAGGTAACTCCGCGGCGCTGAGGATGCGGAACTCGGGGTTGCTGCAGGGCTACACACGGAAAGAACTGGGCAGACACATGCTACTCTGAATAGTCAGCCACTTCCTTCTCACAGGGCTTAGCAGTTCTGGATCTCCTTTTTATCTGCAAAGTAGGGTGGGACAAAGAGCAAACCCACCGGGACGATGAGAGTCAGGCCTCCCACCTGGGACGCGGGACGGCTCGGAGGGCCTGTCACGTCAGGTTGGACCCACCGCCTTCAGTACAGACACGGAAAACACAGGTGGGGTGGTGCACGTATCCCCAGCTGTACCCCCGTGGGGGCTGGAGCAAGACACCCAGGGGCCCGAGCACACCGGTGCCCAGACCTGGTCCCTGCACACGCGTCCCAACAAAAAAGAACCGCGGCTCTGCGGAGAAACGGTCGATTCCACTGTTACGGCAGGAAAAACATAAGGTAAGCCTGGAACATTTGTGACGTGAGAGAGTAAGAACCCTTCAGAAGGTGACAGGCTTACGTCAACAGGACAGAGGAGCCCAACTGAAGGGCTCGCGAGGACCAAGCAGGGCTGGCAGAACTCCAACAGCAAACGGGGGACAGAGGAGGAGGAGAGCCTGTCGGCCTGCGGGCACCGCACACGGGGAGCAGCCGTGCCAATGAGAACAGGAGGGCACGGTCCCTCAGCATTTCCCACAAGACACTTTCATCACAAAGGGACACAGATTTGCAGGGGAAATGCCTGCGACCCCCCTAGAACCAAGTGTTCAAAGTGATCACCCGCAGCGGGACACACAGATGTCACGTACCTCCTGATACGACGCACTGAGGACATGGTATCACTGGTGCGACATTCTAGCCAAATTACATAACCTGGGTTTCATCAAGAGGAAACGTAGATGAGCCCAAATTAAGAGACCTTCCACCAAATAACCGACACACACTCTTCAAAGTGTCAAGATCAGGAAAGACAGCGAAAGACAGAGGACCCATCATAGACCAGAGGAGGCTACAGAGACATGGTGACCAAATGCCAGGAGGGGTACTGGATGGGATCCTACATCTTCAGTGGAGAATGGTAACAATCAAATACAGAGAAAACATTTGCAAAAGACATAACTGGTTAAAAAAAAAAACTCATCCAAACTACACAAAGAACTCTGAAAACTCAATAACAAGAAAACAAACAACCCAATTTTTAAAATGGATCAACGACCTTAAAAGACCCCTCGCCAAAGAAGAAGCACATGAAGAGATGCATCAGGGAAATGCAAATTAAAGCAATGAGATACCACTACACACCTATTAGGACGGCCAAAGCCCAGAACACCGACAACACCAAATGCTGGTGAGGAGGTGGAGCAACAGGAACTCTCATCCGTAACTGACGGGAACGCAAAGTGGAGCAGCTACTTTGGAAGACAGTCTGGCAATTTTTTACAAAACTAAACATACTCTCACCATACGAACCAGCAATTGTGCTCCTTGGTATTTGCCCAAAGGAGCTGAAAACTCACGTCCCCACAAAAGCCTGCACATGGGTATTTATAGCAGCTTTATTCACAGTGGCCAAAACTTGGAAGTAACCAAGATGTCCTTCAGCAGGTGATGGATAAATAAACTGTGGTGCATCCAGACAGTGGAATATTATTCAGCCTTGAAAAGAGAGAAATGAGGTACCAAGCCACGAGAGGACACGGAGGAACCCTAAATGCATTTAACTAAGCGAAAGAAGCCAGTCTGAAAAGGCTACAGACTGTATGATTCCAACTCTACGACACTCTGGAAAAGACAAAACTACGGAGACAGTAAAAAGATCAGGGGTTGCCAGGGGCTGGGGGGAGGGAGGGATGAACAGATGAAGCACAGAGGACGTTTAGGGCAGTGAAACTACTCCGTATGATACTGTAAAGGTGGATACAGGCCATCATACATCTGTCCAGACCCACAGAATGTGCAACACCAAGAGGGAACCCGGATGTAAACCGCGGACTCTGGTGGTGATGAAGTGTCCGTGCAGGTTCATCGACTGTAACAAGCGCAGCATCCGGTGGGGGGCGTGGATGACGCGGGAGGCTGTGCAGGTGCGGGCGGGGGGGAGGGGGGGGCGTATGGGAACTCTCTGCACTTTCCACTCAATTTGGCCGTGAACCTAAAACTGCTCTAAAATATAGAGTTTCTTAACTTAAAATTAAATTCTGAAAGACCAAATCAAATGCGGTCTTTAGTCAGTAGTATCACACCAATGATGCACCTTAGGGTAAGCTGAGTGAGGGATATACAGAAACTCTCTTCACTCTTCTCGTAACTTTGCTGCAAGTCTAAAATTAGTTCATGATAAAGTTTTTTGTTTTTTTTTAAAAGACACACCCTAAAGAAATAATCCTAAACTAAAAAAAGAAAAAGAGAAATTAAGCCTTAGCTCTGATGAAGAAAGGTATATGAAGGACTTTTTAAATTCCAGATTTCGTATTAACTGTCACACATATAACTCACAAGTATCCCTGAAGACCAAAATCAGGCACAACCAGCAACGTACGAAGCCACGCCCCAGGGCCTCCGGTGACGTGCATCCCTCCCACCGTCTCCTCAAGGTGCCCCCTTCACCCCACACTCCTCCCCACGCCCACGCCCTCCCCATCAGTCTGGAAATACGCGCTCTTTTTCTCTTCTTTAGAAAACGCCTAAGGCAGAAGTTAATCAACATGCCTTTCCCATGAGCCCTCCCCTCCCAGCACAGGGACCCCAGCAGCCAGAGTGGTTGGGGGACTGGTTACATTGAGCCAAAAAAAAAAAAAAAAAACAAATATATTGAGAATAACGGGAACTCGCATTCTCTCTGTCTGTGAAGGGATTCGAAAGTAAGGAAAGGAAGAAGACTAGAAGAAGCCCTGAGGTCCTAGACTAGAATCTCAGCATCAACTGGAATGCACAGGGTTGTTCTAGATACAGAAAGGGGCACGCATGTGCGCACGCGCCTGTACACATACATACGTTCCAGGCTCTGACTGCTGGGGGCCTGGAGCAGGGACCCCCGTAGCGATCAGCACACACAGTGCTCAGACACTGGTCTCTAAATACCACCCTCCACCGCAAGGAAGCAGGCTCCTGGGCGCCACTGCGGGTGAGGGCAGGGGAAGCACAAGAGGCACCTGGACACCCCTCACGCTTACAGGACGAGGGCAACGTTTCAAAAGGATATAGGAAACAGCCTGAAGAAGCTTCCACTGACCAAATCTAGAAATAACGAGAGCACTGATTACAACCCTCTGAATACAGCAGGAATCCATGCGTCCATACACAGTGATGAACGAGTGCATGAATGAATGAGGACGGAGGGAGGGAGGGAGGGAGGGAGGGAAGCTCTTCTTCACAGCAGAAGGCAACCAGTAAATGTGGAAGGCGTGATGGAAACAGAGCATCATAATCTGGACCCCAGCCTGGCGGTCCTGACGCAGCGGCAGTCATGCAAGGGTGCTAAGGCCGGGTGAAGTGTGATGGGAACAGAGTACCTGCGTGATCCTGGAGTACCTCCTTTCACAATACTAATAAACGCTAAGGGACTAACTGACCACACAGTGGAGAAAGCTGCTTTCTCAGCCAGACAACTTAACCAGGTGATCAAGGCTAAGATCACCTAGTGATGCCAAGGGTCATCCTACAGAACAAGAGACCTGCCCTCTTCAACACGGTCAGGAACGGGGAGACTGGGAAGAGGTTCACGCCACAAGCTAGCTGGACGCCGCACACGCCTGGATCAAAGAGAAACCAGGACAGGCGGTGAAGTGGGAGCAGGTCTGGGGACCCTGGGGCACCAGGGCTGATTTCCCGATGCAGGGGGTGGGGTGGGTGCAGTAGTAACACAAGAGAACGTCCAGCGTTGTCAGCATTTAGGGGTGATGGAACATCCCACACGCGTACTTGTGTGTGTAAAGAGGGGGTGATGAAATAAAGGTGGTAAAATGTTCAGAATTGAGAATCTGAATGGAGTTTTTTATACTGTTCTTACAACTTTTCTATACGTTTGGAACTACTCTAAATCAAAAGAAAAACATTTTGAAAAACATTAATCAGTATATTCTGGGAAGAAGATGCCAGAGGCGTCAAAGTTTTTTTTTAATCTTCCCAAAGGCCATATAAAACACAGAGCAACTAGAAAGCAAAACCAAACGCCAGCAGACAATGTTTACAACCAAACCGGTGAAGATGAACGGCGAGCAGCCACTAGCCTATCTCAAAACTGTGCGGGAAAAGCAGCGGGGCACCTGCGAGGCCCGAAAGCCCCCAGGAGCCAACAGGTGTTCACCAGGAAGAGTGGCAGATTCACCGGAGAGCAGCAGCTACAGCCAGGAGTTCTCTCCTCTCAACAGCAGCCCCGCCACTAGGAACTCTGCCTCCGACCTGCCAGTGCCCCGCAGCACAGGGCCTCACACAGAAGAGAACCTGCGAGGAGTGAAATTAAAGCTGAGCAGGACAGGGACAATGGAGACAAAAAGGTCCAGGTAAGAGTCAGGGAGCAGCAGAGCCTGACATCTCAGACAGCAAGTTCGTTGCCACGTGGGAACAACGGAAGGGGAGCTCAGTGAAGCTGGCCAACCTTCACACCACCTCCTCCTAAAGGTTCAAGACAGCAAAATTCACATAAAAGTGAACCACAGAAAGGTCAAATCCCAGACAAGCTGCCCTAGGAAAAAAAGAGAATAAGGAGCAGAACAACATCCCTACAGATGGCGAAAAACACCAAAAAGACACAATCAAAAAGAGATCAAAACTGTTATGTTCTATTTCCAAACAAGCTAAAAGACATCGAGAAAATGATAAAAAGCATGAAAGAATAACATAAACCAGAATCAGCGAAACTCAGAAATGAGGTGACAAAGTCAAGGAAAAATTAGAAACAAAAGAAAATTTCACTTGAGAAATGAAGACTACACTAAAAAGAACACAAGAGCAAATAAACGCAACAAATGATACCTTAAGAAGGAATTAGGAGAGCGAGAAGGATAAACAGAGTATAAAACTTTTTAAAAGAGAGATTGAAAGGATTAAAGAGAAAAGAACAAATACTGATGGCAGATACAAAAGATACAACGTATGAGTAACAGGAATCTCCGAAGAGGAAAACAAAAACAAAGAAAGCGTTAAAGAAAATGTTCCTGAATACGAAAGGTTTAACTGCATGTATGCTGAAAGAACACAACCTCTCCCTGAGAATGACAACCCAAGACAGCCAACTCCGAGTAAAATGCTGGGCTTTACGGGAAAAGAATTCTGTGGGCATCTTTGGGCAGAAAGAACACATGAGAAACACACGAGAAATAAAATTAGACTATCATCAGACTGACAGCAACCTTTCATACCAGGAAAAAAATTATCTAGTGTAACTATTTACTCAAGATAGATTCTCAAGGAAAGAAAACGTGAGCCACGGATTTTCTACCTATCAAAACCATCATCGACATGCACAAATATGGGGAACGCAGCCCCCATGAAACATTCCAAAACAATCCAACAGAGAACGCGATTCAGAAAACCAAATGACTAAACAGACATCCACACAGACTTGTAATTAGCATTAAACATAGAGTTACTTATGGAACTAAGACGAAGGGTCCACGGAGAGAGGACAGCATGAAACAGCCACGTGATGTAACCAAAACACATGCATGAGCGACAGTCCTCGCTGGAGTGCAGCCCACCCGACGCTCTCCCTCCCAGCTTCCAGCCAAGTCGCCGAAGGCCCCTCCCTGGGAGTAAGGATCACACCCTACGTAAGACCCACCCCAACCAAGCCTAAAACCTGCACAGGGAAGGCGAGTCTGCAGGGTGAGCCCCACTGGGTGAGGGAGCTCAGAAACATCATGGGATTTCCACAGACCCTACTGAACACCAAAGTGAGACACAAGACACACAAGCTCAAGATGAGCAGCCAGGAGCTGAACTAAAACAAGAGTCAATACTCTTCAGAGGATGACGACATGTCATCCACAAAATCCAGCATCCAAGCCACAACGACTAGACATGCAGAGCGACAGGAAACTGCGACCCACGGTCAAAGGAAAAAGCAGTCGACAGAGGCCGAATCGAGACGCCCCAGATGTCGGACTTGACAAAACCATTAGAGCAGCTTTTACAGAGAGGTTCAAAGAACGTTGGGAAAATGTGGCCTCAGTAAGTGAGCAGACAGGGAAATCTCAGCAAAGAATCAGCAGCCATAAAAAAGACTTAAGTGGAAATCCCAGAACTGCATATACATCAACAAACGAAAACTTCACTGGACAGACTGCAGAGCTGACTGGAGAAGACAGGGAATCTGAAGACAGATCAGTAGAAATGATCCAGTCCGAACAGAGGAAGAAGTGATTAAAGAAAAACAAATACAGACTCAGAGACCCACAGGGCAATGTCAAAAGATCTAACAGAGGTATAACTGGGAATCCCAACAGAAAAAGACTGAAACAGAGAAAGTTCTGAAGAAATAAAGGCCAAAGTGTTGCAAATTTGAGGAAAACTACTGACCTACAGATCCAAGAAGCTCAGAGAAGCCCAAGCAGAGTGACCAGCAAGAGAACCAAGTCTAAGCACCACACAGACGAACTTCTAAGAAGTAAGACAATCACCTCAAAACAGCTGGAGAAGTGACACACGTGACAGACAGGAAACAAGCACTGAAATCACAGTGGGGCCCTGAATACGACGGAACAACGTCTTCAAGGACAACGACGGTCACACGTTACGGCTGTTTTCAGGTCTAAGAATAAGAGCTCTGCAATTCTGCAAAACACTCTGGGAGATCTCCCATCTTTTTTGTGATCTGGAACAAGAAAACATGGCTAAATGAGAACAGGAGTTTCCTTGGAAAAAAAGAAAGAGACCAGCAGTTAAGACAGGATTCAAGGAGTAGAGGAAAAACGTGAAGGATGGCTAACGTTCTTACAATCACTTATCCCTGTTAGTCGGTCATTCTATAAAATTAAGTGATGTATATCTGGACTTGCTCGGCTTATTCAAGAATGTGAGAGAAAATTAACCTGAAGTTAAAAAAACAGAGCTGAAAGAAAAAAAAACAAACTGTCAACATTCAGGGAAAACTTCATTCAAACTTTTGAGGGCGAAATACAACCATTTTCAGGTAAACAAAAGCTGAAAGAATCCATCACCAGCAGACTGCACTACAAGAAACGCTAAATGCTGTCCTTCAAGCCAAAGGGAAATACTGCTGATGGAAGCCTGGAACTTGGGACGAAGGAACGAAAAACACCAGAAATGGTAAATAAGCAGGTAAATATAAAAGACGATGTTTTCTTTCTTCCTGTGATTTACTTGTAAAGCAACTGGCAGTTTAAAGAAAAAATAACAATACTTTAAAGTTAGGTTTGTCATTACATATAAAGATACGACAGCAAACAAAACAAGAAACTAACAAAATTTGGACACACAGAAACAGGCAACAACCTTCCTTCATGCTAACCCCACTACTCAGGGAGAACAGTCAGCCCCACAAAGGTCAGTCTTCTGACGGACTCTCCCCATGTTCTCTTCAAAGTCAGTCTAAATCTCATCATGTTAAGCTACAGTGATCAAACTTCCTCATGCAAAGAACTTCTTGCTCACGTGATATCCACAGACGGGTTGATTTGAATATAAAGTATCGAATGTACCGAGAAAACAAGTATTCCAAGGGCGGTGAGACAACATGTGCGCGAACGACAGCCCGTTCTCGGCGTGCCTGACTCCCTGCAGAGGCGGGCGGAACGCAGGTGCCCCGAGGCCCTTCCAGCCCCCGTCCCTGCAACTGTGAGGTACCTCTGCTCCCGATCCCGGTCCCGGAGAGTCCACTTTCCTCTTTTTCCTGGGCCCGATGGCAGCTAGTGCTGTGAGGTTGGCATCTCGCTGCCTCATCTGTGCCAGTTCTTGTTGCTGCATCTTTGTTTTGAAAAGGAAACAGGGACTGTCATTTCACACACATTTTTTCTTACTACAAAAGTAATACGTAGACACCAAAGGGTTTTCTAAATTTTCCTAAATTAAAATTTAATTTGACTGTTTTTTTTTTTTAAACAGTAAGCATATTTTGCAATCAGAAAAACAGTAAAGCAATAGATGCTCATCTTAAAAAGCTCAGAAAATGTGAGCAAATTTTGAGAGTACAGAGACTGGATTGCACCAAATGAGAAATTACCTTGAAGTTTAAAAGCACAGGAAAACACTTTTGCAAACATCATAAATCGCTACAGGAAGGCCTACTGTGCAGAGATACCATCGCTTTCTCAGCCTCTCTCTCTCTCCTGTTAGGTGCTGAGGTTGAATACAAACATATTTTCAAGTGTGCAGTGAGTGCAGATTCTTGGACTGAAAAAGCTTACCTCCTTTGCCTTCTGTTTCAACCGTAACTGTTCTGGATCTTCTTGTCTGGATCGAGACTATTTTCAAACAGGTAAAAAAGAAAGATAAGTTGTGACCTAAACGTTCATCACCTGACAAATATGTTATCTTATTCGTGACGTAATGACATCTAAGTCACGTGACAGAATGCATTAAATTTTTAAACGTTTACAGCTAACAGATGAACATTTATCATCATGAAAATCAATACCATTTGGACGTAAGAACCACGCCATGGTCTGATGTGACCTGAGGACGGTGGGCCAGGGCAGCCCGCAGGGCTCCGGGCTCAGGTAAGGGACCTGCCCCACGCGCTGGGTGACCTGCTGAGGTCCGGAGGCTTCCACCCCGGCTCCGCTCCTAACCCCGCGCACGTGTCATCGAGGCCAGCCCCAAACCCTGCTCCGGCTCCTGGAAACCCCAAGGGTGTCTGCGAGCGCCCAGGGTGGAGAGGGAAGAACTGAGTAGAGCGCGAGCACTTGCCTTGGCTGCCCGCATCAAGATCTCCCGCTCCTGCTCGTCCTTCCGCTGTTTCTCAATCTGATCAAGCTGCTCAAAGAACTTGAGCTGAGCCCGCACGTCACTTGCCTGCTCGTACCTGTCATCGTCCTAGAAAAAAGCGAAACGGCTGTTTGTCCCGAACCTGGGGACCCAGCCGGACAGTCCGCGCACCGCCTCCCGCCTCCCTCGGCCCCCTCCCCGGGCGGGCGCGCAGACCCAAGCCGCTCTCGTCCCCGACAGACTCTGCTTCTGAAGTGCTCTGGACGCGCACACGCCGTCTCAGGCAAGTCGCACGGGGGCTCACGGGCAAGTGTCCATTTTATACACTTTGGTATCATTTGCCTTTTTTAAGTGACATTTAAAATTTTTTTCTAATAGCATAAAAAGTATTTTTAAAGCAAAATGGCTACAGGCTTGTACTTCCAACGTTGCGCAGGCAGTGCCTGGCCGCTCCACTGTGCCCTTGAAAGAGGGTCTGCGTGACTGAAGAGGAAGGCGGGCTCTGCCTTGAGCCTGCTGTGCGAGGCGAGGCTCCGGCGAGCCGGCCCTCCACAGCACACGACAGGGAACCAACCACTCTGAGTCCCGGGAGCGCGGGTGAGCCAGAGCCCCTCGCGTCTGCACGGACAGCTCGGGCCTGCGCAGCTGCTGGGACCCCCCCGCGTGGAAACGGGCAGGAGGGTCCACCATCTCCAGAGCTGAAGATGCCACCTGCCCGGACCCAGAAGGTCGGCTCCCTAACCCGGAGGTTGGATCCCCCGCATCCTCCTTCCACAGCCCGGTGGATAGCACCCAGAGCACCACGGGGCTGAAAGAAGTGGCATCTTCCCAAAATTTTGTTCTGGGAAAAACTCAAAACAAGCTCAACACTCCGCCACTTCCCCTGTGCCCTCCAGGCAGCACCAGACCCAGGAGGGGCGACAGGGCATCCCCTCCAGGAAACGGCGGGTTACCTTATAAGAGAAGTTCTTTTGCTGAGCCGTTTCTGATATCTTTTCTACAAGGTTCTGCAGCCTCTGTTGCGTGGCGTGTGACACATAACTCACCACGTCTGGGTGTAACTCTGTTATGCCGTGTTTCTTACCTGGGGAACAGGCGATACTTTACAATCACTGAAGCTCTTTTCCTTCCTTCACTGTTTTTCCCTTATCCCCCAGTTACCGCTTTGTGCAACCTGAGGGTCGAGGGTGGTCTACACCTGCTTCAACTACCTGAGAACGTCACCGCCAACCCCACGAAAGCACAACCCTGGCAAAACAGGTGACAAGGGACAAGGGGTGTCCCCCCAAGCCCAGGACAGCTCCGCGCGGAGCACCGCAGCCGTGGTCCACGTCAAGCCCACGCGTGGAGGCCGGACGTCCCAGGGCCGGTAGGAGACAGGGCCATACCTATTTCTAATATTCTTCTTTGCAGAGGCGCTGGGAGGAGGAAGGTCTCGTCTTTGCAGGACCGCGTCAGGGTGCCCACTAACTCAGAGTTCGTAGCCAATATTCTCGCACTTTCTTCCGACAGGTTCACGCCGGCCATCGACGCTACGTCATTGATGTCATCGTCGTCCCTTCAGGAAAGAAGAGGAGGTGGGTCTAACCGAACGAGGGCCGCCAAGGAGGCACATGCGGGTGGCCCCAACTAGGCGGGCAGAGGGGCGGCTCCCCCGCACTGCCGTCACCTGAGCACGAAGGCGGTCGCCTGCAAGCCAATCTGTTCTTTTAAAGGAAGACCCACCCGAAGGTTCAGCAGAATGGGAGTCTTTGCACATAGATGTCAACGCCAAGTTCACAGAGAGCACAGCACCTACTCACTGCTTCAAGGAGTTTGTTCTGTGAAACTTTTAAATGATCTCACAGCATTAATTTATTTTTAATACAATCACAAACTCTCAGAAAAGCTGGAGTACAGTATAAAGGACGTTTTCCCCCTGAATCACTTGAGGGTGAGCGGCCGACCTGACACCCACCCCCCGGGACACGGCACTGTGGCTCCCTGTGGACAGAGGCACCCCCTACAGAACCAGGGGGATGGCCTTTGAAACCAGGCCACCAGCCACACCCAGACCCCCAGGTTTGGCTAACGGTCCCTATAGCGTCTCCCATAGCAAAGGGTCCAGCTCAGAATCACGAGCTGCGTTTTGCTGTCACGTCTCTGCAGCCCCTCCCTGACTCTCGTGCCCCTGACACCTGGAAGGTCACAGGCCAGCTGTTCTGCAGCATGTCCTCGTTTTCCCTCTGACGGACGTCCCTTTGTGACGAGATGCGGGCAATGCACCTTTGGCAGGAATTTCACACGAGTCACGGGGCCTTGCTCACCCTGCACACGGAGCTCCAGCGCAGGGGGGCCCTGCCCGGCTTCCCTGCTGTCGGGGCGCCCCTCCCTCCCTGTGCAGTTACGAGGATCTCATGGGAGGTGGTCTGAGACTGTGCAAATCCCGTTCCCCTAAACCACCCACTTACTCGCTTCTAGGTGCTCGGGTTCCTGTCTTATCCAGCGGATACAACGTCACTACAGACACGGCCAGCGGGAGGGGGCCACTTGGGGGCTTCTGGGAACTCTGACCCTCGAGCACTGTTTTCTGACCAAACAAAGTGCACTAACTCGTCCTGCGCCCTCCCGACTCCGGCCTGGAATCAGCAGCCCCCTAAGGCACCCTGGTCACTGCGGGGGAAGCGGTTTTAGACGAGCCCTGGGCGCTGGGTGTGCTGCTGCCATCGTGGTGTCACCAATCCCAGGCCCCCCCAGTGGCAGAGTGGCGGCTCCGGCCATAGCCTTTCCCGAGCATCCACAGCCGGACGCCCAGCCCGACCCAAGCCCCCGGGCTCGCCTCGTTTGCTCCTCTCTGCGTTTCTGACTCCCTCACACCTGCAGGTGGACGGCAGGTCTTCCCATCTCCGCCACCCACCCTCTCCCTCGTGGATGTCCTCCCCACCCGTGGGCCCCCGCCCTCCGTGCCAGGCTGTGCCAGGCACCCACCTCCTCGCCCTGCCTGGAGGCCGACCCCGGCTCAGGCCACCACGGCTCCAGCACTGCCAACACCTGCCCTGCTCCCTAACACCTTGAGGGACGAAGCGTCTGGGAAGGGAAGGGAAGGACCACCCAGGTCCCCCGACACATGCACTTTGCTACGCTGGATCCTAACCAAAGTAGCCACTGCAGCCCTTCCTATGGCGACGCTCAGACCAGCTGCTCGTCAAGAGACCAAAGCACAGCATCTCTGAAGGTTCTGAGGTTGAAAGCAGGACACAGAAGCGCCCTCTGTTATGACCGTGATGCGCTCGGAAGGCTGAGCCATCGTATCACAGACGCAAATCTCCCACTGGTTCGCGCGGAAGGTCACCTGCTCTGCCATCCCGCCCTGTCTGCGGCAAATGTCCCCGAGCCGCTCTGGGGGAAAACGCGCACACAACGTGTGTGTGTGTGTGTGTGTGTGTGCATGTGTGTGCGTGTGTGTGTGTGCGTGCGTGCGTGCGTGTGTGTGTGTGTGTGTGTAGGGAATGAACGCAGCCTCAAAGCACCAATGGCCACCGGGCGAGGCCCTTCCCTCCGGGCGCCTCCTGAGCCACGGGCTCACTCCTTACCTAAACGAGCCTCCCCCGGGCTCCTTGAGCTTGTTTTTCTGTGCAGCAGCTGCTTGTGCCGAGACAGTAGAAAGAGCTTTGGTTCCAGGTAACACGGCAGGTTTCACCACAGGGACTGCAAAACAAGAGACGAGGGTATGCCCCCCGCGCACGGACTCGGAGACGGAGACACTGCCGTCCCCGGTGCCAGGTGGGCTGCGGGGCGGACCACTACCCTCCGCCCACCACAAGGAAGCTTCCTAAAACGTCAGAAACGTTGGGTTACTAACTCTAGATTAGAGTAAAACCATAAGCAGCATCTCTCACGCATTTGCCTTCCCGTATTTCATCAAAGTTTTTGAAATGCAGTTAAGAACCCAGTCCTGAATGTGTAATTGTAAAAATCGTACTGACGGGGCGATGCCCGTATAACCCTGTGAACGTACTAACGCCACTGAACTGTACACCTGTTCACGTGGCTAAAATGGCCAAGTTTATGTTACGTGAGTTTCACCACAATTAAAAAAACAGGGAGACGGGGTCCTGGGTAGAGCGGCCCGGCCGCCGGCCCTCACCTGGCTGCAGCTGGTTCAGCTGGATCTGCTGGGGCGTGGTGAGCACGATGCGGTTGTGGGGCTGCCGGAGCGCCACCATGGGTGTCTGCGTCAGCGTCACCTGCGGCGGCCGGATCAGCGCTCCAGGTTTGGGCGGCGGCTGGATCACCTGGGGCAGAGCCCACGGGGCACGTGAGCACACGTCCCACCCCCGTCCCCACCGCCCGAGGGGGCTCCCACACCTGTTCCCTGCCCGGGGCGGGGGTGGGCAGCCTTCCGGGAGGACCAGGAGGGTCAGCCGGGGGCACTGCATCAGGCTGCAAGCTCCTGGGGGCAGATTAACTGCTCGGAAGCCACACACAGGGCCCTGAGGCCAGCGCCTGGAGGACAGTTTGCTGAGCCTTCGAACCAGCGTGGAACAGCCAACTTCTCCCCAGATGTGAGCACAGGTGCCGGGGCGCCCCCTGATCCCTTCCAGAGCCTCTAGGGCTGGATCAGAATCCAGCTGCTGAATTTTACGAAGGTCACCTGGTGGGCACACTCTTATGTTACAGTGCACTCTGGGAGGAATGGGTGGTGCCCGGGGCCCAGCTATTTCTGCAACAAAACCTATGGAAATTCACACTGTCCAGAATGAGCAGACACACGACTGCCTGCAGGAGGTTCAGGCCAAGTTTTGCCACAGACTCAGGGAAGAGCCTCCAGGTTTCACGTCCCTACGGCCTTCAAGGGAAGCAGGTGATGGACCGGTGGTGCCCGACCCTGCAAGGGCGCGGCAGAGCTCCACCCCTCCAGTGAGGGCCAAGCGAGCGAGCCCTGATCTCACACCCGCGCTTTGGCCGGAAGCACACACACGGCTCCACCTCCTGTGGGAGCCTGTCTTCCTCACCACCAGTCAAGGCAAGAACAAATGCAGATTTTAACTTGAGCAGGTGAGAGACCACCACCCTTCATGACTCTGATTGCCCACCTGGTTATCACTTGAGCATTATCATAAAATACACTCCACAACCTATGAAAGTGACGTGAGGACCTGCGTTGTTCTAATTTTTTTTAACTGTCTGTATAGGAACAAAATCCCTTTGAAATTTAAAAAAAAAAAAAAAATAGCAACTGCCTTTCTACACTGGGCGAACCCCATCTGCCTGCAGGAGCACATTCAATCCTAAACTCTTCCCAGCAGAGACACCCTTTTCTATAGCTACACGACCAGAACCCTGGATCCCAACCACAGATAAATCCACCATCAGCAGCCGTGCCTCCCGAGGATCTCTGAGCCCCAAACAACGGCTGCAGAGCTGGGCTCTAGACCATGAAACCTGACGTGTCCAGCGCCAAGCACTTAGCGTCAGCTTTGTGTATTTGGGCCATTGCTCCTAATCAAAGATAACGTCCAGCTAAAAGATCCACTGCAAACACACTGTGTCCATTTAAACCAGGGACGCCCGAAACAGTACAGACAACGGACGTGCCAAAGGGCAAAATTCAGTAGGCTTATTTCGTTTTACTGAGAAATAAATTTCAAAGCTGCAGGGCCTCGGCCCCTGGCTGACACCTCACTATTTCGATCCCGCCCCAGGTTCTCCCTGGCAGTCTCTCTGAGCCACGGGTGGCCGGGCACGCGTGGGGGAGCAGGGCAAGGCTCTGGCCTCCATACCAGCGGCGTGGGCTGCCCCTGCTTGCCGACGCCCACCGGCGCGGGCTGCGCGAGGCTGATGACAGGGGGCTGGAGGGCGCTGGTCACGGTGGCCGCCGTCTTCCCGGCCGTGCGCTGCACCGAGCCGCTGAGCACCACGGCCGTGAGCGCGGTGGTGGCCTGCGAGGCCGGCGGCGGCTGCTGCTGGCTCTGCTGGATGAAGGCCGCGGAGTCGGGGGTCAGCTGTCTCAAGGCGGGCAAGCTCCTCTGGGCGGAAAGACAGACACAGGGTTGGCTCCCTCCTCGACTAAGAAAACGAGAACACGTCCTCGGCCAAACAGCGTCGGTCGGGGCCTGAAGGAGACGCCCCGGACGCCGGGTGCCGGCATCCCAAACCACTGTCCCCCAACTGCCGCTGAGCAGGGTGACCCTCAGTGACAACTGGCTGCAATTTGCTTAAAAAACAAACCAGAAGCGCCATTTCTGAAATGCAGTCACGCGCGTTAAGGCAGTGGAGGCATGTGAGCGACACCCTCGCCCCAGCGGCGCGGGGCCCCCGTCTGCGGGGAGAGGGCCCCTCGCAGCCCCCGGCTGGGACACGACATTGTGGCCTCAGGGGCGGGGGTCTCGCAACTTACAGAGACGCCTCGCAAGAGAAAACTTAGCATTCTGTCTCAGGGGACTTGAAAACTGCAAACGCACCAGTGACACCCATGCGAGCCCACCCCTCCCCGGGACACGCCCGCCCCGCTCCCGACGCTGGGTGCTCGCAGGGGGCTTCAAGTTACCTTCAGGAAAGGCACAAGGTAAGGTTGAGGTGAAGAATTAAGTTCTCGGTATAACCTACTAGTGAAATCTTCTGCTTCGATTTTTCCGTCCTTAAAAATAAAATTCACATTGAAATTCCTCCACGAATACAAACTCACACACGCGTAACTTTATGCAGCATTTCTCTGGTCTCGCGTTTTAGGACTGGCCGCTCCTCACGCCAGGTCCTGCGCTGGACGAAGGTGCGGGCGGGCCCAGGGGCCACGTGCTCAGCTGACACGGGTTCCCGGGCGTGGCTGAGGCCCCCGGCCCTCCCCGCGCCCCGCCCCATCGGGGCTCACTGGCCCACTCCACGACTCCCGTACGCCAGCTCCCACGGGACATTTACGTGGCACCTAACCCACCGCAGGTCAGGCATTTTGCCAGGTGACAGACTAGCCTAAAAGTACCCTCATGACCAAGCTGGAAGGTACCGCAGACCAGGGACACCCTTACCCAGAGAGACCACACCTACTCCGAGACCCCAGAGCAGCTGGGGCGCCGGCAGGGAGAAGCGAGCGCCCAGACGAGAGGGCCCAGACCCCGCTCTGGAAACCAAAGCGAGCCGGGTGTGCGGGCTCGGGGATGGGACAGCACGGGCACCCGGGAGGGGTCAGCACCGTCCCAGCCGGCTCTGCCGACACCTGGGAATCCCACGAGACAAACTCTGCCACCTGCGCCCTCTCACTCGAGGTCACCTACCACCAGCAGCCAAGCCCATGGCTGACTGGGCCCAGTTCAAGGGGGGAGTGGCCAGGGCTGCAAAGAGGTCCTGTAACAAGGGCAGAACGGGGGTCCCGGCGCCCTGATAAGGGCGCAGCACAAGGGGGACGGCACTGGGCCCATCTGGAGGTGAGGGGATGGGGGGGTGGGAGAGTCGACGAGACGAGCCCACGCTTCCAGCGCCGGGGAGGGTCCACAGACAAAGGACCATGGGAAAAAAGGGAACGGCATTTATTTAATTAGAAATTTTCATTAGAAGGTAAGACTGTTATAATTAAAACAAACAAAAAGCTGGGAATTCTTGTTCCTCGCGGGAGGTGAGATTATTATTCAATCTCTGAGTTTCCTGAACAGATTTAAGGAGCATCTGAAGCGATCATTTTTGCTTGTGAGAGCGGGACTTCATTCCTTTCCAGCCCCAAACCCACGTGGTCTGCAGAGACGGCGCAGAGCCAGCCCCCGAGGGTGGCTCCCCTCCAGCCCAAGCCCTCGGCACGGAAGGGAGGCTGCGAGCAGAGGGTCTGAGCCGGCAAACCCACCAGCAGGACAGAAACGTCCAACAGCCCGTCTGCTGAGCCACCAGGTTCCTCGCAAAGAGAAACCGAGAGGAAAGGAAAACAGCAGGAAGGAGGGGACCCCCAGGTTACCGGCGACACAGAGGCAGCTGCCACAGGTGGACCTGACCGACTCTGACCGAGCCCTGCAGGCAACACTGGACTCAGCCTCTGGGCACCTGGGGGCTGTGAGGGATCCTGTGTTCACAGGTTATGTCCAGGCATCCGCGCTGAAATATTTATGAGACTGGGGAGGGGTTGTGGGTGGCAACGGGGGCGCAGCAGATGCAAAGTCATATAAGAACTCATGACCGATGAAGCCCGCAGGTGGCCCAGAAGGGCTGTCACTCCGCTTTCTGCTTCTGTATCGCTTAAAATCCTCCGTGAAAGGGACTTCCCTGGTGGCACGGTGGATAAGACTCCGTGCTCCCAATGCAGGGGGCCCAGGTTCGATCCCTGGTCGGGGAACTAGATCCCACACGCATGCCACAACTAAGAGTTCGCATGCCACAACTGGGGAGCCCACCTGCCGCAACTAGGGAGCCTGTGAGCCGCAGCTAAGACCCCGTGCAACCAAATAGATAAATATTACAAAAAAAAAAAAAAAAATCCTCCGTGAAAAAGGTAGAGCAGGTGGAGGAGTGAGCGAGGGCCTTTAAACACCCTCCATCTGGTGAATTTACATCGCTCCTCTGCGGCCAACATGCCGAGCGACTGACGGGGCGGAAAAGGAGCTCCTAGGGAAGCCATCCTGCTGTGAGGTTCCGAGAAGCCGGGCTGGCGAGCGGATGGCAGGGTGGTGGGCAGAGGGGCCCAGACTCCGGCCGTGCCCCGCCCCCCATGGCCAAGTACAGCGCTCTAAGGCAGAAGGGCCGGCGTACAGAGCTCTTACCAGCAGATTCTGTACCAGTTCTTTCACGTTAGCGGCTGTCTCCGTAGACTGTTTACCAGATGAAGCCAGTTTTATTAGCGTAGATAAAAAATTTTTACATTTCTTCACGTTCTCCATAGTTTCCTGGATAGAAGTTAAGAAGATGTAAGCGAAAAACTCTTAAAAGGCAGATTTTCATCACAGCTTTTAACTAAGATATGGGTGTCATATAAGAAATGTGTATTTCTGGGCTTCCCGGGTAGCGGAGAGGTTAAGAATCCGCCTGCCAACGCAGGGGACACGGGTTCGAGCCCTGGTCGGGGAAGACCCCACATGCCGCAGAGCAACTAAGCCCCGTGCTCCACAACTACTGAGCCTGTGCTCTAGAGCCCACGTGCCACAACTACTGAGCCCGCATGCTGCAGCTACTGAAGCCCGCGTGCCTGGAACCCGTGCTCCGCGACAAGAGAGCCACCACAGTAAGAAGCCCGCGCATCGCAACAAAGAGTAGCCCCCGCTCGACGCAACTAGAGAAAGCCCGCGCGCAGCAACGAAGCCCCAACGCAGCCAAAAATAAATAAATAAAATAAATAAATTTATTTTTTAAAAAAAGAAATGTGTATTTCTTTTCTTAAACTTCTTTGAGGAAAATGCAGTAACTCTCACGGCCTGATGATGGGAGTATAAACCAGGACGTGTGCTCTGGAGGCCCAGACCCAAGTTTACAGCTCACTCAGCCCAGCAATTCTGCTTATAGAAATGTAACTAATAACCAATAAATGTAAAAAAGATGATCTACAAGACATTCACCTTGATGTTGCTTATCATACAGAAAAACTGATACCTATCTAAGTGCACAATAAAAGAAACTGAATTATGGCACAGATACTAAAGACGATGAAAAATACTCAGCAGAGAAACATGAAAAACGTTAACTCATAAATAAAGCACGATCCCACTGGTTTAAAGATTCATACGTGTGCAAGAAAACTGCTGGAAATAAATGTTAAGAGGGCAACACTGCCGCTCTACAGACCGCAACCGCTGTGCAGCCCCCGTGTCACCCCTCTTAACACACCTGGTCTGGGCTCCATCCCACAGACGTCCCCCACGGCCCGAAAGCCTCGTGTAGGGTGGTGGACCCTTCCTGCGGCCCTGCAGAGACCACTGCCCTTAGACCCACTCATATGGGGCCGTGGAGACCCCAACGCATCCCCACGTCCGCGGCTGTGGCTCCCCCGGGCCGGCCAGCGCTCTGAGGCAGCACGAACCACACACATGGCCCCAAAACGCAGCCGAGAGGCGGCACTCACCGTGGCGGCTGTGGAGGTGGTGGTGGCCCCCGGGACCGTTCGCTGAGGTGTCCCCGTCTGAACAGCTGTCGCCGTCCCAAGTGAGGGTGTCTGGGCAGCGCCACCCAGAACAAGCTGAGGCTACGAGAAGCCAAAACACAAGGTAGATACAGGCTGCGGGGAGACGGCCTTCGTGAGACTCCCTGTAGCAGGCGGGACCCCACGGGACATGCGGCCTCAAGGGACCACACCAGCCCTGCGGCAGACCGCGTCCCCGAGGGCCACCTTCCTGAGCACCGAGGAAGCAGTATTTTGCAGCAACAACTGACAGAAACGAAGCCAATGGCCGGGAAGAACCTGGTTGTCAGAAGTCGATCCTAGAAGTCACATGGTGACCAAAACAAATAATCTTTTAATAACCAAACCAGATCCCGTCTCAGAACTGAAAAGAACAAACAGAGAAACCAACTGAAAAGCCCGTCACCTGGCTCGTGCAGGCAGGCTGGTGACAAGGAAGCCAGGACGTCACACGCACACGGGCAGGCCCCCCCCGATGCGGGGGGCGGCACCAGGACTCGTCGGGGTCCCGGGCTCCCCCACCGCTGCCGGACCAACCTTTCTTTGCTCCCCCAAAGCGAGTCACATCCAGAAACATCCTGGAAAGGGGGTTTTCAGAGCAGGCAGGGACTTGATGTAGTTGGTGTTGGGAGGGAGGGGCTACTTTGCTAAACGAATATATTTAAGCCAGCAAACAGCTAGACATCAAACAACAACTGTCCTCGGTCAAATTCCCAAGACTTCTAGTCTACGTGAACAATCAGGATGCAAATATTTACTGTTTTTTTTTTTTTTAATTAGCACTTTTCAATTTAAAAATGGAGCCTTCTCCAATTTTTTAAACGTTACTCTCTTACGACTTCGGAAGGTAGGGGGCAGTGTAACCCCGAGCATGACTCGCCTGCGGCTCTTCTAAGCAACCAGGCCCCGGCGCCCTGCCTGCTGCACAAGGGGCTCTGATGGCACGGCCGCTACGGCGGGCGGTGGGCGGGCAGCTGTCTGCATCCCCCAGGCTGTGGACACTGGTTTCACGGGAGGACTGTCAGTTGGAAGAGATGATGGGCTCTTCCTATATTATCTGTGTATTTTACTTGTAACGTTAAGCATGTATTACTTTTGTAACTACAAAATGGCAAATAAAAAACTTCAGAGGAGACACGTAAAAGAACTGACCAACAGCCATCTTTGGGCAGCAAAAGGGGAAGAGCAGAGCTGCCTCGGGACACCCAGAAACAGCCAGGGCACTTCCAATTCTTGGGAGTTTTCCTTTACATCAAACTTTATTCCTCACACTTGCTTCTACTGGTCGGATGAATACACGTTTCACCTGGATGATTCTGAGATTGTGGGAACCTATGTTGATAAACTTATTTTCTACTAAATCTCATGCAAAAGCTGACCATGAGCTTCACTACCTTCTCAGAAAAGGTTCCTTTCACTATAACTGAAATTCAGATGCGCCAATCAGACTGAACTCGGGCCAGAAGACCCCGTCTCAGGAAGCGCCGTTGCCTGGGCAGCTCCTGTCGCAGGAGACCACTGAGCTCAGTTACTTGGGACCCAACTGCTCCTCCAGCTGTTCTGAAAAGCAATGTCACGGCTGCAGACGCCAAAAGGCAAAGGAGGACAAGACCAGGGTGAGTGGAGAGAGCACTGGACGAGGTGCGGCTGCAGGGAGGCCGGCCGACGCCACACCGGGATCAGCATCCGGAGCTGCTCACACCGCACGTGTCCGCGCCCGTCAGGGAGGGGTGTTGTGAGACTTGCACGCGTGAACGCACATACTCAGTGAGGACGCGTCCTCCTCGGTGCAGGAACAGGTCGCGAGCAGCACACGCGCTCTGTCTCTCTCTCTCTCCCCACCCCCCCCCCCCCCCCCCCCCCCCCCGTGCTGTAGATCTTCTCTGCCGCACCGTCAGTTACTAAGGCGACGTTTTCAATTGTACTTCCGGCACAGCGGGAAGCTTTTAAGAATGTTGCTGCTGTTAAACTCTATGCGACTTTAAAGAAAAGCAACTCTGATCTATGCTGTGTTCCCCAAACTCCAAAACTTAGCATCCAGCACCCAAACTCGCGAGGCCGGACCCCTGCGTCGTGGGCACCGCAGAGCCCCAGCCTCACCTGAACCCCGGGAGAGCGCTGCAGTGCGGTGCTGGGCTGTACCGTCGTCTGGGCCTGAGACACTTGCTTGATTATGGTCGTTGGGGTCACCTGCCGTGCAATAATGGGGGTCCCAGGTGCCTGAAAAACAAGGAAGAGTCGCCTAGAAGGACAGACAAGTGAAAGTAGTTCCCAGCACCTGGCGCACCCCAGACTCCATCCTTTCGTACAGAGCCAGCGTGCTCAGGGGCCCCCAAGGTCTAGTCACCAGCCGCAGGGAAGCCACCCTAAGTCTAAACTCTCCTTAACAAGTACAAGTGTATGATCGGAACCTCCATCGTATAAACTGTAATACACTCCTTAGCAAAGTCTCCGACCTGGTCTTTAAGGACCTGGGAAATCAATACTTGTGTGGATTTCTTGTAATCTTGGCCACAAGCACTAAAAAAGTAACAAAGGCACTACAGTAAGAAGCATGTGTTCCCTGGGCCTAAAGACTGGCCACTGTGCTGCAGAAAAGGAAGTAAACAAGACACTTAAAGTGAACTGTCCTACATAGTTAGGGTACATAAAGTGAAATATCCCACATCTGCGTCTTACTGGACGGACCTCGACAGACCCTGAAAACTGCTCTGGGTTGCTCTGGATGTTCAGTCAGGGGAGGGCCCTTTGTGAGTCTACAGCGGCAGGGGTCTCAACTCCAGAGGAACGCGGCTGAAATCACCGGAGAAAAGAGTTTTCGAGATCTTCCTCATCTCCATGTGAGTCTCTAACCAGCCAACCGGCTCAGAACAGCAGAACGGCAGCACGAGACAGAAAGGCATCAGGAGACAGAGTAGGGAGAGGTGATGTGCGGTCATGGACCCAAATGGAAACTGAGAGGCAGAACCCTGGGGGGAGGGGCGAGTCCCAGGCACTGGGCTTCAAGCATCCAACCCATCCTCCCTCCACCACCCCAGGGGGCCACAGCCGCAGGAGTCAGGGCAGTAACCCCTAAAGGCTTCAACGTCTGTGGGGGAGAGGGGAGTACTGTTTAACATAACCCTGTAAAGCTCTTCCGCGCCTCCCTGGCAGGAAGAGCCGACACTTGCTCAGTGCTCCCTCTGTTCCACTATCCTTGGCACCTAAGCGTCCTAACTGGTCCCGTAACAGCCCTACAAGAGCAGCACCGGCGAGATGCGGGACCTCCACGTTGCACAGGAGGAAACTGAGGCCCGGGAAGGTGGCGTCACAGGAGAGAAGGGGAAGGCCCAGGCGGGGTCCCGGCGGCAGACCCCGAGCTCCTCCCGTGGCACGTGGGCCACGCCACACCCCCTGCCCCCTCCCCTCCCCCCACCACCCCCACCCCCGCCAGGCCCAGCGCTCGCACTCACCTGCACGGTGGAGATCTGCACGGGAGGGGCACTTGTGGGCGTGGCCGGGCGGGGCGCCATGGCGGTCTGAGGCTGGGCCTGGGCGTGGGCCTGGGCCTGCATCTGGGCCAGGGCCTGCTGAGGAATCATTAACAGCTGCCCGTTCTCGCTGCGCACAAGGACCATACCTGGGGGAGGAGAGCTGGCATCGGGAAACACGCCCCAGGGCCGGACTCCATGGGGGAGCCCGGCAGCTCAGAGGAGGCAGAAGGAGAAGCTGTCAAACACAGTCGCAGAACTCTAAACACACCTGCCGAGAAAGAGGGACCGCAGCACGACAAAAACGTAAAAGGATTTTTTTCCTGGATTCAAACAGCAACAGTGGGCCAGGCAGCCGAGCTGCTCACGCCGCGGTCTGCCCCTGCGCTGGCCTGCAGGTCAGGAGGCCCGGAAGCCGAGGGCCTCGTGTGCTCCCAACACGGGCTGCCCGGCGTGGCCAAGTTCACAAGGCAGCAGGTGTCTGGCGGGAGGTCATGGCTGGAGCCTCAGACCCGAGCCCTGCCCTGGAGCAGGTGTCCCCGCCCCCGCCCCCGCCCCCGCGGGCTGGGCTGGGCCCTGGGAGACAGCGCCCCACAGCCCACATGCCCAGGGCTCCCTGCCTGCAGTCCTGTGAGGCCCTGACACTCCTTCCAGGAACAGGACCGCTCTTGGGTGGGGGGGCAGTGCTGTGCCCACGACGACCTGAGGTGCCCACCACAGAGACACAGAGACACGGAGGACCACTTGCACTTCACGGTGCTTCAGCTACGTCAATGGAAGCCCAACCCTAGGGGGCAGGTTTGGCGTTAATTCCAGCTTCAAAAACCGGCAACCAATTATATCCTAGATTCCATTAGAAACAGCAACACAATTTTCACACTTGATTTCCCATGACGGATTAGTGATGGAGCTGCAAGGGGAGACCTAAAAACGCCATAAACACTGTACTCTTCCCAAAGCGAGGCCTCAGCAGAGGGCCCTGCACGAGGCACCCCACTGAAGAGCGACGCAGCCGGGCAAGGGGCTGTCGACCAAGGAGCCTGCTGCCTGGGCAGCCCCTGCGTCCTCCCACAAGGCAGCTGAAAATCAGGTCCAAGAACCTCCTGCCAGTTTCACAAGTGACATCAGGCTTTCCCCTGCTGAACCAAACAGGAGTTCGATCCAACTCACAAGTCTGAGAAGTCTCTGAAGCTGCTGGGTCCCGGCTCCTTCGACACCCATCGTGACATCAGGAAATAACAGGCCTTTCCCTGGGGTCACATCTGCTACTCTTGATCCAAAAGAACCATGTGTATGCCCATTACGAGAGCTTCCCTCCAAAACATCCCTTTTAAAATAAGCCATGCTGCAGCAAAGGAAACCATAAACAAAACAAAAAGACAACCCACAGTACGGGAGAAAATATTTGCAAACAATGCAACCGACATGGGATTAATCTCCAAAATATACAAACAGCTCATGTCGCTCGATATCAAAAAAATGAACAACCCAATCAAAAAATGGGCAGAAGACCTAAACAGACATTTCTCCAAAGAAGACATACAGATGGCCAAGAGGCACATGAAAAGATGCTCAACACTGCTAATTATTAGAAAAATGCAAACCTAAAAGACAAAGAGATACCACCTCACACCAGTCAGAATGGCCATCGTCAGAAAGTCAAAAAACAATAAATGCTGGAGAGGGTGTGAAGAAAAGGGAACCCTCCTACACTGCTGGTGGGAATGTAAATTGATACAGCCACTATGGAGAACAGTATGAAGGTTCCTTAAAAAACTAAAAATAGGGCTTCCCTGGTGGCGCAGTGGTTGAGAATCTGCCTGCCAATGCAGGGGACACGGGTTCGAGCCCTGGTCTGGGAAGATCCCACATGCCGCGGAGCGACTAAGCCCGTGAGCCACAATTGCTGAGCCTGCGCGTCTGGAGCCTGTGCTCCGCAACGGGAGAGGCCACGATAGTGAGAGGCCCGCACACTGCGATGAAGAGTGGCCCCTGCTTGCCGCAACTAGAGAAAGCCCTCACACAGAAACGAAGACCCAACACAGCCATAAATAAATAAATAAATAAATAAATAAAATTAAAAAAAAAAAAAAAACTAAAAATAGAGCTACCATACGATCCAGCAATCCCACTACTGGGTGTGTACCCTGAGAAAACCATACTTCGAAAAGATACACACATTCCCTACATTCATAGCAGCACTATTCACAATAGCCAGGACATGGAAACAACCTAAGTGTCCATCGACAGATGAATGGATAAATGAGATGTGATACATATATACAATGGAATATTATTCAGCTATAAAAAAAAGAATGACAGCCGCAGAGCACAGGGAGATCAGCTCGGTGGTTTGTGGCCACCTAGAGGGGTGGGATAGGGAGGGTGGGAGGGAGGGAGACGCAGGAGGGAAGAGATATGGGAACATATGTGTATGTATAACTGATTCACTTTGTTATAAAGCAGAAATTAACACACCATTGTAAAGCAATTATACTCCAATAAAGATGTTAAAAAAAAAAAAGAATGAAATAATGCCATTTGCAGCAACGTGGATGGACCTAGAGATGATCACACTAAGTGAAGTCAGTCAGACAGAGAAAAACAAATATCATATGATATCACTTATATGTGGAATCTAAAAAAAATGATACAAATGAACTTATTTACAAAACAGAAACAGACTCACAGACTTACAAAACAAACTTACTGTTAACAAAGGGGAAAGGCTGGGGGGGATAATTTAGGAGGTTAGGATTAACATATACACGCTTCCATTTATAAAATAGATAATCAATAAGGACTACTGTGTAGCACAGGGAACTCTACTCAATATTCTATGGTAACCTATATGGTACAACAGTCTGAAAAAGAATGAATATATGTCTATGTATAACTGAATCACCCTGCTGTACACCTGAAACTAACACAACACTGTAAATCAACTATACTCCAATATAAAATAAAAATTAAAAAAATAAAACTAAAACTAAAAAAATAAAATAAGCCATGCTAAAAAAAAAAAACAAAACATCAGCTGCTGCAAATAACTCACTCTTTTGAAACCTGGGAACTTGTTAAAGCACTGAGGAGAGAAAGGCCTGGCAGGCTGACAGCCGGAACGGATGTATGTCCATGCCCTAAAAAGTCTGCACCACGCTCGGGACAGGTTTGGTGGGCCAGGGGGAAGCTCAAGGGGCCAAAGAAGTCGGGGTTGGGCCACTGTGGCGGGGTGTTGCACAGCCACCCACCCTGGCCCATGCCTGTGCCGGGGCCCCCAAAAGAGGGGTCTCGGTGAACACCCAGCCGTTCACCCACCGGCCCACTCAAGCGCCCGTCCAGAGACCCCTGCTCCCTCCTCGCAGGGATTCGAGGGAGCAGGGCAGCCGAGCAGGCCCCCGCAGTTCCCACGGCTGGACACCCCGATTTCAAACTTGCTAATGGGGCAGCTGATGCCTACACTTTATCGAATGCTCGTTTGCTTGTAAAATGATGTCTGCAGAAATATAAAGGAATGTTTAAATAATATTCATGAAAAGCAACGGGATTAATATGGCCATGAAGGGACGGTGGTCTTTTGGACACAAAAGTCTAGGAAAATGGACACTAGGGCTGTGTGATGTGCCTATGGTGAGAGAGCAAGTTGGGGATGGAAGCAGAGGTCCCTCCAAGAAGTGACTGTTGGACCCTGGAAGTGACGAGACCTCTCTGCAGCACTGAAAACGTCTCGAGTGGTAACAGACACGGGAAAGCAACAGCCTCTGGGCGTGAGGGCCACGGGGCTGGCCTGGCCAGCGGCTCCGCGGGCAGGCGCGGCACGCGCTGCAGGCGCTGCGCCCGGGACACCTGTCAGCTTCCCTGGGTACCACGTGCACAGTCACTGGTTCTGACAAAAGCGGAGTCAGACGTGCACGCGACGCCCGGGGTGAATCCAAACAGCAGCACGGCCTCAAACACCCCGCAGTAATGACACTATCACCGCTCTGGATCTTGTAAACTCTGGTTACCACGCTCACTTCAAACAGATAACTATGCAGTATCCATTCAAAGGCAAAGAAACACAACTCTGTCTCAAAATGTAACTGAAATGACTTTTAAATAAAAAAAGGTCATGGAAGAGCAATCCCCCGCATTCGCAGCAGGCAGCACAGCGGCCTGGGACGCACACCACACGGGGCCCCACCCGGCCCCAACCCACGCCGGGAGGCCGCCTGTCGTCACCCCTCCGCAGGCACAAGGCCAGCTCTGGGAGCGACTCAGGGAAGGGCCTTACGGACGGGGCCACTGAGGCCAGCGGGGAAGTGACTTCCCAGGAGCCCCGACACGGGCCCGCACAGCACGGCGCTGCCCCCAGGAGCCCCCGAGGCCCCAGCGCACACACCCAGGCAGTCTGGCTTGAACAGCGACCCAGAGGAGGGCTGTATGCATGGGCCATGTTCATCCCAGCCTTACATCGGGGAGGAAGTCAAACTTGTCGCACTGAACACAGCTTCCATTTCAGAAGGCCCCGCAGGCAGGGAACAGGGGAGGCCAGGGGCCATGGACCCTGCCCAGGTCCCCCTCCCTGCACCCCTCACCCCTCCACTCAGGACGCTCTGGAACCAAAACCGGCCAACGTGCAGGAGCAACAAGCACGACACGGCGAGTTCAAGCAGCCAGAAAGCCATTCAGGGTTTCGTTTTTAAATAATTTTAACATCCTTCTTAGTATAGAGATAAGTGTTCATGAGAGAAAACCTGAGAAACATGGAGATGTACAAGGAAGACAGCAATCTCCAGAAGCCCCATCTCCTTTGGCGACTAGACTGTGTAT
The DNA here is from genome assembly GCF_028021215.1 of Eschrichtius robustus. Lineage (NCBI taxonomy): Eukaryota > Metazoa > Chordata > Mammalia > Artiodactyla > Eschrichtiidae > Eschrichtius > Eschrichtius robustus. The sequence continues at coordinate 1,980,263 of NC_090839.1, read as the reverse complement.
TTCTTTCCACTCTCTGTCCTATGTGCACGTGTATAACATATGTGTTTTGATAACCGTAAAGAAAATTGGAGTAATTTTGTTGATATTTGGCTTGGTAATTTCTTTTCAGAACCGTAATTTTCAGTGGTTACATGATATTTCATCCAGAACGTATTTATGATTTCTTTACTGATGAAGACAGGCATCTTCTATTTTTTGTTACTGTGAGAGCTCAGGTTCTTCAATTACAACGCGCAGCACAAACCCACATCAGCCGTGTTAAGGCCACGCTGCTCAGCCGTGACCGAGCCTCCGTGTGCTCATACGTAAGACAGACATGACACCGCCTGTTTGGGAGGCCGGGCGCCGACGCGGCCACAGAGCAGAGTGAGCTCCGTAGGGGTGGGGCCGCGTCCCCCATCGCAGCCCAAGCACAACCAACAACCCTCAAGGACTGAATGAATCCCAGCCTCCCTCAGTCACCAGAGTTCAACATCAACTCAAGTGTTCTTACCCAATGTTACGGTTCTTCTGACCCCTTTCATGCCAACATTTTTCACTGTATTTTTAACCAAAATGTAGGTCAGCCAGAGCTACACTACAAATTAAACAGGCATTTTCTGCCCCGCCTGGGAACGTCCACCTGCAAGACATCGCTTCTGGGGAAATGTTCTTCAGCACGACCTTCGGGGGCTCCGGCCTCGACCTCACCCCCGTCACACACGCTCGTCCTTCCACCTGGGCTCGGGGGGGCTCCCGGCTGCGCTGGCACAAGCAGGGAACAGCGGCCGGGTCAGACGGACCAGACCCCTCCCTGCCCCCCAACCCCGACAAGGGTCCCCAGCACCGTCACCCGCCGGACGGTGCAGAGAGTCTGCAGAGAGAGTGCTACGAAAGGCAGATCCTCTACAACCAAGATGTGCGAAATTAAACTGCCCCCACACCCCGACATGAACACTGAAGAAGCCAGCATCGGGACAGGAGCACAGGGACCCGCGCGTGGCGTGGTGTCACACAGCTGGAAAACTCGCTCCTGAGAGCCGTGACACGCTTCCTAGCCGTGCAGGGGAGCTGGCGGGGAGGGCTCCCAGGACCGGCCCGTCCAGACCCCAGGCCGCAGCAGCGGAGAGAGGAGCCTGGGCCTCGTGGAGCCTCCCTGAGACCCAACAGCCCAGCAGAACAGCCACTGGCCAGCGTGACGGTGGCCCTCCTGCCACACCACCTCCCCCAGCCCTGCCCAGGGTGCCTGCCCCTCCAGCAGGTCCCCATGGGACGGGGTCCCCCAACTACTCCAACGGAAGCAGAGTCAGCAAGACGCCAACACGGACGCTGGTGAAGCTGATTTAAATTACGGCCTAAATGTTCCTTTCGCTCTAGTGGTTGTTTGCCTTTTACACCACCTAAAAGAAAGTGCTTAAACCTGCAGAGCTGTGACTCCAGGAAGGCCAGCGTCGGGGGGGAGGGGAGCGGGAAGGGTTAAGACGAGTGCTCACATCACGGGGCTCCCGCATCCTGGCCTCAACTTCACAAGCCCTAGGCACGGAGGGCAGAGCACGGCAACCACACCAACCTGTGTGCTGCCCTGGTGCCGCCCACGAGGGAGCCCGGTTCATGGCCGGCTCACGAGTGGGACCCGGCTCCGGCCCCAGGGTTTCGCTCCTTCAAGAGCAGCTGGTCAGTGCCTCGACCTCACCACACTTTGGGGACACTCCACCCGCCTCACCCAGGACGCCACAGGATTCTCACCATCATTCCCGAAAATTCTCACTCTTGGCCCTGAAGTGGTGCAGGACCCACCTGCAAGTGTGACATGAGCTCGGGTGTGTGAAGAAGTCGACCCAAACCTGGCGCTCTGTCCCCCTCGAAGGCTGGTCTTACTTCTTCAAGGGGCATCTGTGCGGTAACAGTAGGCGCATAGGGAGTATTGCTTCTAAAACCGGTTTCCCACTAAGCCAGATGTATTCTTTGTCATCATCGCAGGGGGCAACTGAAGGCTCGAAGCCGAAGCCGGAGCAGCACACGAGAAAACGCTGCTGCTGCCCAAGTGCTAAAAGCACTGGCATTCCTGCATTCCTGAATATTTAGCTCAAGAGGAAGCTTCTGACCCAATTCAAGGTCCAGCGTCCGCAGCTCCCTGCACACCTCACATGTTGTTGTAAAATCACGCACTTTTAATTCGTACATTGAAGACTACAGGACGCTGCTAAGGGAAATTAAGGAAGACCTAAATAGGTGAAGAGACTCACCATACCTTATTCATGGGTTGGGAAACTCAGAATCATTAAGATGTCAGCGCTCCCCAAACTAACCTGCAGACGCAATGCGATCCATCAAAACCCCAGCAGCCTTGTGCGTGGAAACAGACAAGCCGATTCTAAATTCATATAGAAATGCCAAGGTCCTAGAGCAACCAAAAATCTATGAAAAAGTACATGGTCGGAGGACTGACGCTTCCTGTTTCAAAGATGGATGAGAAGGCTACAGGAATCGAGACGGTACAGAACTGACACAAACTCAGCCACAGACCCCCCCCCCACGCACGTGCACGCACACAGGGCCTCCGCCTGGAACCTTCCTCTTTCCCAGCTGCCTCCTAACCCCCACTCATCACAGACCCCTCCCCACGGTCTGGGGTTCCGTGCACCCTGCTCCTGCAGCTGGGTCTCCCTGAAGGGCTGGACCCAGCACCCTGGCCTCCCGCACCTGCTCAGTGGAAGCCCAGTGCGACTGACAGGGCACAGAACCACAGGGGTTCGCGACGCCGGCCCCACGGTGTGTTCCGGCCCTTGTCCCACCAGGGCTGCTCCAGGCCGCAATACACCCCTCAAATGTTACTTCCTTAAATTCTCTTTAAGTACAAGTTAACTTTAAATGACTAACATACTTTAATAAGATTAAGAAATGACTAACGTGCGCATGTGTTTACATGTAACACACATCTTGTGTGTGGGTTTTGTTTGTGAAAGCAGCGCCCGCTGGAAGTGGACCCCTCTCACAGACCATAACCTAAAGCTGCCGACATCCACCCACAGACATCCTTCCCCACGGTGACTGCGTGTTACGGGCTTTACCTAGTGGCTCCAACAATACACACCAGAGGCGCAGCCGCTCACCCCCGTGTCAGCGACAGCTTAAATCGCTTTGATAAAACCGTCAGGAACAGGTGACTCTAGAGGGAGAGTACGCAGGTATTCACTGTGTTAGTCTTTTCTGTAAGTTTTAAATTTCTCAAAATGAAAACTGGAGGCGGGAAATGCTTCACTATGTAGACAGGCAACCAGAGGTGACGTGAGCTTGGTTGAGGGAGGGAAGAGGGGAGAGGGGAGGGGGAGGGCAAGGTAAACAGGTGCGTCCCTATAACCCTACTTCCACAGGAGCTCAGGTCCCAGCCCGCGGCAGCAGGAACCCTGCTATCTGCCTGGGGCACCCAGCACACACAGCCCCCGTGCACACGCCCCGGCCTCCAGGCACGGACGGCCCAGTAAGACCAGGGGCAGAAACCAGATGACCTGCAGCGGCCAGGGACCGACCTGGGGTCTGGATGGGGGGGCTGGGGAGAACAGCACTCTGTGGGGCACGGCCCCGTCAAGGGGAAGTGCGCGTGGGGCCGGCCAGACCGTCAGGGACAGCGCACGCAGCGGCGCCAGGAGGACCAGTGAGCGGGCCGCAGGCCGGGGCCCCAGCGGGGGAGCGACGCAAAGCGCCCCCCACACAAACACCGTGCAGGGGTCGCGGCAGAGCGCGGCCGGAGACTCAAGCCCCCGCACGTTACTTCTAACCTCTCTTCACTTCACACGGTGACTTTCACGGTCTTGATGAAACAGCAACGGTTTTAAGTGAGGCAAGGCGCCCTCTGGAGCTCCTCGGACGCTGCGTTTAAGAACCGCGCTACTGTGCACACACGTGCACACACGGGCACGCGCCCCGCAGAACTGTCCCACGGGGCAGGCTGGAGAATGAGAGCGAAGGCAGGGTGGCAGGTGGGGGGTCGGGGACGGAGGGGGGGTCTTTCCCACATCAAGCATGTCCGTACAGGCTGGAATTCTGTAAGGGACCTGCTTAGAGCATAATTTCTGAAAACAAAATATTGCCCTAAAACTTGACTAAGTTGCCAGTAACCACAACTGTCTTATCTACTTTAAGAATTGGCCATGAAAACGTCTATCTCGCAATTCCCAAAAGCAACACAAAGGGCCAAACAGCGGACGCTCAACCTCACTAATGAGCGGGGAGGGGCAGGTTTCAGGTGACGGCCTTCACCCCGCCCCAGACGCGGCTCAGGGTCATCTCCACCCTCCGGGGTGGGCACAGGGCACACACGTCCCTGTGAGGATCTTTCTGGCAGCACCAACGTTGTGACGCATGTCCCCTGACCTGGCGCTTGCTGTTCTGGATCCCCGTGCAGTGGGACACTCGCCTTCAGGGGCCAAGTGGCCGCAACTCTGCTGTACCCACGTGGTGTCCACAGGCAGTCCACCCACGCACTGGCGGGGACACGTGCCCTTGACGTGCGACGTGACGTGATGTGAGAAGACAACGGCAGAACAACACACGTGACTGGCTCGTGTAAAAGTCATGTGTGTGTGCTCAGTTATGCACTTGAGAAATGAAAAACGACGGTCAAGATACACCTAAGGGTGAACTTCCCTGGCGGCCCAGTGGTTAAGACTCCACGCTTCCACTGCAGGGGGCACAGATCTGATCCCTGGTTGGGGAACTAAGACCCCGCATGCCACGCAGTGTGGCCAAAACAAAAAACAAAAAAGAAGATACACCTAAGGGCGCTGACCTCTCTCTCAGGAGAAGACACGTGTCCACAGTTCTTTAAATTAGCTCTAGGGTCACTCTGTCACTTAAATGAAACCACAAAAAGAAAAAGAGCACCAGGAAGCGCTGGGGTGACGGGCTTTCGGGGGGGCCACACCGCACAGGCCCTGAGGTCCCCTCAACCCTTGGGGCCACCTCCACCTCCCTCTTCCCCAAGGTCCACCAGCGAGGGTGCCACCTGCGTGGCTCAGCCACCAGTGCTGCTCCGTGGCCCACATGCTGTCCCACCATCTCGGACACTCCACGCCGCCTCGCGTGTCTGGGGCTGGCGGGGCCTCACGAGTGCAGGGCTCCGGGGCTCCAAGCGCCTCATCATCCCACGCCTCTTCTGGGTGGTAGAGGGAAAACCATGTTCCCCCAAAAGGATGCGTCTGGCGCCCCTGACAGCACAGCACGACGGAGGGAAGGTCTCCCTCCTCCAACCTCACCACGGACACGGGCCTCGCCCCTGCCGCGGTGTCCGTGCATCTGCCTAACCAAGCGCACCTGGCCGAACGCCCTCACCCCTGCTTGTACACGTGCGGCAAACGGGGAACGGCTGTGTGACCTGCAGGTCTCTCCGGGCGCCTTTCGGTGGAACGCCTCTGTGGAGGACGCCTCCAGCCCGATCCCACCTCTGCCGTCTCTTACGTGCTCACCTTAAGCAGCCAACAGTGGGTTCCCAGTTCTCCACATTTTCAAAATCCCTGAAATCCATGGGCCTCAGAGGGTTCCCCGAGTTCCTCCTCTGGGGGCCCTGGACCCACAGCCAAAGTGGCCAAGGATGAGGTTTCGGGGCGTCCAAACCCCACCCTCCCAGCACCAGAGCCAGTGGCCCAGAGCCCGCGGATCAGCTGCCAGGACGGCCCTCCCGTGAGGACAGCCAGCGTCCCGCGGGCCTGGGTGCACCTGCCTTGGGCATTCCTGCACTCCTGGCAGAAGCCTGAGCATATTTCACCGGGTGCCTACGTCTGAAGTTCTAAATATTCCACACTAATGGAGAACCTGTACCCAGGCACCATTTTACGGTGTTCTCTCATCGGCGGATTCTGACCTCCATTCAAACAGCACTTTGCTCCCTTTGCTTTGACTGGCAGAAGCCAATCGGTGCCCTCCACCCCCCACGGCAGCTGACAGAGCCCCAGGTGGGCACTCCTCCACTCAACGCGTTCCATTCTATCTTTCCTTTACCTTCCCTTTCCCCTGACCTTCTCTCAACTTTATCTTCTATTATTCTCATTACTCATCTGAAGTTCTTTCTAGAGTAAGAACGTGTGTAAATAAACAAAGAAGGACGAGCAGATGCTCCTCCCAACCTCAGGGATGCAGCCAGCAGGCAGCTGCCTGGAGCACCCGCCTCCCCCGCACAGCTGTGCGCGTGCACAGAGCAGCTCCGCAAACAGGACAGGCGGGGAACGCACAGGATGCTCTGGGGCAGCGTCCTGGGCCTTTCTCGAGATCAGCGAGCAAAGAGAGAAGAAGCCTCCCTATCGGAGCCACCCGCATGGCACGTGACTCGCCAAGCTCTGACTCCACGGACGGGTGAGTACCAGCTTCTCTTACCCAAGCTCCACAGGTCTGTCCACCTCTACCCTTTCAGGCGTTCAACTGTTTAGTAAATCGGCCTTTAGCCAGAGGCCAGAGCAGGGCTGATCTGAGAGCCGAAGGTGGGAAGCATGGCCCACCGCCCCAGACAGAGCCTGCCCGCTGCAGGGCAGGGCTCCGGCGTCCAGGCCGAGGGCCCGCGCGAGGCCTGGTCTGCGGCAGCTAACTAAACTCCAAGTGTGGGTCTACTTGTTGTCAACACACTTTGAACAGTGTGAACCCCGTGCACAGTTTCCAGGGAACTACGGTCAGGAGGCAGACAGTACGCACGCCACAGGATTTACGGCAAACTTCAGCTACCTGGCCACCTCACTCGTTGAGAACACCCAAGGAGAAGGAGCAAAACAAGGGACTCTGAACTACATTCATTCATTCCCTAAGCCAGCCGGCCAGCCCGCCAGCGCTCACTGAGGACCTACTACGTGCCAGGCTGTGCGGAGCCCGACAAAAACCGGAAACACACACCGGCCTGGGGCTTCCTACGCGGCGGGGAAGGCAGGCACTAGCCAGCAACCCACTGCCTCCCATCAACCCTACAACCAATCAATGTGATCAATCAGTGCCACAACCACTGCTACAAAGGGGAGGTGCCCGGCACTCTGTGCAACAAGGGGACGTTCTTGCTCGAATCTGAGGGGCCTGACTGGTTTCCCGAAGGAAGCAACACCAAAACGACCCGGGAAGGAAGAGTGGGGGCTGGCTGTCAGGACGGGCAGGGGAGAGCACCCCACGTCCCAGCAAGGCAGGCAAAGACCACCTGAGGGACATGCTGAGGAGAGAGCCAAGGGGACCCGAGGGCTGAGATCCAGGACCCCTCGGCCACCAGACAGGAGGGACGCGGGCCCAGGCAGCGCGTCATGGCTCCCAGCTGCTGGCTTCAGTGCTCTCCAGGGAGCACGGGGTGGCCGGAGAAGCCAGAGGACCAGGATGGGGAGGAGCTGACCAGCAACACTGCTGGGTTTTAAACAACTGAAGGAATCCCCCAGTAGCAGAACAGGCATTTGATAAACTCAAAGTCCACTGGACTAAAAAATTAACATCCTCCGCCAAAAAAAGCAAACAACTTTAGAAAATGAGGAATGGCAAGGAACTTCCTTAACTTGATGAAATAAATCTACAAGCCCCTATCTCCAACGGTAAATCATTAGAAGCATTTCCTTTGATATCAGGAACAATTCAAGGATGCCAGTCAGCACCCCTTCTACCCAATACCATACCAGAGATCCCAGCAAGCCCCATAAACCAGAGGACAGACAGGTCGAGAAGTGGGAACACGAGGACTGGAATGACACAAAACTGTCACTAATTGCATACAATAGGATTCTCCACATGTAACACCCCCCAAAAAATCTGCACATACATTTTTACGTGAAAGTGCTTGATAACATCACTAGATTTAAAATCCATATCCAAAATTCAACTACAATTCAACATTTCATCAACAAAGAATCAGAAAATGCAATTTTAAAAAACTACTATTTACAATATCAGGAATAAACTTAAGAGTGTCCTGGAATGAATCTAACAAAATATGTGTAAGACCTATACGGGAAAAAATATATAAAACTTGATTGAAAGATATTATAGAATATCCAAGTAGAGTGATATGCCATATTCATGAATACACTAAGCACTATATTGTGGATGGCAATCCTTCCCAAATTGACCCACAGATCAATAAAATTCTGATCAAAATAACCTGGGCCTCAAAGAGTTGATGCAAAAATTTATAAGCAAGATCAAAATACCAAGACTACAAAAAAAAGAAAAAAAAAAAAAAAAAAAACCAAGACTAGCATAGACAATTCTCAGGAAGAACCTAGTGGGATACCAGCCCCAGGAGACACCAAGAGTCAGCATGAAGCTACACTATTTATGGACCTGATGGTACTGATGAAAAGACAAATAAACCAAGAGAAAACTACCGACAGCCCAGAAACAGACCCCTACATAATATAAGACTTGAAATATTACAGAAGGGACATGCAGATTAGTGAGACAAGGAAGGTCATTCAAGTAAACAGTGCCAGGACGACTGTTTATCCAAATGGAAGAAAAGTGAAAACGGAACTCTAACACACCATATGCAAGTCTGATTCCAGGAGGGTTAAAGACATAAAAGTGGAAGCAAACACTAAAATTTTAGAAGAAAATACAGGAGACCATTCATATGACCTTGGATTTAAAAAGTGTTTCTTAAACATGACTGGAAAAGGTATTTGCCATAAAGGAAAAGACAAATTCCACTCCATTAAAATCAAGAACTCCTATTCATCAGAAGATACCATATAAAGAAGGTGAAAAGACTAGCCACAAACTGAAAGAACACCCCCATCACATACATGACCTATAAAGGAATCGTAAGCAGACTATGAACAGAATTCCTACAAATTAACAAGAAAATTCAAAAGAAAACTGGGCAAAAGGACATAAACAGACATTTCACAGAAGGATACCCACAAACAGCAGTAAGCATACAAAATGATGTCAACTTCCTCGATACTGAAGGAAAAGGAAATGAAAACTAAAACAATAGTGTGACAGCATTTCACACGCACTATGTTTGAAGAATTGAAAACTCTGACAACACCAAGTGCTGTCAGGGATGTAAACAGACAGGAGCTCTGCGTGTAGGCAGGTAAAGTGTTGTGACCAGCATCACTCATGAACCAAAGCCAGACAGCGATACTGCAAGAAGACAACACCAAGAGCCCTCACAAACTCACAGAAAAATTTTAGCAAATCAAATATAACAGTACATGAAATGGTACTACCTCATGGCCAAGTGGGGTTTATCCTAGGAATGCACCATGATTTTAACATTCAAAATCAAATCCACGTAACACCTTATTAACAGACTAAGAAAGAAAATCCACAAGAGCATCTCAATACATGAAGAAAGGCATTGGACAAATTAAACATCCATTCAAAACTTCTCACCAAACTAGGAATAGAAGGGAATTCCTCAACCCAATAAAGGACATCTATGAAAATCCTACAGCTAGTATCATACATTTAATGGAAAAAAGTCTGAGTACAATTCCCCCCAAATCGGAAACAAGGCAAAAATGTCCCTTCCCATTGCTTCCATTCAACATTATACTAGAGGTCTCAGCTGGTGCAATATAGTGAGAAAAAAAATAAAGCTATGCAGAACAGAAAGGAAGAAGGAAGTCTCTCTTTGCTGCAGACAATATGGTTGGATGCCTTTGTAGAAAATCTTAAGGAATCCACAAAACTGCTACAAGAACTAATATATAAGTTAGATCAATACTTAAAAAGCGACTGTATTTCTAAATACTAGCAACAAATAATGGGAAATTGTAATTTTTTAAAGTACCATTTATATAGCATAAAAATATGAATACTTAAAGATATGTTTGTTTAACAAAACATGTTAAAGACATAAACACTGAAAACTATAAAATAATTCAGAGAGAAATACTGAAAGACCTAAATAAACGGAGAGGTATACCATGTTCATAGATCAGAAGCCCATGTTTTTGGTTCTGTTTTTGTTTCTTTTAAAGATTTTTTTTGATGTGCACCATTTTTTAAAGTTTTTATTTAATTTGTGACAATATTGCTTGTTTTATGTTTTTTTGGTTTTTTTGGACATGAGGCATGTGGGACCTTAGCTCCCCAACCAGGGATTGAACCCACACCCCCTGCATTGGAAGGTGAAGTCTTAACCACTGGACCGCCAGGGAAGTCCCACCAATGTTGTTAAGATGTAAATTATCATAAATCTGGTTTACAGATTCGATACAACCCCAGGCAAAATACCAGAAGACTTTTTTGTGGAAACTGACAAGCTGATTCTAAAACTTACATGGAAACGCAAAAGACCCAAGTAGCCCCAAACATTTTTGAAAAAGAAGAGCAGTCAGAGGACTCATGCTACCCGAGTCCAAGACTTACTTACTATGACTGAGCTACACTAATCACGCCCTGTTGTATTGCATAGGTAAATAAATGTGACAGAATACAATCCATAAATAAAGACCACACATACACGGTCAATTGATTTTCAGTAAAAGTGGCAGGATAATTCAACAGAGAGAGAAAGATCTTTTCATCAAATAGGGCTGGTACAACTGGATATTCTATGCGGAAAAAAATTAATCTCAACCCCCTACCTTACAACTATCCCAAAATGAACTTGAATTGGATTGAGTAAAAGCTAAAACCATAAAAACCCTATAAGAATACATGGTAGAGGGCTTCCCTGGTGGCGCAGTGGTTGAGAATCTGCCTGCCAATGCAGGGGACACGGGTTCAAGCCCTGGTCTGGGAAGATCCCACATGCCGCGGAGCGACTAGGCCCGTGAGCCACAATTGCTGAGCCTGTGCATCTGGAGCCTGTGCTCCGCAGCAAGAGGGGCCGCGATAGTGAGAGGCCCGCGCACCGCGATGAAGAGTGGCCCCCCACTTGCCGCAACTAGAGAAAGCCCTTGCACAGAAACGAAGACCCAAAACAGCCAAAAATAAATAAATAATTAAATAATTAAAAAAAAAAAAACCCAACAAAAAACAGACGGTCAAGATTGTTCCCAATATCAATAAGGCAAGAAGTCAGAGATGAGAGGGAAAGAAACCCAATCATTAAAAAAAAAAAAAAAAAACATACATGGTAGAAAATCCTTGTGCTCTGGGTCAGGCAAAAATTTCTTTGATAAGACATAATGTGAACACTGAAAGAAACTGATAAGCTGGACTTCATTAAAATTGAAAACTTGCTCTTTGCAATACATTGTTAGATAAATGAAAAGGCAAACACAGACTAAGAAAAAACATCTATAAAACAATTCTGATAAAGGACTTGTATCTATGTTTTTAAAACTCTTACCAAACCAATAATAACAAAACGAACAACCCAATAAAAAAACACAGGCGAACGATCTAAATAGACACTTCAGGAAAGATACACAAATGAAAAATAAGCACGTGAAAAGATGCTCAACAACATTAGTCATTAGGGAAATGCAAATTAAAACCATAATGAGATAGCATTACACACCCATGAAATCGGCTAAGATTTAAAATACTGACCATATTAACGGCAGGGATTTGAAACAACCGTCACACACTGCTGGTGGGAACGTAAAATAGTACAGCCACTCCAGAAAACATCTTGGCAGATTAAAAAGTTAAATACTCACCTACCACACCCAACAATCCCACTCCTATGTAGCTGCCCAGGAGAAATTAAAACTTATGTCCATACAAAGACTTACAGGCAAAGTTTATAGAAGCAATATTCTTTTTTTTGTTTTTTAATTTAACTATAGTTGATTTACAACATTGTGTTAGTTTCAGTTACACAGCTTCCTAGAAGCACTATTCTTAATAGTCAAAAGCTGGAAACAACCCAAATATCCACCAACTGGTAACTAGATGAATAAAATGCAGTGTATATCCACAGCATGGAATACTACTTTACAACAAAAAGGCATGTGCTGATACATGCAACAACTTGGAAAATTTCAGAAGCACTCTGCTAAGTGAAAGAAGCCAGACAGAAAAGACTACTCTTGTATAATTTCATTTGCATAAAATTCTAGAAGAGGCACAATCACGGAGACACGGCAGATCGCTGGCTGCCAGGGTAGGGAGGGTGGGGGAGGGGCTAACTACCAAGGCAAGGGGCAAGGGGCAAAATTTTTCCAGGCTCTGGAACGGTTCTGTCTCTTGATTGTGGTGATGGCTACATAATTTAGGTTTGCTAAACCTCACAAAACCATACCCTGAAAAGGGTAAATTTTACTGTATGAAAACTACGCCTCAATAAAACAGACTTTAAAAAATAAACACAATGAGATACCACTGCACACCCACAAGGACGGTTAACATGAAACAGTCTTCCCACGCCCAGCGCTGGCTCGACGTGCAGCCACAGGGACTCTCGTGCACTGCAGGCCGACCCCTCAGGAAAGCAGTGGGGGGTGGCTTCTGACGAGAATGAACATACACTTTCCACACAAGGCAGCAATTCCACCCCTGAAATTCACCCAAGAGGAAAGGATGTCCACACACACGTCCACACGAAGCCCGGGCAGTGACGTTCAAAGAAGCATCAATCACCACAGCCAAAATCGGGAAGCGACCCACTGCCCACCCACTGGTGAACGAATTAACGTACGGTGTGTGTCCAAACGTGTAACGCTGCTCGGCACGAACAAAGCATCACGGATACACGCAGCCACGTGGATGAATTCAAAGCATGCACAGAGGGAAGAGCGCCGGACACCAGAAAGCACGTGATGTACGATCCCGTACAAATGAAATTTTAGAAAGGCAAAAACCAAACAGCGGTGACAGAAAAGCAAAAAGAACATTTGCTTGGGCCCGGGGGGTACTAGGGATGAACGAGCGACCTGCGTCTCGGTCATGACGGTGGACAGGGCACCCACTTCTCAAAACTCAACCTGTTGTGCTCAAAATGGGTCCATTTTGTTGTATGGAAAGCATACCCCCCTCAAAAGATTTTACGTGTGCTGACGAGTATTTAAAGATGAGCCCCTCGGCACTCAGACACCATGGACCTTCACCCCGGGAAGCTGAGGCCCCGTTCCAAGCACACAGCAGACTGTACTGGAACCACACAGCTTCACCTCCACGAGCAGGACCAGCCACCGCCTCAGCCCAACGCTCCCTGGCACAGGTGACTTACACTTATGGATGCTTTTGACCATGCAGGGAAAAGTCTAATGTCCTGTTTGAACCCATTCCCTACCAAAACTACGTTTACGTTTTAGTGCTTGAACTATGCAGGAAGGTGTCACTACTAAAAGTAACTTCTTCTCAGAGTGTACTAGATATAAAACTTAGTTTTTCAATTAAAATAAAATGCCACCAGAAAATGATCTCCAGGTTATACTGTTAGAAAAAAGTCAAGGTTCAAGTCAATGTATATGCCACCTTTGGTGTAAGAAAAAGGGGGAAAAAGAATACATCTCTGTGTGCACACACTTATTTTTACAAAAAGACATACTTGAAAAGATGGCCCACAAACTAATGAAAATTAAAATTTTTTAAATTATCCCTCTAGGAGAAGAAGAGAGGCAGAACTAGAGATGAAAGTGCTTCTACAGAGTTCAGCCTTCCTACCCTGAAAATGTTTCACACATTAAAAATACAAAATTACAACAAACAAAAAAATAGAAAGTAAAGTTGAAACAAAGTAAAACAAAACAAAACAAACAAAAAAAACTAAACCATGGGGGCTTCCCTGGTGGCTCAGTGGTTAAGAATCCACCTGCCAATGCAGGGCACACGGGTTCGAGCCCTGGTCCGGGAAGATCCTACATGCCATGGAGCAACTAAGCCTGTGCGCCACAACTACTGAGCCTGCGCTCTAGAGCCCATGAGCCGCAACTACTGAGCCCGGGTGCCTAGAGCCCGTGCTCTGCAACAAGGGAAGCCACCGCAATGAGAAGCCCGCGCACCGCAACGAAGAGTAGCCCCCGCTCGCCACAACTAGAGAAAGCCCGCGCTCAGCAACAAAGACCCAGTGCAGCCAAAAATAAATACATAAAAATTAATTTAAAAAAAAAAAAACTAAACCACGTATCAAATTGGTAGCATAACACACACACAAAAAAGAATTTCAACGGAGTCTTGAGCACACAAAGAACCGCAAATAAGCCTTAAACTTTACTCCAGTCTTACTCTTATAATCTTGAAACTATCTCTAAGTATATGGTAGAATAAGCCAAGTAGTAAGTATGTGTATATGATCAGGATTCAAGATGCTCTGTACACGAGAAGAGATACAAATGTAATTTCAAAGAATTTATGGGGGGGAAGCTGCTATGTTGGAAACACCGACAGGAGCTCCCTTCCCTCACAGAGCGCGCGACAGTGACAGGACACGCGACAGTGACAGGACACACGACCTGGCCCCAGCCCTCGGTGTTTCCAGAGGCATTCATTCTCCTTTAAAGACCGTTCCCAGGCTCCTTGGGAAAAGTCCGCCTCCAGGCCTGGGACCCAGAGCACAGGACACAGCGAGCGCTCCCCGCCCAGCCAGCACAGAACGGAGGCTGGGCCCCCCACCCGGCCCACGGCCCCCAGTGCAGAGACGGGAGGCAGCGAAAAAAGAGGCACCTCCGGAAACGCCGCAAGGTTCACTCGCCTTACGATACACGGAGACGAATCCCAGATGCAGTCAAGGCTGCGAGGAGACACACACGTGAAGACACACCTGGCGTGTCAGGTGCCGAGAGCCCCCCAGACAGGCAGGTGAGGAACCCGCCAGGCCACCCTCCGCTGCTCACACGGCTCTGCTCACGCCCACCACAGCACAGCTTCCCCTTCCAGCAGGGTCCCCATCACATACGATGGGCCTGGCCCACAGCCGGCATCAGGCCAGTACTGCAGAGTGAACGAATGTTAACTTAGGTACACAGCCACTAAAATCATGTTTACCAGAGAATAGCTAAGGACCTGGGAAATTCTGGAAATCAGGAAACAACGTGTCAGAGATAATTATAATGACCTCTTGGTGACAGAAATACAGATTATTAACCATTCTTTTCCCATACTTTTCTGTGTTTATCGAATTTTCTATGATGGGTATGTATTTGGAGACCAGATGTCATCTTGTTGGTCTGCAAGTACAGAGGAGGTAAGCTATACCTAACAATGGCCACTTCTGGGGCAGGCAGGCCCAGAGGAAGGCCACCCCTGACGGACACTCAACTTCCTCCAGTGAAGGCTAGACGGATGCTTCCACTTAAACAGCAGCAAAATGGAAGCAATGTGGGTGGTCCCGTCAGTCCCTGACACATCACTGCCCCCAGGGGCTCCGGGGGAAAGTAACTCCTCACAGGCACAGCTAATAAACGTCCCCTTAGCTCAGGCAAATGGCTTCCTAGTGCTCTAGCTCTCTATTTTAAAAATAAGAAAAGCGAGATTAAGTAACCAGTATCGGACCCAGAGGGCAATTAAGCCGTTTCAAAGAAGCCCCTGAACAGCAGTCCCGACTTCTTGCTCTGTTGCACCCTGGTTTTAGGAGAGGGCAGACACTGGTATCCTACACAAATACAGGAGAACACAGATTGTAACTCCAGCTCCAACTAACTACCCTTCTTTCCCCCGGGACATCATGCAACACCAAGGCAGGAAGAAAAGGAGGCACCATGAACTTTTCTTGTATAGCTGTACTGAAACACAGTTTACAAAGAACAAAATATACCCACTTAAAGTGTACAACCTGGTGAGCTTGGACAAATGCATATAGTTGTGTACCCACTGTCATAATCGAGGTCTGAAACCTTTCCATCAACTTAGAAAGTCTCTGGGCAGCACACAGCCATCACCCCTGACCAGGCAACCACTGTTTTACAGCATAGCTTTTGCTAGAATTTCACATAAACGGAACCGTATCATAGCCGGTCTTGTGCCTGGCTTCTCACACTTGGTGGACGACTCTGAGAGCCCTCCGTATCGTGGCACGTGGCATACTCCATTCCTTTGTATCCTAAGTCACGTCCCACTATGCGGACAGACCACGTGCACTGCTCACCACCTGGTGGACACTTAGGTCACTTCCAGCGTGGGCTGTGAGAACCAGGGCTGCTGCCGACGCTACCAGCGAGCCCCAAGAGGATACAGGTCTCACTTCTCTTGGAGGGGGCGCCGGGTACCATGAGCACATGCTGCATTTTTCAAGCAGCTGCCAAGCTGTCCCCGCCTGCCTGGCTGTCCCCGTTGGCACTCACCCCACAGGGCTCCACGATCTCCACATCCACCCACAGGAGGTATGGTCAATCCTTTTCGTTCTACCTGCGTCGGTGTAGGTGGAAGCAGCGGGGGTGTCCCACGGGGGCTTTCATTTGCATTCCTCTGATGACTTTTCACATGCTTGCTGGCCATTTTTGTAACTTCTCTTGCGTCTGTTCCAAACTTCTGCCCACTCTGAACAGAGCCGTCTTCTTACTACTGAGCTGCATTCTGGACACAAGCTCATCTCACTTCACAGCCTGCCTTCCATTTTCTTAACAATGCCTGTCAGCTAGCAATAGTTTTCCTTTAATTCTCAAATCCAGTTTACTGATCTTTTCTTCAATGGTTCAGCCACCTGTGTCCCAGGAAATCTTTTCCTAAGCTACAGGTAGAAAGATCGCCACCTGCTTTCTACGTTTACTCTTTGCTTTTAGGACGGTGACTTCAGTGTCACTGCGAGTGGGACGCACTTTCGCTTGCCGGGACTCTGCAGCCAGCGTCTGCCACCCCACGGCAGACGCCCTGTCTCCTCGGGAGGCCGCCCAGCAGCCTGTGCCCCAGCCCTGAGATGCCACCCCCTCTGGAGAGGAGGCCTCCCCCAAGAGTAAGCAGACACTGCGAGTGTGGGCTTCTCCTAAAGCTAATGGATTTTCACACTCCTCCCCAGCAGGGGTGAGAGTCTAGAGATTACACAGGAAAGACCCACTGTGTTCGCCTTACTTTCCTGCCCCTAGAGCGGGAACCCTAAACCTGAAAAGGAAATTATAAGTTCATGTACAAGGAAAGAGAAAACCCTAACCAAGCAAAACAGGACAATGTCTTCGGTGGATTCTTGGTCTGAAACTACACTCAGGGAGACCTTCAGAGGCACAGCCTCATTTTAGAGAACCTGACCTACAAGTGGGGTGGTAAAATCTTACAAAAGGGACACCTGCCCACGACGCTGAGATGCCAAGGCCTTCTCCTCTCTGCTGTAAAGGCAGCGCTCACACCACATCCAACCCCAAAGTGCCTCAACCTGCTCTGGAACATGTCGGGCTCTGCCACAGGAAAAGTGACCCCTGGTTTCCATGATAAGAGCATGGTGAACATAAATGTCTGCTATCAAATTCTGATCATATGGAAAATGACACGATCAGGGAAGCCAGAGATCCACCATCTCAATACAGCACCCAGAATCCCTCACCAGGACATTCAGGCACAGGGGCTGCCTGATGAGCAAGCGTCTCCCAGGCCACTGCTCCCTGGGGAGCCCCCAGACCCATTCTTCCTCCTACCTCACACCCTCCACCAAGGCTCAGCCCCTGCCCCCACCGCCACGGCCGCCCAGCGGGCACTTCCCTCTTCCCCACCCACAGCGTGTGGCCACCTGCCCAACCCCTCCCCAGAGCGGGGCACCCCTGGTTGGGGAAGGTTGCCCTCTAACGCAAGCACCAAAAATCACCCCTCAAAGTCCCGAAAGCCCCCGGGGGCTCGGGCAGGGCCAGGTCCCCTGGGCAGCGACCACTGGCTTTTGTCACTTAAACCCCAGGCCAAGGAGGGGGCTTGCCCTTGGGGGGTCCAGTTCCAGAAATGCTCTTCTCAGAACCCTGGACCCACTCGGGGACTGAGAAGAGCGACAGTCCATCCCGAGGCCTGGACAGGGCAGGAGTCTCCCTCAGGCTTTCCCTGCCGCGCGGGCTCCTCCAGCGTCCCAGGGAGGCTGCTCCCTGATGACTCTTCCCCAAATACCCCCATTCGTGACCAAAACTCTCAATAAAGGAATAGAAATGAACTTCTTCAACTTGATAATCTACAAAAAACCAACAGCTAACATCATACTTAATGATGAGAAGCTCAAAGCTTTCCCACTAAGATCTGGTACAAGGCAAGAATGTCCCCTCTCACCACTGCTTTCAACTGGAAGTCCTCCTGACCAGTGCAATAAAAGAAAAGGAAATAAAAGGTATGCAGATTGGAAAAGAAGAAATAAAACTGTCTTTGTTCATAGATCATATGATCATCTATGCAGAAAATCCAAAAGAACTGGCAACAAACAAACAAACAAACAACTCCTGGAACTAATAAACGACTACAGCAAGGTTGCAGGATACAAGGTTAATATATAAAATTCAACTGCGGGACTTCCCTGGCAGTCCAGTGATTAAGACTCCACGCTTCCACTGCAGGCGGCACAGGTTCTATCCCTGGTCGAGGAACTAAGATCTCACATGTCGTGGGGCGCAACCAAGGAAAAAAAAAAAAAAATTTCAATCACTTTCCTATAAACCAACAATGAATAAATGGAATTTCAAATTAAAAACACAATACCATTTACATTAGCACCCAAAATTTAAATACTTAGATATAAATCTAACATAATACATACAAGGATGAATTAAATCAAAGGAGAACTAAATCAATGAAGAGATATTCCATGTTCATGGATAGGAAGGCTCAATACTGTCAAGATGTCAGTTCTTCCCAACTTGATCTGTAGATTCAACACATTCCCAATCAAAATCCCAGCACATTATTTCATGAGTATCAACAAACTGATTCTAAAGTTCACACGGAGAGGAGGCGAAAGACCCAGAATGGTCAACACAATATTGAAGGAGAAGAACAAAGTTGGAGGGCTGACTACCCAACTTCAAGACTTACTAAAAAGCTACAGTAATGAAGACAGTGTGGTACTGGGGAAAGAACAGACACATAGATCAACGGAACAGAACAGAGAGCCCAGAAATAGACCCACACAAATATCGTCAACTGATCTTGGACAAAGGGCCAAAAGCAATACAATAGAGCAAAGACAGTCTCTTCAACAAATGGTGCTGGAACCACTGGACACCCATCCACAAGCAAAAGATGAATCTAGACACAGACCTTACACCCTTCATGGGAATTAACTCGAAATGCATCATAGACCTAAATGTAAAGTGCAAACTATAAAACTCCAAGAAGATAACAGAGGAGAAAACCTAGATGACTTGGGCCTGGTGATGCCTTTTCAGATACAACACCAAAGGCAGGATCCATAAAAGAGAAAATTGATAGGCTGAACTTCACTAAAACGAAAAACATCTGTTCTACAAAAGACAACTTCAAGAGAATGAGAAGACAAGCCACAGACTGGGAGAAAATATTTGCAAAAGACACATCTGATAAAGGACTATTAATCAAAATATACAAACGACTCTTAAAACTCAGTAAGAAAACAAACAATCCAACTGGAAATGGGCCAAAGACCTAAACAGGTATCTCAGCAAAGAAGATATACAGATGGCAAATAAGCACATGAAAAGATGCTTCCCGTCATATGTCACCAGGGAAGTGCAAATTAAAACAATGAGATACCACTATATAACTCTCAGAATGGCCAAAATCCAGAACACTGGCATCACCAAATGCTGGTGAGGAAGTGGAGCAACAGGAACTCTCATCACTGATGGTGGGGATGTGAAATGGTGCAGCCACTTTGGAAGATAGTTTGACAGTTTCTTACGAAACGAATCATACTCTTACCATATGATGCAGCAACTCTGCTCCTTGGTATTTATCCAAAGGAGCTGAAAACTCATGTCCACACAAAAACTCGCGCACAGATGTTTAAAGCAGCTTTATTCACAACTGTCAAAACTTGGAAGCAACCAAGATGTCCTTCAGCTGGTGAATGGATAAATAAACTGCAGTATGCCCAGATAGTGGAATGTTATTCAGTGATAAAAGGAAATGAACAATCAAGCCATGAAAACACATGGTGGAACCATAAGTGTATATTACTAAGTGAAAGAGGCCAATCAGAAAAAACTACAATACCGTATGATTCCAACTATACGACACTCTGGAAAAGACTATGGAGACAGTGACAGTGAAAAGATGAGTGGTTGCCGGGGGTTGGGGGAGAGAGGGATGAATAGGTGAAGCACAGAGAATTTTGAGAGTAGTAAAACTACTCTGTATGATACTATAATGGTGGACACATGTCATTATACATTTGTCCAAACCCATAGGATGTACAACACCAAGAGTGAGCCCTGATGTAAACCATGGACCCTGAGTGATGATGAGGTGCCAATGCAGGTTCATCAGTTGTAACAAACGCACCATCTGGTGGAGGGTGTGGATAATAGGGGAGGTTATGCATGTGCGGGGGCAGGGGGCATACAGGTAATCTCTATACTTTTCTCTTAACTTGTTGTGAAACTAAAAATGCTCTAAAAAAATTGTCTTTAAAACAATCTGCTTTGGGGACTTCCCTGGTGGTCTAGTGGTTAAGAATCCGCCTTCCAATGCAGGGGACACGGGTTCGATCACTGGTCAGGGAACTAAGATCCCACATGCTTAGGGGCAACTGAGCCCTCGTGCCTCAACTAGAGAGCCCGCGAGCCGCAATTACTGACCCCGCACACCACAACGAAGAGCTCGCGCCGCAACAAAATATCCCGCACGCCGCAACTAAGACCCAACACAGCCAAAGATAAATAAATAAGTAAATAAATATATATTTTTTTAAATCTGCTTTCGCTAGTACTTGGAGAGCGTGGCCTCTTTCCGCCGCGGGCTGCACCCCCCAACCCCACGGGGCCGACCCGCCCAGAGCAATGGTTGCCCCCTCCTGTCTGAGCTCCGTTATCCGTGTCCTCCTTTCACTCTCAAAAAAGCTGCCGCTGAGCAATCACTGATCCGTCATCCTCGTGCTAATGCGCCCAACCTCAGCCCCGCGGCCACCCTGGTAGACTCTGGGCGCTCCCACTGCCCGATTTCTCCCGGTGACCCAGTGCTTTGCCGCAGGCAGGCCACAGCGCACACGGCCCCCCTCCCCACCGCTCCCAGGGAAGGAGGCAGGGCCCCCCCATCCAGCCCAGACCCTCCCACCTGCCTCCTGCACACCCCTCCCCACTCCATCCCCACGGCAGCTCCTCACGCTCCCCCACCCCCAAGGCCGGCTCTGCCCACACGCCTCCCTCTGGCTCAGTGCCCGGCCCCCAGTGACCTCCTCCAGGGCCTGACCACACACCCTCCTTCCCCCGCCACACTCTCCGTCCCCAGGTGCACGTCCAGGAGCCACCTCGAGCCCCAGGCGGGGCTGTGCTGAGTCCGCAGGCGCACCAACAGCTCAGGGTGACTTGGACACGGGTGACAGCCCAACATGATACAGTGGGCTAAAATATGTTAAAATTACTTTCATCTTGCTGTACGCTCATGTTTTTTGTCCTTTTTAACTGCTACTGGAAACTGAACTTTCCGTGTGGCTCACATCACATTTCCACTGGAGAGCCGTGCTCTAAAATCTCCCATCTTTCAGAAACAAGCCCAGAAACAACCAAAGAGACTGAGACTCCTGAGACTCCACTTGCATGTCCCCCACCAACAGTCCCCAAGCACCGTCCTGACACCCCCAAGGGCCCTTCTCACCTTCCCCCAGGCTGGCCCGTGCCAGTCACCAGCCTCCAGGCCCAACCCAAGGGCAGCTCCATCTTCACCTCCCTGCCAGGTGAAGACACTCACCTCCTTGACACGCTCCTGACCCCACACCTGCCTCCCCGCCCCGCCCCGAGGGCCCCCTTCTTCCCCTATCTCCTTTGCAGTATCCTTTGCGGCACCCGCCTGTTCCACCTCCAGGTGTCAGAAGGGCTCAAAACACACCTGTGGGCGCTTCTTCCCTCCCTGGCTATCCTACCCGTCCCCCAAACCAGGCGAGCACACCGACCCCCAGGTTTAAAGTACCATCCCCCTTTCAGGGACCCCCCCCCCTTCTAGGTCCCCAGCCCTGAACCCACTTCTGAATTTGACTCACATCTCAATTCCCGCCGACACTCACTTGGGCATTTAGGGGACAACCCAAACGCAAGCGTCTAGAACCAAGTACGTGAGTTTTTGTAAGCAAATAACTGGCCTGTGCTCAGCATATCCCACACGTTGCTGGGAAGTGGCAATGCTTCCTGGGCTGGCGATTCCTGCCACGACAGGACTGTGCCCCCTGCTCCCCCACTGGACACCCCAGCAAGGTGAGCGGGGCTGAAGAAGCTGTGGGGTCCCCAGGTGACAAAGGACCGCCCGCCCTACAGGAGGACGACTCCTGCACCACGACACCCGAGAAGCCAAGGTCCCAGAAGATGGCCCACAGCACGGCCCTCTCAACAAAGTTACGGCAAAACCAAACACACGGTTCAGCAACCTTTAGGAAGACGCCACGAGCAGGTAGGAAGGGGAAACGAGGGTGTGGTGACCACGAGTAGGGACAACGGCTGCCGCGGCCAGAGAGGTGGGAACCAGTCAGTCACGCGGGAGGTGGGCAGGGACCCAGCTCTGCTGCCGGGGGTGTCACAGGTGCTTAATTAAACTGTTACATGACCAGAGACCATGACTAATTCACGTCTACACATCTCAGATCCAAACACACTTATCCTGTCCTCCACTGGTCTCCATCTCAACCAACGGCTCCCTGAAGTCTCAGCCTGTCTACTGAGCGGAGAGACCACAAACGCCCCCAGGCCTCCCTGACTCAGCGGCGAGCACGCACACCACACACCACGCGAGCGCCACGCTGATGCTGAGGTCAAAAAGGAGCGACGCACAAGCCACGCCCCCTGCCCTCAGGTGCCCCTGTCTTGCTGACGAGACCACAGTCAAAACCAACTGGTAACCCACAAGAAGCCCCACCTGTACGGGCTCAGAGCCACCTGCCCTGCTGCTGGGACACATGGAGACAGGCCTCAGTGAGAGACACGCGACACATGCAGTCCTGAGGAAGGGCCTGCTCTGCCTTGGGGGCCACAGACGCCAGGGTCCAGGAGCAACACTGGAGCTGGCGCCTGATGACGGGCAGAAGTGTCCAGAGTGATGTTCTCGGCAAAACGAAGAGCGGCCGTGACATACGGCTGTGACCCGGCCGCTGACTGATGAGGAAGAAGGCAGGCATGGGCTTCCCTGGTGGCACAGTGGTTAAGAATCTCCCTGCCAACATGGGGTACACGGGTTCGAGCCCTGGTCTGGGAAGATCCCACATGCCACGGAGCAACTAAGCCCGTGCGCCACAACTACTGAGCCCACGAGCCACAACTACTGAGCCCACGTGCCACAACTACTGAGCCCACATGCCACAACTACTGAAGCCCGTGCACCTAGAGCCCGTGCTCCGCAACAAGAGGAGCCACCGCAATGAGAAGCCCGCACACCCCAACGAAGAGTAGGCCCCGCTCGCCGCAACTAGAGAAAGCCTGCATGCAGCAATGAAGACCCAACACAGCCAAAGATAAACAAATTAAATAAATTTTTAAAAAAAAGAAGGCAGGCGTGCGCAGGAGCAGGGGGATAGGACTGTGAACCCCCCGCGGGCAGGCCGCTGTCGAGAGCCCACGCTTCCTCCCCAAGCACTGAGAACTCACGGGGGTCCCTATATGGAACTGCCCCAAGCAGAGGGGAACTGAGTGAGGAGGGTGTGAGGGGCACCTGAGTGACCGCGACCACACCCTCCCACCTCTGGAGCTCCACGTGGCACCGCCCACGACACCACACTAAGCATCCATTCATGATCACATCCAGGAATTGGCTTGGAAAATTTTAAAATACACACAGTTATAAGAACAAACATTCAAGGACTTCCCTGGTGGCGCAGTGGTTAAGAATCCGCCTGCTAATGCAGGGGACACGGGTTCGAGCCCTGGTCCGGGAAGATCCCACATGCCGCGGAGCAGCTAAGCCCATAACCAAAACTGCTGAGCCCACGCTCTGGAGCCCGCGAGCCACAGGTGCTGAGCCTGTGCACCTAGAGCCCGTGCTCCACAAGAGAAGCCACCTCAATGAGAAGTCCGCACACCGCAACGAAGAGTAGCCCCCGCTCGCCGCAACTAGAGAAAGCCCATGCGTGAAAGCCCACGGCACAACACAGGTGGGAACACAGATCCGAGTGGTGTCCCTGCACAGCCACGAAAGTGGGCTCACACCGGGCCCCACCCCACCTGCTTCCTGCACACGGTGTACTCCTGCCGTCCGGCCGTGCTGACCCGGAGAATGGAGCCCGGATGCTCTCCGCCAGCTCTGCCCGTGCCCACGCATCCCTGCACTCACCTGTCCCACCCTGCTAAGGCTAGGCCGGGGACACAACACTTGTCTCTAGGGCAGCAGGTCCCCAGCGGGTCGGCAGCCCACACCCACACCAGGAGACTCTGCTGGCGGCCCCAAGGTCGCCAAGCCAACAGCACCCCCAAGCGCAGCCTCAGAGCCCCCGTGGAGGTGTGTTTGCAAAGCCCGCACAGCTCCAGGACCAGGAAACCTAGACGGCACCAGGCAGCGGTTTCCCAACCGCTCAGCGTGGAAGGGAAGCAGGGGTCAGTCCACGAGGGCCCAGGCCAGGCACCGAGGCCCAGAGCGGCCGGGAGCGTTGCCTGGACCTGCACCATCACTGACAAGCTCTGGCTCAGGGCTCTCTGCCTGCCTCCCCGTGGCCCAGCTGGAGGCTATCTTTACTACATCACCCGAGGACTTTCAAAGTGGGCATTCTGAACTGAGTTTCTTAAACTGCTAAACACATAACTAAGTGGCACCAGACCTGACTTGTTATCTAATCAGTCCAAAGCAGCAGAGAAAAACTCTGGAGCCTCCAGAACTGAATATAACAGACGGAACCTCTATTTTGAGAAATTACACCAGGGGACGGACTGACTAATAACACTGCATCTCAGAAATGACAGAACACTCGCCCCACTCCTGCCCTCACGCACTGACCTACAGTGGTTCAGCACCACGACCCCGTCAGAAAGGCACTCCCTGAGGACGGGACCGCGCTGCGGCGGCACAAGGTCGGACCTGAACCCGGTGCTCAGTCAGTGCTTGCTGACCGACGAGGGACCAAGCCCTCCAACCGCTGCCCTGGCCTGCGGGGCCACGAGTAGGGCTGCTGGCTGTCCACCAAGACAGCCCCCGGACACAGGCCAAAGGAGCCCTCAGCCTCTGCCATCAGGAGAAAGGTCCCGGGCCTCAAGGCCAGGGTGCCTCCTGACCGCTCCCCTTTCCAGCCGGCAAGGTGGCCTCGACCGGAGCACCTGCGGCCCGTGCAGAGAAGAGCCCGCGGGCGCCGTGAGGGGCCTTTCCAAGCCGGGACCGCGGAGCACAGTTCCTGCCACCCCGAGAAGCCTGCGGCCCGGGCACTCCACGCCCTCCCGCGCCTGCGTCTCCAGAACGGGTGGCGGGCACACTCACCCTGGGGAGAGCCTCTCGCCATATGGATTTTCCCCGTGAAAAGCCCCGTCCCTGTGCATTAGCTGTTTCAAGTCGGCACAGCCGTGAGGGGTACACGGGAAGAAGCAGGCACCCTGGAGGCCCAGCCGGCCGGCCTCTCTCTGGGCCCAGCCCCTCGGTAACTGGCCACCGGGTCCTCGAAAAGCCACTCACCTCCAGTCTCAGCATCTTCATCAAGGGAGGTCATCTTCACAGGACCGTCCGGCTCCAGAAACCTACAGACCCCTGCATCCCTCCATCTGCACGTGGCAGGAACTCGAGGACTGCAAACCACCTGAGTTCATCAACTCACGCACCATGTCGAAAGTAATGATGTTCATTCTAAGCCGTTTTCATAAATAAAACAGCAAAGAGGCCAGGGGATGGCACTCCCTCAATGACAAACATCCGACATCACGAAACACTCTTAAAACAAGTACCCCATGTCTTTCTTCCCCAAAGAGCAGGCAGCATTCAGGGCCACCCTTTCCTCCTGACCCTCTGCCCTCCCCACCTTCTCCCAGGAGGCAGCCCTCACTCGCTGGGTCTGCGTTGAGGCTCCCTTGGGGGTGACCGTCCACAACCAAAAATCCCATCGAATGCCGTGACTCCCAAATTCTGACCTCTTCCAACCTCTCTCGCAAGCTCCTGCCTTATATTTAACTACCCACCTCTGATGTTTCCTCTGGGAATAGGCATCTCAAACTTAACGTGTCCAAACACACACATCTGTCCCCACCCTCACTGCCCACCCAGGGAACGTTCCACCTTCTTCCGTGTCACTGTGGTCCCGAATCTCAGTCCCTCTCGGACTCCCGTCCTCGCCCCTGGCCTTGAGCCTATCAGCAAGTCCACAGCACTCCACCCTACACCGGCACCCCAGGCCCGGCTACCTGCCCCGCCTGGACGCTGCCCGTCCTGCCCCGACCACCTCACCCCTGCATTCCACAGGCCACAGACACAAAGTGCTCTCACAACACAGTTCGGATTCTACCGCTGCGCTGCCGAAACCCTCCAAAGCCTTCCCAGCGCACCTGGAATAAACTCAAACCCCCAGCACACCTGGCTACACGGCTCTTTACCCAGCCAGCCCCCACCCATCCCCCGTGGCTCCCCCCACCCCCGCTCGCCCACTCCGGCCCAGGACCTTCTCCCTGACCTGCCCTCGGGCCCCTGCACTGGCTCCCTCCTCCGCCTGAACCCAGGTCCCGGGCAGCACGCGGCTCCCCTCTCATCACCCAGGTCTCACTCGCCTGCTCGGAAGGCCTTCCCGGCTGGCGGTACGTCCCTCGTCCACTCCTTCAACATAGGCTGAGAAAACCTGCCGAGGCGCCACGTGTTTGTGCGCTGCCTGCTGCGCAGCACAACGAAGCACCCTGGCAGCAGGGGCTCTGTGGGACTGGGGGCCCCCAGCTCGGACCCCGGCCCCACAGCAGCCTGGCTCACTGGCTCAGCCCACGCCTGGAAAGCATGAGTGCGATCGGGCCGCCGTCTCCATCAACACCTCCACCAACCAAGGGATTTAATTAACCTCACCTGGTTGAAAAAAATGTGACGTAAAACTAGACACAACTTTCTAAAGAAAGTCTTTAGAACGCTATCGATTTCTAAAGAGCCGTATTTTGGCCACGTTTCTAAAAACCATGGTTTCAAAAGCGTAAATGGTCAAGCTCTTCGGAAGACAATCTTTATCAAAGACCTGAAAGTGCTCAGCCCAGCAGACGCACACAGAGTGGACACAAGGACAGCCACCTAAGGGTCATTCATGACAGACCAGTGGACATCAGCACAGCAGCCTGTCACAGGGGCCTGCGACGAAGTGTCGGCCCGAGGCAGTGGGGGTCCAGGTGGACAAGGGGAACTTCAAAGATCACTGAGGGGTGGGAGCTGCACTCAAAACTCAGGCAGGAGAAGGCGGGCCACAGGGCCCCTTTCTTTCCAAACTTCCTAAGGGAATAAAACTAATTTTATGATCAGAAAAAACTGATGAGGAAAGGAGTCATTTTCAAGTGACCAATGATTTTAATAACACAGTTACATTTCAAAAATCAATCAAGAATGCTTTCCTTTTTAATTCTTCAAATACCTGTCGTGATACTTAAGATGCTACTATTTTACAGGATCTTTACAGATCAAACAGGCATGCAGCAGACTTGTCTCTTATGTGCTGGGCTCACTACCACCCAGAGTCCGTCTGCATAAACCTTATGAAGGTGAGCTCCCCTGTGAGAGGTGTAAAAACTCCTTTAAACTCCTTTCCTGAGCAGCTGTCCACATACTTCAGCACAAAGTCTCGGAGTGGAGAAGCTGCCTTCTTGCCTTCTCCCCGTGATGCTGAGACACGGCCATGTGGGCGGTATGCGCTGCCCTCTCCCTCCCCAAAGCTCGCAGTCTCCTCGCTGACCCCACAGGCCTCTCTGCCCTCTGTGGAGTGTCCAGCCAACACCTGCCACTCCGACCAGCAGACACACACCTGGCAGGCCGCGCCCAGCCCTGGGGAGGAGGGCTTAGGTCTCCTGGCTGCTAGAGTCCTGCCCTGTCCACTTGGTGTCTACTCAGACCACTGACCTCCCCCACAAAAACAAGTCACTTGAGAGCTAGAACCTTCTTACCGCTTGCCCCTAAGTTCTAAAATCTGACACCCAATTTGATACGGTCATAAGAACCGTTTTAGGATTCCCCCAACCTCTGGAACTAGAAAATATTCGGCAACAAGCGCTGGAGGATGCTAGTTCCCCAGTGTCAGCGCGGATATCCCACACCCTCCTCTTCACCTGGTCACACGTTTGGGCTCAAAATCAGCGTGCATGTCCCTTCCTCCCAGGCCACGTGGAAGAGGCAGAAAGTTCCCATCCAGGCTCTAACTTCAGGAGGGAAGGACAGAAGTCCAACTCAGCTTCACAGGCCTGCAGGGCTGCAGAGGGGATCTGCGCTCACAGGCCCTGCTTCAAGCCCGGCTCACGATGCCTACGCCGAGAGGGTGGGGAGCTCCCCGGCCTCCATCCCCGGCCTCCATCCACGGCCTCCATCCACGCCCATGCAGCAGCACGGACAGGCAGGCAGCCAGGCAAGGAAGCCGGACAAACAGGGGCGACATCTATGCACTTCTCAAATGGGGGAGGGGGGAGGAATCTAAATTGTGGACATTTTTTGTATCTCTTTGTTTACTGAAGGTTTTAATTCCTTGGTGTAGCTATTCGAAGACATATAAAGTTCAAAATTTTTAGGACTTCCCTGGTGGCGCAGTGGTTAAGAATCCACCTGCCAATGGAGGGGACACGGGTTCGAGCCCTGGTCTGGGAAGATCCCACATGCCACGGAGCAACTAAGCCCGTGCGCCACAACTCCTGAGCCTGTGCTCTAGAGCCCGTGAGCCACAACAACTGAGCCCACGTGCTGCAACTACTGGAGCCCGCGTGCCTAGAGCCCGTGCTCCACAACAAGAGGAGCCACCGCAATGAGAAGCCCATGCACCGCAACAGAGCAGCCCCCGCTCACCGCAACTAGAGAAAACCCGCGCGCAGCAACGAAGACCCAACGCAGCCAAAAATAAATAAATAAATTTATTTATTTTTAAAATTTCAAAATTTCTCATTCAAAGTGTGCATAGCTCTACCCTAGAAATACAAAGTTTCCAATTTTCAATCATGACTTTATAGCACTTGCTCTACTTCACTGAGCGTTAAAGGGCAATTATTCTAAGTAAGAAGCTCTGAAGTGCATGCATTTGTAATTTACAGGCCAGGAGCCACGGTCCCCTCAGGCCCAGCAGGAAACAGCACAGTTCAGTCACCTGCCAGGCGCACAGCACCCAGGACAGAGGGTCCTGCTGCAAACAGCTCCCCTCTCCTTTGCTTTTCTTACTTAGTTCGACTGCTTTATTTACTATCAAAGGCCTGATTAAATAAAAGGCTGCTGACCTCCAGCCGGAGACAAATTTCAGAGGTGAGAGCTCTAAACGGTGACGGAATCAATCAAGACAATCAAGAAAATCTGAGTCTCCTGCTTGTTATCAACATGAAGACAAGGAAAAGTGCTTCTGAGACCTATGCAAATTACCCCAAATCTCAGGCAAGTTTCTCCAGAGTCCTTCAAAATCTCTGCTTCAAGATTTTCAAAAACGGTTTTAATTATGTTTTGATCAACTCACATACAACTAGTGATTTATGAAAAAGCTTTCTTAGAACGTATCATTTGCGATGAGGAAAGCTTACGCTTACACTGCAACGGGCTCGGGAAGCACATGGGAACCACCGGCGTCTCGTTATGACTTCAAGGAAACAGACAGGTGCGTCTGCTGCTCTTCCCACGGAGCTGCTCCCCCGGGGCGGGGTCTGCACCGGGCCGCTCCCGTTCTGATCAAACACCACCGCCGGGGGGCCCAGCGCCCACCTGTCAGAGACTCTGCAGGCCCTTGAGGAGCCGGAGCCCAGGCTCCACCCCACAGTCTGGGGGACGAGACAGCCGCCCCCTGGCCAGGAGACCACTTTCCCGACCGCTTCCTTCCAGAGCCCTCACAAAGAAGGACCCGCCCCTCACGCCGTAGTGCTCGGAAAGTTGTCTCTTCAAACTCCGGTGGTTCCGCCACAAGGGCAGGGCCCGCTGCCCTGGAGCGCAGTGAGAGCAGACGCCCCGGAGGGGCCTGAGGGACCCCCTTCCTGGCTGCTGCTAAAACGTGAGAACCACCAGCTCCGAAAGACACCCACGTATGTGTGCGTCATCCCAGTGCACGTCACCAAGACGGCTACGTCCACCCTGTGGACAGCCAGTTTCCAAGGCGGGACGGAGAGCAAGGCAGAGTGACCGCCTGCCTGCCCGCCGCGGGCCTCGCCTCCAAGCCGGCGGTGTGGAAGCGAACTCAGACGCCACTGTGCTACGCTAAGCAGAGCTGACAGTGCTGGCCGCGTACAGCTCCCCAAGAGTTGGTTTTTTTTTTTTTTTTTCTTCAAATGTCACTGTTATCTAAAGATGTCAAGAGAAAAACTCAGTGAAGGCCTTTGGCCTAAAGTAAGCCCCCTGCCCAGGTCCACTCTCTCTGCAGACAGCTGCACCCCCTTGCCCCCCATGGCTGCCAGGACATGTCCCCCAGGTCTACGGCCCACCTGTGACAACCTCAGCAACTTTCTCACTTACAGAAGCAGAGCCGACCACCACACCAGGCTCCCTGGTCACTGAGAACCTGTCCAATCTTGGCATGGTTTTGATGGGAATAAAACTGTGTTTTAAACTTTGCTACCTCTACAGCAACATACTGCTTGGAAATCAGTGAGAAACGTAATGGAGCTGAGACAACGTGTGAATAAACGCTACTTGACAGTGGTGTGTACCGTTCCTCCCAATGCAATTTCACAGTGCTTCACAAAATGGTCAAGCTCACTTTCCACCTGGGGAAACTGAGGCTCCAAAGAACCATATATTCTGTCCCAGGTCAAGAGTGCCCTCAAGTAACAAAATCTAAACTCCTAAGAACGTCCCTTGTGCCAAAGCACTTCTGCCAAAGTCGGCCACCAGACGTCCAGAGCCCAAAACTCTGGGGCTGCCACCTGGCTCAGGATCAGCCTTCCCAGAACTCAACCCGGTCCACACAGCACAGTCGGCTACCCTGGACTCTTTTTCCCCTTTCCCCACCATCCAATAATTCTATTCACCAAGGATGGGAACCCCTGCCCTAGACCTCAGCAGCCTCAGGAGTGTTCATCTTAAGCCAGCCCCATGCAAACATTCCCGAAGCCCAGGTATGGAGGAAAGGTGTTCTATCCTGGAATGAGAACCGACACTTCGGCCAAACCTTAGACCCACAGGAGAACAAATTCTCTGTGAAAGCAGAACAGACAGACATACACTGCTGAAAATGCAAGTTTGCCAAAAGATAACCTTTAGAAATAAGCATCTCTAGCGTAACACCTATCTGAAAAGATCTCTTGAAACCATTTGCGCACATGCCAATTTTGGTGTCGTATCACTTTTCTCTCCTTTCAACTATAATAATAATGTTACTTCGATGTTATGACTATTCTAAGCTGTACAGAACTAACTAGTGCTTTTCACTGTTCTTCGGTCCACTGCCTTTGCTGCAACAATCTCTCTGAAGGATTATGTGTTCTTGATATTCCCCACAGCAGATAAAATTGAGACTCTGGTACCTTAAGTGAGTAAATTAATTACAATAACATCAACGTCTCTTTACAAAACCGTCCTGACAAGGAATATCGAGACTGAGTTTACTGAAACCAAGTTCAACGTGCGCTCACGGTGGGCTGTGAGGATGAAACACGCAAGGCCTGACTGGCCCTCAGGGACTCGGTGAAACCTCTGTCCCTCTGTTTCCCCCCTCGGACTCTGACCTACAGGGAGGGAAGGCACAGGGAGGGGCAGGCCTCTCTCACCCACACTCCAACTGCCAACAGTCTGTTATTTCACTTGACACCTAAGTGTAGCTTTGAAAACCCTGCCCACCCCTAATGCCTGAGTACTAACAAGAATGAGTTATCATCCAAGCAATAGTTATTTTTACAAGTTAATTCCACCTCCGCTTTGTACATTTTTATGATGAAAGATTTCAATGAAAAGGAAACATCAAACAGAATTTAATATTTTCTGATTGACCAATCATACGAGGTAACTAGAATATCCATAATCTGTCACTTTGATTTAAAGAATTAATTTATGTTATTTAAAAGAAGATACTTTGCTGTGGGGCACTAGTAGTAATTTTAACTATACTTTTTGTGCTTCTTCTGTTATTAAAGTGAAGGAGCGGAATTAATCAGCGCTCCAAATCAGTAGATCAGCTGTGGGGGGAGGGGAGCATGAAGAGATGAATGGGAATCTTTTATTTTCTAGAAAGCATTTGGCCCCTTTAAAGCACAGCTCTCAGCATTTGTCACCCAAATGTCAACAAGAGCTGTTCTCCGCTCTCACACATGGGACTAATGCAAAGACTCGTGAGAACTCATGCAAAGAGTCAGCGCTTTTACAATTCTCTTCAAGGAGTCGCCTACTTGTCACATGCAGACATCCCTAACACACCGCTAGCACAGGAGATGAGAGAGAGTCCAGGGTCAATCACAACGAAGATGACAGAGGTGCCCTTTCCAAACCACAGCTTCCTCCCCCCAGAAGAAATAAGGTAGCGAAGGCTTCACCTACGCAGAGGCCCAGACCAAGGGGATCCAGTCAACCCCAAATGGCCACACCTACAGGCACCATCCGGGCAGGCCGGGGGGCAGGGGGGCCTCCGCCCCGCCCTGGGAGCCAGGCACAGCGCCAGCCTCGCAAAATTTACTGACGAGCTCACACCAGTTTTCAATAACAAAAGTGCAGTGCACGGAACCGGCCTTGCTAGGAGCGAGGCAGGTGCCGAGGACCACGGAGAAGGTATTTTAATAACTAGGTAAAAAGTATTTTGGCGTTTTCCATAATGTGCTACAACCACGAATTCTTTTTTTTAAACGTTACTGAAGATCAAACATATCTTCCACTAAAAGGTCAAAAGACACATAATGAGCAAAACACAACCTTTAATAAAACTCTCCTACAAACTCAAAAGCAAACAAACTGTGCTGCAAGGGGCAGCCCACACCTCTCAAGTAACTTACACCCCCCCTCACAGCAGGGGGGCTCCCACAACCACCCCAAAACACTGCTCTTGGCTGGAACTTCCCCTCCTCCCACCCCTGTGACATCAGGTCCCTGCCAGGCTTCGCCACCGCTCCAAACTTCACAGCACTTTGACAGCAAAACCTTCCTTCCAAGACGCTGAAATCCTCTCAGGGTGACCAACCGTTCTTTCCAGAAAGCATGGGGACACAGGCACAGGAGGTGCTGTTTCTACTACTCCTGTGCGGCGGCACACATTACTACACAGCAGGGGAGGGGCGCTCCGAGTCCACGCAGGCGAGGCGGAGGGCATGGAAGGGAAGACAGGGAGCCCCAGCGCTGGAGTTTCTCTCTGCCCAGGAAGCCCGAAACAAAGCAGCGGGACACGTAATGCCGTGGGGGACCTCTCGCTGGCGAACCTAAAGAGCTGCCGAGATGATGGGAGATGGAGCGTGGGATCACGGAAGCTCCCTGCCCTCCTGCACCCTCTGTACCTCCGAGGGACCCGCTGATGGGAGAGCACGTGCCCACCGCCGACTTCACTAATAATAATCAAGGTAACCGGGCATCCTCTACCTGAGGACACCGTGCAGAACGACACGGTGACTACGAGGAGTGCTGAAACACGGCTGCAGAGCAGGCGTGAGGCAAGGGCTCCGACCAGGAAGGCTGTGTGCCCCACGACTCCTCCGGGCTCACCTGGGAACTCTGCCATCCTGGTGTCAGCAGGGCAGCGAAAGCTTTCCCTGCAGCCTTGCCCAGCCTTGTGGAGGGGGCATCAGTCCGCTGACCTCACCAGGAAAGCGGGGTCCCTAGCCCACCGGCAGGGGATACCAATCACAACTCAGTATAATAAATAAGGAGAAGAGTTCAATGAGGACACAGACCACATGCCTAATCCCAAAAATCAGAAAGAGAAGTGCCAAGCGTGGGAAAGCCACGGGCCCAGACTGAATAACCCAGTAAGTTGTCCCCGAAGCAGCAGCTGCTACTGCTCTCCACCGTGGGGGGACTGCGCAGGGGCACGCAGGGGCACACAGGGCCAGGAAGGGAGCAAAGGACCCCCTCGCTGGACTGGCAGCCCTGGCAGAGAAGCTCTGCAACGCAATGGACTAAGCTGAAGCCAAGCACTGCACCAGGTAGGAGGCCCCCACTGCCACATCACACACACACACTCCCGCACACACACTCGCACGCCCAGGACCGTCCCGCGCAGGAGCAGAGGCGCACCCCCGCTCGCGGCAGGCCCGCGCAGGGCCCATGACCTCCGCGTCCTGCCAGTCCGACAACTTCCTGGACGCCCAGCTGCGGGGCACGCACGCACCCGCCCGGCGGCGCGGCCACTCACCTGGGGGCAGCTGGAAGTTCTGGATGTTGGTCGGGTTCTGCGGCGGCTGCGGCAGGCGTGGGGCGAGAACCGTGGGCGTCAGCGTGGCCCGGATCCCGCCGGTGGTGGCCGAGGGCGTCCTGGGCAGACTCTGGGTCACCGTGCTGGCCGAGCCCTTGGGCAGCCCGGTGGGGGTACCGGGGGCCGGCGGCGGGAGGCCGGCGGCGGCGGGCAGAGCCCCTTGCATAGTTGGCCCGAGGATCATGCCGGCCCCCGCGCCGGCCGGGCAGCTGGCCGCCAGGGTCTGCGGCGGCGGGGGCGCCGGCTGCAGCGCGGTCTTGGGCGAGTCGGCCTTGGCCACCTGCGCGGGCGCGGCGGCGGGCCCGGGCTGACTGTTGGCGGCGGGCGCCGGGGCAGAAGCGGGCGCTGGGGCCGGGGCGGGCGCGGGGGCGGGCGCGGCGCTGCCCCCGTTCTGCGCGGCCGCCGGGGGTCCGGCCGGGGGGCCGGGCGGCCGGGCCAGGCTGGCGGCGGCGGGCGGCGGCGGCGGCGGGGCAGCGGCGGCGGGCGCAGGGGTCGCGGGGGTCGCGGCGGGCGCGGGGGGCGAGGGGGCGCGGGGCGCGGGAGCGGGGGGGGCGCTGAGGAAGGGCGGCGTCTGGATGACAGTGGCGGCGGCGGGCTTGGGCGGCGGCGGCGCGGGCGCGGGCCCGTTGTGGAGCAGGCTGACAGCAGGTGCGGCGGCGGCGCGGAGCGAGTTCCCCAACGCGGCGCTCCCATTCAAAGTTTGCGCGGCGCCGGGGCCGCCGGGCGGGCCGTTGCGGGCGGCGGGCTTGGCGGCGGGCTCGGGCGCGGCCGCTGCCCCCGGCGCGCAGGCCCCGGCCGCGGCGCCCGCCCCGGCCCCGGCGCCGGCCGCGGCGCTCACGCCGGCCTCGAGCGCGCTCAGCTTCGCGGCGGGCCCTGCGGGGACAAGCGGGGCAGCGCAGTGAGGACGCGGGCCCGGCCGGCGGCCGCCCGCGCTCAGGCCGCGCCGCGCTCTACCTGCGGGGGGCGGCTCCGGCGCCGCTGCGGGCGCGCCCTCGGCCGGTACGGCTCCGGCTCCGACATGGTTCCCGAGCGCGCCGGCGGCCGCGGCCCGCGCCTCGGGCGCGCGGGGCGCGAGGTGGTGGTGGTGGGCCGCGCTGGCCGCCAGCTGCGACTCGAGCGAGCCCACCAGGTCGCTCACCACTTTCTCGTCCACCTCGCTGTTGAAGAAGACCTCGTCCAGCAGATCCGAGCCCGCCGCCATCTTTCCTCCTCGGCCCGCCGCCGCCGCCGCTCGGCCGGCGCTGGGCGGGGAGGAGGCTCCGCGCGGGCGGGCGGGCGGGCGGGCGGCCGCGGGGGCGGGCGGGGGGCGGCGCGCGCCGGGCGGGGCGGGGGCGGCGGCCGGGCGGGGGGCGCGGGCTGCCGGGCGGGGGGGAGGGCGGTGGCGGCGCGTTGCGCAGGCGCGGCGGCGCGCCCGCCCCCGCCCGCCGCCCGGCGCCTTGCCATTGGCCGTGGTGCCCCCCGCCCGGCCGCCCGGCGCCCCACGATTGGCCGCGGCGCTCGCCTAAAAGGTGCGGCCAATGGCTGCGAGCGGCAGAGGCCGGTGCGCAGGAGGACGGCCGGGGCTCGGCGGGCGGGTGGGTAGCTGGTGGCGGGCACGGCGCCCTTGGGCCGGCGGGGACGTGGGGGTCCGGACCGGCGGACGGTCTAGAGGCCGGAGGCCAGGAGGACGAGACGGGCGGGGACCGCGGCCGGGACCTGGTGGGGGCGGCGGCGGTGACTGGCTCTTTGTTTCCGCTCGCTCCAAAATGGCTGCGGGCGGAGCTGACGGGAGAGCCGGGCGGGCAGGCGAGGGAGCCGGGGACGCCGTGCTCCCGGAACCCCAACGCCCCTTATGGAGTCGTCGTCGCCGCCCGCGGGGACCCGGCGCCCCGGGAGGGTGCGGGCTGGGGCCGGGGCCCGAGGCAGGGAGGCGGTTTGGGCGTCGGCGCCATTGCTGCCCGGCGGGCGCGAGACCCGGAGCTCGGCGCACCGGGCGGGGCGAGCGCTGGCCTGC
Organism: Eschrichtius robustus; assembly: GCF_028021215.1. Taxonomy (NCBI): domain Eukaryota; kingdom Metazoa; phylum Chordata; class Mammalia; order Artiodactyla; family Eschrichtiidae; genus Eschrichtius; species Eschrichtius robustus. Next base: position 1,943,940 of record NC_090839.1, on the reverse strand, counting down.
CCCTCGGCCCGGCGCCTCGGTCCGCCCGAGACCCGGCGTCTCGCGCCTTGAGGGCCGCTGCTCGGGCGGCGGGGGCGGGGCGGGGGTCGGCGCCCGGGGCCGCGCCAGGGTGACTCATCTTCTCCGGCGGCGCGGCCCCCGGACACGAGTGTCTGTAAATTACTGGGTGAGATGGTGGCGCCGGCCGGGACCAGCAGCTCCCGTAGGGAGCGTCCAGCCTGGAGGTCTTCTTCGGGTCCTTATTTCCCGTTCTATCCTTTTGACGAAGTAAGTTATCTAAAATAACCTTACGAGCACCCTCTCTGTAGAAGGAGTTCACGTAAAGTTCTCTTCTGCGTGTTTTCGGCTTTTTTCACCGAAAGATGGTATTCTGGGACATGCCTAGTGGTTCTCTTCCCTTTTGGGGGGGGGCGGGGGACCCAGAGAGGTGCCTCCGGCCTCGCTCCAGCTGAAGAGCCCGCGCCGCAGTCACACGGACCGCAGCACAATGCGGGAAGCTGTTGACACGTAAATGATCTTTTCTAACCGCCTAACAAAAGAACCCGCCGGCCCCCGCGAGCCCCGCTCACGGGGCAGGTTTAGACAATGGACGCGGCGGTTGGAGCCTGGAAAGGGGCCTCCACGGGCCACAGTGTCAGGGGGAAACCCTGCGAAGAGAGAACCGGAATTTTGCACCCGAACTTGAGTGCCCAGAAGGCAGGAAAGGAAAGGGGTGGAACAAACCTGGGGTGGGGGACCTTGTACCCGGGGTGCCTGCGCGCCATCCCCACCGCTCTTTGAGCCCAGCGGGGGCGGACAGTCTGGTTTTCGAGCAAGAGCAGAAATGTGGAATTACGTGTAAAATCTCATCATCTTTAATGTTGACAACTCATTAGAAAATGTTCAGGTGGGCCAAACAAAAGCAAGCTGACTTCAGCCCCGGGTGCGACCTCCATAGTGGGAAACAGAGGTGTACACCGTAGTCTACACTCAGAACACTCAGATCGGAGTCAGGGTAGAAGAGTTAGCAGCCGTGCTACTGGGCAAATCACTGGCTGCCGCGAGACCGTGACCCCCGGGTTCTGAGGCCCGGGGGAGTGGGTCCCCCACCCGCCCGCCCCTGTAGTTACTCAGATCTTCAGTGAAGGGAGGAGGTGGTGCCATCTCAGGCCCCTCCTGCTTCCCCACAGTGCAGGGACTTCCTGCGTCCTCTGAAGGCCCGCCAGGACCCCTCCAACGCCCCGCGCCGCAGTGGTGCTGACATCACCCCCAGAGTCCTCCGGGGCGCCCTCCAGTCCTGCAGGAAGTGTGGGAGGTGAAGCGTCCGTGCGCCGCCTTCCCCGCCCCACCCCGCTCCGCCCAATTCTCCTTCCAGAGGGGTCGCCCCCAGGGAAGGTGGGAGCTACCGACCGCTTAGGCACTCTCCCGCATCTGGTGCCCTCCAGAGCACGGCCCGCCTGGAGAGCGGGGGTAGGGGCGGAAGCCACGTGGCTCCTCCCCTCCTCCCGATGGGAGGGCGGGGAGACGCTACCAAACTGTTAACCTTGGCCACCCTGGGGACTTGGGGCATTTTCTTTGAATATCGCTCTGTGGTTTTACTTGTTTCAACAAGCAGCTTCCCTGTGACTTCCGTAGTTTGAAACAAAAATCCCAACTAGCATGAAAAGAAAAAGGCCTGAAAATGAGTGTAAATATAAACACCAGGTTTAAACAGGGAAAAATGTTTCTTGTTAAGTGAGAACGGCAGAACCCAAAAACAGTACATCCTCGCCACCTACAGCGGTGCAGACGTGCAAGACCATGAGCAAAAAGGCAGCCTCCCAGGCCGGCAGCTGTGTGGGACTTTAAGGTTTATTAAGCAGTATATTGTCTTTTCAATAAAATGGAGACAGCATCAGACACGCTCTCTTAAATATAAGAATAAACATAACCACGAGTCAATAATTTCAGTGTTGCTCTGGCTGTGTGAAAGATACACAGTGTTTGTTATATTTCCTATGCTTTTGTTGTCTGCCTGAAATACAACACAACAAAACAATCTTAAAAAAAGACAGGCAGCCAGATGGCAGCTGGTGGCCCGACCCTGTTCCCAGAGTCTTGGTTCACCAGACTTCCCTGCCCCAGCCGGCAGCCCTCAGCGCTGCAGACTCAGCGGGCTGTGCCGCAGTCAAGAGGGGATCCATGTCCCAGGATGAACACATAACTGATTGTAAATGCAGGTGCATTCATTTCTTAGGGCCGTCGTAACATTATCACAAACTTGGGGGCTTAAAACAACAGAAACTTATTCTCACAGTTCTAGAAACCAGAAGTCCAAAATCAAGGTGTCAGCAGGGTCACGCTCCCTCTGGAGGTTCCAGGAGGATCCTTCCCGCCTCTTTCAGCTTCTGGTGGCCCCCGGCATTCTTGGCTTGCAGCAGCATCACAAATACCTTAATATAAAACTAACAAAAAAGAGCTCAAGACCTATAGACAAAAAATTGTAAGACACGATCGAGAGAAATTACAGAAAAAATAATTACATGGAGGGATATACCACGTTCAAGAATTGGAAGACTCAGTATTGTAAAAATGTCATTTCTCCCCCAACATACTCTACAGATCGATGCAAATGGATTTTAAGATCCCAGGCAGGATCTCTGCACAGAAATGGACAAGCTAGGCTTCCATTGCCAGTACGTAAACTCCTACTGAACTAACCTGCCAGACAGCACTATGAACTCTGGACAACATAACGCTCACCTGGAGTAGCCAGAGTGAGCACAGGCAGGTGCTGGAGAGGAGAAGCCCTGGAAGAAGAGAACGGCCAGGTGAGCTGCCTGCTTTCACAGCTTCTAGCCTAAGGGCAGGCCATGCCATGCAGGGCAGATAAACACCAACAAAACATCTGCAGTCCTGCTGGCCTGAGAGGCCGGAGATAGAGTTTGGGCAATGACACCCTCTGGAAAGTATCTGGGGGCATCCCAGAAAGGAAGGAGTGAGAGAAGGGGAGACCCAAATTCTGTTTGTAACCTGAGCCTAAATCTCCAGGTGACATTGGAACACAGGCATAGGGTAGACTCCAAGCATCTTGGCTAAGAATAAAAGAACTGAGATGAGATCTGAGCTGCTGTCCAAGGGACAGTATTTGCTGTCTGAGCCCCACCAAGTCATCTTCCATTTGCTAACACAAACACAGAAATAATCAAATCAATGCTCTTTGAGTAAATATAAGAGAATCCAAGGTCAACACAAAATAACACAATATCCAGGACACAGTCTAAAGTTACTAAACAAACAAAGAAAAGGAGAATCTTAGCCATTCTCAAAAAAAAAAAAAAGCATGGGCAATTTATCCCTGATATGACACAGGTGATGGAATTAGCAAAAGAAACTTTTAAAGTAACTATTATAATCACTCATGTAAAGAAAAATATGCTTTTAACGAGTGAAAAGATTTTTTTAAAAATCACAGCAGAGTTGGGACTTCCCTAGTGGTCCAGTGGTTAAGACTCCGTGCTTCCACTGCAGGGGGGCACAGACTTGATCCCTGGTTGGGGAACTAGGATCCCGCATGCCATATGGCATGGCCAAAATAAATAAATAAACAAATAAATAAATAAATCACAGCAGGGAACTAGAAAATATATCTTAAAAAGGAAATTCTAGAACTGAAAGTTAAAATTTCCTAAACATAAAGTTAACTGAATGGGCCAAACAGAAGAGTGGAATGACAGAGGAAAAAAAATCAGTGAACTTGAAGGTATATCAATAGAATTTATTCAGTCTGAAAAGGAAGGAGTGGGGAATAAATAAAAAGAGCATAAGGGATCTCTGGTATAGAATCAAAATGTTGACATCTGTGCAATTAAAACCACAAAAAGGGAGGAAAGAATAGGGCAGGAAAGAGTATTTGAAGAGTATTTGAAGACATAATTTACAGAATTTTCTATATTTGGTGAAAGGCATAAATTTACATGCTTGAAGAATTCCACAATCCCCAACTAAGATAAACTCAAAGAAAACTGCACAGGCACAGCATAGTCAAACTGTTGGAAGCTGGGTGTAAAGAGAAAAATCTTACGAGTAGCCGCAGGAGAACAACACATCTCATGCAAGGAACAATGGAGTGATACTGCTGACTTCTCATCGGAAGCTATGGAGGCCAGAAGAAAGTGGACCAACACCTTTCAGTATTGAAAGAAAGTCCGTGAACCCTTTTGCAGAATGTCAAACTTTCAAACTATCTTTCCAGAATGAGGGTAAATAAGGATATTTTGCTATACAAGAAAATTAAGAGAATTCATCATCAGCAGACCTAAACTACAAGAAATGCTAAAGGAAATTCCTCAGACTGAAGGAAAATGATACCAGATAGAAACTTGGTCATCGGGAAAGAATGAAGAGCATCGGAAATGGTAAATACCTGAACAAATATAAAGAATATTTTTCCTCTTCATTTCTCTAAAATACATGTCTATTTAAAGCAAAATTATAACATTGAATGGTGGGGGGTTTTACTGCATTTAAATATACTATAGCAAAAAATGGACCTATGACATTGAAAGCGTTCTACATTTTGGGACTTCCCTGGTGGCACAGTGGTTAAGAATCCACCTGCCAATGCAGGGGACATGGGTTCGATCCCTGGTCCAGGAAGATCCTACATGCTGCGGAGCAACTAAGCCTGTGCACCACAACTACTGAGCCTGTGCTCTAGAGCCTGCAAGCCACAACTACTGAAGCCTGTGTGCCTAGAGCCCGTGCTCCGCAACAAGAGAAGCCACCGCAATGAGATGCCTGCGCACCGCAACGAAGAGTAGCCCCCGCTCGCCACAACTAGAGAAAGTCCGCGCGCAGCAATGAAGACCCAACACAGCCAAAAATAAATAAATAAACAAATAAATTAAAAAAAAAAAAAACCTTTCCCAAATTCATGACAATATGCATTTTGACAGTCATATTTTATCAAAATGGGTTGTGCCATTCAGAAACTGTTTGCAAAATGAACATCCTGCCCCAAGAACCCACATGCTATTTTTTTTAAAGCTTATAGAGGAGAAGGATAGCCCAGCTCTAGAGAGGAAAAGGTCGAATCTTCTCATTAGGAGCCTGACACCCCACTGGCCCTCCGTGATAAACCTGAGTGGCATGAGAAAAACCAAAGCATGAACTTGAAACATGAAAGACATGACCCAGAGACCAGGAGGGAAGGCGCGCCCCAGGCTGTGGACTCACAGCTCACCAGAACCAAGTCGACTTGATCCATCTGCCAGAAACCATAGAGCGTTGGTTCTCACCAGCTTCAGGCCTCAGTGCTGGCCACTGCCCTGGGGCCCAAGGCTCTCCAGGAAAAGACTGGAAAGGTGATGGGGACCTTGGAGTTTCCTTCTCCTCTGTGCTTTTTCTGCAATTTATTTTCTTAAATGGATGTGTTGTTCTTTTATCATTAAAAAAAGAGAAGCACTGCTTGATTTTTCATCTCTTAACTTGTTCTTGAGGGAAAATACATACACTGGAAAGTGCACAACTCAGTGAATTTTCACAAACGAAACACACCCAGGTCACCAGCACCTGGTGAGTGCTGAGCAGAATGTGCCCAGCACCCCAGAGGCACCCCACCCAGCCACCCCTCCCCCAAGTGACCACCACCTGACTTCTAATATCACGCATTCCTGTAGCCAGGTTGGTGACTTGAGGTAAATGGAATTATACAGACTTCTGTCTTTTGTTTCCCCAGTGTTTTATTTTGTGTGTGTGTGTGTTGGGGGGGCGGGGGGTTAATATTTTTTATTGTGGTAAAATTCTCATAACATAAAAGTCACCATTTCAACCTTGTTACAGTGTACAACTTCGTGGCATTCACAATGTTGTGCAACTATCAGCCTTACCTAGTTCCAGAACATTTTCCTCACCTGAAAGGAAAACTGTAAGCAGTCAGTCCCTACCCTCCTATTTCCTCAGCCCCTGGCAACCACTAATCCACATTCTGTCCCTATGGATTTACCTATTCTGGACATTTCACGTAAATAGGATCATGCAATATGTGTCTTCCCTTTGTGTCTGTCTTCCTTCACTCAGCATCGTTTTTTTTTAAAAATGTTTTATTTTATTAATTTTTAGGCTGTGCCATGCGGCAGGCAGGCTCCTAGTTCCCCAGTCAGGGATCGAACCAATGCCCCCTGCAGTGGAAGCAGGGAGTCTTAACCACTGGACCGCCAGGGAAGTCCCTACTCAGCATCTTGTTTTTGAGGTTCACCCACATGGTATCCTGTGTCAGTGCTTCATTCCCTTTTGTGACTGAATAATATTCCATTACATGGATGGATCACATTTTGTTTATCCATCCATCCATCCATTGGTGGACAGTCGGGTTGTTTCCATTTTTGGAATAGTGCTGCTGTGAAGATGCACACACAAGGTTTTATGTGGACATATGTTTGCACTTCTCTTGGGTATATTCCTTGGAGTAGAATTGCTGGGTCACGTGGTGAGTCTACGTTTAACTTACCGAGGAACTGGGTTCTCTTGTGCGTGGGCATTCTCTCCCTCAGCGGTAGGTGAGGCTCATCTGTGTTGTTGCCACCCTGCAGAGGGTCCACGCTCACTGCTGCAGGATCCATGGTTGGACACACCCAGCTACATATCCACTCTTCAGATGGTGGGCACTGGGGGCTCCAGTTTGGGGCTGTTATGAAGAGTGCTGCTCTGAACGTTCCCTACTTGACTTTTGGTGACACAAACACTTCTTTGGGAATACAGCTAACAGCGGACTGGGCTGGCAATTAGGCGAGAAAATGAAACAAAAGACATCCAGATTGGAAGGAAGAAGGAAAACTATTTGCAGATGATGTGATCTTGTATACAGAAACTTCTAAAGACACAACTAGAAAACTATTAGAACTAGTAAACAAGTTCAGCAAGGTTGCAGGACAAGATCAATATACAAAAAATCAGTTGTATTTCTATACAGAAGCAATGAACAAAACAAAAATGAAAGTAAGTAAGCAATCCCATGAATATTTATGAGTAAATTAACAAAAGAAGTGCAAAACATATATTCTGAAAACTACAATACATTGTTGAAAGAAATTAAAGAAGACCTAAATAAATGGAAAAATATCCCATGTTCAGGGATTGGAAGACTGAATATCATTAAGATGGTGGTACTCCCCAAACTGATTTTCATTTGCGTTTCCCTGATACCACTTGTATATCAGACTCAATACAATCCTTATGAAACTCCCAGGTGGCTTCTTTGTGGAAATTGACAAATGAATCCTTAAATTCATATGGAAATTCAAGAGATTCAGAATAGCCAAAACAATCTTGGAAAAGAAGAACAAAGTTGGAGCACTCACACTTCCCAATTTCAAACTTACTACAAAACTACAGTAATCAAGACAGAGCAGTACTGGCATATGGAGAGTTACATAGACCAGCTGGAGTAGAATAGAGAGCCCAGAAATAAACCCTCACATGTATGGTCAAATGATTTTTCAGAAGGGTGCCATGATGATTCAATGACGAAAGGACAGGTTTTTCAACAAATCGTGCTGGGAAAACTGGATACCCACATGGAAAGGAAAGAAGCTAGATCCCTCTCTCACACTCGACACAAAAATTAACTCAAAATTGATCAAAGACCTAAATGTGAGGGCAAAAACTGTAAAACTTTTAGAAGAAAATATACATATAGACCTTGGATTAGGTGATGGCTCTTTTTTTTTTTTTTTTTTTTTTTTAATTGCTGCGGGGTGCGGCTCAGTCATCGGTACGTTTTGTTTTTGTTTTTGTTTTTTTTAATTAATTAATTTATTTATTTTTGGCTGTGTTGGGTCTTCATTTCTGTGCCAGGGCTTTCTCTAGTTGCGGCGAGCGGGAGCCACTCTTCATCGCGGTGTGCAGGCCTCTCACTATCGCGGCCTCTCTTGCTGCGGAGCACAGGCTCCAGACGTGCAGGCTCAGCAATTGTGGCTCACGGGCCCAGTTGCTCCGCGGCATGTGGGATCTTCCCAGACCAGGGCTCGAACCCGTGTCCCCTGCATTGGCAGGCGGATTCTCAACCACTGCACCACCAGGGAAGCCCCATGGCTCTTTTGATATGACACCAAAAGCATAAGCAACAACAGCAAAAAAGATAAATTCGACATCCTCAAAATTTTAAACTTTTGTGCTTCAGAAGACATCAAGAACATGAAAAAACCGACAGAGGAAGAAAAAGTTCAAATCACACTTAGAAGAGACTTGTATCTAGAATATATGAAGAACTATCACAACTCAATAATAAAAAGACAAATAACCCAATTTAAAAATGGGCAAAGGATATGAATAGACATTTCTCCAAAGGAGATATACAAATGACCGATAAGAACATGAAAAGATGCTCAACATCTGGGTGGGGCCCAGTTTCGCAGAAAAGGGCCAGGACCATGCCAGTCTCCCAGAGGGAGTATGATACTCTCCACAAAACAGCCCAAGGTGACAGTGCTGAGGGCTCTCCGCGGAAGGGATGGATTCCACAAACACTGACACCGTCTCTGTGCAGATGCGGAGATGTGCTGCTCAGCGCCCCTCCAGGAAAGGACCACGGCCCAGCTGCAAGAAGCAGGGTGACCTGACTGGGAGCCTCCAGCCATTAGCTTCAAGCCCAGGTCACACTCTTCTCAGGTGATCCCCGCGACTGCCAGCAAGGCGGTAGGTGGGATGAGGACACCTATTTCTGCTCAGCGTGGGACCCCTCCAATGGGCAGGTGCTCCGGAGCTGCCCGCTGGGCTGGCACATCGCGGTCCGTGGTCCCTCCTGCCCGATCCTGCTGCCTCCCTTTTCCCCCTTGAAGGTGTTTCTTCCCAAGAGACCTCCGCCTCAGCATCTACTTCCTGGAGAACAAGCTGGGACTCGGAGTGGAGCAGTCCAAGAAAGCAGGCAGCAGGATGGAGCTGCAGACCGGACCACTCACCACCGGGGCAGTGAGGGAAGCCCATCCCTGGCCTGGGGCCTAACTGCTAACACTTTCCCTGGGGATGACTTGGGGGACGGAGCTGGTAGCAGGGGCTGCACTGGCCAGCAGTCTGCCCTGTGTCATGATCCAAATTGATTTGGTTGCTTGAAAGGTAGAGGAGCGGGGGTAGGGGCTAGGGGGAAGATGGAACCGGAGGGTCGTTGACTAAGTTGCACTGACTTAGAGATGATAATGACAAGCTGAGGGCAGTTAAACAATTGAGAGCCATGTGTGGGAGCCAGCAGTCTCATTAGCAGCTTCAAAGAAACTCAGGCGGTAAAGCAGAAAAAACTCAAGCTCACATTCAGACATGGTGGCCAGAGTGGCTGAACTTCACAGATGGTTGATTGCTCAGCCGAGGCAGGACTGCTACGCCGATGTCAGGACCCTGCTTGGGACCCCTGGGGACCCCAGGGGGTGGAGACCTGAGTGTGTGCATGCAGAAGTTGATTCCTCAGAGGCCTTTAGCCACCGGAGCCTCCAGACGTGGCCCCCCCTCCCCAGCTAGAGCCAGCCGGCCCCGGGGGAGACGATACAGAAGTCTCTCCCCCATAAGGCAACAGGTGACTGTCCCCACACCCTCTCTGGGCCACCAGGCCTGTCAGAATTAAGTTACAGTGTAGGCTGCAAGGCTCGGCCAGCACATATTGCCAAGACCGGTGGGGCTGGATTCTGAGGGCGCTCCTGGCGCTGTGGTGACTCTTAACCGTGAATGGACAGAGCAGCACCACCCCAGCCCGAGAGGGTCCAGTAACCAGGGACTCAGACCCTCCTGAACGAGGACATGGCTCCCACTCCAGGAAGGCCCCTGAGATCTCCAGAGGTGACAGCTGAGGAGGGCTGTAGGCTGGAGAGTGGAGGGGCCCCAAGACCCGCTGCAGCGGCAGGGCCTCGCCCACCTCCCTCCCTCCCTCTTCTAAGTCTCCCCCAGGAAGAGAGGCTGGGGTACCCCTGGAGGAGCCCCCCACGTGCAAGGGAGGGAACCTGTGGGCACAAGGGGTGGGTTGTGGTCACACAGATCTCCCTTCCAAAAGAGACTCACTGCCCAGCACAGGAGCAGGGCTAGCGGACTGCCCACAGCCATTAGAGGCTTAGGGTCTGCCTCAAATTTCACTGAGGTGGTGCCCTTCTCAGGGTGGCCCCAGTCAGCCCGAGCAAGGCCGTGGTCTGAAGGCCTGGCCATTTCTGCCCCACGTGAGACTCCTCCCCTGGACCCCAGAGCTCCTGCTCGGCAGGCAGACTTGGTCAGGTCCCAGCCCAAGCTGATTTCCTCCACTCTTCCCCTCACAGGTGTTACCCCCCCTTAAACCCTTTGTACCCTTACTTGTCTCAGCACTTTCTTCCTGGAGACTCTCGCACTTGGCCTTTATGTGATGACAAGCAGGACGGCCAGGGAGGGTTGGTTTATTAGCTCAGCAAATATTTGGGGAGGATGTGTAATAGCATGCTGGAGGCCAGGGCGTCCCCAACCTGCGTTTGCACCTGGCTCTGCTAGGATGCTAGGTACATTCCTTACCTGCCCTCATCCTCATCCTCCTGTCTGTAAAATGGGATGATTATAGAGCCCCACCCAGAGCGCTGCTTCAAACATCAGACGTGTGCGTGTAAACTGCTCAGCACGATGCCCAGCACACACTCAACTGTGAATTTCACTTGCTGTTCTTCTTTTTTCTCTGAGCACTCCTTCAAGGTGTTTGCTGCATGGGCCTTATTTTTCTCTGCAGAAATTAGAATGCATAGTCTGCATTCTACAAGCATACCTTGTTTTATTATGCTTTGCTTTATTGCACTTTGCAGATATTGCATTTTTCACAAACAAGTTTTGTGGGAACCCTGCATTTAGCAAGTCTATCAGCACCATTTTTCCAACAGCATTATTTTAAAATTAAGATAGGTACAATGTTTTTCAGACACAATGCCACTGCACACTTAATAGACTACAGCGTAAAAATAACTTTTATACGCACTGGGAAACCAAAAAAATTCATGACTCACTTTATTGTGATATCCGCTTTATTGCGGTGGTCTGGAACGGAACCCACAACATCTCTGAGGTCTGCTTGTATCAGGGCAGGGATGGTGACCACAGGCCTGAAGACCTGGAGCTGTAAGGTCTGGTCACTCCAGGCTGAAGGCCTGCGTCTCCTGTGCTACATCAGCGGTCCCCAACCTTTTTGGCACCAGGGACTGGTTTCATGGAAGACAATTTTTCCACGGACGGCAGGGGAGGGGGGGATGGCTCAGGCGGTAATGCGAGCGATGGGGAGTGATGGGGGGCGGCAGATGAAGCCTCACTCACTCACCCGCTGCTCACCTCCCGCTGTGCGGCCTGGTTCCTGACAGGCGCGGACCAGTACTGGTCCACGGCCCGGGGGTTGGGGACCCCTGTGCTACATGACTGACTGGGATAAAAGGCTGGCTGCTTGTGCAGCAACCCCAGCGCAGCTTTCCCAGGAGCAGGCCGCCAGTCCTCTCCCAAGGCCTGTGGTAAAAGAAACCCCTATCTGCCCTGCTCATCTGAGTATGGAAGTCGGCCCCTTGGGTGACTGCTGACAGAGCACGTGGACGCCTGGTGCCAAGGCGCTCCTCTGAGCAGGGAAGTGCCTTTCATCTCCAAATGAAGGAACAGCCCTGCTGAGACGTGGACACCCTGTCCCCAGACAGCATCAGACGAAGACCAGGCTCCCCTCACACGTTGCTGTGGGAATATAAAGACGTGCAGCCACTTTGGAAAACCGTCTGGTGGTTTCTCACAATGTTAAACATAGACTCACCATATGAGCAGGCAATTCTACTCCGAGGTATATACCAGGGGAAATGAAAACATACATCCACACAAAGCCTTGTACACAATGTTTACAGCAGCATTATTCATAGTAGCTGAAAGGTGGAAACAAACCAAATGTCCATCAACCGATGAACACGTGAACACCAGCATACAACAGAATGTTATTCAGCTACAGAAAGAAACGAAGTACTCATACATGCTGCAACCTGGATGAGCCTTGAAAACATTCATAAACGTATGCATAGTGGAAGGAGCCAGTCACAAAAGACCACGTAGTGTATGATTCCATGAATGGGAAATGTCCAGAACAGGCAAATCCATCGTGGTTACCTGGGCCTTGGGGGACAGGGCGGTGGGGAGTGACCGCTAGTGGCTCTAGGGTTTCGGGAGTTGTGATTGGAATGTTCTGGAATTACACAGTGGTGATGGCTGCACAATTCTGTGACTACCCTAAACACCACTGAGCTGAACACCTTAAATGGGTGAATGTTATGGTACGTAAATAATACCTCAATAATGTTGCTAAGTAAACAAATAAATGAACGAATAAGCGTGAGTTCAGTCCAGCCCAGCGCGGAGAGAGATCAGACTCGGCACTGCTGGCCCCGAGATTCCAGGGAGCGTGGTAAACGCCATTTGTGAAAACACGTCCCCGAACCCAGGGAGACTCCCAAGGCAAAGGTGGTTCTCATGTTTGCTGCTTGGGAAAGACAAATATGTACTTCCGGAGGTCTGCGATCGCTTGTATGAGCAACACGAGCCATGGCAATGTGTTTTTGGTGCCGTCCGCCCCGTCCAGCTGCTGAAACCTCCTGGAAAATCTGGAAGCAGCTCTGGACTGAGGCATCTTCCTGGAGGAGAGCCCGCTTCTCAGCCCGGCCCGCATGCTGCCCCTTCTGCCACACACGCCCCCGCCTGTCCGAGGGCGTCCGCATCACGACAAGCATCTGCCTCAGTGCCCAGGCTTGGCCACCGAGCCTTTGCGTTCAGGGGGTTAAGGCAGCCACAGAAGGGAAGGTGTATGGTGTTCACAGGGTGGACCTTCACACTTGCAAAAACACCCATGTGCCCGGCAGGATGCTTTCCATCCACACTCCAGCCTCTCGCCAGGTGAGAATGTCAGTTCGCAGAGGAGGGGCCCTCACGTTGGCTCCCGAGCACTGCCAGGTGACCACAGGCTTTGGGAGGGCTGGACTGTCTCTACCACTTCTTTATTTTATTTTTTTAATTTTAATATTTAAAATATTAAATATTTAATTTTTAATATTTAATATGCGGATCTTCGTTGCCACGTGCAGGATCTTTTAGTTGCAGCATGCGGACTTTTAGTTGTGACATGCGGGATCTAGTTCCCTGACCAGGGATCGAACCTGGGCCCCCTGCGTTGGGAATGTGGAGTCTTAACCACTGGACCACCAGGAAAGTCCTCCACTCCTTTATTTACACGACTCCATTCCTGGGGGCTGCAGTTCTGCCAGGCCGGCACTCGTGCACCATCAGGCAGGTGCAAAGACAAGCGCCCAGCCTTGGAGCTGACTTGGAGTTCACATCCTAGGATGCTCCCTGGGTAGGCCTTTGGGTTACTGGGGCAACTCCCTGGGACGCATCCTGCATCCTTTGCATGGGGTCAAGAGAGGACAAGGTGAAGGAACTCTCCCCTCAGCGCCCAGCTGCAGCCTCAGGACAGTCTGCAGCTGGGGCACCTGTACAGCGTGCGTTCCTTGAAGGAAGAAGCCGCATCTGGTATCTCCCCCGCGGCTGAGCAGGGAGCACCACGAGGCAGGGTGTCCGGGTCAGCAGCCTGAGACTCAGATCGGAATCCCAGGTTGGCCACTCAGTGGCCGTGTGACCCTGGCTGAGCATCTAGCCCAGGCTGGTCTCCTCACCCTTAGGCCCCGGGGGGCCGCCATCCTCACCTCTAACAGCCTGTGTACGTTGCGGGGGCCTGTGACTCTGTACAGGGCATTTGTTCTCTGTGTGTCTTTCCCTCGTGGCCCTGTCTGTGCGGCCATGGTCTGCTCACGTGCGGTGCCCAGGCTGACCCAGTCTCCTGCTAGAGGTCACGGGTCGTGGGGGTCTCCAGCTCTGCTGTGAAAACGCTCCAGTGAGCGTCTGCTGCCAAAGAGATACGCGCATCACCATTGGGCCCTTAGAGGGATCTTCTGTCGATAAATATAAACGACCCCGACTGTGTGGGTAGTGCGCTCAGGGGAACACAGGGGGCCCTACAATCCCCTTCCCCACTGCCCACCCCCCTTTTCCAACCTCCTCTCGGGACCCACCAGGAGGCAAGGTGCGGGCGGCTGGCACGGAACGCTGGCAGAGCCCCTGTCCAGGGCCCTCTCGTGGCCCCCTTCAAGGTGAGCCAAACAGCGACGGTGCACCTGCCTCGTGCCAAGCTCTGCGCTAGAACCCGAGGCCAGCGTGGAAGCTCTTAGGGTGTGAGGGCAGGTCACCCTGAGCCGCTGGCCTCCCCGTCACCGTGGCTGACGGCACCCTGCCCCAGGAGAAGCTGGCCGGAGGAGACGCCCAGGGCACATAGCAGACGGGGAGGCGGGAGGAACCAGGAGCGGCCCCCGTGTGCTCTGCCTCTGGGCAGTTTCCTTCTCCCCTTTGAAACCTGTCTTGTCCCACTTCTGCTCTCAGCAGCCACCCCTGCCGGTCTGGCGCAGGGGAGCCAAACCCTCACCACTGACTCTCTGACCTGGACACCTCTTCTTCCCTAAATGAGGCGGTGAGGGAGCCCAGGCAGAGGGAAGGGGTGAGGAGGGCCTTGTGGGATGGGTTAGGGTGGGCCCAGCTGGGGATGCTCAGGGCCCAGGGGACCGCAGCCTCCCTCAACCCTCCCTGTGTGCGTGGTAGGCCCCGGTCGCTAGCTACCTTTCCTATCACCCTGCTCAGGGAGGCCCCACACATGCAAGCGGACGCTGGTGACCCAGGATGAGGGGTTACGAGGGTCCCTCCCACACGCTGGCCTGGTGCAAACAGCTCGCTTGCACCTTCCGTCCTCACAGCACGAGGCACAACCTGGGCCCCACTTTTCATGCTAGAGGCACAGCCAGGAGGCTCTGGGGCCAGGATGCCAGCCACGTCTGCCTGACCGGCCCTGGGTGGTGAAGGTGGCTAAGGGGTCCCAGGAATGTGCACCCTAAGCTGTTCCTGAGCTCTTAAAGCCCTCAGTATCGAGGGGCTTAATCGTCACCAGGAGAGGAAAGCCGACTGGCCCGTCCATCTTCCTGTTCCCAGGATGTTCTCTAAGTGTTTTCTCTCTGTATTTCTGAAGGGCCGCCATGTTAGAATCTGACACTTGGGGACCTAGTGTCTGGGGCTGCCAGAGTCCCATCAACTTGGCTTACCTCTCCAACCCAGCCGGGCCTGGAAAGGTGGGCTGAGGCTGCTCAGCTGGGTCTGGGTCCTAACGCACTCCTGTTTACTCCCCACAGCATGCCTCAGCCTCATCAGCCTCATCACCGGAAGGCTCAGCTGGGTGGGCGGCCGGCGGGGGGAGGCGAGGAGCAGAGGTAGGGAAGGGGGAGGGGGAGGAGAGGGAGACGGAAAAGGAACGAAGGGGTAAAGGAGAAGGGCGAGGAGAGGAGGGGGGTCCAAAGATGCATGAACCTCAAGCCAGCGGTGCTCACGGAGCCTCCAGGGAAAACAGCCCTGCAGGCCCCAGGGACGGGGATGGATTCCCACTGGATTCACAGAGAGCAGAGACCTCGGGGAGAATTCCTGGCCGTGTGGGATCAACCCTGCTTTTCTTGTCTTTACTCCCTGACCACAGAGGCCCTGAACACAGCCGCCCGGGCCTCCCAGCCCTGTGACCTGCCTGAACGGCTCCTGGTACGGGTCACCTTCAAAGCCAGTCTTGCCCTTGCCGCCCAGCCCGACTGTAACCCTCAGCTTCCTCCTGGCTCCTCGCTCTCTCCGGGCAAAGGCTCCCTCCTAGCGGGTGGACACCTGCCCCTCTTGTGCGTTAGGGCCCGAAGGAGAGGAGGGGACAGGCAAGGTCCCACCCTGCTGGCACACCCCCTGCTTCAGACCCCAGACTCGATTTCTGTTTTATCTGTGTCCACCTGTTACTAATACCTCTTTGAATCAACTCACCTGTTTTGTTTTGCTCCTATTAAGCAATGATACCTGTGAAATCAGTGGCTGGGCCCATCATTCTTTCTCAGGTTCACATCAGTCACAAAGTGGCCTTCTGTGGCCACGTGCCCCTCACCTGCTACAGGACACGGGCTGCGATGGAACCCCAGGCCGGGTCCTGGGTCCTTATCTTCACACCCGTCCTTAATAAGGGACGCTGTCCTCCGAACACACAGGGCTTGGTACGTGGCTCATGGGTACAGTGGAAAGCCGGCCAGCCGCTTCTGTGGTCCTCTGCAGGGACCACCGTCTCCCATGCACGAGCCCCTAGCGCCTCTCAAAAGCCCATCACAGGCATTATCTTCTGGGGTCCTCACATCCAGCAGTGAAATGGGCAGGACAGCTGTCTTCTCAATCTGGCAAAAGGAGAAACTGAGGCAGGGAGTCCAACCTGCCCAGGGTTTTTCGGCTTCTCAGCTCCCCTCTCTACATCCCCAGGCTCAGGAGTCTAAGGCTTGGTGATGACCGAGCGGGTGGGCACTGTGGACAGCTGTTTAGGGTGGAGGTGCTGTTCAGGGAGGGGTGTGCCCTCGCACGGAGAACAGACCACACCAATGGACTCCCGGGCCAAGTTGAGGCTCCACACAACTGCTCCCCCTCTCAGACCTTTCACAAGTGCCCTCCACTTTGGGCAGGACACCAAGGAATGAGTGGCAGAGCCAGCCTTCCTGGACCTGTGCGCCACGTATATTTTTAGCCTCTGCCCTGCCCGGGCATTTACAGTGACTGATGTCCTCAGGGAACCACCCAGCTGTACACCCGGGGGCCCAGTGGGCTCTCAGAGGTCTCCGGGAACTGCCCCCTGCCCTGATCCTGGAGCTCAGGACCCAGCTCCCCCTTCCAAGGTAGAATCGGCTCCAGTTGGTGAGGAGCGCGTCCCCACCTCCAGCACACACACAAGATTGTGGCGAGAGTTCCGAGGCACAGAACCTGTGACCTTAGGCAAGTCGTGTTCTGGACCTGGGAAGTGGTGGTGGGTGGGGGAAGAACTCTGCTGTACAGGGGGACCACAAGGCCAGATGGTCGCTGAGGTGGTCAGGAGACCTGGGGTGGCACCAACGCCACACAGGTGCACCCTGGGGAAGACTGCGTTGTGCTGAGGGAGAGTCCTGTCTCCTGTCCAAGGGCAGGATGCCCCGATGCCTGGAGACCTCTCTGACTGGAGCTGGGCTAACCCTGGGGCCGCGCTGTCCACCCTCTCCTCACCAACGCAATTCTCCAGGAGCAGAGATGCACTGGTAAATCTCGGCAGATATATTTAGAAGACTTTTCCATCTTCTCGTCTGCTCCTTCTGTGCTCCCTTTTCTCCAACCCAATACTGTTCTCTTACTGTTGCCGGGTGCTGGTGGAATGGGGGGATTCACAAAGGGCAGGCGGGGCAGCTGTCCTGTGCTGGGTCTCAGTTTCCTCTGTAAAATGGGGAGTCAGAGCCTATGTGCAGGTTGCCGTAAGGTGTTCTCTGCAGCGGCTTTCATTTTTCGTCTGGCACTTATTGTAAGAAATACACTTTGCATCTTGATCAAGTACCCACTTAAATACGTGTAAGTGAAATAAATGCTTCACAGAGCAAGAGCACTCACTGTGAGATGCCCTCTTTCATTGTTTCATTTTTATAAAATGCTGGTCACCACTCACCAAGTTTTTTTCAGGACCTAATACTAGTCGCTGATCTGAGGTCAAGAGGGAGAGACAGGCAGAAAGCAAGCGCAGACATAATCACCAATCGAGCAAAGGGCTGTGCAGGCAAGAAGGGGGTCTGGCGAACAGGAGGGGGCGGCCCGTTTCTCCACAGCGAGGCCTCCGAGCCGCAGCCGGGCAAAGCGGCAAGCAGGCCAGGTCAGGCGGGTCTCGGAGGCCCTGGTGGCCGGCTGGGATTTATTTTAAGGGACGCGGAACGCCACCGCAGGTTTGGGGGGAGGGGCGGATTAAAAGAGAAGATGCGCTCAGCACCTTATATTTAGCGGCTGACGCGCCGGAAGCGCTCGTTACCCGCAGTTACTAGTGCGCCCCACGCGCGGAGCGCGGCGCCCACCTTCACCTCCTGGGCTGTGACCCTGGTCCCCCGCATTCGCCCCCGGGGAAGAGACCACCACCCACCCTCCGTCTTCACTCCGCGAGCAATGACCCCGGCCCGGCCCCCTGCCTTCCACCCCGGGGAAGAAACCTCCCGGCCCCACACCTTCACCCCACGGGCAGTGACCCCGGCCCCCCCCCGGTCACTCTCCGGGGAAGGGACCCCCAGCCTTTGCCCCTGGGGAAGGTGACAGTGGGGCGCATCCCAGCCTTCCGGCCCAGGACGGGGGAAAGCGTCTGGCACCCTGCCGTAGAAGGGAAACTGAGACCGGGGAACACGATCCACAGGTTCCCCGCACCCAGGTCCTGAAAAGGGCGGCACGCGCGGCGGGCGGAGCTTTGGCGCCCCGCCCACTCCCTCACACGTGCGCCCCGCCCCTCCCGCGCACGCGCGCTCCGCCCCGGCCGATTCCCACCCCTCCTCCAGGCCCGCCCGCCGGGTCTCGTGCTCCCACCCCGCGCGGGGCCCGCCGGGAGCCAGCCGAGAAGTGGGGCGGAGAGCAGGGGAAAGCCCGCCGGGGCAGGCGGCGCTCGCTACGCAGGCGCGGAGCGCAGGCCCGCCCCCAGGCCGACAGCGCGGCCATATTTAAAGGGAGGCCGGCGAGGCGAGCCAATGGGCGGCGAGCGTGCGGGGGCGGGGCGTGGCGGCGCAGGACCCGGATGTGGCTGCTGCGACCCCTCCTCCCCCGCGTTCCCCTCAGAGCCCCCGGCCGCGCGCCGTCGCTCGCTCTCTGGTCCTCGCGCAGGCCCTCGGGCGGCGGTGAGGCGGCGCACAGGCGGAGGAGCGGGCGGCGAGGCGACCGCGCGGAGGCGAGCGGGCCAGGCCCGGCCGGGCGGCCGCCGCCATGAGCGGCTCCTCGGGCACCCCGTACTTGGGCAGCAAGATCAGCCTCATCTCCAAGGCGCAGATTCGCTACGAGGGCATTCTTTACACCATCGACACGGACAACTCCACGGTGGCGCTCGCCAAAGGTAGCGCCCCGCGGCCGCCCCAACCGCCCCGCCCCCGCCAACAGCCGGGCCCGCGCCCCCGCCCCACCCCCCCTCCCCGGCTCCCCTACGCAGTCCCGCCTCACCCCCCGGGGCGCCCCCCACATCCTGCCCGCGCCCCCCGGGGCGCCCTGGGCCTCCGCGCCGCTCCCGCCCCTGCCCTCCGGGGCTCGGCCTGCACAATGGGCTCCCCGCGCCCCGGCGGCAGCGTAGTTGTGCGCGGCCGGCCCGCCCTGCCCGGGGTTGGGGTGGGGAGGTGGGGGCGGGTCCAGCTCCCGCGGCGCCGCCTCCCCCCCGCGGCGTAGCCCCCCCCCCGCGGCGTAGCCCACCTTTGCAGGTGGGGGGTCGGCGTTGCTAGGCTGTTTCCTCCCCAGCTGCCCGAGGGCGGTGGGGGCAGCTGGCGCCGAGAACCCGGTCCCTGTGGGGGAGGGGTGGGGCGAGGGGCCCGGGGTCTCCCCGGGGCCTCCCCAGAAGGCTGGGGAGCGAGAAAACGCGACTCCTGCAAGCCCTTCTGGAACCTATTAAGCAGCTGGGGCCTTGAGCCTGAACAAATAACCACGTCTTAATGGATTCTCCTGTCGGGATAGGAGCATCGGTTGGCGGCTCCATGCTCCTGTTTAAAGCGTCTTTCTACTCTAGTTCAGACGCTTCAGTCTGTGGGTTTACCCTTTTGTGACCGACCCCTCCCTGCGGGCGCTGGTAACCACACTGAAGTCCCTGGGAGACCTAGAGAAAGATGGCTGTACTGTGGCTCTGCCGGAGTCCAGAGCCTCTTCTGAGCGTGTTGAGGCCGGAGGTGGGCCCAAAGTTTCTTTGTCTTCATCCTCCGGGGACGATGACTGTGTCCTTCCCCTGCCTCTTGGAAGTGCTGAGTGCAGCCAGGTCTGCAGAAACCCTGTTTGTTTGATTGCTCTTGTTAGGCTGGAGACACTGAGCTGGGCCTCTAAGGGTCAAGGCGCAGCTACGTGCTCCTGTGTTAGAGGGAGCCCCCCCATCCAGGTCGCGGTCAGTTCCCGGCTCTGGGAGTAGCTCCTTTGAAAGCCTAGTATTTAAGTTTTCCGATAGATGCGTTGCTCCGGGACATAGGTTAGTACTGTAAGATTTTGTGGTCACTTGTACTCTTGGCTTTTGGCTACATTTGGCCTGAGACCCCCGTTGGAAAAACTGAGGCCCAGCGTAGTCCCTGGTCCTCAGCGGGAGTTGTGCTAGGATTAGATAGAGGCTGCTTCAAGCCCAGCTCTGCCTCAGAGACCTGAGAAGGAGGCACTTGCTTGGGCTCCTTGAACCCTGCCGGTAGGGGTTAATCCCCTAGGAAACCCCTTCAGGAGGTACAGACGCTGGTGGTGTGGGTCCGCGTTCTGGGCCGTTTTCTCCCATTGTTTCCCTACCAGCTCCTCCCAGGCTGCTTGTGGGCAGAAGGGTGGGGATGACACTCAACCTGCTGGCTTTTCTCAGAAGAAAAGAGACTCCCCAGGGGCGGTGCGGTGCGAGGCTTCAATCAAAAAGCAGCTTTGGGGCTGTTTAATCTGCAAAGTCAGATGTGAACCGGGGCGGCGGGCGGGGGTGGGGGGGTGGATTTGCAAAGCAGACGTCGTTTTGCAAGAGCGCTGGCCTTCCGTGTTTGGAAGGGAGACTGTCAGGCTCTGAATCGTTCGTGGTCGTCTTTGTGACCTAGAACTTTTTGGAGCTTTGCCAGCTGGGGTCTTGTAGGTATCGTCCGTTGATAATCGGGGGCGGAGCAGTTGAAACGTGGAAACTGCATGCTGTGGATGGCTCCTATGGGAGGACTGATTGAATGCACTTGGTTGAGGATGACAACATAACCCTTCTTTTTCTCAACCCCTAAGTGAGGTCCTTTGGTACTGAAGACCGTCCCACAGATAGGCCTGCCCCCCCTAGAGAGGAAGTTTATGAGTACATCATCTTCCGGGGAAGTGACATCAAAGACATTACTGTGTGTGAACCTCCGAAAGCTCAGCATGCGCTCCCTCAGGACCCTGCTATTGTTCAAGTAAGTGCGCTGCCCCGTTTCTGCCGTGGGCACCGTCTCTAAGAGGCGCTGGCTTCCAGGCGGAGCTGGGTGTCATCTGGCCAGAGCGCTCAACTCGAGGAATAGCCTTTTCGTGAAAAGCAGTTGAACTTTGTCTAGCTGTTGGCGTTCTGTGGGAGGCCTCATCTCCTGCGGCACGCGCCGGGTGTGCTGTAGAGTGAGGCCGGCCCAGCGTGTTGGGCGGTGTAGGGGAGAGTGCTCTTAGTCTTGCCGGCACCTGGCGTTTGTCCTTTGTCTCGGGAGGGTAAGCCTGAAGCCCCGGTGGCATGCTGTGCGTGAGAGAGATGCTAGTACAGACTTGGGACAGCAGGGCTCGCTCTCCCAACACTGTCCCGATGATAAATTCAGCGTTGTGGGATGCTGAATTTGCAGGTGTCATGCCGTGTGCCTGCCTGCTGTGTTATGGCGTGTTCTGCCCAGGATTACTAGGGAGTCCAGGCTAATATCTCCTTGGCTTGTAAACCTCGACTTTCACCGACTCTTGCGGGGCTCACGCTGCAGGAGGCGCCGGGACAGAGCGTGCTCCCTGCAGGGTGGGGCTTGCACGCTGGGCTGTGTGGGCACATGGAGAAGCCCCGGGCCAGACTTCTGAAAGGTTTGAGGTGAGCGGCCTTGGGAACTCCAGAAGAGGGAAGTGTTTGAGCCAGGCCTTGAGGGATGAAGGGGCCTCCCGGGAGCACGGGGAGCCGGAGAGAGGACACCGCGTGGGGTAGCTCCCCGGCTACACAGCCGTGCCCCGGCGTGTTGGGGCCAGGGCCCAGGTGAGGACACCATCCTCATCCCTGGCAGAGCCTGGACTCCTTGACGACCGGTAGTGGGGCCATTAGAGGGGTTCATGGAGTTAGGAGAAGGTCGTGTTAAAATTACCTGGCAGGTGGAGCTGGGGGTGAACGTGGAAAAGGCAGCTCTGGGCCCCTTAGGCCACCCTGGAGGCTCACACGCCCCTCAGTGCCGCCTCGGCCTCCCGGAGCAGGCTGACGGATCGGGCTGCCTTTCCCAGTCTGCACGGTGCTCTCCAGGCAGGGTGATAGGAGGGCCTTGAGCTGCTCTCACTTGTGTGTCTCATTGCTTAGTCTTCCCTGGGCTCGGGCTCGGCCTCCTCCTTCCAGCCACACGTGCCTTACAGCCCCTTCCGAGGGATGCCGCCCTACAGCCAGCTGGCCGCCAGCTCCCTGCTCAGCCAGCAGTATGCCGCTTCCTTGGGTTTAGGTGAGTAACCTTTTTCTACCTGGTAAAGTGCCTGTGCCGTGACATCCAGGAGTGGGGCCAGACCCTGGTGGTGGGGACGCTGTATTCGTGTCACGTTCAGCTGGCAGCGCACACTGAGCACCTTCTTCAGTGGCCCTTCAACTAGTTAGAACGCTTAGTAACTCCTCAGTTGAGTGGAAGAGGCAGCAGGGTGAGTTTTGGAACAGATGAATCGAATCAAAATTCATTTAAAGTGTCAGCCTGTGTCTGGGTGGAAGTTGTGGTACGTCTGGTTCAAAGAAGAAATAACCGATGTGTGTAATTACAGATGAGTTCTAACCATTTGCACATTTGTCAGCCTATAAATACAAAAGTTAAATGCAACGCCCACCTATCCTATCCTTTTACCATTCTCGTGTCAGTGCTTTGCTCAAAAATGAAGTTTCCCCTGAGGTTGAGTAAGGTTCGCTTCTACACGCGCGACGTGAGAGTCACCTTGGCCATAGGTTTGCGGCACATTCAAACCCCGGAGTTGCAGGCATCACCCCCTTCACTCATATGAGTCACGTGCTTCTCATAGAAGAACCTCGTTGTCTTGATTGCTGCTCCTGGGGTGCAGGAGCCCTTCTCTGCTTGGCTCCCTGTTTCTAGATTAGGCTTGTGTGAGCAAAGTGTCCTATGAGAGATGGCTTGGCTCTTTCCAAGCCTGCTATACACAAGACGAGTTTCTCATTACTTATTTGTGTGCTTTTTTTTTTTTTTTTTTTGCTCTTTTCTCCTTTATCTTCTTTTAGAAAAGTTGGTAAGCCCTCCAGCCTCAGCCGCGGCTTCCAGCCCTAGTTCTTCTCCATCTCCACAGCCCGTTTCAGAGCTTGACATGTCCTCAGAGTCACATCAGCTCACTTCCAAGGGTAACAGCAGTTTTGCAGAACTGCATGCTGTCTTGCGAGCCATCCTAAGAGCGAGGGGGTAAACCAGTAGACCAGAATGACAGTAGCTGTAGCAGATAATTTGCCAAGCCCATGGATCAGTTAAACTGCCTCTGTGTGTTTCTGCACGTAATCCTGACTTATTAACTCTCACAATTTTAAAGAGGGTATTAGAAAGAACCAGCAGTGCACTTTGTTCACTCTCCTGGGTCCAGGGTCTGTTTTGACCTGTACTCTGATTGCCACGTATGGGAAACGTCCCTCTGCACAGAAGGCCACTTCCCGGGGTTTCTGCTGGTCCTAAATGCAGTGTAGGTTGCTGGGTAAGACTGCAGGGCGATCCCCCAAGTAACAGGCATGCTGCTCTAGGATCCGTGCGGCACATTCCTCACCCATCCAGGGCGTTCCGCATCGGGGGCCTCGGGTGTCTTTGTAAAATGAAGCACCATTAAAATTGGGTGGCTAGCCTGAGTTGTTGACCGGGTGAGCAGTGGGCCTGATGACCGGCTTGGTAACACTGGTTTGTCCCACCTGTCTGCCGGGTGCCGCACCTGTGGGTGGTTTCTTGCCCTTTCTGGGCCTTCTCCTTTCACCAGAGGTCTGACGTGAGAGCGCCGCGTGCGCCGCCTTCACCTTTGCAGAGACTCTGTCCAAAATGATACCTGGGGCTTTCATTATGGCACACAACTACTGTCAGTCTGTTACTTTGCATGTGTTGCTTTCCTGCATGGATGCCAGTGGATCTGAGTTACAGCGGTAGTGATGTTTCTTTCCCCACTTAAAAATTGCACAAGATAGTTCATTGTCCTTAGGATCATTTACATAAAACTGCTCTTAGGGCAAGATAGATTGATCTGTTTTTATGAAAAGCAAATGAGCCCAAGATTCTTGCCCCATCCAGTTACAGCGTGAGCAGGAAGCAGCCGTCTTGTTCAGGGAGGGCCGTGCTGAGTGAGGCGCTAGGCCGGAGAAATTAGGTCGACGAATGCCCATCACAGAGGACACTTAAAAGTACCAGTAGGGGGGCTTCCCTGGCGGTCCAGTGGTTAAGAATCCACGCTTCCACTGCAGGGGGCACGGGTTCAATCCCTGGTCGGGGAGAACTAGGATCCCGCATGCCACACGGCCAAAAAAGAAAAATAAGAAAAAAAAAGAAGTATCAGTATGTAGGGCCTGCCCTTTGAGTACTTTTGATCCGGTTGTGAGGAATTTCTCAGAGTAATTTCTGACAATAGTTTCTGTTCTATGTTTAAAAACAAAGGTAGACTATCCAGTCTTCACTGTGTTGGGCTGCCCCTCCGATAATAGTTACTCCATGGTTAGGGCTCATTTATTTCTGTCTCAAAAGTCTGTGCACCTCCCCCCAGTCCTCAGTTGTCCCGTTTAAACAGTGCCCACCGGAATGTGGGAGGGGAAAGGAGGAGATGGCCGGACGTGTGTGGCACGCCCTTCTCTGTCCTCTTCTTGCGGCAGAGGCCCATCTCGTGAGGGGCACCTCCACCGAGGCCGGGTTCTGAGCACGCCTGCGCTCAGGCTTGGGGATGCCGTGTGGTGGGAACAGACTCAGTGCAGCGCCGTCTCCAAGGGCAGCCTTGGGAACCCTTCGTTTCTTACGATGAGCCTTCACCCGGAGGAATGCAGGCTGTTATTTCTCTGTAGTCAGCTCTCATCACTTCCTCCTTTTTGGTTTTATTGTGCCTTAAGCAAAAACGACAGTGTTCTAGAATGTTAACTTCAAAGGCTGAGCACTGCATTCTGTGGAAGATGCCAGACTGGGGTGGTTCTTGTCCAGCATGGCCCAGAGCGAAACACATTCTCAGACCGTGAATTCACCGGCATCTCGGGACTGCCGAGCTCCCTCGGGGTTAGAGCTTGTGTGGTTTGGGGGAAGCTTTTTCTAAACTGCTTGAGAGGTGCTTATTGTGCTGGGCTGTTTTTCCCTCCTCCGGATGCCCTAACTGGGGGAGCCTGCTGGCTTTTTTGCTGCCTGGGCTGGACGCAGAGGGGATGGTGCGGGGTGGGGGCTTTGCCTGGGTTCGCTAGAGCCTCTCCAGGTGGTGGCCTTCCTCCTGCCGCACAGCCCGCTGGACGAGGAGTGTCTGTGTCTGTCGGGGGCGAGGGGGTGTGGCCTTCTCCTTGTCTCTCTTATTAACCTCTCCTCCTCCTCAACTCAGGAGCTGGCTTTCCGACTGTCTCAGTCAGCAAGAGCCCCATGGTGGAGCAGGCTGTCCAGACTGGTTCTCTTGATAACCTGAACACCAAAAAGCTGTTACCTGGCAAGGGCACCGCGGGGATGCAGCTCAACGGGCGCCCAGCCCCGCCAAGCAGCAAGGCCGCCAGCGGTACTTAAATACTCACTCCCCTGGAGTTTATTCGTGTTCTCAGTGGCACAGCGCTTCCTGGGGTTCTTTTTTTATCCTTTAATTAGACACCCCCGCCCCCCGCCCTGTAGGCTTTTGCAGGGCCGGCTCTTGCGCAGTCCCCGGTGGCGCCGCCCTGCTCCCGTTGCCAGGCTCTGCTCCCGTCCCCGGGCTCTGCTTTCGCAGGCGCTTTGCCTTACTCTTCCTTTTTGCGCCTTAGATGTAGCTCAGCCGGCAGCTGTGCAGACTCAAGGGCAGGTGAATGACGAGAACAGAAGACCTCAGAGGAGGCGATCAGGTAACAGCTGTTGCCACTTGAGTTCTGGGGAGCCGAGAACCACCCGGTCGCGCTCCGCTTACCGCTCCTGCCCGCTTCTCCGTGGGCGACGGTTTCAGGGTGCTGGGCTCAGCGGCAGCTTCGGTGTGCTCTGTCCCCGCTTTGTCTTCTGTCTCACACCGAGTAATGCTGACTTAGTGGCTTACCAGCCAGGGCTGTCCTTTCCTTCTCACAGGGAACAGACGAACAAGGAATCGCTCCAGAGGGCAAAGCCGTCCAACTAACGTCAAGGAAAACACAATCAAGTTTGAAGGCGACTTTGATTTTGAGAGTGCAAATGCCCAGTTCAACCGAGAGGAGCTGGACAAAGAATTTAAGAAGAAACTGAATTTTAAAGGTTTGAAAATTTGCCCCTCCCCAGGAGTGTCCACAGTGCAGGTCAAGGAGAGACGGGCGGGGGCAGCTGGGATGGTGGTCGGCGGGGAAACCGTGCCATCTGAGGAGTTCCCAGAAAGGAGAGGAGTCTGGGGGGAGGACCATGCTTGGGGGATGAGGAGCAGATCGCAGGGCCCAGGGCTGGACGAGACCAGCAGCGAGGAGCCAGAAGAGCTTTCCACTTAGTGTAGAACACTCGCAGCCGTTTCCCTGAGGCCTGAGGCCAGCCCTCGAGTGGCTCAGCGAGGACCTGTCCTGGTGGAAGGGGCTTTGTTTGCTCCTTGGCATCTCAGCGCTCTGCTTCTCTGCATAGACGACAAAGCTGAGAAAGGGGAGGAGAAGGACCTGGCGGTGGTGACCCAGAGTGACGAGGCCCCTGCTGAGGAGGATCATCTGGGGCCCAACTGCTACTATGACAAATCCAAGTCCTTCTTTGACAACATTTCCTCTGAACTCAAGACCAGGTCAGGGGGCTGGGGGGCCGGGCAAAGCCTGGGGGAGCTGGGGGGAAGACACTCTGCCCCCAAACTCTGAGACTGGGGCATGCTCTTTTGGAGACTAAACCCAGGTCTTAGGTTCAAGGCACATCTCTTAGGCTCACATTATTACCGTAATTGGTACGTCAGGCCCAGTGGTGCCAGCGGTAGGTGGTGGTGTGGGAAGCCCTGGCGGTCACAGGCACCTGAGGGATCTGACCCAGGTCCCGGCCCCTCTTTGCTTAGCTGCCCCTTTCTCATCAAGGTTGGGCTGGACCACCCTCCCCACCACGTCGATGTTCCCGTTCGGTACCACCTCGCCTGGCCCTGCTTCTTGGTCTGACCTTGGTGGCCTTAGGCCCTTGCTACCTGAGGCAGCTGGCAGGAGTGTTCGCAGTATTCTTTCACCCACCTGATTGCTTGAGGCCGGGGACTCTGTCACGTGCTTTGTTTTTAGCACCCAACAGCTGGTGCTCAGATGTTGCCCGAGAACCAGGTAGACAGTAAACGAAGTCTGCAGAATGGGCATGGTGTGGAAACTCAGATCCATTCATTCGCAAATGGAGTAGCAGACACACTGCGGGCACTGGGGGAACAGCAGAAAGCAAGCCGGGCGGTCCCTGTTCCCCCCGCCACCCCTCTTACGTTTTGGCAGGGGAAAGAGAGAACAAAAAAACAGGCGCACGAGATAACACCTAGCAGTGAGGCGGGAGAGGTTGGGGCGTGTGTTGGGTGTGAGGGGGGTGGAGCGCCGAGGTCTCGGGTGAGGTTCGGGAGCCGGTGGGAGGGTGAACGCAGGACGGGGTGCAAGGCGGAGGCGGGCACGTGCAGCTGCTGTGTGGCTGGAGCGGAGCCTGGGGGTGTCATGGAGGAGCGATGAAGATGGGGCGGTCCCTGCCGGGCTTTGTAGGTCACGGTGACAACTGGCTTGGGGAGAGCAGTGCTTTCTGAGGTTTCACTGCGGCTTTGTGGAGAGTGGGCAGAGGTGGGGCAGGCACGGAAGCTGAGTGGTCACGTCAGAGGCTTTGGGGTAGTGGGCAGTGCTGGAGGAGGGGAGAGAGGCTTGGCCTCTGACACGCCCTGAAGGCTTGCTGCTGGGCTGTGAGGAGACCCTGGATGGCTGAAGGCTGCGGTTGCCGCTGCTGGGAGTGAGGAGGGCGGGGGGGCAGCGGAGCAGGGGGTTGGGCTGGGTGTGTTGCGTGTGAGCTGCCTGTAAGCAGCCCCGTGGCACACAGTTGGACATCGGGGGGTCCTTGCTGGAGGGGCAGAAACGAGTGTTGGCAGCGTTGGTGCTGCGTCCGCACCTCCCCTAAAGCGTACGTGTCACAGCCTTGGAGACCCTGCTCAGTTTAGCCCAGCCCCCTCCTCGTGTCTGGAGACTCGTCTGGAGGGGTCCGTGATCTGCTCCGGGTCTCGGAGCCTGCGCGGGCCCTGGGCCTAGCAAGCAGGGAGGGCTTCCTTCGTGGCGCGCTGGTGTTGCGTGCCGGCCTTAGATGACGCAGGTGTGAGAGGTTTGTACCGAGCAGCCCCGTCCAGTGGGAGACAGGCCTGGTTGGAAGTTGGGCTGGGAGCCCCTGCAGTGTTGAGTCTCCAGCTCCAGGGTCCTGACTGGATTGCCCCCCCAGTGGCTCCAGTGACGAGTCACCATCCGTCCGTCCGTCCTTTCTCCCTCCCCGGCTGTGTGAGGCTGGGGCCCGGCCCGGAGAGCTGTGAGGAGTGCCCGCTGTAGTCGGCCTCACGCTCCTTGTCTTGTTGGTTCAGTTCCAGGCGGACGACGTGGGCTGAAGAGAGGAAGCTCAACACGGAGACCTTCGGGGTGTCGGGAAGGTTTCTTCGTGGCCGTAGTTTCCGGGGTGGATTTCGAGGGGGCAGGGGCAACGGTGCGGCCCGTCGTAACCCGACGTCCCACAGAGCTGGGACTGGCAGGGTGTAAGGAGGCAGCCGAAGGTGAGTGAGGGGAGCTCTGGGGTCCTCCGGTGGGGGAGGGGGCATCCGGACGGGGCTGCCAGGTAGGAGAAGCCTCTTCAGGAGCTTCAGAGCCAAACTGAGGCCGTGACCCTCTGAGTGAATCCCCCAGGGGGCTCTTGGGGACGGTGGGACCCAGGCCCCGGGGCTGTCAAAGTGAGGGTCTGGGTGCTCCCCACTCCGGTGTGGTCAGGAAGGAGAGATGGTTACAAGCCCGGCCTCAGCTCCAGCCTGGCCTTGCACTGACCTTGAGTCTGCGTTTTTAACTAGGTCGAGGGTGACGTGTGTGCCCCGTAGGGGCTGGGCGGTGAGTGGGCTACGGGTGGGACCTGGAGCTGCCTCCCCGCCCCCCGGTGTGAACAAAAACGATGACCTTGGGTTGTGATGGGAAGGTCTGGGAAGCCCCGGCCTGACTTGGGGTGGGAGGGAGGTCGAGCAGCCCCTGCCCTTCATCCACGGTGCTGGGCTCGGGCCGGGGAGCTGCCTGGACGACATGCTCACTAGGTGTTGTCTCTCCTCCTCGCAGGCTCTCGCTGAAGCGGCACCGACGCCAGGCTGTGTCTACGAGGACGTTGGAAAACGCTGCACTTCCTGCGGGAGACGTGGGTCACTTTGTTTACTGAGTTTGGAAAATTCCCATGCTACTGCTTATGTTTTGGACTGAACCGAACTTGGACATGGTCTAAGTTAGAACCACTTTTTTGGGGGGACGTGTATATGGGAAACCTCTTTGAGGTATCTTGGCCTATTTTTCCTTCTTAGTTGTGCACAGCCTGATTCTAAGGTTTTGGTATTTTGCAGAAAGGTTTCTAGAGCGAAAGCGTGTGATCCTCACTTTGTGACCTTTTTTGGACAGCTTTGATTTTTAACGTGGAATCAAATCCCATTTGGCAAATGCAGCAGCCAAGCGCATCTCTGTAATCCAACTGGCTGCTGGTGCTGCTGGCCTGGCACCCACTGCCACAGGTGGGGCCTAGGAGCCAGGCGTGGCCGGCATGGGGGGCCTAGGGCATGGAAAGTGGGGTGTCCCACGGATCATGTTGTAGAAGCAAACCAGACGACCCTGACATCCCGAGCAGCGGCGACTAGCGGGCTGGCGGGGTTGGGGGCCCTGAACGGGAGGGAGCTGGGAGCTGTCACTTGGAGTGTGGCTTCCATAGGAATCGGGGCTGGGGGTAAATGCCCAGGACAAGCTCCTCTGCGGCGTCCCTCTCCCTCCTGCCCTCTCCCTGCCAGTCCCTGACCCAGGCCAGTCAGCATTGGACTCTGGCCGAACACTGTTCGGTGTCTTATCCACTTGGAAATGAGCCAGTCTTTTTTTTTTTTTTTTTGCAAGGTCGGTTGACCGAGAGCATACTTCCTCTCACTTGTAAATAGTTCTGTGTTTTTGTTTTACTGGTGGGTGGAGGGAGGGTGGGGAATATAAATTTGTTGCATGAACAAAAGGATCAGACCTTCAGTAGAAGCATGCGTCCCTCTGACAGGGCATGGTGGTGAGCATAAGCACCTTGGTAACTAAATCCCTTTAAGCAGGCCTAACGGTTTCAGTTCTGTTGTATCGCTTAAGTTACTGTAAAAGCTTAGGTTTATTTTTGTAGGAATTAATGGCTAAGAATTAGAACATAGCAATGTGGCTGCTCTGTTGGAGCAATGTAAACTTGTAATTATAAACAAACATGCAAACCTTTAAAACCCTCTTCTTCTCTGTTCTGAAAATAAATAATCCTGTTGACTCTGTTGCCCGAGTTACATCATGGCTCACATGCCTGTCCCAAGGTAGGTGTTGTGTGCTGTTCAGATTTGGGGGACATCTGGCACTCTGGAGTTGAGACCTGGCCAGTCTGGGTACAGGGCAATGAACCAGGCCCTAGGTTACTGAGAGCCACCTTCCCGGGGTGAGTGGTGCTGCTTTCCGGATACTCTGGACACTAGTTCAGAGAACCTGCTTCGGAAGTGGCCCCTTCGCTGCCATAATACAGCTTCCAAGCTCCCCAGAACTTTCATGTCGTTGATGCCTTGGAACCTGTTACAGGGCTGGACCCTGGGACTACAGAGAAAAGCCAAGACTTGGCTGGTTTCAGACTGAAAGCATGTAATTTCACTGCAGTGGGTTTCCAGGCGATTTTTTTTTATATAAATTCATTCATTTATTTATTTTTGGCTGCGTTGGGTCTTCGTTGCTATGCGCGGGCTTTCTCTAGTTGCGCCGAGCGGGGGCCCACTCCTCGTTGGCGGTGCGCGGGCCTCTCATTGCAGTGGCCTCTCCTGTTGTGGAGCACGGGCTCCAGCAGTTGTGGCATGTGGGCTCAGCAGTTGTGGCGCACGGGCCCAGTTGCTCCGCGGCATGTGGCATCCTCCCGGACCAGGGCTTGAACCCACCCGGACCAGGGCTTGAACCCATGTCCCCTGCATTGGCAGGCGGATTCTTAACCACTGCACCACCAGGGAAGTCCTCCAGGTGATTTTTAAAAAGCAATCTCAGGACTAAGGCCCACCTGGCCATCTGTGAGTGATTCAGGCTGAGAGGAGGACCAGACAGCAGGCCAAGTTGGCCTGTGACATCTGCATGCAGCCTTGTGTTCTTGCCAGCTTCCTCTTCCGGGCTGTCTACCTCTCCCCAACAGATCCTGAGCATTGCCGGTAGTTTCAGAATTTAACAAACTCTTAGCAATCTTCCATTTTTTTGCTGACTAACAAACATCTTTGACCAATTAAAAATAAAAACCTTCCATAGCTGACCTGCTACATGCAACTGGCCTTAGCACTAAACTAGGTAGGTGACTCAGCACTCAGGCTAAACAGGTATTTCTCTGCTAGAGAGTCTAAATATAGTCAAGTCACAGTTTACCACCTATGACTAACCTTGCTATTAAAACTTTAAACTGACAATCACTGTGACAATTAGACACTTTAGGCTAAGTTTAACATGTCTCTGGGCCTCTTTACCCCTGTTTATTTTGACCATGCCGCGTGGCTTATGGGATCTTAGCTTCCCTACCAGGGATTGCACCTGGGCCCTCAGCAGTGAAAGCACCGAGTCCTAACCACTGGACCGCCAGGGATACGCTTTAGTCCTCTTTAGAATCCTGACACATACATGCCATTGAATGAAAACCCAGAGTACAAGAGAAGCTGGAGACAGCAGAGCCCTGGCGTTGGAGTCCTACCAATCACTGTGGTCGGAAGAGACAACCAGCCCAAGGACTCTTCTAAGAAGCCTTTTGTGAGTTCTCCTGGGGCAAAGGAAGCCAAAAAGCAATGCCATCACCAGGGCTGGCGGCAGGGCCTCACGAGAAGCAGCAGAGGTGTGCAGGAGAAGGGTGGTTAGGGTTTTTCTGTAAAGGCAAAGCTTAGGACCATGACTCACCCTGCTGTGGACTGGAAGCTAGAAGGGTCATCTTTCTGGCTAAAAAGGGAGTGAGGGTAGGAAACAGCCAGAAGTCTTGAGGTAGCAAACAGGAGTGCTGACTTCATCTACTAGAACCAGAAATTCAAGACAAGTTCCACAGCTACTGCTCTGCAAAATGAGCTCAAGATGTAAACTGAGCACTGTTTGTCCCCACATCCTGACATCATACATTCATTAAGGACTTGAACAAAGGCGTAAGAACAGTCATCCTGTTTAGAACTCCTGAATGGGAGAAACCCTGAGTTTCTGTAACCACGGCACCTGTCTACAGCAGTGTGGACCCCGTAAAGCCTTCCCACAAACCCCAAGGGAGGAGCCCCACTCGGCCGTTGCCTTGTCTTAGAGCCTGGCGAGGAGCTGGAAGGAATGGCTCCAGAGACCCAAAGCGAGCAAGCTTTCTAAAGAGCTATCAGTACACCTGAAGGATAACATCAACCCCTAAAAGAAAGGTTAAAAAACAGGGAAGTTTATTGTAGGACACTTAGTACGGATAAATGGGATAGAAATGCCTACATGTCATTTGGAAAATCAGCCATGATTTGAATTTAAAAATAGCTACAGGCAAAATTTCATTCATCATGATGCTTTCTTTTGTTTCTTCTTTTCATTTTCTTCTTTTTCTTTTTCAATCTCAGCAACGTATTTCTCAATTTCTTCAGGATTTAAAATCTATCAAAGGAACAGTGTATGGTTAGCCACACAAGGGCCCCCGAACACAGGCCCCAGATGCCCCTTCCAGCTGCTGCTACAGGAAAGCAAGGCCACATGTGCCTGACCCAGGGAACAAGCTGGAACTGATGTGTAGGTGATAATTATAAAGCAGAAGCAAACGTGCACAGCTGAGGTTTTCAGCACGCAAATGCTTTCGACTCATTTGTGGGGATCCTTGGAAAGAATCTTTCTCGGGGCTAAAGCCACAGCAGAATGGTCCTGAATGTGCACTACCCCTGCCCTGACCACTGGGAACACTCCATAGGTAAGGACAGCAAACCAACTTGGTGATTACCTTGAGGGGTTGATCTCGTCTCATGACAGCAAGTTCTATGTTTTTGCCACCTGACTGAACCACCTCGGAGGGGAGAGAAGAGTGTTAGATACCTCACCCACCTCAAGACCAAACAGCGCCCTCATGTGCCCTGTGAGCCCGAACCCAGCGCTGCCACACAAGGGGATGGGGGTGGGACACCGGGGTCCCAGTACCCAGAGCGTGTGTCCTAGCTGCGCACTGACGTGGCCAGTCCTTTGCGATATCCTCCTGCCTTCAGGCAGCTGGATTTGGGCGGGGCTGCTGGTCCCTCCTCCTGCACAGCAGGTGTGCTCACGGCCCTCCCATCTGTTCTCAGCCTTTCCCACCACTAAGCCCGGATGTCTGGACCCCCTCTGCCTCTTTGGCTTCACCCCCTAGCACCTCCAAGGACGGCTTCCACCCACTATTCCCAGCGCTTCTAAGTCCCTGACTCTATAGCGGTAGCTCGAGCCTCGGAAAGGCTGAGCGCTTGGGCAAGCCACCTAGCCTCTCGGTGCCTGGACTGCCCAGATGTATAAGGAGCTGATACAGCCCCAGAGCAGTGCCTGGTGCTATGGTTGGCGCCCTTGCCACCTCCTTGTTGCCCACATGTCAGCTGCTCCATTCTGCGCTGTCCGTTCCGCCCAGCCCAAGTACCACCACCACGGCGTGCGCGTCTTCAACATATTGCCCAGATTTCAAACACAAACTTACTTCCAGGAGGGCCTTGATAACCAGCTTAATAGTCAGGTCGTCTGTTTCAATGGCTTCGTCAGTATAATTCTTCTCTAGAAATTCACGCACTGACTTGGCACCCCTGCCTATAGCGTTGGCCTGAAACAGGGATGGGTGTTACATGGCACAGAGTGTGACAATCCAGAGCCAGCCCAAGAAAACGACCCGCACCGCCACCCCCATGGCCCAGCCAGTGCCACGCCGCTCCCATGTGCTACGGTGAGGGGCAGCCTGGGGGCAGGCGGGCCTGTACTCCAGGCCCTGCCCCATGGCTTCTTTTTGCAAAGGGTTATGTGGAGTTGGTGCTGATTCCTACCAAGAAAGGGATTCTACTGAAAGACACGCGGGCAACTTGACTACGCCACGTATCCTTACACCTCGCTGTCCTTTCCTCCCAAAAAGCAACGCTTAACGACTTCTCAGCTCCCGTGTCACAACTGTGTCGTGAACACACTTGTGTATGTGTACACACCTATCTACAGGATTAGGCCAGCTCAAGGTCCCAGTGGCCTCCAAAGCTGCTTCTACTGGCAAGATGGCCCAAAACAAAGCCCCTCTGTTTTGTCAGGGACTCACCTTCCAGGCATGGTACGTGCCCGAGGGGTCAGTCTGATAGAGTCGGGGGGTACCATCAAAGTCAAAACCCACGATAAGGGCAGAGATGCCAAACGGCCTGCGCCCGTTGCTCTGTGTGTAGCGCTAGTGGAAAAAGAGACACAGTGACACTGCTGCCTTGGCACGAAGGCCCCCCAGAACCCGCCGTAAGTAAAACACACATGATATTCCAAACACAGCTTTTAACGAAGGGATGAAAATAAATTAAGCCCACGTTCAGGTTATTTGCAATTCAGGTGAGAAATGAAATGAGCCCGTGGTTTTCAGCATTCCTCCTTCTCTTGCTGCATTTTCATTCTCAGAAAGACCATAATTGCATCATGAAGCACAGCTGGGGCTACTTGGAATTATTTTGACAGCAGACGCAACCTGGCTACACATTTTGGTTCACAGGTGACTAAGATTTCACCAGAGTGGGCGTGGCTTTCAGCCCCCTCCCAACTGCTTGGTGACTGGTCATTCAAAATGACAAGACAAGAACTACATCATTTCCCTCTGGAAATATGAATCTGGACTGCCCCATGCCACTAAATAAGAACACAACAAATGCCACTTAAAAGGATAAATATGGTAAAACTACACAGAGAGAAGTCAAGGCTAGGACCACGTGCATGGAACAAGTATGGTCTCCTGATCTCCCCACAGTGATGCGTGCGGCCACGTTTGAGGTAACGCGGCAGGACACTCCACGACAAAGCAGTGACTGCTCACAGCTAGCCGAGCCACGGCAGGCACACACACCCACCTGCTTCAGACTGGCGATGTACCGTGTGATGTACTCCACGGTGACCGGGTCCTCCACGGTCAGCCGGTGGCTCTGGCATTCCACCCGCGCCCTGTTGATGACTATCCTTGCATCAGCAGTGAGGCCTGCAACGAACACAGAGAGAGCTCCCGCTGAGCCACCCCTCGTCCGGCCGATCGTCGAGGCCAGCGCAGATCACACGAGTGAACAGCAATCACCCTCAGCCGGTCCTCTGACACCCAGCACCAAGATCATTCTGACCACCAGCGGAACCAGCAGCCTCTGTGAGCTTCTCTGAGAAAGCTGCGTGTACGAGGAGCTGTGTGTATTTACACAGGCTGTCAACACGCTAATTTTTTGACAAAGCAAGTCAATCTCTAGCTTAGGTAAACTGACCTCCCCGCTGAGGCAGGAAACGAATGAAAACCCAGAAGTGCAAGAACACACGGCACGTCCCGAGAGCAGGGTGCTGTCCAGCTCTCCCCACTTCACGGGCGCAGTTAGCTGTGACAGCTGACCTTTCTCCTGCCGGCAGCGATGGAGGCGACAGCACAGCGCCTCATCCCGGGGTGTTTAATCATGTGGCCCCTGTGCTTCCGCATCCTGGGGAGGACCTCCCCCTGCAACTGTGGCCAGCCCTCTTCTTGAAGGCCAGCCCTTTCTTTTGAATGATTTCAGGTTACCCAATTTTCCCGTCCCTCAACAGCCCTTCCACCAGGTTAACCTCCAGAGCACTGTTCTAGGAGACCGAGAAATACAGCACGGGCCCCAGACTTACCCGCGAATGCCATGCAGACGTTGTCGTCCAGAGCACAGATCTTCCGCACTGTTCTTTCATCCTGCAGTTTGGCCACTGACTTCTTCTCCACACCAAGAACAACAATGTCTTTTCCTCGGACACCAACCTTCAATAAATGGCAACACTGCACTTCAGGAGCTGACACGAGGTTCTGCCAGCAGGCACGGAGCACTAACGGCAGATGCTAACGTGGTCCTGTGAACACCCCAGGGGTGGCACGCACACCCTGCACACCGTGGGTCTCGATCCACTTTTGGCAGAGCCAGTCCAGGTATCACAATCTAGGTGCCTAGTCTTGTGCCTTAAAATACTGATACGTAGTTTCAGTTACAGCACAACTAAGGAGTAACTACTGCATCATTAGTGTGTATGTGTACACGTGTCATTTCAACCCCGTGAATCAAAGAGTCTCTGGAAGGCTTGAGTGTGAGTCCCTAACAATGAAGTCAGGTGTCCTGAAAGCAGTGTTGATGTGGTTGTAAAACTATACCAAAACATTCCCCCCTCTCTCGTGCACTTTTTTTTTTTGGCCACAACGCTCGTGGGATCCTAGTTCCCCAATGAGGGACCGAATCCAGGCCACGCAGTGAAAGCGCCGAGTCCCAACCACTGGACCGCCAAGGAACTCCCCTCTCCTGCACTTCTGAAACCAATGTGCACAGCGGCGGGGAAGTGCCTGATATGGCATCAGGTGGACAACGTATCAAGTATTACTGGGAGGCCCGCGGCTCTCTGTTTACGGCTGACACTGTAGCGTGGAGAAAAATGTATTAAAAACATGGGGGGAAAAAAAGTCACTGCCTGCCAGTTAAACCCCTCAATCGAAGCAGCAGCAGACACAAATGAGACAATCACTTGGAAAAGCAACCTCTTCTCTTAGTTCAGAGCAGGGTCTCTCAGCCTCTGCCCTACAGGCACCTGGAGCAGCTAATTCGTCACTGTGAGGGGCTGCCCCTGCGCACTGTGGGATGTTTAGTGTCACCCCAGCCTCCACCTCTAGAAGTCTCCACGTGGGGTGCAGAAAAGCACTGGTTGGCAGTGCTTCGGATTTCAAGGAGCTTTCTCGTGAACTGTCTTCCATGGTCTTCAAAGTTCCCAAGGGAAAGAAGGCCAGGCCCAGAGAGAGTCAGGTTAAGCAAAGGCAGCCACCCTGGCGTGACCCACGATAGTATGGGGATGGGGGTGTCAGCTGACCCCAACAATCTTTAAGCTGAGGCAGGTCACAAGATGGATTTGGGGCCTTAATTTCAAAAAAGATTCAAGAAACAAAAAATACTTCAAAATTTACAGTATCGTGTGTGTTTTCTCTCTGCCCACTCAAACCTCTGAAACACCAGATAAAAGATAAACCATCATCCATTTTGACCAATCAGCAAACTGACATGTGTCTTGAGGACAGCACGTATTTATATCTGAAGCACTCGTCTAAATGAGAGGCGCGCTCGGGTGCGACGGGACATGGGTCTGGCGCAGTGACCAAAGGGGTGGAGGACTCAGCAGTTGGACCCAAGACGGAGCCTGCCCGCCGCGCCGGCGGCCCGGAAACTGCAGGGTTGATGCCGACACCGGCCGCCCTCTGTTCTCGAGGCCGACCCGGACTTTAAGCGCAACTGCTTTCCGCAGGGGTTGGGGGGGTAAGTCGCCTACCTGGGAGCTGTCCACACACAGTTCGCGGAGTCACTCCCTTAAGGAGCATTCCGGAGCGAACAAGGGGCGGGCCCTGCCTCTCGGAGTCCCGCGCCCCGGCCCCCAGCCCCCCAGGTCCACGCGAGGACCCCGCCAAGATGGCGTCGGCGCCAGGCGCGCGCACGGCTCCGGACACGAACGCGGGGCACCGAAGCCAGCGGCCTGCAGAGCGCCTGCCGAGCCAGGAGCCGCCCCGCTCGCCCGGACGCGGAAGCAGGCGCCCGGAGAGCCGCCGGCAAGACGAGCCCGGGCCCCACCCAGCCGCCCGGGCCTCCGCCTGCCCCCCGCGCCCGGCCTCCCCGCTCACCGCAGTCGAGCCCTTCTTCACGGCCTCCTGCGCGTACTCCACTTGGAAGAGGTGGCCGTCGGGCGAGAAGACGGTGATGGCGCGGTCGTAGCTCATGCCGGCGGGCCGACGCGATCAGGACCGGGAAAAGCGCACACTCACGGCCGCGCAGGCCGCGATTCACGACGCCACTGCGCCCGCACCGCTCACCCGCCCCCAACGCCGGCGACTGCGCTGCCGGCGTAAGGCGGTGTCCGGAGGCGTCAGGCGACGCCGGGCGGACGTGCGCGCGCGCCGGGGCGGGGCCGGGCGGAACCACTGGCGGCCGGGCGCGGGGGGCGGCGGGGTGGCGGCGGGCCGGGAGCGGGGCGCAGAGCGGCCGCCCGGGGGCGCCGTATGGGGCTCGTCCTCGGGCTGAGGCGATGGGCGGGGCGGCGGCGCGGCGGGCCCGAGGGCGACGCGCCGGCGCAGGGGCGGGCGAGCCCACGGCGCGGCGCCCCCCACGCCCCCCGCCCCCCAGCGACTGCGGAGAATGAGCGCCTCTGGCCGCCGAGAGCAGCCGGAGAATAAACCCCGATGATCTCGGGTTGATCCCGCACCCACGACCATGTCGGTGGCCTTCGCGTCCGCCCGGCCGAGAGGCAAAGGGGAGGTCACGCAGCAAACCATCCAGAAGGTGGGCTGGGGGCCGCGGGCCGGGGCTGCGGGGCCGCGGGGTGCGGGCGGGTGCCGGGCTGGGTCGAGGGCAGCCGGCGGGCGCGGGGCTCGAACAAAGCCGGGGCGCAGCCGACCGCCGCGACCCCGCCGTGGCCCGGCGCGCGCTTCGCGGCTGGCGTGCGCCAGCCTGGGCGGGGGCGCGGGGCGGCCCGCGGGGTGGTGTCGGCGGAGCCAAGCCGTGAACGACCCCGGGCCGCTCCGGGCACAGTGGGGACCCGCCGCTTTCGGGACCAGGGGCTGCGGGCAGGGGCGCAAGGCGGCGGGACCGGGTGCCCGCGGGGTGGTGTCCGCTGGCCGCTCGGCGCGCTAAGGGGACCCGCCTGGCTGGCGAAAGCCGTGGCTCTGCGAGGTGGGCGGCCCCGGTCCCTGCGCGCAGCTTGACTGGTGGAGGCGCCACGGGGCGCATGGGGCGACGGGGACCCGGCCACGCCCGCCGCCTTAGGTGTTGGCACTCCGAGGCACAAAGGGGCGCATCCAGAGTGTGGGACGACGTTCTAGCAGTCTCGCAGCCCTTTAAGGAGCGCGCGACACCTCGGGGCTGACCTGCTGGCCAAGCTTCTCCGCCCTTATTCGCGTGTCAAATTGTTTTTCAGCGTGACACCTGGCCAGACTTCTCACCTAACAGAAACTTTACAGATTCGCTTTACAGCCTTGTCCGCGTTCTGTAAGTTTGGCCTCGTGGTGTTCTAGAGATAACCTTCTCTTGGGTTTGGGGGCACCTTTAACAAAGCCTTA
This sequence comes from Eschrichtius robustus, assembly GCF_028021215.1. Lineage (NCBI taxonomy): Eukaryota > Metazoa > Chordata > Mammalia > Artiodactyla > Eschrichtiidae > Eschrichtius > Eschrichtius robustus. Next base: position 1,904,569 of record NC_090839.1, on the reverse strand, counting down.
AGTTTTGAAATTCAGATTTAAATTTTCCTACTGTTTGTGTTTAGAAGATAAGCTCAGAAGAAAGGGGGTGTTAGTCGTTCCCATTTGAATTTTCTCAGTGTCTTTGGTAGCTACGTTGTTTGTTTTTCTCATCTGGGGTCCTTGGCAGTATCCCTTGGTTTCCATGAGCCTCCTTTTTCCCCAAGGGACTCACCTTGATGGTCATAGCCCTTCTTCCTTGATGACGTGACAGAACCTGGGGGACTCGTCCTCAGCCTCTTGGCTATTTTGAGACTACTTTTGCTGGGACTGGTTTTGACAAATGAGAAGCCTCAGTAAACGCTAAATAGGAAAGAGATGACTTGAGAAGCAGGTTTAAAAGTGGGGTGTTTTTATTTGTTTAGTCAACACTTGTGGGGTGCTTACTGTGTACCAGGCCTTATTCTGAGGGCTTTGCAGGTCTTAGTTCATTTACTTTCTCGTGGTGGTTATCGTCATCCCCATTTTATCAATCAGGGGACAGGTATAGGGAGGCTGAGTGCCCACTGATAAATGGTGGTGCAGGTGTCAAACCCAGACAGCGGCTCTAGGGTCTGCCCTGACCGTGACTTCCGTGTGGGACTCTTGGCTGGGCAGAGAGTCAAGCGTTGTGGCTCAGATGCACACGTTGGCAGCCCACGGGCCTTTGCAGACCCTGGCCTTTTGGAGCTTAAGTGTGATGAGTGTACTCACTGTTCCTGAAGGTGCCTTGGCGTCAACATTCATCCAGGTATTTGCACTTTGCACCCACCCCCTATTAAAGCTCCCCGAAGTATCCAGGCAAAAGTGTGTGTTGGAGCACTGCTTCCAAACCTCAGATCAGAAAGACTGCATCCCGGGGCAGAAAATCTGCCTGCTGACCTTTGGAGATGGGTCTTCACCTTAGGCTGTCACCTGATTTGACCTGATAGGGCTCGCAGTCTGTGTACTCACCTTGGTGTTTTGTCCGTAAATATACATATCCGGGGCTCTTTTACTGGTGTCCTGAGGGGGCATGAGAGGTCCGTGTTCTACACTCTGTGTCCACAGCACGTGCTCATGCTCAGAGCATTGAGGAAAGCCAGGGGTTCCTTGGAAGCGTGCAGGGTAGTAAGAGAGCAAGAAGTATGCTCTTGTCCTTAAAGTATGTTTGGATAGGAGCCTGCCCGGCAAACTCCTACTCAGCCTTCAAGGCCCCACTGAAATGTCCCCTCCTCATGCCCCTTTGGCAGTCATGTGGTGAGTACAGCACTTTGACACATCACTTGGGCTCCCAGGTTTTCGTGCCGGTGACCTGTTCTTGTTGTGTCCCCAGGTTGGCACAGTGTCTGGCATAGTCAGTGTCTGGTACGTGCTGGAGCATCTGTGACACTGGTTCCATTAGTGCAAGTGTTTGGGATAGGCAGTTGTATTCGCTTCCTGTGGTTGCCGTAACAGATTACCACAAACGGGGTAGTTTAAAACAGCAGAAATTAATTTTCTTACAGTTTTAGGGGCCAGAAGTCCGAAGTCATGGTGTTGGCAGGGTTGGTTCCTTTCTGGGGTTCCGAGGGAGGATCTGTTCCAGGCTTTCCTCTGAGTTTCTGGGGTTTGCTGGCAGCCCTTGGAGCTCCTCGTCTCGCAGATGCGTCCCCCCCACCTCTGCCTCCATCTTCGTGTGGCCCCTCTTCCTGTGTGTGTCTCTGTGTCCAATTTCCCTTTTCTCATAAGGACACCAGTCACAAGATTTAGGGCCCACCCGAATCCGTGTGACCTCAAATGTAAGCTGATTACATTTGCAAAGACCCTATTTCCAAATAAGGCCCTGATCACAGACGCTGGGAGTTAGGACTTGAACGTATCGTTTTGAGGGACACAGTTCAACTCGTAAAAGAGGATGCGTGGGGGAGGGGTGTACAAGACAAGGAGAATCAAGGAGCAGGGGTAGGAAGGGTCTCAAAGATTGAGGAAGTCTTGGGTGGTCCTGCCTTTGGTCTGCAGGGAGCAGGTACAGGCGCCAAAACTGGCAGGGCTGGGAGAGCCAGCCTGATCTGGGGCGCCTGGGCTGTGTGCTCAGGTGGTTTTGCTTGTGGTGACCAAGCATAGCGTTAGTGCAGGTGCGACGCAGGTGAGAACCACAGGGGACGTGACTTTGCCAGAGGTCCTGAGGTGGAGGTGAGCGGTGTCTCAGCAAACTTCAGTGGCCCTGTAGCTGGCCAGCTGGCCTGCAGGCCGGAACCTGCCCTGCGCTCTCCCTGGTTTGGGACCAGAGGCCGTGCTCTGGGCGCCTCCGGTGGGGGTGGGGCTGCCGCCGTCTCCGCGGGCCGCGCAGCTGGGCTGGGGCACGTTGGAGGGGCCCCCGGGAGCAGGCCTCGGCTGGCGTGTGGGGGCCTCGTTGCCACGTAGCACATAGTAGTTGCTTAATAAATGTAAGTTTTATCGTTAATGTTTGTATTGGTTTCCTTGGCCGGAGAGCGGGAATGGTGGCTTGTCCCTCTGTACCCCCAGCACCTCGTGCAGGGGGAGACGGGCTCCACGGGAGCTGCGGGACCGGTGGGCAGCTGGTATGGGTCTGGCACGGGAGAGTGAGACCAACAGGGCGGCAGCCTGGCCCCCGCGTCCTCTGTGCCCAGGGGCAGGGGTGGGCGCACAAGGGTAAGGGATGGCCATCTGGGTTGCAGGGGGATGCCCTGTGCTCTCTCAGACCTGAAACTTCTCTTAAAGAATGTGGGACAGGGGCTTCCCCGGTGGCGCAGTGGTTAAGACTCCTCGCTCCCAGTGCAGGGGGCACGGCTTCGAGCCCTGGTCAGGGAACTAGACCCCGCATGCATGCTGCAACTAAGGAGCCCATGTGCTGAGACTAAGGAGCCTGCCTGCTGCAACTAAGACCCAGAGCGACCAAATAAATAAATAAATATTAAAAAAAAAAAGAAGAAGAACGTGTGGGCTAATTCATAAGGGAGGTAAATTGACCATTTAAAATATTCGAGCTGCCTTCACAGTTGAGGATGGCGTGGGCACTCTGGGACGCCCACGAACTTGGCTAATGAATCATTTCTGAAAGCGCTTTCTCCCCAGTGAGCAGAACCTGGGAAGGGTCTCCAGGGATGGCAGTGATGGTGTCCCTTCACTCTGGTCCTTGGGGCCAGCCCTGGGGAGGGGCGGGGATGGGACCCGGGCCAGGGTGGTGCCCCTGAGCACACTTGAACCTGCCCTGTGGAGGCTCTGAGTGCAGCCCCTGCGGGTGGGGAAGTGTATTCTCCGGGAGGGAACAGCCACCGCCAGGCCTCTGTCCCCTCTGCCCAGTGAAACCTGGCACAGAGCCCTCCTGCAGGCGCTGCTCCAACGCAGGTGTTGCCCCGGGTGCCCTCTGGTGGACGATGGAAGCACCTGGGTAAGGTCCACCCATCCCTTCCTAAAGCAGTCGCCTGCCTCTTCCAGGGCTGTGTCTGTCTTCCAGAGTCTGGAGGCAGAGGGAGGGGCCGCAGTCAGGGGCCATGTGACACTCACTTGATGTATCCCCACTGCCCGGCCCTCTGCCCCTAGCCTGTTCCCTGGGCCAGTGGTCAGGGCCTGGGCACCGGCCTCTGTGCTGGGAGTCACCTGCGATCCCCGGGCTGCGAGTAGGAGCTGCCGTCGCACCCCCGAGTGAGGGGGGCCTGGTGCTGATGTCCCCAGGTCGCAGGACCTGGGCAGAGTCGGGCCAGCCTGGACCTCCTGATCTGTGGCGGGCACCACGACCGCGCACCCTGCCATGTGAACGTGACGGGAGTCGAAAGGCTCCAGGGAGAAGGTGCTAGATGTTTTTGCCGCGAAGGCTCCGGAAACGTGGTCTCGGTCCTGAGCAGATGGGCGACCGCACCGGGGCTGCTCAGGGTTCTTCTTGTAGCAGTGGTGGAGGGCGGGCAGTGGGCCCTGGGATAAGGGTGAGGGTGGAGTCCCGTGGAGCTGGGGGGCGTGTTTTCCTGGGCTCAGATTCTCCTTCGGCTGTGACAGCGCACAGCCCAGCCCCCTGCTGGGCCGCAGGTTCCTTGTTTAAAGGAGGATGACGTTGTCGTCGGGTCCTCACGGTTGCGCTTGTGGTGAGACGTGACCACCTGGCACAGGAAGGCACGTGACCTTGCAAGTGACAGTCTCAGCCTTTTGATCGGAGCCTTGACTGGAAGCGATGAGTGGATTCTGAAGGGGAGGAGATTCCAAACCACAGGAAACCACCTCGAGTCCAGGGTCCTGTGAAGAGGCAGAGGGAGCCGCGCTCACGGGGGCGGAGCGGTGGTGACTGAGACAGGAGGTGGCCCCAAGTCGCTTGAGGAAGGTGGACGTGTGTTTGCAGTTGTGTCCACGTTAACGTGTCTTATCGCGTCCTTAGAGTCTTTGGAAGTTGAACACGTGTGTCACACACAGGTAGGACCACGAGGCGGGGGCCTCGTGGCGGGGGGGGGGGAGTAACGTTTGGGGTTTTTTGAAACCCACACACCTGATTCACGGATTCTCCAATCAGGTAAATGTTCGAAGGGGTCCTGTCAGCGTCCGTGAGCAGAGTCTGCGGCGCCGGCACCGCTCGTGCGTCCCCTGCAGTGGTGGCTGCCCGTGCGTCCCCTGCGGTGGTGGCTGCCCGTGCGCTGGGGAGGAGAAGCCCTGATCAGTTAGCGGCGTCCGCTCCGAGCGCTGCGGTGGGGAGAAGCCCTGATCGGTTAGCGGCGTCCGCTCCGAGCGCTGCGGTGGGGAGAAGCCCTGATCGGTTAGCGGCGTCCGCTCCGAGCGCTGCGGTGGGGAGAAGCCCTGATCGATTAGCGGCACCCGCTCCGAGCGCTGCGGTGGGGAGAAGCCCTGATCAGTTAGCGGCGCCCGCTCCGAGCGCTGCGGTGGGGAGAAGCCCTGATCAGTTAGCGGCGCCCGCTCCGAGCGCTGCGGTGGGGAGAAGGGTTCAGCCGCCTGGTGACGCTCACCCAGCTCTCCAGCTGGCCCCGGGCTTGTCCCTCTCGTGCCTCGGGTGGTTCCCAGGAATGATCTCCCGTGGAGTCCACCCCATGTGTGGGGGGCATGCACTGTGGCCTTGTCTGTAGCTACAGAAGCCAGAGACTGACTGAGTACCACGTGTTTGTTCCATGGAATTCTCTGGAGCCTAGGAAACAATGAGGGGGGCATCTTTGTGGCTGAAACGGGACAGTCTCCAAGATATCAGGGAGGATGGGAGACCAGCGGGATGGGAATGTTCCCTGTGTGCACACAGCGGAGGGGGGGGCCGGGGGATGCTTCCAGAACGATCTGAGGTTGGCTGGAATGGCAGCCGAGGGTGGGAGGTGCAAGGCCCACCCTTCCCTTGGGGCTACCTGGACTTCAGCCCGTCCCACTTAAAGGGCAGCAACCTTTGTTAATTACAAAAACAGCCACAGGGAGGTTGTGAAGGGTCTTTCTGCCCATTGTGGGGTGACCTGAGCCCCCCTCAGCAGCAAGCCCCAGGGCTTCCAGGCCCCTCTGTGGCCCCTATTCCAGGGTTGTCATGAGGGGCCGCTCCCCCTTCAGAGATCCTCACCCAGGTTCCCCCGGTGACCCCAGCCCAGCCCTTTGTGGTCTCTAGGGCCCCCAGTCCCTCGCCCTCCCACTTCCCTGTCATCCTCACTCCCTCACCCACCCAGTCCGGACCCCACGTGTGGCGCCCGCAGCCCCAGACGTGTCCCCTGAGCCGGGCCCTGTGTCCTCGCCTGCGTGTCCTCACGGCCAGGCAGGCCCACGGGCAGCGGAGCTCCCACGTCGGTCGTCAGTTCCCTCACAGCCGAGTCCAGTCCCTTGTAAAGCCTGTGGTCGATTGTCACAGAAACAGCAGCCAAGGAAGGACCCCCCCCCCGGGTCTGCACCCGTGTTCCCGCCCCCACGGGGACCCTGGGCTTGGCTTCGTGATGCCCTGACCGCTGAGACGCCAGCCAGCACGACGGAGGCTTGGTGTGAGGCCTGTGCTCTCGGGCGCCCTCTCGGAGCCCTGAGGCCACCAGATGACCACGTGCAGAAGGAGGCCCCGAACTGACCCCAGTGCAGAGCCCACGTGAGACCCGCAGCAGACCCGCCCCGACAGCCCAGAATCACGAGCGCTAAGGAACTGGTGCTTTCACCGCGGCACATGGGGATGTTTGTGATGCAGCAGCGGGTAACGGATGCGCCATGTGTGTTGTGACCTTGGTCCCATCAGCCTCTGCAGTCAGCCCCGGCTGAGGTTCAGAAAGTCACCCTCTTTGCTGGGCACAGGACTCCCTGTCCCTCAGCTGCCCCACCGTTTCCCGTCTCCGACGTGCCACACCCTCTTCTCCAGGTTCCTGGAACTTTGTCTCCATTTTTGGACGTGCCATGCTCCACCAGGCCTTTTACCTGTGCTGTCCCCTCCACCTGGGCTGCCCTTCCTCTCGCCTCCGCCGGCACGTTCCCGGTCAGCTTTCCAGCCACAGCCCAGACACCATCCCTGGGTGCCCCCCGGGATGTCCGCTGCTAAAATCATGATCGACACGCTGCCGCCTTGTGGCACCAAGCAGACGTGTGCCCACGGCCATCTCTCCCCAACTCTGGCCGCCTGCTGCCTGCTCCACTGTGAGCATGAGTGGGGTCTGGCCACCTCTCCGTCGTGCTTGCCTGGGCCTAGGACAGGCCTTCAGAGATGGGGATCTCACCACCACTCGGTGGCTGTGGCCCTCGATGCTGAGCTCCAGCTCCTCCAGATGGTGTGGCCACCGTCTCTGCTGTCTGCCCCCAGCATCCTCGCCTCCGGAGGCCCTCAGCCACGCCTGGCACTTGGGTTTCAGCCCTCAGGCTTCAGAGCCTTTCTCTGTGACGTCACCTGCCCCGTCAGCCCTGAATCTATAGAAAATCAGGCTTCCCAAGAGGGCAGAGAGTGAGGGACGTGCCTTCTGGTGCAAGAATACACAGAATCACCTGTGAGAAAGCTCAGGAGACTGCAATAAGTACATGAAGAAGTGGATTGCTAATCCTCCCGTCAGTGTAAGTGGTGTCTTTATTTTTCAGCTATGTACTACGGATACACATTTTTAGACACACACCAGGTAGAGAGAAGAGTAGGTAAGCCCCTGGACCCACCCAGCCCTGGCAATCCCAGACACTTTAAAATCACCTTTCACACGATGTTGTAAATCAACTATACTCCAATATTAAAGAAATAGAAAAAAGGAAAAAATTAAGTAAAAAAATTTTGAAGATCAAAAAAAGAAACTTTAAAAAAATAATAAAAATAAAATCACCTTTTAAATGATAACAGTAACAAACGCCTCTCTTAGAAATTTCAGTGAACACAAATGCATATAAGAAATAAAGTCTGTATGTGTAATCTCCAATCTGGAGAGAGCCAGGGTTTCCCTCCTGTCACTTATTTCTTGTTTTTAGGTTAGATTAGGTTACTCATCAAAACCATGCCTGCACATAAAGAATCAAATAGTGCTGTGGAGCTTGTATTAAAAATTAGGGGTCATGCTTCCACCCCTGTGCTGTTTCCCACCTCCCAGCAGCACGCTCTGGCTCCCATCATCGCTAAACCAAGTGGCTACTTCTTGAATGCTTTTAGCTTTAAGCATTGTCTGTTGACTTAATCCACTCAGGCTGTGATAACAGAATACCATGGACATTCATTAGTCACAGCCAGGCGGCTGGAAGTCCGAGACCAAGGTGGTGGCAGAGTTGGTTCCCAGGGAGGACCTGCTCCCTGGCTTGCAGACCGTCATCTTCTTGCTGTCTTCACACAGCAGACCGAGGAAGCTCCGGTGTTGTCTCCTTGTCACAAGGACAGTGATCTCCTGATGGGGGCTCTACCCCCACGACCTCATCTAAACCTAATTACCTCCCAAAGGCCCCACGTCCAGGTGCCATCACATTGGGAGTTAGGGCTTCAACGTAGGAGTTCTGGTGGGACAGCAAATACTCAGTCCATAACGTTTGTTGGCCTCGCATGATGATGATGGAAAAGGGGGACTTGGCGCATTTGCATGCCCCTCCCCCACCACACACCTGTGCTCCCGTTGCCCCAGTATGGCTTCCTGGTGGTTGGGATAGATTCACCTCTGGCTGTGATGATATAACTGTTGTTCCATGCAGGATCACATGATGATTTTTCCTGCCCAGTCTTTTCCCTGGAGTTGGCAATCTCACTTTTTAAAAAAAAATAAATTTATTTATTTTTATTTATTTATCTTTGGCTGCTTTGTTTCTTCGTTGCTGCACGCAGGCTTTCTCTAGTTGTGGTGAGCGGGAGCTACTCTTTGTTGCGGTGTGCGGGCTTCTCATTACGGTGGCTTCTCTTGTTGTGGAGCACGGGCTCTAGGCGCATGGGCTTCAGTAGCTGTGGCTCGTGGGCTCTAGAGCGCAGGCTCAGTAGTTGTGGCGCGCAGGCCTAGTTGCTCCGCGGCATGTGGGATCTTCCCAGACCAGGGCTCGAACCCGTGTCCCCTGCATTGGCAGGCAGATTCCTAAGCACTGCGCCACCAGGGAAGACCCCTCACTTTCTTTTTAATCACTTCTCACTAGTTTATCCCAGACTTTCTTCCAGCCATGGAAGCCTCCTCAGCTCAGGTGGTCTGTCAGTCTTTCTCCTCTGAAAGACACCTTTAGTCAGGTTATTCTTTTCAGAAAGTCCCCGTCAGAATTGGCTAATCCTTCCTCAGGAAATCTCCCTCAGGATCGGGGTGTCTCCCCTCGTGAAGTCTCTCTCAAGTTCTGTTATCCCTCCTCAGTGTCTCCCTTAGGCTCCTGTCATCCCTCCTCTGGAAGTCTCTCGAGGATTTGGTCATCACTCAGGGGTTCCCGCTTTTGATCCTGTCGTCACTCCTGTAGAGTCTCCCTCGGAACTGGGTCATTGCTCCTTTGCTGCCCGAAGCTTCTATCCTGTGTGGAGGTGCTCAGTACTGTGGTGTTCACGCCATTCGTTTTTAGGGCCTTTCTGTGCCCCAGTGTGTTTGTCAAGCTGGGCCCTTTGAGAACCTTTCCATCTGGACTTTCACATCCTTCAAGTTCTGAGGAAAAGTCTTGAACGATTATTTTTGTTTTTTATAAATTTTATTTATTTATTTGTTTATTTATTTGGCTGCGTCGGGTCTTAGTTGCGGCATGCGGGATCTTTCATTGTGGCGCGGAGTCTTCGTTGTGGCGCACGGGCTGCTCTCTAGTTGTGGTGTGCAGATTTTTTCTCTCTCTAGTTGTGGCATGCGGGTTTTCTCTTCTCTGGTTATGGTGCACGGGCTCCAGAGGGCATGGACTCTGTAGTTTGCGGCACACGGGCTCTCTAGGTGAGGCGCGCGGGCTTACTTGCCCCACAACATGTGGGATCTTAGTTCCCAGACCAGGGATCGAACCCACGTCCCCTGCATTGGAAGGCGGATTCTTTACCACTGGACCGCCAGGGAAGTCCCTTGCACAATTATTTTTGGATGACTTTCTTCCTTCCTGTCTTTCAGAAAGTCCTAGAAGAATTGTTTTTGGCCATTTGGGTTGTTCTTCAATTTCATTACCCTTTCTGTTTTCTACATTGGTCTTTTGCTCCGCTGTCTAGGAGTTTTCTACTACTTCATGTTCCAACTCTCCTGTTGATTTTTCTGCTGTAGTCGATATATTTTAAATACCCCAGAGCTCTTTTTGTTCTCTGTTCTGTTTAATAGCGTCTTTTTAAAAAAAATAGATCCAATAACTTCTTTTATCTTTGAGAATATTAATAATAGTTGGGTTTTCTTTCTTTTTGTATTTTAAGTTTCCTTCTTGCATAATCTTCGTCTCCCCCAGCTTTTTGCCTCTGTCGCTGGTTTTGTTGGATCTAATTTACAGGCTTCCGGGGAACGCTGGTGCGGGTCACCCATCTGAGGTCTTGGCTAGAGGTGTCCCCCTGCTGTCGATGTCTGGCACTTTCCTCCCGGGCTGGTCATTTTCCCTGAATCCCCCCTTGGGGACTCCTGCCAGGTAGCTGTGGGGAAGGTCCCAGAGTCTCAACCCTCCCACGCCTGGTGGGTCCCCAGTGTGGGTCTGTGTCACATCCGGCACCCTGGCTTCTGCTAATTCAGTTCTTGCTCTTCCAGTTGCTTCCGCTTCTAGAATCCTGCTGCCTGCGCTGCTGTCTCAGCTGTGTTCACTTTGTCCTGGTGAAGGGTTACCGTCTTCATCCCTTTCCCACCAGCCAGGTCTGGGAGGGTTTGGACCTCAGCGCACACCCAGCCCGCCATCCTCCCCCCAGCGTGTCCTGGTCTTTTTTCCATAACTTCGCTGAGGTGAAGTTATGGAAGACTTCATCTCAGTGGAGTTAGTACCTTGCTTAAAAAAAAAATCCTAGCAGTGTAACGTTTTCTCCTGCTTGTAAAAACTACGAAGACGTTCGTAATGTCTGGTTAACATCTCATCCTGTGGTTTCCTGTCATTGAGCATTTGGCGTCCCCCCTTTTTCGAGCTGACACGAGTGACGCTGCAATGGACATCCGTGCGTGCGGAGGGTGTGGCCTTGGGAGAGGACTCCTGCGGGGCATCGTGAGGCCGGGAGGTAGAGCCCGTGGAGCCTTTTAAGGGTGGCTCTGAGAGGGAGACGACATGGCCTTTGGTGGTTGTTTCCTTTCTTAATTCACCTGGGGAAGTCTTCCTGGGCAAACGGCCGGGATGCCCTGTCCCCCTGGGTTTGATCGCCTGCCTGTGGGTGGGCTCCACCGGCAGCCCCAGCCCAGAGCGCCCTCTGGTGGTTGCCTGTCTCGGGCCGGCTCCTTGGCCAGGGTGGGAATGGCTGAACTTGGGCATCATCTCCGCAGTGGGGAGAAAACACTCAAGCATAGAGGAGGAGGTTATAACTAAAAAAACCCGAACAAGGGAAATCAATCCTGAAGACTCAGGGGCTGAGCGGGAAGGGAGAGGCGAGCAAGGCAGTGGCGGGGCAGGCCCTCGGCGCTTGGGTCCCTCCACCCCCGCCCCACGTCCCGGTGGGCAGTGTCCACGCCAGGCCTCCTGGCCGGCCATGTGCGGCCCCTCCCACGCTCCCACGCGACCTTCCTCCCCTTTCTGCGGCCTCTGTCCCCCCCTGGTCTCCGCGGGCCGCCCAGGTGCTGTCGCCGAGTGGCCGTCCTGGAACAGCAGCTTCGTGGGTCTAGGAGATGCTCGCAGGGGTGCAGGCTGCCTCCCCCGCAGTCCCCACCGTGTGGCCGTGATTTGTGGGCCTCACACCCCAGACTCTGGGTCCACCCTTGCTGGACAGAAGCACCGGGGCCAAGGGCCCTAGAAAACGGGTCCTGCAGGCTGTGGGTTTCCTGTGCGGAGTGAGAACCTGGACTGGGGGCGTAGGGCGCGGGGGGGTAGGGATGGGCCCTGGCGCCTGCAGGGCTGCGTGCTTGGCACAGGTATGTGGAAGGTGCTCGGCCCTGCTGGCTGGGGCCGTGAGGGGGCAGTTCTGCTGATGGGCACCGCTGGGCCTCGTGAGCCGGGGCTCGCGAGCCCCGCAGCGGGCTGCCCGCGGACGCACCGTGTCCCCCCGCTCGCGTCTGCTTCTCCTTCAGATGCTGGACGAGAACCACCACCTGATCCAGTGCATCCTGGACTACCAGAGCAAGGGCAAGACGGCCGAGTGCACCCAGTGAGTGGCCGTGGCTGCCCTCGCCCCTCCCGGCCGCCTCTGGGCCTTGGGGGCCTGAGCGAGGGGGGCCTCGGGGTCAGCTAAGCTGCTGGGTCAGCTCCCCGGGCGGCTCCCCAGGGAGAGGTGGGCAGGTTTGGAGGGAAGTGGGAGTGTGGGGGAGAGGGGACCACTGGGGGGCGCAGGCCAGCCGCACCAGGGGACAGCAAGCTCCTCCAGGTGGGACCTCGTGTGACCCCAGGGCCGGGCACTGTGAGTGCCTCTGCAGGGGCTGGGTATCCAGTTAGCTCAGTGCCGGGTCCGCCCGAGGAGGCTCGTGCCCTGGCAGCCCCTCCTGTGTCCACCGGGCCCCACCTCCCCCTGACCTGCCCCCCCCCATTCTCTGAACAGACCCGGTAGCCACTCCCCCTTGGCCACCAAGTCGGGGGTCTCCCCCCCTACCCCATCCTGGACCGCAGAGCACTGTGCCGCCTGCCCGCGTACCCCCCTGCCCGGGGAGGGGCTTGGCTGCAGGGCAGGGCAGCCTCCTCCCCTCAGCCACGCCCTCGCCTGCAGGTACCAGCAGATCCTGCACCGGAACCTGGTCTACCTGGCCACGATCGCCGATTCTAACCAGAACATGCAGTCCCTGCTGCCCGCCGTGAGTGCCTGCCGCGGGGTGGGGGGCCCAGGTGTAGACAGCGTTGTCCAAGCCTTCGGGGCTGCTCTCTGGTCCAGATCTGGGAGGTGAGGTTGCCAGGGGTCACTGGTAAGCTCCATCTCCCGTCTGCCTCCTGTGATCAGAGGTGGGCTTGGGGGTGTGGGGGGAGCGCCCTGGGAACCTGGTGCTGAGGCACAGGACAGGCTGTGCAAGGGCCCTGGGGCACAGGGGGTGTGAGGGCCAGAGACGGCTGGCCAGCTGAGACCAAGAGGGGTGGGGAGGGGTGTGGGCAAGGTGAGGTGGATGCAGCTCCCTGAGTCCCAGGAAAGGGGGGCCTGGCTTTGAACCTCCAAGTGTGTGTTGATAGCCTGGGGAACACTTGGCATAGCATTTCCGTCTTGGCCTGAGGTGTCCGGGCCGGCCGTCAGCAGCGTCCAGCTGCGTGAGGGCGGTGTCCCACCCTGGAGGTGATGGCCGGCGGCCGTGGAGTATGGCTGTGGGTCTCAGGGCGGCTGAGGCCCCGGAGCGGCTCCTGGTGGCCCTTCTCCACGCTAACCCTCTCGGTGCCCTTCCCGCTGCCACAGCCGCCAACCCAGAGCCTGGCGCTGGGCCCCGGAGGGCTGTCCCAGAGCGGCTCGGGCCAGGGCCTGCACTCGCAGGGCAGCCTCAGCGACGCCATCGGCGCGGGCCTGCCACCATCCTCCCTCATGCAGGCCCAGATCGGCAACGGTGAGCAGCCCTGGGCGCGCTGGGCTCTGGGTTGGTTCCGGGGAACAACGGGGTCACCAACTGGACTCCCGGGTGGCCGGCCCCCGCGGTGGGGACCCTCTCCTACAGGAGGCCCTGCTGCAGGCGCACGTGCTCAGGGTGACACGCGGAGGGATAAGGCCCTTATTCCAGGTCCCCTGCGAACTGGGGCTGCGTCACCTCAGAGCGCGGGCTTCCGTGTGGGGCTCCTGTCCTTGGGTTGAGAACCGCCACTAGCCATCGGGAACCATTGATAAAGGTAACAGGGAACAGGCGGCCCCTCTGCGCGCTCAGCACGTGTGTGCATTTCCTGGTCACGCGCCCGTGTCCCTCGCTCGTTGCGCCCTTGACCATGGTCAGCCTCCCTCCCCACAGCCGCGTGAAGGAAGCTGGCCCGGGGGGCGGGGGGGGGCCCTAGCGCGAGGCCAGGGCTGCCGTCAGAGGTGGTCTTTGGTGGGTTTCAGCCCCCCCGCCACCCCCCACCCCCGCCCTGGCAGGTCCGAACCACGTGACCCTGCAGCAGACGGCGCAGAGCACGCTGCCCACCACCTCCATGAGCATGTCCGGCAGCGGCCACGGCTCGGGGCCCGGCTACAGCCACTCGGGACCGGCCTCGCAGAGCATCCCCCTGCAGGGCCAGGGCGCCATCAGCAGCTACGTGTCCCGGGCCAACATCAACATGCAGTCCAACCCAGGTACCGACCCCAGAGACCCCGCCTCCCTCCAGCGCAGGCCAGTGTGGTCCCCAGGGCCACCCTCCTCCGGCAGCTCCCGAGGGGCGGGGCGGGGGCTGGGCTGCTCCCAGGGCGGCTTCAGGGGAGGCTCTGAGGAGGGGTGGCAGCCATCGCCCAGGAGTGGGAGGCTGTGGGGAGGTGGGGCTGCGGGGCCTTGAGCACTTGGGAAGCGTCAGGGCCCAACTGGGGTGTCCCACGAGAGTCAGACGCACCGGGGTTCAAAGGCTTAGAACAGAAAAAGAGGAGGTGAAGTATCTCCTTAGCTCTCGCTACGTTAATTACATATTGAAAACAATCTAGTTTGGATATATTGAGTCAAATAAAATGTCACTGAAATAGATTTCCCCTGTTTCTTTTCATTCTCTGACGTGGCTCACGTCCCCTGTGCTGGACGGTGCTGCCCTGGAGGGTCCCGAGCAGGGGTGGCAGGAAAGGACAGGCAGGCGGAGTCCCCACCGGAGCCTTCGAGGCCCGAGTCTCGGGGGAGGGCGAGGCGATAGGCTCCTCTGGGACCAGCCTTGGGGAGTTAGGGGCGTGGGGGCCGGCATTTCACATTTTATGAGTTGCCCAAAGGCGCGTTGGCAGGAAGGGAGGCGTGGCCTCGCGGGGCGGAGCTTCACAGGCCCAGCCCGGGAGGAGGGCTCAGGCGGGTCTGCGGGGTGCCGCCCGGGAGCTTCTTGGGTTACGCGGGGTCTGTCGTGTCCCCCAGTGTCCATGATGCACCAGCAGGCAGCCTCGTCCCACTACAGCGCGGCACAGGGCGGGAGCCAGCACTACCAGGGCCAGTCCATGGCCATGATGGGCCAGAGCGGGCAGGCGGGCAGCATGATGGGGCAGCGGCCCATGGCGCCCTACCGGCCCTCCCAGCAAGGTGAGGCCCCGTCCCCGGTGCAGGGAACCGGTGGGGGAGGGTCAGTGTGTGCAGTGCGTGGGGCAGGCCTCCCCGTGTCCCCTGGGCGGGCCTGGTGGAGTGTCCTCTGATTGGGGGCCCGGTGGGGAGGTTCTGGGGCTCGGGGAGGTGACGTCCGGCGCTGTCCCCTAGGCTCATCCCAGCAGTACCTGGGCCAGGAGGAGTACTACGGCGGCGAGCAGTATGGCCACGGCCAGGCCGCCTCGGAGCCCATGAGCCAGCAGTACTACCCTGACGGTGAGGCTGCAGTGGCTTCCATCCACTGCTCCCTGCTCGTCCCCAATTCAGACCCCAGAGCCCCCGACATCCGCCAGCAAAGCACCCGGAGTCCCCTTTGGGGGTGGGTGGCTGGTCTCTGCTGAGAGGAGCTTCCGGCACTGGCCCCCCTGGGGCTGGGTGCGCAGTCCTCTGGATGGACATAAGCGTCCTGAGGATGGACACGAGCTCATTGTGAGATGCTTTCAGGAAGGTGACAGACCTGAGCCGACTGTCTGTCTCGTAACACTCCCCTCCCAGCTGCTCTGTTACAACTTCTGCAGCTTATTTTCCTTTTCCGTGTCATCTTTCAGGCATCTTTAAATGGCCCCAGGATTTGTGGAGGTGGCATTTAACATGGCCACAGAGGACGGGTGGGATTTGGGGAGGACCCCCCCCCAGGCAGGGGTGCGTGAGCAGGTCTGGCGCCGGGGAGGTGGCCAAGACCGGGGCAGGGCCAGCCGTGGCCCCTCTGTGTGATGGTGGCCGGGCCTCACGAGGTGTCATGCACTCCGAACGGAGCCGGCGGGGGGACGGTGACCGTGTAGCGACATTAAGAGCTGACGTCCACGTGCGTGTCACGCGTCGGGCACCGAGTACACTCTGTAAACCGTGGCTCGTTGATCTTCACGCTGCCCCGAGGAGCAGGTGGCCGTCTGCACTTTAAGGGGACCGCGGCTGCCAGACGGCAGGAAGTGCCCCCGGGGGTTCCGTCTAAGGAAACCGGACCGCGCCCAGCACCGGGGTCTCCTGACCCGACGGCTGAGTTCATGCGGTCTCTCCTGGGTCTGGGCAGCTGGGGCCTCCGCTGACTGCAGGGCACCCCGTTTGCTTGCAGGACATGGCGATTATGCCTACCAGCCGGCGTCCTACACGGAGCAGAGCTACGACCGGTCGTTTGAGGAGTCCACGCAGCACTACTACGAGGGCGGTAAGGCGGCCGGGCCTCAGGTTCCGGGCCCGACGGGCGCGGGGCGTATGGAGATGGGGGCCAGGCGCCAATAAAGCCGCCGAGGCGATGTCACCAAACACGGATTTGGGAAGAAGCAGGCATAGTCGGTTCTCACACGGTTCTCGGGTGTGGGGACTTCCCGCCGCCCCAGGGGCCCCGAGAGGAGAGGAGCCATTAGGCTCAGAGCGTGGCGTGGTCCTGGGCCTAGGTCTGGACGTCAGAATTGGGGACAATGGCAAGGCTGCCAGGGGCCCGGAGAGGAAAAGACAGATGATACGTACAGAACAGGTGACTCGAAAATGTGACTTTTGGGGTGACTTTTTTTAAGTTGTAAAAAACGTAAAATTTACCATTTTAACCATTTTTAAGGGCACAGTTCTGCGGCACTAAGCACATTCACATTGTTGTGCGACCACCATCACCACGTCATCTCCAGAACCTTCTCATCTTCCCAAACTGACACTCTGTCCCCAGTAAACACTAACTCCCCACTTCCCCTCCCCCACCGCTGCTCCCCTCCCCCACCGCTGCTCCCCTCCCCCTCCAGGAAAGCAGGGCTCAGCCTCCTCCACAGGAGGGGCCCCCGCCTGCCTCGCGTGCTGCTTCCCAGGACAAGCTTGTTGAAGTCTGAAGTGCAGAGTTCTGTACCCTGGCTTTGGGTTACGTACGCTTGTCTTTCATAATTGATGAGGAGTTTGCTAAAACATTCAGTGACTGACTTCTTTTAAGGCACGTGTGGCACGTGGCACAGTTCCCTCCTGGATCTGGAAGCATTTTGTTCCACCTTGTTGATGAGCCCTGCACGTGTTAACACGTACCGGCCATCGCAGCGGGTGGCCTGCCGGGTCTTGTTTAGGGTGAGAGGTGCGGGGGGGGAGTTTGCTTTGAGGAGAACTGGGCACATGAGTGGCCTGTGGCCCTGAGAAGGGCAGGGTGTTGGGTGGGAGCAGTAAGGGGGTAGCCTGAAGCAAACACAAAGACCTTTCTAGTAATTAGATTTGCCCCCCAGCGGGATGGGGAACCCCAAGGGGCACGGGGGGCTGGTCCTGGGGCTGTGCACAGGAGGTGGTATCTGGCAGGAGCCCTGTGGTGTCCCCGGAATGAGAGGACCAGTGTCAGGAAGGGGCCAGGGTGTGGCTGACCCAGCCGAGCAGGACACTGTTGCTGTCGGGGCCACTGCAGAGGAGACCTGGAAGTCCCGACGGCATTTCCTGTCCGAGGTTTGCAGGAGCAAAGGCTGGACAGAGCCGGTGTCCGCTGTGACACGTCCAGGGCGCTTCTGTGGCACGTTCCCCTGGGTCATGCCAGGTGTACAGGACCAGGGTGTCTGGGTGCCGCCTGCTGTGTAAAACAAAGGGCGCTAAGAGCACCCACATGGTAAACAGCCTCTGGAGAAATACCTGGGACAGCGGTGGAGAGGATGCGGCCGGGCGGGGGAGGGGGCCTTCCTCCCCGGACCTGTTGAAGACGGACTTGGTTTGTTTTTTTATTTCTGAATGGCCATTTAGAAGTCAAACTTACTGAAAATCAAAGCACTAACCCTGTGGCCGCCCAGCCCCACCCACAGCCCCCAGTCCTGGGGTGGCAGCACCGCTGTTTGGGGCGTTTCTCCCCATGGCGATGGTGACTGTGATTGGGCGTTTGGATGGTGGGGACGGCTCCGCCCTGAACGGCTGCCACACGGGTCCCTGAGGCTCATCCTTGCTTGGCAACGAGGCTGTATAGACGGGTCGGTCACCCTTGTGCATTAGCGCCTCTGGCTGTTCTACGGCCACGTTCCTGCCACGTCTAATGACGACACCAGCCTCTTCTTTCACAAATAAGTGGTTCCTTTTTTCACGGCCACGTCACAGAATGTTGCAAGATTCTTAAAGATAGAAACAAATGAAAAGGAGAGGAAAAACAAGAGACGTCATTGTACCTGCCGGTGGTGGAGGGAAGGCCCTGGAGCCGCCGTCGCTGTCCCAGGCTGTTCTAGGAAGAACAGTCTGGGCTCCCCAGCTCTGCTGCTCCCACGAAACCCTCCTGAGAATCGCTCAGGCTTGTTCAAAGAAGTCCTGCCTCTCCCCTTTCAGAGTTGTCCATACAGGTCCGTCTTCTGCTGGGATTTGGCCCCGGGGCCAAGAGAAGGTTTTTCTGGGTGCGTGAGAGTTGTGTCGGCTTCTCATCCCCTGCACGCCAGCTGTGTCTAGGCCACGGCGGCTGCTGCTGTGAATTAGCTCCTTTACCCGTTATACTAGAAAGAGAAAAGGGGCTGTAAGACATGAGAATATGCAGGCTGACCCCAAAACTCTGAAACCCTGGAGAAAACCTGCCAAGTCTCTGATGAATTTCTCCGATGCGTTTCTCACAAAGACAGTGAACCTGGGTCTCCACTGGTCGCTGACGGCCTCCTCGGCCGTCGGCCATCCCATCGGCCGTCCCATCAGCCGTTGTTGCTGGGACCGGGCATGGTTGTGAGGAGGGAGCAGCTGTCAGGGTGTTTCCTTAGATGGTGACCGATCGGAAAACCCAGCAGATTCCTCAGAGCCCACCTTGGAGAAGAGCTCGCCTGCGCTGTAGAGCGTGTGTTCCTTCGTTGTTCTGCGCAGCTGGAAATTGCACTTCCTTATAGGGTTTTAAGCCTTTCTACGTGAATTCGCTTTCAATAAAGCTGTTATTCTAAAATGTACGTTATCAGGATCCCAGTTTTAAAATACTTACATTTTACTGGACTTCCCTGGTTGGTGCAGTGGTTAAGAATCTGCCTGCCAATGCAGGGGACACGGGTTCGAGCCCTGGTCTGGGAAGATCCCACATTCTGCAGAGCAGCTAAGCCCGTGCGCCACAACTACTGAGCCTGCGCTCTAGAGCCCACATGCCGCAACTACTGAGCCCACGTGCTGCAACTACTGAGCCCACGTGCCGCAACTACTGAGCCCGCATGCCACAACTACTGAGGCTGCGCTCTAGAGCCCGTGAGCCACAACTACTGAAGCCCGTGTGCCTAGAGCCCGTGCTTCGCAACAAGAGAAGCCACCGCAGTGAGAAGCCTGCGCACCGCAACGAAGAGTAGCCCCTGCTTGCCGCCACTAGAGAAAGCCCGCGCGCAGCAACAAGGACCCAACGCAGCAAAAAATAAATAAATAAACAATAAAATAAAAATTTTTTAAATGAAAACAAATCTATAAAAAACTTAATTAACTAAGAACAAAGACAAGAACAAGAAAACCACAAGCAGCCCTCCTTTCCGGGCTGTCAGGCGCCACAGCAGGTAAACACCCCGGGTCCCCTCGCCCCGCCTGCTCCTGCTAGAGGACGGGGTCTCACGCAGAGGAAGACCCACACTCTGCGGTTAAAGGCCAGGCACTGTGGTTTTGAAGAAAACGATGAAACTAAACTTAAATTGGTCTTCTTATAAAGGTGTTTTGAAAACGGAATGGAATTTAGTCTCTACACCAATCTAAAACTCTTAAGACCTGCATTAGGAAGACTTCATAACAAGATTTTTATTTATTTTTAAAGTTTTATTTAAATATAGTTGATTTACAGTGTTGTGTTTCAGCTGTACAGCAAAGTGATTCAGTTATACACACACACACACACACACACACACACGTATATATATGTTCTTTTTTTAGGTTCTTTTCCATTACACGTGTAGAAAGATTTTTAAATGGTTGTTAATACTCCCTCAACTGTTGGTAATTATTTGGTAATACGTTTACTGCTCTCCCAAATTATTTTCTTACCATGAGCTTTCTTCCAAAATGAGGCTTTTAGCACGGGTGCTGGCTGGCTAGTTAGATTTTTGAAAATGAGAATTAAGCCATTTTCTCTGGGAAAAGAAAAAGTAAGTGAACCTAAAGCATCTCTGGGACTGTACCCACATACAGATGCAGAGCACAGGGACAAACGTCTGCCTCTTTTCATTCATAAAGTCACTGGAAAACACATTACAGGTCTGAGCTGGAACCCTGGCTTGCACGTTTGCCAATAAAACGAGGGTGTCCCAAAACTTCTGGGGTCCCTTTGAACTGTGGGGATCATACGGCCTTTCCCTGTGTCTGCGTCCAGATCTCCTTCTTCTTATAAGGACATCAGTCACTGGATTAGGGCCCAGCCTAACCTTGTACGACCTCCCTTTACATTTGCGAAGACCCTATTTCCAAATAAGGTCACAGGTTCCTGGGGTCAGGACCTCAACAGCTCTTTTGGGGAACACAGTTTACCCACAACACTGGTATCGGTCTTTGTCTTAATTGCATTAACCTCTTCACTTTGGCGATATATTTGTATTTCTATAAGATAGTAAGAGAAGGCATTGTATTGGCCAAAAAGTTCATTCGGTTTCCCTGTAAGATGGCTCTAGTAGCGCTTAGCTGTCTTTAACTTCATTTGAAACAAATTTGTTAGATTGTATGTGACAGCTGTCATATCTGTGCATTTAAAAAAAAAAATCAAAACTAGTGAATTTTTGTGTAGCCATTTTAATATTGAAGATGGAAGGAAAAAAAGCAACATTTTTGGCCTATTATGCTTTGTTGTTTCAAGAAAGGTAAAAGCGCAACCAGAATGCAAAAAAAGATTTGTGCAGTGTATGGAGAAGGTGCTGTGACTGATCGAACGTGTCAAAAGTGCTTTGCGAAGTTTCACGTGGAGATTTCTCGCTGGACAATGCCCCACGGTCGGGTAGACCAGTTGAAGTTGACAGCGATCAAATCAAGACATTAATTGAGAGCAATCAACGTTGTACCACGCGGGAGATAGCCGACATACTCAAAATATCCAAATCAAGCTCTGAAAATCATTTGCACCAGCTTGGTTATGTCAATCACTTTGATGTTTGGGTTCCACGTGAGTTAAGCGAAAAAAACCTTCTTGAATGTATTTCCTCCTGTGATTCTCTACTTACACGTAACCAAAACGTTCCGTTTTTAAAACAAATTGTGACGGGCGATGAAAAGTGGATACTGTACAGTAATGTGGAACGGAAGACGATAATGGGGCAAGCGAAATGAACCACCAACAACCACACCAAAGGACGGTCTTCATCCAAAGAAGGTGAAGTTGTGTATATGGTGGGACTGGAAGGGAGTCCTCTATTATGAGCTCCTTCCGGAAAACCAAACGATTAATTCCAACAAGTACTGCTCCCAATTAGACCAACTGGAAGCAGCACTCGACGAAAAGCATCCAGAATTAGTCAGCAGAAAATGCATAATCTTCCATCAGGATAATGCAAGACCCCATGTTTTTTTGAGGACCAGGCAAAAACTGTTACAGCTTGGCTGGCAAGTTCTGATTCATCCGCCGTATTCACCAGACATTGCACCTTTGGATTTCCATTTTTTTCGGTCTTTACAGAATTCCCTTAATGGAAAAAATTTCAATTCCTTGGAAGACTGTAAAAGGCAACTGGAACAGTTCTTTGCTCAAAAGGATAAAAAGTTTTGGGAAGATGGAATTATGAAGTTACCTGGAAAATGGCAGAAGGTAGTGGAACAAAACGGTGAATACGTTGTTCTATAAAGTTCTTGGTGAAAATGAAAACTGTGTTTTATTTTTACTTAAAAACTGAAGGAGCTTTTTGGCCAACCCAATATAATAAAATAATTTGAATTGTTGTGGAAAAGAAGAGGTACTGGAGCAGTGGACTCGGTCTAGGGAACCCAAAGCTGTCCATGCCTCGAGGGACAGCAGAGCTGCCATTGCTCTCTGGAAATGAGCTCATGTCTCCTTCCCTCTGCAGGAAACTCACAGTACAGCCAGCAGCAGGCGGGGTACCAGCAGGGCACAGCCCAGCAGCAGACGTACTCCCAGCAGCAGTATCCCAACCAGCAGAGCTACCCCGGGCAGCAGCAAGGCTATGGTAAGCGGTTGGGGGCGCCATCACAGGAACGCGGTCATTCGGTGGGCGCCCAGCAGGCTTCTTATTTTGGAACAGTTGTAGATTTCTGGAAAAGCAGTGAGGAAAACTGAGAGTCCTCCCACTCCGGTTAACCTCGTCCATTACCGGGGCCCTGTGGTCACAGCTAAGAAACCAACGTTGGTGTGTGGCCATGGACTGAACCAGTTTCTTCGGATCTCACTGGCTCTCCCGCATGTCCTTCTCTGTCCGGGACCAGTTCACGATCCCACATGACATCAGCCCCACAGCTCCTTGGGCTGCGAAAGTTCCTCAGACTTTCCTCGTCCTTCTTGACCTTGGCACTTTTGAGGAGGGCTGGGCAGGCACTTCCTAGATGCCCCCTCAGGTTGGGTTTGTCTGGCCTGGGTTCTGAGTTTTGGAAAGAAGACCACGGCGAAGTGCCTTTGCGTCCCCTCCTGTGGGCATGACTTGCCTCCGTTGAGTATGGCCTTGGTCACATGGTCAAGGGTGTCTGCCAGGCCTCCCCAGTGTCGGGCTTCCTTCCCTCTCCTCCTCCAGACTCTGGTGTCACTGGGTCCAGCCCCACTCGGGGGGGCACTGTGTACATCAGGGGTCCCCAACTCCCGGGCCGTGGACCAGTACCGGTCCGCGCCTGTTAGGAACCAGGCCGCACAGCGGGAGGTGAGCGGCGGGCGAGTGAGCGAGGCTTCATCTGCTTCTCCCCATCGCTCCCCATCACTCGCATTACCGCCTGAGCCATTCCCCCCTCCCCCTGCCGTCCGTGGAAGAATTGTCTTCCATGAAACTGGTCCCTGGTGCCAAAAAGGTTGGGGACCGCTGGTCTACATAGATAGTTTGGAATTTTTCTGTAGGGAAGATGGGTCTCTTCCCCCCCATTCACTTCGTTATTGATCCTTTATTTATATTGGTAGGTGCTCACGGGTATTGATTTTACATATTGAGTTACAATCCAAACTTCTTTATTTTATTGTTCAAACCGTCTCAGCCCTGCCTCTTGGGAGCTCAGGTTGGTGCCTGTGGCCCTTGGACGTGCCCCATCCTTTTGGCTTTGAGCACTTTCTTCTTTCTGGGACCACAGTGTTTCCCCTGCCCCAGCCCCAGAAACAGCCAATTTTGGAAAAAACACTCAGCCTTTGTCAGTTTCTCCTAAACCATCTACTTAGGCTCCGGAGGCACGATTACCGTCTCGCGCGTGTTTTCACCATTTGCTGTGTGTTTGACTCTCGTGTTTACAGTGACCACCGTGACTGGTGTAAACTGGTCCCAGGAAGCAGGCCCGGGGCGCTGAGAGCGGCCCCCAGGCTCCGTCCAGGTGGGGGTGGGAGCACAGCTGCGAGCCTCGCGGGACTCAGCGCAGCCGCCAGCTGTGGCGCTTTCACTGCACGGGTTTAATGTGAGGGAGAACAGGTGCCGGCATCGGGGGCTCGGGGGGACGGGGGCACCGGGGTGGTCTCACGGCTCCCGCATGTGTTCTAGGGCCTGCCCAGGGCGCCCCCTCGCAGTACTCCAGCTACCAGCAGGGACAAGGCCAGCAGTATGGAAGCTACCGAGCGTCTCAGACGGGCCCGTCCGCCCAGCAGCAGCGGCCTTACGGCTACGAGCAGGCAAGCCTTCTGCGCGTTTCCAGACTCGCAGCCCCCGTGTGCGTGAGACGTGACGAAGGTTTCCCCTGTGGCCGAGAGAAACAATAACACAGGGTGAACTGGCTCCCAGGGTCCCCCCAGGATGTTAATTCTCTGAGCCTGTAAGGTTTTTAACCTCTTTGGTCAGACACAGCTGGCTCTTTGTGTCCTTGTCCTTTCACACCTCGGGTGTTTCCCGCGTGCCTAGCAGCGACGGGTGTCCGGTGCGCGCTCGGGGGCCACGGCGACTAGGCAGATTCTAGAGCTTGCATCTCGCCTGACACAGCCGGGCGCTGTTGGGCCGGGATGGAGCAGCGCCAGGTAGTTCTGGGAAGAGGACCCAGAGGGCAAAGCGACAGAACGACGGGTGGCAGGGCTGGCATAGACCAGGTCGGGGAGGCCCTCTCTCGGGCGACAGCGAGGCCGTCAGACCGGAGCAGAGCCGCTCAGGCTCCCAGGACGGCAGGGAGGCCTCGCCCACCTGAGGAGGATCTGCTCTGCGTGGGGTGGGGCCCTGGAGGCCGTCGGGGCGTCGGGGCCCTCGGTGACAGCACGGTGGCTGCTGGAGAGAGGTGAGAGGCTCCGGGCCTCTAGGTGCTCTCAGAGGTGGTGCCAGCGGGGTTTGCTGGTGGACCGGACGTGGGGCGTGTGGGAGAGGCGGGTCGGGGCGGCCCCAGGGATTTCAGCCTGGGCTGCTTGAGGCAGCTGCCATTCCTTGGGGTGCAGAGGGCTGTCTTGCACCAGTGTGAATGAAAAAATCAAGAAAATCAAGCTTAACTTCAGATGCCTCTCAGACTTCCACCTGGAGGCGTGGGGGAGAAGGGCGGTAAATGATGGATGTCGGCCCCTCCTGGTGGGAGAGAAACCCACGAGGTGTGAATGTAAGTGTCCGGGGGCCTCTCAGCGGAGGTGCCATGGGGCCAGGACGTGAGGATGAGAGTGAGCCAGCCACAGGACGCAGCCGTGCAGAGGTCCTGAGGTGGCCAGGTGTGTCTCATGCGAGTCGGTCAGGAGGAGGCTTGGCGTCTGCAGCTCAGGGCAGGAGCAGGGCAGTGGGGCGGGAGGGGACTTATCCTGGGCATCTTTGGAACCTCCTTTGAAGAGAGGCCCTTGCAAGGGGTGATTGTCCATCGGTGGCCTTTTGCGCTGGGTCATAGGTACTAATGACCGTTTACACAGCTAAAGAAGTCTCAAGGCACCACATGGATGATGGATGTTTTTCTCAGGTACCTGAATAGGTAAGGTCCTGTATTTTATTTTTTTTAAATGCTTCTCACCCTGCTCCCTAAAGAGAGATAATGAACCAGTCATACTTAGACGATGAGTTTTCAACATGAGTAAACAAACCCAGGGCAGGGTAATTAAGGAGAAAACCTTTTTGACCTTGAAGAGAGCAGTTTGGAATGTTCCCGTGAGTGTGCCGGAAGTGGTGCCAATGTCGTTTGTGGCTGGGGGAGCCCGTCACAGACCTGTTCACAGCAGGCTCAGGGTGGGGACGTGACTTGAGGCACCTGGACCAGGCCCAGCCCAGCACAGTGAGCTGCTGTGTGACTGGGTGAACCAGCCTCTTCCACCCTCTGACCTAAATCAGTAGCTGCGGCCTGGATAGTGGCTTCTGGAAGGCTGCTTCTCTGCCTGGCTCGTGGAAACAGGCAGAGGCTGTTTGGTCGCTTGCCTTTTATCCTCCCTCCACCTCTCAGCCTGGGTGTTGGCGGGGGTGGGGCGGTTTGTCTTACCCTTGGGCGTGGACCCTCTCACGCAGGACTGTTGGGGTGTAATCTGTGTGCTTGTCTCTTGCAGGGCCAGTACGGAAATTACCAGCAGTAAAGGACAAACATTCTTATGGAGGCTTGCAGTGGCATGTCTGTCTGGGATGGACAGGCCGGTGACAGTTCTGATGAGCTGTGACCTGCGGGCTGCCCCTTCACCCCACGCAGCGTCTGCATGTGAAGCGTGCACATTTCACGTGGGGCAGGACGCCGAGCGTGCACCGCTGGTGCAAGACAGCGCTTTGATGGTGTGACATATTTGGTGCTGTGTATAGTATTGTATGTCCATACAACGGAGAGGTTGTCCCTTTTTGTCCACCCCCCCCCCCCGCAGTGTTTATAGCTAGCTTTAGGGGTCCTTTTGTCATCAGAGTGTTCTGTGCCCAGTGATGGGACATACCTACAAGAGGCCATAGTCCACGTACTTGTATAAACAGACCTTAGGTCTGACGCGTCTCATGCACTGTCGTACTGTGGGTTGTAAACTTGTCTTTCACTGGCCGCACCGCAGCTGGACACGTGTGCACAGCCCCTGGATGGCAGCCTCTTCCTGTGCCTCGATGAGGGGGTGGTGGGAAGCATCTTCTGTGATTTGCGTCAGTTTCTGTTACATGATGGAAAGGATGACTAAGCCTCATTTGGAGACGCTGTGAACCGTTATTTTCAGAGCTCACTCGTTACCTGTGTCTCTCACCAATCGTGTTTATCCAAAAAGCTATATGTTTTTGTATTAAAAAGTAAAGAGGGATCAATGACTGTTCTAAATAAATAGGAATCCATGAAGGCAATGAATGATTAGCCTTACCCAGGGAGAGTGGTGTTGCTGAAGGAAAGAGAAGGTAGTCTCTGGAATTACTTTGGCTTTGGCCCTTGTTTATCTGATGGTCATTTCTGGAATTTTAATATTTAATATGCCCAATTCCAAAGTTATAATTTAAAATATTGACACCAAATTTTCCAAACTGTTGGCAAGTTGTTTATTTTATACTACTTCTTCCAGGACCTACTTATTCAGATCTCCAAGCAAGCGTTCCTTTTCTTTTAGGGATATCTGAAATTCACATCTTATATTTAAAAAGAACACCACTGATTTTACTGTGTTCTTCCTAATGAGAAGGAAAGCTCTTATGGAGAGAAATTTGAGTTAATTTTTACATTCCTAGGACATTAAATGCCATTTAAATTCTGTGCAGACATTAAAGACAGCTCATGTGGAAAAGTCAGGTCAAAGGAAAAATTCTACATTTCACTAAAAAGTCATATGGACATTTTATCAACTCTTACCTGGATAACAATATCCATATTTATTATGACCCCTTTAAAAACATCTTTGGATAAATGCTGACATATTTCCAAGACAACCAGAAAATAAAAATATATCCAATTCTTCATATATCAGGTCTACTGAAGGTGTTTTATTAAGTTTGAAATTTAAAGTAGTTCTTTATCCAGAATTGAGTACTTTTACAGTTTATAAGACATTTTCGATGTGTTTTTACTGGAGTGAATTCCTGTAGTCCACACTGGGAATCTGGTGGCAATTACTTGTTGCTGTTTTACAGATGAATCACTAAGGCTCAGAGGAAAGAAGGGATGGGTCGAGTATTAGTCCTGTTCTAGGACCTTCTCCCCTCCTCTGTGGAGACAGAATCACACATGCCTTGGGATAGAAGTGTTTATTTTGTAGACATACGGGTTTTTAGAAACCCTTAGCACTGGTAAGGGCTTAAAAATACATCTCTGTATTAAGTTACTGAAATGAGAGTCCTTAACTGCTAAATGACACAGACATTAGTAATTTCATTGGGGGAGCCATTTCCCTTGATTTTGTCCTGTTCTTTCCTGACAATTTTCATAGAACTAATTTGCAAACTCAGTCGGGGATTAAATTTTCCCGTTGAAAATGTTAAGCATTTCAGAGAACTGTGAAAATAGTTTATTTTTATTTTTTGCCAGTCTGGGAATATGCCTTTTGTGTGTGTGTGTGTGTGTGTGTGTGTGTGTTTGTTTTTTTTAAGTGCTGTATTAATACTTTTTGAAGGAAAAGGACACAAAAAAACTTATCCCGAAACTTCAATCTGAAATGTCTTACATTAAGAATTTCTTGAATGTTGTGTATATATTTTTAAAAGCACTTTGTGAAATAGTTTGTACATCTATTTCCTAATTTATACATGATTGTCGGTGTTCATATATTTAATGATTAATAACAAAATGTTTATTTAACGTGCTGTCCGTTTTTATGTAATATTGTGGGGAAGTGATGCCAGCAGCTCGTTTCCGTTCCCTGTTTTGTGTCTCCTCTTCCGCAACACGAATGTCTGCAGACGCTTAGGCCCGAGAGTCGCTCGCGCGGTGCGGTCGGTGCCGCCGAGTTGCCACGGCCGAGGCCCGGGCCGGGCGGGCCTCGAGCGGTGACCGGCGCGGCCCGCGGAGGTGCCGACAGCGCCCAGGCCGCCGGCTGGCCCCGCCGCCTCCGGCCCGAGCATCCGTCGCGCGCCCGCAGCCGCAGCCGGGCCTCGGCGGTCCGTGCGGGGCGGCCGCTCACACTCGGACCGAGAGGAGGGCGTTTCCGTGTGACTTCCCGGCCCTGACTGAGCAGGTCACGCCGTCTCGTCCGTGAGCACAGCCCGTTCCCGGACAACCATCCTCACCCGTCCGTTTCTCTCCTCAGCCGGACTTTGGCGTCTAAGTTGTCTATGCCTTTGTTGTGATTAATAAACTGGCTCTTCGAGAACCGTCCTGGAGACTGAGTTTCCGTGAGGTGATGGGGAACCGGAAGCCCCGGCGGGGAGACGGCTGCCGGGCCCGGGGTCCCTGCGTCCCCGAGTCCCCCGGTCCCGAGGCGGCCCCGGTCCACACGCCGAAGACCACGCTCGCCTCTGCGCAGACGCGAGCAGCTCCGTTTCCCCACCCATCCCCGCGCCGCACATGCGCGCTGGGGAGCCCGGCGCAGGCGGGACCCGCCCCGGAAGTGACCCCCGGAGCCGGCCCCGGAAGTGGAGTGCCGTCTCGAGTGGTGAGTGCGAATAGCGGCTGGGGGCGCCCTCGGGTCCCCGGCCCGGGCTTCCGGCTTCCCCTCAGCGCGCGTGGGCGGGCTCGGGTGGCCCGGAGACGCCCTCGGGCCGAGGTCCTGAGTGTGAAACCCTTCCTCCCGGACGTTGCTCTGTACCTGCTGTGGCGCGCGGTTGCACCGAACAGCGTGAGCGTGCGCGCGCGTGATAAACACTGGGTCGCACAGGAGCGGCGTCCTCCTGCGAGGGCGCTCTGGGCGGGCTGGGCCGGCACCGGGTACGCCGTCCGCGCCGCTGCGGACACCGGGGTCTGTCCTGCTCGCGGGCCTGTCGGGAGGAGGGAGGCGTGTCCTTCGGGTCAGCTCCCTGGAGGGGGCTTCCTTCTGTAGAGGGCCCTTCTCACGACACGAGCGGAAAGGAGATCACGCTTTTCAACGCAATTCAGTTCCCAGGCAGATATGCTTTAGCAGAGAAAACGTGTCCACAGTTAAGGAGCACAAAACTGACTCTTTTAAAATGACCCTTGCTTCGGTTCCCTTGGATGGTGGTCGCGTACGCATCCCTCATTTGAAGAACCCTGCTGTGAAATACAGGCAGCGAGGACACCGTGTTGGGCACGCGAGAGCCTCTCTGAGTCTCAGCCTCCACTCCTTTGGAGTGGGCGTAAAGGGGCTTCTTCCCTGGCGGTCCAGCCGTTAAGACTCCGCGCTTTCAATGCAGGGGGCACCGTTCGATCCCCGGTCGGGGAACTGAGACCCCGCATGCCAGGCAGCGTGGTAAACAAAACGGCATAAAAAATGTAAGGGTCGGAAGTTATGGCACCATCACTTTAGGATACTTTAAGGAGGGTTTGTAAAGGCCCAGTTTATAGCGGAGTGTGCAGGGAAACAGCAGAGTTAGTGTTTTTATCTGGCGCTAGTAACAGTGGAGTTGGTTCTGCGCCTAGACACCCGCAGGATAAGGGGAGGGCCAGTTACCAGGACCAGCAGAGAGCAGTGTAGACGGGGCTTCCTTGGCTGGAAGTCGACCTTCAGTCAGGATCCAGCCCTCCTGCTTCTCCCTCCAGTCTCCTCCCCACGGCAAGGTAGCTGAGGGTAGGCATGCAGGGTAGGCTCCTGAAACGGAGCAGGGTGGAGAAGGGGTCTAGACAAGCAGATGGGGAAAAACCAGCATGCACTGTTACCCCTCATAGGGTGGTGGTAAGGGATTTTTGTTTGTTTGTTTGTTTTTGGCCGAGCAGCTTGGGGGATCTTAGTTCCCTGACCAGGGATTGAACCTGGGCCCTCGGCAGTGAGAGCGCAGAGTCCTGACCACTGGACCGCCGGGGGAATTCCCATGGAATAAAATTTAAAATTTCCGTAGGAGGATCTTAGAGGAGGCTCCTGGCAGATGATAACGTGTATGGACCAGTAGAACTGATCTTAACACTTCACAGAACAAAGTGGAGCCCTTGCCGTGTATTGAGCGCCTTCCCAGCATTTTTAAAAGCCCCCATCCTGTAATCATGAAGTCTGACTGACTCTGGGCCCTCAGCTTTCACCACCGTCCCACCTTTTGTACTCTGCTCTGCTGGGCCCAGGAACAGGGGTGCTCCTACGAGGAATCTGAGTTCCCACTGCACAGTATAGGCCAGCGCTGTCCAGTAGAACTTTCTGTAATGGTGGAAATGTGCTAATGGGTGCTGGCCACTGTGGTACTACCCACTGGCCACGTGGCTGTGAGCACTTGAAATGTGGCTTGTGTGACTGAGGGACTCAGTTTTTACGTTTAAAATTTTTTTAGTTAATTTAAACTTAGTAGCCATATGGGGCTATTGGCCAGAGCAGGTAAAGCATTAGAAGGAAAACAAAGACCACATAGTCATGTGAAACCAAAGTGAACTTGTTCACGTGCCAAGGGAGAGCCACGGCATGCGTTCAGCAGATTTTTCCAAACACACTGAAAAGGTAAAAAGGAGGAGTACTCCACATTAGGCAAGATTCAGAGTTCAGGTCTCTGGTTGGCTTTCCAATCGTCACCTCTTTGATTGATCGCTTTCAGGTTTCGTGTTACCGGTGCCCAGAAGCTTGGTTTTCAACCCGGCTGGAATGGATGGCGTAGCTCTCCAGCAGACTTAGCTGTGGGTGTGCTTCTTTGATGATCAGGTGGTTGTTTTTGCCCCTTGACAACCTGCTTTCACACTCCACTCCCACTCCTCCCATCTGAGAGATCTGTGACCTTGGGTAAGTCACTTCACCTCTCTTTGCCTCCGTGTCCTCATCTGTACTTTCTTTACAGGGCTGTTATGAGAGCTAAATGCATTAATCCCTGGAAAACACTTAGAACAGTATCTTGCCAGTAGTGAGGTAGAGGTCTTAAATGTTTATTGTTAAACTTATTTCTAGATGCTTTTGTAATTGGTGTCACTGTAAATGGGATTGTTGTCTTAATTTCATTTTATAGTTTGCTGCTAGTGTAGAAGAACACAGTTGACTTTTGTAAATTAACCTTGTAACCGATAACCTTGCTTCTTTGTATATTAATTCTAATCTTTGTTTTATAGATTTCACTGGAATTTGCTGTGGAGACAGTCATATTTTCTGCAGTTTTACCTCTTCTTTTTTATTTTTTAGTTCTTTATTGCAGTGTCTAAAAGACAGTGTTCCACCGACGTGTTGAACATGGGCACCCTTGTTTTCTCTGTCTCAAAGGGTGACAGTTCTGTCTTTCTCCGGTTAGTGTGGTGTTAGCTGTAGGCCTTCTGTAGATGCCTTTTATCAGGTTGAAGATGTTCCCTTCTGTTCCTAGTTTGCTGTGTCGTTTCATTTTCCTAATCATGAATGGGTTCTGTCTTTTGTCAGGTGTATGTGGTTGTCACCGTGAGATGGGTGAGTGGATCTGACTGTTGGTGAAGCCTGGGGCTCCAGAGATCATCCTACTTGGTCCTGGTGGGTGATCCTTTCTCTACTGCTGGGCTCAGCTGGATGCTTTGTTAAGGATTCTTCACTTCTTATTTATGAAGGATGTTGGGCTGTCATTTTCTTTTCTCTTAATGTCAGGTTTTGGTACTGGGCTTTCGCTGCCCTCAGTAAATGAGTTGGGTAGTGATCTCACTTCCTGTATTTTCTGAAAAAGTTTTTGTAAGATTGCTGTTATTTCTTCCTTGAATGTTTGATAGAATTTACCGGTAAAACAGTCTGAGTCTGGAGTCTTCTTTCTGGGAATGCTCTTTTATAACAAATTCAACTTCTTTAGTAGATACAGGGCTGTTGGGATTTTCTGTTTTTCTTGTTTATTTGGTAGTTGTGTTTTTCAAGAAATTTGCCCATTTCACATAAGTTGTTGAATATGTTGGCAAAAAGTGGTTCATGGTGTTCTTTTACCCTTTCAATGCCTGTAAGGTTTGTTATTGATAACCCTGACATTGGTGATTTGTGTTCTCTACTTTTCTTACCAGTCTAGCTAGAGGTTGGTCAGTTCTGTTTATCTTTTCAATGAGCTAGTTTTTAAGCTGTGGTAGTTTTTCAGTTGTCAGTTTTCAGTTTCATTTATTTCTGCTCTTTATTCTTTCCTTCTTTCCATTTACTTTTCTCTTCTCTCTGGTTCTTTCTTTCTTTTTTTTTTAAATACTTAAAGAATTTATTTGGCTGCGCCGGGTCTTAGTAGCAGCGTCCGGGATCTTTAGTTGTGGCATGAAAACTCTTAGTTGTGGCATGTGGGATCTAGTTCCCTGACCAGGAATGGAACCCGGGCCTCCTGCATTGGGAGCGTGGAGTCTTAGCCACTGGACCACCAGGGAAGTCCCCTCTCTCTGGTTTCTTGATTTGAAACCTTAAGTCACTGATTTTAGATCTTTCTTCTCTTTTTTCTTTTTTTTTAAATTAATAATTTAAAGTATATTTAGGAAGGATGAAGCCTAGAAGATTAAAAATTAGAAACTCTAGAATTAGAAAAGAAAAAAAAATAATACAGTTCAACACAGTTGAAAGCACATGCAGAAGGAAGTTAATACATTGTTTATTAAAAAACTAAGTGGAAAAAAAAAAAATTAAGTGGAAAGACTGAAATTAGAATGCTAATATTATTGTATCTAAAGCAGAAAATTATTTCTTTCTTCTCCAACTCTAGAGAGAAAATCAAATTCTCTAATGCCACCAAGAACAGAATAGGGAGAAATGTTTGCAATTAAAGAGTTGCAGTATATAAAAAAGCTAGTCGTTCAAGGTAAGCCAGATTGGTTTGTGTGGTACTGGTTTCCAAGATGACCCCCTATGTAGATCTTTCTTCCCTTTACTAATAGAAGCATTTAGAGCTAAAAGTTCCCCTCTAAGCACTACATTAGCTGCATCCCATGAATTTTGGTATGTCATACTTTCATTCAGTTCAAAATATTTTTTGATTTCTTCTTTTGCCTATTGGATTATTTGGAAGAGTGTTGTTTAATTTCCAGATAGTTGGGGTTTTCCTAGGTATTTTATATTTATTGACTTCAATTCTGTTGTGTTTAGAGAATACACTTGATATGTTTCTATTCTTTTAAATTTGTTTATTAAAGGAAAAATTTTTATTTGATGTGGACCATTTTTAAAGTCTATTGAATTTTGTTACAATATTGTTTCTGTTTTATGTTCTGGTTTTTTGGCCGCCAGGCATGTGGGATCTTAGCTCCCCAACCAGGGATCAAACCTGCACCCCCTGCATTGGAAGGCGAAGTCTTAACCACTGGACCGCTAGGGAAGTCCCCGCTCCTTTTAAATTTATTGAGACTCCTCTTACGACCTGTGGTGTGGTCTGTCTTAGTGAATGTTTCTCATGCAGCTACAGATAACGTATATTCTCCAGTTGTTGGATGTACTGTTCTATAAATGTCAATTAGTCCATATCGTTGATAGCACCGTTCAGATTTTCTGTGTCTTTACTGTTTTCGATCGTTTGTTTCGTTTTTCAACTACTCATTTCATCACTCTTGAGAGAGTGTTGTTAAAATTTCTTGCTATCATTGTGGAATGGTCTGTTTCTCCCTTTAATTCTGTCCAACTTTGCTGTCTGTATTTTGCATCTGTTATTAGGCTCCCGCACATTTTTAATTGTTAGGCCTTCCTGATGACTAATTCCATTTGTCATTATCAGATGCCTTTGTTCATCTCAGGTAATGCTCTTTTTGTGGAAGTCTGTTTTGTCTGAGTTACGTGTATGGTTAGGTTTAGGGTACCATTTTATTATTTGTTTTCCTTTTGTCCCTCTTTTTTGTTCTGCTGTCCCCTTTCTTTTGAGTTATCAGAAAGGCTTTTAGCATT
The DNA here is from genome assembly GCF_028021215.1 of Eschrichtius robustus. NCBI lineage: Eukaryota > Metazoa > Chordata > Mammalia > Artiodactyla > Eschrichtiidae > Eschrichtius > Eschrichtius robustus. The sequence goes on along the minus strand of NC_090839.1, from coordinate 1,871,218 downwards.
CCATTTCATCTACTTATTGGCCTTTGGATATATCTCTGAAATACGTTTTAGTGGTTACTCTGGAGATTACAATGCACATACCTAACCTTTCATGATCCACTTAGACTTAAGACTTGTGCCACTTCACAGAAATGTGGAAACCTTGCAATCACCTCTGCATGCATGGGAAACCCACTGGACAGTGTTATAATTTTTCCTTCTACAGTCATACATATTTTAAAACTCTTACAAGGAAAACAATAGTCTTTTTTTTTTTTTAAAGGATAGGTACTTTTATTTATTTATTTATTTATTTATTTATTGGCTGCGTTGGGTCTTCGTTGCCGCACACGGACTTTCTCTAGTGGCGGCGAGTCGGGGCTACTCTTTGTTGTGGTGTGCGGGCTTCTCATTGCCGTGGCTTTTCTGGTTGTGGAGCACGGGCTCTAGGCGCGCGGGCTTCAGTAGTTGTGGCGTGCGGGCTCAGTAGTTGTGGTTCGCGGGTTCTGGAGCGCAGGCTCAGTAGTTGTGGCGCACGGGCTTAGTTGCTCCACGGCATGTGGGATCGTCCCGGACCAGGGATTGAACCCGTGTCCCCCGCGCTGGCAGGTGGATTCTTAACCACTGAGCCACCAGGGAAGTCCCCAAAAAATAGTCTTTCATGCTTACCATCTCTGTTGCTCTCTCCTCGTTCCTAAAGGTTGGGGTTTCCCTGTGGTGTCATTTTCTTTCTGGGGTACTGTTTGTGGAGACAGTGTCTCCCACCACCCAGCATGTCTTAATTCACTTCCCTCCCTGAAGGATATTTTCACGGGCTGTGTAATAACGCTGGGTGGGACTTTTTTCTTTTAGCACTTTAAAAATATCTTTTAAGAGGGCTTAATGCAGTGTGGGATCCTGGAACAGAAAAAGGATATTCATGGGGAAACGTGAAATCCAAATGCCATCCTGAGTTTAATTAATAATAACATAGCAGGGTTGGTTTCTTAGTTTTGACAAGTGTACCCTGGTCATGTAAGATGCCAATATTAGGGGAAACTGGGTAAGATGTATATGGGAGTATCACCTTTTCCGTAAATCTACAATCATGCCGAAATAAAGGTGTATTTAGGAGAATACATTAACAGGAAGATACCAGGGGGAGGGTGTCCCCATGGAGGGGTGGCCCAGTGGAAGGGGAGAGCACCTACGTCAGGAGGTGGGGGCTTGGTCACTGTCGAGGCTGGGCGGGTAAACATACTGAGGGCAACGGGGCCAGGACTCTGACAGTCAGAGGATGGACTTGCAAAGACGGAAGGGGAAAATTAGGCAGAACCTTGTGGTGTTGAGTTGGAATTGGGAGTATAGGTGTGAACCCATGGTTTTCAAAAGGTGCTGCTCCAAAACCGTGGCTGGATCGGTGGAGCAGTGACTGCAGGTGTGAGTGTTGTGTGTGGATGCGTTTACCTCCGTCTGCTCCGTCCGCGGAGAGGACCCACAAGCAGCACCACCCCAGGGCCCCTGAGCACCCCCAGCACACAGGTGGCCTTCTCAGTGCCACTCTCCACTAAAAGAACCAGGGCTCCTTGGAGTAAAGGCTGATTTCAGGGTCAGCCAGGGAAAGTACCCGGCGAGCCTGGACCATTTTGTGCCAGGAAGCAGGGAGGTGCTCACAGGTTGAGGGGCACGTGTCAGAAGGACACCGAAGCCAAGGGATGGGCTGCCACTGCCCAAACCAGAGACAACTTGGGCATCGAAGTGAATGGTCGTAGCAGAGTGTAGCTAACTGAATAAAACAGGAAACTGAGCCCGTGAAAAGGAGTCAATGGACAGTTCATGAGGAACGGGATTTGCACAGTCTCAGGCCACCTCCCCCGAGGTCCTCATAGCTGCACAGGGAGGGAGGGGCGTCCCGACAGCAGGGAAGCCGGGCAGGGCCCCCCTGCGCTGGAGCTCCGTGGGCAGGGTGAGCAAGGCCCCGTGACTCGTGTGAAATTCCTGCCAAAGGTGCATTGCCCGCGTCTCGTCACAAAGGGACGTCCGTCAGAGGGAAAACGAGGACATGCTGCAGAACAGCTGGCCTGTGACCTTCCAGGTGTCAGGGGCACGAGAGTCAGGGAGGGGCTGCAGAGACGTGACAGCAAAACGCAGCTCGTGGTTCTGAGCTGGACCCTTTGCTGTGGGAGACGCTATAGGGACCGTTAGCCAAACCTGGGGGTCTGGGCGTGGCCGGTGGCCTGCTTTCAAAGGCCCTCCCCCTGGTTCTGTAGGGGGTGCCTCTGTCCACAGGGAGCCACACTTCCGCGTCCGGGGGGGGGTGGGTGTCAGGTCGGCCGCCCACCATCAAGTGATCCACGGACTTTCCTTTGTACTGTTCTTCCAACTTTTCTATAACTGATTGTTTCCAAACAAACAGCAAAGCTTTTCAGGGCCATGTGGAGGGAATAACTCCCACCAAGAAAGTATTTCCTTTTCAGAAGGGGCAAGAGCTATGGAGCAGGAGGCACACAGGAGGGGCTTCAATGGAAAAGGCAAATTCTGTTTCCTCGCCCGCTGTATTGCGCACGTGGTGGCTTTATAATTATTTTTAAAATAGTGCGTGTACATTTATATCCCTTCTGTATGTGTAGTTTGCACTTAACAATGGGAGGAAAGCCTCAGTGGTTTCCTTTTACGTGGCACACGTGTGCCTGTGAAGCGGGGACACGTGGAAGTGGGTGATGTTCAGAGCAGTGGAGGGGGAGGGCTGTCGTCTCCTGGAGGGCTGGGCCTGAGACGCCTCACGTTGGCCCTCGGCACCTGCAAGATACGTAATTGTCACAAGCTGTTTAATGAACGAGCAGTGGTGTAACCAGCTCTTAGTGACTGAAAAGTAGCTCACGTGGGCCGGGTACTGCTGTCGTGCTTCCCGTCCCTCCCAGCCTGGTCCGTCGTCAGATGAGTGAACTGTCCTAGGTCACCCTGGGGAAAAGGGGCAGAGGTCCTTGTGCAGAGTCTGGCAGCTTACCCACTGCACCCATAGGAAATATCCCACTGTGTTCCAGTTGGACCATTTTAAACTGTGCAGGATAACACCATAGCATCTGAGTAAATGGGTGTTTTTAAGAAATCTTGATTTGAGGCTGATATTTCCTTTTTGATATTTTCATTTAGCAGGTATTTGATATTCTATAGGGAGTATATTCCAGAGTTGCAAGACGTTTAATGATTTAAATCCTTTGTACGCAGATCTTTCCCCCAAGTAGCATATAGGCTAAGGAGACTTTTCTTTCGCTGCGCTGTGCAGCTTGCGGGATCTCAGTTCCCTGACCAGGGATCGAACCCGGAACCCGGACCCCCGGCAGTGAAAGCCCAGAGTCCCAACTGCTAGGCCCCCAGGGAACTCCCTCCAAGTAGCATATAGGCTAATAGGGCACGACTCGGAGTGGAAAGTGGTGAGTGAGGTAAGAAAGTCACTCATTGGTTCATTTATTTGTTTCAGAAACACGCACCAGGATTCTCCTGTGCCAGATGCTGACACGTCTTTAGTTTCGGTTTCATGTTCAGGTTTAAACCAGATGTCTTATTTTGCCAGTTTGACTTTTGTTAAGGAACCATGATACGTTCGAGGCTTTTCTCAGCGAGATCCTGGCCGGTGTTGGAGGGCGTGGGGTGCTGGACACCATTGGCACGAGCGTTTCCCAGGCCCGGGCGGCTCCTTCCCCAGCACGCTTCTCCCAGGCTGCTCTCGGTCAGCTGTGCGGGCTGCACCAAGCACCAGGAACCCCCCAGGAAGAAGCTGCTCTCAGAGAAAAAACTGGTGAGGCTTCTAACCTTGAAGGAATTTGACTGTCGTTTCCCCTCCGAAGGCACAGGGCGTTGTTGTGAGCTCTTGTTGTCTTGTCTTCATTTATCCTTGGAAATGAGGACGTGAGGTGAAGGCCTGCGGGTACCAAATACTGGGCTGGCCTAAAACGGCGGCGGACCCGGGGTGAGTGCCCGGCGCGCCGGAAGTGATGACCGTGTTCGCTCCCTTCGCCGGGAGGGTGCCTGGGGCTTTAGGTATCATTAGCCTGTGTGTCTGAGATATGTACTATATATATTCTTAGATACATGTGAACAGTTCTTAATTTATGACATGGGGGGGTGGGGACCGGGGACATACACCTTTAGTTTTATAGTTCCCGAAGGCTTACGTGTTTTTTTATTCTGTTCACCAAAACCTGTTTAAAACATGAATGATCCTTCATTAAATTCAAGAATACACGTTTATAATCCACTTTGTTTCCTCCTAAGTGCGGGTTCCAATTAAGGCTCATTAGGGCAAACAGTACTTCCTGTGGAAAAATTACTTTGGCGGTCAGCGTGTGCACTCAGATATATCAAGTTTTCACATGGTTTTGTCTCCTCCCCAGAATGTAAACATTGACTCTTAAGTTTTATCTTCTGTACGATGCTCATTAGTTGTGCTTTTTTCCCATCGGGTTGATTTCCATCATGTTCAAAATTGTACGTTGTGTTTTTGAAACAGTAATTCATGGTTTTTCCATGTGGTGGTGCCAGAGCGTCATAAAGTATTTCTGTATTTTCCTTTAAAAAAAGATCTGCTTATGGAGTAGTGGATGGAAATGCAGATGCCCTGGTCCCCATGGAGGGGCCGTGTGGGCGACCACGTCAGCCTGTGCGCATGTGCGGGGAGCAGGTGGGCTCCTCGGGACGGGACGGCGGGGCTGGGAGTGGCGCCCTCAGCACTGCACCCGGGCACCTCGGGCAGCTGGACATCTTGTCCTGTGAGCGAACGTTAATGAAATATGAACCTGGTTAGGGGACTTCCCTGGTGGTCCCAGGGGTTAAAGCTCTGCGCTCCCAGTGCAGGGGGCTCAGGTTTGATCCCTGGTCAGGGAACTAGATCCCGCACGCCGCAACGAAGATCCCGCGTGTGACAACTAAGACCCGGCACAGCCAAATAAATAAATGTTAAAAAAAACATATATATATATATATATATATATGTTAACCTGGTTAGATAGTTCTGATTCTTTAGGTAAGTTGTGTCTCCCTTAGGGACCTAGAGAAAAACTTGCTCTCAGATAAGGGCTCTGTCTGCATCACCCCATTTAAAAAAGGAGCCCTGTTCAGTCAGCCACAGAAGACTTCTGTTCTTAGTTGGAAGCCTGATAATGGCCCAGGGACTGTCACTCTCATTCTCTCGTCCTGAGGAACAGAACTTTCCATTAGTAAAGACCTGTTATTTCAATAACGCGTTTCTATTTGAAAAAGCTGGGAAGACGCTTTATTTAAGGAGTGTCTCCTAAACTGCGTTTTATTTAGGTTTTTAGCGTGGAGTTCGTGACTGGGGTGTGTATTCCACGCTGAGCACTTTTTACATCTGCGTTGTTGATTTACGTTTGCCTACAAATAGCAGTGACTTGTGGGAACCCTTTCTTACATTTGCATTTTAGGAGCGATTAGCAATATTAATATCATTAGCTTCTAATTTTAAAGCCTGTCATGGGTGGAAAAGGTACATTTCAAATGACTGCTTGGTCCTTGGGAGGACTGCAGAGTTAGTAACGACAGGCCACTGTGTGCTCTCTGCAGAAAAGGCATTTTGTGGACCATCGCCGAGTGCTTGTCCGAGGGGGACGCGGAGGTGACGGGGTGAGCTGCTTCCACAGTGAGCCCCGGAAGGAGTTTGGAGGCCCCGATGGTGGCGACGGAGGCTACGGCGGCCACGTCATCCTGAGAGGCAGGTGCCCCGAGGGGCGGCCCGGGGAAACGCGCTGTGTCTGCACGCCTCCGGGGTGGGGAGTTTTCATCTTCTTATCCTAACGGGAAGTTGGATTCAAAAATTGACCTGTGGACATCATTTTATTACATTATGTGGATGTTCACGTTTAGATAATCCACCCAAAACTAACTTTGATGGTTTTTTTTTTTTTTTTTATTTCAGGACCACAAAGACAGTTTACTGTCAGGGAATCTAACATCCCGGTACAGTCTGTCAAAGGGTTAAATCTGTTAACTATCTCAGTCAAGTGCTGAAAGGGTATCGATTGCCCTGACACACATGGGGCACAAACATTAGCAAACTAGTCCCCTCGGTAACCATTCACAGCGCAGTAAGGACAGCTGTTTTCAAGATGATGATGACATTATGGGTAATTTTTGAATTGTTTGAAAATTGTAGTATTTTTTGAAAGAAGATAAGAAATTAGCTTTTCAGAAAGTCACATCGCTAGTTGAGCGACTTTTGCCACAACTTTATTCCATGGTCCCAGGTGCATTCTTTAGATGTTTTTTTTTTTCATTTTTATTTTATTATTTATTTATTTATTTTGGGCTGTGTTGGGTCTTTGTTGTTGCACGTGGGTTTTCTCTAGTTGTGGCGAGCGGGGGCTACTCTTCGTTGTGGTGCGCAGGCTTCTCATTGCGGTGGCTTCTCTTGTTGCGGAGCACGGGCTCTAGGCGCCTGGGCTTCAGTAGTTGTGGTGCGTGGGCTCAGTAGTTGTGGCTTAGGGGCTCTAGAGCGCAGGCTCAGTAGTTGTGGCACACGGGCTTAGTTGCTCCGCGGCACGTGGGATCTTACCGGACCAGGGTTCAAACCCGTGTCCCCTGCGTTGGCAGGTGGATTCTTAACCACTGCGCCACCAGGGAAGTCCCGTCCCAGGTGCATTCTTAACGTTCTTAATCTGAACAAAAGAAACTTAACAACATGAGATGGGTCTGCCTTTGACACAGAGGGAGATGACGCTTCTCGCTCTGACTTCCAGTTGACCAGCAAGTCAAGTCCCTGTCCTCAGTCCTGTCCCAGTACCAGGGCTTTGACGGAGGAGCCGGCGGCAGGAAGAACTGCTTTGGGCGAAGCGGCGCCGTCCTCTACATCCAGGTAAGCCATCTGGGCCATCAAGCTCCCAGGTCCTGCCGAGCGGTCCAGAGGGGCCCCATCCCCCACGAAGCAACCCTGGACGGGGGCTCTGTGCTGCTCTCATACCGTGTGAATGTGTCACCTGTTCAGAAAGTCGTGAGACGATGGCATTCACAGCGAGGGGCCCACAGGTCTCCCCCGCTGTCTCCAGCCCCGAGATCTGCCCCCGCCCGCCCCCTCGGGCACCCCCCTGTGAGCGGAGAGCTTGTGCTCTCAGCATCACTCTCATTTTCCAGATGCTTTTGTTCACCCTCATGCTTTAGACGCGCTGTTGGGAAAAGCCATTTTATGCAGTTTGCCTGCAGTGCAGTCAGCCTCTCAAGCAAGCCCTTTAGGGCTGGGCCCTTTCCCAGGTCCTTTGTCCCTCTGTGGAGCTTAGTTGTGCCCCCTTCTCATGCTGCCCCTATAAGCGCTTGTTATTTTTCAGGTCCCCGTGGGCACTTTGGTGAAGGAGGGGAACGAAGTCCTGGCTGACCTCTCGCACCCGGGCGACGAGTTCATCGCGGCGCTGGGCGGGGCAGGCGGGAAGGGCAACCGCTTTTTCCTGGCCAACGACAACCGCGCGCCCACGACTTGTACCCCCGGACAGCCGGGTCAGGAGCGGGTCCTCTTCCTGGAGCTCAAAACGGTGGCACACGCTGGGCTGGTGGGTATCACCTGAAGCCCCAGCGGGAGGATGGCGGGGGACATGCCAGGAGAGCGGCGGCCGGGCAGCCCACTTGGCTTCGTCAGGAGCCCTGCTGTCCCTCGTCCCCGGTTCCCGACCCAGGACCCCCGACCTTGGCCGTCCCCACTCTCTTCCAGGTCGGATTCCCCAACGCAGGGAAATCCTCGCTTCTCCGGGCCATTTCCAACGCAAGGCCCACTGTGGCCTCCTACCCGTTCACCACCCTGAACCCGCACGTGGGGGTCGTTCACTGTGAGGACCACCAGCAAATAGCAGGTAGGACGCCAGGGTCTCTCAGAGGGTCAGGGTGACGATGGGATTCAGAGTGATGCTTACGTAACTCTTAGGTGTAGCGTTGTTTTCTTCATTTAAAAACTGTCGTTCTCTATCAGAATCAGGTGTTAGGTTTGCTTCCCACCCTCTCCCCCAGGCATCTGCTAGCGGCAGTGCAGGAATTGGAGTTTAAATTTCAAACCTGGGGAAATTACTCCTTTTCACCGCCTCTATTCTTCTCTTTCATCTGTGGGGAACTCGGTAACCTCAGTCATGTGGACAACATGTGATTTAAAAAGCTTTCCCTGTACCATTTGGAGAGAAGAAAACTTTTTCCAGAAGATAATGTACCCATTAAAAATAGTAAGCCTGCTGGCGATGTGATTTGTATAGCACTTTATATTTGCAGAAGACTCTATCATTTCTATCGGTAATCAGATTATTAATAGAGTACAGGAAGCCGTTTTCCCCTTTTTTGAATCATTTTTGAAGCCAGAAAGACTGGAATGTGTTAAGTAGTTCTTATGAGACTGATCTGTCATCATGCCTGTCAACCAAATATTTCAAAGCATTAGCAAAACTGAAAGCTGAAATGCCTCGGATGGCAATTGGCCTGATGCATCACTGAGGCAGTAAATTGAACGACTTCACTTGCAAGGTGTTCCTTGGAAGGAGAGGATCAGAGCTCAGAGGTCCCAGGTTCCCCTCCTGGACCGTCTGCTCTTCTCCTCCGCAGTGGCCGACATCCCGGGCATCATCCGCGGAGCCCACCAGAACAGGGGCCTGGGCTTGGCCTTCCTGAGGCACATCGAGCGCTGCCCCTTCCTCCTGTTCGTGCTGGACCTCTCGGTGCCAGAGCCGTGGACGCAGCTGGATGACCTGAAGTACGAGCTAGAACAGTACAGGCAAGGCCTGTCCGAGAGACCCCATGCCATCGTGGCGAACAAGGTCGACCTCCCTCAGGCCAGAGCCCAGCTGCCCCAGCTGCAGGCCCGCCTAGGCCGAGAGGCCATCGCCCTGTCGGCGGCCACCGGGGAGAACCTGGAGGAGCTGCTGCTGCGTCTGAAGGAGCTGCACGATGACCACGTGGCCGCGGAGCTGGAGCGTGGCCGCCAGCCTCTCCGGTGGTAGCGGAGGTGGTAGGCTCGGCAGGTGGCATGGGCAGTGCCCGGGCAGGCTGACTGTGACCGGAGATGAGGAAGGGGCCCCGAAGAATCGGAGGCCTTGGTGCAGCGGCCTTCCCGCCAGCTCAGGGCTCCCCCACCAATGCGCCCCCTGCCCTGGGCCTAGGACCTTGGGGCGGCGGATGCTCACGCACCCGCCGGTCTGTTCCCAGTGCTTCCCGCGCCCGCCTGCGTGCGACTGACGTGCTACGATGGGCTCGTCTGTGTTAATTGGCCCCTGATTAGCAGGGCCCACACTCTGCCTGACGTCACCAAATGCTGCCGAGGGCACACGGTGGTTGGGAGCCGGCGTTGCCTGCTGACCCTCGGGTGGTGGCAGCTGTCGCAGAGGTGGGCCCTTGATCCCACGGCTGTGGACACGCCCCGCAAGCGCAGTTTTGCGGGGGTGCTGTGTCTGCGGCACGAGGGCCGGGGGAGGGAAGCACTTGCAGGCGCCCAGTGGTGAAGGAGCAGGTGCGATCCTCTTCTCAGGTGCCGCCGTCTGGGGGAAGCAATGAGGGTGACACCCGCCCTGTCGTCCCAGACGGTGCTGTGCTCTTTGGGAGCCGAGCTTCACGACTGAACGCTCCCAGTATCCGACCCAGGGACGCGTGGCTTCTGACCCGCTTAGTACACGCGAACGGGTTATTAACTGTGGACTGCGGGTGGGGCATTGCAGCGCCGTCCCCCAGGGTAGCCAGTGGCTCAGGTTTGTGCTTCTAGGCGTCGATGGGAGCCGCACCCGCGCCCCCAGCGTCCCCTGGCTGCAGGTGCCCCGTGAGGACGGTGCAGCTGCTCCTAGCCTTCTCATCTGGCAAAAAGGTCTAGAACTTTTGTTTCCCCCAAATAGAGTCTGATGCATCGGACGTGTCCCTGAGGGCCTGAGGAACGAGTGGAGAAGGGACCCGGGGCCCTTTGGGGATCGGCCTCAGGGTCCCGAGGCAGCTGGCTGAGCCGCTGGGTGCACTTAGGCCAGCGTCTTTTCCGCACGTGGGGGTTGGGCAAACCTCGAATAATAAGCCAGCACCTGAGCTTTCAGGAGCAATTCCGTTTTGATCTGACGTCAGATCTGCAACTAGAACAAGAGTCCTTTACCTGAAGCTTTATTTTAATGTCTTGTGATTTCAGAGGTCCTTGTGTTCTGGAAACCAGAGATGGGTTTTGCGTGTATTTGCTCTCTCTCAGGCCACCGCGAAGAGCAGCATTAATTATCCATGGCCTTTCATCTTGCTTGCTGGGCGCCCACCACGTGTGCTCTTCAGAGGGGAGACACTCAAGATGCCTCCCGTGGCTGACGCAGAAGGGGCGCCCCAGAGGGCAGGGGCTCTGTCCTGTTCTCGATGGTGCCCCCAGCAGCCTCAGGACCTGACCCCCAGGGCGCACCAGTACCTATTTGTGGAACGAGCGGGTGCATGGCGGCCGATGTTAGGTGCATTTAGGTTTCTTTGAGTTTGAAGACTATTTAGCAGGTGGGTGGATGCCGAGCGAGAGCCGTGTCCCGCTCCCCCAGGCTCAGCCTCGGCCGGGCCCACCTCTCCTGGCCCTTCCCGCTGAGTGATCTGCTCCAAAGTCTGAGCAACTCTTGCTTCCTTGATCAGCCCGGGGCACCGCCTGTTGACCTCTGGCCCCTGGACGGGGACTTCGCTTTCTCATGTCACCCTCCCTGTGCCCTCCCCACGGCCGCACCGGGTGGCCTGGGTCTGCGTCAGGCCAGCGGGGCGTGGGCTGTAGGGCCAGACGCTTGACCGTCTCCGTGGGGCCCCTCGTTCGCTGGGGGCTGGCACAGCCCTGGGTTGTTTCCTTGCCTGGCTTTCTCTCTACCTCTGCGTGGTGTTTCTGTCCCAGCGTCGTCCCTCCCCTACTGGTTTCATCTCCCAGAAGCTCCAGCTGCCAGCCTTTCCCTGAGATTTCTTCTCTGTGTCCTTGGCCCTCCGTTCCCATGCAGGCGGTGGGCTCAGCGCCTGGCGGGGCCTCCCGGGGCGGGGTGGCCGTCTCCTCCCTGGTCTCCTCTCCCTCCTGCTTTACTCTCTAATTCATTGGCAAAGACCCTATTTCCAGGTAAGGTCACATTGCAAGTTTCCAGTGCTTGTGAATTTGAGGGTGCCCCTCAACCCAGTCAGCACCCTATTTTAATACCCTGCTCAGGCCCCTTCGTCTCCCCGCACGACAGCCCAGGTGCCGTAATCCCTGTATGCACGGGTCCTTCCTCCACCCCATCTGGGCCACCCTCTCCCTCCAGCAAAGCCCCAGCCCTCGCCAGGCCTGGCCTGGCCTGCCGGCTCCTGCTGCCCGTCCCCTCCCTCTGTCCTCTGCTCCGGCTGTTTCTTGGCTACGCTGAGGACCCTCCAGGACAGCAGGCTTTTGTGCCGCCAGTTCCTGTGATGCAGATGCCCTTCCTCAGACACCCTATGAATGCCCCCCAGCTGGGGGCCTCTCTCACCACCTGATCAAACAGCCCCACCCACAAGGGCCCTGCCCTGCACCTCGCCAGCCGGTGTCAGGCGCGTGGCCCCCTGGCCTGGCCTTGCGCATCAGCCCCTGCCGCCACGAGGTTCCTGGTCTGGGCTGCATCCCAGGGCCGGGACAGCGCCGGCACCGGAGGCATAACAGACGTGCTGGGCGGGTCGTAGTTCAGGTGAATACATGCATGTGTGTGGGGATACATGCCAGCATGTTCACGGACAGGGCACACGTTCAAAGACCACAGAGTGGAGAGCACCGCCCAGCGACAGGGGCAGCAGAGGGCTGCTCCGCGTGGCTGCCTGCAGATTCCATTCAGACGGTCGGAGCGGGGCCGGCCTGCGGTGGGGAGGTGGCTGCGGCTCTAGGAGGGCAGCACGAGGGGCCTGGGGTGTCGTGAGCCGTGATGAAGTCGCACTGAGTGTTTGATGGGTAGACTTCCAATTTGGGAAAACGAGAAAGTTCAGGAGGTGGGTGGTGGGGATGGTCGCACGACAGCGTGAATGTGCCCCACGCCTCTTGAGCTGTGCACTGAAATGGCGGAAAGGGCACATTTTAGATGTGTTTGACCGCAGTGAAAGCACACAGAGAACTAAGCACACGCACTCACACGCACCTGCAGTTACGCAGGCACACGCGTGCAGGTGAGCGTGCGCTGGGCGCTGTCTGCTGTTGATATTCATCTTCCCGTTGCCAGGGCGGCTCTAATGCTCGGACCCACCAAGGCCAGAGTGTCACCTCTCCGGAAAGGGCAAAAGGCCAAACAGAGCAGAGGGGACCCACAGGCCTCTGGGGCGGGGCTGTGAGTGCCCAAGAAGGGGGCCCTGGGCGGTCTCTTTCTGTCTTGCAATCCTTTGATTCTTTAGAGAAAGAAATCTTTCCTTGCAAGGAATCAGTGTGCACCAGTGGGTTGATATTTTCCCAGAGCCAGGAAATCACTCCAGGTTCTGCTGTGGCCTTGGGGTGGGCAGGTTGCCCAGCCCAGCCCACTGAACCTGTCACGCTCGGCAGTGGGGTATCACGGGGACGCCCACGCTTGTCACCCCACCCCAGCTGCCTGGTTTTCATCGCCTGTACAGCGGGGACACTAAGGCCTAGCAGAGTAGCTTAAGAGCCACGGCCTGGCCTGGGGGTCAAGCTTGCTCACTTCAGCCCCACCCAGGGTACGCAGCCCCTTCCCCGTGTGGGGTCTTGTGGGAGCCACAGGGAAGGACAGAGCAAGCCTCAGGGTTGAGAGGGCCGTGCCCCCAGGGTGCCAGCACACCGCCCCTGGCCAGGCCCAGGGCTCCAGGCCACAGACAGCCACCCACCCTCCCACCCGCCCAGCCCTGGTCCCTTCCCGTTGCTTCCAAAGACCTGGATGGATCCTTAGAGCCCAGCCCGTCGTCCCCTGCAGTGTCTGTGAACACAGGGAGGGTCACGGGCTCTGTTAGGTTTGAATTTCAGATTCACAACAAAGAATGCAGTACTTAGCTAACAGATTATTTGTTGTGACTCTGAAATCCAGATTGCACTGAGCTCCTGTGTTTTCTCTGATGGCGGAAGTGAAGGGGTGAGGTGCGGGGGAGGTCGTGGAAACAGCCCTCATTGATGCTGGGCCTGCAGGGAGGGCTGGGGGGCTGGGCCAACTTGGGCGAGGCTGTACCTCTGCGAGCGGCCCTGCCTTCCTCCCGTCCCTGGAGGGGGCCTCGGGGGGCAGAGGCCTCGCCCTGCTGGCCTGTGCCAGGGCAGGCCCAGCTGGTCGCTTCCAACCAGCTGCCCCTGCTGTCCTTGGGGTCGACCCAGCAGCAGCCGCCCCTGCCTAAGATGGTGGGCACCTGTCCGCCTGTCTGCCTTCCCCGTGACGAGGGGGTGCCCGCTGGCTCACAGGGACCACGGAGGAACGTCTGGGGTCCATGGCTGATTAAAGGGGGCATCCTCAAGCACCCGGCACTGGTCCCATGAAATATCCGTGTGGCCCACAGAGCTGCTGGCCCACCACGGGGGTTCCGTCCAGGATCTCCGAGCAAGGGACCGTGACGTCCCAGCTGCACGGATCTGGAATTCTTGGTGAAGTCAGCGTCTGGCTCAGGGCCCAGCAGGTAGCAGGAGCTCAAGAAAGTGTGCAGACACCATCCACCCCCAGCCCTTCACCCACCTGGTGTGTCTTACGGTCTGAAATACCTGCACTAGAATTTGCCTCCTTTGATTTAAAGATCAAGATCGTCCTCTGTTACAATGCACATCCCCCCCTGTCCCTGGAAGAATCAGTCCGTCACACTTTAGTATGAGTTAATGGATTGGAGGGGCTGAGACAGAGCCGAGCCTTGGCTGTCAAAGGAAGCCCGGGGCCCTGAGGGGCACCCGGGAGGGGCCGGCGAGGAATGGTCTACCCCCTGCCCGCTCCTGGCTTCTCAGGAATGTGTGGTCCTGCTAAGCTGGGGCCCAGGAAGGAGGGCAGAGGGCAGGCCGTTCCCCGTCCACTGAGCTGCCCCGACTCCTACACCTCTGCTCAGAACCAGGCTTTGCTGGACTCTTTAAAGATCGTCCAGCATTTAAAGTGGAAGCATTTAAAGATCATCAAATTTGTCATGTTTGAATTTGGAAACTGGTGACTTCGGAGTGTCACGGATGCATTTTTAGCGCAGTTCCCACAGCGCTACCACCCCCTCCTCCCCTTACATCCAAAACCCTCCTCTCCTCTCTCCCTTCTCCCCTTTCTTCTTTCTCTTTTGAAGGATATTTTTGCACCCCTCTGAGATTTGTGTCTGACAAACTACAGAGCAAGGTGCCTCCTCTGGACACAGCACCTGCCACCCTGGGCGCAGGATGCCACGTGCTGTCTGGGACGCTCTGCTTAATGGACAAGGAATCTAAGGCCAAGGCACTCGCCTGGCCGAGGTCCCCCTGTGGGCAGGAAGAATGTCACAGACAAATGGCCTGGCATCCTGACCTTTCACCCTTAGAGCCAGTATGTTACTCCTAATATACCAAAAATCATTATTTTCCTACCAACAATCATTACTAAATAATTGACTCACTTCCCTATTTTTTATTAAAGTCACAGACCTCCCATGGGCAGAAGTGTTCTGTTCCCCTCCCCTACCCCAAGACAGAGGGATGCCAGCTTGGGCCATCACATTACAAAACGTCATTTCATTGCTGGCTTTAGGAAGGAAGGGGCATTTGGTGACTCATGAAACCAGAAGGTCCAGGTTCTAGCTTCAGGCCAGGCTGGATCCAGGCCCTCAGACAACAGCACGTGGAAGCCGTCTCCGTCCAACTCTCGGTGTGGCTTTCCTCCGCCTTGGCTGCGCCAGGTGTGCCCCCTCCACGGGGTGGCCTCTATGAGGATAGTGTCGGAGGCTGCCGGGCCGGCAACCCCAGCTGGAGGGGAGCACAGGCCTCCCAGGGCACCAGACAAGTTCCCAGGACTGCTGCGCCCTGGCCTCGCTGGAGACGTGCACCCCCCCCAACCTTCCCCGGTGATGCTGACCAGCCACGCCGGGGATCCACGCCCATCCTGGAGCCACTGAAGTAAACGGGGAAGGGTTCCCAAAGGAGAAGCGGGCTGCTGTCACCAGAGGAATGGGTGCAGCGAGAGGCCTTGGGCACACTCAGGAGCGTGTGTGTGTCCCCTGAGCCTGCTCCGGGTGCCTGGGGGTCGGTCTCGGGAGAGGAAAGAGAAGGTGGCCCTGAGCGCCGAGGGCCTTGGGAAAATGGTCATGGAAGGAAAGTCACTAGCCGTGTGACCTTGAGCAGGTCATTTAACCTTTCTGTGCCTTTGTGTCCTCATCTGTAAAATGGGAATAATAGTACCTACTCTGTTTGGGAACTAGATGAGTTTACATGAGAAGAGGGCTCAGAATGGTGCCCGGAACATAGTAGGTCTGTCTGTTCATTATAATTGTAGTCTAAGCACGTTCCCTGTGCCAGGCGCCATGGCCATCCTTCCTGGGCAGCACCAGGGACCCCCAGCCTCAGGCCCTGCAGGCTCCAGGACCCCCAGCCCTGACCTGCTGGAGCCAGCGTCCCTCCCCAGATGCGCCATCAGGCAGGTCTGCCCGGTGCGCTCGCCATCCCAGGGATGCAGTTGGGCCCCCAGGAAGGTGCAGCGTGGCAGGGACCCGCTCACACACCACCATCCCCTGCGGTGCCTGGGGAGAACGCAGGGAAGGGTGAGGATGGGGTCCTGGCCCCCACCAACTGCTGAGTGCGGGATATGGGGCGAGTCGCGCAGCCTCCAGGGCCCTGGCTCTGGGGAGTCTGCAGAATGGAGAGTTGAGCAGCCCCCCGTGGGGTGGCCACGAGGACGCAGGGCTGCAGTAAATGTTGGTGGAAATGTCCTTTGCAGCGCCGACGAGTGGCTGGATGGGGGGTGGGGAGGCAGAGGCCAGACAGCGTGTGGCTCCCACATCCAGGCCCCCGGAAGCCCTGCCGGCTGACCCCAGGCTTCCCTTTTCATGGCCCTGTTGCCCCAAAAGGAGCGTTGAATAATTTGTCCTTTTGTAGAAGGATGGGGACTGCCTGCTGGGCTCCTGAGAACGTAGGGTCTTCACCCCAGGCTGGGAAGGACCCTCACCCAGCATGTGCACAGAAGGTGTTCTCAGGGGGCGCCCCAGAGCCAGCACCGGGGCGGGAGCGGCAGCCGGACATACGTAGCCGGTGCCAGACCGAGGGGCCCTGTAGATGTGCTGGCCCCTGAGGGCTGACAGCTGCCCCGATGGGAGGAGCCAGGTCATCCACGGGCACCCAGGGCAGAACCCTGCGTCGGGCCATTGCCCAGTTCCTCAGTGCCACTGCCCCCCAGCCTCATGCCCCTGCCAGTCTCTGCACCCACTGTTAGGACTGCGCTGACACTTACAGGCGGGCCACCCAGACTGTGCTCCATCCTAGGGCGTAAGGCTGACTCTCTCGATGCCTCATTGTCCTCAGAAGCAAGGCCGCGCTCCTTACCTTGGCCTCCAGGCCCTGAAACATCACTGCCCGCCCCTCTGTCCCCTTCACCTGCAGGCCCTTCCTTCAGCCACAGGCTCGGCCTCTGCCACCTCTCGGGGCTCCCACCACTGGGCTCAGTGGAAGTTTGTGGAATGAATGAATAAAACGTCACCTCCACAGACAGGCTCTCTGTCCCCCCCGGCTGACGAGCCAGGCCACCAGCCTCCTGGTCCCCCCACAGTCCTCAGCCCACACAGGAATGGCCCTGCTGATGCGCCAGCCCGTTGCCCAGCACAGAGCCCGGCACACGGTAGGTGCTCAATAAACAGCAGCTGCCGACATGGGCGGCGCCTGCAGAGGTGGCTGCTCCTGCCTTGGGGCTCAGCTTGTCTCTGCTCCCAGCGTTCGGATCCAAGGAGAAAGACCCCCTTGGCGTGTTTGTTTGCTGCTGGACACGGGCCCAATAGACTCCGTGTCTTTCTTCCCTCCTCCTCCATCCCTGGGCAGTAGCTTGGGGAGCGGCAGTTTGCAGAGATTGAAGGCAAAATTGCTTGAAAGCCTGCACTTTTATCCTCCAGTTTGTAGCCATTTAGCAGGGCCGGGCTGAGGGGCAGTAAGGGCTCTGGCTGTGCAGGCAGCACGGAGGTGCCCACCGCTGCAGAGAGTGGGTTCTTTGTCCTTCCCCAGACACCTCTGGGCTGCGGGACGGACGCCCACCCTCTGGGGGCCAGGCAAGTCTGCAGGGCCGGAGGGAAGGCCAATGGCTAGCCCGCCAGCCTCACCGCGGGCCCCAGAGCTGCGAGGGCTTCCCCAAGCTCTGGACCCACAAACAGCGGGCAACCTCCCTGTCACCGCCTTCCCCGGCTGCTCCCACCCCACTGCTCATGGCAGTGCCCAGCGCCCTGAGGGGACCTAAGGCTCGCCCCTCCCTTGGGCCACTAAAGAGGGGGCCCGAGAAGACCATCCTGCCTTGACCAGAGGGGGCCCTTCCGGTGGAGGGAAAGTGCAGAGGGAAAGGAGTCCCAGCTGGGATTCTGGAGGAAGACTTCTGGGCGCTTGGGAAAACAAAGTGCGGGTGCAGCTGTGGGGTGAGAAAATGTCTGGAAGAGGAAGGTTTGTGGGTTTCAAATGTTGCTGTGAAGGAAGAGCTTCGCCCCCTGCAGTGGTGAGACTCAGAGCTGGCGGGCACCTCACTGCTGGAGATGGGACCCACGGCACCCAGCTGTAAGGGAGGGACTTGAGGCAGCCGAAGGTCTCTCTGCCTTGGGAAGAAAGGACTGTAGACGCTGGGCCAGCATGGTGCGGAGGGGACGAGAGGCTGTGTCCGTGAGGTCAGGGGAGGGAGGGCCCTCGTGGCTGGAAAGAAGGGGAGGCTTCCTGGAGGAGGTGGCATCTGACCCACCCAAGTTTCTATTGCCCCTAAGTTGGGCTTGTCTTGCCCCGTTTCCGAGTAGACTCTGGCACCTGGGGTGAGGGCCAGTGTCTGCCCCCTCCGTGGAGCCCACTGGGCCCAGGATCACCCAGCATCATCCTCGTGAGGTCCTTCTCCCCCTCCCCATCCATCACCCTCAGTCCCGCCTCCAGGCCTTTGCCCAGGAAGCCCCCTCCCCTCCCTTGGCCCAGCCCCTCAAGCTCAGCTCCAGTCCCCACACCCCTGGAAGCTCCCCAGGGGGAAGATCATGGCTGAGAGCGGTGAGAACTCCTGTCCTGGGGGCAGGCAGGCTGCAGCAGGTGAGGGCTGTGGCGCGTGTTTTCAAGACTGGAGTGGGGAGCGGGCGGGGCACTGCCGGGCCCACGTCGCTTGTTAGGATTAAACCCTGGTTTAATGACCGCCAGGCTCGTCCGCTTGAAGAGGACACTGAGGCCAGGGGGAGGGGCAGGCCCGTGCCTCATGCCCACCTGGGTGCTCTTGTGCCCCCCTGCGTCCCCGACTGGAGTACGGGCGCTCAGCCACCCCCACGAAGTCCTCAGGAATCAGCACCAATAAAAAAATACACTTTACTGTGGACTTCGGGGTCTGCAGGGGCAGTGCAGCAGGTGCGCGGGGAGCGGAGCGTGCAGAGTGCCAACCGGGTGCACGGGATATGGCGAAGCGGCCCCTCTGCTGGGCCCCTGGCCCCTGGTCTCCTTCGACTGCCCCTGGGAGCCCCAGGACCCTCAGGGCGCTGCTGGGTCCCCCTCAATCCCAGAAAACTCTGGTTGAGTAGAGGGAGCAGAAGGGCAGCCTGCTGGACGAGCAGGCATCCGGGGCTCTGGCCGCTCTCAGAGCCGCCAGGCGGGGCCCAGCACCGCGAGCTGCGGGGCGGGCAGAAGCCGCTGGCGCGGCGCAGCCGGAAGCGGCAGCACCAGGAAGGAGGGCGTGGGAGCCCACACCTGCCAATCCAGCCCTGAGCGCCTCAGCAGTTGTCTCTCTTCATTAAACATCCAAGGAACAGTGAGTTCACGGACGTGTTTTCTTCTTCTCCGTCTTCCTGAAACACCCAGAATGGAGAAGCGGAGACCTGCCGTGAGGTCTCTGGGGAGTGCCCGGCACTTGGGGAGCAGAGAGAGTTGGAGGGAAGAGGGGTGAAGGAGCCAGATCCCAGGCTAGAGCAGGGGACAGACAGCAGCAAAGCCAGTGGCCGGGGCTTGTCTGGGACAGGGCAGGTGTGCAGGCGTGTGCAGGCGTGTGCACGTGCAGGGGCGGAGCACTGGCTCTGGAGGCCTGGCGCGCACGCCAGGAACTTGCTTTGGGAAGACACCAAGCAGTGATTGTGTGAAGCGTGGACACGACCGGCCATCCCACTGTCCTTGTGGGTGGCAGACTGGCTGGGACCCCTGGGTTGTCCCTCCCGGGCTAGAGCAGGATTTGGGTGGCCACATTCCAGTTCAGGTAGCAGGGGCCTGTCCAGCCGACCGCCAGGCTGCATCAACTGCCAGCGGACGGTCTGAGAGGCTGCCATGGCATTTAGGGTGGGCCGAAGACAAGGCAGGGCTCATGCCTGCGGGGCAGCCAGGTGGAGGGTGGCGAGGCCCGGCTGCCCAGGAACCCAGGACCTCGAGGGGGGTGGCAGTGGAGGGCTCTGCCCCTGCCTCCCAGGTGCCCGTGGAGGCCGGCTCACTTCCAGCAGTGCTCCAGGGAGCTGGGGGGCTGCATCTTGAGCTTCTGCGGGCAGAGCAGCTTGGTAAAGGCCCGGCGGAAGCTGTAGTGGCACAGCGGGTAGAGGACAGGGTTGACGGCCGAGTTGGCCCACAGCAGCCAGAAGGACGTCTCGTACCAGTAGTCGGGGACACAGGGGCCATGGCAGGCGGCCCGGATGATCATCAGGAGTGTGTATGGGGCCCAGCAGAGCCCAAAGATGCTCACGATGATGGCCAGCGACTTGGCCACCTTCTTGTCCCGCGACAGCCGGAAGCGCTGGGCGATGCTCTGGGACACCATCTTCATGCGCTTCTCCAGGGACGCCGAGGATGTGGATGGCTTGGAGCCCCGCTTGAGTGAGCGCGGCCGCTCGGTGCCCCTCGGGGAGCTGCCAGAGCTGGAGGTGGGCGAGGTCGCGGCACCTCCACCGCTGCCACCCCCGAGGGCTGCGTCCCCAGCCTCGGCCCCCGTGCCTGGGGCTGCCTCGCCGCCCCGCCCCCCGCGCCTGTGCAGCGGCACGGCCTCCCCACACCCCTTCTGCCAGCAATCCCAGCAGCTGGGCGCAGCCGGCGGCGGGGAGGGCTGGGCCTCGGGGGAAAGCTCCGAGGCAGCCGCCTCGCATGCCCCATCCAGCCGGACACGGGTGCGTCTCTGGATGTTCAGGTAGATGCTGAGGTTGAAGAAGGTGACGCTGAGGAAGGGCGTGAAGAACTCGAGGGTGGAGGCCGTGATGAGGAAGTACCAGTTGTAGAAGAACTCGGCGTAGCAGTGGCCCTCGGGGATGGAGCTGCCCCCCGACAGGTACTCCCAGCTGAGGATGGCGGGTCCGTAGAGCAGGAAGGCCAGCACCCACGCCAGCACCATCTTCCTCACTGCCCGCCGCGTGTCGCCCTGCTGGGCCCGGTAGGAGACCTGCGGTGGGACACGCTGGGTCAGGAGGCAAGGGGACTGAGCCCAGGTCAGCCGCTGCCGCTCGCAGCTCCCAGCAGCCTCCGGGCCTCTGTGCACGCCTTCCCCGGCAGGGATGCTTTTCCCTTTTCCTCCCCTCGCCCCATGAATCCCGGGCAGGCTGAGGCCCTGTCACACTCTCCTACGGCGGCCTCGGAACCTCCCCCAGAATCCTAACTTTGTGCCGGGCTGCCTGTCTGCCGTCGCCCCACCAGCTGTGCGCTCCCCCCGGGGGGTCACGTCACTGTCCGATCTATTGAGTACCTGCCGTGTGCCAGGCTCTCTGCTCGGCACCTTTCAATACCATCTTATTTAACCTTCACAACTGCTCCAGCATGATCCCCACTTTCTTGATGGCTCAGGCAGGGCAGGAAAGAACACAGGTGGGTCGGCTCAAGGGGCAGAGCTGGCTCGAAACCCATGCTGTCTGCACTCTGTCCCACTGCCTCCCTGGACTAGGACACGTGTGGGCCCCAGCGGAGGGCCCTGGGGTGCCTGATGGAGCCATCAGGGAGAAAATGAGATTGCACTGGAGTGACCTCTGCTTCAGTGCCGCCAGCCCGGTGCCCACAGGACACCGACGTGGGAAGTCCAGGCAGCCCAGGGTCCCTAACTCATGGTGGCCACCATGCCCAGGGAAGCTCGTGGAGCCTGTCTTCCCGAGGCACGCACGCCTGTGGGGAGGTACCACCAAGGGCCCCTGGCCCTGATCCTCCCTTAGTTCCAGGGACTTTGGACCTGCTCGAGGGTGGAGGCTGAAGTGACCCCCTTCCTTCAGGTCCACACTGTGCCTTCTGCCTGAACCAGGACCAGTCCTACTGGCAGCAATGGCTACCGAGTGGGCAGCTGGCCATAGAGTGCCCAATGTGTCAGGTGTGAGGCCAGAGGGGACCAAGCCCCCCCAGCACTGCCCACTCAGAAGTGGCCGTACCCCCTGCAGGGTGCGTCTCCTGGCCGCTCCTGACCACCCCTCCCCCAGGAGTGAACATGGGCACCCGCGTCCCAGACTCACGGCCCGGGTGACCGACAGGAAGCGGTCATAGCTGATGAGCACGATACTGAAGACAGAGGAGGCGCAGAGCAGGTAGTCCGCCACGAGCCACAGCTTGCAGAGGCCCCGGCCAAAGGGCCAGCGGCCAGTCAGCACGTAGGGCACGTACAGGGGGATGCAGAAGGCCCCTGTGGGAGAGGAGGGCCGTGGTGGGCCGTGGCTGCGCAGGGCTCAGACCCCCCCACCCCCAGCCGAGAGACAGGCAGGACCTAGGGTCACTCGGTGGCCCTTCTGGGACCAGCAATCCTCCCTCCGCCTCATTCGTAGGCACACTCTTCGCACTGCACCTGGCCTTCAACCCCTGCCCGGCCCCCAGTCCCACTGGGTCCCCCGGACTTGGGGGCAGGAGGAAGATCCAGGTGCGGGGACCGCTGAGCGCAACGAGCCCCAGAGCCTTGGTCTGGTCATTCCTGGGCTTCTGCCCAGCCCTCCCAGTGCCCAGAGGAAGGAAAGGGAATTTCCTCCCTCTCTGGCCCCGCTGGATCCCAAGCTCCTATTCTGGCCTTTGGATAGCTCTTCCTCATCAGCTCAGAAAAGCCTTTCTCCGGACTCAAAGGGCACTTGACTGCTGCCACGCGGGCGCGGGCGGCTCCCGCCGCCAACCCCGCTCTGAGCGTCTGGCAGACGCCTGTCTCAGCCCCAACAGGTGTCTGGTCCGCCGGCCCCCTCCTTGCGCCCCGCCCCACAGCCGGCAGCAGCGCACGGACACGTGAGAGCGCGCTCCTCAGAGCCTCTCCCCCCACCCCGCCCGCCTTCCCCATGGCCTCCTCCCCCGACACTGCTCTAAAGATCTCCCCTCCGTGTCCCCTCCCCCAAACCTCCCCCCCCCAGCGCCCTCCCCATGTCCTGAGTCCTCCGCAGCCTTTGTTTAGCTACGGCGCAGGAGCCCGCGCTGCACCGCGGCCGCGGCGCCTTGCGCCTGGCCGAGCGCCCGCCGGCTAGGACCCCTTCCCCGGGAATATCCTTCCCCAGCCCGAGTCCCGCGGCCGGGGAGGCAAGGAACTTCGCCTGTGCCCACCTCCCCACGAGTCCCGGATGCCCCCTCCCCAGGCCGGACCCCCTAGCGGGGCGTGTCCCCGAGGCAATGGCACCCTAGGTCCGCGCGTTCCAACCCCCGCTGGCCCGACCCGGCAGGGCGCCCCTGGGCTCGGGCGGGGGCTGGGGGCTTTACCCACGAGGAAGTCGGAGATGGCGAGGTTGAGCAGAAAGAAGTTGTTCTGCGTGCGGAGGCTTGAATCGGCCACGAAGGCGAGCATGACCAGCGCGTTGCCCAGCACCGTGGCCACGATGAGCAGCGCCATGAGCGCCGCCAGCACCGCGGTCCAGGCGGCGGAGAAGCCGCGCGCTTCGCCCGCCGCCGCCGCCTCGCTTGCCAGCGCCCCCGACGCGTTCAGCGGTCCGTCGGGCGGGGAGCGCTCCATGGCCCCGCCGGCTCACGCGGCGCCGGGGCGCAGGGCAGGGCGCGGACCGCCGGCCGGGCGGCCGGGAGGGACCCCGGCCCGGGAGCCTGGTCTTTGCGGGCTCTCGACCCGGCCGGGCTCCCCGGGGGTTACCCGGCGCATGGTCCGCGGGCGCCGAGACCGCGGCCGGGGCGGGCGGCACCGAGGGGGCCCGGCCTGGAATCTGAGCCGAATCGGGCCAGCGGCACGACCGCTGCAGCACGAGCGGACCCGGAGCGGAGCTGGAGCCCGAGCCGCTGGCGGAGCGTCCGTGCGCCCCGAGTGCCGAGAGCAGCAGAGTGAGCCCCGGGCCCAGCCCGCGGCCCCCCGCGCCCCGCTCAGCGCCCCCGCCATTGGCTGCCGCCCTCGCCCCGCCCCCGCCCCGCCCGGCGCCGGCAGCACCACGGACAGCGCCGCGTGCCCGCCGGGCAGCCGGAGCCCCAGCCCGAGTGTGCACGGCGGCTGGCGGGGAGCCCGGCACGGCGGGCGCCGGAGCTGGGGGCTCGCCTGCGTTCAACCTGCGCTCGCACACAGGAGCCTCTGGACCGCGCGGCCTGCCCCGTGCCCTCGGCCCCGGTGACCCCTGGCCGGCCCGCGTCGGGAGCCGGGGCGCCTGTGGGGATCTGGAGTGCGGGTGAGGGGAAACACCTGCGCCCGCGCTCGGGGGAACTTGCCCCACGGGACCCCTCCTCGTTTCACGCTTCGGGCAAGCAGTTCTCGGAGAAAGGAACCTCCCGAGGAGAAAGGATGGGAGGGGTCTCCGATAGCCGTGCCCGAGCCAGGGGTTCGCTCCGCCCCCCGTATGCGTGGGACTCGACTCTGAGTCTCCCCGTGGGCAGGACCCAGCGCAGCGTCCAGGGTGACCTGCAAGGCGCAGACAGATGTGGAGTTACATAAGGGAAAATGGGGACCCAGCGGACCCAGCTGGGAGGGGAGCGTGCCTACCCTGGGCTCAGGCGGCCCTAGTTTGAAGGGAGAGCGACCATCGGCTCGGAACCCAGCCACGGGTCCCCCCGGTGGACAGCGCAGTGGGGCGGTCAGTGCTGCAGGGACCGACGAGGTCACTGCGCTCGGGGCGCAGCCGGGGCGGCGCGCTGCTTTAGCGCTTGCGGGAGGGTTTGGGGGGAGGAGAGGCGGCGGGAGGGAGCGCCCCCTCCGCCCAGGCACAAGCGCTCAGATAGACTGGGTCAAGGACGAGACACACACAGCGAGACAGACAGACAGGCCCACATGCAGACACACAGACTCCCACAGACCAGGGAAACAGCCGCCCAGCGTCGGGCTGGGGACCCACGAACGGCAGTTAGACGCGCACACATCAGACCGCAGACAGCGAGGGAACAGCGCCCGAGGGAGAGGGAAGCAGCGGCGCTGCTCTGTCGCCAGCGGCGCACATCTGCCGAAGCCTCAAAGAGGACAGAAAAGTGCGCGTCTGCGTGCGGGGGTGGGGCTGCAGGGGGACCCCAGGCGCGGGCACACAGGCACCCGCACTTCAGCAGCTTCCTCATCACGCTGGGAGCCACCGCTCCCCCTAGCCCCGAGGTGCTTTAGAAACTTTGGGGAGTGAGGGAGGGGTGCTGGGTTCCCCTACCCCCTCCTCAGGGCTGATTGCAGGGAGGAGACCCCAGACCCTCACCCCAGCCCCAGAGGATCCACAGTTCTATGGCTTCTCGCAGCTTGCGCTGGGGGAGAGGTGTGGGGCTCCAGCTCCCCCTCCCAGAAGCCCTCTCTGAGTAGCTGGCTGTACCCCTCCCACCAGCAAGCCCTGCTCCTTGTACAGGCTCCCCCAGCTCCCCAGCTTGCATGGTGGGCAGGGCTCTGCCAGGACCAGGCACCAGTTGGTGGTTGGACGAGCCAAGGTGGAGAGCTGCTGGACCCCATCGCTCCCACCGTCCAAGCCTTCCTGCCTCTCTGGTGCTGGGCAAGGACTGGCCGTCCTCTGTGCTCGCCAGCGGCTCCCTGCCGCCCGGACCCCGCCAGAGCCCGCCCCTGCACAAGCACCCCAAGGCCGGCGCTGGCCAGCCAGTGCTTCAAGGGCGCACCCGCACCCCACCCCAGGCCTCCGGAGATGGAGGTGGGTGGGGAGTGAGGGGGGCCCTGGCTCTCTCCTCACTGGCTGGGAGCCCCCTCCCAGCCTCAGTTCCTGGCCAGGGTGGAGGGAAGTCTGAGCAGGGGCAGCCCCTTTAAAGCCTCAGTCAAGCTGGGGCCCGGCTGCCCTTGTGGCCTTTAGTGTTCGCGAGCTTTCCTTGGCAGTCTCTCACCCCATAGCAGCTAGAGCGGGGGACGCAGGGGATGGACTCAGTTCAGACCCTGGCACTTGGGTGACTTGGGGGAGTTACCAAATTTCTCTGAGTGTGGAGACCTTCCTCTTGAAATGGAGGCCATCAGGAGGAGGGCCACAGCTGGCCCAGAGGTTTGAGGATGGCCATGGCCAAGGGTGGTGAGCGCCCCCTGTTGGCACTGACACGCATGACCTCATCAGCCCCCCGAAATTCAGCATACAAGGTGGGTAGGACCAGCAGCCTGCACAGAGCCCAGGAAGCTACCTGCCCAAGATCACACAAGGCCAGAGGCCCCTCTCTTAACTGTTACACTCCTGGCCCAGCCCTGAGATCAAGGCCCCTGACCTTGCGAATGTGCTAACTCTTGGGGCCTAGACCTTGGTGGGACAGGAGCCTAGAGTCCTCTGGGCTGGGCCCAACTTGGCTAAGGCAATTTGGGGTGAATGAGGCAGGTCCCCACGTGACTGTCCACAGGGCATCTTGCCCTGAGGTCTCTGTCTCAAGGAGTGGGTATTCAGGCCCCAGGATGGCAGGGAATGCCCCAAGACCCTAGGAAAGGCTGGCTGAGCATTGGGGGACGTGGGCCCCTATTCTCAGCTCACCTGGACACCCCCAAAGAGCGTGGCCTGGGGGCCGAGTTTCTCCATTTGTCAAAACAGCCAGCATTTGGGGTTCAAAATGTGCAGTCCCAGAAAGAAGCAATGCCCCAATCACGTAAGCCCTAGATTAGTGAACTCAGATCCCCTGCAAACCCCTCACACAGGAGATAGCTCATCCACTGATTGATCAGTTGATTCGTTCATTCAGCCCCCAAGATCTGCAGAGGTGACAGCTGAGGAGGGCTGTAGGCTGGAGAGTGGAGGGGCCCCGAGACCCGCTGCAGCGGCGGGGCCCCACCCACCTCCCTCCTGCCGCATGGAGCAGAGAACCTGCTGCACGGACGTGTGCTGCTCAGAGGCCCCTCCACAGGGAACTTGCTGGCAGGAGGGCCGGTGACCGCCCCAGCTGAGAGCAGCCTCTTCCCGGGCGTCTGGTCAGCAGCTGTCGTGTGGGACCCCTCTGTGTGCAGTGTCTGCTCTGGGGCTCCCGTGGGGGGCTGAGACTTTCCCGGGGGGCTCCCCCTTCCTACCTACCTTCTCCCTGCGCACGTGTCAGACCCGCACTGCGGTCTGAACGCTCCTCACCTGCTCCCTTTGTCTTTCACAGGTGTCCCCACTAACCTCTCGACCTTGGACCCTGTCTTTGCGTCTGCTTCCTGGAGGACCCAAGTTGACACAGGCTGCGTTCCGGTTCTGGAAGGATGGCCAGGGAGTCGAGCCAAGACCTCCAGGAGGCAGCCAGGTGGAGATCTGCAGGGAGCAGCGTTCCAGGCAGAGGGGACCGCGGGAGCAAAGGACAAGGTGGGTGGGGGTGGGGGGGCCGTGCGTCTGTGGCGGCCGCGGGGGCGGGGCGGCGGGAGGGCAGATGTGGTGCCTCACGCCCTGTGCAGACGCTGAGGGAGGCCCGGGAGGGTTTTGAGAGACGGTGAGACAGGCCTCCCTGCTTCAGGGCAGAACAATCTCCAGCAGGGTGAGGGCAGAGCCGAGAGGCCGGTGGGGAGGCCGCTGCTAGGCTCCAGGCGAGGACAACGGTGGCAGTGGGGGAGGGGAGAGCCGGGCAGGTTCTGGGTCGAAGCGGACACACGAGCTGTGTGAGAGAAAGACACAGGGGGGTCAGGGCTGGCTCCAGGGTTTTGGCTCAAATGCCTCGAGGGTGGCGTTGACACGAATGAGCTGGGGGTCTGCGGGAGGAGCAGGCTGGGGGTCAAGGGGGTGCTCAGATTTGAGCGTGTTGAGATAGATGATGGCCCATTGGACCTCCTGGGGGAGAGGTCATCGGGCCCCCAGGCCCAGCCCCGGCCCTGGAGTCCGAGGCCTGGCCCAGGAGCAGCCCGCTCACCTCTTCTGGGTCTGGGGCCAGAGGAGCCCTGGGCTGGGGAGACGGAGCTGCGTGTGCCGGCGTCTGAGCAGCAGGAGGCTGTCCTGGTCGCCCGTGGTCACGGTCACGGTCACGGTCACGGGGCAGCGGGCTCCGCCTCCAGCTGCCCCACTGAGCTGGGAAACCTCTCCTTCACCAGAGCGCCTGCCCGCGGAGCCCTACCCTGCTGCACGGGACGTGGCCCCCTAGTGAGAAATAACGAGGGGAGTGGAGCCGCGGTGGCCCGCTGCAGGGCAACTGTCCTGCTCTTATGGCCAAGGCACATTTGCTGGAGCGCTTGTCAGCATTCTGGGTCTGGTGCCATGACACCTCTTTAGAGGAACCCCTATTTGCCTTCTCTCTTTCTGCAAGAGCTCACTGGCATATGGGAATGCAGATTTTTCTGTTTTTGTTCCTTGTCTTCTTTTTTTTTTCTTTTCCTGGTGACATTCTGAGCCAGCTCCGGGTGCATCCTGATGAGCTCAGGGCACAGGTGTGATCAGAATGTCTCCCAAGGTCACCGCTTTGGAATAAAAGCTGACTCTGATTTCCCTGCCTTTAGGGACAAGGCTGAATTGGGCCCATGGCCCAGGTGGCAGGAAGGAGAGAGAGGACAGGAGAACCAGGGATACAGTTGCTGTGGTTTGGCTGCAAATGACGAAAACCAACTCAAAAAAGCCTAAGGAAAAGGAGTGTTTATTGTTGCCCATGGCTGAAAAGTCCAGGAGGTGGGCTTCAGATACAGCTGCATCCAGGAACTCAAAGAACAACTTCTCTTTCCACCTGTCTTTTCCCTGTGTCCACCTCATTCCCAGAAGGGAGTGTCCCCCTAAGATCTCTTTCCTGCAGCTCCAGGCTGCTCTCCTATGCTCTTGTCCACTCCCCAGGAGGAAGACAGGGCTACCAACAGCACCCAAAATTAGCCCCCTTGGCCTGGCTTGGTGGCCAGCTGGGGCAGCTTTGCTTGAGCTTACAGCAATGTGGTCAATGTCACTTGAACCCCACCCTGGGCAGTCGTCCCCTGTTGGTCCCGTGTGCCTGTGCCGCTTCCCCTGGCAGTGCCTTTCTTTGTTGGCAGTGTCCAGGGAGCCCCTGCCTGGTCCTGGGGGGACAGCGGGCCTGGGCACTGAGAGCTCGGTGGGAGGCCCCCGAGATGAAGCTCACGGGTCGGGGGCAGGCGGGGCAGTGGGACTGGGGACTGCGGAGACGGCCTTCTTCCTGGGCATCTCTGTCTTCTGCTGCCTGGCTGCTGTGAGCACAGGGCCCAGCGTGAGAATGAGGGCGAGAGGGTGAGGGACGAGGGGCAGCTCTCAGCCCACCAGACACGTCCGACCACAGAGCCTGGAGACCCCTCCCTCCCGGCCTGCGCCCCCCTCTCCTGGAGCCAGTGCTGCCAGCTTAGAGGCAAGGTCACCCCCATCCCATGGCCTGCATCAGTGGCCCCCAGAAAAAAGAGCTCTGGGGCCTTGGTGTCCACGCGGGGGGAGCAGAGAGACTCAGGTGCAGGGCCTCAGAGGCTGGAGAGAGCACAGATTGGAGAGCTGATGGGAGGGGGGACTTGACCCTGGGTCTGAATTTCCTCACCTGTTGCCCTTTCCTCCTAAGGACGGTGCCAGTGGAGATGTTAACCACGAGAAAAGGGACTCTCAGGAGGGGTCCCTGCAGGAGGTCTGATCTAAGGGCGTGCGAACAGCTGCCGGGGAGGCGCAGGGGCAACTGCGGTGGGGGCCAGAGGTAATAAATGCTCTTCTCTAAGGAAAGAGGCACTCTCACCCCCAGAAAGTCCCTCTGCATGACTCAGGTGTGGTTCTGGATGTGCCCACTTCCCAGGGTTGGCAGTTAAGTATCGATATTTGCTGAATGAATGAATGAAACCGCTTGCATCTCTGCGGTTCTCTCCATGCGCTAAGAATGCATAAGCCAGACTTCCCTGGCGGCCCAGTGGTTAGGACTCCACGCTTCCACTACAGGGGGCGCGGATTCGATCCCTGGTCAGGGAACTAAGATCCCGCATGCTACGTGGTGCGGCCCCCCCCCCCCAAAAAAAGCACAAGTCATGGAGAAGCAGGAAAGAAGGGTGAAGGTGGACCTTCGTCCAGGGTGCCTTCTCCAGAGCCCTGGGTGGGGCTAGGTGTCAGCTGGCATGGGGCCTCAGAAGGGCCCTCAAATCCAGCTATGGGGGGCTGGCCGCAGCCTGGGAACCTCCATTGCATCCCCAAGAGTGTTTGGTGGGGCTTCCCGTGGCTGTGACCCAGCAGCGCCATGTGTCAGCAGGGCTGGGGACCTGAGCCAAGCTCAGACTGTGAGTCCCGGCCAGGACTCTCCAGGGCCTGTGGCCTAGACCCTGATCAGACCCTGGGTAGTAAGCGTCAAACCCCTCGGGGTGGTCGAGCCTGGCCATGGGTGGAGACAGGCTGCTCTGACGAGTGCCCAGCCTTGGGGCTCGTGGAAGTGGGTGAGGCGGGGAGCGTGGGCCTGCGTGTGTAAGCAGGGGCGGGGATGGTGCCCAGCTCTGCCCAGCCCGGCCCCAGGGTCCTCGTCTGTGCTGCAGCTGCCCCCGACTCCGGAGCTTCCTGCTGTGGACTCGGCCCCTCAGCCTTTGCTGCAGGGTGAGGGGTGGGGACTGAGCCTTGCCTTTGTCTGGACTCCTGGCTGGCAGCTGGCCGTGGCTGGCTGCCATCCGCCTGCCCTTGGAGGCCCTGCCCCCCAGAGCCTGTCCGTGCTCTGCGCCCTGTGCCCAGCAGCGCCACTGTCACAGCAGGTCAGAGCCCGTGTACATCGGCCCTGTCTCGCCCTCCCTCAGGCCTCCCGTCCCCTGCTGGGCCCCTCTCGCGGTAAACAGGTCGGGTGGCCCTGGTGACAGTGCAGACGAGGCAGGCGGGGCCTGGTGACCCCAGTCCATCCTGCAGACCCCAGGCCTGGGGTTGAGGCTGGGTGGGCCGGGCTGCGGGCAGCGTGCTCCACACACGGGCCAGAGATGCCCTCCCCGTGGATGGAGCAGCTGAGGTCACAGTGTGGGGAGGGTCGTCTGTCTGGGGCAGGGGACGGGGTGGCCGCTGGGCTGGGCATGCTGGGGGCCTCACTGGGGCTCTGACTCCTGTGCATGAGCCCCCTGTCTGGCTGCTGCCCTGCTCTGCTCGGGGGGTGAGGCTGAGAGGCCGACAGCCCCCTCCCCAGACCCCGTCAGGGTCCCCAGGGCCCAGCGCCGGCCCTGGAACCACAGCCCGCCTCCCTCTCTTCCCAGCAAACACACACCTGCCCCATGCCGCCCTCCCCTGCCAGCCCTCAGGGGTACTCCAGGTCTCCCGACCTTGCCTGTGCTGTTCTGTGCTAGGGTCCAGAGAGCACGTGTGCATTTGTGTGCACGCGTGTGCAGGCGTGTGTGCCATGCATGCACGGTGCCAGCCCCAGGCAAACGCACAGGGCCCTCACCCTGCATGGGGCCCTGACACCCTGCTTCGGGGGGTCGGAAGGAGGGGCCCACTCTGGGAGCTGCCTCCTGCAGGAGAGGCCAGGCCCCAGAGTTGCACCTCTGTTTACTCCCCGAGTCCCCCAGGATTCAGGTGGCTCCTTGGGGGGGTGGGGGGGGGCCTGTGTCTGTCAGGAAAATAACGGAAGAGCTGACCGTCTCCGTGCTGGGGCACAGGATCCAGTTAATGAAGACGTCCCCCGAGTCCTCGAGGAGGAAGGAGGGGGCCTGGGACAACTCCCAAGGTGTGTCTGTGTGCACGAGTGTCTGCGTGTGTGGTTAAGTACATATGTGTATGCGTGTGTGTGTGTCTGTGTGCACGTATGTGTATGTGTCTCTGTACATGTGTGTCTCGTGTTTTTTAGTGTGTCTGTGTGTGTGTCCATGTGGGCCTGGCTGTGTGTCTATGAGTCTTTGTGTGGGTGTGGGTGTGACCGAGTGCACATGTGCATACATGTGTGTCTGTGGGTGTGTTTCTGACTTGAGCCAGGGGTAGGGCTCCTGAAGGAAGCTAGGAAGCTGGCACTCGTCCTCCTTCCCACCCTGTAGGGACAGGTCAGGTCATAGAAATGTCCCCTCCCTCCGTGGGTGGCCCTGACTGTAGGACCAGGTCCTGGGCGAGTGCCGGGGTCAAGAGATTGCTCTAGAGTAGCCCCCCCCGCCCCCGGCCTGGGTACAAATCTCAGTCACTCGGCTGCACAGGCACACACAGCTAGAAATCACAACACGGAAACAAGCGGGCAGCCCCCAGGCCGGGGGGCGGGGGCGTGGCAAGCTCAGCAGGTGGAGGGGCTGCGGGGCAGCAGGCTGGGGTCCCGGGAGCAGCACCTCTGGGGCCTCGCCCTGGGGGCTGGGGGAGCTTTGCTTGGGAAGCCGTTTGCTTTTCTTAGGACACGCTGGCCAGGTGGTTGTCCTGGAAGACTGGTCTAAGGCCACCAGCAGGAAGTGGCAGCGCTGGGCTGTGACTAAGAACCATGAAGTCCCTGCCCCCGGTCCCTGACCAGAGCCCTGCCTTCTGCAGGGGCACAGCGGGGCCACCTGGGTTCTCCCACGGCCCTGGGTGCTGGTTACCCCAGTGAGACCCATGCCCGCTTCCCCATGTCCCTGCCAGACCTCAGTTTGGGTCCACCTTTTCCTGGCATTGCATAATCCCCTCACGTTTTCTAAATTTGTTCAGCTGATTCATGTAGAGCTGGAAGTGCTCATGTAACAAGTAACGAAGTTCACTGGAAGGTTCTTCAGTAGGAAGCCCTGATGGGCAGAAGAAGGGTCCAGAGGCCTGTCCTGATAGGTAGCCATCCTCCCCACACGTGGAGAAGTGGGCATGGAAATCTTGGCTCAACAGGGCATGCATCTGATGGTTCACTGGTGGTGGACCTCCTTCAGGCATGGCTGGATCCAGGAGCCCGACTGCTCCTGTCACAGCCTGTGTCTCCCAGCCCTGCTCTCCTCTCAGGCAGCCACTCCCCTTGGTGTGGTCCCTCCAGGCTGACAGCCCGCAGCTCACAGCCCCGGCAGCAGATGCAGGGGCCCTTGCCCAAGCCCATGGCCTAACTGCTTATCTCAAAGTTGAGGTAGTGATGTCCCAGGTTCCAGTCACGTGCCAGAGGTGGGGTCAGCCTGTGAATGGGGGTCCCACAGGAGGATTTGGGGCTGTTCCTAGAAGACAGGGGTGGATGCTGAGCAGAGCCACTGGATGCTCGTCACGGGGGGCCACGCCCACGCCCTCCAAGGGCCCCACCACTGGGGAACCTGAGGCTCAGAGAGATGCTCTGTTAGCAAGTGGCAGAACCTGGACCTGAGTGGGGCTGCAGGTTCCTCCCCCACCCCAGCCCACCCCCACCCACCTCTTGCTGGCCTCCAGGGGCGTTCATCGAGCACCTACTACGTGCTGATCGGCTAGCAGCCCAGAAGGCGTGTCGTTCCCAAGGCCGGCGAGTGGGTGGAGGTGCCAGGCCAGCTCTGTCTCCAGGGGTGCCTCAGAGAGGACCAGCCCTGAGGGCCCGAGCCCCGGGCCGTGGGACTCCTGGGCAGACTGCCTTCCCTTGGCAGGGGCAGGGCTGGCCAAGCGCCCAGCACAAGGCCTCTTATCAGCCCCTTTGCCTCTTGCCCAGAACAAACCTGGCCCATTGGCCCAGTCTGCCCCCTACCTGGAGGGGACGGAGCCATCCGGCCGGCTGCATGCGTAGTCTGCGGCCCGGGAAGCGGAGAGGCAGCACCCCGTGGGCCCTGATTCCTGCGCTGACCCCTCCTCAGACGGCTACAGAATTTGTGGGTCCCAGTGCAAGATAAGAATGTGGGCCCCTCCTCAGAAATTAAGAATTGCAAGATGGCAACAGCCGAGCAGTAAACCGAGCGCGGAGCCCCACGCGACTGCAGGCTGCACTCCTGTCCCCGCCAGTGTGGCCACCTCTCACCCCCCAAGTAGGACCCTCCAGGGCAGACCCCCCAACCCCGCTGTGACCGCCTGGCACAGATTGCTAGCTGCCCCCTCCTCTCCCCTTCCCTGCCTTCCTCTCCGGGGATGGGATGGGGGGAGCACGCCTATCCTCCAAAAGACCCCAAATGCCAGGATCTCTCTTATGCAAGGGCCCCATCCACCCACCGCAGGAGCCAGCTCGCTTCTGCCCAGAATGGAGGTGACGCCGCTGCCGCCAGCCCCTCCCCGCTGGCCCAGACCACTCCCAGGAAGAGGAATGAATCACACTGCTTTGGGCCACCCGCATCCCTGCTCCCTGGGCATGTTTCAACTTTGCCCCTTCCCACCCCCACGCCTGGCAGCTCCCCTGGCCGGGCCGGCAGCTCCGACAAGTTAAATTTAACCCAGCCCGAGCTGTCTTCCTCCCGCTCCCAAGTGCCCCACTGGTCCCCTGCGCACAGATGCGCCCACACCCCTCCCGCTGCACGTGGGCCCCTGGGAAGGGTGGGGAGAGAAGGACCTGCCTGCCTGGGGGTCCCCTGTGGCCTCCTGAACCCATATGCCTGCTCATGACAGCACCTGGCACCCAGCGCAGGGCCAGCAGGGCAGCAGGTGCTCAGCAGTCAGGGCACAGCCAGGCAGAGAGAAACCAAGCCTTCTGTCCAGGGACAACACTGAGGCTCCCTGCCTGGTACCACACTGGGCACACAGTAGGCACACAGGCTGTGAGCTGAGAGCGCTGCTCTGCGTCTGGCACTGCCCCTTCTTTCTGGGCAGCTATTGTGAGCCCACGCCTCACCAGGTGTCTGCATCTCTGGGCCTGCCAGAGGACGCTGGGGGAGGCCTGGGGGCCACAGTCAGGCCTAGCCACACATAATCTTCTTCCCTGGGCCCTCTGTTTTATTCAGGCTGGAAATGCACTCGGCTAAAATGCTACTGTTCCACTGAGAGTGCCATGGGATAAAGTTTTGGCTAGTGAGATGTGAGCAGAAGTGTCTGGTATATCTTCAGGGACAGATTCTCAAAGGGAGCTGATTCACCTGGTGGGGCAGCACCTCTCAGCACCTCTGCTCTTGTTCTTTCCCTCACTCCTTCTTCCTGGTCAAATATGCATGTGATGGCTGGAGCACCAGCAGCCATCTTGGGTTGTGAGGTGACACTGAGGATGGACGCTAGTATTAGAAGAGTAAAACAATAGGGTAGGAGCTGGGTACCCTGCCAACCCTGGACAGCCTGGGCTTGTGCCATGTGAGAAAGAAGGACATTTCTGTTTTGCTGATGTCTGTTATTCTGGGTTTTTGCACGTATGCAGCTCTAACTAATCCTAAAAAGCAGGAAGCTAAGTGGGCCCAAATGTCCCCCCGGCAAGGTAGGAGGCCACTTCAGAGTCATACAAGACATTCCATAGGGAAAAGAAAAAGTTGTCCAGTTCCAATAAATCCTGGGTCTGCAGCAGGCCCTTCTGTGTCTTGGAGGATCCCACATATACCAGAGTGGGAAGGGCCCTGAGAAGGGGGACACTTGTTGGCTTTGTTTAAACAGCATTCCCAAACCTGCTTGACCGTGGAACCCTTTCCTCTAGAAACATCTAATAGCAGCCAGAAAGGCCTTGGGATTCCATGGCCCCTCATTTTGGAAACTCTTCAGAGGGTGATTAGGGCGTTTAACTGAGACAATATACCTAAAGGTACTCAGCCCAGGGCTGGGCACACAGTAAGTGCTCAATAAATGCTAGGGCTGCTACTGAAGCTAAAAGCGGGGCCCATGTCAATCTACTCTGAGCATGGAAGTCACCCCACCCCACCCCGGCCCCTCATTCCTGCCTGTTCCGGGGCTGCAGCCCCCGCCCTGCTCTTTCTGCTTCCATGGGTCAACTTGCTCCCGTGGTCCCTTCGTGGGGCGGAGTGGTCTCCTGCAGAGGCTAGGGGGCTGGGAGCGGAGCGCTGCTGGGTTGGGTGGGATCCACCCGGGAAGAGTTGGTTTGCAAAGCTGCAGCAGTGAGGAGGGCGCGGGGTAAAAAGTCTATAAGAAGAATACATTTTTTCTCTTTTGGCAGAATTTAATGGGTGCAGATTGCTCAGGTCCCAAAGCCATGAGGAAAAAAAAGAAAAAGCCCTTTGCCGCTGCTATTGATAACTTGTCTCTCTCCACGTGGTGGGTTCAAAACTAAAAATACTCTTCTCCGACGGCAGGGAAGCCGAGCGCTGTCACATTGCAGAGGAGACTTGAAAGCTGTGTGGGGAAGGCTCAGCTTGGGCCACGTGAGGGCTGGGACCCCGCCTCAGTGGCCAGCCACCCTCTGCCCACCCAGGTTGCATCCAAATAGAAGATTCCCCAGCATTCCACAGAAGGGAGCAGGGAAATGTCCTCTCCATGGACCCGGTGGCGGCAGGGAGGGGAGTGAGCCTCAGGCCGGGCCTCCCCAGGGGCAAAGGCCAGGCCAGCAACGCCGGGTACCCGGCATCCTTGGATGCCCAGCTCTGCTGCGACTCTGGCCGCACACTGAGATGCAGAGACGCATCCAGGCTCAGAAAGCTGCTGGGAAAGGAGGAGTGAAGCCGGGGAAAGAGCAGTAGGCCGAGGGCAGGGCTGGCACCGCACTGCTGGCCCGCTCTGCCGCGTGACCCTGGGCCAGCTCCTCTGCTCTCTGAGCCTCAGTTTCACCACTGAAGGGCGAGCAATAGTCTCTGCTGTGCCTTCTGATGCGATGGAAGGAAGGAGGGCGGTGCACGTGAATGTGCCTCCTGAGGGCAAAGTGAGGGTACGTGGCTCCCACGCGGCTGGGGCCTCCAGAGCCCAGGATTCCCAGCTTCGCGCCACAGGCTCAGCTGCTGCCCAGGGGGCTTGTGGGCCATGATGTCACCTGATGCTGATTCAGAAGGAGTTGGGACAGGGAGGCTCCCGTCATCCTCGCCTGGGGTGGAGGGACGGTCACAGGCAGACATG
This sequence comes from Eschrichtius robustus, assembly GCF_028021215.1. NCBI lineage: Eukaryota > Metazoa > Chordata > Mammalia > Artiodactyla > Eschrichtiidae > Eschrichtius > Eschrichtius robustus. Next base: position 1,835,242 of record NC_090839.1, on the reverse strand, counting down.
ACTGCCAGGTTGGCCTGATCTGGGAGCAGTTCTGGTGAGGCCAGTCACCCCAAAAGTTATCTACTAGCCCAGCACTTCTCAAACTCTGAGAGTGCACACACGGATGGACCCCTGGGGTCCTGAGCAGACTCTGGGGCCAAGCCAGGCCCGAGTGCTCAGGATGGAGGGGGACACTGCGATGACCTGCCCCCTCCCGACCATGGGGCAGGGATCAGCTGATATCATGGCCATGAGCCACGCATCCCCCTCCACCGGTCCCAGGAACACCTGGGCACCTATTTCAGATGCAGATCCTGGTCCGGGAGGTCTGGGCAGGGCTCTGCCTTTCTGACAAGCTCCTGGGCTGTGCCAGGCTGCTGGGTGGCAGGAACGCACTGGGTCTGGGCCACTTCCTCATTGCAGGTCCTGGGTGAGTCACTTCCCCTGCTGAGGCTCAGTTTGCTCATCTGTACAGTGGGAATGACGATACAGAGTATTTATTTGATTGGCGGTTGTAAACATGAAACTGGATGAGGCACGTAAATCATGGGGCACTGGCTAATGTCAGCTGTCATCACCATTGTCATCATTCTTGCCTGGTCCCAAACCCTCTTTGTCTGCTTTTCTGCTCCCATCTTTCATCCCATTCCTGGAGAATTTTGCTGGACTTGGCCTCCTGACCTACTGAAGGTCATGAAAAACGCTCCTGATCGGTCCCAAGGCACCCTCCTTCCAGCCTCTAACTGAAGGACGATTCCTGCCCAATTCACAGGGACCAGGAAAGAGGAAGCAACAGCTGACCCTCGGAGCCCAGTTTATTGCATCTGGTTAAAGGGGATAAGCCAACATCCCAGCCACGGGACCCATCTGGGATCAGAGCCCACTCCTACCCCTCAGGCCAGGGCAGAGACGGCCGTGCTCAGCCCTCAGTGATCCGTGGGCAGGTGGGAGCCTCATTCATCCCCACCTCTCCTCTGGCCTGAGCTCTCTGATGCTGCACTCACCCCTGGAGTTCATGGCCGAGAGCTGGGCTGGTGCATGGGGCTCAGAGTCTTAAGAGGCTTGTCAGAGTGAGGGGCCTGTGCTGGACTCAGGCCAGGCGCACGAGGGAAGCTGTGGAGCGTCTCCGTGGCAACCGGCCTTGTCCTTGTCCTGGCTTGGGAGACTGCACGCTGCACCCTTCCCTCTCCAGCCGGTGTCAGTTTCTTCAGAGGTAACCATGGCAATGCCTTTGTTTCCGAGGCCTGGCCCCGCCTCCCTCCCGGCTTTTCTCTCCAACAGTGGCTGGGAGAGCTCCTTCACAGTCCCTGCACGTCTCCGGGCTCCCGCTGACAGTGGGCCCACCAGTGAGCTGGGGCCAGACCCTGGCATGGGGATGACTGGCTTTCTGGGCCCAGAGATGCAGCCTGGGCCGCAGCCCTGCCGCACGTGCTTCTGCCCCGCTGTTTACAGGAGGCGCCTTCATCTGCACGGGGGCTGCAGAGGCAGCCACAGTCCAGTCCCCCGCACCCCCGCTGGCAATGAGGAAAGGTTCTGAGGAGGGAGTGCAGAGGCCCAACGGGGGCCAGCTTTGTGGAAGACGCAGTGAGGGGCAGGAGCCTCAGAAAGTGCTATATGATCAGGGGTGGTCTATCAGCACTCTTGTGGCTCCAGGGTCCCAGTGATTCTTTGGTACCACCTCGAACCGGCTTAAGCAGAAAGGAAAACGTGGTCACTCACATTACTGAAAAGTCTAGGATAGAGCTTGCTGAGGGTGCAGCTGGTTCCAGGTGACCCAGGGGTATTTGCTCTTGCTTTCCTCTGGGTTGGTTTCATTCCCAGGTACCCCCTCCCCTCGTGGTGACAAGATGCCCATCAGTAGCCCCAGACTTATCGATACATCTTTCTGTCACCTAGCCCAGCTCTGTGGAGGTCTGTGGGCAGATGGGAGAGACGTTTGACCTCAGCTTTCCCTCTGGCCTGAGCTCTCTGACCCACAGCAAAAGCCCCAGGGCTGACCTTCACTGGCCAGGACAGGGTCACCTGCTCACCCCTGAGTCACTCGCTGTGACTCTCAGCAGCCAGCCTGATTCATGTTAGTCCACCCACCCCAAACCAGACCCAAGATTGAGATGGGATTGGGTGGGAGAAACCTGGTTTGCAAAGGAAAACCTTGGTACTCATAGGCTCAAAGAGGTTAGTTTACTTGCCCACGGCCACACAGCTGGTAAGGTTGCAAGCTCGGGTCTGACTCCAGAGCTTCTGGGCTTAACCATGGCGTCACTACGGCTCAGTAAGAGCCCCCAAAGGTTTTAAACAAGGGAGTGAATGGTCAGGGATGCAGCCGGAGGGTACACTGGCGCCGGGTTTTGGTGAGTGGTGAAAGGCACGGCACGGAGGGTGGACGGTGGGAAGCCCTGAAAGATGCTTGAGCTGAGGAAGGCATTTTTAGGAGGGTGACTCCCGCCTCCGCCCGTCCCCGGGGGTTGGGAGCGGCAGGCGCAGATGCCTCAGCGCGCCGAGCACCCGCACCCGGGACACCCGACTCGTTGTTTGTAAACTCAGCTCAGCCAGCCACGCCCCTTCCTCCCACCCGCCCGCCCCTTTCGGGTCAATATCTGCATATCCCCGCCTCTCCCTTCCTTGATTGGTTACCCGAGTCGTCACTCCTCCGCGTGGGCCGGACTCCCGAGGGGCGGAGGGCGGGGCCGCTCCGGCGGCGCTATTAGCATAGTCCCGCCTCCCGGCTCGGCCCTCGGGCCGGGCGCTGATTGGGCGGGCGGCGGCCGACGCGACGGCGCCGGGCGCAGCGAGTGGCGGGCGCCGGCTGTCAGTCGACTGGGCAGCCGGCCGCACTTCCGCCTTGGTGTCAGTGGGTCGCGGGCCTGCGGGGCGGGGGCGGGGCGGGCAGCGGAGCTCGGTCGGCGCTGGAGGGATCGCGGTCCAGGTGAGTGACCCGGCCGGGACCCCGACCCCGCGTCGCCCGGGAACGGCGCCCGGCATCGGGCGGGCGGGCCTGGGCTGCGGGCGGCGGGGAGGCCGGGCCGGGACGAGTGGAGCCGGAGCCCCGTGCCCCCCGCGCGCCGGCCAGGCCCCGACCCCGGCCCCGGCCCGGGCGGCCCCCCGCCGCCCGCCCGCCCGCCCGCCGGCCGCGTCCCGGCCCGGAGGAAACTTGGGAGGAAAGTTGGCGGCCGGCGGCGGGGGCGGCGGGCCTGGGTACCGGGCGGCCGCCCAGACCCCGCGTCGCCGGGCAACTGCGGCCCCGGGGCCGCACTGCCCGACACCGCACCCGGAAGTCGGCTGGAGAGCTGGCCCGGGCACCCGCCAGCCCCTCTCAGCGGCAGGGATGAGTCGGAGGGCGCGCTGGGCAGGGGCGCTGGGACCCCCGACTTTCCCTTGTGTCTAAGGTAGCCGGCGCCCGCGGTCAACCAGTCAGGAAGGGCCCAGGGTGAAGAGTCAGTGTCCCCGCTCGCGGTGCAGCCCTCCCCCCGCTCCCCTGCCCGGGCGACCACCTGTGGGTTTGTCTCGACCCTGCAAGGTGTTGTGCTCGTGTCCACCCCTTCCCCTGCTCTTCATTTTGTTTTTGTCAACCTTAGCAGACTGTACCTGCTGGGGAGAGCTCTTTACCTAACACATATGTTAGATCAGTTAGATTTGTAATCGATTTTAAAAGCTTCCTTCTGTTTCCAGTTACATTCCAGTAATCAGCAGAATAAATCTTGAGACTTTATAAGCCCAGAACAAGACTGTTGGGTAATCACCAATCAGTCTTCCCGGGTTTTTCTGGGAGAAGCAGCCAGGTGGTGTTACGATGTCCCTGGCCCTCTTGAGTGTGAGGGTCACCTCCCAGGAAGCTGTGTTCCTGTCCCTGGGGTTTTTATCCTGACGAGTCAGTCTAGGACAAGCTCTGGACCGGCAGTCAGCAGCTTTTGCACTAGTCCCTTTTCTGGGGCTGCCCGTGCACATCTGGAGACGTGGTCTCACTCAGTTCAGTTCAACAGACATTTCTGGGATGCCCGCTGCATGCCTGGCTGCAAGCTGTGGGACCTCTCCATCCACTGGAGCTGGAGAGCAGAGGTGCCGTGGGACCCCCGTCCTCGTGGCTCCTTGCCCTGGTGGCAGAGCGAAGGCCCTTCCTGACTTTGTGCGCTTGGCAGTGTTTTCCCATCTCTCCTGGCCTCAGTTCCTTCCTCTGCGACGTGTGCCGTTTACCTGGCAGGGCCGATAAGAGCAGCAGATGAAATGCTTGTCTCCGGCAGTCCCTGGCATGTGGTAGGTGCTCCAAATTGTTCGTTCCCATCCCCCTTGATGAGGACGGGAACCTTATAGGCTGCACTTCCCCCTTGTCCAGCACAGCGCCTGGCAGGGTGCTGTCATTTAGTACACGGATGGCTGAATCTCCTTAGAATTTACCTTTCCCGTTTGCCTCACCTGTCCTTCTGTTAATAACAGCTCTTATCTAAGATGACAGTAATACATGACAAGTGTTGTTCCAGGACTGCTATAAGCACATTATATTCACTTTATTCATGTGGTTTTCACAACAAACTACAAGACTTGTTCTTAGCTCCATTATCCTTTGTCTATTCATGAGGAAGCTGAGGAACAGAGAGGTTAAGTAACTTACTCTAAATCACACAGTAGTTAGTTATGGAGCAGGGATTTGAACCCAGGCAGTCTGGCTCCAGAGTCTACGCCCTTAAATACCTCCCTCTCCTGCCTTTCGAAACCAACATTTTCATTTACAAGGTCCCCTCAGCATTTTTCTGTGGAACATTTAGTTGCGCTGCATTACTGTGTGTCAGAACTTTGTTTCTTGCAGCACACATAACTGATAGATTTTCATTTTGGGTGAGCATGAATGTTTATAAAACCATTTTATTTCTTCTAAAATAAAGTAGTAATTCTCTATCTGGCTATCCAAGATTTTGCTGAAATACCCCACCTGCTGCCCCGTTCCCCGGTTAGTAGGGAAGTCGTTGATGTTCACGGTGTGAAAAGGGCGCGTTGGCGGAGGAGGGGTGATGATGGATAGACACACTGTAAAGCACGAGGTTGTGATTTTGAATTCATTTCTGAGCGAACTTAATGTGGTGAACTTAAAGCCGTAAACCATGTACTTAGGGCTTTCCTTTCTCCTCCCATGTGCATTCAGAGGGGTCAGCTCTGGTTTAACATTTTGATGAGCAGTGTTATTTCAGTGTTTGAAAAGTGCCACTTGACCTTCGTCTTAATGCCTCTTATCCGTGCCTTCCAGGAAATGCTAGCAAATGAGTCTTGGATATGTACTTAAAACTAGGTCGACTTTTAAAATCTTGTTACATTCAGCTAATTGCGAAAGTGACAATTCTTTTTTTGGTGGCGAAATTTTGGAAACATTTTATGTATTCTTATACTATCTTCAAATGATTTCCTTAGTATTCCTGTGAAAAGCCAAGGCCGTATCTTTTCCTAGGAGTTTGGCTCTGGCGGATATAAGGTGTGCAGGGCTTGCATCTTTGAGCGAAAGCTGTGATGACGGTCCTCAGGTGGCTAACGTGTTCCACTTGAGAGTTTAAGAATCTTTCCGGAGGTGGCCTGGGGCTCTCAGGTTTTGGCCCCATCTCTCTCTAACTTTGATGGGAGGAAAGTTACTTATCTGCTCTTGCCTCAAGGGTGTTGGCCTGTAAAGTGGGTTATTGCCAGGAATATATGTGAAAATGTAACCTGAGAGGCTCTGGTATTGTAATAGGTGCTGAGTAGACCTTCTGTCCCAGACCTGAGAGCACTGAAATTGACCCCACCCGACACTGACACCGACAAACAAATTCAGTGCAGAAGTGAAGCTAAGGAAATCTTTGGTAGGTAGGTTTGCAGTTCTACTGAAATGAGCTACAGTAACACTTCTAAGTTATGACTATTCAAGTGGGGTTGTCTTATAAAAAAACCCCTGGACCCGTGCAGTTCCTCTCCTGAGGACTCAGGACGGCACGCAGACAGCGGGGCGAGGTTTAATTTCTGAAACTTGGTGCGCTTTAAGGTTGAACGATAGCTTCTTGAGACTGGAAGGAAGTTAGTATTTGAACACTATTGATTATTTACAAATACTTAAATCCTAAGAATTTTTAATATTTTAGGTTCTAGTTTGGCACTTTAAATGCAGTTTCCATGTACAGTGATTAATTTGTGTCTCTGCTGCAGTCAAAGTGTTTTTGCTGATAAATCCCAGGCGTTGGCGTTGCAGCCGTATCACACTCTGGCTGGAAGCGTGTGTGGAGTATCGGCCCAGCCCTGCAGCTCCCCTTAACAAACACGTAATGAAATGGTCACTTCGACGTGTCCATGAACTTTGTGGCGCTTATTTCCTTTTCCTTCCAAATTCAGAAAAGAACTCAGGGTCATTGGGCAGAATTTCAAAGCATCACCATCTTTCAGCTGGATCTCCCGGTGGTGCAAATACTGTAATCTCTGCAATGAGCTAACCAGTGGAGGTCAGCCTTCAGAAGGGACTGTGTTTGAGAAACATGGAGGTCTGGAGACTTCTGCCTGATGTTTGTGTGTCTCTTTCTTTGCTTTTTCATTTCATCAGTGGAATTCTTGCAGGATTTCTTTTGAGACACAAACTCCCACGTCAGTGCTGGCTGGCTCGGCCCTGGCCCTGTAGCCTGGGAGCCTGGTGGGAAGGTGCACACTGTTGAGGGTTTACAGGGCCTGGCACTCTCCTGGGCACCAACCCCCCCCACCCCCACACAGCTTCCCTGTCTGTTCAGGAAGCCTCCGCAGCCCTGGGCGCCAGGGTCACATCAGCAGAGGGAATGGTCTGTGTGGCTTTGGGTTGGGCAGACCTGTCTGACCTCTGAGCTCGTACTTTTACCAGAGGGGCGGGACCACCGGCCTTAACAAGTGCCCAGGGAAGCACCTGTTCCAGGCAGGACGCGGGTTCTTGAGGGACAGCCTGGCGTGAGGAATGGTCTTGTAGGGAAGTCGTCCTGAATCCAGGTTCTAGGAAAGACGATGGTCGCCATGGGGGCAGGGGAGGCTGTGTGTTTTACTGAACAAACGAAAGGCTGATTGTGAGAAAAGATCAGCTGTGACCTGGCGCCTGTACCACCGTGCTTGGCTGGAAAGTGACTTCCGCTGTCACTTTAAACCAGGTAAGCGTGTGATTTGATGGCCAAACTGTGAAACTTTGAGGGTGAAAAGGAGCACCACGAAGAATTCTAGCGGTGACAGATGTGAACCGGGGCGCGGGGCGCCCTGTTGGACACGCGAGGGGCGAGAACCAGAGCCATCCTGCCCCGGACTTGGCACCAGTGAGGCACCAGTGCCTGTGTGCTAAAGAAACTTTAACCGTGGGGTGTGTTCTAACACACGAGGGAGAGGGTAGGGGGGTCCTGGGGCGGGGGCGGCTCCAGAGCGCTGCCCTGGGGTCTGTCTCAGAGGTAGGGCGCTGTGGGTTCAGCGCTGAGGCTTCTCACCAGAAAAACCTGCGGAACTCTGTAAAAAGTGTAGGCTCGAGGCCCAGCCCCGGATCTCCTGGATCCAGGCTTCTAGGCGGGAGGCCCAGGGCCGTGTGTGTGTGTGTGGGGGCGGGGGGGGGGGCACACTCCCATGATTCCAGTGTGGTTGGTGTGCTCGCCAGAGCTTGGGTCCCACCATGGGGTGCTAACCTGTTTTGCATCAGGGACCCCCTCCTTTGAGAACCAAATGAAGAGTCTGAGTCATGTTCCTGGGGAAAAATGAACACAAACAGAATTTTGCAATTTTTCGCTTTTTATTTCTCTTTTTTGGGGGGGGGTCGGTGGTTAGAAATTCGTGGACTTCCCTGACGTTGGTTTAAACACCCACCCCGTTAGTGCTCGGGAAGCATGGTTAGGGGTGACAGGGGCAGGCGCGACGCCGGATGATACACTTCTCAGCAGGGTGAAACCGGTCAGGGGCCGAGCAGGTCCTACTTGGGCGAGAGCCGACGGGAAGGACCTGGAACAGGAGAGGGAAGGAGGCGAAAGGGCGAGGATGTCAAACCAGACCCTGCCCTGTGATGGAGGTGGCACCTGAAGCATCCTGCCCCACTGCGTTCGCGCCCTTGGTCCTCAGCAGAGGTGGCCAAGCCGTGGGGAGGGGCACTTCAGTGGTCTGCCTTCTCCGCGGCTCTCAGCGCGCTGCCTCTGGTGTGGCTGCCGCTTTTGTGGTTTTCTGTGAACACGGCCCCAGAGGCTATGGACGGGCTCCCTGTTCAGAGCTCTCTCACCCACTCCCCGGGCTGCCTTCAAACCACTCTGCTTTACTCTGGGTTCCAGAATGATGAGATTGGTTCCGACAAACGCGTCTGCACCAAAGAACATCCATTCATCTCATGCAGTGCTTGTTTGCCGTGCCCTGTGCTGGGCTGTAAAAGCGTTTTCCTCGACGCGCGCGTGCTACGTCTTCGGTGCTCACTGCTGCATAGGAAGCAGTTGCTTTGGGGCGGGGGCGTGGCACGGGACTGGAGGGACTCTGTCGTGGGCGAGGGTGTGGGTGGGGCTCCAGGCTCCTGCCGAGTCCCAGCCGGAAGTGTGGCTCCCGTGGCCACTCCTGGGGCCGGGCTGGTTGCCCTGTGCCTGCCCTTCAAGGCCTCCCGGTTGGGGTGGAGTAGGGTAAACAGTGGGCGATGAATGCAGTTGTTTACACAGCAGGGAGGTTCCTTTACCTTCCTCAGGTCTGGAAACTTCCCGCTTCTTGCCTGAACCCCTGAGCGCGTCGGCCAGTCTGTGTGCTGACTGTAACCTGCTGGCCGGCGTGGATGAGACGGGAGGCCTTCTGGGGCCAGGCTGCCCCGGCCCCCTACGCTGGCACCCACCCTCAGGGAAGAAGCTTTAAGTTCCCTGAAGCATCAGGCAGCTGATTTTGTGATGAAGATCACGCAGCCCTGCAGAAGGCCGGTGCTGTTAAAGCTACACAGACAGAAAACACACGTTGACTGGTTTCGCCCTCAGAATGGCGCTCTGAAGGAGCCTCGTGCACACCTGGGCTGAACCGGCTTCTGCTCGAGCATCAGGAGCCGGCATCCGAAAGGCCACTCGATTCCTCCCTGTGGTCACCGAGACACGTGTGTGCGGGCGCTCTGCGGAGGATGGTCACCCTTTCAAGAGGCTTTGCTGGAATAGAGTGGGGCATTTATTTGATTCCACCCCTAAGCTTTTACAGCCACAGGATTGTGAAGGCCTGATCTTTCTGCAGCAGCTAGCAAAATGCACATTCAGTGAGTACAAGGTGAGAAAGCCAGGGTGGCTTTGGGAATAAGGATACAGGGCAGGCTTGGCCTGATGCCCTTCTCTGCGCTCCATCCGTGGCTGGCTGTGGAAGGCTGTGGAGACTGGGCCAGCCCTGCTGCCGCCGCCTGGACATGTGCACGGAGGCCAAGCACTGCCGGCTCCGCCTGCCGCCTCCTTCCCATGCTCCTCCCTCTGCCTGGTGGGGCCACTGGAGCTTCCTAGGGCCCCCGTGGTGTGCCAGCCCAGTGAGGCCCTAGAGCGCTCTGTCCAGGATGGACGCCACCTGCCAGGTGGGCCGTTGAAGTGGAAGAAATTCAGCCGGGTCGCATCACAGAGAAAGAAACGTTGGCTTCCTCTCCACGTGGTTCAAGTGCTCAAGGTCACCCGCGGCCAGTGGCCACTGCCCTGGGCAGAGCAGATCCGAGCGTTTCCAGCACGGCCACGCGGCTCTGGAATCTGTACAGGTTGAGTGTTTGTTTCCAGTAAGTTTTGTTCTTTTACAAAAGAAAGAAAGTGGGCACCGTGGCAGGGTGGGCGTGACTAGGACAGGGGTCGTTAGGCGTCCAGGGGGGCTTCCTTTGCAAAGTGGGCATCTCAAAACTGAAACACTGAAACAGTCAGTGACCGTGGAGGTGGTGTGGCCAGGCAGCACCGTCCACCCTCAGTGGCACTGCCCCGTGGAGAGGGTGAGGCCTCCTGGAGGCCCCAGGGCTGCTGGTGGCCCCGGGCCTCGAGCCTGTCTCGGGTGCGGCCGGGTTGGGAGAGCCTCCGCAGGCCGGCGCTGTCCTCAGGGTGTGTTCCCATCACCTAGCAGCCTCGGCTTCACTTTTCCCAGCTTAATTTTCCCATCCCCATCCTTCAGTTCTTAATTCCTCCTGATGATAAGTGTGTCCATTGCGTGTTAAGCTCTGTGGTTTTCACGCTCAGAAGTGACACTGGTTCCACGTTCTTGGTGGGCACCCCAGCCTGCGCGCTCTGGTAGCATTACACGTCACCATAGCATCTTTCTGGGGTCTGGCAGGCCAGCCTCAGGCGGCGTGGCCGGGTTGGTCCCTGCCCCAGGCCGCTCCCTGGGAGGAGAGGCCCGTGGGGAGGCGCCAGTGCCTTTGGTTTGTTCTGTCACTGGCCCGTGGCACAACGCTGCTGTCTGCACTGTGCACGGGCCCGTCTGCTTCTGGGACAGGTTTGTCCTTGACCTTAAGAGCTGTGGGGCAGTGAGAGCCTTACGGATGGACCGTGCTCTTGAAGGCTGCTGCTTGCTCGCTTCTGTTTCTGACTCGTTCTTGATGGAAACCCAGTTTTCTGCATCCGGTGGGTTGAGCAAGTGTCCGGTTAGTGAAGCTTGCCCCTTGGCTGAGGCCCTGGCCATGTCTCGCCTGCAGTTCTTTGGGGGCACCTGCTCTGTGACCGCCCTCTGAGTGTGACCTCTGTGGGGGAAGGGGGTGGGACCAGGCTTCGTGGGGTCTTCTCTGCGGGTCTCCTGGCCAGTTCTTCCACGCCCTGTTCCTCAGGTTCCAAACCCGCCTCCCGCCCTGAGCCACTGCCCTCATAGCTCTGCAGCTCCCTGATCTCACTCGGCCAGTTGCCTTTCCTGGTGGAAATGGGCTGCAAAGTTTATGCTGCATTACATTGAACCGTTAGAAGGAGAAACATACCCTGAGGTTCGAGTGTTGGATGGGGTTTGGGCCCTTCTTAGCGAGAGTCTGTCATTTGAGAATGTATCAAAGTTCCCAGTGGAACTTTTCCTTTCCAGAGTACTGCTGCGTAAGCTTGGCACCCAGAGCGTGGAGCTCTGTGCACAATTGTTCATTTCTTGTTTGTCCTACTTGCTAATGTATTTTTTTCCAATTTGAAAAATTGGAGACTTCCCTGGTGGCGCAGTGGTTAAGAATCCTCCTGCCAATGCAGGGGACACGGGTTTGAGCCCTGGTCTGGGAAGATCCCACATGCCGCAGGGCAACTAAGCCCGTGCGCCACAACTACTGAGCCTGCGCTCTAGAGCCCGCGAGCCACAACTCCTGAAGCCCATGTGTCTAGAGCCCGTGCTCCACAACAAGAGAAGCCACTGCAAGGAGAAGCCTGCGCACTGCAACGAAGAGTAGCCCCCGCTCGCCTCAACTAGAGAAAGCCCGCGCGCAGCAATGAAGACCCAACATAGCCAAAAATAAATAAATAAATAAAAATAAAGTGAGAAAACGTATTTTTTAAAAAATTGTGGTAAAATACACATAGCATAAAAATTACCATCTTGACCATGTTTAAGTGTGCAGTTCAGTGGTTGTATATACAGCCATCACCACCGTCCATCCCCCTCGCTCTTTTCATCTTGTAAAAGGGAAACCCTTTACCCATTAAACACCAAGTCCCCACCCCCTCCCCCAGCCCCTGACAACCACCTTCTACCTTCTGCCTCTATGAATTTGACTCCTCCAGGGACCTCAGATAAGTGGAATCACACAATATTTGTCTTTCTGTGTCTGGCTTATCTCACTGGTCAAAATGCCCTCAAGGTTCGTCTATGCTGTAGCATAGTACAGGATTTCCTTCCTTTTTAAGGCTGAATAATATTCTACTGTATGTCTAGACCACATTCTGCTTCTCCTTTTGTTTGTGGATGGACACTTGTGTTGCTTCCATGTTTTAGCTATTGCGAATAATGCTGCTGTGAACTTTGGTGTGCAAATATCCCTTCGAGACCTTGCTTTCAATTCTTTTGGGTATATACCCAGAAGTGGAATTGCTGGATCACATGGTAGTTCTGTTTTTAATTTTTTGAGGAACTACCGTTTCCCACAGCAGCTGTACCATTTTACATTCTTACCAGCAGTGCACAAGGGTTCCTGTTTCTACATATCCTCACCAAGACTTGTTATTTTCTGTGGTTTTTTTTTTTTTGATAGTAGCCATCCTAATGGGTGTGAGATTGTATCTCATTATAGCTTTGATTTGCATTTCCATGATGTTTAATGAGTTGAGCATCTTTTCATGTGCTTATTGGCCATTTGTATATATGTTCTTTGGTGGAATGTCTATTCAAGTCTTTTGCCCATTTTTGAATCAGCTTGTTTGTTTTTTGTTATTGAGTGTTAGGAGTTCTCTATATATTCAGGATACTAATCTGTTGTCAGATGTATGATTTGCGAATATTTTCTCCCATTCTGGGGTTGCCTCTGTACTCTGTTGATAGTGTCTGACGCACAGATTTTTAAATTTTTCATAAAGTCCAGTTTGTCTAATTTTTCTTTAATTGCCTCTGCCTTTGGTGTCTTATCCAAGAAATCATTGCCAAATCCAAAGTTGTAAAGGTTTTGCCATATGTTTTCCTCTAAGAGTTTTTTAGTTTTAGATCTTACATTTAGGTCCTTGATCCATTTAGAGTTAATTTTTGTATATGGTGTAAGATAGGGTCCCACTTCATTCTTTTGCATGTGGATATCCAGATTCCCAGCACCATTTGTTGAAGACACAGCCCTTTCCTTCTTGAATGGTCTTGGCACACCTGTCACAAATCACTTGATGGTATATGTGAGGGTTTATTTCTGGGCTCCCTCTTCTTTTCCATTGGTCTTTGTGCCAGTACCACATTGTTTTGATTACTGTAGTTTTGCAGTAAGTTTTGAAATCAGGAAGTGTGAGTCTTCTGGCTTTGTTCTCCTTTCTTCAAGATTGTTTTGGCTATTCAGGGTCGAGATTCCATATGAATTTTAGAATGGATTTTTCTGTCTCTGCAAAAAACATCATTGGGGTTTGATAGGGGTTGTATTGAATCTGTAGATTGCTTTTTGTAGTACTGACATCTTTTTTTCCTTTTTTTTTTAATTGGAGTACAGTTGCTTTACAATGCTGTGTTAGTTTCTGCTGTGCAACGAAGTGAATGAATCAGCTATATGTATACATATATCCCCTCCCTCTTGGGCCTCCCTCCCACCCCCCATCCCACCCATCTAGGTTGTCACAGAGCACCGAGCTGAGTTCCCTGTGCTATACAGCAGGTTCCCACTAGCTATCCGTTTTACACAGGGTAGTGTGTGTATGTCAATCCTAATCTCCCAGTTAGTCCCACCCCCGCTCCCATGTCCACACGTCCTTTTTCTGCGTCTGTGTCTCTATTCCTGCCCTGCAAATAGGTTCATCTGTACCGCTTTTCTAGATTCCACGTGTATGCGTTAATATCCGATATTTGTTTTGTTCTTTCTGACTTACTTCACTCTGTATGACAGACTCTGGGTCCATCCATATCTCTACAAATGACCCAGTTTTGTTCCTTTTTTATGGCTGAGTAAGTGTTGACATCTTAATATTCAGTCTTCCAGGCCACATGGGATGTGTTGCCATTTGCTTATGTCTTTAATTTCTTTTGGTAATGTTTTCTAGCTTTCATTGTACAGTCTTTAACCTCCTTGGTTAATTCCTAAGTACTTTATTGTTTTAGATGGTATTGTAAACGGAATTGTTTTTGTTTTTATTTTTTAGAAAATGAGGTATTTTTTAAAAATTAATTAATTTATTTGACTGTGTTGGGTCTTCACTGCTGTGCGCGCACTTTCTCTCGTTGTGGCGAGCGGGGGCCACTCTTCGTTGTGGTGTGCAGGCTTCTCATCGTGGTGGCTTCTCTTGTTGCGGAGCATGGGCTCTAGGCACGCAGGCTTCAGTAGTTGTGGCGCACGGGCTTAGTTGTTCCGCAGCATGTAGGATCTTCCCGGACCAGGGCTCAAACCCATGTCCCCTGCATTGGCAGGCGGATTCTTAACCATTGTGCCACCAGGAAAGTCCTTATTTATTTTTTTTTTTGTAATTTTATTTATTTATTTATTTATTTATTTATTTATTTATTTTTGGCTGTGTTGGGTCTTCGTTTCTGTGCGAGGGCTTTCTCCAGTTGCGGCGAGCGGGGGCCACTCTTCATCGCGGTGCGCGGGCCTCTCACTGTCGCGGCCTCTCTTGTTGCGGAGCACAGGCTCCAGATGCGCAGGCTCAGTAGTTGTGGCTCACGGGCCTAGTTGCTCCACGGCATGTGGGATCTTCCCAGACCAGGGCTCGAACCTGTGTCCCCTGCATTGGCAGGCAGATTCTCAACCACTGCGCCACCAGGAAAGTCCTTATTTTTTTAATGTAAGTGATGGTAGCTATAAATTTTCCCCTTAGCACTGCTGTCACTGCATCCCGTAAATTTTGGTGTGTTGTGTTTTTATTTTCATTTGTTTCTAAAGATTTCCTAATTTCACTTGTAACTTTTTTCTTTGATCTATTGGTTTTTTAAGAGAATTTTTTGTTTTGTTTTGTTTTGGCCGTGCTGTGAGGCTTGCGGGATCTTAGTTCCCTGACTGGGGATTGAACCCGGGCCCCCGGGAGTGAAAGCCCGAGTCCTAACCACTGGACCACCAGGGAATTCCCAAGAGAATGTTACTTAGTTTCCAGAATTTTGTGAATTTTCCATTTTTCCTTCTGTTACGGATTTTTTTTAAATTAATTTTTATTGCAGTATGGTTGCTTTACAATGTTGTATTTAGCCTACACTGCATAAGAAAATGATTCAGCTATGCACATACAGATATCCCCTCCCTTTTGGACTTCGCTCCCATTTAGGTTACCACAGTGCATTAGGTAGAGTTCCCAGTGCTACACAGTATGTTCCCATCAGTTGTCTATTTTATACATAGTACCTGTTACTGATTTCTAACTCATTCTCTTATGGTCAGAGAAGATGCTTTGTATATCTGTCATTTAAAATCTCTTGAGAAGTAATCTGTGGCCTAACATATGGTCTATCCTGGAGAACGTCCCATGTGTACTTGAGAAGAAGGTGTGTTCTGTTGTTGGGTGGAGTTCTGGATACGTCTGTTAGATCTAGTTGGTTGATTGTGTTGTTCAAGTCCTCTGTTTCTTTATTTATCTTCTATCTGGTTGATGCTTGCTAATGTATTTGTAAATTACTAAATAAAATGTATATTATTTTGAACAATTTAAATTCAGAATTGATATTTAACCGCAAAAGTAGCTATAGAATCTTCACATTATTGGTGAGCTTTTCTTTCTTTCTGAAGATCACATCTAGGTTGCCTTGCCCGTTTTTTATTGAGAAAGAGAAGTAAACACGCAATTCGAGTCTCTAGTGAGTTGACGGTGGAGATTAACCCCCAGGTCCCTTAGCTGGTCACTTATTCCTCAGTGGCTGGGTCTGCTTTTCTAAGAAAATGTAAAGGTGGGTTTGTAAGACTTGAATGCAGGTCTTCATGTACGTGGCGGTGGACACTGCGTTTGGAGCCGGGTCCTGGGAGCTCGGGGCAGCGTGGTCGGCGTGGGCGCCTTGAAGAGAGCCGGGGGGCCCTGTGGGGGGCCAGGCACCTTGTGCGGACCTGGCAGCGGCGGGGCGCCCTGGCTGGTGTCCCCTGAAGAGGCCGGGAGGGAGCGCTTGCTGCGGGGCTGGAGGAGGGGCCCCGGAGGCCAGTGAAGATGTCCAGCACAAGCTTATTTTTCCGTGTTTTTCTCTAGAGTTAGAAAAGGAAGCAGCTGACCAGGAAGAGCTGATTTTAAAAAAGAAAGCCCTTTCCTTTTTTTTCTTTTTAAAGAAATTCACGTTCTTTTATTTATTTATTTATGACTGTGTTGAGTCTTCGTTTCTGTGCGAGGGCTTTCTCTAGTGGCGGCGAGCAGGGGCCACCCTTCATCGCGGTGCGCGGGCCTCTCGCTATCGCGGCCTCTCTTGTCGCGGAGCACAGGCTCCAGACGCGCAGGCTCAGCAGCTGTGGCTCACGGGCCTAGTTGCTCCGCGGCATGTGGGATCCTCCCAGACCAGGGCTCGAACCCGTGTCCCTTGCATTGGCAGGTAGATTCTCAACCACTGCGCCACCAGGGAAGCCCCCGATAAGGCCTCTTTTTAAAATAGATTTAAAAATTTTTTTTTGTTTTTTGGCCGTGCCACACAGCATATGGGATCTTAGTTCCCTGACCAGGGATCAAACCTGCATCCTCTGCATTAGAAGCACGGAGTCTTAACCACTGGACCGCCAGGGAAGTCCCGATGCTCTTTTTAAAAAATGCAATTATGACACCTGTGCCTTTTTTTAAAGTATCATTTTTGTGGTATAATTGACATACAGTTAAGTTGCACATATTTAAAGTGTACAGTGAGTTTTGACCTATGTCTACACCCATGAAACTGTCACCTCAGTCGAGATAGCAGAGTATCCCTTCACCTGTCATTCTCTTTTTCCTTTGTGACTTATTGGTTGAAGAAGCTGGGCTTTGCCCTGTAGACTTCCCCGGAGTCTGGCTTTTGCCCACCGTGTCCCGACGCTGGAGTTCAGCGTGTTCCTCTGTGCTCCGTGCTCCTTCAGTTGATAGTTACAGTTGGAGGAGGGCCGGGGTTTGGCTTGCTTTTCTCGACAGGACCCCTTCAGAGGAGTCACACAGCACATCTGGGTCTGTGACAGCACAGCTGTGGGTGGTCAGTGACCAGACGTGGGAATTCGTCAGGGTTGTGCACGGGGACGCCACACACCCGGAGTCCTTCCTGGATCGGCAGGAACGCCTCTAAAAAGTGGGGCAGAGAGGGACTTCCCTGGTCCGGTGGTTAAGAATCCTCCTTCCAATGCAGGGGACGTGGGTTCGATCCCTGATCGGGGAACTAAGATCCCACATGCCGAGGGGCAACTAAGCCAGCGTGCCACAACTACTGAGCCGGAGCGCTCTAGAGCCCGTGCCACAACTAGAGAGCCCACTCACCACAATGAAAGATCCCACATGCGCAACTAAGACCCAATGCAGCCAAATAAATCAATAACTAAAGTGGGACAGGGAGTCTGTACAGGAAGGCAGCTGAAAGGCTTGACGCTTCCCTGTCGTGTCCTGGTTTTCAAAAGACTGTGTTGGCATCATCCATCCAGTGGTGACCAGTTAATTTCTTTTTCAGCATCTCTGTGAACTCGGGGACTTAAATGTATGGAATGTGTTCCATCCGTCTGGCTGTTCACGGGGCTCACATTGTCCCGTTGTCGCAGTGGGAACCTCTGTAGGTTCGACTGAGCCTTTTGACCTGACTCCAGTAGTCCTGCCAGCTTCCTGCTGCCTCTAGAGGGACTCGAGCCCTGGACTGAGCCATTTCTCCTCCAGGGAACACTGGTTCCTTTTAGTGGCTTCTAGAGGTCAAATATATTGCAGGATGTTGTAGACGGGACCTGTCATATCAGAGAGGAATCAGAAGCATTAACAGCTTCTCTAATTTGCCAAAGAAAACCCAACCATCAACTACTGAGTGAGGCTTTGAATGGGTGTTTCCAGGAGGTGCATAGGTGTCCGGTTCTGCCGGCTGGTTGGGAGATTGGGAAAGGAAAAGGAAACTCTGCAAGAGCCTTTTGGGGAAGGAAGAGCGGAACGACCTAATGCCAGTTTGTTGCATGATGTAGACGCTCACACGTGCTCAGGATGGAGCCCAGAGATGAGCGCTTTGGAGGTGTCACCAAGCTCCGTGTGGCCACTCCAAGGACAGAGGACGCATCCCTCCTCGGGACCACCTGTTCCTTCACTGCTCTCAGAACTGGAGGAGAGCTCTTGGTCCCGTCGCTACCTGGCTCACACAATTAAATATGGGTCTCTGCTTATTTTCATAAGAAGTCAAACCTTTTGGGACAAGGTTGACCTTTTGCTTCAGTCTGTTGCCATTTATGAAATACTGTGCTTCATGATGGGAGAAGTTAATATGCATGAGTTCTACTAAAATATTGAGCTAAAATAATTTTGAGAAAATTTAAGTTGATTACAGTTTATACTGATAACAACTAACTTACACAGGAGTCTTAATTCTCTAGAATTGAAAATTGGTTTCAGGTTGATGTGAAATAAATGTTTTCACATAACTTTGAATTTATTTATAACCGTTTGTTCCAGCTTCTGGTAAAGATTTGCAGTGGCCGTCAGCGGAGGTGTGGTGGGGCCCCAGCGTGTGGATGCCTCACCTTAGCTAACCTGCCTCTCGAACTGTCCACGTGACCCCCAGATTAGTCGTTTCACTGCTTCCTTATATAGTGTAGTGGCTTTTAAAGTAACTTCAGATAGTGGTTACTTGTGGACGTGCTACTCGTTGATGGATGCGGATATTATGACTGTTTCCTCTTGTATGAGATCACTCCTTTTACTTCTTTGCTCAGATGTAATTGAGATTGACCTCAAGAATGGTGAATGGGTATTTTTAAATGTTTCTAAACCATACAACTTCTGAAAGCTAAGTATACCAAAATGTGGTGGTTTTTTTTCCCTTTAGATCTCCAGTGCCTATTGGATTTTTACCTTAAAAAGTTCATAGCGTGAAGTTTCTTACACTGTCGATGTAGATCCAGTACAATGATTCAGTAGCAGACCCTACAGATCAGGCAGCGGAGGAGCCTGGCCCTGAAGGATGAACGGAGAGGAGGAGTTCTTCGACGCCGTCACAGGTGAGCGGAGGGAGAGGCAGGTTCAGAGATTGTGTCTGAGCGGAGGGAGAGGCAGGTTCAGAGATTGTGTCGTGAGCACGAAGCCCTCGGACCCAGGCCTCAGACGTAGCCCCGGGACGTGAGGACGGCCCAGGAAAACCGTGTAGAGAGAGAGCTGACATGTCCCCAGGCACCAGCCTTCAGTAAAAGCATGTGTCCTATCCTAGATTTGGGGGAAAACATCAACTTTGGACCGCTAAAGATAACAAGAAAGGGCAACTGTGTTTTAGTCTTTAAGAGTTGCCCTGGGGTGTAAATATTTTTATTTGGATCCTAAGTGAGATGGTCAGCATTCTTTCGTATATGTTTTTTTTTTTTTTTAATTAATTAATTAATTAATTTATGGCTGTGCTGGGTCCCCGTTTCTGCGCGAGGGCCCTCCCCAGCCGCGGCAAGCGGGGGCCACTCCTCATTGCGGTGCGCGGGCCCCCCACCACCGCGGCCTCTCCTGTTGCGGAGCACAGACTCCAGACGCGCAGGCTCAGTAGGTGTGGCTCACGGGCCCAGCCGCTCCGTGGCATGTGGGACCTTCCCAGACCAGGGCCCGAACCCGCGTCCCCCGCACTGGCAGGCAGACTCCCAACCGCTGCGCCACCAGGGAAGCCCGGCATTCTTATATTATTTATACTTAATGATGAAAAACGTATTGTCCTGTCTTATAACTGTATCGTGTTTTGCACTGCTTAAAGTCTACCAAAAAATAGTACATTTACCTGCTTTCACAGCAGCTCTTACTGTGTCAGCGTTCAGTTCTGTTTCGCTTTTCACACACCCCTGTGAGTGCTGGTACACAGCCCGGTGGGCAGAGAGCATGGCGGGGTGGCAGGGGGAGGAGAGGCCGGCTGGGTTGGTTCACATTTGCTTGGAACAACCCCTCCTCCTCCTGTTACCACCCGAGGGACAGGTGACCACAGGGGGCCCCAGACCTCACGTTCAAGGCGCCCCCCGTTGTCTGCCCTGCACCCCCCTCGTCAGCAGGGGGAGCGTCACTTTGCTTTCTCTATCGAGGGGTCTTCCTGGTGGAGACGGACTTCAGGAGACTCTTCCAGCCCATGCCCCCCTCTCAGGTGTGGGAACATAGAAACAGCAGCTCTGAAGTATTACTGCCGCCGGGTT
Source organism: Eschrichtius robustus (assembly GCF_028021215.1). Classification (NCBI taxonomy): domain Eukaryota; kingdom Metazoa; phylum Chordata; class Mammalia; order Artiodactyla; family Eschrichtiidae; genus Eschrichtius; species Eschrichtius robustus. The sequence continues at coordinate 1,815,465 of NC_090839.1, read as the reverse complement.
TGTCAGTGCTAACCCTCCCTAGGGCAGTCAGAGGGGCACTTCCGTAATCAGTGCCAGGAGAGCGTGGTGCCCAGCACGACAAAAGGCTCTTTCCTGGGCGCCGTCACTGTTGCCCTGGACGCCGTTGCCGTCCCTGCTGCCTCCTGTCTCGAGGAGCCCTGTCCTGCGCTCCCGGGCCTTCGCCGGCCGTGCTTCTCCTGAGTGAAGGGTTGGAGCAGGTTGAGGGATGGGCGGCCTGAGATTATTGACTTATTCTTGTCCGAAGCCCAGGAGGAGCAGGCCCTGAGCTCATCGCTGTTTTCAAAGGCTGACCTGCTGAGTCATCTTATCTTGCGTGACCTCATAGCTGTTGTGGCCCTTGTAGACGTGTGTTCCTGGGAAGCGTGCTTGTCTGCTTAACCCGCACGTGCATCAGTAGTCTTTCGCAGTTGAATTCCCACCAAGCGGGGTGTTTGTCAGGGAGTCACGCCCTCGGGCCGCCTGGCCCTCGCAGGCTGACCACGTCTGAGACCAAGTGGGCCCGGCCTCGGCGTGGCCTTCTCACCCGGGAGCCCCCTGGGAAGCTCCCTGTCACCTGGGACCAGTGTAACCGATACTCTGGAAGGTCTTTCCCCAGAGAGGGCTTGAACTGCATGGAGTGCGGTGTGTAGGTGACCCCATCCCTGCCTCTCCGCACGGCGGGACCTCTCCGCACGGCGGGACCTCTCCGCGTGTCCCTGAGATGCAGGCGGAAGAGGCAGATGTCTAGGTGAAAATAATTCCTCACCTCAGCCCTTTGGTTCCCAAGCAAATAACAGAAAGACGAAAAATGTGAAGTCTCCCAATGCAATGAAATACCCAGACAGTGACTACTTCCCTGTTTATAGAATCAGTCTTACTTTGTGACTCTAATTTAAAAAGTATTTAAACCCAGCAGTTATTAAATGAATGCCTTCAATAGGCAATTACTGGGGCTTCCCTGGTGGTGCAGTGGTTAAGAATCTGCCCGCCAATGCAGTGGACACGGGTTCGAGCCCTTGGTCCGGGAAGATCCCACATGCCGCAGAGCAGCTAAGCCCGTGAGCCACAACTACTGAGCCCACAAGCCGCAACTACTGAAGCCTGCGCACCTAGAGCCCGTGCTCCACAATAAGAGAAGCCACCGCAGTGAGAAGCCCGCGCACCGCAACGAAGAGGAGCCCCCGCTCGCCACAGCTAGAGAAAGCCCGTGCGCAGCAACGAAGACCCAGCACAGCCAAAAATAAATGAATAAACAAATAAATAAATTTTAAAAAGATAAGCAGTTACTTCCTACAAGAATCAGTACCTTTATGTATTTATTTTCAGCAGTTGTGGCTTGTGGGCTCAGTAGTTGTGGTGCACGGGCTTAGCTTCTCCGCGGCATGTGGGATCTTCCTGGACCAGGGCTCTAACCCGTGTCTCCTGCATTGGCAGGCGGATTCTTAACCACTGCGCCACCAGGGAAGCCCAAGAATCAGTACCTTTAAATTGAAAGGTTTTAAAGTACATGAAAAATATGTACAGATTAAGGGTTGTAAAAAGTCAGACTAACCTGTCAAAGGTGGGTATCTCTGAGTGATCAGATTACAGATGATTTCAACTTTCTCCTTTGCTTGTCTGTATTTTCTTTTTCTATAGTAAACATGTGTTGTACATTAAAATGTTTAAACTGTTACGTAGTGTTGGCTTCATCAGAGACAAGACTTCAATGCACTTGTCAGGGAGGAGCTGCCTTGTTTTCATGGGCGCACACCAGGGTTGTGATTTAAGCGAACTTTCTACTTGACACTGACCCAGAATCTCAGCCCTGAGGGAGGTCCTCGGAGATAGGGACACCCGTGCAGGGTAACACCAGGTCCATAGGACTGGGCATCCTTAAGCAGGGGCTGCTTCAGGCTAAGTTTAGACTGGGGATTAGTAGATGTTGCTTTGGGGATAGTTAACAAAAACGAGATGTGACAGGCTATTTCAGAAAGCATTGATTATTTAAGAGGTTCATTTTAAAAAAAATTAATTAATTTATTATTATTCTTGGCTGTGTTGGGCCTTCGTTGCTGCACGTGGGCTTTCTCTAGTTGTGGCGAGCGGGGGCTACTCTTCGTTTTGGTGCGTGGGCTTCTCGTTGCGGTGGCGTCTCTTGTTGTGGAGCACGGGCTCTAGGTACGTGGGCTTCAGTAGTTGTGGCTCACGGGCTCCAGGGCGCAGGCTCTGTAGTTGTGGCGCACAGGCTTAGCTGCTCTGCGGCATGTGGGATCTTCCCGGACCAGGGCTTGAACCCGTGTCCCCTGCGTTGGCAGGCGGATTCTTAACCACTGTGCCACCAGGAAAGTCCAAGAGGTTCATTTTTAATATATCCTTTCAAATTCATTGTGTAATAATTCTCAATACTACTATATTTTGTGCATCTGTCAATATAGAAGAATACGAAGGAAGGTTATTTTTGCGTTTTCTCAAGGAGGCTTATTAGCAGGTTTGTTTATGTTTTGTGTCTGACCACAGTCACCGCCTGGCCTGTCACCCTGGGCCTCGCCTTCCTCTCGGAAATGAGGGGCTGTTATGGGAGCCCTGAGCTCCTCGTGGGCTGTGCCCTCGCTGAAGTAGTCAAGGTCATCGATAGTCAGTGGTCAGGAGCTCCCCACCCCAGCTGGAAGGACTTGCCCTGGCAGCCACAGCTCCCGGCCGGGCTTGCTCTGGAGCAGAACTTGAGTATTTCAGTGGATTGCACTGGCTGAGTTGAGAGGAAACACATTTTCCTTTTCCCTATAGCCACTGGTCGCTTTGGGAGAAAGCGTTCCCGATGCAGAAGGGGCACGGAGCACAGCCCAGGGTGGTGTTACTCTTACTCGGGGGATGGGACGGGCCAGGAGACCGCATGACTGTATTTCACACAAGTCCTAATAGTTCACTCTCCCCGAGGTTTCCACGTACGTGGCGTGCCCTCCGCGTTCGCACCCGTCGTCTGCTGTTTCGGTTGCCGTTGGTCGGTTTGGTAGGTTCTGGCGGTGGGTTTGTGCGGTGCTCGGTCTTAGAAACGCCGCAGCAGGTTGTGTTTCAGGACGTGATGTGGAGCTTGACCGCAACTTGTGCAGAGGAGGAAGGGGTTACAGCCTGAGTTAGGTGTGAGCACCATAGAGGTGGCCGCCCCAGAGGGTACGGTCACTGACGACAACAGGGAAAACCTGTCCTGGTGCCCGGGAGCCGCCCCCCACGTAAGGACCTGGAGAGTGTGGCGTTGGTGGCAGGGTGGTGGCCTCATGCGGGGACCCCCGGGAGCGGTTCTCGTTCTCCGCCTCGACCTTCGGTTCTTGGGAAGCAGAGTTCATTACTCTGAACGTGTCAATCAAAAGCACTTTCGAGCTTCAGGTGCCTGCTTGCAGTGTGAGAATTCTTAGAGGTAGGCTTTTCCATATTCCAAGTCCTGCAGAAGTTACCACTCTGCTTGTCTCGCACAGGCTTTGATTCTGATAACTCTTCTGGGGAATTTTCAGAGGCAAATCAGAGAGTCACTGGCGTGATTCATGTGGACACCAGCAAAAGTAATGGGATTGGAAAAGTTGGGGAGAGGCCTCCTCAAGAGAATGGAATTCAAAAGCACAGGTATGTCATCCCACACGGACGTTTTGGAGTCTCCCAGCGCGCCTGTCCTCGCCCCACGTCTGCAGCGGGCCCTGAGCTGGAGGAACATCCGTCCCGTGTCACCTGGGCCCTGCCCCCTGGGTAGACCCAGGGCCCTGTTCAGCCAAAGACCCCGAGACCCACTGGCCCTCTGCGTGGCCCCTGGAGATCAGTGATGGCGCTTCCTCAGCGTGACCCCCGTCCGTAAGCGGACGGGCGGCCGTCCCTGCCCTGGGGCTGCTGGGGGACTGAGCTCCGTGGGCGCCCTAGCGTTGGCAGGGGGCCTGGCACAGAGCCAGAGGTTACTGGTATCAGACCCAACTGCTAGCTTCACGCAGAGCCGCCTGCGTTTGACGCGTCGACCTCTCACCCCGTGGGTGAGTTTCGGAGGGTTGTTCAGTGCAGCGGGACCACAGTCCGTTCTCTCCCCACCAGCGCTGCATTCTCATGCAAGCAGATTCTGATGGCAGTGAGCTAAGCCTTCACCAGCAGAAGGGGGGGCGTAGGCGGGACGGCCGTGAGTCAGGTGGGTGGAGGTGGCAGCCTCTGTCCTCCCCGCGCCGTTTGCGCTTCGGCTCCGGGGAGCCCAGCTTCACCCCAGATCTCTGCCCTGAGCTGGCACCCAGTGCCCACCTGGGGCCCCGGAGCTGTCAGAGCACCTCCTGCCTGCTCGTGTGGCCTGGACCTCTGCCGTCAGCGCCCCGCACCCTGTAGGCGGGAATCTGGCTCAGGCCGCCCTCGTGCCCGCCCCTCCCTCCCGTCTCCAGCCCCCGACCTGACACGCTAGCCTCCGGACGGACGCGTCTTGGATGCTTTCACCCTGCCCGCTCCTGTCACGGCCCCCTCCCACCACTGCTGCTCCTGAATCCCCCAAGGAGGCACCTCTTCACTGCTCCGCCCCTCCTCCTTCCTTCCAGCCGTCTCAGAGGACAGGTCTGATTGTGCGCCTTCCCCCTCGTAAACTCCCGGGCAAGGCGCATGTGGCCCCGAGTGCCAGGGACAGCGGCCCCTTTTCCTCTCTGAAGTGGCGGTTTGGGCCATGAACAGTAAGGTTCTCCTCTTAGGACGAGGACCTGCGCCCTCACCTCTCTCCAGGGGCGGCCCCTCCCGTGTCTGTGGCCCCCGCCTCTCGGGGTCCTCGGTGAACCTGGCCTGTCCCACGTCGGGGCTCCGTCTGCTCCACGCCCCTGGCCCCGGCCCTCTCCTCCACCTCCATCTCTTCAGCTCCTGCCTCCCCAGGGTCATCCTTGGACCCCTTTCCCACCCTCCACAGAGCCACGCTCCTTCCTCGTGGCTCCCTCACAGCGGGGGCCCGTCCTGCCGTGGCCGCTCGGGACCCCAGACGAGAGCTGGCAGAGTGGAGCCACGTGCTGCCTCGTGAATGTTAGTTTTCTTTCCCATCTCGTCTCCCGCTGCCTTGCCCTCCTCTCCCACCTGCCCCCCCCCGGGCCCATGGTCCCCCGACCCAGTTGACTGTGAGCAGGGTCTGCTGTGCCCGGGCTTCCCTGGCATCGGCGGGAAGACACCTGAGGAGGAAGGTACCTCAGGAAAGACAAGCACAGGCTTCAAAGGGGTTTAAGAGCTGGTTTCTGAAAAGGTTTTCTCTTTCTTTTTTTTTGGCCATGCTGCGCGGCACGTGGGATCTTAGTTCCCCGACCAGGGATCGAACCCGTGCCCCCTGCACTGGGAGCACGGAGTCCTAACCACTGGGCCGCCAGGGAAGCCCCTGAAGAGCTTTTCGTAATGCAGTTCCCTCTTGGGGTCCTCTTGGCTCCACCTCCGTCTGTGGCCCTGCTGCTGCCCCAGGCGGCTGGCACATGGCTGCCCGGGGGGACCCAGCGACCTGTCTCCCCAGCTCCGTGGAGGAAAGTCGCCTGTGTGGCCATGATTGCTTCCTAGGAGGCCCTCCAAAGATCGATGCAGAAAGCTTTCTTTGGGACTTCAGCAGCAGTCTGGTCCTTTTTTCCTCTGCAGGCATGCCAGCATACAGAAATGCTAATGCTTGGAAAGATTAAAGGAAGACACGGTCATTGCGCAAAACCATCAGTCATAAGTGACTCTCACATTGGTTGAATAAATACATGTCACTCTGGTTACCCCTTTACAGGACATCGTTGCCTGCCCCAATGTTTACCAGAAGTGATTTCAGCGTGTGGAGTATATTGAAAAAGTGCATTGGCTTGGTAAGTTCAGATGGACTCGTTTTGAAGTGTGAATCTTACACATTTTTAATTCCTGTGAATTTATTGCACTACTGGTAGTTTAAGAAGATGCACTCTGCATAGTTATAAACAGCATGATGTGAAGATAATAAAACAGGAAAGGAACAAATACAGGAGGGGAAGAGGTGAACAAAAGCTGAAGTATTAATAGACAGTAGGACACCCATTCTGTAGGTTAATCTCTTGACATAAGGAGCTTCAGATGGGTTTACACTTACCTTGGTGTTTCATGATGTGCTGTAGCCAGCTGGCTTTGGATAATCCTCATGAACTGGGGGGCTTTGGTGGGGTTCCTGGCCCACACACCAAGGGACCGAGGCTCTGTGTCCCCCAGCCCACCCACCCTGGGCTGCAGGCAGAGTAACAGGAAAAATAGTTGGATACTTAGTGTCCAGAAGTCGTAGGCCTTTCCTTTTATGGTCTCTCCTGACTGTGAGAGTCGGAGCTGGTCCTTCTCAGGAGGGGAGAGCGCTGCCTCGAGCAGACTGCAGCGTGCTCAGCCGCGGCCACGTCTGGTGACTCATACTCGGGCTACGTGAGCTACAAAAAATGACTTCACTGCTTCTCGGATGGTCTTCAGCTCAGTCTTCTAATGCATTTATTTTTTGCCCGTATCCATTTCAGTTCTTTTTTCCCAGAGGGGACTTCATCTTTTTATTTTGAAATAACTTGAGACTGACAGAAAGTTACAGAAGAGTCACAGGATAGCGAGTCTTTTACCCTTCACCCAGCCTTCTGTGATGACAGCATCTCACATGAGAACCACGGCACTCACACTGGGGCGTTACTGTTAACAGCAGCACATACTTGACTGGGCTTTCCCCAGTTTTTCCACCGATGACCGTTTTTTTTTTTTTTTAATTTATTTATTTTTACTTATTTTATTTTTGGCTGTGTTGGGTCTTCGTTGCTGCACGCAGGCTTTCTCTAGTTGCGGCGAGCGGTGGCTTCTCTTGTTGCAGAGCACGGGCTCTAGGCCAAGGGCTTCAGTAGTTGTGGCGCAGGGGCTCAGTAGCTGTGGCATGCTGGCTCTAGAGCGCAGGGCTTAGTTACCCTGTGGCATGTGGGGTCTTCCCGGACCCGGGCTCGAACCCGTGTCCCCTGCATCGGCAGGCGGATTCTTAACCACTGCGCCACCAGGGAAGCCCCCACCGATGACCTTTTATTAGAGGATGGTGTGTAGAAACCGAGACCTGGGTGCTGGATGTGCTCATGGCTCCCGGGGTGTCACTGCTCCAGACCTCTCAGCAGACAGAGCTGGAAAACCTAAGAGTGCACGCTGACCCCTGCTTGCTCACACGCGTGTATCTGTACACATCTGTGATCTTTTAAAGTGACATGTTCAGGATTGTTTTCTTTTAGCACTGTCCTCTCCTGCGTTTTCGACTGTGTGCACAATTCAGGTCTTCACAAAAGTGTCTGTCTGGGGGTGTGACGAACTCAGCAAGCCACTCGGTCTTGACTCTTCAGAGGTCTAAAACCAAAAGCCTCTTTTCACAGAGTGACATCACTGCACTGCGTTCCCCAAGGAGCTGGCCGTAGGCTGGATTCCGAGTAAGGCTGGATGTAACACTCGGGGTTGGTCGCACTGTCCCACTTCACAGCATCCGTCCGCTGTCCCCCGTGAGATACTCACCTCTCCGGATGCACCTCCAGGGAGGTGACACACCTCTCTTCACTGCCCATCAGCTCATTGAAACAGCCACAGACTAGTGAACACAACAGTTTCCGACAGAGGTAGCCAGAATCTCATGAAGACCCCTGCCCATCACCAGCCCTCACCACTGCCAGTTCGGGGCTAATCATGCGTCCTCCGCCCCTCCACCGCTCCCCTCCTCCCCTGGTATTTTGAAGCAAATTCCAAACACCTTTTCATTTGTGAACATGTTTTATGTATCACTAAAGGATAAGGATTCTTTTTAAACACAACCACAATACTATTATCCTACTTTTGAAAGTAACATAATTCTTTAACATCATCAAATACCCACTCTGTGTTCAAATTTCCAGTCGTCTGAGTGTGGCTCTCCTGTGTGTGTTTTGCAGTCTGTGTGCGGGACTCGTTTGGGTCCTTCCATCACAAGACCTTTCTGTTGCTCTTCTTCTGAATTTAGGAACTGCTGGTGCTTGGTGCCCAGACCCATTAGCTCATCAGGAGTTGCAAATCGGAGCCAGGCTGATAATGATTGCCCTTCTTTCGTTACCTGGAATATTTCTGTGATGAGAAAGTCCCCTCCTCTACTGTGAATGTGGTTTGCACAAGACAGTCGGGATCAGTGAGTGATTCTCTATCCAGGTGTTCGCATGATGTCTTTGGTTCCCTGGCAGCGTAACTGGTCTAACCAAGCAGCCCACGGGGTTGGCCCTGTGCTGCGTCCAGGCACACGTGTCCGTCTCGGGCTGTGAGAGCCTCTTCACACCGGCCCGCACTCCTTTACAAAAGATGCCCCCGCTCCTCCTGTACCTTTATTGTCCAGGGAGAGAGAGAGCTCAGGACCAGAGCTGGGCCCGGGGGAGGCTACTGGATTGGTCTTGTTTCTAGGTCTTTTCAGGGGACAGAGTTAGGACCTGTGTTTTGATTTGTTTCAACGATGCTTCAAATTCCAGGCCACAGGATTTATCTAACCTCTTCTGTCTTCTGTCTGTGTCTCTCTTCCGCCACCTCAACAGTCCCAGTTTTTCACGACACAGGAGATGAGGGATTTAGCGCAGCGTGTAGCTTGTGACCCGCTGCTGCGCCCACACACGTGACGGCTCAGGAGAGCCCGTCTGTGGCATTTGTCGTTCTTGCCCCGAGGGTGACTCTTCAGTCCCTGTGCTTGCGCGCCTCTGGGTCATTGTGCCCCCAGGGAGGTTGTGTGGGTTCATTTGTGTTGTTTTGTTTATGGTGTTTAGAGATGGCTTTTCTAAATTTAATTTTGGTTTAAAATTGTAAGTCCAGAGTCGCATCTCTCAGACAAGGTGTGTTCCAAGCGTTTAGCCTCCGGTCCCCGTGCCCTCCCTGCAGTCTGGAGGTGACCATCAGGACACGCTCTGGTCCCTCTTGCCACGTGTGAGAACGCCGGCTGCATGGCCTCCTCCCGTTCTTCAGATAGACGGTCGGCTCCTCTCCGCCTGTTTCCGCTCCGCAGTGTAGCTGCGAGGGCAGAGCTGCTTCTTATTCTTTTGGTCACCGCGCCGTGCTGCCCCACAGTTGAGTGACTGTGGCCCTGTGGTTGGACGTTTGCGTTGTTTCTGGCCTTTTGCTGCGTATTTGATGGAGGAACTGTGGGTTAGTCTCCTGCACGTGGGGCCGCCGGACCAAAGGCTGAGCGGGGGGCGTGGCTGGGTCCCCTCCTCTCCGGAGGCTGCCGCATTTTGCATTCCCACCGGCAGATGTGGGTGGCCTGGTTCCCCCCAGCCTTGCCAACAGGCGGGAGTCAGAGGTTTGGGGGTTTGCCACTTGTGTTGGGTGTGCAGTGGACTCTCCATGTGCTTTCATTTCCTTTCTCCTGACGTGAGCGAGGCCAGCATCTTTGCTGGCTTTGGGCCAGCAGCGTTTCTTTCCCTCCCCTCCCCCTCCCCTCCCCTCCCCTCCCCTCCCCCCTCCCTTCCCCCTTCCCTCCCCCCTCCCCCTCCCCTCCCCTCCCCTCCCCTCCCCCCCCATCTCCTCTTCCCTCCCCCTCCTGCCCAGCCCTGCTCCTCCCTTGACAAAGCCATCCTGCGCTGCTCAGCCGTGCTTCTGGGAAGGGCCTCCACTGGAGCCCCCTCCCTAGATGCCGGCTCCCTCGGTGCCCCCTGCAGCATGCATCCCCGAGCGCCTTCCTGGCCTCGCCCTGCACCGGGGCTGCACACTTGCTCTGCCTGCACGGTACCTGAGGGCGGGCTGCGGTAGGGGGTCTCACTTGCCAGGCCGAGGAGTTTCCAAGTCACCCTGGGGTGACGGGTTGGAACGATGCTTTGGGACCGTGGAGCTGGAGGTGGCACGGGGCACACACAGGAGCTGGGTCGTCACTGGAGCTGGTGGCCTGGGAGCACCCGCAGGCTCGTGTGTGCCGTGAGCGCGGGGTGGGGTGGTGGGCGCGGTGCCCGCAGGCGGGTGGGCAGCGGCTCTGTCTCCCAGGCCGGGCTCCCACAGGGCCTCTCCAGTCTCGACCTGCGCAGGCGGCTGCGGCTCCAAGGGAGTGACGCTCGGAGCAGGGGCGGGTGCGGGGGCGCTGGTGTCTGGGCAGAGCCGCCGGTGGCGGTGGCGGTGGCGGTGGCGGTGGCGGTGGCGGTGGCGGTAACGGGTCCTCACCGGCTCCCCCTAGGAGCTGTCCAAGATCACGATGCCCATTGCCTTCAACGAGCCTCTGAGTTTCCTGCAGCGGATCACGGAGTATATGGAACACGTGTACCTCGTGCACAAAGCCTCCTGCCAGCCCCAGCCCCTGGAAAGGATGCAGGTGGGCGGCGGGCTCCTCTCGGGGGGAGGGCCAGGCTGGGTGCAGCCTGGCTGGGTGCAGACCGTAGCTTTTAATGAACGTGACGCCATCGGATTGGCCATGTGGCGGCAGGGACCCGGGCACCTCAGCAGTGGGACACCTGGGAGAAGGGCCAGCGCAGCTCGCACGGATGTTGGGGTGCTGTCCTGCCCAAAGGCCGAGGCATTTGTCCCGGGCACGTTCTGTGCGGGCGTGGTCTCGGCTGCCTGGTGGTCAGGGCTGCAGGGCTGCAGGGCTGCAGCGGGTGGCGGCGCCGGCCCTCGGCTCCTCTTGGGCCCTTTCAGCACCATCACCCCACGTGAGTGTGCGTGTGCGCGTGTGTGTGTGCACGTGTGTGTGACAGACAGGGCCTGCGAGGCAGACCCGGGCTGGGGGTGGAAGGCGGCAGAGTTCCTGCTTTCTGTGACTGTGAGGAAGTGGCGGGTGATAAGCAGTATTTCCCCGGAAGTTCTGCAGTTTCAAACGTGTTACAAGTGGGAGACTGAAAAGGCACCCAGGAGCGAGTGAGTGGGACGCCCTCACCGCCCCGGCTCCCGCATCCTGATGGACAGCCGCCCCTCACCAGCCTGTGGTTGTTTCCAGTCTGTAGCGGCCTTTGCGGTTTCGGCTGTGGCTTCCCAGTGGGAGAGGACCGGCAAGCCGTTCAATCCACTCTTGGGGGAAACATACGAGTTAACCAGGTAAGGGGACAGGCCCTCGTGACCGTCTCGTGCGTGAGGTTCTTCTGGCGACGGACAAGGGTGATTGCTTGTCCAGCATGGATTTCTCCAGGCTGATTGAATTGAGGGGTTTACTGCAGGCGGGAAGATGGTGCACGTACGAGAGCTGTTGTGTTAATGACATAACAGAAGCCTGGTGAAAAACCGAGTTGAGAACGGAAGAACGCGTTAGGCTCAGGAATGGAGCGGGGGTGCCCGGGGGCGTGCAGCACGGGGTGTCGGATTGCTGGGTGCTCGTGTTTGGGCATTTCTGCGAGGTGTGGTTTAATTTGCAGCATCTTTATAAAACCAGTGGCGTGTTATGTGACCGATGCATCTTGGATTCAAAGAACCACACACTCCTGGTTCTTGGGTCCTTTATTGCATATGTGTTATTAATGGTTGAGTTTTTCCAATGGTGAGTAAATGATGGTGGGATTTGGGGATGTTGGACAGCTTAGAATGGGCACTCTTCAGGTTTGTAGAGTGTAAGCGTGTGGGCAGGGATATGTGTATCTGCACTGGTTTCCGACCATTTGGGGAGGAATTGTCATCTTAGGGATGCGGGCGGCCTGCACACCTGCACACACGTCACTTCCCAGGTTGGGAAAGCAAGATTCATGTCAGTTTCAAATTCCACTGTTCCTGGCTCGTCCTGGATGGCTCAGCAGCGGCCCCTTCTCCACACGCTGCTGGAGTGGGAATTCCCCCTGGGGTTTTAGTGTGGCTTAGAGGTCGGCTGGCACTGACCTGTGGTGGAGAAGCCGTTCTCCACATCTCATTGCCCTTGAGAAAGCTGGACGAGTTGGGAGAAAGCGTGATGTGTGCTGCCGGGGGGCTTTGTAAATGACAGGGGTTCAGCAGGTGACCTTGGGCTATGGCATCTCACAGCCAGCGGGGCCATAAGGCACAGCCCTTTCCTTTTAGAAGCGAGGAAGCTGAGGCCCAGGCAAGGGGAAGGCTTGCCCCGAGGGTCACTCTTAAGGGGACATTTTTGTCTTGAATTCACATAGAGTTTCCTCCTTTCTTAGATGTTTCTCTCGAGCAAAAGCTCCCTCCCTCCGGTTAGTTTGCTTTAGTCCAGGGTTCGAGATCCTGACCTTATGTAGCTGTCAGATTCTTATTAGCATTTTTGTTTATTAAAAGCATCATCGAAATATCTGAAAAGAGAAATCAAAGCGTAATATGATAAAAGTTCCAGACGAAGGAAAATAAGCAGATGGATTAAAAGCATACGAACCCCCCAAGACGCTGAATACAGAGTGACACCCCTAACCGTTCATCTTTTTCATGAACGTAGTTCAGGGGTTGAATTAAAGTTTCACAGGCTGTTGGGAAACACTGACATTCTCTCTTAACTTGTGTGTCGGACCTTAACTTCCAGGTCACGCTTGCGGTGTCTGCCGCGTGCCACACGTGTGAGACGGAGCCGTCTTCCTGTTTGGGGGGCAACATAACTAAGCCTGGCCATTCACCAGTGTCTTTTCATCCTTAGAGATTGCTCGTGGATAACTAAAAATAACACTTTCTTTTCTTAGACAAGTATTCATTTTGTAAATTACATACCTTGGTAGGCAACCTTTTTAAAATCTAATTTTTCAACTTTCCTTCCTCTGTAATGATTGGAAATTCTGATTCCAGTTAAGTTAGTAATTATGTGGTTGAGCTTTTATAATTTTTAATGACTACAGCTGTAGGTGTATTCAGAGTTCTGGAACAATTAAAAACTGACATTTTTATTGAAAAAGAGAGTGTACTAAAAATTCTGTTTCCTGGCCAGGAATATCTTGGGCATAAGACATTTCATCACAGAAATGCCAGGAGCCTTGAAAGGAGGCTGGAAAGTCCTACTCTGGGTTTACTGGGCAGTGGGCGTCCCTCGAGGACTAAGGTGACAGTTTGCTGTCAGTTCTCTGAGTCGCTGGTTCTAAGAGCTCCTTGTGCACCTGTGTGCAGGGCGGCAGGCCTCTCTGCACTGTCGCTTGTTCTGCGTGGTGCTGACTTTGGCCCTGGAGGCACAGTGCGTGTGCTGTGTGTGCTCTGCGTGTGCGTGTGCTCTGCGTGTGGTCAGCTTTAGGCCAAGTGTGACGTCAGGGAGCCGTGTCGGATATTTCTGCCACGTGTGACAGCACGCGTGGTCCCCTCATCCCAGCGCCCCTCACAGACGTGGGGTCCGGGTGGCCGTGAGGTCCTGCAGCGCCACAAGCGCTGAGCTGCGGGCCCCCGAGAGCGGGTTGGGCTGACCTTTCTGGGCTTTGCTGTCACTGATGAGGCCCTTTCACTGTCCCTCCTGCCCCCGCCCTTCTTTTCCTCGTTTTGTCCCCAGGGAAGACTTGGGGTTCAGATTCATATCCGAGCAGGTCAGCCACCACCCCCCCATCAGTGCATTTTACTCGGAGGGCCTCCATCAGGACTTCCTGTTTCACGGCTCCATCTACCCGAAGCTCAAGTTCTGGGGGAAGAGCGTGGAGGCGGAGCCCCGTGGCACCATCACGCTGGAGCTTCTCAAGTGAGTGGGCGGCCGCGCATCCGAAGGGAAATCCGTTTCCATTTAGGAGGAAGACTCCTCCCTTCTGGTGGAGGGACCCTGCGTGCTCTGCGGGCAGGTAGCCTTTCCGGCGGCAGGGACATGCTCTAAGGAGGCTGGAGACCGCGGCGGGCTGGCTGTTCCTGGGGGTCCTCCTCACGTCTGACTGTGTGGGGTCCCGTCTTCTCTCCCCTGATCTCTGCGGTTCGGTCCCTGGTCGTGGTCATCACCTCCTGCTGCGTGACAGCCCAGCTCAGCAGCGTGAAACGACACTGTCCTCCCACGGTGTCTGGGGGCTGGAGGTCAGGCGCAGCGTGCGGGGGCTCTGTGCGGGCGCAGCCGGGATGCGGGCCGGGCGGCCTCCTGAAGGCAAGTGGGTGGAGCCTCTGCTCCCGTGTGCACCGCGCTGGCCGCTGGCAGGAGACCTCGGTTCCTTGCCACCCGCTGCTCCGTACGGCTGTGCAGCCGAGGCGCTGGCACCCCCGAGAGCCGGGGCCCGGGGCGGTTGGCAGACCACCACCGGGACAGGACCGGCGGTGTCTTCTGTGACCTGACCTCAGAAGTGACCACAGCCCTGTGTGCACGTGCTGCCGGTCACGCAGGCCAGCCCTGGTTGAGCGTGCAGGGTGGGAGGTCGGGCTTGACCGCCAGGAGGTGAGAAGGAAGGGGCCGTCTTCCCGGACGCCCGAGCACCGTTAAGCCTAAATCCAAACGCGCCCAATCCGATGGTGATCAGAGACCCTCGAAGCAGAAACTGAGTCTCTAGCAACCGCCCGGCGCTGCAAACCCACGGCGGGTGGTCCAGGCCGAGGGGTGCAGCCGGCTCCCTGGGCTGTGAGCCTCGCTAACCGTAGCCCCCATGGGAAGCATCTGATGCCATTGCACTTCCTGTGGCCCCGCCGGGCTGGAGGGGCGTGGTCTTCCCAGTACCCACCCCCCAACCCCTGCACCTCGGCAGACGAGGTCGCCCGGCCGCGGTGAGGGCGGCCCCTTCCTGGGGAGGGTGCCCGTCCCGTCTGTCCCGTGCTCTTGGCTTTCTCGGGTGAGGCACGGGGAACTGAAAGGTCGCAAACCTTGTCAATTAGCACCTTTGGGTTCCTGGGAGATTCAAGGAGTTCCAAATATTCATCATGAAATGCTTGTGCGCTGAGCTGATCTTTGCCCTGGACTGTGGCTCTTTCACACAGCCTCCCTTGAGACACACGTCCGGCCACCTGCTCAGCACCCGCTTGTGGGGTTTCTCTTCTCCTTGGAGAGGGCCAGTCGGGGAGGATGAGGACTGACTGACGGGAAGGTGTTTGCACCCCCAGGAGCCATCCCCGCCACACGCGGGTCCCCAGACGGCCAGGGCCACGCGCTGGGGACCTCGCGGTTCCCGCAGGCTGGGGCGGCGGGGCTGTTCTGTTGGGGGCTTCACAGGAAACCTCTTGCCTTTGTCTCAGCCTTTGCTTGCTTATTAACTTGTCTCGACATTTAAGTAGAAAGCTTTGTTGCTGCTACAAAGGAGAGAAGAAGGACAGTTCAAACGAATGCTAAAGAAGTAGCCCCTGTTCAGGGAGTTCAAAGCGATATTCTGCTCTTCTGCAGGTTTTAAGTCAATTACGGTTTGATTCTGTCTGGTATTTTGCTTTTGAGTTCGCACGGCGTCTTTGCTTCGCTGGCCTCTGACTTGCTGTTCTCTGGTGTCTTTCAGACATAATGAAGCCTACACGTGGACCAACCCTACCTGCTGTGTCCACAACGTGATTATCGGGAAACTCTGGATAGAGCAGTACGGGACGGTGGAGATTGTAAACCACAGGTAACGGCCCCTGACAGTCATGCAGCGGTCAAAGTCAGGGTGGCGGTGCAGCACCCAGAGCACCAGCTGGCACTCAGCCCGTGGTGTCACGCTGCGGTCAGCTTCTCCGGGCCCCTCCCTGGCCCCCCGTGCCCCTCGGCCTCCAGACGGGCCTTGCTGGCTGGGAGGCCCCACACGTGGTGGTGGTTGGATCTGATTCTGGTTGGCACTGATCGAAGTCATCACTACTGCTCTTTGTTGATATTTCTTTGTTTTTAGTCACAATAGTGAGTTTATTTTGAAATTTTAAACTACACTGAAGGATGCTGTGATTCCCCGATGCAAATAGAGTGACCATTCTCAAATCTTGTCCACTGTCCAGTCTGTCAGGCCTTATTCCTAGAAGCTCATGGCTGGTAGGCTTTGTTATATCTATTAAGATGTAATTTACATGTCATAAAACCCACCATGTAAAGTGGACGCTCAAATGGTTTTTAGTAAATCTACTGAGTTGTGCAACCATCGGCACAAGGAAGTGCTCGAAGCTTTCCATCCCCCGGAAAGATCCCCGTGCTGTCCACTCGGTCCTGGTGCTGCCCCGCCCTGGGCAGCCTCCAGTCTGCCCGCCCTCTCCCTCCCTCCCTCCCTCCCTCCCTCTCTCTTTCCTGGATGTTTCATGTCTACAACAGAAGCCCGTGTTTGTTTTCCCCGCAGAACTGGAGATAAGTGTGTGCTTCACTTTAAACCGTGTGGATTGTTTGGAAAAGAACTTCACAAAGTGGAAGGGTACATTCAAGACAAAAAGTAGGTCCACGTGTGGGTTGGGTCACAGGGGTGCGCCTGGACAGCGTGTGTGTCTCTGCAAAAGACGTAGTTGTGCCGGTGACATCTGCCGGGGAGGACAAGTTATGACTCTTTCTTGTTTAGAAGAAGCATTTCATTACTGAGCACAGAAGGAGATAATGACGAGTTTTAAGTGCACCATTCAGGGTGGTGACTGATGGAGCCCGGCTTCCCCTTCTTCGAGGGTAGAAGATCTGGGTCTGTTTTCTTTTGATAAAATGGATGTGAGAAAGTTCAACGTTTTCACTGAGAGATAAAACTGCAGTTGTGCAAACAGGACTGAGAGTTTAGAACTTGACCACGTGTTTCCTTCTCTCTCCTGGCATCCGTAGCGGTTGTCAGGCAAAACCCAAACACTAGCTTATGAGCATCATTCTCACGTGACTTGTTCATTCCAATCTGGAAATTTGGGACTTTTAAAGTTTTTGTGAGCAGAAAAATGGCCAGTAGTAATTTTAACAAATTTTGGGGGGGGTTCCCCCACGTTATGTGTTGGGTCTCAATTTCTCTCTCTCTCTTTTTTTTTCAATAAGTAACTTGGGCCGTATAACAGCCATAAGATTCCTTCCAGCTCCTAAAATATATACATTTTCAAGTAGAAAGAAGTTTCCAGTGTAAAGCAGTGGGTGCTTTTGCTCCATCCCACTCTACTGGGTACCAGAAATTCACCTGTTCTAATTCCTTAAAATACCTTTAGACGTTAAGATTCTGACCACTTTGCCCCTTGACGTAAGTTAGGACCTGGTGTGTGGACTTCACGGGACAGCAGTCCTGTTAGTGGGAATAGCACTGACCCGCCCTGTGGTCAGCTCATCCACAGAAACAGGCCGCGGGAGCGGACGCCCACCGGCACTCAGTGAGCCGTGCCAGTCCTGTTCTGGGTTTCTGGTTTTCCTCCCTACACTGGATGCTCTTTCCTAACGCTACATCTCTTGGAGACAGAGAGTGTCCGCCAGGCCGTCTGCCGAGTGAGGACTGGCCACGTGTCCCTGCCTGCTGGCCCTCCCAGCACGTCCCGCGGCGGGCGGGGCAGCCTTTCCAGGGAGCGCGTGGCCAACTGTACGCTCTCCCCCGAGGAGGACGTGAGAAAGAAAAACAAGGGCCCAACACGGTTGGCATTGTTCCTTTGGAATCAGGCAGAGAGCTCTGGTGGCTCATCTAGAAAGATCTGTCGAGGTTATTACTAAATGAAAAATGTGGGCAGACAGTGACAGGGGTGTCTGACTTGAGATTGTGAAGGTAAAGCAGACCATATCAGCTGAATATGGGGAGGGTTGTTTATGTGGTTTATAGAAAAAGGGCTGCAGGACACACGGTACATAAAAATGTAATGTATTTCAAAAATAACAATCGGGTGCATAGGGTGTTAAACGTAATAACGTCGTACGCTTGTTCTCACATCATCACGTCTCCTGCGGCCTGTCTTTCGCCCTTCAGGTTTTTGTACCTTCATTTTCTCTTTTCTGCTTTCGTGAAGGAGTGTGAATAGTTAGTCTCAAAAGCCACGAGTAAGAGATGCTAAAATGAAACTTTTCATCTTTGCATTTACACCCAACAATATCCCTAAAATTTATAAGAAGACATGCCAGAACGAGAATTTATTCCATGGTCACAATTAAGGTGCTGCACGTTTAGATGAATGGTTTATAATTGTTAATTGGTAACTTGGTTTTAAAAAATTCCCTTTGACTACAGCAAAAAGAAGCTCTTTATGATCTATGGCAAATGGACGGAGTGTTTGTGGGGCCTGGACCCTGCTGCGTACGAGTCCTTCAAGAAGCAGGAGAGGAGAACCGATTCCCTGCGGAAGACAAAGCTGGTGAGCGGCTCCGTGCGGCATCCCCCGCGGGTGGGGTGGGTGGGTGGAGCCTGGCCGGGCCTGCCGCTTGCGAGGGACACAGTGCCTTTGTGGCCCCAGCTGCAGAGGGTGAATCACAGAACTTGTCTCTCAAGCAAAGCTGCTTGTCTTCTGATTCTGGACGGGGGAGGAGTTCACCTGCGTCCCAATCGTGCCTCTACCCGCCCCGAGCCTGGCGGAATCAGAGGACACCTCCGTTTTCTTCTGGATACTTCTTTTTTTTCGGCCACACTGCGAGGCATGCGGGATCTAGTTCCCGGACCAGGGATCGAACCTGGGCCCCTGCAGTGGGAGCACAGGGTCTTAACCACTGGACTGCCAGGGAAGTCCCTCTTCTGGATACTTCTTCATAAATCTCCTGTTTCCCTGCACCTTGTTAGCTTAGACCCATTAAACAAGCAAGTGGATGTCACTTCTGCGTTTCTAGTTCTGAGTACCAGGTAACATACCAAACAGCTGGAAAGTTTTCACAAGGATACTTTCCCCTTGGAGCTTTGGAATACTGATTTCCTTTTTTTTTAATTAGTTAATTTATTTATTTATTTTTGGGTGTGTTGGGTCTTCGTTTCTGTGCGAGGGCTTTCTCTGGTTGCGGCGAGCGGGGGCCACTCTTCATCGCGGTGCGCGGGCCTCTCACTATCGCGGCCTCTCTTGCTGCGGAGCACAGGCTCCAGACGCGCAGGCTCCAGACGCGCAGGCTCAGTAGTTGTGGCTCACGGGCCTAGCTGCTCCGCGGCATGTGGGATCTTCCCAGACCAGGGCTCGAACCTGTGTCCCATGCATTGGCAGGCAGATTCTCAACCACTGCGCCACCAGGGAAGCCCTGGAATACTGATTTTCTTAAGACTAGTTCTTCTTGAGCTTAAAACTAGAAGTGATAGTTCAAAAGAGGTGTCACGTTTTTCTAGGTGATAAATTAGACTGTACCAAACCCGAGGTGTTCAATATTTGTTTAACAAGATATTCAGCCGCCACTGGGATTGATAGTGCTTTTTGTTTGTTTGCTTGGCCATGCCACATGGCATGTGGCATGTGGGATCTTAGTTCCCTGACCAGGGTTTGAACCTGTGCCCCCTGCAGTGGAAGCTCAGAGTCTTAACCACTAGACTGCCAGGGAAGTCCGCCGTTAGTGTTTTTTATATTGTGATATTTCATGGGTGCTATTAGACATCGTTTCTAATAATGCTCTTTTAAACTAAAAAAAAAAAGTAAAGTTCCATTTAAAGACCATACAGTGGAATGTTAAATCCGTTTAGGGATGTGTTTTAATGCGTTAGCGTGGCTTTGTCGCCCCTTTGGGGAACCTCACAAGGAGGGAGTGTTTTGTGTGGGTACTTGTCACTGAGCTGTGTCTTTATTTAGCTTCTGGCACCAAAGCACATAACCTGCGGGTGGGGGAGGACTCCAAGGCTGTGCTTCTCGTGGTTTAAGTGTCTCCCTTCACAGCTGCCTGAATAACCACTCTGTTCTTCCCCTTCGTCCTGTTGATTTTGAAAAAGAAGTAGCAGTTGTACCTTTTTATTGAGACGTGATCCCCAGTCTAGAAACGCTAAGACACCCTGAAATCACCAAGTGCGAACCCTGTCTCGACTGAGGGCAGAAGCGCAGCTCGTGGGGGAATAACCATCTGGGAGAGGCACCCTCAGCCTCCTCAGGAGGTGTCGCCCCGTCCAGTCACACCCAGAAGGCTGCACGGGCTCCCCCCACAAGGAGGGCGGCTCCTGGCTGCTGTCTCAGGGGCTCCGGGCGGGTCTGGAGGGGCTCTGGGAGCACCGAGGTGCTGTGTCTTTCAGGACGACTGCCCCGAGAAGGCCGACGGCGACGTGGTGGACGCCGTGCCGGAGGCTCAGGAGACGGTGCAGGTCATTCCGGGCAGCAAGCTACTCTGGAGGGTCAACACCCGGCCCCCCAACTCCGCCCAGGTCCGCGCCCCCCGCCCCAGCCAGGCCCCCCAGCCGTCCACTGTCACCCAAGGGACTCCCTGCCCTCCAAGCCCTGACCCCAACACATCAACACTGTGTGCACACATCACAGTACCCGGGTTACACTGCGAGCCCTCAGAGTCTACACCGGGTGCGTCTTACCAAAAGGGTTTCCAAACCAGTTTCGAGAGATTATTTTTCTGACTCGTCAGTTTAGGTGCTTAGATGCATTTTGATGTTTGTTTTTGAAAATTGCGCTTATAATTTGCATTACATATAATAAATTTATTAAATGTAATGCAAAATTGTAAGTACAATTATAATTAAATATAATTTAATTTAAATATAAATATATTATATTTACAGTAATGTATAATATGTAAAAATAATTACATGATAACTGTAACACATGTAATAAATTATATTTTATTTTAATATATTATAAGTTATATGTTAGTTATATATAAAATACATACACAACATACTATAAGATTTTTTATTGTATTGTCACATCCTATAAGCAAAGCACAGCATGTGCAAAACAAAGGAAACAAAACAAAACATTCATCGGTAAATACATTACCTCAACACAGCCACTATTATAATTTTAGTAGAGTACAAACTAGTATAAAATAATAGCAAAAAAAGCTCATGTTTAAAAATAACACTCATCCCTTTGGTTCAGTGAGCACCTCCTGAGTCGGTGCGGGTGGGCCCAGGTCCCCGGGAGCAGAGCCCGAGGACAGGGCAGGCAAGGACCCCGGCCCTACACAGCACAGCGACCGGCCTGATGGGCTGGGGGCGGGCCTCCTGGGGCCCTGGTGACGTGGAGCAGGACCTGGGGGAGGCGGGGGTGCGGAGGACGTGGCCATCCAGCTGCTTTCCGGCAGGGGGGCGGCCGGGGCCCGAGCCCCCCTGCTCCTCTGAGTGATGTGGGGTCGTTCGAGCAGCGAGGGGACCAGGTGGGCCCCTCTGGCCGCTTGTGGAGATAGACTTCGGGGGCCAGAGCGGGAGGGAGGCCAGGTTGGAGGCGAGTCCCCAGGTCTGGGCTGTCGGGAGGCAGAGGCTGGGGGGACGTGGGCGCAGCAGCCCCCCTGGAGGAGCTGAGCTGGAGACTCCCGTCCGGCCCCCAGGATGTGAGGAGGCAGACGTGAGGGTGGGACGTCAGGGTGAGGGTCTGGGTGCCCCCCGCGGGGGCGGAGAGGAGGAGCCCCAGGCGAGTGCGTGTCAGGGCAGGGAAGGAGCCCCGGCCCCGGTGACCTTGACAGCAGTGTCTCCAGGGAGCCGGTGACACTTGGCTGCTCTGAAGGGGTTTAGAGTGTCGATGGCCCCCAGCTGGGAAGAGTGCGCAGAAGAGAGCGCCATTTATAGCCACGATTTCTGTGCCTGCTCCCCAGATGTATAATTTCACGAGCTTCACGGTTAGTCTCAATGAACTGGAGACGGGCATGGAGAAGATCCTGGCCCCCACCGACTGCCGGCTGCGCCCTGACATCCGAGGCATGGAGAACGGCAACATGGGTGCGTGGCCCCGGCTGAGCGGGCGGGCGCAGGAAGGGAGCGCGTCCCACCCCCCCACCCCCCCCACCGTTAACCAACCACACTTCGCGTCTTCTAGATCATGCTTCTCAAACCGTCTGTGGGGAAAGGGTTAAAAAATTTCTAGTTTGCTGCAGCCCAATTCTTCTCTAAATAAAATAAGATTAAATTACTAGGAAAATGGAATGAAAAAGAATACATACAAAATGCAAGTACCCTGTCTTCTTATTAGGTTCAACAGACAGTGAGATTACATTTCAGAAGCTGGACACATTGTTATTTAAAAGCCGCTTGGCTGGAGGGCGCCCCCCCCCCCCATGCCTGCCCAGCCCCGAGGCCCCTCTGCCTTCGGGCTGGGCCGCACTGGGGTCTGCGCTGGGGTCCGGAGCTGGCCGTGCACTTGTGCGCTCGTGCCTGGGTTTGCCTTCCCGCTGACGGCCTTTACTGTCTGTGGTTTGCTAACCCAAGTGTGACTTTTCATCTGGGGTCGGGTGTGAGGGCTGTTCCAGCATCTGCCCTCCCAGCCCTCAGCTCTGCCTGTCACCCTGAGCCCTGACCCAGTCCCCTGTGCTTGCACCCAGATCTGGCGAGCCAGGAGAAGGAACGGCTGGAGGAGAAGCAGAGGGAGGCCCGGAGGGAGCGGGCCAGGGAGGAGGCCGAGTGGCAGACGAGGTGAGACGCCTGGTGGCCACGAGGGCGAGGAAGCGGGGAGGGGGCCGCCCACCCACCGGGGCTGAGCAGAGGCTCCCCCGTGTCCTGTGAGATGGTGGCCAGCAGCTCTGGGCTGCGTGTAAACTGACGTGTGATGTGATGCGGCCTAGTTAGAGGGGCCACGATCCCAGGGGGAAGAAAAGACCATCGGCCGTGTCTTGTCCACTGGCCTCCTGACCGCCTGCTCTGTGTCGCAGGTGGTTTCACCGAGGCAGTAACCCGTACACTGGGACCCCCGACTGGCTGTACGTGGGGGGCTACTTTGAGAGGGATTTCTCAGGCTGCCCAGACATCTACTGAGAGACCGGACCAGCCCCCGGACCCGGAGACCCGAGAGGCTAGACTCCGTCAAGTGGCTGCTCTGAGCTTCAGTCACAGCAGAAGCCAGCTTTTCTAACGGCTGTTCGTGGAGATGGCACCATCCCTGGTTGAGGATTTAATTCTAATCAACTTGATTGCCCAACATTTTACTACCGTTGCAGTCTCTTCATAAAGCTTCACTTGGGATCGTCATGTTTCCATTAAGGTTTGAAAAGGAAAATTCTTTACAGTTCCCTTTTATGGGACAGAACCAGAGCTGGGGCTGGTGTAGATTACAGCACCCTCTTAATTACAAAAGTTATAAATAAAGGAAGTAACAGGACGGGGTCCACATTCCTCCTTATAACGCAGTGGCAGAGTGTTTCTGAAAGTATTTTAAATTTGAACCAGTAACAGGAAAAGATGGATCTTGAAAAAAGTCCCACCAAGAGCTTTTTATAAAGGCCAGGAATTGCTTTCTAGATTACAGTAACGCAAAAGTGAAGATTTTCAAAGCATCTGATTGAATGAAATGAAAAGTTGTCAGAGTCTGTATTTTTTACCAATCTTCAATAATGTAAAGATAATTAAGATATTTAAGTTCAAACTACTTGAATAATATTTTGCTGAAGAGCAAGACAGGCATTAACATCACGTGTACACTGTCCAAAATGAAGCATTACCACGACAACCGAGGGTGGCCAGAAACCTTGACAAAAAGTCCCCAGACGGCTCCCAGCCCTGACAGGTTTGGGAGCCCGCCTCCGGCCCCCAGGGCTCCCCTGTCACTGCAGGCCACACCCACGTCACAGAGTGAGTCACAACAGTTGGCCTGTCCCTGCGGCACCTGTGTTCCTGTCCTGCATGTGTGAAATACGAGGGACCCGCCTCAGGGGGCACCGAGGGCGGGGGGGGGGTGTGAGCAGTCTGCTTCCAGCGGTGTCATTACCGTTGTGTGTCCATCTCTGCACATGTCTGCACCAGTGACTGTTTACTTTCTGTAGAGAAGCCAACACCACCGGTCGTTGCAGAGCTCTTTGAATTGAAGACAATCTGCTGTGTGCGCAGACGCACACCCGCACACGCACGCGCACACACACGCACCTGTACGCAGTGGTGGGTTCTCAGTGAGAGGGTGTCGGCATTTTGTGTCCCAGCTTCAGAATCACGTTTGTAATTAAAACACTTTTAAAAGCAAATCCTCGCTCTGAAGGCTTGATTCTGTAGCTTCGGAAACCCAAGGCGTGGTATCGGGGTCGAATCCCAGCGCCCCTGCTCGAGGGGACCCGAGCGGGGCCGCCGGCGACGCGCGGAAGCCCCCGAGGATGTGTGGTCTTGACGTCGTGCGGAGCGGAGGTTTTGACACACCTGGTCGTTAGGATGGGGAGCCCTGTGCCTCTGGTCGGGAGGCGGCGGCGGCGGCGGCGGGGCTGGGCTCCTTGTCCAGGGAACGTGGGGGGGACCCAGGGCGCATTTAGAGCAACAGCGTTTAGGGCAGTTTGACAACCTCCGTGGACGATCCCATGTCTCACCACCTCCAGTAATTTACCGTAAGGTTTGCACCTCTAGGTCCTCCCTGAGGTCAGATTCCACGTGGCCCCAGTAGCCGCTTCCTTCGCACCCGATTCAAGAGTCAAAAGGAGAAAGGGCAGGACGGCCGATGACCTCAAAGCATGGCCGTTACGATCCTTTAACCCCTGTGTCCACAGATGCTAACACCCACCAGAGCTGCCCCCTCAACTTGGCCGCCGTGACACGCTGGGATGTTGGGTGTTTCTCTCTAGTAAAGAGCTTTTCAGTGGAGTTTGCTTTTCAAAGGACGACCTCCCACGACCGATGTGTTTGGCCCGTGTGGAAAGTCGTGGCCTTGTTGTTGGCCCCCAGTTTGCGACGGTGGCTTTGAGGTAGGGCCCGGGTGCTTTTTGGAGCCGTCTCGTAACGCAGAACGTCCTCGTGGGATGAAAAGTAGAGCACGCTTTACCCGAAGAACTTCGCATTTTGATTTTGCTCCCCCTTGAAGGTAGGAGCCAGCCACACGTCCATCGATTCAGTGCACGTTTACTGAGAGCCACTGGAGAGGTAGCCACGCTGACGTCTCAGAGTATGTTTCATGGAAGAGAGAACTGTCATGTGCACGCCGGTGCTGGCCTGATTTAACAGGCCGCCTGCTGTGGGCGACCGACGGTCGCGTCTGGGTCGCTGTGCCACCCAGGTCCGTCCCGGGAGTGGTGCTTCTCTCCCCGGCGGGGTCAAGGGTCAGGGCATCCCCAGCACCGGCCAGCTGCGGGCCCCGGTCGTGAGAAGGCATCGGAGAAGCAGGCCCCGGCCCTCACGGGCATCACCGCGTTCGGCCACTCCGGGCTGCCGCGAAAGCCAGGACCCTCCAGGGTATAGCATGGTGGCTCTGGAAGGGGTGAAACGAAGGTGCCAGGTGGACCTCTGCTCCTTTACAGGCTCACGGGTCTTCACAGGGCAGCGGCAGAGCCTCCGCAAGGAAACGGAAGCCGGCAGTGGCCCCAGGCAGGGCCCCTGAGGACCAGCTCCGATGGTTCTCTTGGCCACGGTCTCCCTGTCATACTCTGTCCCCAAGGATGATGCTTGGGCTCGTGGAAGGATCTTCCCGAAACACGGGGAGAAGAACCCAGTACAGCGCCGACGGCCTCTGGGCGCCCGGGCCGATGCTGCCGGCCACTTGTGCCAGTGAGCGTGGAGCTGTCCGGCTGGAGGCGTTGCCATCTGCTTGCTGGGTCCTCGTCAGGACCTGAGGCCAGGAAATCAGAACAGGACGAGAGAAGGGCCGGGCGTCTCCCGCGAGCCAGCCAGCCCTCCGGGTCACCCCGGGCAAGAAGCTGCCTCTCAGGACACCTGCTCCTGGGAAAAAGTGCTCCCCGCGGAGCTGGGGATTTACAGGTTTGGCAAGTCTCACGTATCCACCAAGAACAATGAAATGAAGACATCGTTTAAAATGCTAATAAGCTTCCAAAAATCAGAAGCGAGGATAGCCCTCCCCCTGTCGACCCTTGCACGCTAGAAGGGGAGGGGGCTGCTTGGTGAAGCCTTGCGTCCTGTGTGGAGCTATCGGC
The DNA here is from genome assembly GCF_028021215.1 of Eschrichtius robustus. Classification (NCBI taxonomy): domain Eukaryota; kingdom Metazoa; phylum Chordata; class Mammalia; order Artiodactyla; family Eschrichtiidae; genus Eschrichtius; species Eschrichtius robustus. The sequence continues at coordinate 1,789,904 of NC_090839.1, read as the reverse complement.
CCTGCAGGAGAGTTCAGTCAACAGAGAGTTCCTGCTGGTCCTGGCTTCATCTTCCAAAGGATCTTCCTATGTCCAAAGTGGGTGCGAAGATTGGGGTCCCCTGATAAAAGGGCCTGTCACCAGACCTGCAGGACATCAAGTGGTGTTTCTCTCAATACACGTCATCTTTGGGCCTATCTTGTACGTTCTCAGTGTCGGTTTCTTCGCAAAGTGAAAATGCCATTTTGGTATTTCTCGGTACGTGTTTCCTGGACCGTCAGCCCTCAACTGGATGCACTACTCCATTCCGTCTTTGTGAACCAACCACCCTGGGCCAAACGTCTGGTGAAGGGCTGCTTGGTCTCTGCAGAGGGTGACAACGCACAGACAGGGTCCTTCCTCCATTGTCCCACGAACACTGTTCTATCCGTGCAGCACGAAAACGTCAGGCAAGAAAACACGTAGTGAAATGGATTTATTGTTATAATTTTATAATACGTAATAACTGTCAATATTCCTCTATATAAACAGAATCAACCATTCTCAGATTTTTTGGGAGGACCGGACAGATCTGTGGAGATAAATGTTAAACCCTAGCCCTGAATAGAGATTCTTTGCAAATGGGTGGTAGTTGACATTTGTTTTGTACTGAACAATTTTTCACTGTCTGCTGCTCTGGCCTCTCTGGAAAGGACTGCAGATCAGCTGTGGATGTGTCCTTGAGACCAGGCGTCAGACGTTCGGTCTGTGTGTTCTGTAGGACTGGCCCAGTTAACGGATTGTTTCAGAAAACTGCTTGTTACAGCGAAGAGGGGGCTCAGGGGCACATGAGATGGATGAAGGGGTCTGGTTCTCTGGCCAGCGAGGATCTCTGATGGACTCTCTTCCCTCCTGGGGATTGGAGCCTGTTGCTGGAAGCAACGGAATGCCCAGAACACAGTGTTCGCTTGACTCAGAGGTCCCTGTGCCCGACCTGCTGCCCTAGGTGCCCAGCAGCTGTGCGCTTCCCAGGAGGGTGAGCTGAGAGGAGGTGGTGATCCCAGTAGCCACGGTGGCTCCTGGCAGAGGGACAGACTGTCCTCACGACTTTAATGTCCTGGGAATGCCCAGCTGCATAGATGTGGGGCTCCACCATGGCCATGGTGTCCGACTGTGGGGACCACAGAGCATCAGCCCTGCCAGAGCCCGGGCCTGGTGTCCTGGGTGCTTAATCTCCACAATTACCATCCAGTCTGACCCATCGAGGAGGAAGGGGAGGCGCAGGAAGGTGGGCTTGCCTGAGGTTTCAGAGCAGGTAAGTAGAGGACGTGGAATTCAAACCTTGACCTACAGTGAAACTCATCCTTGTGTGCAGTTGACAGATTCATACCATCTCGTAACCATCGTCACAATCAACATATATAGTTTAAGTGGGAAAGGACTGTCTTTTCAACAAATGGTGTTGGGAAAACTGGATATTTACATGCCAAAGAACAGAATTGATCCTGACCTCACACCATATACAAAAATTAACTCGGAAGGGATCAAAGATCTAAATGTGAGACCTAAACAATAAAACTCTTAGAAGAAAATATAGAGCACAGAGTTCACAAATTTGGACTTGGCAGTTATTTCTTGGATATAACACCGAAGGCACAGGCAACAAGAGAAAAAAAAAAATAGCCAAGTTGGACTTCATGAAAATTTAAACACATTTTGTGCATCAGACACTAGCATCAGAGTAAAAAGGCAATGGGAGAAAATATTTGCAAATCAAACATCTGATAGCAGATTAATACCTAGAATATATAGAGAACTCCTAAAACTCAATAACAACAACAAAAAAAACCTGATTCAAAAATAGGCAAAGGACTTGAATAAACATTTTTCCAAAGAAGATATACCAATGGCCAATAAGCATGTGAAAACATGCTCAACGTCATTAATCATCAGAGAAATGAAAATCAAAGCTACAACGAGACACCACCTCATACCCATTAGGATGGCTAGTATTAAAAAAAAAAAAAAAAAAAAAAAAAAGCCAAAAAATCCAGAAAACAAGTTTTGGCAAGGATGTGGAGAAACAGGAACCCTTGTGCACTGTTCGTAGGAATAAAATGATACAGCCACTGTGGCAAACAGTATGGCGGTTCCTCAAAAAATTAATAATAGAATTACCATATGATCCAGCAATTCTATTTCTGAGTATTTGCCCCCCAAAATTGAAAGTAGGGCCTTGAAGCAATATTTGTTCGGTCATGTTCATAGCAGCATTATTCACAATAGCTGAACCGTGGAAACCACCCAAGCATCCATGCACTGATGAATGGATAAGCAAAATGTGGGGTAGACGTACATACAGCGGAAGATTATTCAGCCTTAAAAAGGAAGGAAATTCTGACATGTGCTACAGCACAGATAAAACTCGAGGATATTATGCTAAGTGAAAAAAGCTAGTCACAAAAAGACAAGTACGGTGCAATTTCATATATAGGAGGTACTGAGGGTAGTCAGATTCGTAGGGACAGAAGGTAGAATGGTGCTGGGGTTGGGGACAGAGCGGGTGGGGAGTCAGTGTCTAATGCAGACAGTTTCAGTTTTACAAAATGAAAAGTCTGAAGATGGATGGTGGTGATGGCTTCACAGCACCATGAATGTATTTACTACCACTGAACTGTACATTGAAAGATGATTAGGATGGTAAATTTTCTGTTATGTGTTATTTTACCACAATAAAAACAAATTGGAAAAAAAAAAAAATCGGTGGTCGCCAGGGGTTACGGAAGAGGGAGGGAAGGACAAAGCAGAGCACAGAGGATTTTCCGGGTAGGGAAGATGCCCTGTAGGATGCTATAATGGACACACGTCACTAAGCATTTGTGTGACCCGTGGATTCAAGACGAAGCATGAACCCTGATGCAAACTCGGGACCCTTGGGGACATGAGGTGTCCACATAGGAGCATGGATTGTAGCAAACACACCGCTCTGGTGGGGATGTGGATGGTGAGGAGGCCTGTGGGGTCGTGTGGGAACGCTATACTCTCTGCTCAGTTTTGGTGTGAACCTACAATTGCTCTAAAAAAGAAAATCTATTGTTAAACAAAGAAAAAGAACACAACAACAACAAAAGCACCTGCCAAACTGTTTTCTCGAGTGGCCGTGTGCCATTTTGTATTTCCAACACCAGACTCCACAGCACTTAGGATTGTCAATTTTCTTTTTCTTTTTCCTTTTTTTTTTTTAGCCATTCTAATAGGTGTGTTTTAATTTGCGTTTTCCTTATGAATAATGCCGTCCACCACCCTTTCCTGCATGTCAGGCCACCTGTACACCTTCCTTATGAGACGTTTGGGCGCGTCCTTGCCAGCTTCCTTGTTGCCACCCCTGTGTCCGCAGTCGCTGCACCCCCTGCCTTTCACCTGAGGGAGGCGCTGAGGCTCAGGGAGACAGGCTGGGTTCACAGAGCCCACGCTGGGGTGGGCGCTCGGACTGGCCCCCATGATGCCCGTCTACCTGTAGCTTGTTTCCTTACTGTAGATTTTTCACAGAAACTAGTGAAAGTGTATAAAGCTTTGTTTTTTGAGCCCTCCCAGGGCACAGGCTCCCCTGGCTCGGGGAGAGGAGATGTGCATTTGGGGCCCCTCTGAGGTCACTGCCCGGAAGGGAAGCACCATCTCCAGGTTCTGGAAGGTTGGCTTCCCTGTGGCCTCTGGTGGCAGCTTTTTAACTTTTCAACACTTTGGACAAGTGACACCTGCCTGCTGGCCCCTTCTCAGGGAAGCCAGATTGGTTTTCTTACTGTTTTCTTGCCTGGTTTCACAAGGCCCAGGACGGTATTGCTGCGGGGGTGGTGACCGTGGTCACAGGTCACAGAATTGCTTCACGCTCACCGTTCCCACCGCTTTGGTCTCTGGAATCCTCTAGATTCTCAAAAATTATCAAGAACCCCACAGAGCTTTTGTGTTATGTGGGTTTTATCTATGGATATTTACCACATTAGACATTTTAAAATAAATATTAACTAATTTAAAAATAACAAACGCATTTCTTATTAACACAAGTAATATTTTAAAATGAAAAACAGCTCGATTTTCTGTAACAAAAAAAAAAATTAGTGAGTCTTTAGATCACAAAACAATGGATACAGAACTTGTGGTATTCCATCCATCAGAATATCATACAGGAGTTAAAATGGATGGGTTAGAGCTACATGTGTCAACATGAATAAAAAAAACAATGTTGCATAAAAGAATACTTTTCACTTTTATACCTTTCATAAAAAGCTTAAAAACAAATTTTACGTACACACAGATTGATAGTAAATCAGGCACTCCTGGAGCAGGGAGTCACGTGTCACTGTCAGTGTGGGGCTGGGAGGGCACATTGCTCCAGGTGTGTGTGTTCTGCTCTGCAGAAATGTACAGAGATGTAAATGATGGGGAAAACAAAAGCAGTGGGAGGGCAGCGCCTTACATTTATCTAGTCCAGGTTTGTGGAGGGCAGCTGCCTTCACTCTGTTCTGACTGCACACATCAGACAGGGAATGAGCGGGCAGCCGCGACGGCGCTGTTATAGGTGGGTCTGGGGAGGATGGAGGGCAGTAATGTCATCACTTCTGTGGGGGAGGGCTGGGGGACCCCCCCCCCCCAGGGCCCAGGGGACGATAGGGGGGCAGCCATGTCGTCACCGTTATAGGGGGTCTGGGGGACCCCCAGGACCCGGGGAGGATGGGGGGCAGTTACTGAGCGGGGTCTGGGGGCGCGGGGCCGGACCACTGCCTAAGCCCCGCGTTGTGCGCCGCACGCGCCCCCACGAGTCCACCGCTCGTCCGGAGGGCGCTGGGCCCACGCGGCAGCGTCCGGGACTGCAGTCGGTCACCTTCCCCCCGGGACGCGAACCTGAGAGACCCCGCCCCGCTCCCCGCAGGTGCCCCCGCTCGGCCAGTCCCGCGGTCCCGGGGTCCCGGGTCCAATGCCCACCGCTCGGCCCGCGCCCGCCTCGCCGTTCCCGGCGCCGCCGCCAGGGGCCGCCGCCGCGCCCCTATGACACAGCAACAATAGAGGCCGCTCTGGCCCGCACGCTGCCGGCCCGCGCTTCCGCCGGAAGAGAGCCGCCGGCACGGGGGCGGGTCTGGCGGCGCGATGGGCGGCCACCCTCGCCAATCGCCCGCGGGCCAGCGCCCGTCCCTCACCGGAAGGGGCCCAATCGGCGGCGAGAGCGGTAGGCGGGGCGGGGCAAGCGGGGGCTTCCGGCGGGGCCCGGCAGGCGCCGAGGAGGAAGAGCAATCCGTGACGGCGCCTCTCTGCTGAGTCTCGGCGCGGCCCAGGTGCGGGGTCGCCGGGGGCGGGGACGGTTACGGAGGCGGCCAGGGGCGGGGCCTGTGCCTTCGGCGGCCCCCGGGCGGGTGCCGGGTCGGCGGGGGCCGGAGAGGCTGGGGACCGGGTCGGGGGCCGAGCGCGGGCGGGCGTTCTAGGGGCCTGACTCTCGGGCAGCTCAGCCGCCGCCCCGGGCCTGCCGCGGCCGTAGCCGAGGGCGTCGGGCGGTGGGGCCTGCGGGTGGGAGCGGGTCGGCCGGCCGCGGGTCTGCGTTTCCCCAGGTGCTCGGGTTTTCTCTCCGAAGGGAGCGAGCCGGCCGCGCTGCAGTTTACCGGCGGTGTGTCCGATGGAAACTAGGTTTAGGCCCGAGTGTGGTCTCCCATTCAGTGTGTTAGTGGTGTGCCTGCCCAGCTAGAGGTTTTGAATCTTTCGGAGCCGCAGGTTAAAGGACAGTTTATTTAAAAAGTACGGAAGGTGGTGTTGGCGAGGGTCTGCCACTGTGATGGGGTCTAGATGCAGAGGTAAATTTCGTTGTTTGAGGACCACGAGAAGCTGGGGACCTGGCTCCACGGGCTCAGGTACCGTGGGGTCGGTCCACCCCAGGAGGAGTTCGGCAGCAGCTGTTGGGCGGCTGAGGCCTGTCCCCTTGCTCCCAGCAGGGGACAGCCTGGGCTTCAGAGAGAGGCCCTTTCCCTCTGCCCGTTCCAGTTCCAGCGTAGCATCTGGAGGTGCCACGGTAGCGACCGTAGTTAGGAGGTCCACGGTAGTGACCGGCTCTGCATGCTGGTCCCTCTTTCAGGATGACGACTTCAGGCGCTCTGTTTCCAAGCCTGGTGCCAGGCTCCCGTGGGTCCTCCAACAAGTATTTGGTGGAGTTTCGGGCCGGAAAAATGTCATTGAAAGGAACTACGGTCACCCCAGATAAACGGAAAGGGCTTGTGTACATTCAGCAGACGGATGACTCCCTCATTCACTTTTGCTGGAAAGACAGGACATCGGGGAATGTGGAAGACGTAAGTGTCTGGGAGCCTGAACCTCGTCCTAAGGACTCCCGTCCGGGTCGTCAGGACAGCGTGGTTCTTACAGGAGGGCACCATGCTCTGGGCACAGAGCAGCTGTTTCACACTTTGGAGTGTGTTGGTGGGATGCGTGGATCCATTAGTTTAGTGCCCTCATCAGCTGTTTTCTTTTGCCTGTGGGGCTTCCTAGTCTCAATGATTATATAGATTTCTCCCGTCTGTGTATGTATGTTTAAAACTGAAGATTAGGTGCTTAGAATTGGAGAAACCACGTAAAAATCCTAACCTTTATTACAGCCCTCCAGAAAGCTTTCTTTAGCAGTCATCTTATTTAGTGTTCTTTGTTCTGCAGACTAAATCGTTTCTCGTTAGGTTCGAGAGCAGGTCAGAGTTGACTTTTTAATTCATCTTGGAATGTTGCTCCCAAAACGTCTCTGTTAAAAATCCTTCAGGCGCCAGAAGCCCTCCTTCCCTGTTCAGCACCGAGCCCCTCTCCTGGCCCTCATGACCTTCGTGCGGTGCCTCAGGTCCTCGTTTGTCTGCCCTGCAGAGACCCTGCTGGTGACGGGCTTGGCGACTTGCTGCCGTCTGTGTCCCGTGTCCTCTCCCCCCACCCGCACGCGCTTAGGCACAGGGTCCAGCCTGTTTTCCTGGAGGTTCTGGGGCTCCGCAGTGCTGTTTTCGTGGAGCTGACTCTGCTCGTCTGCTGCTCTCTGTAGGATTTGATCATCTTCCCCGACGACTGTGAGTTCAAGCGCGTGCCTCAGTGCCCCAGCGGGAGGGTCTACGTGCTCAAGTTCAAGGCAGGGTCCAAACGGCTCTTCTTTTGGATGCAGGTAAGTAGGTTTTGTTTGCATTTTGTCTTTTCTTCCTGTCATAAAATTAGGTTAGAAGCTTGTTCACCGGATGGTAGAATTGGCTTTCACAGACCAGCTGGTGCTGACCTCGCTTGCCATGGAACCTAAGGATTCCAGCGTATCGCCTTGTGGTGCGGGGCACTGGGGACAGGCTCCCCAGTCCGGACACTTGTAGCTGGGCTTTGGGTGCCCTTTCGAGGATGGAATTCCCTGGCTGACCGCCAGGAGTAATGTCCGAGCTGGGTCCTGTCTCTGCCTGTGGTTTGCTCGTCTCCCAGCGGCCCCTCCCCCCAGGGTCATGAGCAGCCTGGACCAAAGGCAGGGGTGAGCCCGTGTGGTGTCCCTGTCCTGCCTCTTCTCCCGTGGTGTGCTCTGGGGGTCTCTGGGTGGCAGTGCACCAGGCCGTCCTCGTACCCACTGGAAGTGGACTTGCTCGTGCAGTGGGTATGCACCTGCGTTTGTAGTTTTGACAGAGGTTGAACTGCTGCCCTCCCGCCAGCACCTTCTAGAACAGGGCAGGAAAGGTTTTCCTCTTTGTGGGCTGGATGGGCTGTGTCGCGCCTGCTGAAGTCGTGTGACGGTGGCCCTGGGCAGGAAGGAAATGGATGGGCGCAGCGATGTTCCAGTAAAACTTTATTTGCAAACACAGATGGGGTCGTGGTTTGCCAGTCGCTGGTGTAGAGCTTGTTTCTCCACAGTTTCGCCAAGAAAAGTTGTCAGACTCACACCACCCACTGCATCTTCTGCTCCCCTCTGCCCTGAGCGTAGGGCTGTGTCTGTGTGCCTCCCCCGGCCCCCGCCCCGTGACCCTGCAGGCCCCCTGCACACACGCTCGGTGACTCTTGGAGAAGTGAGTGGTGGGTGCTTCGTCTCGCAGCTCTGGGGGTGCCCGTAGTCAGTGCCCAGCTAACCCTGGAGGGCCACGGGCTGGCCGGTGGACAGCGGCGTGGTAGCAGGGTTATTTCACGGCAGTACACGTGCTGAAGGATTTGCGGTTTTAGAGCGTCGCGGAAAGGACCGCGTCTGGAGGGTCAGGGCGTTGCCCTGTGCTGAGCGCTCCTAGTGCTTTCGTCTCCCCACCTGTAAAACGGGTGTTAGCACAGCCCCAGCGGGCACATCGGGCTGCTGCCCCCGTGCACCCCGCCGGGGCCTCTCCTTGCTGTGACCGCGGACGGGTGGCCACCTCTCCGGGCCTCAGGCCCCTCGTCAGCATGGTTGTTGCTGGGTGGGCCGCTCAGCTGCGCCTGCTGCCGTGTCCTCCCCACAGGAGCCCAAGACGGACCAGGACGAGGAGCACTGCCGGAAGGTCAACGAGTATCTGAACAACCCGCCGATGCCCGGAGCCCTGGGGGCGAGTGGGAGCGGAGGCCACGAGCTGTCTGCGCTGGGCGGTAATGGTCACCTTCCCGGATGTGCGGTGAGGGCAGAGTAGGTTTCCGCCCGCGTGGATCCCTGGTGGTGCGGGCCGGTGGCTTTTAAACGGACGTAGAGGTGTCCAGGTTAGAAGCTCCTCTCGGCAGTTCCCCCTCGGTGCTCCCATCTCCACGTGGTGAAGCGGTGTACGAGCCCTGCTGTGCTGGCTCGTGTCGGGGGACGCTCGCCGCACAGTCCGGGGCAGCCGAGACGGGGGCCGGCGCCTGGACCGTGGCGGCGGGCGTGCGCACGGCTGGAGGCCCGGGCTTGAGCGCCTCGTGTCTTCCAGGCGAGGGCGGCCTGCAGAGCCTGCTGGGGAACATGAGCCACAGCCAGCTCATGCAGCTCATCGGACCCGCCGGCCTCGGAGGGCTGGGTAAGGAGCCGAGGGCCCGCGGGAGCCTCTGTTAGCAGTTGGGCAACTTGCAGCTTCTGATCGGTTCTGAGCGACGCCTGTGAATGTTCTGTGCCCTGGCCTCCCTGGGGAGGGGGCTGGTTTGCCTTAGGGTTTGACCTGGGAGCTGGGTGGGCAAGGCCTTCCAGGACCCCCGGGGAGGAGCCAGTTCCGTACCTCAGGGGAGCACGGCTGGCTGAGGTGCCGGGCCTGAGGACGCGTGCTCGGGGCCCTGGTCTCCTGGGTTGGCCTGCCTGCGCCAGCTCCTGTCGGGCTCGGGTTGTGTTTCTGGGACACTTCGGAAACGCTGGTTACTTTGTACGGGATTTGAACTCCATGTTACCTTGAACCCAGGTGCGTTAGTAGGGTCACGGGATGGAGAATTGATCTGATTTAGCAGGTTCAGCGGCCAGGACGCACCTGAGTAGTCGCTGCTCCTGGGCCCCCGCAGGCCCGCTGTGGTCACCACCTCCCCTGCTCGCCCGCTGGCTTTAGTGCGGGGCCTTTCTGCTCTTTGGCGGGGGTGCAGGGCTCTCCGGCTGGGCGTGGTGTCTGAGCTGCGTCTCCTTGCTCCTGGTAGGTGGCCTGGGGGCGCTGACGGGGCCGGGCCTGGCCAGCTTACTGGGGAGCGGAGGGCCTCCAGCCAGCAGCTCTTCGTCCAGGTGAGCCTCACGCCCGCGCACTCTGGCGTGGCCGAGTGTCCCCTCCTTCACGGGGGCCGGACGTAGGAGGTGCCGAAGGACAAAATAGGCATCTGGGGAGGGTCCATCCTTTTTCGTGGTTCAGGCTCTTCCTGGGGTCCTGGCAGCACGAGGATGTCTGGGGCAGGACCGACGCGTTGTGGCGCCTTGGTGGGCGCGTAGCCGCTGCAGTGCTGGCCTCGCTCTTCCCAGCTCCCGGAGCCAGTCGGCAGCGGTCACCCCGTCCTCCACCACCTCTTCCACCCGCGCCACCCCAGCCCCCTCCGCTCCAGCAGCTGCCTCAACGACCAGCCCGAGCCCCGCGCCCAGTTCAGGTAATGGAACCAGCACGGCAGCCAGCCCAACCCAGCCCATCCAGCTGAGCGACCTTCAGAGCATTCTAGCCACTATGAACGTGCCGGCCGGGCCAGGAGGCGGCCAGCAAGGTAACACGTGCTCCTCGGCTCCAGGCTGGGGGGTGAAGGTGCCTGCTGCCCCCTGCCCTTCCAAGGCACGGGCCCAAGCATGTCCCCGGGCCGAGCTGCTGCCCTGCACGTGTCACCTCTTCCTCACCTCACCTCGCCACGCCCGGCAGTTCTGCAGCTTGGAGTCTGTCACTGTCCTCCTGAGTGGGCATCTGGGCTGGCCCCCAGCCGCTGATGGCCGCCTGCTTGTGCCCTAGTGGACCTGGCCAGCGTGCTGACGCCCGAGATCATGGCCCCCATCCTTGCCAACGCGGATGTCCAGGAGCGCCTGCTGCCCTACCTGCCGTCCGGGGAGTCGCTGCCGCAGACCGCGGAGGAGATCCAAAACACGCTGACCTCGCCCCAGTTCCAGCAGGTAGACGCGTGGCCCGGGTGCCCCGCTGTGCGCTCGGAGTGGGGGACACTGCCCACTGCAGCACGGTCCCCCAGCGCTGAGCGCCCCTGCCCCTGCGGCTCCCCCAGTTCTCTGCATGGACTCAGGCGCCTGGCTCTCCCCTGCAGGCCCTGGGCATGTTCAGCGCGGCCTTGGCCTCGGGGCAGCTGGGCCCCCTCATGTGCCAGTTTGGGCTGCCCGCAGAGGCCGTGGAGGCCGCCAACAAGGGCGGTAAGTACTTGCCCCTCCGCCTCTCTGCCACCGTTGAGGCAGAGGTGGTTTTCTCCTTGCATTTGAAAGCAAAGGCCTTCCCCATTTGTGGAGCGCGAGGCGGCTTGTCCCGCTGGCCCTGGCCTCCATCTGGTTTTCACCTCCCAGCCCCCCCGGTCAGCAGGGCCAAGCCAGGGTCTAGGAAGGTCACCCCGTGCTTTTCACTTCGTTTTAGACGTGGAAGCCTTTGCCAAAGCCATGCAGAACAGTGCCAGCCCCGAGCAGCAGGAGGGCGACGGCAAGGGCAAGAAGGAGGAGGAGGAGGACATGAGCTTAGATTAAGAGGTTCGGTCGCCACTGTCGGAAGGGCGGCGTTCCAGCTCGTGCGGCCTCGGTAGCGGCGTTAGTGATCGCACCCCGCTCCCCTCTGTCCCAACTTGCTAATCAATAAAAGTCTTTTCTTTTATCTGCCAACTCTGGTTTGTCTGCGTGCCCGGGGTGGGGTGCGACGGCCCCGTCCGTCCCCCTAGCAATCATCAGTCAGTCAATCATCAATCAGTCAGTCAGCCATCAGCCAGACGGGAGCTGGTGCGGGAAGCCCCTCCAGGTCCCGGTTCTGACTGACTGACTGACTTTGAGGGACAGCCGTGCTGAGGGAGGGGCTCCCCACGTGAGTGCCCTGCTCGCCTCGGGCCTCCAGACCCGCTGGACTGCTTTGCTTTTCCTCCAGTTAAAGTCGACACTCGGTTACACAGAAGTGACTTTAATTTTTGTTTCAAGAAGCAGGGACGAATGACTTACAGATCTCCCATTAAAAATTGGTGGAAGGGAAATTTCATAATTAAACTGAAAGATAAAAAGTATAAAACCCCCATTTTGCAGTGTTTTACCCTTTCCCTTAGAAAGTCAGACATAATTTAAACCATTCCCAGAAATAAGACTCATCGCCCGGAGAATCTGGAGTCTACATAAACAAGCATACATAAACTTGATCTAAAAAGTCGGCCGAGGGCGGTGTTGTCAGCAAGTTGTGTGGAGGGGCTGGGGGTTCCGGGGGCAGGACCCTGCCCGATGGGGCAGCCTGCCTGGGGGCTCCGGGCCTGGGGGCTCTGAAGACCCTCTCTCCTGGCTGCTGCAGCTGGTGGCTGGGGTCCCAGAGGGGCAGCTGTGCTACGTGGCTGGGCAGCCGCCGGCCCCCACTGCCCCCTGCACGCCCGCAGCGCGAGGCCAGGAGACCAGGGCCTGGTTCACCACCAGGTTCCGCATGCAGCCGCGGTAGGCGGGAGGCCGCGTCCAGGGATCTGGGGGTGGGGGAGGGAGGGAGATGGGTCGGAGCAGAGGCCGGCATCCCACCAGGCCTCGGTCTCCCCGCTGGGCTGGAAAGCAGGGTGACCCCGGTGTCCGGTCCCCAGGGGCAGCCTTCCTCCCTCCCCCTGCCCTCAGGCCAAGGCCACACTCACCAGGCAGGCCCCCGAGGTACAGCGGCACCGGGGCGTCAGCCGAGGTGGCCGGCGCGGGGCCCAGGGTGTGGTTGCTCTGCAGGTCCACCTCCAGCTGCAGCCTGTTCCCGCCTTTGGTCACTGCCGGGCACAGGTTCCTTGTGGCCGGGGCGGGGGGACCCCTCACCAGCCACAGGGCCAGGGGCCCTTTGCCCCTTTGCTCCGGCTTTTGAGTCCCTGCCCGCACCCCCAACCCCAGGGGTCTGCAGCTGCCCCCAGCGGGGGTGGGGTCAGGAGGGCCCAGCTCACCTGCTAGGCGGTGCCACTGCCCATCACACAGTGCCTCGGGGAGCGTCACCAGTGTGGAGAACTCGCCTGAACCATCGTCTGCCCGCAGCAGGACCTGGGGCGGCAGGGGGTCAGGAGGGCCCTACCAACCCCAATCTCACCCTGAGGCTGCGGCCCAACCTGCTTACCTGCCTCCCCAGCACCCGCAGCTGCAGGTAGGGGGGCGCCAGGCCCCGACCCAAGTGGAAGACGAGGCCGGTGGCTGTCTGGGGCCGCACCTCCAGCTCCAGGCCCAGGTCAGGCAGTGTGGCCCCCAGGGTGTCTGCAGAGAGGGGCCGTGAGAGAAGGAAGGCCTCGGCCCCAGGCGCCCCCACCCACCCCGTTCTGGGCATCACTCCCACCCCAGCCCAGGCACGTAGGGGACTGGGGGACGCCAGCAGGGGACAGACCTAGAGTGATGGCTCCTCCGCTGCCTGCAAAGAACAGGCCCTTCTCCAGGGGACCTGAGAAGCAGGGTGTGGCCCCCACCACCCGGGTGGGAGCCCCCAGGAGCTGCCCGTCCAGCCTCAGTCTCTTCACACAACCGCTGAACCCGGAGCGCCTGATGGCCACCTGTGTGGGCACAGAGGGGTGACTTGGGTCAGGTCCCTGGGGTGCTGAGGAGGGCGGAGAGTGTCCAGCGGGGCAGGGGTGGGAAGCTGGGGCGAGGTGGTTCTCACCGGGAGCTGCGGGCTGTGGCCACCAGCAGGGAGGCCCCCCACAAAGAGAGTGTGTGGCCGGGGGCCCTCCTCCCCCTGGTGCCTCTGGCCCGGCCCCTCCTGGCTCTGGGCCCAGACTCCGTCCGTCACCAGCTGGATCCGAGTCTTCTCCCAACGCACAGACACCTGGGAGTGGGAAGGCACATCAGGATGGGAGCTCCCAGGGCCACCGCCCCGCCCCGCCCCTGCGTCCCCTCTCCCCAGCCCCTCACCGTATGCCACCGGCCAGTCCGTGAACGCTGGCGGCTCTGGACTCGGAGCTGGGGCCCAGGGCCTTCGGTCTGAGCGACAAAGCGTCCGTGGCTCAGGAAGAGGGCTAGGGAAGGGCTGCTGGCCGTCAGCGGGGCAGCGAGGAGCAGGAGCCCTCGGGGGGCATGCGGGCGGATGAGCATGGAAAGCTGCGACCTGGAAGCCAGGCGGGGGCATCAGCCTCGGGCTGCCCCCCTCCCCCCAGCAGCCCCCTCTCCCCACCGCCGCCCCTGGCCTTACCAGTCACTGGTGGGGGGCGGGATGTGTGCAAACTCCAGGTAACTGGACAGGGGACCCCCAAACTGGTAGGCGTCTCGTACGGCCCTGAGGGGCGAGACTGGCGAGCAGGAAGCGTCCTGGGTGGGCTGCCGGCTGCGGCGGGAGGCCTGGGGGGTCGGATGGGGATGAGGGAATGCAGGAATGCATGGAGGCCACCTTCTGCCTACCCCAGCCCCATGCCCCCACCTTCCGAGACACCGTGGCCCGCAGTCCTCGCGGGCTCTGCTCTGGGGCCTGGGTGTGAGGGGCCGGGACGCAGCCTGAGCTCACGTTGATACTCTCCAGGTTCTGCTGCAGGTCAAGCACGCGCTGCGGCCCCAGGTGCCTGCGGAGGGCAGGGGGTACACGCGGGTCAGTGCTGGGCCGGGCCAGCGGGTCGTCGCCAGCCCTCCCGAGGCCCACTCAGCTCACCGCAGCACGAATACGTTGCTGATGCAGCCACTGAAGTTACGGAGAGCGTCGGACTTGGGCAAGCCCCCCAGGAAGAGCTGACTCGACCCCTCACGCTGGAGCTGGGGCCACGGCTCCGGGTGGGACTTCATCTCCTGAAGCTGGTCGTCCACGTAGAGCCAGACCCTGGCGGGGAGAGCAGTGTTTCCCCCACCCTGCCCCCCACCCCCCGGCTCTACTGCGCCCCCTCCCTGGAGAGGCCAGGTAAGCCGGACTCACCCCGTGGCGTTGCTGTAGAAAGTGACATAATGGGGGGCCCCATCGGCAAAGCCCCGTCGCGTTTTCACCTCAGTCCTCGCAAGCCGGAGGGTCACGTGGCCCTGCTGCAGGGACACCTCGCATGGCCCGATCTGGGGACAGTGGTTGGGTCAGCGGGCCAGGCTGGGGGCCCAGACTCCCTCCCTCGGGCCACCAGCCCCGCCCTGCTGCCCCAGAGGGGGCGGGCGGACGCACCGGGGACTCTCGGTGGAAGAGCAGAGCGCTGTCCTGGCTGCTGCGGAAGCCGAAGCCGGAGCGGACGTTGTCCGTGACGGGCACGGCGTTGCTGGGGAGCGCCAGGCGCAGGTAGCCGTGGCCATGGAAAGTCATGGCCCGTCCCACCTGCGGGCAAGGCGACCGTGAGGGCCCGCGGTGGCCGGAGAGGGCGCGCAGCTGGGGGAGGGAAGGGGCTCACCAGCAGGTCGGCGGTGCAGCCGGAGCTGATACCCGTCGTGTTCAGCCTCTTGAGATCCACGTACTTGCCCAGAGCTTTGATGCCCTTGATGCAGCCGCGCACCGAGCCTCCGGAGGGGAAGAGCCGCCGCAGGCTGCGGGGACGGTCCGCGGGACGAGCGTCAGGGGCGGCCTCCCCCGGGTCCTGCCCGCCACGCCCGCCCGCCGGGGCCGGGGCTCACCTCGGGGGCAGCTGGGGGGCTGGCACGCCCCCCAGATAGTAGGCACCGGCCAGCTCCAGCGCGTGGCCCTGCTCCACGCTAAACACCGTGGTCCTCTCCACGCGCACCAGCACGCGCTTCCGGCTGCCCCCCAGCAGGAACACCTGGATCTGGGAAGCGCCAGCGCGGGCTGGTACCTTCAGGGCGAGCTGCGACCCCCCTGCCCCTTCCCACGCCGGGCCCCCACCCCGAGGCCGGCCCTACCGCCTTGCTGGTCGTGGTCAGAGGCGGCGGGCGCTGCAGCGGGTCGGCCTCCTTCAGGCCCGCGCCGAAGTCGTAGAGGAACACGAGGCTGCCCTCCCGCACGGCCAGGCACAGGAACTGGTCCTGGGGAGGAGGGGAGGGTCAGCGTGGGCCGGGCGGGCTGGCGGGCCGGGCCGTGAGGACGGAGGACGTGCCTGGTGCCGCATGAAGAAGATGATGCCGCTGTAGGACACAAGCCGCAGCTCCTGGTCGAAGCGCTTGGTGTTGCTGAGCTGGCTCTCCACGCTGATGCGGGCGAAGCCGGAGCCGTCCAGGTAGGAGCCGTCCGTGAGCCAGGGGTCCCCGGTCGACTTGGAGCTGCAGGTCAGAGCGGGCAGGGTCAGCCGAGGGTGGGCTGAGTCGGGGTGAGGGGGGCTCAGGCCGTACATACCGGGCACAAGGCTTATCCACGGCTGTGTCCAGCTGGAAGGTCTTCTCGAAGTTGTAGAGACTGACCACCTCCTCGTTCAGCGTGTCCAGCTCGATGCAGCCCCGGTAGCCGGGAAAGCGCAGGGGTTCGGGGGGCTGCGGGCACAGCCCACGGTCAGGGAGCCTCCCCGCCCAGGACAGACCCAAGGGGAGGAACTCGGGCTACAGCGCGATGGACTGAAGCCAGACCCTGAGCAGGACTTCCTCGGACAGGGGTGCAGGGCAGGGTGGCCGCGCACCCAGGCCGCACCGGGCTCACCGTGAAGTTGCCAGGGTAGCCTCCCACGTAGAAGACAAAGTCATCAGGCTGCACACTGAGCAGCCCTTCGGCCCCAGGGGCCTCCGTATCACCCTTGGTCTCTTGGACCATCTGATTCTCCACTGTGACAGACATATGGCCAAACTGGAGGGTCCTGAGGGCAGAGATAAGAGAGGGAGGTGTGGACACGCGGCCACGCCTGGCAGGGGGGGGAGCACCGTGGGGGCCGGGCCTCCCACCTGTCAATGCTGACGGCTGCGAACTGTTCACCAATGTCCTCGTCGATGCTGAGGGCCGTGGGGCCCGCCTCCCCGAGGCGGTACACCCAGTGCACCTTCTGGCCACGCAGAGCCACACCCATGTAGTCGCCGGTGGCCTGTAGTGGCAGGAGACTCAGGGGGACAGGGACCCGGTGTGGGCCGCCCGCTCCGACCTGGCGCCCGGCTCCACCCAGCCCACCGAGCCCGCCCGCTACCTGCCGGCTGCCCATGTACAGCACGAACTGGTCCCCGGCGACCTGGCCGGGCGCCGGCTCCGGGCTCTGCAGGTAGAACTTGAGGGCGGTGTAAGAGACGAGGCTGGCGAGGTCCCGAGGGGTGCGCAGCTGCACCCCTGAGCTCCCGTTGAACTTCATGGGCACCTTGACCTGTGGGGGGTGCACAGCCCATCAGCGTCTGCCTCCTGGTCTCCCAGACGCCCACCTGGCCCTGGCACTCGCACCCACCTTATTGGCAGCACCCCGGGCCTGGGCAATGAGCTCCCGCACGCGGCCGATGCTGGCCGACAGGGCCAGGCTGGCGTTGTGCGTCCCACGGTTCTGCAGGAGGCTCAGCTTGGCCAGCAGCTGCGGCAGCGTCTTCTCCAGGGTGGACACTGCGGGGGGGGGGGAGCGGATGGGGGGAGGCAGCCCTGAGCCCCTGGCCTCCCCACCGCGGCCCGCCCTCTGTCAGGGCACCGCGCGCCAGGGCCCACCTGAGCGGCCTGCGTCGAGCACCACCCGGTCCAGGTCCTGGCTCTGCAGCCCCTTGTACTGGCCCTGCCACCGCTCCACGTTTTTCTGCATGTCTTGAAGCCGGGAGTGCACGCGGGCGGCCACGTCCTGGGCTTCGGTGACCACGGCCTTGGCGTGGGCTATCTTCTTGCTTGTCTCGTCTGCGGCGAGCCGTGTGCAGGCTCAGCGGGGGGCAAGCGAGGACCATCGGGGGGGCCTCATCCCCATCTGGGGAGACCACTAAGACCCCCCTGCCAAGACCAGCAACACGGATGTCACTCCTGCCCCCGATCTCGTGAGAGCCTCAGGGCGGTGGAAACGCACCCTCCGTCCTCTCCCAGGCGGCCCCTCCTGCGCCAGCCTCTCTCGCCACAGCTGGGTCACCCAGTGTCGGCTCAGCCCCGCCTCCCCATGGCCACCCCCCACCCCCGCCAACACCATCTCTCCCGAGCGCCCCCCCTTCCCAGAGTCCCCGTGGCCCCAACCCAGGCTTGTAGGGAAGGTCGACTCTCGAGTCGGCAGGGATCCCTCCTCTGCCCTGAGCCCTCCCGCCCCCCTGGCCCCTGAGCCCTCAGCTCCAGCCACTCTGGCCTCTGCTGCTGCCTCCACCTCCCCCCTCCCCCAGATGCCCCACGGTCCCTGCCGCACACTCCCGCCTGCCCCGCGCCACCTCTCTCCGCGCGCTCCCTGCCCCTTCCCGTTTTCACTTGCTGCCTGGGGCTACGTTCGCTTGGCGTCTGTCTCCGACCAGAAGCGGATCCCCAGGGCTGGGGAGGGTCCCCAGGGTTGGAGCTGCCCACACAGGGGCCCCCCTCAGCTGCCCCGGCCACCGCTCTGGACGGCGCAAGTGTGAACATGTCCCCCATCAGAGCCTACGGGACAGGCTGGCTGATGTCTATCCGGGCAGGTGTCTCTTCAGCTCTGGGGACAAGCAGTGAGGGCGGGGGCAGGAAGGAGACCCACCCTACCTGTGTCCATAGCCAGCATGGCCTGCACCTCCCGGACTCGGGCCGCCAGCTGTTCCTTCCTGGCCCGGGCATCGCGGAGCTGGGTCCCGGTGCCCTGGAGGGTGGCCCACGCTGCGGGGCAGGCAGCCTCAGTCCCGAGGAGCCCCCGCCCCCAGGGTACAGGTGCAGCCCATTTCAGTCCTCCCTCCTGACCAGGGAGGATTAAGGCTCACACACACACAGTCAGATGGAGACATCTGGACACGAGGGCCCTCGGCTCAGGTGGTGGCACTGGCACCCAAGTCTTGGGGCAGCCTCCTGGGCCCACAGCCAAGGCAATGATTCCCATTTTACAGGTGAAATAATGGAGGCTCAGAAAAGCCGAGCCATTGCTCACGGCCACCAGTGCCCTGAGGTGCCAGCGGCAGAGGGCGCACCCCACTCCCCGCTCCCCACCTGCTCCTCCGCGACGGCCTGGCAAACACACGGCCCCCAGCCAGGACAGCAGGCAAACCGTCAGCCGGTCCCCACGTCCCCTTCCCCAGGCCCTTCCACGTCCTGGGGGCCTGTCACGAAGCCAGGGTGGGTGGCGGGCCTTTGCAGAGCTCCCAGGGACGGACTTGCTCAGCAGTGGGGAAAATGCCCCCACAGGGCAGCCGCGACCCTGACTCACACGGTGACAACCCACATGGCCGGAGGGTGAGGGTCCCCACAGAGCCCGGACACCCAGCTGGACCCGGCACTCACCGAGGCCCAGCCTCCGCTGCTCCCCAGGGACGGCCTCCTCCAGGGCACTGCTGTTGGCCAGCAGCTCCCGGGCTCGGGGCGCCAGGCCCCGCTGCACGACCACCTGCAGACACAGGAACAGGACGCGGTTCACACCTGCCCGGTGGAGCTGCAAGGGAACAGGTGCTCCTGCCGGGGCTGTGGGGGGCGTCAGGGCCTCACCGCCCATGTACGGCTCGCCTGCTGCTGCGCCTGGCCGGCGGCACCCTCGGCGGCCCGCACGGCTTGCAGAATGCTGCTGTAGGCGTTGGCGGCCTCGACGGCCCGCTGGATGAAGCGGTCCTGGTTGACTCCCCGGATGATGCTGTGAGGGGAAGCGGGCAGGATCCAAGGGTGGGGGTGGGGGGGGTCCGCCCACCTCACGGGCCTCCGCCTGCCTGGCTGCCGGGATGGCCTGCCTGGCGGCTCTAGACGCCCGGCCTTGCACCGCCCTGTGTGCCTCTCCTGCTCCCTCCTGCCAACCCGGGCCCAGACTTCCGCCCGGCCCCTGCAGGGACAATGGCCTCTCCTTCTAAGAGCCCTCCCAGACCAGCTATGCCACCTCCAGGCCCTGGCTGCCGCCCACCCCGCCCTGGGCACCCTCTTTGGGCCCCGCACCTGGAAAGGTTGAGCGCCAGCTGGTCCAGCTGCCACGCGTGGGCCTCGGCGGCCTCCACCAGGTCCACCTTGCTGCTCGCGGGGGAGAAGGCCCGCATCTTCTCGAGCAGTGGCGTCCGGGCCCCGTCCAGGCTGGCAGCAAGGCGCTCGTACTCCTGGGGGTGGGTGGGCTTAGGTGGGACCCTCGTCCCCGTCCCCTACTCACCCCCACCTGATCTGGGAGTGCCTGCCCGCGCCCAGCGTGCAGCCCTTTGGGAGGGGGTGCTGCTTACCTCCTTGGCCTGGTCCATGCTGCGCAGAAGCTCAGAGAGCCGGACCAGGGTGTCTCTGGCGGCCTGTAGAGTGGCCCCCAGAGTGGCGTTGTCCCGCAACAGCTCCTGTTTCTGTTGCTGGAGACGATGGGGAGTGAGGAGGAGGTGACAGAACAAGGATGAGGCAGGAAAATAAAGGGGTGGGGTGACAGGCTAGCGGATGATGAGTATGAGGGTGAAAGGGGAGGGGGAGGGGCAGGGGGGAGGAGGGGGCGGGGCTGGGGGGGCCAGCGGGGCCGGCGGGGCAGGCTCCCTACTAGGGCTTCCTCCAGCCGCTCCTGGTTGCGGCTGTTGAGCTCCTCCGCCTCCCGCGTAGTGCCCACCGCCCTGTTCAGGGCTTCCCGCAGGTCCATGAGTCCGGCCTCGTGCTGGGCCAGCTGGTCTCGGGTGCGTGCTACCAGCGCCTGGTTCCTCTCCCAGCGCCTGGTCAGCTGCTCCTGCACACGGGCCAGCACTGGCCGAGACCCCGCGTAGGAACGGTCACTTGGGCAGTGGCTCCTGGTGCCTCCCAGTCCCCACCCACCCTCCCAAGCTGATGAAATGCCCCTCCAGGCCGACCTCAGCCCCAGAGCCCCCAGCCGGGTCCTCACCCCTCCTGTCTCCGCCCTACCGGGGCTGACACCACTCACGTCTCTGGGCCTCCCCCAGCTCGGCCTCAGCGGCTGCCCGCGGAATGCCCAGGTCATGGGCCCGCATCTCCCGGAGCAGCCGTTCCACCTCGGCCAGTGTCCGGCGCAGCAGCTCACCCGAGAGGGCTGAGGCGTTGGCTGGTGACAGGCGGTCCGTCTGGGACTCGAGCGCTGTGTGGGTTTGGGGAGCGGGCTGTCAGGGCCCAGGGCTGGCCTGCTGCCCGGGCACACCTCTGCCCACTAGCTTCCGAGCCAGAAACGCCCAGCCGAGCATCTTCAGACAACCCCCATGTAACCGGGCGTGCCCTGGATGGCCCCCAGAGCTCCTGGCTCCAGGCCGCGACTTGCAGGCCTGCCCGGCCCTCTCGCCCACACCCCCTCACCTCCCAGGGCGCCCCCCACCCCGGTATCCCCACCACTGCCGTCTGCTCAACCTGTGTGTGGGGGGCACTGGCCTGTCTTGCGGGGCCCACCTGCCCTCTCGCTCTGGCCACATGGGCCGCCTCTCCCACCGCCCAACCCGGACCCGCTGTTTCCGCGGCTGAGGCCCATCTCCCTGTCTAAACATCCAAACGTGCCAGTTCTTCAAGGCCGAGCCCCCTGGAGGCAGGCCCCTTGCTCTGACTCTCCCCGCCCTGCCCAGGTGGGCCAGCCCCTACCGCTCAGGGCGCGGTCCACAGCCCGGACGGCTGCCAGCAGTGTCTGTGCCCGGCCCAGTGTGGTCTCAGTGCTGCCCAGAAGCTGGCCGGCCTGGGCTCGGGCCCCTGTGGCCTGTGGATGAAGTACCCCATCAGGCCTCGAGCCTGAGCTGAGGGTCAGGGGTGACGCTGGATGGTTTGGGGCCTGGGGAGAGAGGCCTCTTGGGGAGGGATCTGCTGAAAGGACGAGGTCCCGGGGAAGGGCTTTCCCGGAGGAGGAGCATTCCAGAGGGTGGGTTCTGGGGCAGGGCTCCCCAAGGGCCTGCCTGGCCATCCAGCTGCTGCACGTCCTGCCCGAGGCTTGAGGTCTGTCGTTCCAGCGCCTCCAGCTGCTGTGCAGTCTCATGACGGGGGCCAGGGGGTTTCCGGAGCTGGCTCTGCGGGGAGGGGAAGGTGAGAGCCTGCGACCTGGGAAGGGGAGGCTGGGGGGCCGGGCCGGGCAGTACCTGCAGGTCGGCGATGGAGGCGTTCAGCCTGTGCAGCCGGGCCCAGACCACGGAGCTGGCATTGATGCCACGCAGCTGCTCCCGGATGGTGGGCAGGAGAGTGCCAGCCCGCTCCAGGTCGTCCAGGAGCAGGACCACACAGTGGTCACACACTGTGGGCAGGGGGCAGGTGGGCGTGGGGTGAGGGGTGGGCCTGAGGCCACCGGGGAGTCATGGGGTCGGCGAGCTAGAAGCAGGTCACTAGGGGTCACGGAGATGGAACGGGGTACTGAGCTGGGCTGAGGGTGACGAGGTTAGTGGGTGTCAGAGGTCAATGTGGGGGTCTCAGGGTCAACAGGAGGACAGCCGTGGGGTCTCTCAGAAAATTGAGAAGGAGAGCTGGGACCAGAGAACTGATCTGGAAGTGGAGGTGAACGTCGGGGTCACCAAGTCAGCACGGGACCGGGACCGGCACCACCCCAGGTGGCGTCGGGAGGGTCGGGGGAGCCGGGTGTGGTCAGGCGGCTGGGGGCAGTGGGGAGGGCAGGGACACACCTTCGCAGTGCACGCCGTGGCCCCCAGGCCCTCCTGGCATGGGCACCTGGTGCTGGTGGCTGCAGGTGTCACAGCGCTCCCCACTGAGCCCCGGGGGGCACGTGCAGTGGCCCGTGTGCACGTCACAGTGGCCGCCCTGGCACTGGCAGCCTGGGGTGGGAGGGGTGGGGTGAGTGGCCGGCTGAGGGCCCTGGGGTACTCGCTGCCCCGAGGTGTCCATCGGCCCGCACTCACGCCTGCAGCCCTGCTCAGGGAGCCCCCAGTGGCCGGGGGCACACTCGCGGCACTGGGGACCCCCAGTCCCTGGCCGGCAGTGGCACTGCCCACTCTGGGGGTGGCACTCGGAGCCCTCGGCAGCTGGTCCACAGGCGCATGGGCGGCAGCCCCCGCAGCCCTCAAAGCCGAAGTGTCCTTCCTGGGGGCACAAACTGCAGTCAGGGCTCTGCACAGCTCTCAAGACCCAGCTTCCTTCAGCCCTGAGAGCCTGCACCTCCAGCCACGACGTCCTGCCCTTACACCCATACCCCACCCCTCTGGCTCCGAGTCCCGCCCCTACACCAAGGCCCCCGCCCCTACAGCCACAAACCCCACCCCTACACCAAGGCCCCCCCTACAACCACAAAGCCCCGCCCCCACACCGAGGCCCCACCCACAAAATCAAGGCCCCGCCCCATCCAGGCAGCTCTACCTGACAGTGGTCACAGCGCTGACCGGTCACACCCGCTTTGCACAGGCAATGCCCACTGTGGGGGTCACAGGCCTCCGTCCCACATGGGGAGCAGTCACACCCTGCAGAAGGGTGGCTGTGACAGTAGCCCCGACCCCGACCCCGGCCTCTTCCCTCCCACCCTGGGAAGCCCTTGCTGGGCTCCTACTCCACATGCATCTCCATCCTGCCCCAAGTGAAGCCCCCAGACCCTCGCTTTTCGTCACCTCCCTGCTCCACCGAGGTCCAGACCATGCAGCCGCCTCACCGGCCCATCGTGTCCGCCTCCCCTGCAGCCTGGGCTCAGCCAGAGGACCTGCCAGAGCCCTCGCGGGGCGCCCTCCCCCAGGAGAGGCCAGAGTCCCCACATGACCCTCAGCCTGGCCGTGGGGTCGCCCGACCGTGAGTCCTGGGGGCCTGGTCGGGTCCACCCTGGCCACGCTGGGCCCGGCCCGGGACACAGCCTGCTCTGGGGGGGACACCCAGAGGCCCCTCAGCCCCGCCCGCCCTGCCTACGGGTGCAGTTGCCGGGTAGCAGGGCGTTGCCATAGAAGCCGGGGGCGCAGCTCTCGCAGCGGGGCCCGGTGGTGTGGCGCAGGCAGCCGCGGCAGGCGCCCGTCAGGGGGTCGCAGTCGCTGAAGAGCATGTTGGGGTCGCCGTTGCCGCTGCAGTCGCAGGGCTGGCACGAGCTGCCCAGCACCAGGGGGTTCCCAAAGAAGCCGGGTGCGCACCTGGTGGGGCGGGATCAGTGGCTGGTGCTGGCAGGCAACGCAGCGTCCCCGGGGCCACGCACGCAGACCCCGCCCCAGTCAGGCACCCGCCCGCCCAGCTCACCGCTCGCAGGAGGCCCCAGCGTAGCCGGGTTTGCAGAGACACTGGGTGCGGCCACCTCGCAGGATGCAGCCCGTGGCGAAGCTGCAGAGACGGAGGTGGCCGTTACACCCCAGCACGCTCCAGGTGAGCACCAGGTAAGGGCGGGTCGCCACCTCATGGGCCCACCCCGGATGCCCCGGCCTCCACAGAGGGCAGTGCTGACCCAACCAGGTAGGGGGTGGTGGTATTCCATTCCGGGTCTTTAAGGACTTTGGTCCACCAGTCAAGGGTCAGGGCCCTGGAGGGGCTGGCCCAGCTTACTTGTTGGAAGGCACAGCCAGGGGGCAAGGGCAGCTGATGCAGGGGGCCGCAGGGTCCTCAGATCCACCGCGCACGAAGCCGGCCTGGCAGCGCTCGCAGTGGTCACCCTCGGTGTTGTGCTGGCAGCCCTGGGGCAGAGGGGACAGATCAGCACCGACGGCGGGGGCCTCGCTTCCCGCCAGCTCCCCCACCCCAGCCCTGCAGGACTCTGCCCACTGCCAGCGGGCGCCCTGCCCAGGGCACCTCCCCTCCCCCAGACCTCAGCGTACCCGTAACTACTGACCAAAGGCCCCCGGCCTTCCCTACTCTGCGCCTCTGGTGGCTGCCTTCCCCTGTGGGGCCCCACTCACCACGCAGACACCCGAGCCAGGGAGGCAGCGGTCTGAGTGGCCGTGGCACTGACAGGGGACGCAGCGACCCAAAAAGAGACCTTTGACGTCCCGGTAGTAGCCAGGGGCACATTCCTAGGGGTGGGTGGGCATCAGCGGTCAGGAAAGGAGGCGGGGCCAGCCTGGTATGGGGGCAGGCCGGGGACCATGCTCCTGAGCCTGACCGCTTAAGGCACAAAGTCCAGCCCACAAAGCCACGCAGATGCCTCGGCTCAGGGGACCACCTCCTGTTCTCCTCCAAACACCTCTTCCAAGCGGGCGGAGGGAGGGGAGGGGGGTTCGGTGGATGCTGTCTGGGTAAACCGTGGACGTGGGACGCGCTGGGCACTGAACAGATGAAGAGCAGCTGTGTGCACGGGGGGCCGGGCAGGGGGCAGGTGACAGCGGATTAGCACGTGGCCGGCTCAGCCTGTGGCGGGAAGGTCAGCTGCCGGGAGCGTGACACCCAGCTGGCAGGAGGACGGGTGGGGTGAGACGGAGACGGAGGCCAGGCGTGGATGCTCGGGGGAGGGTGGACGTGCGCGCGCGGGGCAGGCTGACCGGCCGGCGGCAGCCCGGCAGCCCGGCAGCCCGGTGTCTGCCCCCGCCACCTCACCTGGCACGAGTCCCCGCGGTAGTTGGCAGGGCACATGCACAGCTCCACGTTGCTGGCCGGAGGTCCCCCGCCCACCTCGCTGGCCACCTCCAGCGCCACCCTGCGCAGGGAGACGGCCGAGGAGGTCTGTGAGAAGAGGGCGCGGATGTGCAGCTGCTCCAGGCCGGCCAGCACCATCATGAGCTCCTCGCGGGACACGGCGCTGTGGGTCTCCACGTGCCGGAAATTGCCCTGCGCGGCCACGACAGGGCCTCAGTGCGGCCGCCGCCATGGGGCGCAGCAGGAGCCCAGGACAGACCCTCCCGTGGGGGATGGGGACACGCAGGGCACGTGGGGGGGACACGCGGTACAGGTGAGTGATTTCTGATCTGAGAGGCAAAGACTTTAACACGCGAAAACACTAACTGCAAATGAAAAATGAATGACTTGAGTACATCAAATGCAAGAACGTCTGTTCATCAGAAAAGATCTTACAGAAAAACACACAGGCTACAAGAGTACAGACTAAGAGAAGACGATCGCAGCTCTAAAGCCAGGACACAGGGTGAACGTCAAGAAGAACACGAAACCCCTTGGAAAGGAAATGGACGAAAGACACAAGCTGGTGGCTTGCAGAGGGAACCCCAGGGCCAGGCGTTGGAGGAGCTGCCCACCCGTCAGGGATCAGGGGTTTGCAAGCCCGCACTCGGCCCAGGAGCACTACCCCCACGGGGGACCAGGGAAGAGGCGTGCTGATGAGGGGCCCGCCCCATCCTGCTCCGGGACCCTGCTTTCTGACACGGAGAGCAGCCCCTGTAGCTTCGGGGGCCAGAGACGACCGCTCACCTCCACCAGCTGCAGCTCCCCGCGGTGAACGTGGCCGGGTGCCGGGTACACTGGCTCCAGGAACGTGATGCTCATCTGGTTGCCCTGGGGAGGCGTGTGGGCGGATGAGGGCCGGGAATCGGGCTGCCCACGGTCCCGGCTCGGCTGTGCCCGCTGCCCGCCCTTGCCAAGACCACCCGGTGGGCCACCTGCAGCACCACGTCTGGCCTGCTCTCCGTGGGGATGAACACGTCTCCCCGCTGGGTCTCTGAGTGCAGTTCGTAGTGGAGGGTCCCGCCGTAGGACGACACCTGGAGGCCGGACAGAGGGATGCGACCTGGCCAGACCCCGTTCACGGGCCCAGAGTCGACGGCAGTGGTTCTAGGCACCCTATCCCTCCCTGGACACCAGCATCCTCACTGCCAGCCCCCCCAGGCCTCCAGGTGCCCTCCCAGGGGCCGATCGGCCTGCTCACCCTGTCCCCCAGGTAGGAGGGCGGGGCCTGCCAGTACAGCTCGGGGAAGGCCTCAGGCGCGCGCCGCAGGTCCGCGCGAAGCAGTGTTGCCTCCGCCTGCCGCTCGTGGGGCACCACCTGCCGGTCACCACTCAGCAGCGTCCAGCCCTCCATGTCCACGAACTGCAGGGCACGTGGGTGGGTAACACAGGCGCATGCCCTCGCGTATCACAGGGCCCCGTCCTACGTCTCAGACCCCCTCCCTGAGTCCCCTCCCGTCCTGCCCGCACACCTCCCGGCGGGCGTAGGCCGAGCTCCGGCAGCGATCTGTGGCCCCGAAGCAGAAGCAGCGGGTGCAGCCTTTGGGGTTGGCGGCGTCCAGGGAGAACGTCCCGAGGCGGCACTGGTCACACCGCGGGCCCTGCACGTTCTCCTGGGGGCAGGAGGGCACGACAGGGCAGGGCGGTCAGCCGTGTGCCCGTGTTGGCTGTCACCCCACAACTGGGCTGACTGGCTCAAAGGTGCCAGGAAGCTCCAACCTCCCAGAGAGAACGAAGGTCCGCTGAGAAGGCAAGACGAGCGACGGGGTGGGGTCGGCAGGTCTGGCCCCGGACCGCCCTCACCTTGCAAGAGCACTGGCCTGTGAGGGGGTCGCATGTTCCAGGTGCAGAGCCTGCTTCGTGGCAGTCGCAGGGGCGGCAGCTGGGGAAGCCGTGGAACCCGGGAGCACACGTGTCACAGCGGCGTCCGGCCACGTTGGGTCTGCACCTGCCGTGAGGGATCAGGAGCTGGCTGGGCCTCTCCTCCACCTGGCCCCTCACACTGACACAAGAGGCCAGAGGTGCCCCCCACCAAGGTGGTGCCCCCCTGAGCGCCGGGGACACTGCCAGGGGGTGGGTGGGTTCAGGGCTCACTGGCAGGTGACCCGGGACTGCCCCGAGGCCACGGGGACCCGCACCCTGGTGCTCACCTGCACTGGCCGCTGTCCACATCGCAGGTGGGGTCCATGAGCTCCTGGACGCCAGGCCCCGAGCAGTTACACTCCTCACAGCCGACCAGCGGGTGGCAGCCAAAGGTCTGGGGCTGGCAGACGATGCAGTCGGGCGGGACGGTGCGCGGCGGGCAGATGCACTGGCCCGTGAGCTCGTCACAGAGGCGGCCGCTGCAGTCACAGGCTGTGGGGCGCGTGCACAGGCCCCGGTCAGGGGACCCGACAGCAGACCTGGGGACACTGCATGGGTGGGGGGTGGGGGGCGAGGCCACCCTACCCCCAGCCTGGTTCCACCCAGCTCCGGGCCCCAAGCCCCAGGCAGCTCCTCTGATGTGGCGTCAGCTGGTCAGAACTGCTGTCTAGTCCCCGGAACCTCCTGGACAACCCTGCAAGGCCCGGGCTGCCGCAGACAGGACACGGCAGGGCTGGTCCACCAGGCTCCAGGACGTGCTCCTGACCACTGTCTACTGGAGGCACCCCCCGGAGCTCCCGTGGACTGGGGTACTCACGCCTGCAGCTGGGGAAGCCCCAGTAGCCAGTGGCACAGCGGGAGCAGTCACGGCCTATGACGTGGGCGCGGCAGGGACACTGGCCCCCGAAGGGCTCACACGTGGGGCCCGTGGCGCCCACCTCGTGGCAGCTGCACGGCCGAGCCCCGTTGTTATAGAAGAGGGAGAGGGAGGCGGCGGCGTTGCGGCAGAAGGACGACGAGCTGGAGGGGCTGGGGTGAGGGCAGGTGGTGAGGCCAGCTCCCAGCCTGGCCCCTACCCTGCTGCCCCCGGCCCTGAGCCCAGCCCACCTGATGTGGTAACCGTGGGTGGCACACTGGCTGATAAAGTCGTAGGATTTGTCCAGGGGCTCCTCCTGGAAGTAGCTGGGGCTGTAGGCGTCTTCGGGGACCACCAGCACGTACTCCTAGAGCATCAAGGCCTGGTTACCTTCCCGTGGGCCCAGAGAAGAGTCCAGGTCGGGGGTGGGTGCCGGAGCCCCCCGGCAGGGGCCAACGCCAGGGCTTCTCTGCCACAGGCCAGGGTTTGGCCGGGCAGCTAAGACAGCGGTGGTGACATCACACCCTGGTCCGGGGCCCCAGCCAGGCTGCCAGGTGCTGGGTCCCTCCCGGGGCCACTCAGAGGGGAGGCCAGCCTCTGTGGCCACACGGAAGCTTGGGGAGTGCGAGGAGGGGCCCAGGCTCCTGGCGCCCCGTCCATCCCTTTTTGCCGGAAGCCTCCCTCTCCAGGAAGGCCACTCTGACCAGCAGGGCCCCAGGGAGCTGCTGGGCAACATCTTGGCTCTTGGACCCCTCAGGAGCCTCTCGTGACGGGCCTGGAGGTCCCCAGAGGCTGCCGCCCCTGGCACCTAGCTCGGGGTTGGGCCGCGGCAAGCAGGGTACACACTGGCAGAGCGACCAATAGCGGTACGACGGGTGGAGGACGGCTACCAGCCCGAGGACTCACCAGCCAGAGCCAGCGGCCCTCGGGCACACGCACGGTCACAGCGAGCTCACTGTCGGTCACGTCCAGGACGGCCCGGCCCTCACACACCACCAGGGCACGGCAGCCGTAGGCGTGCGGGCAGAAGCTGGCGTTGGCGTGGCCTGGAGGTGAGGAAAGGCAGGTCAGTGCCCCCAGCACACGCACAGCACCCCGCCCCACGGCCTCACGGCCTCACCCCGGGCTTGGGACACTCCTGGAGTCACCAGGGAGGAGAGGATCCCAACGGCAGCACCCACCACCGAGGACCGTGCATCCCTGAACACGACACGCGTGTGTGACCCGCCCAGAGACCCACGTGGCTGGGCCCACTTGTGCTACGTGAATCGGCCGTGGTCACACACGAGGCCCCACGAGGCGCAGGTCCCCGGGCTCGTCAGAGCAGAATGAAATAGACGTGTGCGGACCCGGGTCCCACAGCGAGCCCTCGATCACCCGAGCGCAGGACGGGGTGAACTTTGAGTCACAGCACAGATGTGAGGGGCAGGGCCTGCCACCCACAGTGGGCCCTGGGGCACCTCATGTGAGAGCTGAGGGCAGGATGGGGCACGTGGCCCCGTCACAGCCAGGCAGCGGG
Organism: Eschrichtius robustus; assembly: GCF_028021215.1. Classification (NCBI taxonomy): domain Eukaryota; kingdom Metazoa; phylum Chordata; class Mammalia; order Artiodactyla; family Eschrichtiidae; genus Eschrichtius; species Eschrichtius robustus. The sequence continues at coordinate 1,760,794 of NC_090839.1, read as the reverse complement.
CACCGAGCCACGGCCCCTGTGAGCTGTGGACCCAGCACGTGCCCCATCCACTTCACGTGTGGTATCACGCGACGGGCCGTGTGGACGAGACCCCCGAGAGCCTCCTCGCCCCGGGGTCCGCCCCTCCGCTTACCCTGCCAGACACGACCCCCGTTGATGAGGACCTCCACAGCGAAGGCGGGGTGGGCCGGCTGGTAGCCGTGCAGCAGGAAGGCGTAGCGGCCCAGGGCGGGCACGTGGGTGGTGAAGACCACGGTGCCCTGCGCCGGGGGGAGCGGATCCGGTGAGTGGGCAGACATGCAGGGGTACCAGGGGCTGCAAGTCCCACCCCAGCGCCCCCGGCCCCCCCCGCCCCCCCCCGGCCCTTCCTGCCCCAGCCCCTCCTGGCCCCGGCCCCTCCAGGCCCCTCCCGGCCCCTCCAGGCCCCCCCCCACCCCTGGCCCGCACCTGCGGGTGGCGCAGCAGGGTAGGCTCCACGTCGGGGTCCGCAGCGGTGGGGGGCCGGGGCTGGGGCCCGGGCGGGGGTGCATCCGGCGTGAGCTCCCGAGAGCGGGTCAGCGGGAGGCCGGGCGGCAGCGGCAGCACCTGGCAGTCCCTGAGCACCACAGGCTGCGGCGGCTTCGGGAAGCGGGAGGGCAGGCAGGCGGCACTGGGGGGTGGGGAACACAGAGGTGAGTCCCCGAGTCCCGGCCACCGCCCTGCCGCCACTCTGGGCTCCCGCCCCCGGCCCCGCTACCTGCTGGGGCTGAAGGCACCGTGACTGCTGATGCAGCGGACGCGGGGCTCCACGAACTCTGAGCTGAAGGTCTCCGCGGGCACCAGGGTGACACTGTGCTGCAGGCAGGGGACAGGTGTGGGTGTGGCGGCAGGAGCAGCCCATCCGCACCCAGGCCGGTCCTGCTCTCTGCACCGAGCCCCTGACCCCCACTCCGCCTGCCTCTCCTCCGGCTGCACAGACCCCAGCCCTCGGCTGTGGATTCTGGGCCTGGAGCACCTCCCAGCTCCCCCCGAGGCCACTCCTCCTCCCACTGCACTCCACCGCCGTCTGTGGTCATAGGGCCGGGGAGCCAGCACAGGCAGGCGCTCAGCGAGCGGGGGCTCGTGAGCAGGCATCTCCGTCCTGTACCGTCTACCACGGCGAAGAAACGTGTGTGACGGATACGGTAAAACATGATATCTCAGGGTGTCTAGAAAAACCCGACAGCGAAGACAGAATACCGCGTGACCACAGCGACAGCTCCATCCTTCCCTGCCATGGCGTCGGCCAAAGAGGCAGCGCAAAGGAACACCTGTGTGACTCCAATTATAGAAAGTTCCGGAACAGGCAAACTAGGCGGTGCTGTCAGTGTCTGGAGGCGGTTACCCCGGTGGGCGGGGGGCCTGAGTGGCGTCGGGGGTGGGGCCATGTTGCTTCCTGGCCTGGGTACTGGGCTGTGGGTACAGCTCCATGGAGAGTCTAAAGTGTCCCAGCCCACGACTACAGCGCCGCGTGTGCATGAGGACAGAACCGCGGGGGTTGCGACGTCGGAAAATTAGGAGGAAGCAACGTAGCGTGCGTTACTTAGCAACGTGGAAGAAACGGACTGACTCCGGAAAGTAGAATGAGAAGACGCGCAGATGGGGCATGCGATTACGCTTTGTTGTTGCAAGTCTGTTTTCAATATTTGACGCTTTCATAAAAATATGTGCGTATGATACTCTGATAAAACTTTTAAAGACCTAGGGAAACGTAACAGTGAGACTAGGTAATACTCTGATGAGAACAACGTCATCCATTCTGTCACTTATTGAATAAATACGTATGCTTGGTTCCGGGCATCAAACTAACGATTAATATTGCCCAGAATGTTTAGCCTTGGGATTTAATTTTCAACTCTGTGAAGTTGACACAGAAGTAAGCTACAGGCTTCCCTGGTGGTGCAGTGGTTAAGAATCCGCCTGCCAATGCAGGGGTCATGGGTTTGATCCCTGGTCCAGGAAGATCCCACATGCCGCAGAGCAACTAAGCCCGTGCACCACAACTACTGAGCCCACGTGCCACAACTACCGAAGCCCGCGTGCCTAGAGCCCGTGCTCCACAACAAGAGAAGCCACCGCAATGAGAAGCCCGCGCACCGCAACGAACAGTAGCCCCCACTCGCCACAACTAGAGAAAGCCCACGTGCAGCAACGAAGACCCAAAACAGCCAAAAATAAATAAACAAATTAATTAATTAAAAAAAAAAAAAAAAAGAAGCAAGTTACCACAACGATAGTGAATCCCAAGCTTCAGAACCCACGCTGTGTGGACCGCTTCCTAATTCGGGTCCACAAGGTGTTGTGTTTTTGTAAATTATACCAAAAAGCAGCCTTTCGTTAAGATTGTTCTTCCTACTCTGCCTCCAGCACATCACAGCCCCCTTATGTGACCGTGAGCATTATTTACAAACAAATTTACATTTCATACCCACAGGGAACAAACCCTGCAGGAGGAGGGTTCTGGAAGAACCTCCACCCGATGTCAGCTGAAGATGGCACTGGTGATGGGTACCCAGGCTCATCACATTCTTCTACTTTTTCGTGTGTTTAAAATCTTCGCAAAGACCTAACCCCACAGTGGGGTCCTGGGGCCCGTGCAGGTGAGGGGGTCGGGGCCTTACCAGGAAGAATCGTGCCTGCTCGGCCGTGAGCCGGACGCTGGCCTCCGTGTCCAGGTGGAAGACCGTCAGATGGTGCTGGGCATCCAGGGCGGTGCCCCGGCACAGGGTGCTGGGGGACGGGCAGGGGTGGTCAGTGGGTAGGGCAGCCCTGGAGCCCGGAGCCCTCCACCGGCCCCCCAGGTGTGAATCCTCTCCCCACTCCCCAGACACCTGTATGAGCAGGGGTGGAGGGTGAGCGCCCCCTGCTGGGGGGCCCGCCGGGGGGTGTGCACGGCCACGTCCACCTCCTGGCGGGCGTCCTCATTAGCGTACTCCACCACCAGGGCATAGGGGCCTGGCTGCGTCAACGCCACCTGAAGCTGGACGTCCACCTGGGGGGACAGGGCGAGGTGAGGCCCCCGCCCCAGCGCCCCCCCTAGAGAACAGGCCGCTCCTGAACACGGCCCTTCCTATCCCCTCCCCGCACAGCCTCGTCCCCCACCTCAGGGCCTGTGTGCCCACCGTCCCTGCTGCCTGGGGCACTCCCGCGGCCACTCGGCTTCCAACCTCCGCTCGCTCCGAGCCCCCCCCCCTGCCCACCCGTGGCCCGCCAGCTTCATCACTGTAGAGTGTCTGGTGCCTGAAGTGAACCAGCGACCTGCCACCTCCTCACAATAAGCTGGAGGGCTGGGCCATCCATACCCCGTGTACGGATGAGGCCCCGAGGCACCGACTCCCAAGGTCAGAGGCCCAGAAGGCAGCAGGTGCTGCCCGAGCCGGCAGGCTGGCCTTGAGCACCCAGCTGTGCCGCCCATGCTCTGCCCACCATCACTCTTGCCCTGCGCCTGGGTCCTGTCACTGCAACGTGGACTCCCCCTCCCCCCAGGCCATGGGCACGTCTCCACAAGTCTTGACCCCGCCCACCCCCGTGGGGTCCCGGGGACACGCACATCTGCGCCCTGGCAGGCGACCAGCAGCGGGTGAGCGGGGCTGAGCTGTTCCGTGGGGCAGGGCCGGGGTAAGCTGTTGCCATGGCGACACAGGGCCTCAGGCCCAGTGGCGGAGGGGAAGCCGTCCAGGGGCAGGTGGGTGTAGAGGAGGCAGCTGGGGGGGAGGGCGCACAGTCTGGTCAGCACGGGGCAGGCGGCCTGAGCACAGCGAGGGTCAGGCCCGCCCCCTCTCCCACCGGCCGGCCCTCACTGGTCCCCGGAGTGCTGCGCGTCGGGCCGGAACGTGCAGGGCTCGGTCACCCGCAGCTGCAGGAGGGCCGCCTCGTAGTAGGCGCTGGGCAGGAGAGCCACGTAGTCCTGGGGGCGGGGGGGGGGGGGGAGGTTAGGTGCCGTGGCCCCCGACCCGCGCCCTTTCCAGCCCGCTCAGCCCCGCCTCACCAGGAGCACCCCCTCGGCCTCCACGAGCAGGGCCCAGGCGCCAGGGTTCAGCACGAAGGGCTCCCCGAAGCCCCTCTGGGGCACGGTGACGAAGGCAGGCTCCGTGCTGGGCGGGAAGGCCATGGGCTGGCTCTGCTCTGTGCCTGGGGGCGGGGACGGCAAGCCTCCTGGACGCAGCATGCCCACCCAGGCCGCACCTCCCCCAGGGCCAGCGGGAAGGGCCGGGCCTCCCACCCACGTGCGGGGACGAGGTGGGGTTGGCTGGGGCGAGGCGTGAGTGGGGCGGGGCCCAGGGGGTAGCCCCCCCGCACTCACAGTTGGCGCAGGTGGCGAACTTGCCCTGGTCGTGCACGGAGACCCGCCCACTCACGCTCGCGGGCCCGCGGTTGACGTATCGGAAGACCAGTCGGAAGAGATCAGGGGAGGCCACGCTCAGCCTTGCCACGATCCTGGGCTGCGGTGGGTACGGGTGGGCGTGGGAAGTCGGGGCTGCTCCTCCCTGGCCATCCCCAGCCCGGCCCTGCCACCGCAGGGGCCTGCCCACCCACTCCGCCGGCCACGGAGGGCACTCAGCCCAGCCCCAGAATGCGGCAGCACCGCACCCACCTGGATGGGTGCCATCTGCGCGTAGCCCCTCCAGCTGAAGCTCTCGAACTCGAGAGGGTTGAAGCCCAAGCGCACGGCACGGCCCTCGGGCGTGGCCGCCTCCTCCAGCTCCAGGCGCAGCTGGTGCAGGTCGGGAAGGTAGTGGTCCTGCGCCGGCCTGGCCACGGCAGGGCCGGTCAGGGCGGCTGGCATCCGGTCTGGGCAGGGCGGGCGCTGGCCCTGCCCGCTCACCAGGGTCCCCAGGGAGAAGCCCGGGGGACAAGCTGCCGCCCCAGCCCCCTGCCCGCCCGCCCGCCCAGCCGGGGCGGGGGCACCCACTTGCTGCAGGTGGGGCCCTGGGTGCTGGGGCGGCACAGGCAGGCGCCTGTCCTCGGCTCACAGCCCTGTCCCAGAGCTCCGCCAACGTCGCACCGGCAGCCTGCGGCGGGAGGGAGCGAGTCAATGCGGCCTGGCCCCCACCCGGCCTCAGTGTTCCACCCACCCTCTGCCAAGAGCGGCTCGGCTGGGAGGCCGCCTCACCTCCCCCAGGGGCTGCCTGGGTCCCTGGACAACAGAGGCTCTGAGTCCAGGGGCAACGGCCCTGGGATCAGTCAGTGACGCCTGCCGCCAGGGGCAAGGGATGGAGGGGAGGAGCACCGAGGGGTGAAACCTGCCTCCTCACTCCCACGCCCAGCACGGGTCTGGCCGGGCACCTAGAAGCAGCTCGGCAAGTGCCATGCCGTGCCCAGGCCCTGGCTGGGTCCCTGACCCATCTGTTCCTCTCTGGGCCTCAGCATCCCCCGGGATGTGGTCCGAGGGCCGCGTAAGCAGCCGCTTACCACGGCAGCCGAAGTAGTCGGCCTGGTCCAGCCCGAAGAAGCCGTCCTTGCAGGCCGCGCAGGTGTGGCCGCACACGTGGGGCTTGCAGAAGCACTGGCCGTTGCCCTGGGGGCCGAGGGAGAAGGTGGGACCAGGCAGGGGAGGGTCCCTACGTGCGGCTCCCACAGCCCCCAATATCTGGGCCCTCAGACTCACCGGCTGGCACTCAGCAGCTCCACCCACTGTGCCCCTGGGGTCACAGCTGCAGCCTGGGGGAGGGGCAGAGTGGGCCTGAGATCAGAGCAGGGGGCAGGAGGCCCTGGACTCCATCCCCGCGCCGGCTCTGTGGAGCCAGCCCTCCCCCTCCCCAGGGGTCTCCCCCAGCACCCCGACACCCACTCCGGGCAGACTCACGGGTGCAGCCCTCAGGGTTGCTAGGACTCAGCCCCCAGAACCCAGGTTTACAGCGATCGCAGCTCGGCCCCTCCACGTGAGCCCGGCACCTACAGGGGATGTGTGCCTGGGAAAGGATGAGACTGAGGGTCAGAGTGGGTCCCTGCCCTCCTACCCGCAAACCCTCAACCCTGGAGCCCTGTCCCGTCTCTGGCATGACCCTGCAGTGAGGACAGAGGAGCAGCCAAGCGAACAAATGGGCTCTGAGGTTGCCGTGGCAACCGAGCAGCTGAGGAAGTGATGGTCCCTCTGGAAGTGATGGTCTCGGCCCCAGAGGGCTGACCTGGGCTCACCTCAGGAAGATCATGATCGGCTGGGGCCAGGCCAGCAGGGTGGCAGGAGCCAGCTGTGGAGAGATGCCCAGGCCGCCGTCATTACTCGGTCACTGACCCTGACGGCCAAGGGCTTCCCCAGGCCTGGCCAGGACCCGAGGCTCCATGGGAGCCAACACACACGCCTCCCACACGTGTGAACAGGCAAGACACCACGTGTGCCTACATGCCCTAGTCCCCCACCACACAGCACGTGATTATGAACATGCAGTGAGCACACACAACAGGCACACACGTGTGAACAGTCATGTGAGCACACATGCACAAAGCACGTGAACAAGCATGAACCGACACACAGCACATGACCACATGCGAGTAAACAGGCACATCCAAGAACCATGTGGAGACATGCGTGGACATTCACAGCACGTGAACGCACATGCACAACACACGGACACTCATGTGAACCATATGAACACACGCGAGCGCACACAGAGCACAGAGACGGTCACGGGAACACGCAGCACATGACATGCACAGCACCCAACACACACACACGGCGCCAGCCTCACCGTCGCAATAGGGGAAGTTGTAGGCACCGGGCGCACACATGTCACAGCGCAGCCCCGTCACTCGGGGTCGGCAGCTGCACTGCCCGCTGTGGGGGTCGCAGGCTGTGTGCAGGGAGCCTTCGGGGGAGCAGTGGCAGGCTGGGGGAGGGGGGAGGAGAGCGGGGTGTGAGCACGCGGTGGGCACACGCCCTCCCCCGCCCCCCCCTCCCGCCAGGGCACTCACGGGCACAGTCGGGGAAGCCGTGGAAGCCTGGGCTGCACTCCTGGCAGGTGGCACCCGCGTAGCTGGGGTGGCAGCGGCACACCCCGCCCGCCCCACACAGCTGGTCCAGGGCACCCCGGGGGTCGCAGGCGCAGGCTGCAGAGGACTCAGGATCAGGCCCTGGGGGCCTGCGGGTGGCCCTCCCACCCCGCCCGGGGCCCCTGAGGCCCTCTGCTCACCGTGGCACTCGGGGTAGCTGTGGTGGCCCGGGCGGCAGCGGTCACAGTGGGGGCCGTCAAACTCGGGTCGGCACGGGCAGCGGCCAGCGTCATCGCAGCCCTCGGGCAGGGTCCCCGTGGGGCTGCAGCCGCACACTGCAGGGCCGAGAGGCGCACGGGGTCCTGAGCCAGGCAGGCCGGGACCCCGGCCCCCCTCCCACCCTCCACCGGGGGCGCTGCTCTCACGCTGGCAGAGGGGGAAGTGGAAGTAGCCAGGGGCACAGCGGTTGCACGCCGCCCCCTCGAATCCCGTCCGGCACGTGCACTGGCCCGAGTCGCGGTCACAGGTTCCGTCCACTACGCCGGGGCTGGAGCACTGACAGGCTGCAGGGAGGAGGTGGTCACAGAGGGGCTGGGCTCCTGGGACACACGAGGGGACGGGGACGGGGACGGGGACGGACTCACGCTGGCAGCCCGGGCCGTAGAAGCCCGGCGCGCAGAGCTCACAGTGCGTGCCCTGGAAGCTGGGTTTGCACACGCAGCGCCCCACCCGTGGGTCCTTCCGGCAGGCGTTGCCCTGGGTCCCGGCGGCGCTGCAGTCACAGTCTGTGGGGGGGGGGGGGGGGGGGGAGGAGTCTCAGAGGCCCCGTGGACCCCAGCCACCCACCCTCTCCCCCCCAAAAAAACCTCCCTTCTCCACAAAACTCCTTTCCTTACACTTGACACTGCACTCATGCAAAACAAAAAAGACTAAAAATCCCAACAAGGGAAAGTTGATGTTTTGGGAAAACAGTGGCATGTGGTGAAATCAGGACCACTACACATAATTAGTTGTGCATAATGTAGCAACCAAGTCAACTGCAGGCATTGACTCAACCAGAGAAAATGCAAAAAAATCATAACAAGGTGAAAAGAAAATTCTACTCTTTATAAATAATTCTGGGGATTAGGAATAAGAAAGAAAAAGTGTGCTAAATGTCTTAACTGATGCACAAAAAGGGGGTAATACTATTTAATTTTTGTTACTGACATGGAATAATGGCTCAGTATTTGTCAAAGCATAAGGGTAACCTCGGGCCAGACCAGAAGACAGAAACAGAACTTGCAAACCCTTGGAGAAGAAAACACAAACCAACCACAACACGTTTTGTTGGTAAATCCAGCAAAAGTCGGGAAAGGAAAAATTTAAGCAGAATGTGAGAAATGGTACAACTGGGGCAGCTGTGAGCCCAAATTGACACAGTCCCTCTGCCAGGCCACATCTCCTCTCACGAGATAAACCCAAAGGCATCGGCTGGACTCTTGAAGGAGAATCCAGTCATGTCCTTCTGAAAGAATGCACCTTGAACCAAGGATTTGGACAGGAAACAAAGAGCTTCCAGAAGGGAGAGTGGGTGGCACAGACACAGAGAAGGGGAGCACGGAGCGCGGTGAGCCCAAGGCACAAGCATTCACGGAGACAAAGAGGGATGTTGTGTGTTGAGAAAAAGGACCTGCCCCAAGAGATGCAGCATGCGCAAAGCTCGAAGAGCAGGATACATATGGTCCAGGGGGTGCTGAAAACTAAAACTATTGTAATTGGGAGGAGAATTTGGCAAAACCATTGTCATAGAAAAACTGAATACACTATTCCCAGAATGTGACAAAAATTAACAGCAGAGTGGGTTTGGACTTGCCTGGTGGTGCAGCGGTTAAGAATCCACCTGCCAGTGCAGGGGACATGGGTTCAATCCCTGGTCTGGGAGGATCCCACATGCCGCGGAGCAACTAAGCCCATGCGCCACAACTACTGAGCCTGCGCTCTAGAGCCCGAGTGCTGAAACTACTGAGCCTGCGTGCTGCAACCACTGAAACCCGTGCGCCTAGAGCCTGTGCTCCGCAACGAGAAGCCACCGCAGCGAGAGAGAAGCCCACGCACCACAACGAAGAGAAGCCCACACGCCGCAACTAGAGAAAGCCTATGCACAGCAATGAAGACCCAATGCCGCCAAAAATAAATACATAAAATTTTAAAAAATAATAGTTAAAAATAAATAAATAAAATCTGACCATGATGCAGTAAAACTAGGACTGAACCATCAAAAAAAGGATGGAATGGAAACCTAACCACCTGAAATGACAAACGCTGTTCTAAACAACTCGGATCAAAAGGAAAATGATGCTAACACTATATATGGAATCCAAGGAAAAAAAAAAAAAAAAAAAAGAGGTCATGAAGAACCTAGTGGTAAGACCGGAATAAAGACACAGACCTACTAGAGAATGGACTGAGGATATGGGGAGGGGGAGGGGTAAGATGTGACAGGGTGAGAGAGTGGCATGGACATATATACGCTACCAAATGTAAAATAGATAGCTAGTGGGAAGCAGCCGCATAGCACAGGGAGATCAGCTCGGTGCTTTGTGACCACCTAGAGGGGTGGGATAGGGAGGGTGGGAGGGAGGGAGACGCAAGAGATATGGGAACATGTATATGTATAACTGATTCACTTTGTTATAAAGCAGAAACTAACACACCATTGTAAAGCAATTATACTCCAATAAAGATGTTAACAAAAAAATGAAAATGAAAACTGAAATGATACACTGTTTAGAAAGGAACAGCTGTGAGAACCCAGCATATCAACCCTATGGGACAGCTAGCCAAAGCTACACTCTGAAGCAAATTTATAGCTTTAACCCAGGGTTTCTCAACCTTGGCACCAGTAACATTCTGGCCTGGATAACTCTTTATTGTGCAGATGGGGGCTGTCCTGTGCACTGTAGGATATTTAGCACGATCCCTGGCCCCCACCCATTAGGTGACAGTGGCATCCCCCAGTTATAACAACCAAAGAAGTCTCCAGACATTTTCCTGCAGAATAAAATCACCCCTGATTGAGAGAAAACCCTTTAAACCTTTTGTGGATAATTAAGAGAGACTAAAAATAATAATTAATTCAAGAAGCTATAAAAATAATAAATCAAAAAAATGTACAGAAAGACAAATACTGTATGATATCACTTATATGTAGAATCTTAAACCCCCCGCCTCCCCTCCCCCAAAAAAAAATCACACACACACAATCGAGTTCACGGATATAGAAAACAGATTGGTAGTTGCCAGAGGTGGGGATTGGGGGTTTGGTGAAATGGGTGAAGGGTGTCAAAAGGTGCAAACTTCCAGGTATAAAATAAACAAATCATGGCGATGTAATGTACAGCATGGCGGCAGTAATTAATAATAATGTGCTGCATAATTCAAAGTTGCTAAGAGATTAGATCTTCAAAGTACTCATCATGAGAAAAAAACAGTAATTATGTGTGGTGACATATGTTAACTAGACTTTCTGTGGTGATCATTTCACAATATATAAAAATACCAAATCGTGGCTTCCCTGGTGGCGCAGTGGTTGAGAATCCGCCTGCCAATGCAGGGGACACGGGTTCGAGCCCTGGTCTGGGAAGATCCCACATGCCACGGAGCAACAAGGCCCGCGAGCCACAACTACTGAGCCTGCGCGTCTGGAGCTTGTGCTCCACAACAAGAGAGTCCGCGACAGTGAGAGGCCCGCGCACCGTGATGAAGAGTGGCCCCCGCTTGCCACAACTAGAGAAAGCCCTCGCGCAGAAACAAAGACCCAACACAGCCAAAAATAAATAAATAAATAAATAAATTTATTAAAAAAAAAAAAAAACCAAATCGTGGTGTTATATACCTGAAACTAATATAATAACGTATGCCAGTTATACTGCAATGAATAAAAGAAAGAAAGATGGTTTTAGTTCAAAATTTTCTATATTAGGACTTCCCTGATGGCGCAGTGGTTAAGAATCCACCTGCCAATGCAGGGGACACGGGTTGCAGCCCTGGTCCGGGAAGATCCCACATGCTGCAGAGCGACTAAGCCCATGCGCCCCAACTACTGAGCCTGTGCCCTCGAGCCCGCGAGCCACAACTACTAAGCCCGCTCACCTAGAGCCCGTGCTCTGCAACAAGAGAAGCCACCACAATGAGAAGCCCGCACACCACAACGCAGAGTAGCCCCCACTCGCCGCAACTAGAGAAAGCCCGCACACAGCAACAAAGACCTAACGCAGCCAAAAAATAAATTAATTTTAAAAAAAATCTTAAAAAAAATTTTTTTTTTTCCGTATTAGGAAGTAAAATCTCTCTCCCAAACTAAACAGAGAAAAACTCCAGCGGGTCTTATCAATAAGCTGCACTTTGAGAACACCAATAAATTCAACAAACTTCTGTTAGGTGTAATAAAGGTAGGAAAGAAAAGAAAAAAGAAAATAAAAATAGACAAAAGGAATGAAAGGAAATTTAAAAATCATGTACAGAATGTCGTGCATAACTTTATGCCAATACCTTTTAAAATCCAAATGACAAACAATTTGCTAAGAAAATATAAATAATCAAAACTGATTTACAATGACGTAGAAAATAAACACACATAATAAAAGAAAAGAAAACCATCATCTAAGCTCTCCGTGGGAAAACAGGTATCAGGACCAGATGGTTTTTTAAGTAACTTCTAACAAGCTTTTAAGAAATTGATAATTCCTGTGATTTTTAAAAAAATAAATAAATTTATATGTTTATTTTTGGCTGCACTGTGTCTTCGTTGCTGCACGCAGGCTTTCTCTAGTTGCAGCGAGAGGGGGCTATTCTTTGTTGTGGTGCATGGGCTTCTCATTGTGGTGGCTTCTCTTGTTGCAGAGCACGGGCTCTAGGCGCATGGGCTTCAGTAGTTGTGGCACGCGGGCTCAGTAGTTGTGGCTCGCGGGCTCTAGAGCGCAGACTCAGTAGTTGTGGCGCACGGGATTAGTTGCCCTGCGGCATGGGGGCTCTTCCCGGACCAGGGCTCAAACCCGTGTCCCCTGCATTGGCAGGCTGATTCTTAACCACTGCGCCACCAGGGAAGCCCGATAATTCCTGTGATTTTTAAACTGCTTTGGAGCATAACAAAGTCTGGATTGTTTTTCAAGTATTCTACAAGATGAATTACAAAACCAAAACAAGACAGTACCAAAAAAACAACAAGAAGGCTTTCACCCAGCCTCACTCACGAATATAGACACAAAATGTTTATGTTCAATGCTGGCTCCACAGTAGGAAGGATATTAGTAGAATTCATCCTACAGTTCACAGATTAAAAGTGAAATGCCGCACCAGCACAATCACCGAGTGCTCACCAAGGGCCAGTGGAGAAAGGAGGGATTTTCAACAGTTTATACCAGGGATTGGCAAACTTCAGTCCAAGGCGCCTGTGCATGGTTTATAAAGTTTTATTGGAACACGGCCACGCCCATTCACTTGCACACGTTCCATGGCCACTTCCAAGCTGCAACGTACAACAGCAGAGATGAAGCTTTGCAACAGGGAACACACGTCCCTCTAAGTCTAAAACATTTACTGTCCAGCCCTTTTCAGAAAAAATCTGCTGACCCCTGGTTTACCCCATGATTAAAAACTAAACATTTAAATGTCAAAAAGAAAACCGCCAAAGAACCAAGAGATATGTGAATAGTTGGGTTTAGGGACCTCCACTGAGATATGACTGAGTCAGACACCAGAAGAACCAGGTCAACAGATTCACGTGAAAAAACAGGAAGGGCGGGGCTTCCCTGGTGGCGCAGTGGTTGAGAGTCTGCCTGCTAATGCAGGGGACACGGGTTCAAGCCCTGGTCTGGGAAGATCCCACATGCCGCGGAGCAACTGGGCCCGTGAGCCACAACTACTGAGCCTGCACGTCTGGAGCTTGGGCTCTGCATCAAGAGAGGCCACGACAGTGAGAGGCCCGTGCACCACGATGAAGAGTGGCCCCCACTCGCCACAACTAGAGAAAGCCCTCGCACAGAAACGAAGACCCAACACAGCCAAAAATAAATAAATAAATAAATTAAAAAAAAAAAAAAAAACAGGAAGGGCAAATTACCCACTGGGAGAAAAGCACATGACGCATGAGGAACACATAATATAGTTAATACAGAAAGATCTCATAGCAGCAAACAAGTGAAAAGAAAACTAAGCCACAACCTCGGATGGGAAATTCACAAGCGAAAGCAACAGGAGTCAAGAAACGCAAGAGAAAATTCAACCTTGGACCTCCCTGGCGGTCCAGCGGTTAAGACTCTGTGCTTCCACTGCAGGGGTTGCGGGTTTGGTCCCTGGTTGGGGAAGTTCTCTACATGCCGTGTGGTGCGGCCGAAAAAAATATATATATAAATAAATAAACAAAATATATTCCTAAGTAAATACTTACCTGTTTAAAAAGAAAGGAAGATTCAACCTTGCAAACGAGGCAAAGAAACACAGCTAAAACCAAGGAAATGCCAAATGCCATCTGATCTAAGACACAACCAATTATAGGACACACCACTATTTTGTGCTGCTGTGAAAGGAAAACGCCGGCCAATTAGACATCAATAAGCCGTCAACTGAAAGGCGCATCCCAATTCCAGGAAAACCGAAAAGGGGGAAAGTGAACCAATGAGAAGATTTCTGCGATAAAGAATGTTGCCCTGTAGTGACAGCAACGCCTAACACACGTGACACGGCCGTTGCCATTCCACCCGGTAGACGATTTTATGTCAGGAGAGCGGTTTGGCAACCTGCAGCCAAGAATGTCCCTGAACATGCATGTCTAGTGACCCAGAGCCTTCTTCTAGGAAAGTGTGCTACAGAAGTAGTTAAGAATTCATGGAAAGCTTTAGCTGCAAGGAGGTTTACTGTAGTGTTATTTTTTATAAAATCTGGAAAGAACCTAAATTTCCAAGAATTGAGAGCAGGTTAAGCAAGAGCTACATCTGTCTGCACAATGCAGGACACGAAATGATGTGTTTACAGGATGGTGTGGGTGGAAAACGCAATTACACAACAGCGTGCACAGCGCACATGGATGTTTATAAAAACAGCACGCACACAGAGGGAGGAGGGGTTGTTAGCAGGAGGTGCAATTCTGCACAACTCTCTTCTTTAGCTTTCCGCTCACCTATGTTTTTGAAGGTTTTCTAACATAAATACGTAACATTTGCACAAAATTAAAAGAAGCCAAGACATGGTGAACAAAACGGAAATACCCGCTCTCTGTGGGCCTGGGTGTGGCCCCTCCTGCCCCACAGCTCCAGTGGGGCCCAGGCCAGGATGGAGACCTCGGGGGACACTTACTCACAATCTGTCCGGCCGGTAGCACCTGCTCCCCCGTGTCATTGTGAGAGAAGGAGGGCACCGCTGAGGAAGGAGACAGCAAGCGTCAGCCAGGCTGGCTCAGTGCCCAGCCGCCCGTGTCTCTCGGCATCACCGGAGGTACGGGCAGGACGAAAGAGTCCCCCCTGGGGTCCCCCGCCCCCCGCCCTGGCCCCAAGCCCAGCAGGCAGGGATGCTCAGGGCCTCAGGGCCTGCCCCCACCCCCAGGCCGCGCCCTCACGGTGGCAACGCGGGAAGCCGCTGAAGCCTTCGGCACACGCATCGCATCGCGCCCCCGTGAAGTTCGGCCGGCAGTAGCAGCGGCCCGTCAGGTCCTCGCACGTCCCGTCCGTGAAGTCTGACTCGCAGTCACAGCCTGGGCGGGGCGGGAAGTCAGGGGAACCCAAGTCCAGGGCTTGCGGGCCCCGCGAAGGGGCAGCGTCTGCCTCCCCAGCCTGGGAGGTGGGACGAGAGCCGGGGCCTCCCAGAGCCGCGAAGGCCCCGGGACACCCCGACCTGGGCAGACCCTGCCCCTGGACACCCCTTGGAATGCCCCCGCCCAGGCCACCCCACCCGGGCCGGCCCCACTCACGGCGGCAGGCGTGGGGCGAGTCGAGCGGGTGGTCTGGGGAGCGGTAGAAGCCGGGCAGGCACTGCTCGCAGTTGATGCCGGTGGTGTGATGCTGCATTGGGGCAGGGCCGCGGAGTCCAGCGGCAGCCCCGTCCCCAGCCCCAGGGACCCGACCGCACCCTGAGTCCCACGCCTGACCTCACACGGACCCGCCCACCCGAGAGACCTGGGTCTCCGGAGCCCCCGTCCCCACCGCCGGCCTGGCAGCAGCCCCGGCCCACCTGGCAATCGATGCACACGCCCCCGCCCCGGTAGACGCGGTCCTGGTTCTGGCTGGCGTTGCTCCGGTCCACCTCGGGGTCGTAGTAGCAGTCGTGGGCGTGGCCGTGGCAGTTGCAGGCTGGAGAGCGGGGGCTCAGCTGTCAGGCGGCCTCCGTGACCCCGCCCGACTGGGACCCCTGGGGCACGTCCCGCAAGCCATGGGCGACCCCAAACGTGGCCTGGCTCAGGGGACAGAACGTGCCACACTGCCCGTGTGCCAACAGCATGCATGTGAGCGTGTTTAAGCGTGTGTGAATGCGCGTGAGCCCTGTACGTATTGTTAGCACACATGCACACATACACGTGTGCAAGCACATGCACGTATACCTGAGTATCGAGAGTGTACATGTGTGAACGTGAGTACGTGTGTGCGTGTGAGCATTCCGTGTGGGCGTCAGCACGTGCATGCAAGAGCCTGTGTGAACGTGTGTGCGTGTGTGAGCGCACGTGTGAGCACGCGCGGGGGCACTCACACTGGCACTCGTTGGCGCTGTCTGTGGTTGCCGGCTTCCACGGCTGCTGGTTGAAGCCGGGGCAGCAGCGGTCACAGGAGTTCCCACACGTGTTGTGCTGGCAGGCGCACTGCAGCCTGTGGGGGGCACGCGGGCACGGAAAGCACTCAGACCCGCCGTGGACCCACAGGGACATGAGAAAGGCGGGGCTGTGCAGGGCCTTCACGGAGGGTGGGAGCTGGGGCAGGGTGTTGAGTGGTCAGCGCAGGTGGCCCCTGTCCGCAGGTCAGCCTGGAGCCCTGGGCCCTTCAGGATTTAGCTATGCCCTCTCCACCACGGCCAGGACCCAAGGCCAAGTCTACGGCTTTCCTGGGCCAGCTCTGAGTCCCAGGTCTCGCTCAGCAGGCAGCCCTGGGCTCAGCCAGACGCCCCCATGTATCCAGGGCACCTGCCCAGGAGCGAGTGGCCAAGAACGGCTTCCTCTTCCAGCCGGGAGTGGACACCAGTCAGAGAGCTGGAATCCTGCCTGCTGTCCTGGAGAGCAGCTCCCGGTGGCTCAGTGGGCGGGGGGACGGCTGGCCGCAGCTGAGGGCCGAGGTTGCAGCCACCTACTGCACAGAACCCCATCTCCGGCACACACCTCCACAGCTCAGCCAGGGGGGAGCAGGAACCACAGCCCCGTCCCCGGGCCGTGTGCCCCTCGGTCCCGGGTCAGCACCACAGCTGCGGTGCTGTGCAGGTCCTGAGCAGCCCCCAGGAGCCAGTCCAAGAAGAAGAGACCCAGAGCTCCAAATCACGCTCTAGCCCCTCCCCCACAAGGGGCTGCAGGGCCCTGGGACTCGGCCCCACTGCTCCTTGGTGTTCAGGAAGGAAGCAGGAATAACCTGCCACAGAGAGATCATCACAGGAAGCGCCGAGGATCTGTAACCGAGAGCCTGTGGCCGGTGTTTGGTTTTTCAAGAATCTACATAGTCAGGGCACCCCAAAACCAAGAAATTAACACAAAAAGTGGGGTGTTTGTCAAAAGCCCTTGAAAAGCTACGCTGGAGGGATTCTTCCCAATCCAGGGCACACGGCCATCACACGGATGAAGCCCTGCTGAAGAGCCTGCAGAGAAACGACCCAAGAGCGTCAGCCGACGCAACCAACAGCAGGGCTGCACCCCGGGAGCTTCACTTAATGGAGCAACTGAGTAGAAACCATAAAAAGAGAGTGTTTAAAGATTATAACCCAAAGAATCTAAAACATAATAAAAACCACAATGCTACGAAAAAGAGGCAGATGTGACCAAAGAACCAATCAGAACTTCTATAAATGAAAAATAAAATGATTGAAATTAAAGACTCAAAGGATGGGCTACACAGCAGATCAGACACAGCTGAAGAGAGATTCAATGAACTGAAGAAGCCATCCAGAGAGCAGCTCAGGAGGCAGAGGTGGGAATACGAGAAGTCCTGAGACTGAAGGAAACCACCCACGTTCCCATCTGTATAACAGGAATTCCAGAAAGAGAAAAGAGGGAGCGAGGGGAGAGCTGAGAGTCCTAGGGAGCCAACGGCCAAAAATGGTCCTAAAGTAACAGACATATTTTTAAATTCAAAAAGCACAACCCCTGAGCAACAGGAAATATGTCCACTACTCACTAATGCAGAGTAAACCTGCAGAGCACTGAGGCAAGATCACAGAAACACCAAGAAGAGGCACAAAACCCACAGAGGGACAATGGTGCAGATGACAGCACTTTCTCCCAACCACCGAAAAACGCCAAGAGACTGAAATGACACTTCCCAAGTGTTGAGAGACACGGCCGGCCATCAACCAGGAATTCTACAGTCAGCTAAACTATCACCCAAGAGTGAGGGCACAACAGCCATTCAGTGACTAACAGACTCTCATGGAAAGTACTAAAGGAAACTGAGTCCCCAGGGATGCACTGGGAGCCAAGGAAGGACAGAGAACAGGAACTGTGAGTCAAGGTGATGGAGCCGTTGCTGGGTGCAGGTACCGTGCCTGGGGTTAGTGTTCCGGGGCCCTGGGTCATCAGGGAGACAACTAGTTAAATCTGCATTTGGCGAGGTCAAGTATGCCTGTTGAAGAGCGAGGGCTACCACTGCAATCAACAGAACTAGAAAAGAAATGTAAGGGGGATCACCAATTGCCACAGACTGAACGTTCGTGTCTGCCCAAAATTCACATGTGAAATCCAACCCCGGAAGCGATGGTGTTTGGAGGCGGGGCCTTTGGGAGGTGATTAGGTCATGAGGGTAGGGCACTCGTCAATGGGACTAGCATCCTTATAAGAAGACCCCTGAGAGCTCCCTCACCCCTTCCCCACTGTGAGGACACAGCCAGAAGACAGCCATCTATGAACTAGGAAAGGGGGCCCTCAGCAGCCTCCAGAACTGCAAGAAGTAAATCTCTGTTGTTTGTAAGTCGCCCAGCCTCTGGCATTTTGTTAGCCTGACTCAACTAAAACACCAACAGAAACAAAACATGCAACTTCCAAACCAAGGGATGGGGGAGAATGAATGGGGGACTCAGTACAGACTGGGCAGGTAGTCAGCACTCAGAACGATGGCCGTGGCGACGGAGGTGGGAGAGAGCTTCCGGGGTTGCGGGGTGGAAGCAGAGGGACAGAGGCAGGCCAGTGGGCGGGGCAGAGCCCTCACAGAAGGGGCAGAGGCGGCAGGGCAGGCTGATACTGCAGGACACTGTGTGTGAGGGGTGTCAGCGTTTATGGTTCTGGGGGAGACGCCCCACCTGCAGGGTGAGCTGAGCTCCGTCCACGTCCAGGTGCAGGTGAGTCAGGGTGGATGCCAATGCCTTCCCAACAGGCAAGGGCAGGCCCACCTCTCCTCTGAAGCCAGTTTGGCCACCCGGCAGGCGCCCTTCCCAACCATCACGAGTTCCCACTTGGCACTTCATTTCCCAGAGCAATTAGCTGCGCCCGAGCTCAGTGCTTGAAGCTGCGGGCAGGAACCCATGCCTGGGGCCCGTGCGGAGACTGGACAGGCCAGGTGGGTCCTGAGGGCCTGCCTGAGTCCTCTAGGGAGTGCGATCACACCTCTTCCACCTTCACACCCATCAGCCATGCCTGAAGAGGTCTGGGGCTCACCTCTTGGTGCAGCTCTGACAGTGAGAGCGGGGGTGAGCTCCTACCCTGTCCGGGCTTCATTTGCCTCCCCTATCAGTTGGGGTGTGGACACAGCAATAAAACCCCAGCAGAAGTGGGAGCTGCATGATCTTGAGGCGAGGGAAGCAGCAGGAGGGTCTCGCCCGCTCCCTGCTGGAGGTGCCCCTGGGGGGCGGGGGCTGGGAGAGCCTGGTCACGGGCCCCCCATCGCAGGCTCTGCTTCCTCTCCCAGCACCTCGGGTCCAGCCCTGGACCTGCTTTAAGACCCCCAGCGCACTCAGCCCCACCGGGACCTCTGCGCTGGGCACAGGCCTGCCCAGAACAGGTGCTCCTGGGGCAGCATGTGTGAGCGCCACACACAGCTGCTGATGGATGGGAGCAAGGAAGGAAAGGAGGAGGGAAGGGAGAGAGGAAGGAAGGAAGGAAAGAGGGAAGGGAAAAAGGAGGGAGGGAAGGGAAAAAGGAGGGAGGGAGGAACGAGCAAATGAACAAACCCCGCCGCCGCCGCCGAGGCTGCGAGCCAGGAGGAGGGCTGGCTCAGCGCCAGGCTCCAGCTGATAACTGAGCCGCGTGCTCACCGCTGAATTTGGGGCGGCTGGAGCCACTTGGGCACGTAGCGTCTAGTGGCAGCTTGTTAAAGATGCAGATTCCTGGGCCCTGCCTTATTGGCCGACTCTGGGTGGGGCTCAGAGCCCTCAGCTGTCCCAGCTGCAGGAGCACTGGCCATGTCAGATGGGGGTCTCTGGGCTACTCCCTGTCCTGAGCCTTGGCCCCTGCCTGCGATGGGGTGTGATCAAGGCTGGGGGCAGCAGGGAGTGTTATTGTTTGCGTTCTCAAGGAAGGCGGGGGAGCTTCCCCTATCCCGGAGAACAGAAACATGCAGCCTCAGGCGGATTACCTCTCTCAGGGCCGGGGGCTTCTGCTGGGGGCAGCTGGGTGGAGGGGCAGCTGGCTTGCAGGTCCAGGCAAGGCTCCACCTCTGCCGGCAGCACAGCAAACAGGCCCAAGCCAGGCTCCAGGCACTGCCCTTCCACCTCACAGTGCACACGGGGAAACTGAGGCCGAGCAGTGAGGGGCCAGTGCAAGTCACAAGGGCAGGGGACATGGTGGGCAATGGAACCAGCCCTCCTCTCCTTCAGGCTGGGCAGGGGATGTGGGGTATGGGTAGGGAGCTACAGGTCTCACCTGAAGGGGTCTGTGGGGTCTTTAGCGTCACAGACATCCGCGTGCCCATGGCAGACGCAGCGGCCGCCGATGCTGATGTCCTTGATGCTGTAATAGTACTGCGCCGGCCCGGGTAAGTCAGCGGCCGCCCACACCTGCCCCCAGATCCCAGCCCCGAGCCCACGTGGCCCCGCCCACACCAGCCCCCAAAGCCCCGCCTGCCTGCTCACCCTGCGGGTGACCGTGGGGTCCCGCAGCGCCTTGCCCATGAGGTGGCCCAGCAGCGTGTTGGTGCGCAGGAAGCGCAGGCGGATGTTGGTGGCTTTGGTGAAATCACGCAGCAGCGGCGAGTAGGAGAAGTTCATGGCACCTGGGCGCCCGTTCACCAGGGACACCACGATCTGCGGAGGGGCGCGGGTCAGGCGTGGGCGTGGCTCCAGCAGGGACCGCCCGGCCGCACCCCCTTCCCGCCCCCGCGCCGCCCCGCCCACCTCGCCATTCTCCAGGGGCACGATCCGCGAATACTCGGTGCTGCACATGACGTCGTCGTCCCCCGAGATGCGCTCCAGTGTCCGCGGCCCAAACCGCTCCAGGCAGTCCCTCTTGGAGGCTGCGGGAACCGCCGGAGGGTGAGGGCGCAGGGCTCCAGGGAAGCCCTCGGAGGAGGCCCGACGGCAGCGCCCGGCTGCCCTGCGTGCCCGGACTTCCCCGGGGCCTCACGGCCTCAACCGGGAGGCAGCATCAACCTTGAGGCGGGAACGCCGCCCACCCGCGAGGTTTTGTTGACGACTGTGGCACTTGGGAGGACAGCGGAGCTCCTCAGGAGGGCAAGGCCAGGGCTCAGCCTGCCCCTGCCCCAAGCCCGGGTTGCCTTGCCTGTCCCTCCCTCTGCAGAGAACAAGTGTGTTCCCTGGGTGGCCCTTGCCATCCCCATCCTTGGGGGACCATTCCTGACTGTCCTTTATAGGACTGGCCGCCCCGCACTCACTCTCGGGCCTTGGAGTTTGGGGGGGACACGTGTCCCAGCCCCGCCCAATCGAAGCGTCCCCATAGACATGATCTGTCAGGGTGGCACATGGAACGGCCAGCCAGTGAGCAGGGGTGCAGGGCTCCCGTGCTCTCCTGAGCGGGCAGCTCAGCTGGCCGCCTTTGTCACCTCAGGAGCTGCCGGAGCATAAGGCCAGTCCAGAGTGAACCTGGAGATGGCACGAGAGACTCCCGGTACCGAGGGCCCCTGGACCCAGCCATGCCCGTTTCAGGGACACAAGCCACCGAACCCCCACCAGCCTTCGGGGACATGCACCCGACAGCCCTGAGAGAGCATGCGGCCCACCCCAGGGGACACCCCTGGCCCCGGGAGACTCACAGGCGAAATACTGCCATGGCTGGTAGGTGTGGCCGAAGTCCGTGGACCGTTCCAGCACCCAGAGGTCTGGCCGAGGCGAGTTGGCAAACTTGATGAGCACGTAGGCCACGTGGAAAACCTGCGGGGCAGTGAGTGTATGGACGCCCCTGAGATCCCTTCCATGCCACCTGGGCCCCCCATACCTGGAGGGCCAGGCCCACCCCGTGAGGCGGGGCTCACAGTGGACATCTGTGTGTTTGCCCTCAAGGGCCAGGCACACCCAGGTGAGAGGGCCGGCTGGCTCAGGGCACAGCCCCTCGCTTAGTGGCCGGCCCCTGGCCACTGAGGCCTGCACCAGGACACAGAAGTGACCGGCGGAACCCAGCATTTCCGGAGGGCTCCCCTCTTGGGCCTGGGGGTGCCTTAGGGCCCAGCCCCACCCCAGGAGCTCGGAGAGCCCTGCTGTGAGGCTGCACACAGGCCTGACAGCAGCTGGAGTCAGACGGGGCACACGCGGGCAGCCTGTCTCCTGGGCCCGGGCAGTGGGGCTGGGCAAGGCCGAGGCAGGAGCTCATCCCACTGTCCCCAGAGCTCTGGTGGCCGGCCTGGGAAGATGGCCAGACAGTGTCCCAAGCTCCCAGGAGCCTGGCCTCCTCGCACAGCAGGCCAGTGAACCCCTGTCCTGGGATGGGGGGGCCCCCGTCACGGCCTCACCCTGGCCACCACCCCCATCATCTTCAGAGCCAACTCAGGACCCGCCCGTTTCACCCGCTGACCGGCCTGCAGGGGCAGCCAGCATGGAGCAACCAGGGCCCAGCCTCTGCCTGCCGCTGTCAGCAGCCCCCAGCTGTCAGGAGCCCCCAGCGGGGGGAGAGACGAACACGGACCCTCCCAAAGCTGGCGTGGGGAAACCCTGCCAACTCAGCCCCGGCCTGCTGGGGGCGCACCTGGCCAGGGAGCGGGGAGGCTGCGCTTCCAGAGGCGTCCAGAACCCCCCAGGGCCCACCTGCTGCTCTCTCCCTGGGTCCCGGCCTGACCTCACTCCCAGGGAGGGGCCCATCCCTCGTCTCTCTTCTCCTCCTGGCCAGAGGTCAGCATCCCTGGATGTCCCCGTGTCCTGTGCCCCTGGGGGCTTGGTGGGGCCCCTCCTTGGCTGACTGCCCCCCGGCCCTGCAGCCTGGCAGGTCTTAGCCTTGGGGCCCCCAGCCCCACCTGGCACAGGCCCGAGGAAAGGGCTCTGGGGCCGCTGAGAACAGCCCATGGGCTCAGGCAGAAGCACCTGCCCTGCCTGTGGCCTCGATGATAAGCCACTGAGACCCCGGAGAGGGTGGGCACGTGAGCAGAGCGCACATCGGCTGTGCCCCCCCCCCAACACATCTGGGGGTAGCACCCTGGTGCCCACCCAGCTCAGCTTGC
Organism: Eschrichtius robustus; assembly: GCF_028021215.1. Lineage (NCBI taxonomy): Eukaryota > Metazoa > Chordata > Mammalia > Artiodactyla > Eschrichtiidae > Eschrichtius > Eschrichtius robustus. The sequence goes on along the minus strand of NC_090839.1, from coordinate 1,738,091 downwards.
CCTACACGGTGACCACAGGGTAGGGACTGTGGTTTCCAGACCTCAAGAGCTCTGAGGGCCAGTGAACCCCTCCCCCGCCCCAAAGCCGAGGACAGGGCCATCGTCCAGGCTGGTCTCTGTGCGTGAAGTTTGGGCTCCAAGGAGACCCGGGCAGAGCCAGTGGGAGACCCGGGCACCCGCCCTGCACACGGGCAGAGTGGGGGCCCCAGATGAGGGGCAGAGACACAGCTAGTGAGCACGCCATCCGTGGACGGCGCCTGTGCCCCCCTTGGAGACCCCCAGCTCACACCCCCATGCCAGACCTGCTCACAGGGGCACCCCCAGGTGGGCTCTGAACTGCCCACCAGCCTTGAGGGCAACGTCACGCCTCCGGCCGCCCACCGTCCCCTCAGTGCCCAGCCCAGGCGAGCAGGTTCCCTCCTGGTGTCCACTGCTCTGGACTTCTGCCCCGGACCAGCTGATCTTCGGTCAGCCAGCCAGGCCCCGAGCCTATGGCCACATGGGGCAGAGCGGGGATCCCCTCCAGGGCCGCCCAAGGCACACAGTCACCCCCTACCCCTGGTCAGCCTGAAGCCGCTGTGACGACCCCCTCGAGGGACAGTGGAGGGAGCATGGACACCTCGTGGCCCCATCCCCCTGGAGGCCAGCCTGCTAAGAATCCAGGCGTGGCAGGGTGGGGCGGGGGGCACGGGGCGTAAGGTCCTGGGACCCTGAGACACGCCCAGTCTGAGTCCTGCCCTTCCCGGAAGGCCTGGCGTTTACAGGAAGGGGCCCAAGTCAGGCCAAGAGTGGCCTTTCCCTGGGTGTTGGGGGGGATGAGCGCCTATTCACCCACTGCCAGGCCTTGAGGTCACCTTCCCCTTTGCCCTGCCCGGTCAGGGGAGGGGCTCGAGCCTCTGGGGGGATGGACCCTACACCCGGCAGGCAATTTGGCCAACTCTCAGGCATTCCAGGGAGCCCTGGGGATCTCAGATGGCCCCTGTGCCAGGAGGGGTCTTCGTGAGAAAGGGGGGCATGGCGGCATGGGGGGCCTGGGTGTGCAGTGGACGTGGACACAGGCTGCTCTGGGGGCGGCAGCATGGCCCGCACTGAAGGCCCCCAAGGAGATTAAAGCCTCCTGCCAAGCCTCCTGGGGCCCACCCCCGCCTTTCCCTGAGCCAGGCCACCAGGCTGCACCCTCCGCTGGCCAGCTCTGTCCCTCCCCCAGGTCGACGGGCCGGTCGCATTTTTCCCAGCTGAGAGCACTTGCACAAATATTGACTCGGAGATGCTAATCGGGCAGGACACGGGCAGTATGGAAACTTCCGCCCCCAGGCCGGCACGCTGGGTGTGCTCCAAGGAAGACCCTTGCCTTCTCTCCATCTGTCCACCTGGTCATCTGGCTGTCACACAGGGGCCCCGGCCCAGGCTGGAGTGACGGGAAGGCATGCGCTCAGCTCTCCCCATCTGTCCCCAACCTGGTCCTGGTTCCCAGGGCCACACAGCCACCCTGGGCGTGACCCGGGAGCGGGAGCAGACCCCTGGCCTCCCTGGACACGGCCCTCCCCATGCCACCCCTGCCCGCTCGGCTCCACTCGGCTCCACTCGGCTGCCAACGCCGGCTGACCTTTCCCGCTGCTACAGAGTTCTGTGCAAAAGGAAAAAAAGTCTTTTAAAGCAAAAGCCAAACAAAAGCCTCCTGAGTTATTTTTAAAAATCTGGCTATTCTGGGGCAGGCACGTCTCCAGGACAGCAGCCGGACCCGCCTCTCGGCCACGGCTCCCCTGACGGCCCCCACACGCAGCCTGACCTCGGAGGGCCAGGGCTCGCCGGGAGTGGATCCACCCCGTGGCCGCTGCCTGGCGGGGGCGGGGTGGCAGGAGGCTGCAGAGCCCTGGGGCCAGAGCTGGGGGCCCAGGGTGGGTCCCAGGCCTCAGTGGCTAGATGGCCCTGGGTGGGCATGGGGCAGTGGGACAAACACAGCAGAAGTCAGAGACCAGGGCTCAGGGTGAGGCCCTTTCAAAATGGTGTGAAGGCTCTGAAAGTCTTGAAAGGGAAGAGGCCAGCAGAAGCTGGCAGCCACCTGGCAGGGATGCCGCAGAGGCACCACCCAGAGCCACACCACACACACTGGTGCCCAGAGGCAGAGGTGTGGGGAGGGGAGCGAACATGGGCGGGGCTGGAGTCAGAAAATACAGGGAGGGCTAGAGAGGAAACCGGTGCTGCAGACCCCGTGAGGGTCTCTGTAGCCCCAGGGATGGGGGTGCAGGAGGTGACCGCTGGTCGGCAGCCTCCTGGGCTCAGACACCTACGTCCCAGGGATTGGGCTGGGGCTGGAGCACCTGGGAGCACAAGGTCATCAGGGCCAGCACATGCCCCCTCTTGCCCTGGCCCATCTCAGGGCTGGGGAGCCCCAGGCCAGGCCCTGTGCCCCTGCCTGGGGAAGGAGGGGCCCAGCCCCCAACCACTGGGCCAGGCGGCATGAATCACCAGGCAGCGTGTGACTCAGCCCTGGCCCCGCAGGAAGCAGGGCCCCGTGCCGATTCCCGGGGACGGGCCAGGGTCCCAGGCCGTGGCTGGGCGGCGGCAGGAAGCCCCTCCTAGATGAGGCGTCCGGGCCGGCTCCCCACCCTCCTGGACCCCCCCACCCCAGACTGCTGGGCTGGCCTTCAGGGCCCTGTGTGCTGAATCCAGTTGACCCGGCACCCCCAGGTTTGGCCCTCTCTGCAGAGACCCCATCTGGAAGCCTCGATAAAGAGGAACGCCGCAGCAGGGGGGCCGGCTGGGCAGGCGTGTCTACTCAGGCCCCCAACTGGGTAAATAAGAATGGCCACCCACACGATGGGAACCTGAAAACAGGCCACATGTGGATGCAACTCCCGGAGTGGAAGAGCCACTGCTGGAAAGAAAAATAAAACATTGAAATGTAGAGAGGGCAGGCAGAGGCCCCAGGGACCCTGACTGCGGGGCCGGGAGCCCAACACACAGGTGTGTGGAGCAGAGCAGGGGGACTTTCAGGGGCTGGGTGGGGGTGGAAGGGCTCCGGCGGCTCTGTAGGAGTTCACCAGCTAGAGTGAAGGGCAAATGCCCATGTGGCCCAGCACCTCAACGGAGCTGGGCCTGGGGAGATTCAGAGACCCCCCCCCCGCCACGATCGCCCAGGGGCTGTCTTGGGCCTCCTGCCTTGAAGGGGGGTTTTTAGGCCCTGCCCCCACCCCATCCTCCCTACAGCCTGGCCCAGGTCAGGCCAGATGGTCAGTCCCAGGCCGCAGGAAGTGGAGTTTATTCCAAGGGGACCCCGACACCCAAACAGTTTAGTCTCAGGTGTGAGCTGTATGGCCAGAAACCAACGCCATGGCGTTTGTTTAAAAACAGACAGAGGGGGCTTCCCTGGTGGCGCAGTGGTTAAGAATCTGCCTGCCAATGCAGGGGACACGGGTTCGCGCCCTGGTCTGGGAAGATCCCACATGCCGCGGAGCCGCTGGGCCCGTGAGCCACAATTACTGAGCCTGCGTATCTGAAGCCTGTGCTCCGCAACAAGAGAGGCCGCGATAGTGAGAGGCCTGCGCGCCGCGATAGTGAGAAGCCCGCACACCGCGATGAAGAGTGGCCCCCACTTGCCACAACTGGAGAAAGCCCTCACACAGAAACAAAGACCCAACACAGCCATAAATAAATAAATTAAAAAAAAAAAAAAAAGCAGAGGACAGAAGCCTTGGGGGCCACCAGAGCCTGGGGGAGTCAGTGTGGGGTGGCGGGGGTGTCTGTGTATTGCCCAGCGTGAGCAGACAAGTGTGCCAGGATAGCCAGGGGACCGAGGACGAACGGCCCCCCACCCCGGGCATGGGTGGCCCCTCCGGCCCTGCATCCTCCGAGCAAAGCGACAAGCAGAGAGAGGCAGGGTCTCGCGGTTCCCACGAGGAGAGGTGGGGCCTGTGCCGGCCCCAGGACCCTCGGTGGGGAGGCCTTCCCAGACACCCCGCCCTCTCCACCACGGGAGCCCAGCTCAAGGGGCCACCTCCGGCCCAGCCCCTGCACCTGTCCTGGCTGCCGGGCCCTGCAGCTAGAGCCTGGCCAGCCCAGCCACACTTCCTGCCGCTTCCCTCGAGCCACCCCACTGACCGTCCTGGGGCACTGGCCACGTGGCCGAGTGCCCAGCTAGGTCTGGACAGCCAGGCCAGTGACCATGACCTCATAACCCAGCAGACTGGCGGGCATGCCAGGACCAGGAGACCCGCCCGGGGAGCACCGAGCAGGCCAGCTTGGAGGGTGCGTGGCCCAGAACCGGGGCGGGCAGGGCGGACCTGCACGGGGCATCCCGGCCATAAAACAGCCAGCACGTCCAGGGCCCTCGGCGCAGCGCCAAGGCCCCAGCAGGTGCTCTCTGCGCCCACACCTAGAAGAGGGAACCGAGGCACAGACGGCCTGGCCCTGCCAAGCCCGGCCTCTCCTCCACACTGGCGCTGTCTCCCCAGGCGCTGCGCACACCCCCACGTGCTGGGGGGCAGCTGGCGCCCGCCTGCCTCCCCGCTGTCCCCCAGGGAGGGCAGACCCCCGACCCTGGCATTTCTAGAGTTCCCCAACCAACACTTTCTGGACTCACACCCAACTCCCCCAGCCTACACTCCATCGCCAGCCCAGCCGGGCTCCGCATCTCACCCCCTCCACCCCCGCTGTATCCCCCAACCTGGTCTCCAGGCCACTCCCCTCCAGCCCCGGCCTCTCAGGGCTGGGACAAGGGGCCACCCCACCCAGGGCGCAAGGAGAAAACACAGCCCAGGGTCCGTCGGCAGGGGATCTGCATTCCTCACCTGCATCTGGGGAATGAGGGCTGCGGCCCCCCGCAGGTGAGGGGCGGGGGCTGCTGGGGAGAGCCCCTCCCCATGGCCAAGCCAGGAAGCGGGTGTCTGGAGAGGGTGGGGGACGCCCCCCAGGGCCAGCCCTAGCCCTGCCCAGCTCCTTAAGACCACCGGGCTACGTGGACAGGTGAGGCTCCGCGATGGGGAGGCTGAGGCGGGCAGGACTCAGGAGAGAAGCGAGAACCCGCTGCGCCCCCCAGGAGGACAGGCCACTGCTGGGACTCGGGCAAGTGTCCCCTCAGTCACCAGCCGTGGAGACTTCCCGCTCTGGAGAACCCCCTTCCGAGGCCAGCATCCCGCAAACCTCAGACCTACAGCTCAGTTCTCTCAGGTCTGAGGGTTCCCAGACGAGACCCACATGGCGAGCAAGGCAAGAGCAAAGGCCTAGACCTCTCCGTGCCCTTCCCGCCAGGTCTCTGCTCCTGGGGCCTGGTTCTCCATCTGCAAAATGGGGGGAAGAGGGTCCAACGGCCCTCACCCACCCTGGAACGGGGAAGGTCAGAACGGGATGAGGCATGACCGGAAGAGAGAGCAAGCAGGCTGCCGAGGCCCCAGCACAGGCGGACGCCGCAGGGACCAGGCCCCAGCCCTGCTCCACCCACCAGGGGTGAGGAGGAGCTGCACGCAGCCCTCTCTGTCCTCCCCGGGGCAGGAAGTCCTCCTGATGCCCAGGGCCAGCTGCCCCCACCGCCCCACCCCGCCCCGCCCCGCTTTCCTGGGGCATCCGCTCCAGCTCCCAGAACAAAGGCCCCTGGCAGCCACTGCACTGGGAGTGCCCAGCCCCACTGCCCACTCAGCCCGCTTCCTCACAGAAGCCCCAGCCCCACCCCAGGACCTGCGCCTCGAGCGACGGCCCAGCCCCAAAGCAAGGGAGCTCCCAGGGTTGAACTGGCTTAGCCAGGCCCCTCCCGCTCGGCCTCTCTCCCCATCTGCCCCAGGGGTGTGCTCAGAGGGTCCCGCCCTGCCTGGGGACATCCTGTCTGACGGCGGGGCCCAGCTGCTGCCGTCACCAGACCTGGGGGCCCCTGAGGATACAGGCCCCGGGGCCCCTATGAGGGCCAGCCGGACGAGTCAGGCCTACTCCTCCGAGACGCCTCCCGCCCAGTGCTCCAGCCCGCGCCACCTCTGTCCTCCCCTACCGCCTACCCCACGTGGGGCTCCTCGGCCAACGCAGGACCTCGTCTCTGTCCCCGAGCCCCGTGCGCAGGGCACCCTGAAGGGACCCAGTCGTCACACAGTGGCCAAAGCAGGAAGGGGCAACAAGCTCCTTTTCCGAAAGGGAAAGTTGGTGAATGCGGAAGTCTCCCCTGAAATTCCACAGTGGCTCAGAAACATGCCCCGGAAAGAGAGCTCTCTCGCCCACAGAGCTGGAAACTGGGCCCTGCCGCTCCACCCAACTCTAAAGCACACTGGTGGGCACCCCCCATGCTCACCAGCTCCCACCCCAACCAAGGCTGGCAGCCCCCTGGCCCAACCAAGATGGGGGCTTTGGGAAGTCAGTAAAGGGGGGAAGGAAGAGAGAAGGGAGGAGGGAGGGTTGAGCAGATTGAAAGAAGCGTTGGTGGATGAATGGATGTTAGGTGGATGGGCTGGTGGATGGATGAGTGGATGGGTGGGTGGCAAAAAGGAAGGAAGGATGGGGGGCAGGGAGAGAGGAAGAATGGCTAGGCGGATGGATGGGTCAATCTCCCCCACAAACTGGGCTGGAAACGGCCCAGGCCCAGTCTACAAAGTCATTTGAGTCATTTCACACTTGCGTCATTTTACAGTCGGGGAAACCGCGGCTTGGAGGACCAGGGTGTACATGGTGAAACCCTCTCCCCGGCCCAGGCCCGGTCTACCAAGCAGACGTGCCGCGTGCCGCCTGCTTCGCTGGCCCACTTCCTACCTGTGGACACCGAGCCTCAGGGGCCACAGAGCCGGGGGAGCTGAGCGCCACCCGAGCTCCTCCTCGGCCCCATCCACTGCACCTCGGGAGGGCGCTGTGCCCACCTGCTCCGGGCCACCCTGGGGTTGTCACGGAGACCAGGCCACTGTGCCCCAGCAAGGGCCCTTGCCCTGACCTAGTCTGGCCAGGCTTGTCCACGGGGGAGGAGGGGCGAGAAGGGCCCAGCGGCTCAGCACAAGTTCCCCCGATTGACCCTGGGGCAGGGGCAGAACCCACTTCCCCTCCCCCTCCCACGGGCACCCCCCCCCCACCCGTGGCAGTGCCAGAGAGAGGGGCACCCGGGGGGCACACAGGGTTGCTGAGGTCCCTCCCAGCCTCGAGGGGGAAGGAGAGCACAGATGCGGTGAAAGCCCAGTGAGCTGAAGCGAAATCGGCCCAGCCCCACCCAGACCTGGGCCAGGCAGCACCACCAGCCCTGGAGCCGCAGGCAGGGCCCGATGGGCAGCCCCTCCCAGGGCCTAACAGATAACCCATGGCCCCCCCGGAAATCCCCGGCCACTTACTGGGACTCGAACCCACACCCTCACTGCCCACCTGCCCACCAGGCCAGGCCGGCAGGCTTCCGGGCTGGGGCAAGAGGCACCCAACACTGTCCCCTGAACCTGCCCGCAGGGCCCGCCCCTCCAGCCAGGCTCACAGGAGATGCTTCACCACCTCTCCTCGAATGCCCTCAGGACGACAGCGGGATGGAGGCTCAGCAAGGAGCAGAGACCCACCAGGTCACACACCGGGACCGTGGCAAAGCCGGCCTGAACTCAGGTCCCTGGACTCACGGTCTAGTGCTCCTTCCCTGGCCCCATGAACAGGGAAGCGGGTGGAGGTGAGGTCTAGCAGGATCGACCTTGTAGCCCAACTCCCAGGCAGGCCCAGAGCTGGCCGCTTCTGGGCTTGGCCTCATCTACCTCCCCCTCCCCCAACCCCATCCAAGGAGGCATCAGGACTGTTGGCCCATTTCACAGGCCAGGATACCAAGGCCCGGCACCTAACAATGTCACATGGGGAGTGGGACGCAGCCCAGGTCCACCAAGGGGGGGCTCGTTTGTCACTGCGAAACGCCTGGCTCCCACCCCCCACCCCTGCCTGTGCAGGGGCCTGGGCGGGCACACCTAACCCCTCGGTGGCCTTTGCAGCACAGGTATCCTAGGAATGTCCACTTCCTCTGGCCTCCTCTGCATTCCTGGAGCCCCTCCCACTCCCACCAGTGGAGCCTGGCTCCCTGCAGAGGAATTCCTCAGAGTAAACACCAGGGCTCACAGCATTTCAGCCCCACCTCCGTGTTGTCCCCTTAGCGCCCCTCACCCTAACTCTCCACGTGACCTCTGGTAAGCCCCCCATCCGGCACCCCTCTCTCCCTGTGCACCACGAGGATGCTGAGAAAACAAACGGAAGGTGCCCAGTGCCACGCCTCCGTCCGTATGGGCCTGCCGCCAGCAGCCCGTCTGTGCCCAGCCTCTGCCCAGCCTCCCGAGCTCATTCTGGGTGGACACCTCGCCTTCTGGTCCTCGCCCCACGGTGAGCCCTTTGGCCAGGGACATAGGGGTCAGGCTGCAGCAGGCGAAAAAGGGACTCTACCTGGCCCAGGTCCAGGGTGACGTTGACCTCATTGTACTCCAGGCCGCGCGACAGTGGTGGGCTCTGCCACCAGCGCTCCGTGCCGTCAATGGCGTTGCTCACAGGGTGCGCCCTGTTGCTGTTTGCAGCCGTGCAGATGTCGCAGTACTGGCCCTGTAGGGGAGGGGGCGGTCAGATGGGACCCCTTACCCCCTCTGGTCACCCTCCCACCCCATCACACTGGCCGCACCCCCGATCGGTGGACCCTTGTGCGCCAGTCACTCATTCACCTGGCAAATACACACTGAGAGCAAATACACATTCTCAACTTGGGATACGGTTCATGTGAGAGATGAGCACACCCATTACAGAGGAAACAGGAGAGCAAGGAGGGAGCAGGGCACCCGCTGCAGGTGGGAAAACATGGCGGGCCTCCCTGAGGAGGTGGCATCTGAGGCCTACACCATAAGGGGGGGGGTGTGCTCCAGGCAGAGGGGCTGGCTGTGCAAAGGCCCTGGGGCAGGGAGAGCAAACAAGGAGCAAACAGCAAGAAGGCCAATGTAGCTGGAGCTGAGGGGTTAAGAGCCCGGTCAAGGGGCAAGTCACACGTTTCTCACCCACCCCTGCCCCCCAACCACCAGCCACTGCGGGGGGCTTCAGAAGGGCTCTTGCAGGATGGGGCCTGGGGGGGATCTAAAGAGGAAGGAAGGTGGGGCTACAGCCGGAAGGCCCAGGCGCGACATGAGCCCCTCGCCACCTCCACCAGCTCATCCCCCAAACCTCCCCACCAGGCTCTCACCCAGAGCCATCTGGATTAGGGTCTCCAGAGAGGCGGAATTAAGCCATCTCGGCGGCCTGTGGGGACAGGCCCCAGAGTGGAGGCACATGGGCAGCCAGCAGACGAGGCCTGGACCTCCTGGCTCTGCCACTTCCGAGCCCTGGGACTGGGCCAGGTCATGGCAGCGGCTGAGCCTCAGCGTCCCGGTGTGAAGAGTGGGGGCGACGCTGGCACCTGCCTCGGCCACTGTAGGATTAATGGATCCCACACGGGGCCTGGCAGCTGCTTCTGTCACGGCCCAGCCACCTGCCGGGGCCCTGTCCTCTGGGGGGAGAGGGGGCTCCCAGCATCATCCTGGCCTGCTGTCCCCGTGGGGGAGGAATAGGTGCTGAAAGCTTTGGGGGCGGGGGTAGAGGCAGAGCTGGGCCCTGGCTGCTGGCCCACTGGAGGCCCAACCTCCCACCCCAGAGGAAACCAGACCTGCTGTCCCTCTGCACACAAAGGCGGCCCTCGGAGACTTGGCATTGTTTGAGGCCCAGAGAGGCCACGTCTGGGAAATGCGGCCGCTCCACCCCTCCCAGCCTCCCAGGGGGCCAGACCTTGTCCTAGGAGTCAGAGGTGGGAGCGTGGGAGATGCCCTGCCCCACTCCCAGGCCCGGCAGCCAGAGAGCCCCCAAGCCTCCACATACGCATGGCGCGGGCACACGTGCTCCTGGCTTCCACGGTGCGCCCAGGATGGCGAGACCAGAAGGCAGCAGACCCAGGCACCGAACCTCCCATCCAGCGGGCTCCCAGGACCCCTCGTGCTGGGTGCTTTGGCTGACCCCATCTCCACCCTGTTCCTGCCTGGGGCCTTGGCACCCTGATCTCTTGTCCTCCAGCTCAGCTGTCACCTCCTCAGCAGAGCCCCAGAGCTCCAGACCACCCAAGAGGCTGACCTGACAACCCCCGCCCCATCACTGTGCTTTATTTATTCTACCACAGGAGACGTGGAATTGTCTGGCTATTAGCAATTCTCCATTTACTGCCTCCTGGGGGGTGGGGGGAGGCGCACCTGCCTCGTTCTTAACTGCATCCCTGAGGCCACCAACCAGAGGTGCCACGCCGAGGGGCTGGAGCAATGGACGACACCCAGAAAAGGGGCACCATCTGTGCAGGCCATACTACCAGCTCAAATGCTGAACCCCAAACTGGAACCTGGGCTCTGGCTCCCAGACCTGTGGGAGCTGCCAGAGGGAGAGCAGAGCAGGGGCTCAGAGAGGCTCACCGAGAGCGCTAAGCACGTGCGTGTGGGCTGTCTGGGGCCTGGCGGAGCCGGGCGGCTTCTCAGAGGTGGTGGGTAGGGCCATCTGGCTGGGGTGGGCCTTCCAAAGAAGGCTCCCTTGGTCAAAGGTCAAGGGAGCCAAGGGACGTGTCTGCTCAGGTCCACCCAGAGAATCGGGGGAAGATGACTCTACTCCCCACGTGGCCGCAGCGGGACCACTCAGTGACGTGGTCACTGCCGACCTCCCTGCCTGGCGGATGGGGCTGGGGAAAGCAGCCTCTCTCCGCCCCTCTGCTGCAGAGGGTCCTGCCAGGAACAGAGCAAGGAAGCAAGGAGCAGTGATAAGGACTTCCCCTCCCAGTGAGTCACCACGCTGGCAGCCGAGCCCCCGACTTCCCCTGCGGGGCTGGGGCCAGCCCAGAATTCCTCCGCTGCCCACCTGAAGTTGCAGGGCCGGACTCCCAAGGTGCCCTCTGCCTGCCCTAGCTGCCCCGATGCCCAGCATGGCTCACCCCACACCCCGGGTGGCATGCCCCCGGCCAGCTTCTGTCCTATCTCCCCCAGGGGGCCCTGGGAGCTGCTGGCCTGCAGCCTTGGGCCCACGTCCTCCCTGACCCACCCACAAGCCTGGGTTCTTGGGACAGAGAGGTGCGCCTGGCCACTCAGCTCCAGTGTCTGTGGGCAAGGCCCAAACACCAACCCAGCAGGAAGGCAGGGCGGTGAGCAGATCCCATCCCCCAAGAGGACAGGGCAGAGGCTCCAGTGGGTCCAGCAACCTGACCAAGGTTGGCCTTCAGTCTTTCTGGCTGGTCTTTCTGCCCTGGCAGCCTCAGCACAGGGGTGCAATGGCTGAGCGCTACAGAGTTTCAAACAGAGGCTTCAGCTCTAACTTGCTAAACTGTGAGCTGGGAGGGCAGGGCTGAAGTTCTCACTCAGGGCCCCCTCACTTGCAACGCACAGCCACTGCCACTTGCCAAGTGGTCACTGTGTGACAGACAGCTTCCCCGGCCCCTCAGGCCAAACTCACAACTTCGGGTGAGGCCGGCCCTCGTGTTGTTCCCATTTTACAGATGAGGAGCCTGAGGCTGGGGCGGCGGAGCCACACAGCTAAGGAGAAGGCCTTTGACCCCAGGCCACCAGCTCCTGTGCTGCTCCTTTAAGCACTAGGAGGTGGTAATAAATGGCCCCTCCCTCAAGGATCCACGCAGCTGCCCCTCCTCAAGGGCCTGGGCCAGGCAGCACAGGTGAGCAACACGGAGCCTCTCTCCAACAGGGAGATGGCTTGGAGCCTGGGCCGATTAGCTGCGGAATCCCAGCTGAGCATCTAGGAGGGGTGGCCAGGGCTGAGCCAGGCCCTCTGAGCAGCTTTGGAGACCCCCCCCCCACAAGCTCCTCCCCTCCACCTGTCCCCTTTGATGTCACCCAGAGGCACTAAGGGCCCGTAGTGGGGTCTCAGGTCGCCCCCGCTCACCCCAGCCAGATCCTAGTCTGGCTTTGGGGCTTTACAGGCCTCCGTTTCCCCACCTGAAACGTGGGCTTGAGACCTCCTGCTCAGCTGTACAGGGCTTTGAGGAGAGCATGGGTGCAGAGAAGTGTGTCCAGGAACCGGCGGGAGGTGACATTTCTGTCCCGGATGGCTCTGCTGCACCAGGGCCCCCTCTCACTCCTCCCTCCCTGGGGGGGGGGGCAAGGGGAGTGGGCAGGTGGCAGTGAAGGGGCCCCAGCTGAGGCTCCCTCATTCATCACCCACCCCATCACTCTACTCTCCAACTACCTCCTCCCTCCCCCAGCCTCTCCTACCGGGAAGGTGGCAGCAAGTCCCCGGAGGCTGAGGCTCAGGTTACAACAGCCTTGGGGCCCCCAGACTCTCCCTCAGGTCTGGCAGGGGTGGGAGGATGGGCCTAGCACGGGGTGTCAGGTAGCCTCTGGAGCAGACCCTATCGCCCCAGGCAGAGCGGCGGCCGGTCTGTGTTCCCATTCTCAGTTAAAAATCCCTCCGTTTGTCCCCCTCCCACCTTGAGGGTCCCACCGACTCCCTAGACCCGCGGGAGAGAGAGCTGTATCTGGCCCCTCCCGCCCCATCCCCTTCCCCGTCCCCGTCCCATCCCGTCGCCAGCAGGTTCCAGCCTGTCCCGGGGGAAGGCGGAGTGGTCCGCTCCCACCTCACAGGCAGCCGGCCGGGGAGGCCAAGTCCCGCCCTCGCCGGGATCCCGGGACTTGGGGCCGCCGGGGACCAGGCACCGGCCGCTCCCCTCCGGCCAGCCACCGCCGCCGAACTCGAGCGGTGCCGGCCGCGCCCGGGTCCGCTGCGTGCCGCCTTCCCGGAGGCACGCGCACTTCTCTGGCTGAGCCCGAAGGGCCGAGTTGGGGTCCCCTTCCGTCCGCCGAAAGGCGGAACCGGGGCGTAGAGACGGGCGGCGGGGGCCGCGGTCCGTACCTGGCTTCTCCGCGGCCCCTGGGGCTCCTCGCCGAGTCGGGCTGGAGTTCCGGAGTCCGAGCCCGGTGCGTGCCCTGCGCCGGCGGCCCCGCCACCCCGGCCCGGCCCGGCCCGGCCCGCCCCGCCCGACCCGCGGCCCGCGCTCACCTGGATGGTCTGGTTGGGGTCCCCGCCGGCTCCCCCCACCAACTTGCAGTAGAGGTCCTCGGTGGGGCGCGGGGCGCCGCGCGCCGGGGCCTCCTCGCCGCAGGTGGCGGAGGCGGCGATGCGGGGCGCCCTCCGCCAGGTTGAAGTAGGGCGGGTGCAGGCTGAAGCTGCCGCCCGCTGCCGCCCGCGCCCGCACCGCGCCCAGCAGCGCCAGCCCGGCCAGCAGCAGCGGCGCTGGGCCCCGGGAACCGCGGGGCCGCGCGCCCGGCTTCGCCATCTTCCAGCTCCGGGGACGGCGGGCGAGGCTGCAGCCTGGCGGGTCTGCAGCGCGACGCCCGGCCCGGCTCGGCTCGCTCCGCCTGCGGACGTCAGGCCCCGCCCCGGCCCGCCTGGGCGCCCGAGCCCCGCGCCCCGGGGAGGGGGCGGGGGAGGCCGGGGGGAGGGGCGGCCGGCCGCCTTAACCCTTGGGACCCCGGCCCGGCCGGCCTCTCGGAAGGGACACCTGCTGGCCTCGGGCCGGGCCGTGGGAACGCGACGCCGCGGCGGCCCCCGGGGCGTGGCTCCCGGTCCAAAGCGGCCCCCTCGCGCCCTCGGGCACCCAGGCCCCGGGCGCGCCGGCCCGCTCTTCCCCGTCCAGCGGCTCCGCTCTTTGTTTCCCTAACTTCGGGCACCTCTCGGCGGCCGAGCGCCCCCGGCTGCCCCGGGTCTGGCGCCGCGGCCGGGAGTCAGGCACGCTCGCCCCGGGTCCAGCCCCGGCATCTGCCCCATCCACGGCCCGGCCCCACCCGCAACCCCAGAACTAGCAGAGCGACCCGAGCGACCGCAGCCTGGGAGCCCTGTCGCTGGGGTCCCCCCGGGATTGAGGGGGTGAACTTCGGAGCGCAGCGCAGCCTCGCCGCCTCTCCCCGGCCGGTTTTTGGTTTTTCACCCCTCATACTGGCCCCCCATATCTGCGCCATCCAGCAGGTGTGTGGGAAGGTGCGCTCTGTCAGCTGTGAGTGGCGGTGGTAGCGGGGGAATCCGATCTGCAGAGGGACAGGGAGACCCCCTGGGGGGGCCATGTCAGATTCCATCCCACCTGACTCCCACCTACCCAGGGTTTGGCTTAAAAATACTCTAAAATAGGGAAGTGGGTGAGGAGGGACTGGACCCATGGGGCCCCCTGCAGTGAAGGGAGGATACTCAGGGCTCCGCCGGTGCCAGGAAGATTGCCTGTGAAGGAGGACATCTATTGAGCACCTACGGGGGCTGGGGCCGCAGGGCCAGGTGTGCGCTAACCCTTGTGCCTGGGGGGTCCCTGCTTTGGGGCACTGTGGACCCCACCATCTCTGTCTGCCAGTCGAACCCTCCTGCTCAGGGCAGGCACTCAAGGACACTGGGGAAATGGGATTGGACGTAGAGGCCTGAGCTCAGGATTGTGTCCCAGCTGATTCTGCGTTTGGGTGGCTTCGGCCACTGGGTCTCCTCCCCTCCAGCTCCTGGCCCAAATCGGCCTCAAGGGAAGCCCTGATGGGGTAGGCGCAGCTGCCAGGCTGGCAGCTCCCCCTGGTCTGTGAGCCAGGCCAGCTGGGTGTCTGTCCCACTTGAGACCCCCTGGACAGTCCTGGGGAGCTGAGTAAATGTGTGGGGTGGCAGCCAGCTGGTCCTGGTGGGCGTTCTGCCCCAGCAGCTGTTCCCGGAAGGTTGCGCCACTAGCCACATCTTCCTGGCTGTCCCTGGCCTCCTGCGAATCCGAATCCCAAGGGGCTGGACTGCCGCTTCTCTAGGAGTTGAGAAATATGCAGCAAGATGACCCTCCCTCTTCTCTCCCCTCTCCCCTCCCCTCTTCTCTCCCCTCTCCCCTCCCCTCTCCTCTCTCCTCCCCTCTCCCCTCTCCCCTCTCCCCTCTCCCCTCTCCCCTCCCCTCTCCCCTCTCCCCTCTCCCCTCCCCTCTCCCCTCTCCTGTCCCTCTGCTCCCGGGCAATTCTGTAACTCCACCTGGGGGAGGGGGAGGAGAGGTGGTTCCCTGCTGGAGAGGCTCTGGGTGGGGGAGGGGCTGGCCTAGATGGTGGGGGAGGGGCGACAGGCCATGCTGGAATCCTGAGTCCCCCACGCAGACGGGCCAGCTCACCAGCTAATTTATGATCCCGTGGGAGGAGCAGCCGGAGAGCCGCCTCTGGGCAGTAGCAGGGTTTCCAGATGGGGGATTTGACCTGCCCCCGCCCCACCCTCCCTACTGCCCAGAGGTCCCCTGTCACACACATCACAGCAGTGCACTCTGGCCCCCGGCACCCCCTTGACAGCTGGGGACCTGTCAGCCTGGGGACTGGGGCTGGCAACCTCCCACCCTCCACCCCCCCCAGGTCGGCTTCCCAACCCCCGTGGAGGGACCAGCGGGCAGAGGTGAGGGGTGGGGGCCCTCTGAGCCTCTAGGGACCAGGCCTCCGCCGTCGAGGGCGCAGAGCAGGCGGGAGGAAGGGGCTGCTGCCCGAGAATGCGCTGAGTCAGCCTGACCGCCCAGCACGAGGAGGGTTAATCCTGGGCGAGCTGCTTCCTGGCAGACAGCTGCCCCAGAGCAACTGGTGGCTCGGGCCTGGGGGGAGGGGGTGGGTGAAGTGGGCAGAGGAGAATGTGGTGAAAGGGGCTGGGTGAGGTGCCCACTCTGCCCCCACCTTGGGCCAGCTTATGTGTCCCAGCTGGGGCAGGAGTGGGCGGCATGGAGGATGGAGGTGTTATTCCAGCCGGGCTACACACTGACCTCTTGGCAGGTGGTGGTTCTAGGGGAAGGTCGTCAGCGGGTCTGGAGGGGGAGACCCATTTCCCACGTCACATTTCCAGCCAGTCATTTCCAAATGGCCTAGCGAGTGCGTCTCCCATCTTGCTCTGACTCCTGGGCCACCCAGCTGCCTTTCCTACTTATGAATTAGGAAACTGGGGGTCAGTTTCCAACATCCGGGGGTCAGTCAAGAGCCTCTGGTTAGCAAGGGAGAGGGAGTTGGACTGGCATTCATTTTCTCCTCCCACACGTGTTGGGCACCTTTTGGGTATGGGTCCCTGATGTAGTGCCCCCCGCCCCCAAGCAGGCTGCCCCAGCCTTGTGTCCTGAATCCAGGAGAGGGATGCTCAGTCCTGGGAGGTGGGAGGTGGGTAGTGGGTGGGATCAGCTCATGGGGGAGGGCCATGGAGGCAGCCTGACCGCCTCTGTCCTACTAGGCTCTGGACATGCCCCACGGGCGGACCCCAGACCCAGAGCCCCTTCCCACCCAGCCCCAGGGTAACAGGAGCCCCAGGACCTGTGGGAGGTCGGGCACAGGTGGCAGCAGAAGAGGTGCTCCTGGACCTAGGTAGGGGGTCTGGCCAATTCCCCCTGAGCCCAGGGATATGGCCTCTGCGGTGTGGCCTGGGCCAGGGGAGCCTGCCCTCAGGACAGCGGCCCTCACCTGAGCCGCTGCCCCGACTCCTACGGCATCCCCAGGAGCCCCTGCTCAGCCCCATCTGCGGGGCAGCTGTGGGGACCAGCAGGCCAGGTCATGGGCACACCTGCCTCAGCCCTAACTGTAACCTCTCGGGGAGCAGCTGCGTGGGGCACCCCTCGCTGCACTCAAGCCTCATCTTCGTGTCACAATCATAACCGATGGCTGTGCCTGACCGCCTGTCCCGGAGCCCGCTCTCTTGGGAGAAGCGGCGCCGTGGAAGTGGGTCTGTGCAGCCACGTGGGAGGAAGAAGCCCCGAGCTCTCTGCTCGTGACTGGGAGGGTTTGTCTCAGCAGGAAGAGGTTTCAGGAGAAGCTAGGCTGTGGTTTGGAATATCTGAGGCTGCATTCCCTCCCCCAGGGCTGCTCTGATACCTTCCAGGGAGCCCAGCTGGTGAGAACGTGTCCCCCCATCCGTCCATCCACGGGGCAGGCGGCAAGGCTGACGCTGGGGGCCCTGGCAGCCCCGGTCTAGCCCAGTCCTGCGGAGGGGAGGACGCAGCCCAGCTGGGCGCCCTGAGCTCCCCACCACACATCTGGGCGCCACAGCTGAGAGGAGGGCTCATTAGACGGTTGTAAACCCAGCAGGTCTGGGGCCGGGAGAGCTCCCGGGCCTCTGGGCCATCGCTCAGCCCAGAACCCTCCCCGGCCTTGGGCTGGCACGGTCCCCTGGAAGGGCTGGAGGCCGGGGGGCAGAGGACAGGCCTCGATGAGCTGAACGCGCACCAGAAGGCCGGGGCCACCTCTGGGCTCTTCCAGGCCTCTAGGGCATGAGCTCTGGGGAAGCTCGGAGGCCACCAGACTTTGGGTTGACACCAACAAGGAATGGATGCTTTTGACCCCCATGCTGCCCAGCCAAGGGCCCCCCTCTGGGAGCCTTCTGAGCCTGGAGCTCCGGAGGGTCCACCTCTGCCTGCTGTGTGCCCAGCTCACAGGCCAGCCCCCAGGGTGCCCACTGCAGGCCTGAGCCTCGGGTGTCCTGATGGGGGGACTGCATCCTGGAGGGGGCACAGACAGGCTTAGGTGTGCCCAGTGTCATGAGACCCAGGCTGGCCAGCCCCCCGGGTCCTGGGCTCTCCACGGAGGTTCCCCAAAGCTCCTGTCTCCCACTCAGCTCACCTCCTTCCCAACTGGTGTCCTAGACAGGCAGGCCTGGCCCTATAAAAAGCACATGAACCCAGGATGCTTAGAAACGTGGGGCCTCGTGGCTCCCCCTGGGGCGGTCAGCGTGCTGTCAGTGAGCAGAGAGCCCTGATGGGGCTCCCGCTGAGCGTAGGGGAACCCCCGCCCCGCCGACATGGGGACGCCAGGCTTTGTGAAGTACACCACAAGCTGGAAGGAACCGGCCAGTCACCTTGTGGGCTGGAACCCTTGCGGTAACAGCTACGGGTGCTGGGTGCCTGCTGGGGCTGGGCGCTGGCTGGCACACGTGCCTCCCCCTGCCTCCTCCTAGGCCAAACTTGCTTCTGCTTGTTTTAGGGTAAGAGCCAGACCCCTTACCGCAGCTCCCCGGGCCCTGTGGGGCCTCCCAACTACGCCCCGCCTGTCTGGCCAGTCGGCAGAGCCTCCAGCCTTCCCTCCCCCTCTGTCTCATGGGGACTTTGGCCTTATTCCCTCTGCCCAGGACACAACAGAGCCCCTGCCCCTTTGTTTGACCACCTGGGCCTCTAGGCACTGCCCCAGAGAGCCATCAGGTATGCGCCTGGCCTGCTTTCTCAGGTGCATTCATTTTATTAAATCCAATCCCACCTGTGTCCTGCCTTTCCCTAGCCCCAGGCCTGGCGAAGAGGAGGTGCCCAGAGACTGCCCACTGCTTGAGGGAATGGCCCCTGGGGTTTACCCCCCACAGGTCCGTCCAGGCTGTGAAGGGCCCTGTGAATTTGGGAGGCATTTGGAGGAAGCCTCGGGTTCCCAGGAGAAGCCTCCCGGCTGTGCCCCAGGGCCCCTTCCCAGCCCAGGGTCTGTGAGCTGGAAGGAGAGGCAGCGCCTGCTGGGGAAGGAGGTGTAGGGAGGGGCTGCCGAGTGTGATGCGCCCAGGTGTCTGCAGCCCTGCAAGACATCACTCCCCTCCCTGGCTCACCGGACACCCCCAACCCAGCCCTGGGCTTGAGGGGCAAAGCTCAGCAGCAAATCTCAGGCCCCAGCCTCAGTGGAGGGGGTGGGCCGGGGAGGGGGCCCTAGGAACCCCCGGGGAGGGGGCCTGGGACCTCCCTGGAGATCCAACCATCTCCAGAGAGCAAAGGGAGGGGCTGGTTCAGGAGGTTGCTCTTAGGACCCCAGACCCAGGCACCTCGCTTGAGGAAGGACACCATCAGGGCACCGCCCAGCACCTTGCTGGGGTGAGAAATTGGGGGTCCGGGCTTCCTGATCCCAGATGTGTGGTGGGGAGCACGTGGGGGGACCCCGGAAGACGGTAACGACAGATTGCATCAATCACGGCATCCTCCACACGGGACTGCAGCGTCCACATCGGAAACCCATGGGGCCGACATTTCTGCAGTGTCATTTTTTATCCTACTTGACCTTTGGCCCCTAGTACTCCCCTGCCCCCATGCTCACCACCTCCCTGTTCTGTACTCCGGACTGGGCAGCCCTCGGGGGAAACAGGTGAGGGGCGGGGGGGGGGGGTGCCCAGCACAGAGGGAGGGGGTGGCACCTGCAGGCCTGGGCCGCCACTGCCCTCCTCCTTCACAGGACCCATCTCCAGCAGGCCCCTCCCCTGCGGCCTGGCCAAATTGTTCCCGCGGGGTGAAGGCTCTGCAGCTTCCCCAAGAGGTGCCCACAGACGGCCTTATATGGCCAGGAGGACTCACTGCCCAGGCGGAAACTGATCCCATGGGAAGGGCAGGGGTGCGGGGCTGTGCCCTGGGCCAGAGCAGGCCCACCACGGGGAGTGGCTCGAATGGCCGCAGCCTCCTGGGCCCACAGTCCCAAAAGGGAGCCACATGAGTCCGACCCCCTCGCCAACTTTGGGACATCTGGTTGGGGGCCCTGGCAAGAGCCGTGAGATTCGAGGGCAGCCTGCCCTGCCCGGCACCACCCAAACCGCACCAGGTACGGCCCTCTCCCTGCCCTTGGGGCTTAAGGCCAGCAGCCCCTGCTCTGCCCTTGACCAGCCAGGCCACTGGCCCTCAGCAAGTGGCCTCCTCCTCCCGGGCCGGCCCGGCCCGGCATCAGCGGCCCCCCGCCACCCAGAGCAGCACCGGGGTCCCCGCGCCGCACCCGGGCCCCCGCTGGGACTCAACCTCCCTGCCTTGACTCCGCTCCCCAGCCCTCCTCCTCTCCCTCCACCACCCCTACCTCTCTCTCTTCTGACTCTCTCCTCTGGGCTTCTCATTCTCTGGCTACCCTCTCTCCGTCTCTGTCCGTCTGTCTCCCTGCCTCTGTCCGTCTGTCTGGGTCTCTCGGTGTCTCTGTCTCTCTTCCTGCCATCTGCTGCCCTAGATCTGCTGAGCTCCGCTACTCTGGGCAGCCCGAGGGCACCCCTCCCCCGTGTCTCCTGGGGCCTTTGGAGAAGGATTTGCAGCAGCAGTGGTGGCAGAGCCACTGCCTGCCTGCCAGGCCTGTCTGCCCACCTGGGAAGCTCTGGCCGCAGGGTCCCGGTGGCCCTTGCGGGCCGGGCTGGGGAGGACACAGCTCTCCTGGGCTCCTGAGCTGCCACACGGCCCTGGGACACGGCAAGTGGAGGTGCAGTCTACCTCGTCCAGGGGGCACCACGGTCCACTGCCTGCACGTCAGGGCTGCAGCCTGGGGAGGCCCCAGGCCACGGGCAGAGGGGGACAAGGGCCCACATGGCGCTGGGTGTAGCCACTCCTCAGACCAGCGTGGGAGGGCAGGGACTCTTGTCACCCGGCTGTTCAGGTGAGCAGAGGAGGCGGGGTGGGCCCAGACCACCCTCTGTGCCTCCCCTGAGCCAAAGGCCCGAGGACAGCGTGGCGGCCCCTGGCCCTTGCCACGTGCGCGCACCTTGCCGGCAGGCTCTCGGGGAAACTGAGGCTCGGGTGGTGCTGTGGCCCAGGAAGGGTGAGGCAACAGGGTGAGGGGTCGACAGCTGTCTGTCTGTCCAGGATGTGCTCCAAGGGGATGCAGTGGAAGGGCAAGGGCTGCCAGGCCAGCGGGGCTGGGTTGGGGCAGGAGGCCTGGGGCAGCACCTGCCCTGTCCGTCCTCTGTGGTCCAGACTGGCACGTCCCCCGGGCTGGCGGGAGCCCGCGACATCTCCCCCAGCGCCGAGCGGGAGGGGGTGAGGTGGGGCCCCGGGGAGCCCTGGCCTGGACGCTGCCCGGGGGTTGAGAACCACCCACTCTGGGGCCCCCAGCTGTGACAAGGGGTCCCTCCTCTCTCCGTCACCTCAGGTGGCTTTTCAGAGGCAAACTGCCCTGCTGTGCCTCTGCTGGAGACTCTCCAGTGCCCCCCCGCCCCTGCAGCTTCCAGGGCGTCCAGCTGCCCCTCGCCCCCTTGTTGCCCCCAGCGTTCCAGCCTCACTGGCCTCCTTACAAAGTCTAAGTGCCCCCTCGCATCACAGGACCTTTGCACGAGCCACACCTTCCACTAGGAATCTTCTCCCACCCAGCTCTGGGCCACCGTACAGAGCCCAGCTCCGGGGGTACATTCTTCCTTCCTTCCTTCAACGACTATTTAATATTTTTATTTATTTCATTTCATTATCTTATTATTTACCTTATGTCCCGAGCCCCGTGCCGAGCAGGTGCTGGGCAGTTGTGGCTGGATGCTGGGACACCTGTGCCCCGTCGCGTCGCCTTCACACTGGCCTGGAGGCCCCGGGTGGGGGAGGGCAGGCCGACGGGGAGAGGGCTCAGCGCCCAGGCCCCTGCTTCTCTCGTGCGGCCTGAGGGCCACAGCGCAGAGTAAAAGCATCAGACAGTAACAAGTGCGGGCCAGAATGAAGGGAGTCGGGTCCCCTACGCTGCTGGCGGGGACGCAGACAGAGCGCCTGTGGACCTAGCGTGGTGCTTCCTGAGGGGAAACACGGCGTCCCTGCGGGTCCACACCCCCACCTCTGGGGGTGCATCCACACCGATCCCGTGCACGAATGTCTGTGGCGGCACTTTCCATAGCAGCCAAAAGGCGGAAGCAGCCCAGTGCCCATCAGTGGGTGAGCGGGAGTGAGGTGGTCCACACCCGCTGCAACTCCGAGCCTGGCAGGCGGACTCTTTGAAGAAGCCGCTGGAACCAGGAGCCGGCAGTTTGGGGTGCGCCTGGGCCACGAGGCTCGGCTGAGCGGGCAGAGCGCAGCGGAGGCGGGAGTGGGTGACGGCAGGTGGAGATGGTGGAGGCAGGGCTGCCTCTGGGTGCCGGGCCGCTCCCACCACACAGCCAGCTGGTCCCGTGCTTCCCGTGAGCACCGGGGAGGCGCAGGCCCGTGTTTAGGGCTGCGGTGAGCCCAAGACACTCAACCTTAAACGAGAGACTGACTCACCCTGTCTGCCCCGAGAGTCCACGGGGCCCTGGGTCACACGCGGCCCTGGGTCACACACGGCTCAGCCTGCAGGCTCGTGCCTCAGGGCCTGACCGCGAAACCCGCCAAGTACTGGGGTTCCCCCAGGGCCACCAGTGCTTCAGATACAAGTGACACCCAACCACCTCCGTCTCCTGTCACCCCAATTTCATAAAAGGAGGGCTTGAGAGTATGGAAAGGTGGGGCCGCAGAGGGACCACCGGTTGGGCCTCCATCCCGCCCACCCAGGGCTCCGTTCTGGCTGGCGGGGAAGAGGCGGTGGGCCAGCTGAGGCGGTCCCCTCCAGGACCCCCGCTGGGGCCTCCTCTGCCCGTGTGGAGAGGTAGGGACGGCGGGCGGGCTCAGCTCCAGGCCTCTGTTTGCCTCAAGTTTCAACATTTACAAAACATTGGTCCTCGGCTCCTCTGGGGAGACGTTGCCTAGAGGAATGTAAACACGTGGGACTTGGAAGGCTCGTGAGCACGGCAGTGGTAGGGTCTCCGGAGAGCCCAGTCTCCTTCTCAGAGGGGCTCTGGGGGGGTCTGTGGCTGGGTTTCCCCGCGGGGGTGGTAGTGAGGGACCCAGTCTCCTTCTCAGAGGGGCTCGGGGGGGGTCTGTGGCTGGGTTTCCCCGCGGGGGTGGTAGTGAGGGACCCAGTCTCCTTCTCAGAGGGGCTCAGGGGGGGTCTGTGGCTGGGTTTCCCCGCGGGGGTGGTAGTGAGGGACCCAGTCTCCTTCTCAGAGGGGCCCTGGGGGGGTCTGTGGCTGGGTTTCCCCGCGGGGGTGGTAGTGAGGGAGGTGAAGCCTGGGCGTTGAGAGTCCTCCCCTCCCTCGGAGCCCGGTCTCCTGTTGCCTCCGTGCTCCATCCGGGGCTTGCTGCGTGATCTCAGGTCAGAGGCACAACCTCTCTGGGCCCGAGCCGATGGGGCTGATCGTGTTCGCCTGCCTGTCTTTGGCCCCAGTCCCTCAGCGCCACCATGTCTCTGTGCCACACACCCAGTGGGGCTTTAGGGAGCTGCCGTTTCTGGTGCCCTTGCGCTGGCGCTGGGCGGGCGCCTGATCTGATGCTCACAAAAGCCCATTTTACAGACAGGAGACTAGGGGTCAGAGGGGCTATGTGGACGCTGCCTGTCACCAGCGCTGTGACCCTGAGGCACTGTGCGACCCAGCCCGCTGGTCAGGGGTCAGGAGGCTGCCGGGTTGGTCAGTCCTGACCTTATCTGCAAGGTGCTCAGTCCCCATCCCGAGGGCTTGCTCCTGGCTGGACATGTGCCCACATGCTCTGTAGCAACAGCTGACCCCAGGCATCCTCAGCGAGGCCCCAGCCCCGGGAAGCCGAGCGGGGCAGAGCCTGCCAGGAGGCTGTCTGGGCCCTGCAGGAGGCTGGCACAGGCTGCCTTCAGGGCCTCCTGTATCTCCACCGGAATGCACCGAGCCCCCATCCCCTGCCCGCCCAGGGGGAGGAATGTGGCTGAGGTTAGGGGGAGCAGGGAGCCTGGGGGGTGGGTAAGAGGCCTCCCTCCGCCTTCTGGAATCCCAGGCCTGGCACCAGGTCCCCGCCTGCCTCTCCCTGCCCCCACCGCAGAGCGAGCCCCTGGTCTTCCTCTCCGCAGGCTGCAGGGGCTCTGGGGTGACCAGTGTGAAGGGGTGGCACCTCCCAGGGCTGGTCCCTGCGTGACAGCGTCCCTTCCTCAGAGAGGCCTTCCCTGACCACCCGACCTACGGCCCCCTCAGACGGGCCGTTGCCCTTCAGAGCCCTGCACCACGCCCCGCTGGCATCCTGGGCCGGACGCCTCCCTGCAGGGCCTCCTGGGCACCGTGGGGTGTTGAGCGGCATCCCTGGTCTCCACCCACGAGTGGCCAGTAGCACCCTCCCCTCCCCCAGGCATGACAGTCAGCCAGACAGTCAGTATGTCCTGGGGGAACCGTCCCTGGATGAGACCCACTGCCCCAGACCTTCCCGAGATGAGGCGCTTATTGTCGTCTCCCCCAGGCCAGGAGCTCCCTGAGGACGGGGATCACCCATCCTGCCCGGGGGCCAGGACAGCCACCTGCGCGAGGTCACAGCAGGTGGGGGGCGGCACCTCCTGGCCGGGCCCTGCTGGACATCCCGGGGCCTCAGAGTCCCAGAGCGCCTGTGGAGCTGGGCGGGGAGCGGAGAAGCTGCCCAGAGCCCAGAGGAGCTGTGGGGCCGGGCTGTGCCAGACAAGCCCGGGCCGGGCCCGCTCACGCGGGGCAGGAATCTGGACTCCGTCACTCTCCACCTGGGCTTTCCAGGCCCAGCAAACCTCTGTCCCTGGGCGTGTTTCTGCAGCGGCTGACACGCTCGGCTGCCTGGTGCTCAGAGGCTGGGCTGGGCCCCACACGCACCCCTGTCCACCCGGGCCCCCTGCTGGGCGTCCCCGGGGCAGAGCAGGGAGGTGAAGGGCCTCCAAACCGCCGCCTCTGAGTGCACCGTGCCTGAAAGCCCACCATTAACCCTCCTTAGGGCTCAGCTTGGGGCGGGGGGGTCACGTGGGGGTCCTCTCCGCCGGCACAAGGGCCCGTCCTGGCTGCGCTGCGTCCCACCCCTCCACCCCCAGAGCCCAAGGCTGGGTTCAAGCCCTGCCCTGCATCCTGGCTCCGTGACTCTGGGGGAGCCACTTCCTCTCCCTTGGCCTCAGTTTCCTGCGGTGTACATGCTGCTGGTTCCTCCCAGGGCAGGAAGAGCCAGTCCAAGGTCACCTCCCAGACAGACAGACAGATAGACCGCAGTACCCGTTTCCACTGAAGAGAACAGCAGCAAAGGGGTGGGTGGAAGAGTGGTCTTTCCCTCCCTAGGTCTGTGCCCGCCCGCAGGTGTACAAGGCCCCCAGCTGCCGGGTCCTGTTGAACCCTCACCTCCACCCATGGGGGAAGGGAGAACAGTTTCGACCTTCTGATGGGGAAACTGAGGCTCAAAAAGGAGAGGGGGGACTTCCCTGGTGGTCCAGTGGTTAAGACTTCACCTTCCAGTGCAAGGGGTGCAGGTTCGATCCCTGGTCAGGGAGCTAAGATCCCACATGTCTCACGGCCAAAAAACCAAACCATAAAACAGAAGCAGTATTGTAACAAATTCAATAAATACTTTAAAAATGGTCCACATCAAAAAATCTTTAAAAAAAAA
This sequence comes from Eschrichtius robustus, assembly GCF_028021215.1. Classification (NCBI taxonomy): domain Eukaryota; kingdom Metazoa; phylum Chordata; class Mammalia; order Artiodactyla; family Eschrichtiidae; genus Eschrichtius; species Eschrichtius robustus. The sequence continues at coordinate 1,713,076 of NC_090839.1, read as the reverse complement.
AAAAAGAAAGGAGAGGGGCTGGGGCCGGGGAGTCGGCACTAGAAAACAGGCCTGCCCGGTTCCCAGGTCTTTGCCTTAATTACTGTGCTGCCCCTTCAGGATGGCGGGGCCTGGGACAGAGGTCAGCCTGGAGCCAGACCCGGGGGGTAAAGGTGGGCCTTGCTGCCTGCTCTCTGCAGCCTTCTTGCTTTGAACCTGAAACTCCACTGGTTTGGCTGGAACATCTTGGCCTGTGGCCAGCATGCTGAGCCCGCAGCATGTCCACTAGGATGAGCCAGCTGGACGCTGTGTGCGTGCCTGGGGCGGAAGTGCCTCCTTTCCTGTCCTTGGCTCAGTCCTTGTAGCCTGGCCCCACCGGAGGGATGGGGCCAGAGGATGGACGTTCTTGGGTGTCTCTGACCTCAGAGTCCTCTCCGCTGGGTGTCAGCCGGGGTCCGGGTGCCCGGCCCAGCCCCCCACTCCGCCTCCAGAGTGCCTGCGCCTGTAACTGGGGAGGGGCCCGCGAGGGCCTCCGGGGAGCCACCCAGACCTGCCCCAATGCCACCGCAGTCAGCAGCACACCCTGCCTGCCTGGGCGAACACAGATGTAAAAACCCAGGGGGTGGGAGCTTAGGGTTTGTGTTCCTTACCACGTGTAGCTTATATCTCAATGAAAAAACATCATATGGTAAAATAAATAAAATAAAATGACAAAATAAAGTAAAATAGAAGAGAACGTGACGCCGGCCAGACACTCTCAGGCGCCCCCGGCTCTGACAGCCTGTGAGTAACGACGCCCAAGGCCCCACAGCCCAGGTCACCGAGGCTGGACCCACGTGCTGGGGCTGCACGCCGGCTGTGACCTCCCTTGAGCCTCACGGAGACTGGGGAGGGCCGGCGTCTGCCTATCTCCCTGAGACCAGAGGATGGTCTGGAATCACGGCTGGGGGCGGTGGCACCAGGACCTCCTCGGTGGGAGCCTGCGTGCCCCTCGGCCCCTGGGAGCCCCTCTGAGGCAGGAACTCTGTCGTGAGCTGGGCCTTCTCCCGAGAGAACAGGGCAGGCAGGAAGGGCCAGTGGCCACAGCTCCTGGCCGGGTCTGCACAGGGAGAAGCCTGTCCCTTGGCCCTGAGCTGCAGCTCACCCTGGCCCGCGCCCAGGCCCGGAAGGAGGGTTTCCTGGTTTTGGGGCTGGTTCCCTTCCACACACAATACATTTCAGGCTGACCTGGCCCCACCCGGCCCAGAAGCAGCCACTCTGGGAGGAGGAGGGAGGCGCCCCAGGAAGGCTGAGAGCCTCGCTTACCTGTCTGTGAGGTGGGCCCCCAGGACGGTGCTGGGGAATGGGCAGCGGATGCCGCACACAGACACCATCTAACACCACTGGCCGCTGTCACCCAGCTGGGCAGCCTGAATGAGGACCCGTGTGAGACTGGGGTGGTGATAGTGCAGCTTCTGGAGTCGTCAGCCGAGGGTTCAAGTCTATAGCGGTGGGACCTGGGGTCTCAGCATAATAGTGATAGTGATCGCAGGGATGACGAAGGTGGCAGTGATGTTGATCGTGACGATGGGGATGCTGAGGGCCTCCTGAACGCCACGTCCACTCTGAGCACCGCATATGTGTTACCCCTCCCGGGTGGTGCTCTTACAGCTGTCCCTACTTTAGAGCCGGGAGGAGGAGGAGACAGCTAAGTGACCTGTCATACAGCTACGAGGCAGAGGGAGGGTGCAAAGTCAGCCTGCCATCCTGATGGCATACTGGAAGTCAGGGTGATCTAGAGCACTTGGGGGTGCAGGGGGCAGGAACAGGTGTATGCTCTGTAGACCTGGAAGTGCTCGGGGATCCTGATGGGGACCATCCTGCTGAAGAGCTGCCGCTCTGAGCCCCTGGGAGCTGCCCCGGGAGCTGCAAAAAGGGCTCAGGACAGTGTCTTCAAGTGCCAGGTCCTCCCGTCTCCAATCCCTTCATCCCACCCAGCCTCTGGTCCTTTTCCAACCTGGAGACCCCACAGGAAGCTCAGTAAACAAGTCACCCCTTGGGCAAGGGGCGAGGGGCCAGGGGCCTGAGGGAGGTGGCCAGCCCCCTTCAGCTGGCAGGAAAGTGGGCAGAGAGTGGACAGGTGAGCCTCTGCCCTTGGGCCCCTCGCAGGGCTGCCTGCAGGGCCAGGTGCAGCTCTTGGGCGCCCCATAGTGGCTGCTGGGGAGAGTACAAGTGGGATGTGGGGACACCTCTCCCCAGGTTCCTGACCTCTGGCAGCCTCCAGCCTGAGCGGCTGCCCCCCGCCACTTCAGATGCCAGGAGGCCCTGCTGATGGAAGGCCCACGTAGGCTCCCTTCAGGGACCACTGGCTCCTCTGTCTGTGGCACCTGAGACTTCAGACAGCAGGGTTTCTTAAAGGCGGGGGGGGGGGGGGCTCATCCAGATTTCACAGGCCCGAGGGTGGGGTCACAGGGCTTCCTTTTGAAGATCTTGGCCTTGGGATCCCACCTCGGGGAAGATGAGACTGTGATGTCTTGTGTGTATGCCCATGTGTGTGCATGCATGCGTGACCTATAGTCTTAAATGTTTTTTTTTTTTTTGGATTGTGATAAAATACATTATAACATAGAACTGACCACCTTGATCATTTTTAAGTGTGCAGTTCAGAGGTATTAAACACATACATAATATTGTGCAGCCGTCACCACCATCCATCTCCAGAACTTTCTCATCTTGTAAAATGGAACTCTATACCCATTAGACACTAATACCCCATTCCCATCTTCCAGCCCCTGGCACCCACCATTCTACTCTCCATCTAAATTTGACTCCTCTAGGTACCTTGTATAAGTGGAATTACACAGTATTTGTCTTTTTATGACTGGCTTATTTTAATTCGCAGAACATCTCCAAGGTTCATCTGTACACGTGTCACAATTTCCTTCCTTTTTAAGGATAATATTCCACTGTATGCATAGCCCACATTTTGCTTATCTGTTCATCCACCCATAGACACTTGGGTTACTTCCACCTCTTGGCTATTGTGAATAATGCTGCTGTGAACATGGGTGTGCAAATATCTCTTCAAGACAGTTTTCCGTTCTTTTGGGTAAATGACCCAGAAGTGGAATTGCTGGATCACATGGTAGTTCTATTTTTAAGTTTTTGAGGAACCACCATACTGTTTCCCACAGCAGCTGTACTATTTTACATTCCTACCAACAATGCACAAGGGTTCCAATTTCTCTATATCCTTGTCAACATTTTTATTTTTATAATATTTATTTTTTATATTATATTTTATAGTGGGTTTGAGTGGTGTCTCGTTGTAGTTTTGACTGGCATTTCCCTGATTAGTGGATGCTGCACTTGTTTAAATGTTCCTATTGGCCATTTGTATATCTTCTCTGGTGAAATGTCTTTCGGAGTCCTTTGCCCATTTTTGAATTAGGTTTTTGTTGTTGTTGTTGTTGATTAGTTTTAGGAGTTCTCTCTACATTCTGAATATTAATCCCTTATCAGATGTATGATTTGCAAATATTTTCTCCCATTCTTTGGGTTGCCTTTTTACTCTGTTGATGGTGTCTCTTAAAGAAAATTTTATTTAAAAAAATTTGGGGGGGCCACGCCACGAGGCACGTGGGATCTTAGTTCCCCAAACCTGCACCCCCTGCATTGGAAGGGCAGAGTGTTAACCACTGGACCGCCAGTGAAGTCCTGATGGTGTCTCTTTTTCTTATGAATTTATTTATATATTTTTGGCCGCATTGGGTCTTTGTTGCTGCGCACAGGCTTTTCTCTAGCTGCGGCGAGCGGAGTCTACTCTTCGTTGTGGTGCGTGGGCTTTTCACTGCGGTGGCTTCTCTTGTTGAGGAGCGTGGGCTCTAGGCACACGGGCTTCAGTAGTTGCGGCTCACAGGCTTAGCTGCTCTGCGGCACGTGGGAATCTTCCTGGACCAGGGCTCGAACCCGTGTCCCCTGCATTGGCAGGCAGATTCTTTTTTTTTTTTTAAACTTTGAATTTTATTTATTTATTTATGGCTGTGTTGGGTCTTCGTTTCTGTGCGAGGGCGTTCTCCAGTCATGGCAAGTGGGGGCCCCTCTTCATCGCGGTGCGCTGGCCTCTCACCATCGCGGCCTCTCCTGCTGCGGAGCACAGGCTCCAGACGCGCAGGCTCAGCAATTGTGGCTCACGGGCCCAGTTGCTCCGCGGCAATGTGGGATCCTCCCAGACCAGGGCTCGACCCCGTGTCCCCTGCATTGGCAGGCAGACTCTCAACCACTGCGCCACCAGGGAAGCCCCGGCAGGCAGATTCTTAACCACTGAGCCACCAGGGAAGTCCCCCAATGGTGTCTTTTTGATGCACAAATTTTTCATGAAGTCCAATTTTTTTTGGTTGTTGTTGCTGCTGCCTGTGCCTTTGGTCTCATATGTAAGAAATCATTGCCAAACCCAATGTCATGAAGGTTGTGTCCTATGTTTTCTTCTAAGAGTTTTATAGTTTCACGTTTTGTGTCTATGTACTTGATCCATTTTGAGTTAATTTTTGCAACTGGTGTGAGGTAAGGGTCCAGCTTCATTCTTTTGCATGTGCAGACCCAGTTTTCCCAGCACACTTGTTGAAAAGACAGTCCTTTCCTTCTTAAACGGTTCTCATCAAAAATCATTTGACCATATGTGTGCATGTGTGAGAGTTTATTTCTGGGCTCTCTACTCTGACGGATAGGACTCTCGCAGACCTCGCTCTGCCTCTCTCCTTTCTGGTGCTCCGGGGCTCTAGCTGTCTCCGTCTCCTGCCTCTCAGCTACAGAGACAATCTCTTGATGACCAGGCCTAGCTGGGCTGACCCACACACTGACAGGCAGGCCAGCTGTGCAGACCCCCAACTGAGACAGGCTGGCACCTGGGACCCTTTGCTGCAAGGCTTGCACCTGGACAGATGTCTCCTTGAGCTACAAAACATTGTACAAAATAACTGTATGGGATGAAAAATAGCAGCATACATGCACAGCGGAGGCAAATTATGGACAGAAAGATACAAAAAGACCAAAATCCCAGCTGCCACTTTTAAAGAGCTGGGAGCAAAAACAGGGTACAGGGAGCAAAAGCAGGGTCCTGCGCATGCGCCCTGCACACCCCACCACCAGAGGGGTGGGCAGACCACCTAAGCCACCCCTCTGGCCCGAGCCCTGGACGTGCCCCTATCCTCACCCCATATAAGGAACCAGCTCGACTCCCCTGGGGAGCTAGCAAGGGAACCCGTTACTTGTTTCCGCTCCCCCCTGCTGCAGCAGGAGCCCCGATAAAGCCTTACCTGAATTTGTCTGGCTTTTTATCAATTTCTACTGATTAGGGAAGACCAAGAACCCTGGTCGGTATCACAACCACAAACATAAACACGTAATGTCTGTGCGCGTGCTGGGGGGTCCTGGAAAAAGCACACACCTCGCAGGGCTGGCATGAACGTGGAGTGTGACCTTCCTACAGGGCGCTGGCCTCGGTGACCTCACTCCTGATGCCCAGCTGCTGGCGCCCAGTGGAAGCAACAGCAGACACACTGCCCGCACGAACACTAGTTTCCGGGTACGAGGGAACTGGTGGCCTCAGCCCCCACCAGGCCCAGATGTTAAACCCTCCCAGAGCCGCACAGAAGTTGGCAGTGACTCAAATGGGGCACCGTGTGGCCAAGCTGATGGGGAGCATTTGCACGTCACCACAGGGTGAGCAGACACAGCCCTGGGAAGTGAGCTGGGAGCCCACACTGGGAGGATGGGGAGAGCGTGCCAAGCAAAGGGGCATTTGGACTTCGGAGACTCCACGGCCAGGCTCAGCCCGGGCAGCAGGCGGAGGCCAAGGGCGCAGGGTCTGGAGTCCACCCCCGAGGGGCCTTCCCTCTCCTCCGCGAGATGAAGCCCAGCGGGATGTTTTAGTTGAGGCTGCAGGGCACGCTCCCAGGAACGCAGGGCGGGGGACCCTGGGAAGTCAGCTCTGAAGCCTGGAGTTTTTCTATTTTCTTCCTTAACGGACCCTTGGCACCAGGAGAGACTGCTTCGTGGAGGACGGAGTGGGCGTGATGTGGGAGGAGGGGTCCTGGGCAGGGGCCGGATGGTGCAGGGCGACGGAAGGGCTGGTGGGGTTCGACCTGGTTCTGCCACGAGGCTTGGCCGAGCTCCTTCCCTGCTCAGGCACTGGTTTCCCGAGGGCTTGTCTTCCACATCCTGGGAGGGCGCCCCCCACCCCAGCCCTGCCGCTCCTCCCTCAAGACCTCAGGGGCTCTCTCCACTCTTCGCTCTTAGAACCAATAGCGGCCCTACTGCGTCCACGTTCGTGATGCCGGGCTTGTCTCCGGGGTAAGCGCTCCGGTCCGCAGCTCTCACGTGCTGACGAGCGCGGCCCGTTCCAGGGCCCCCGCCCTCGCCCCCCCGGGTCCGCAGGTCCTGACTGAGCGGCCGCGGGCTCCGGGCGGTCCCGGCGGCGGGAAGCGCCCGCCCTGGGCGCAGCCCACCGCTGCGTGGACCCGCCCGCGGGCGCCCTCGCGAGTCCGCGCCGGCCACCCGCCCAGCACTGCGACTCGCTCTCGAGGTCCGGCCGCAGCCACCCTGCGGCAGCCGAACGTCAGGAAGCTTTCACCCGCCGGAAGCAGAAGTGCGTCAGAGCGCCCGGCCTTGCTCTCTGCGTAGAGTCGCGGCGGCGTGCGGGACCCGGAAGTACTCGCCGAGGCCCCGCCCCACCCGCTAATAGCACTGCCGGGGGACAGGGCCCTTCCTTTCTGCGCTCGCGCTCGTTGTGGTGCCGCAAGGTAGGTTTCGCGGCCGCGGTCGGGGTCGGGGCCGGGGCCCGGGCTGGGTGGTGGCGCGGGGGCCTGGGTCGGTGCGGGGCGGGGACGGACTCGGGCGTGCGGGGGTCGGGGCCTGGGCGGGGGGGGCGGCCCGGGGCCCGGGGTCGGTGCGGGGCGGGGACGGACCCGAGCGCGCGGACACGGCCCGTCCTCACGGCGCTGCGGGGGGCTCCGCAGACGCTTCCTCAACATGCAGAACGACGCCGGCGAGTTCGTGGACCTGTACGTGCCGCGGAAATGGTAAGCATCTTCCGCCCCGTCCCTGCATCCCCCCGCCGCCGCCGCCACCGGCCACCGAGCCGTCTCCCCTGCCCCTCGCCCGCCGAGCCCCGTCCCCGCTCACTGCGCTCCCCCCGTAGCTCTGCCAGCAACCGCATCATAGGCGCCAAGGACCACGCGTCCATCCAGATGAACGTGGCCGAGGTGAGCCGGGCGGCGGGACGGCTTGTCCCCTGGGGAGGGGGCGAGGTCTGGGCGGGCCTCACGTCGATTCCCAAACCCCAGGTTAAGACCCGAAGGCGTTTGGGTGTACCCCTTTGTGACCCCCATTCTCGATCCATAGGTTGACAAGGTGACAGGCAGGTTTAACGGCCAGTTTAAAACCTACGCCATCTGCGGGGCCATTCGCAGGATGGTGAGTGTTCCCCGGCCTTGCTCAGCGGGCCTTTGAGGCGGAGTGGCATCTCCCTCCCTGTTCCCAACCTGAGCAGGTTTGTTGGCAGAATAGACTGGAGCCTGCTGCACTGGACTGTGCTGGCTGCCAGCCTGTTCCTGGGGGTGGAAAAGGGTGCTCGGGGGCCCAAGAAAGGGCCCACCCTGAGAAAACAGGCAGGCGATGACCTCGGAGCTTCCCAGTTATCACAGCTCTCTCAGGCCCCAGGGGTCTGACCCCGTACCGTCAGGGGTCTGCCTGATGCTAGCGTGTCTCCCCTTGTTCGGTTTGGACGGCAGTGTGGCTGGACCTCCAGCCAGCAGGGCGCCTGGTCCCAATGTGCGTTCTCTCCTAGGGCGAGTCAGATGACTCCATTCTCCGACTGGCCAAGGCTGACGGCATTGTCTCAAAGTAAGAGGACTGGGGTCTGGGCACAGAGGCCCAGGATGTCTTTGGAGACCAGGTTTTAAAGTTCTTCCTTTTGTTCCAGGAACTTCTGACTGGAGAGGATCCTGGATGTGGAACGTGTGTCGTAAATAAAGAGTGAAAACCTATCTGTTGTTTCGCTTCTGTGCTTTGGTGTGTGTGCGGGGGGCTCCTCTGGGCTCTGGAGGGTCGGGGCTGGTGGTTTGCTGTGATTGGAAGGGGCCGGCCGGCTGAAGGGCAGCCTGTGACACATGTTGCAAAACCAAATTTTACTTAAAGCACAATTACTTTTTGCAAACAGATCCATGACACTTGACTAGACAGTGAGGTCAGAGGGCCACTTATGTGCTCATTTTAAGTCCACAGCGCCTCCTAGGCACTGAGGGAGTGGCCCCAGGCCCTTGGATACAGATGTCTGGGCTGGTTCTAGGGGGTGACATTTTAGGCTGAAGTTTAATGCCTTAAATACTGGCTTCACTTGAGTACCACACAGTGGCAGCTGTTGACATTAAAAAGGACGCAATGCACTAAAGGGAAGGTTACAGACAGGTTTGGTGAATGACTAATTCTCACTACATGAACAGGCAAACTTACTGTAAAGTTACTGTATCAGCCACTCTAACATCTGTATAGAAATTTCCAGGAAGATACGTTCCTCAAGGCTAATTGTAAACCAGGACGCATGTTTTGTAAATTGGTCCCCTGCAGTGCCTGTTAACAGAAGTGTCCTTGAGACGCTGTGTCGGCTGGACAGGTCACTTTGCAGAAGAGTTGCCTGGGGCCTAGCAGCTTCATCCTTCAAGCCCTCCTTGGTGCACATCAGGTTTGGGAGCCGTCTTGGGGAAGACAGGGAAGAGGCACATCTTGATAAATAAGGTCGGAATACAGACTTGGGCTTCGCGCTGCATCCCGCACTTGTCCCCCTCTCCTCCCTCAGCCCAAGCGACTGACTGAGGCAGAAGGAACAGCAGCCAGCAGGGCGGGAGCTGCCGTCCTGCACCCCTGCTGGGGTCTCAAGTTGCTGGTGGTTGAGCACTCTGATGAGGGCTGGCCTCTCCGTTCTGCAAAAGCACCAGTGCACATGCGTAGGATGCAGGGTGGGGCTGTCCCGAAGCCCCTCCAGTGACTGCTTTATGGGACAGCAGTAGGGAAGCAGCTTAATGGCCCAGCCAACACAGTCCTTTCTGAGAGCAGCTGACCCGTGAAGGAGAAGCTCCAGCCCGTGGTCTTCAGTGTTTCTGGCGGGGCAGCAAGTGGAAGAACTGGGCCACGTGGAGCGTAGAGAAGCTGGCGAGCCGGGCACACACCTGCCCAGGACAACGACCAGCCCTTGGGGTCTGCTTGGTGTGGCGGCTCCTCCGGCCAAGGCGGCTCTTCCTGCCGGGAGGAAGAAGGCTGACCAGACCCTGGCGGGGAGGCAGGGCTGTGAAGGGGTCTCCTCCCCGCTGGAGGGTCAAGTGTGGGTCAAGTCACAACTTCAGCAGACGCCGTTTAACAAGTTTCTGTTCCCTCAGGAAAAATAGACCCACCGAACCAAATCCTACACGACAGTAAACACGGTTTCTCCACAATATTGCTTAGGAAGATCAAGAGCCAGCCATCCAGTCAACCTGAAGGTCCCAAGTATCGTGGGCAAGGGGGGGGTCTTCCCGGTGAGACGGATCCCTGCGTGGGGTGGGCCAGTTCTGTGCCCAGAGGCCTGTTGGGGTGTGTGACCCCCAACAGGGCATCAGGACTTCACAGTGATGTGATCCTTGGAAGAACAGAAGTCCGAGAGTAAAAAAATGAGACCCAAACCAACCAGGGGTCTGTTCTCCTTGGCTTAGGCTGACGCCAGAGCTGTGTGTGTGGATGCGGGGAGGTGGGTGCACACCCCCCGAGGGGGCTGTGCTGGGCTGGGAAGGAGTCGGGCCGAGGGGGGGAGTGGGGATTCCACAATGCGGTCTCCACGTCCGAAAACCCCAAACAGCCGAGATTAATGCCCCAACAGGTTAACGCTAGCAATCCAGCGCGTGCGGTGAGGTCTGGAAACCCAGATCTCCACAAGATGCTAGCGCGGTGGCTACGATGGTAGCAGAAGGCTGGGTGACGCAAACAGGAGAAACGCTGTGAAGTCAGGATTCACCACCGCGCATCATAAATCAAAGTCCTGGTGCCAGACCAGGCACAGGAAAAAAAGAAACAACAACAGAGCCCCACATTTTGTTCACGGAGGAATGCAGCAGGGCTCTCCGAAATACCGCGGTGCTGTGGTGTCCCTCCAGGGAAGCAGGGGCGTGGAGGGGGAGTGGCACCAGCCTTCGAGGGCCGCGCGTCCACACCCAGTGCCTGGAAACGCGCCCGCAGGGCCGGGCCAGGCTAGAACTGCTGCGTGAGGCGTCTGTAATGAGGTAACACCTGGTTCTCGGGAAGGTAGAGAGCAAGTTCCAGGGCCACGAGCACGGTGAACTCAAACCCAATTAGATCTCGTCTGTTGAACCGAAACTTTTCTTCTAACTTCTGTGTTGAAGAAGAGAGGGGTTGGGCTGCGGCCCCTCCTCCGGTTCCCGTCCAGGCGGCCAGGTGGCCGGGTCTGGGCATGGGCGGTGATCCCCGCTCCCGCAGCCGGGAGGGCTGGGACAGGGACATGCATACTCACATCAATGAGCTGCTTCACGTCGTTCTTGCGGAGGTCGCTGCTGATCTTGGCGGCCAGCAGCACGCAGGCGCCTGCACACAGCTTGCGGTTCTGCTTGTTGAGCTTGCCCTGCAGGACCAGCTTCTCGAAGTACACGTAGGCCATGGACACTGTCACGGGCTCCAGACCACACTCCTCAGACAGGTTCTGCATCTCTCGTTTCAAACTGTGGGTTTACACGGGAGCCAAGGGCTTTGGGGCCAGGAGGCGGCCACGTCCCTGCTTGAGGGGTGTGCCTTTGGGCCACTAGAAAAGCGCCATTTCCTCCCAGAGGCTGTGGCCCGGCGCTAGGGCTCACGGCTTGGTGGGCGGGCAGCAGGCTGGTCTCGGTCTCCACTCAGCCCTCAGCTGGGCGCGCGGCACCCAACTGTCCTCAAGGGGACCCCCCCGGAGGACAGCGTCCCCGTGCTCCTGTGGCAGCGAGGGGGCCGTGTGGGGAAGGAAGGGCAGTGCAAAGGCCCTGAGGTGCAGCCGTGCTGAGGCAGAGTCTGGACCTCTGGCTGTGGGGCCTCAACCTCCTCATCTATCGAGCGGGGACGGTCACAGGGCCCGGCTCAGGGGCTGTGGGCGCCAGTGAGGGGGAGCCCTGCAGGCGTGGGCAGGTATGAGAAGCACCGAGGGCACCTGACCGAGGAGGCGGCAGGGGAGCTGCTGGTACTGGCCTGGCTGCACGGCGGGAGGGGGCTTAGGAGGGGCGCGGCCCTTTATCAAGCTCAGGAATCTACGCGGACCCGGCCTGGCAGCAGCTTGCGGAAGGCCCTGTTGGGCAGCGGGCTCGAGGATGCCCGCCTCAGCCCTCCTCACCTCCTAATTTTGCTCAGCGTCAGCTTGATGTGTGGGAACTTCTCCCGGAAGGTCTCGTTCATGTCCTTCTTGAGGTCGGAGGGCTTCACATACTCTATCACTGTGGTCTGCAACGGAGAAGGACCGTCCCCATGCAGGCCTAGGGGCGTCTGCATGCCACCTGGGCCTGCGACCGTGAGGCCCCGGGCCCGCGAGAACGGTGCCGAGACGTGGGTGAGGCTGGGCCCAGGGCGCGTAGCTGCCCCCGCCCCCGGTGCCGGCCCACAGCCCAGCCCTGGGCGGCGCCCCTACCATGTAGGACGCGAAGATGAGGACGCGCTTGTGCTTGCCGCAGGGCCACTGAGGGTCATCCAGGAGGTCGGGGTTGTACTCCAGGGCATCCCCCGCGTCGGCCCCTGCGAGCAGAGCGCAGCCCTGACCCACCACGAGCCCCGGTGAGCGGCTTGGCCATCCCCGGCCTAGTGCCAGGCAGCAGCTGTGCTGAGGGCGTCATCGTGGGACAAGGAGAGCGGGGTCGGGGTCTCCAGGCGTGGTCCCCCTCCTCGGGGGCCGGGGTCGGGGAGGACGTCCTGATGAGGAGGGGCCCCCGCCCGGAGCCATCGGTGGGTGCAGGTTCTCCACGGCTGGGCTCAGGCGCAGCACAGGGCGTGCGCTCTGGGGGCCTCCCTCCTGAGAGGCTGCGGCGGACCCGCTCCCCAGGCTTGGGCTGAGGACTGTGGGCTCGGATGGGATGCACTGGGCCACCTGCCCTGCCCCCGGTCAGGGCCCTTGGGCTACCTAGCTCCGAGCCAGCTGGCGCCGCCCTGGGCGGGACGGATTTGCATCTGGGCCCCAGCAGAGCGCGGGGGGCACTGGGCCGGGGCTGAGGCGGCGGGCCGTGGGTGTCCGGCTTGAGCGTGACCAGGGCGTTGGTGGGGTACAGGAACTTGGCGTAAGACACGACCTGGCAAGCAGTGCATCGGGCTTAGCCCCGCCGCCCCGTCCAGGACGAGAGGTCCAGCCAGGTCCCTCCTGATGGCTGCAGCTCCCGCCGCCCGCCGCCCAGGGCTGACGCTGCTTCCCCCTTGCAGGTTCCAGAACGCCCCGCCCCGCATCTGGGGTCTGCAGCCGGAGCTCCTCCCTGCCTCAGGGGCCCCGACCTCCCGTCGTCACCAGGCCCCCACGAGGTGACCGGCCTGTTTGCACAGGCTGCGTGGCTGCCTCCCGCTGGACCTTACGTTTTCGAGGACTCAAGTGAAACACAACTTTGAGTCGACTTCCTCGACGGACACACGTAAGACCCCCGCCCCCACCCGGCGTCTGCTCCTACCTTTCCATCCGCCCCCAGCTCGACGCCTTCCAACTGGAAAAGCATCTCGGAAGACACGGAGACGCCGCCGGATGGATGCCTCTGCTTCTGGCTCTCCACCCTCAGGTCACTGCAACGCACGGGATGGCACAGGCTGCCGGCCCCGCCCCTGACCTCGCGCAGGCGGGGAGCCGAGCCCCAGGGGTCCGCAGCGCCCCAGCTCCGCACCCTCGAGACCCGCCCTCCCTCTGTAGCAGCCTCAGCAGGGGTCACGAGGACTCCCGCTGGGAGAGCTGTCTCTGTCTCAGCTCCTTCCTGGTCCCAGGCCCTTCCTGTTCAATCTCCCTGGTGGTGGGCCGACCTCGGCTTCACCCCAAGTCGCTTCCCAGGGGTGCGCCCTCCACCTGCAGCCACACCCTCGGGCACACAGGTCCCGCCGCGCCGTCCCCACCCTGACAGCCATCTCCCTCTTCCCGGGGCCACGCGCTGGGCACAGCTGCCTGGACTGGTCACGGGAGGCACAGCAGTGTCCCGCCAGGCACCGACGTTTAGCAGCTCAAACGAGATAACAGTGTGGACGCGCCCCTCCCAGAGAACCAGGACCCAGAGGGCCTTCAGAGCTCTCAAGCAGCTTCGGCAGAAGCTGGTCTGCTGGCCCCGTGTGAGTCTGTGATGGTGTGGAGCCCCCGGCCGGTGGGGACCAGCCGCTCACCTGACGCGCAGGCCTTCTCCATAGGGCAGGACCGAAAAGGCCGCACACAGGGACCGCTTGGCGCAGATGAGCACAATCCTGCGGGAAGGACGGGGTCAGGGCAGGGCGGCAGGCGTCTCCCTTCCTGCCTAGACTCAGATGGGAACTGCCCCAGGCATCAGGGGGTGCCCGGGATGGCGGTTCATACAAGAGAGGCCAGGCTGTGCAGACGCCAGAGGCAGAGGCACGTGCCCGAGGGCGGTTGGTTGAGGAAGCCCGTCCTCAGGCATCCCAGCGGGGTAGGAGCCGAATGGCATCAGAAAGCGCCCAGTTCCATGTGCCGAGACAAAGTGGCCCGAGAGGGGCCGCTGTGTGGGGCGCACAGCAGGGAGGACGGCCTTTCCCTCCTCTGGGCATGGCTCTGCCCAGCCCGGCCCCAGTTCAGCAGGGAGGACGACGGTGGAAGACCCCCTTCCCTGGCTGGGACCCTGGGCACCCAGGGCCCAGTGAAGCCAGCCTGGCGCTCAGTCTGCTGGGGGCCTGCTCCTGGGCCAAGCCCGTCATGCTGGGGACCCAGGACTGTCCGAGCTACAGCCAGCGCAGGGAAGACACAGCACTGCCCGACCAGGGCTGCCCGGTAGGTGCCTGGGCACGGCCTCCAGCAGGAAGGGGAACGGTCTGGAGACGCTCTGGGTCAGGACGATGGCCTCAAGGCCAGAGCGTGAGGGACACGGGGCATGAGGGACGGGGCTTCTACAGATGTAGGGCCTCGGAGGGCTGTGCTGGGCACTGGCTGTCACTCTGCAGCCCGGTTCAGGCAAGCCAGATGCCCTCTGTGTTCCCTTCTCTCCCAGACACAGCCCACCACTCTGCCTGTTCCCACTGTGTTTCCTATGTCCCTGTGTTTTAGACTTCTACTCAAGGCTGGGGTGGCCGGGCGGCGGACCCCAGCGTTTGCTGAATACAGAGGGAAGAGGGTGGGATGGGGAGGAAGGTCCACTTCCGAAGGGACATGGGCTGGGCCGTGTGGGCGAGCACTTCCTTAGCGCACTGAAGGAAGAAAGGGTTGCTGACAAGGGCAGGACCCCAGATCCCACCAGGCTCGAGGGAGGACATGGTGGGCAGCCCCAGGGCTGGGGCTGGGCTGGCGCACGCTGGCACCTGCTGTTCTTGGTGTCGTACTGCCTCATGTTCTTGATGAAGTGCGTCTTCTTCAGGCCTTTGTGTCTTGGGGATCCAGACGTATGTTTGGTTCTGCAGGTGAAAAGCAGGTCACTCTTCCCCTCCTGGGAGCCTCTCTGGCCCCAGGAGAAAGGACGGGGGTGCAAGCGGCAGGCGGGGCTCCTTACCTTTGAACCGAGGCACATCCCACCGTGTCTTCCAGAAACTCGAGGGAGCAGCGCTGGGAGCCTACGCGCCTTCTGTAAAGAGGACACGGCAGGGCCTCAGGGTACTGTCCAGAGGCTGCCTCGTGGGCCCTCCTCCCAGAGGCCCAGCCTGCTTCTCAGGCCCCGATGGGGCCCCCAGGCCACGGGCCAGAAGCAGGTCTGCGGTGAGGTCTGAGTGTTGGGCAGGGCCACCCAAGGCCAGAAGAACCTGAGGGGGACATGGCACCGGGAGGGATGGCTGGCCGGGCCCTGGTCTGCCCACTGCCTCTCGGAGCTCAGCCAGGGGTCCCGAGAAGGGGGCATGGTGGGGCTGGACAGGGTCCAGCGGTGGCTCTGCAGGGCTGGACGTCAGACAAGCACACGTCCTGCCAACCCTCTCCTGCCCACCTCAGCGTGTGGAGCCGCCACAAGTGCTGCCCCCGGCCCAGGACACCCAGAAGCCTCTCCCCCTCGGCTGGGCCGCCCTCCCTGCACCAGCCCCCACCCCCGGCCTCAGGGCACTCGCAGGGGCTGTTCTCTCGGTCTGGAACCTTCTTTCTCCAGATCTTCCCACGGCTGCGTCCCCCTTGACTTGAGGCTCAGCTCACGTGGCCCTCCCCCTCCCCAGGCAGCGGCAGCCCTGGCATGCATGTCAGGGAGGTGTCTGCTTGGGCCTGTCGCCTGGCGGGAAGCACGGTGGGCGTTCTGAGCTCGCGGTGCTCCCCCACCCTCCCTCGCCTCCTGCCTCTCAGCCCACGCCTGGGAACATAAAGGAGGCAGAAACCCATCAACCCGCAGCCCCTCCTCAGCACCGTCCAGGCCTGGCGGCCAGAATTCTTCCCGGAGCAAGGCCCTGCCCAGGGACAGGGAGGAAAGCGCTTCTATTAGACCCACGCAGAGGGGAGTCTGAACCCAGATGCGTGGCTGCGTGGTCAGGAGGCCCCCTGGGCTGGGGAGATGGCCTCAGCGACTCCTCGGGAGGGGACACAAATGGCCTTAGGTCAGGCCTGAGGCTGAAGCCCAGAGACCCCAGACGTGCTGGGGGGTCGGGGAGGAGTGTCGGTGACCTCAAAAGGGAACCAAAGACCGGCCGCCCGATGACAGTCGGGGGCTCCCCCCAGCCCTCTGAGGTGCTGACAGCGCTGGGGTTGTCCCAGAGACAAACCGGGGTTTGGTCTGGTTTACAACCATCCCAGGAGGGGGCCTTACCAGCACACAGGGAGCTCGGGAGGGCAGCCTCCCACCCGGCACGGGGCCCAGAAGCCCTGCGCAGGCTGCACCCTCAGCTCAAGGTAACACACCCAGGTTCTTGCCACCAAGGCCACCAGCAGGGACCGCTCAGGACAAAGCCAAGAAGGCGGGCCCTGCTGCCCCACTCCTCCTGGAGCTCAGGTCGCCGTGGTTTACGAGATGGAGGAACACGGGTCTCACACTCAGCCTGGGCTGGGCAGGTGCCCAGGGCCCAGGTGTCAACAGCGGCCATTTCCTAAGAGCCTGAGCCGCATGTGGGCTCCTAGGGAGGGAGAGAGGAGGGCTTGCTGCTGAGCCGCTCCCGGAAGCTGCAGCCTGCCCAGACGCCGCCTTCCTTGCAGCGTCTCACGGGACCCTCCCCCCAGCAGGACCCCTGGCGTCCAGACGAGGCCTGGCACGGCCAGGCCATCTCTCCCAGTTGAGGCCAGGTGGGAGGGGCACGTCAGGCAGACACCCAGCAACCAAGGAGGCCTGGGGTAGGGGCCGGTGAGCACCGGCCCCACGGTGGGCGATGAGGCAGGCCCTGCCCTGAGAGGGTGCCCCACTGCAGGTGGACGTGCAGGACCCGTGCCGGGAAGCGAAGCTGGCCTGGTGGAGACGGGAACGCCCCAGACAGGTGTGCGTGTCCTGCCCCGCGGGGCTGGGCTCAGAGGCCCCGGGCAGCAGTCCCGTGTGGCTCTCTCAGGCTCGCCTCCTCAGGTAATTTCCCAGGTGAGGCCCGACGGCTCCTGCACGCCCGCGGCCTCGTTTACAGGGCCCAGAGGCCAGCGGCAGTCTCCACGGAGGCAGCCATGGGCCCTCGGGGGCCAGCCCCGGGGCACGGTCAGCGCCCCCAGCCCCCGGTGGCCTGACCTCTGGCCCAGCTCGCTCCGGGAGCCGCCTCTCACCCCACCAAGCTTCAACACCTGGTCCCAGCTGGCTTCGTTCATCTCCGTCTTTGTGGTTTTCTTCTACGTTTCCTTCTCTGTAAGCATTTTATACGCAAACTCAATCCTCACAGCCCTCAGCGTACAGGTGGTGAAACTGAGGCGCAGAGCTGGCGGGGGTTAGGGGCTGGGAGCTGCGCCCTGCGCTGCCTCCGCCCCTGGATTCTGCCACCCGTCCCCGTGCCGCCCTCCTGACCGCGTCGGGGGAGCTGGAATCAAGGCTGCTCCGTGCTCTCAGGGCTCCTTTCCTGAACTCGGCCTGTGTCCGCGTGATGCTATTTGGGTTTGGGTCCAGAGGCAGGGACAACGCTGACGATGGAACCCTGAATTCTGAGCACGGACCAGGCTGGCCAAGTGAGGGGCCGTTGCTTTCGAGCCCCCCCTTCCCACCTGCCACCCCCGAGGAGCTGGCCCCGCGGCCCGAGGGAGGCCGAGAGCCCCGCTGGGATGGGGACCCTCCGGGGGCCTCCAGGCAGCTGTGGGCTCGCTCGTCCCAGCACGGGGACTGGCGCCCGGCCCCTTCCTTAGGCGGCGCCCTTTCCAAACCCACCACTGGCCGGTCGACCTCAGAGGCAGCCTCTCAGGAGTCCCGAGGCGGGACCTCCACGGTCTCCCACGTGGCCCTGGGAAGACGGCACACCTAAGCACTCGCTGCTCTGGAAACGGCTCAGAATCCCAACGCTGACCACATGCCGGCCCGGGCCTGCAGGCACGACAGGAACGTTCCAGCAGCTCTACCCGGAACGACCCCCACTGGGAGCAATCCTGCCGTGGACCCCATTGGGAGCAGGCCCCTGGAAGCGGTGTGTGCAGGGCCTGGCTGAGAACCTGAGGGGGGACAGGCGGTGCCGCGCCCCGAGTCCTGGTGGTCGGTGGTCACGATGTGTGCGCCTCTCCCTGTATGCCCGTTACACCCCTGTTTAAAAACTGCTACGGACAAACTACAAAGAACAAAGTTTGGGCTCCTGCCACCTCAGCTAACACCCTCCCACTCCCTGACGTCTGGGCAAATGCAAGTCCCAGGGAGCCAGGAGGCCCTCGCGGCTAAGCCGTCCAAGGCACACGGGATGGTGTCCCCCACATGGCGGCGACTGGCCCGAGGCCGCCTGCGCTGGACTCTGTAGGGAGGACGGGGTCGGGGGCACAGGGGAGGCTGTCAAGATGGCACAGGCAACCACCCCACTGGCTCACGTTCACGGCTGCCCCTTTACAAACCGGTGACCCATACCCGCCTTCCCCCAGAGACAGGCAGGAAGAGACATCGCCACTTTTTAGACGTTGTTTCCACTGCCTGATAAACTCCTTCACTTTGTAACTGAAAAAATGGCCCAGCTGAGAAGAGAAGGGCTCCTGCCTAGTTGGGAGACCCCTCAGGCCGAGCCAGGGGCCACGTGCAGGGGCTGCTGTACGTGGGCTCAGATGGTCTGAGAACGGGCAGGCCGCTGACAGGGGCCAGCACGACGACACTGAACCCGCCCCTGCCAGGAGAGCGTGGGCAGGGGTCTCGTCCGGCCGGCCCACCACTCTACCCCGGCCTGAGCACGGGGCCTGGCACATCACAGGCCGTCGCGCATCCTTGCTGAGTGAGTGGGTCGTCCTGGGTACCCTGTCTCCCCAAGTCCCTGCCAGCTTGCCCGGGTGACAGGACCCACATGCGGTCCTGGGCCGACCTCCATCTCAGCAAGGCCTCTGGACCCCCTCTAGGCTCCAACCTCGGTGACCACCTCCAGCCGTTTTCCAGCTGGAGAGCAAGAAACCCCCAAATCAGTGATGTGAACAGACTGCCAGACACTCCACCGAAATCGCTTTAATTTGGACAGGCACTCGGCAGCCTCCAGAGCGCTAGGCGGCTCCTGGCCAAGACGGCAGCTAAAATCCCAGGCCCTTTCTCGGAGCCAACCCTGCGCAAACCCTTCAGAATCGCAAGGGTTTCTGCTCCCAGCTAACCCGGCCACGCCCCCGGCTCACCTTCCCCCTTGTTAGTGCCCTGGACACTAATGACGACTGCTGGGGGTTGAACGGTGTCCCCAAAATATGTGCTGAAGTCCTCACCCCTGTCAGCTGTGACTACGACCACATCTGCAATAGGGTCTTCACAGGTGTGATCAAGTTAAGATGAAGCCATTAGGCTGGGCCCTGATCCAATGACCGGCTGGATTAGGGAGGGTGTCCTTATAAGCAGAGAGAAACGCCAGGTGAAAACAGAGACACCAAGGGGAAGCTGTGTGAGGACAGAGTCAGAGACTGCAGGGTTGTGGCCACAAGCCCAGGACACCTGGGGGACCCTTACCCCGGGGCCCTCCCAGGAGCAAGGCCCTGCCCACACCCTGACTCAGGCTTGTGACTTCCAGGACTGAGAGAGGGAACCCTGCTGCTGTCTGAAGCCTCCAGGCCTCCCCCAGGAGAGAGGAGGGCCAACAGGACGGAGGAGGGCACAGCGGTCTCATGGGGCAGGCAGAGGACCTGCAAGCCTGTGTCTGACCCAGCCTGAGAAGCCCAGAAACCGGGTAAGTGCTAGGTGACCACGGTGCTGAAACGAAAACAAAGTTCTAGGGAGGCAGATAAGGATTCTGATGATTCACTCACTGGCTTAGCAGAAACAGCCACACCAGACTGTGCCCTGAGCATGAAACACAAACTCCCCACCGTGGGCTGAGCTGTGAGCACACCCTGGGCAACCGGGATGTAACGTGAGTCCTCACTCCCCGGGCCGGGCCACTGCCACCCTCGCTGAGCCCTGGCCATCCAGCAGACCTCACAACAGCCCCTCCGGCAGGTAGTGCCTAACACAAACCCATCTCACAGAGAAGCAAACTGAGGCTCAGAGAGGCTGTGCCACCTGCTCTGAGTCACAGAGCTCCTGAGAGGTGGAGCAGGAATTCCAACTAGGTCTGTTCCCAAAGCCTGGGTCAGACCACCACACTCGTGACACAGACTTCGGGAAAAGACCCTCCGGATTCTCTCCATTCCCCAGAACAACTTACCCTCGAAGTCCACAGCCTATAGCTGGCAGCCCCCTTTGCTACTCAGCAGCGACTATCCGCCGCCCTGCCTCTGGGCCCAGGGAGCACAGAGAGAAACGGACAGTGCCCACCCCAGGAACCTGCCATCTGTCAGGGGAGGGTCAGTGACCCTCAGACCCAAGGGCTGAGCCCTGTGCTCGGCAGCAGAAGCCGAGGAGGGACAGAGTCTGGGTGGGCAGGTGCGGCCCTGCGACATCTGAACGGGGATTGGAAGGCCAAGTGGGAGGGAGGGGCAGGAGAGGGCTCCCTGCACGGGCCAGGCCAGGGGAGGAGGGACACCGGGACCGTGGAGGGCGCAGCGGGAACAGCGAAGGGCACCTGACTTGCGCCACATCCCAGCCTGTTCTGCGTCCTCCAGAGCGTGGGCCCCTCACACGCTCTTCAGAAGCAGCGCAAGCGCCATCAAGCGCCATCGCCACGCAGGGCTCCTGGTTACAGGCGCTTCACTGCATGCTCCCGTTCGAACAGCTTCGTGGGCCAGGCTGCCGGCCTGTCTGGTTCACAGGGAGGGCCTGGCCCCCAACCGGGGCGCCTGAACTGTTTGCTGAATGACACACGGCCTGCCCAGCACCACACACAGGTCAGCGGGACCGGGAGAGGAGGGCACAGCGCAGGCTTGGCTGTAGGTGAGTGGGACCCACGAGGCCTCACGCAGTGGATGTCCCTGCCGCTCTGCCCTGGAGTGTCGGAGTGACTCGAATGGGACCTGGCGTGAAGGGGAGACTGTCTTTCCTCGGGCTGACGGCTGCCAGGAGACAGGACCACTTCGTGGGAGAGTCTGCCGGCTGAGGAAAGCAGGCTTTGGGGCAGGGGGCACAGACTAGAGGGGCAGAGCTCAGGGGTGGGGGTGGCCCTGAGATGGGCTGAGGCGCTCCTAGAAATGAGATCAGGGCAGGGGGAGTGCCTGCGATCTGGGATGTGACAGGTCCAGGGGCCCTGAGCTCAGAGGGGACAAAGGAGGCAGGGGTAATGGGGGGCCTCCAGTGACCAGTAGCTGTGGGATGGGGGGCTGGGAGGTCTGGCCTGGTGTGGGAGACTCTGGGGCTAGATGTCACAGTACAGGGAAGATCCCTGGCCCACATGGAGGGGGTCACCCAGTTTACAGAACGAAGGGAAACATAGAGGGGGTGTTTGTGAGTCCCTGTGTCAGCGGGACCGGTAACAGTGGGCTGGGGAGGGGGTGTGTGTCTGGAGCTGACAGGGCTGTGTCTGGGGGCTGATAAGGGCTGAGGGAACCCCAGACCCACGTTCAGGGCATTGACAAGATTGAGAGGACCCTGACCCCGTATTCAGGGGTGGCAGAATTAAGGGGACCATGACCCTTAAGTCTGGGGACTCACGGGGCCCAAGGAAACCCTAAGATCCGTGTCCAGGGAGTTGACAGCTCGCAGATGACTCTTGACTCTGACGTCTTAGGATGGTGGGCCCAGTCAAGACTCCCTTCTGAGGCTGGCAAGGCGCAGGACACCCCAACCCTGTGTCCCTCACTGACAGGGCCCAGGACACCCCAACTTGTGTCTGGGGCTCACAGGAGATCAGGGTCACCTCCAGATCTCCAAGTCCTATGCTGACGGGTCACTCAGACCCTGTGTCACGAGCTGATCCTCATCTTCCGTAGGTCACCTCAACCCCACATTATGAGCTGAGCCAGCCCAGGGCCACCTTGCCACCCTGCTCACTGTGCTGATGGCCCCCAGGCCACCTCAACCCCTGCCTGGGCCACTCCACTGCCCCCAACTCTGAGCCCTGGGTGACTCCGCCAGGTGACCCCGGCCCCCGCGCTGACCCAGCCCCAGGCCACCCCGCCGCCCCCCAGGCCCCAG
Organism: Eschrichtius robustus; assembly: GCF_028021215.1. Taxonomy (NCBI): domain Eukaryota; kingdom Metazoa; phylum Chordata; class Mammalia; order Artiodactyla; family Eschrichtiidae; genus Eschrichtius; species Eschrichtius robustus. The sequence continues at coordinate 1,691,351 of NC_090839.1, read as the reverse complement.
GTGACCCGGGCCACACTCACCTCTGGCGCTGCCCGTCCAGACCCAGGCTCAGGCCGAGGCCCAAGCCGGCGGGCGCGGGCGCGGGGCTGAGCAGGCCCTGGGGCGCCGAGGCCCTGCCCGCGGGTCCGGGCAGGGGCAGGCCGGCGGGGGCCGCGGGCGGCGGCGGCGGCGGTGGCGGCGGCGGCGCGGGCGGCTCGCGGGCCTCGGCGGGCGGCGGCGGCGGCGGCGGCGGGGGCTTCTCGCCGCCCGGGCCCAGGCTCGGGGGCCGCCCGTCCAGGGAGATGTTGTTGAGGAAGAAGAGAGCGGCCTGGCGGCGCCGCGAATCCCCTCGCCGCCGCAGCGCCTGCGGCGCGGCCCGAGCGGCGGCGGGGCCGGGGGACTGGCCCGGGGACCCACCCGCCGCGGCCGCGGCCATCCTCCGACTGAGCCCGCCGCGCGCCCGCCACCGCCCTCCCGCTCGCGCATGCGCCCGCGCCCGCCGCCCATTGGCCAGGGCGCACCCGTATGCAAATACATGGCCGTTACGCCCGCCCATTGGCCAGCGCGGCGCCGCCGGGGGCGGAGGCGGGAGCGGCTCCCTTGGGTCCTAGAGCGGGTTCCGAGGCGACCAGTGGGGAGCCGGGAGAAGCGCGTCTGCCCGCCGGCCGGGCTCGCGAGGCCTGGCTCTGGGCGAGCGGTGGAGGAGCCGCGGGTTCGAGTCCCTGCTCGGAAGTCGCGGCCCCGGGGCGCCAGTGCTCTGTTCCACTTGCTGGGCTGTGGCGTTCGTGGTCAGCGTTCTTAAAGCCTCGTCTTTAGGCTCCAGGCACTTCCCCTCTTGGGGTGTGTGTCTTTGCGGGGGCGGGGGTCTGACGTGCGGGCGCTGGAGCTGTACCACCCGCGGGGAGCCCCCGGAATGGCCAGCGGTGCCCCCTGGCCTCCCCCAGTGACTGAAGACGACACCGCGAGTCCGAGGGGAGAAGGCACCTGCCTGGCGTGGCAGGCAGGCGGGCGGTGCTGGGCCTTCAGCCCCAGACAGAGTCCTGCACGGCCGTCAGCAGCAAAGCGACCTTGAGTCTGGGGGGTGCCAGGCCTGCTTCCTCTTCTGTACCAGGACCCCCAACTTCAGAGCCGGTGGCTTCATGCTCAGGTGCTGCCTCCTGGAGCCCCCAGGAGCCCACCTGTGTCTTGGGGGGCAGGGTCCTGCAGCCACCTCTGTGCCACTGGCCTGCTCTGTCCAGCTGTGTGCCTACTTATCCTTCAGGTGGGGACACTGATTTCCACCTCAGGGTGTGGTCAGGGTTGAGTGGGCTCAGCCCGGGGCTGTCACCAGCGCTGGGTCTTCCCAGCGGCTGGAGACCGGCACTTGCCGTGTGGTTTGCCCACGCAGCTGTGAATACTCCTGCGTGGAACCATACACGCCACACGCATTTCTCTCCTCCGTGCTGGTGTCGGGGGGCGGGGCCGACACAGCCCTGGTCTGCAGAGCGCCTCTTAGCGAGCGGGAGGCCAGCATCATCATCATGGATCAGGGCCCCAGGGCCTGGCCCTGCTGGCCAGCTGTTACCTACCAGTAGGAGGACCCTGGCAGGTTGGGGCGGGGACGGGCTGCCAAACTGGTAGCTAATAGTTAAGCGGATGTCAGATGAGGGAAATGAAAAGGGGCGGTGGGAGGCTGAAGCGGTGGAGGGCTGTCATTTGGTTATTGGCCCTCAGCTCCAAAACCATGCTGTCTGCTGCCCGATAATGGAGCTGGGCCCTGCAGACTTGCCTCCTCTGCCAACTGGCATTATGTTAAACTTTGGTGGTGCCGCAGGGACGGGGTGGGGGTCGGGGTCGGGGGGAGTGGGCGTGGTCTTCTTCCAGGTTCTGTGTCTGTCGGTTGGAAGCCTGGGTGAGCTGCCCTGTGGTGATGGCTCACAGGCCAGTGGACCAGGGACCCAGAGTGTGGAGGGGCTCTGTGTGGGGCCTGGCGGACATTCCCTGTTGTGTTCCCACAGCCCTCCCCAGAGGCTGCCCTGGTCCCTGTAATGCTCTGCAGACGGGGCTGGTTTTGATCCTGACCTTCAGAAAGGGAGTGACTTCCCATCCCTGGGCACATTCAAGAGCCTCTTGCGTCACCTGCCCAGGCAGGTGGAAGCCCAGATGACCCCCGACCCTGCCAGCTGCACACGCCATCCTTCATTACACTTTATTCTCTGGGTGCCCTGGGACCCCCCCCTCCCCAGGTGCTGCCGTCAGCCTTCCTGCGCCCTCACTGCCCAGCACCTGTTTGTGGGACTCCACGAGGGGGCGCCCGAGACCACCACTCAGAGCCCCATGCCCCGTCAGGAATAGGCGGCCAGGCTCGTAGCCCCTTGGGCCCAGGATGCTAGCGGAGTTGGTGGGAGGAGGGGACACTGTCCAGGAAGGGCTGCCTGTGCACAGCAGGGGTGGGGGCTGGGGCTGGGCTGGAGCCTGAGCCACCCTGGCCTCCCAGGCCCCTACTCCCTGCAAGGGAGCAGATGCTGGGCTGAGGGTGGCGGGCAAGACCATTTCTGAGATGGAGGGGTTCAGAAGACCAGCCCTCTTGGCCTTCCCAACCCCTTTGGATGTGGGCCAGGACCCAGTCCACTACGCTGCTGCTGGGGCCGTCTGCTGGCTGGCGGCGTGGGCTGTCCTGGCCGCGGGCAGTCGGGTGGGGAGCACGGCTGGGCAGGCTGGGGTGCCCCTGGCTCTCTTCCCAGCTGCTGGTGCTGGGTGAGGGGCTGCCGTCCTCGGGGTCCCTCGGGCTCCTGGCTCCCCTGGGTTCCTTATTCCTCAGGACGGCTTCTTCGAGGCTGTGGGAAGTAGACCGAGGTTAGACCAGGAGGCGCTGTAGTGGCCTTGTGTGCCCTCTTTTGCAGCAACACTGGGCTCTCACCCAGGGCCTCGTGGGCAGTTTCTGAGAACTCAAGAGCCCACACTTGTTCCCGACAGCAACGGACACCGGAGTAGGGTGGCCCGATTGAAGGGTGAGCCTTGGGAATTTGGTGGAAGCACAGACCCTCTCCCCAGGTGTGTGATCCTAGAATTGGCCTGGCCCCGGTGCCTCCCTTGCCACCTTGCAGAGGGTCTGGGACATTCTGGATAGGCCGAGCTCACGGGGAAGTGCTCTCAGAATCCCCAAGACACAGGCTAGGTGCTTCCATGGGCCTGCCTCTGCGGCCACAGGGAAGGGGCATCTGGTCCTTGAGACCCTTACAGGTGGGACCTGCCGAGATGCGGGGCTTCAGGCCCGTCTCTGATGCAGAACAAGCTCTAGGTTCTAGGTCAGACAGATCAGGTTGGAATCCTGACCCCATGTACCGGCTCCGTAACCCTGGGCAAGTTACCGCATCTCTGAGCCTCAGTTTCCCCATCTGTGAAACAGTGAAGATTCATCACTGGGCTGCGTCATGAGACCCAAAGGCAGTAACGACTGGACGCTGTCTTGAACCGCTCCACGGGCACAAGATACAAGGGCGCTGCCCCTGGCGCCGAGCCGTGTGGCACAAGCTGGGCAAGGGGCCCGTTCTCACTGATCACCCCTGTGGGTGTTGGGGGGCGTGGGTGCCCGCTGGGGAGGCCCTGCCCTGGCCCGGGTGGGCGGGTGAGGGTGGGAGTGGGCTTGACTCAGTGTGGAGGGTGGGGGCGGACACGGCGCACCCCTTCGGACCGCGCCCACCGGGACAGCTTCCAAAAATGCCCAGCGGGATGTGCCACGAGATCACACAGACGTGCTGGCCTCCTCCACCGCTCACCCGGCAAACACAGGCTGCGGTCACCTTCCCGGCAACAATGGCGCATTGTGGCGGCCACAGCCCAGCCTGCGACACAGGCCTGCTTGGACAAACACCAGGCGGCATGCAGTATCAGCTAGCTCAGGCGTTCTAAGGCTCTCGTGGGCACCCGGAGGCCTGGCCTGAGCTGCCACCGTGGCCGGAGCGGGAAGTGGGAGGATGTCCTGATACCCGAGGCTGGAGCGGGGGGTGGGGGAAGCCCACAGGTACCACCCTTGGCAAGCACGTGAGCGGCCCCTGAACCCCCAGAGGGAACAAACACACCCACACCCTGGGGCAGCACCCTCTGCTGCTGCTTCTCTTGGAAGGTGCACAAGAGGGTCCAGGAGTGCCCACCCATCCCGGTGGGACTGGGAGAGGGGGAGGGGCTCAGGACCACCAGGCCTGGGGGCTGCTCGTGGCCCAGGACGCCCCTTCTCCCCTGTGACAACGAAGACGACACGACCATCCTCGGCTGTGTCCCTGGAATCTCACGCTAGCCCTGGTATCACCCCCTTTCCAGAGGGAAACAGACTGGGGGTGAAAGGGCCAGCCCGCGAGGAGGAGGAAGTGGAGTCAGGGTTCACGCAGGCCTGACCCGGGTCTCTGTTAGGGGGCTGCTCTGGGAGAGGCTCCAGGGCTGGCTGCTGGGCTCCAAGTAGCCAGAAAGGTGGGGTGGGGGCATCAGTGCTGTGGCCGCCCCGCCCAGCCCTGGCCTCCCACCTTTGCTCCACTGGTCTGAGGCCCGCTTCCTCTTCTGTGGGCCCCGCCCACGCTCCTTGGCGCAGAAACCCCTGGGTCCCTCGGCTGGCGAGCTCCGCGTGGCCCCCGCCTCGGTGCTCAGGCCCACCTGATGGGGTGGGGGTGTGGTCATGCTGAGGACCCTCCCCGAAGCCTGGGGCAGCCCTGGTGCCCCCGCCTCACCCCGCTGTGTGGCCGGGCACCCACCTCGCTGTCCGAGGTGTCTGGCTTATCTAGCTCATCCGACTCCGGCCACTGTCCTTGGGCTTTGCTGAGCTCTGCAGGACGCAGGGTGTGGGTCAGGCCAGGCTGGTGGCCTGGGAGTCTAGCGGAAGCACAGGCCTCTAACCTGCCATACTAGGACCAGTGGCAACAACTCTTCAGATGAGGAAACTGAGGCACAGAGGGACTGAAGAACCTGCCCTGGGGTCGAATCCAGGCCCAGTGTCTCCAGCACCCGTACAATGACCCCACCGGCTGGGGTGTCCCCTGGCTTGGTTGCTGGGTGACGGGGAACTCACTACCTGCCCGGAAGCCCTAATTGTTAAGATGCTCTCCCTTCACTGCCTGTGGTCAGAAACGTGCCCTCCCTGAGCCCCCAACTGCTTTCTGGGTCTGTAGGTGGGGGAAACCAAGTCCGAGACCCAGGGTTTGGTCGGTCAGGCCCAGGGGGCTGAGCCAGGTCCTGGGATAGGTGCCCCTAGCTGACGCTGACCACTGCACCTCCCTCCCTGCTGTGGTGCCACTTCCTGTGTTCTCGTGACGCCCGTACTCATCCTCACCCGGGTGGCTGTCTCCATCAGGCCTTTGCGCGCAGGGGGGCAGTTTTGGCCTCCCTCTGTCCTCATCTCCTGGCCCACTTGGAGAGGGCAGGCTGGGGCCTGGGAGAGAATGTGAGGGTTCCTGGGGGGAAGCAAGTAAGTGACTTGAGTTCACGTGAGGCAACTTCCCTGCCCTCGCCCGGCTTTGGGCACAGCCTGCGGGATCCTGGCTGGGGCTGGAGGGTCAGCCGTCTCCCGTGTGGTGTGACTCAGGCGGCCGGCTGGTGGAACAGAGGAAGGAGAGCAGCCCAGGGCCGCTGGGTGCTCTGGGTGGGGCGCGTGGAGGCCAGGAGCAGGGCTTGGTCCCTTACCGTGGAAGGTGGAGGCTCTTCTGCCTCTGGCTCTTTGGCCCCCTTGGTGCCGTCGCTGAGTCCCTGGACCCCAGACTGTGCAGAGGGCTCCACTCCCTGGGGTGGCTTGGGGCTGGGCGTGTGGGCACCTGGGGGGCTGAGTGATCCTGGCAGGCTGGCAGGCTTGGGGGCGCCGTCCCGGCCCCGGCCCCACTCGGAGAGGTCCAGAGGCTTGTCTGGGACATAGTCCTGTGTGGCCGTGGCCTCCTTTGTCCCGGGACTGCCTGGGCCTGTGGGCTGTGGGTGCTGCCCTCTGGGCAGGGCTGCCCCGGCTGCCCTGCCCCCGGGACCCTCCGAGTGGGAGCCGGCTGGCGGGGAGGGTGGCGTCTTCCCCGGCACCGGTGGGCCCCTCAGCCCGGCACCGCCCGCCCGCCCCCGGGCCCACAGCTGCTGGGCCAGGAGCAGGTGCAGCGCTCCCTCCAGCCGCGGGTCCCGCACGCCCGCCAGGGCGCCTGGCAGGCCCAGCAGACCCGCGGGCCCCTCCCAGGCCTCCGCCTCCCTGGCCTTGAGGCCCTGGGGCTGGGGGCCGCTGGGGGCTGCGGCGGGGGCCTGGGGTCCTCTGTGAGGGCTCCCATGGGGCAGGGCCAGGTGGCGGTTCAGGTGGCAGAGGCGGTCAGCCTGGAGGGAGCGCTTCGGGGACTCGCAGGGCTTGGCAGAGGGCAGAGAGGCCTGCAGGAAGCTGTGGGCGAGGAGGAGCCCGCTGACCATGGCCCACGGTCACCCCCGTTTCACAGGGAGGACCGGGGGCCCAGGGAGGCGAGGCGAGCGCCCGGGTCACGCGGTGGGTAGTGGGGAGGGGACCGCCCGGGCCCCCCGGGCAGAGTTGACCTGGGGCCTGGGGGCTCTGACGAGGGACCTGGCCACCAAGGCCTCGCCCTCTTCTGGGCATCGGCTGCCTGCCCGGTCCCCTGGAGCGCCGAGCCCACCCGTGGGCCCACTGCAGCCCCGCCCCCAGTCTCCTCTCAGACGCTGAGAGTGGTCTCAGACCACGGTGAGAGCCTTTGCGTGGGCTCTTCTGAGGGGCTTCTCGGTCCCCATCTCCAACCTCCATGTCCCCCCATCCCGCTCTGGCCTTTCAAGAGATGGCCACATGGGAACTGTGCTCCGGGCAGGGTAGCTGGGAAAGCCAAGCCAGGGAAGGGTGGGGCTCCTGGAGGGATAATGGGAGGGACTTCCCCGGGCTGCTGGCCCCTTCCCCAAAGGTGGGACCAGAGTAGGAGACTGGGTGCCCGACTGAGGCTGGTCCTGGTGGTGGCGGCGGGCTGGGCCTCACCTGTCCAGAGGGAGGCTGTGCTCTCCAGGCGGGCTTGGGGGGCTGCTCCTGGGGGGCGGCAGTGGGGACGTCCCGTTGACGGAGCCCCGGTTGGCGGAGCAGGCCCGGGACCCTGGCCGCACCACGGCGATGGTCCCGTGTAGCTGGTTGGAGATGTGCTGGGGGCTCTGCACGGGGTGTATGGGTCAGCCTGGGTGGGGTTGGCTGCTGCCCTCTGCCCTTTCCTCTGTGCGACCTTGGGCAGGTCACCCACCCGCTCTGAGCCTCGCCTCCACCCACGTCACAAGGAGCTCAGGGGTCCCTGCTTGGCACGGGCCATGTGCGTGGCACATGGCAGGGCTGGCGGCTGCCAGCCTCCTGCCTCGGGCTGCCCGGGGAGAGGAAGGAGTGGGCTCTGGGTCCCTCTCCCTCACCATGTCCGGGGCCCGGGGCTCAGGCAGGCTGGCACCCGGGGAGATTTTGGCTACTGGAGACGTCCCGTACGCCACCGGCCTTTCTGTGGGAGGAGAAGCAGAGGGCAGGTTGGCTGGGAGGTGCTCAGAGGGGCCAGCTCAGCGCAGAGGGCTCCCCGGTCCCGGGGCTCCAGCCTCCCGGCCTCCCCCGCCCCCCAGCAGCCCCTCCTCCCCGTGGACCCGCACCTGCGTGGTCGTCCTCCGTCTCCTCACGGCCTCCCAGTGGCTTCTCGGTGACGGCCTTCCAGGTGCCCAGGGAGGGGAGCAGCAGGGGTGACGGGGGCTCTGGGGCGCCCTCCCTGGGCTGGGGCTTGGGCCTGTCTCGAGAGGGGAGGCAAGCACAGTGTGGGTAAGGGAGGGCAGTGCCCCAGAGGCGATCAGAAAGGCCAGGGCGCCCTCCTGGGGACCCAGGTGACCAGGAAAGACCACCATCGTCGGCTCACACCGATGTCCCCGTGGAGCCCAGGCGTCAGAGCTGCCGCGGGTGCTGGGGCCCTGCCCCGCTTCTAGGACCTGTGCTTGCAGACCAGGGGAGGCGGCATCTGCTCTGGGCAGCTGGCCTGCGGGAGCCCCTCCCCTCTGCGCCGCCGTGCTGGGCGCCTGCTGTGGCTGAGGTGTGCGGGGTGAGGGTTGCTGGGCCCTGGTGCCCCACCCCCGACTCACCCTGGGCCCCAGAGCTGCTTCACCTCCTCCTTCAAGGCATCGTTTTCCTCCTGCAGCCGGGTCAGCTCGGTCGCTGCAGAAGGCGCTGATTAGGAGGGACTGCGGGAGGGGAAGCGGGGCGGGGTGGGGCCCTCACAGCCCCCCGGAACCCCTCCTGTCCTGGCCCCAGCCCCCAGGGAGCCCCCGCCGAGGGAAAGGGGCGTGTCCTCATCGGCAGGCCCTGTGAGACCTCAGGGCTCCGCAGGACCCTCCTCATCACGGGAAGGCGGGAGCTGAGGTCCCGAGAGGGCAGGGACGCCCCCTGCCTGGGTAACTGACCAGTGGGGGGCACGTGGGCGCCAGCGGGGGGCTTTGCACCATTTGTCTGTGAGTGGGGGCGTGGGTGTCCCCCGGCCACCGATGGCGCGTCCCAGACCGCCTCTTCCCCTTTCCCCGGGACCCGTGGTCGGGCTGAGCAGGCCCTGGGGGGGTCGCCGGCCCCCACGGGAGGGACGCCCGGGGGCGGGCTCACTGAGAAGGAAGACATGCTGCAGGCTCTGGAGCAGGGAGCTCTCGAACTCCTGCTGCTTCTTCCTCGCCAGCTCCTGGGTGACCACGCAGCGGTCGCACAGGCCGGCCCGCAGCCTGCGGGGGCGAGGAGACGGGAGGCCGCTCTGAGCAGGGAGGCTGGGACCCGCGCTGCCCCCCTCCCTGGACGAGCCCTGCCTCTCCCAAACTGCGTTCCGTGGAAGCCCGCCTCACCCCTACCCTGGGGGCTAAGCGTTCCATGGGCCCTTGAGTTTGGGAAGGAACCTTGAAAATGCAATTTACTTAAGGCTCTGAGATGTCCTGCGGTGGTTTCGTTTTTCCCGGAGCTTCCCGGACTCGTTCTCCGCACAGCCCTCCGCGGCTTCCCGTGCGCCCCGCCCCCACCGTGCGCGTGCGCCCCGCCCCCAGAGTGCGCGCGGCGCCAGGCGCCCCACCTGTTCTCCAGCGCCCGCAGGTTCTCTTTCAGCGCCCTCTGCTGCTCCCTGAGCTGACGGTTCTTGGCACAGAGCTCCTCCGCCCTCTGGGCGTCCCTGCGGGGGACGGGCCGCCGTGCGCGTGCTGCTCTGCCGGGGGCCCCCCCGCGCTGCCCCGCCAGCCTCTCCCGTGGCCTGGGACTGCCTTGAGAAGTGGGGCCTCGCAAGGGCAATGCCAGCACGCCCAAGCGAGAGTGTTCGCGGCCTCCCTGGGGACCCTGTCTCATCCATGTGCCACCTGCAGCCTCCTCTGTGCAAGGGGGACTCGGGGAGCCGGCCCGCGGGTCTCCCGGACTCACGACGAGTCCTCCTGTTGATAATCATTGGTCCCGGAGGCGCCCTGCATGGACGCGGCTTGCCCAGCCCCCTGGAGGGTCCCTGTTCACTGGGGGAGGGGCTTGGACCTTGGACCGGAGACTCCCCCACCCCCCACGCCGAGCCTCAGTGTCCGCTTCTGCATCACAGCTGGTGGCAGTTCCGGGGCCCTGGGGCTGCGGGCGTGCGCGTGAGCGGCTGGGGAGCCGCTGCCCTTCCCACCTGCTGGCCCAGGGCCTGTCCTCACTCACCGGCACCTCTCTGAGTTCAGTTCCAGAAGCTTGTTCTGCAGGCCTGGAGGAGCGAGCAAAGGAGCAGAGGGTCAGGCCCAGCTGTGCTGCCACCCCTGCCGCAGAGCTGGGGCATTTCCTGTCCCCGGTTGTCTGGCAAGGCCCTCTCCAGACGCCTGCCGCCTGCCTGGGTCCCCTCACTGACTCCCGGAGGTCGCCCCCTCGGCGGGCTCCCAGTCTGCACCTGCTGACAGCTTCCGCCCCCTCTCCTGGCTGCCTGGGACCCGGTCCGGGCCCAGCCTCTCCCCTCCCTGGGGTCTCTGGCTCTGGTGTCTGTCTGGAGATGGGGAGGGACCCTGATGCTGGGAGTGACCAGCTACCTGGCCAAGTCCCAAGAGGAATGTTTTTTGGGTGCTACCAGAGTTGAAATAAAATGGGCCCTTGGGGAAGACCCCAGCAGACCCCCTCTTCCTCACCTCATTGTGGTCTGGCTTGGGCCCTAGGCTAGCCCAAGCAGCCCCTGCCCCTCTGGGTCTCTGGGGGAGGTGACCCAGGCCCTTTTGGGCTTCAGGGTGTGTGTGAGTACTCTCAGAAAGGTCTCGGGAGGGTCTGGCCCGGGCACTGGAGTGAAGGGGGTGGTGTGGCTGCAGCCCTGTTGCCGGCGGGAGAATCGGACAGATGTGTCGGCCGGGCAGACCTCAGCCTGGGTGTCCTGGAGGGGAGCAGAGGGGTTTCAGCTCAGCGCCCTGGAAAGCTCTAGACAGGCCTCTGGAGCCTCGAGATCCCACTGCGAGTAGGGAAGTAGGTGACCTCCCTTTTGGGGGACACTGAGGTCCCCACCTTGGGAAAGGGGCCGGTCTCGGCCAGAGCTTCTCGGCTCTCTGTGACCAGGCTGGCTTCTTATTTTGGCTCTGATGCTAGCTGCTCATTCAGGGCCCACCCCTCCAGGGCTGCGGTCGGGGGTGCTGGTCTGAGGCTGGGCGCCTGACCACTTGCAGCTCTGGGCTCTGGGTCATGACTCCCCTTCTGGGCCTGGAAGGCAAGGTCCGCAGGTTTGGCGAGGTTTGGAGGTGATGTGTGGGAGCCCCCCCGGCCTGGCTTTGGCCCTTAGGCTGCTGTCCGGGTGAGGGTTTGTCCATCCCAAGACGCTCACCCGTGATCTCATTCTCATGGACGTCCTTCAGCCTGTTCAGCGACTCCATGAAGCTCTCCATGGCTTCCCGAGGCCCTGGCCCTGGCCCAGGCCCCTCTGTGCTCCAGGTGTAGGGGTGGCCCCTTGGCCTCTACTGCCCCTCCGTTTCCAGCCTATGGAGCGGAAAGTGCGGAGACGGTCACATTAGCTCAGGAAGGGCCTGTGGGATGTAGGGTCCGGCAGTAGCCTGGAGAGGAGGTGGGGGCCGGTCCCGGTGGGTGTGGGAGTCCTGTCTTATGACCACCCACTGGGTCATGTCCACACCTGAGGGGCACATAGAGGGACGGGGCATTCTCACTTGATCTCAACTCCCTAAGCCAGTCCTCGCAGCAAAGCAGATGCCTGAAGGCACCAGTTCCCGCTTGGTGCTGGGACCACAACGGTGCATGCGATGCGTGTTGACGAGGCCCCAGACTGGAGATGCCCGTGCCCGCCCCCAGCCAGCGGGCCAGTCAGCCAGGGCGCGTTCATCCAATGGGAGAGCCCACTCGGTGGGGTCCAGGTGCCCGCAGTGGCATGGATGGCCCCGTGGGGCCATGGCGGGGGGCTTTGGGGGCTGGCTAGTTGTTTCCCCTGCAGGAGCTGGTGACCGTGCATAGGTGGAAGTCTACCCAGCCGCCCCTCATGGCCTGGGCCCTTTTTCCTGCCTGTGTTTCACCTCCATGAAGTGTTTGCTAAAAATTAAGAGTGTGGGGTTGAGAGCCTAAGCTGGGAGCTGGACAAACTTTGCCCGCAGTGTGACCACCATGAGCTCTGGCCCCTCTGAGCCGCGCTTTCTTCCTTCTGGCAGTGGCCACGGTGCCTGTCTAGTGGGCACTGGTGAGTATCCCGCGGGGTCCCATGGGGTCCAGCTCCTCGGAGCTGGGTGTGAGGCCGGGGCTCAGCCCAGCGACAGCTTCCTCACCGTGGTGCCAGGCACCACCCTCCACCAGGCGAGAGCCCCTCAGTCCTTGTGGCACACCTCTGGTGGTGGGTACCGAGGCCACCACTGCCCGCCACTGTCCAGCTCTGTGTCACCATCTGTCACAGACCTGGGAGTCAGACGCACAGCTCACAGAGCCAGATCAGCGCAGATGCCACCAGCAGAGACCTCCGCCATCGCTGTCTCCAGGCCAGGTGGTGACAGCCCCTCTGTTCCCTCCTTGTCCTCAGCCTGAGGAGCCCTGGGGGTCAGCTGACCCTGAAAATGAGCGTCTGGGGTCCTGGCACTCCCGTCTCGTCTGCCGGCATCCTACCCTGATCTGTCAGCAGCAGCTCTTGGTTTGCCTTCTGTACACCCCCGGAACCTCCCCCAGAGCCTCATCTTTCCTTCTTTCATGGCACCTGCCTGGCCCAAGCCACCACCCCACTGCCGGTGGGTGCACTGCCGGCTCTGCATTGGCCCCCCCAGCTTCCATGCCTCTCCCCCGGAGGCACTCTCTGCACAAGCCCTGGGGACCTCTGCTCAAAGCTCCCTGCGGGAGGCCATGCCTGATTCCCCCCAGGGCACACTGAAGGAGGGGCGTGGTCTCGCTTGCCTTTCAAAGTTTGCCCCAAGACTGGAGTGTTTGCAGCAACAGTCCCCAAACTGGAAACCCTCAAATGCCTGCTGGTGAATGTCCTGCGGTGGCAGGAGCGGTGACGTCCCATGCCATTGCAGAGTGGGGGGCCAGACCCGAAAGCCAGCCCGCTGTGGGATTCACTCACCGGGAGTGCAGAAGAGACACAACTGCTCTGGGCTCTCAGAAGTTGGGGTGGTGGGCACCCCGGGGAGTGGGATCGTTAACTGAGGGGAGCAGGCCCTGTGATCCCACGAGAAGCCAGGGGCCGGCCGGGGCGAGCTGCCTGAGGGGAGACTTGACAGTGGAGCCTGGCTTTCAACTGGGTCCTCGAACCCCAGGTCAAGGTCAGAGTACCGGGGAAGCCTCGACTTCCAGATGCGAGGCTGGGACCAGCAAGGGGACAGAGTGCAGTCCTGCGTCCTGTGGTGGCCACGGGAGCTGGCGGGCAGGGCCAAATGGGGTGTGCTGGGGGGTTGAGCGGCAGGAAGGTAGAGCTCCCCAAACTCATTTTAGACCTGCCTGGCTTCTGGGACACTCCTGAGCGATGGCCAGGGGAGTGGGGGCGTTGCATGACGGCTCTGTGTCAGGTGGGTGAGGGCTCTGCGAACAAGGGGAGCTTGGGAGGGTCCCCCTCCTCGAGGCCGGGAGCCAGAGGGATGTCCTGGCAGGTTAGGGGAAAAGATGCTGAATTGCAGAGGCTGGGGGAGACCAGGGCTCGAGCGGGGTGTATGTGATAATCCCGGCCCCACTTCCTGAACCCATCTAACCTTGATCACGTTGCAAGGAGCCCACTTTCCAGATGGGGAAACTGAGGCCCAGAGAGATCAAGTCACGCTCCCTGGCCACCCAGTGGGAAGCGGGGGTCGGGGCTTGAATTCACTCTGGCGCTGAGGATGTGCCCTCACCGCTGTGGACCAGGTACGCACTCCAGGTGGCCCTGCTGTGCCGGCTCTGCACTTCTTTATTTTGCGGTGGGGCTTCTGGGAGATAAGACTGTGAGGGCCACCCCCACCCCGTGGGCTCGGGCTCCCTGAAGGCTGGGGGAGGTTGGCCAGGGAGGGGCCGAGCCACTGTGCCTGAAATTCCACCCAGACCCGTCTGTCAGGCTGCTCTTCCCCATCAGAGCCAGAGCCTGCTGCCTGCTGCGGCATGTGGGCTGGGCCAATGCTCGTAAAGGAGCCGCCCCAGGGAGCCTGCAGTGCCCCTGGGGCTGGGAGAGGCTCTGTGGACACCAGGTCTGAGTGAGAGACCAGCACCGTTCCCTATGCCCATGCTGTGGTGTGGAGGCCCCGTTGGTAAAGGACCAGGGCACCCTCTGTTCCCCATACCCTGGCTCCTCTCTGTATCCAAACCATCCCAAACCACCCAGGGCCCCGCCTGGCTGCCCCTCTCGGGGTCTCTGATGGGCAGGGGGAGACACCCTCCTGCATGGTGGGCAGGGAAGCAGCATGGACATGGGTCCTGGGCAGGATGCGCAAGTGGCTGGGGGCACAGCTGGAAGGGATGTATCCTGCTGGGAGCCCTGCATTTCCCGGGAGGACCAGGGCCATCCAGCCCTGGTGACAGTGCCATGGGGGTGGTGTGACTTCCCTGGGCAGGCAGGTGACAGAAGGGCGTTTGGTCTGTGAAGTAGACAGTCTCCTGGGGCAGCCCCTGTCCCAGCCCCACCCTCGGTGTGGGGAGGGTCCAAGGAAGCGGCAGGAGGAGGAGGGAGGCGGGTCCGCACCGAGGTGAATGTGGTGGTTGTGAGTAGGAAGAATCCCCGCTGTGGAGGTGCATAGGGTCTGCTGCCAGGGGTCGGGGGCCCAGCCCTCCCCGGTGGCGGCGCTGTGTTTGCCAGGTGTGCAGAGCCGCCGGGCGGGGCGCTGGGGGTTCAGGGAACTCCAGGCAGGAGGGCTGTCCCCCGGGCGTGGGGTGGGGCTGCAGTGGCGCTGGGATGAGGCAGCAGGCCTGTGGGCTAGGGGTCCGGGCTGCTGCCTCTGGGCCGGCGGGGCCTGCGTACAGGGGAGGGTGGCCCGAGTTGCCGGCTGGGGTGGGGGTGGGCCTGGGGGCAGAGGCCTGAGAGCTGCTCCTCAGGGTCCCGCGGGGATCCCAGCCCCTCCTACCCTGGATGCTCAGGCTGGGAGGAGCCCCGGAAGGAGCAGGTGGGAGGGAAGGGCGGGGGGTCAGCTACGCCAGTGACCCTGCCCACCTGCCACTCACACAGGGCAGAGTCAGCCAGGGCAGGGGACCTCCAAGCCCACAGGTGTGGGCCCTGCCTTTACCCACTGCGTGACCGGGACAAGCGTTTTACCTCTCTGAGCCTCAGTTTCCCCATCTGGGGGGTAATTCCACCCCCATATCAGGTTGTTGTACACGAGTTACACACGAGTAACGTGTGTCCAGGTGACACGTGTCTGGGTGACGTGTACTCAGCCCAGGGCCTGGCAGGTGCTCAGTTAACTGCGGGTGGAGACCCTGCGTCCACCCCGTGCAGTCCCCCCACCAGGACCTGCCCCACAGGCGGCCCCAGGAGTCCAGCGGTGCAGCTTACAGGAGCCCCTTCTCCCTCGGACAAGTTCAAGTGCCATTGCCACAAACGCCCTTTGCAGGAGGTCAAGGACGCCCCCCTCACCCACCCTGAGTTCAGGGCCGAGGTCTCAGGTTCCAGCAGTGATGGCACACACTCGCTCACTGAGTGGACACTCACGGGGTCCACTGGGTCTTGGTGGCCATGTCTGGGGGAGGCGCCCCCTGGACCCCCTGCACAGAGGAGGCACCGAAGCCCCAGCTGTGGGCCTGGGCCGGGCTCTGCCTGGCTGAGCAGCGAAGCCCACGGTAGAGGCTCTTGCCTTGCTGGGTCCGCGGGGCCCCAGGCTCCTCACTCCCTGGCTGCCTTCCCTTGTTGGAGCCTCTTCTCCAGCAGGTCCCTCGGGTGCAGGAGCACCTAGTCCCCGATTATGCCCCTTCTCTGCCAGTGATCTGTCTACCCACCTACCCGTAACACAAGGACAACGACACAGCAGTAACCATAGCGGTGGCCTCGGTTTCCCGAGCGTCCAGTCAGCCAAGCACTGGGCTGGGGCTCTACACGCTGTGTGGCGTCTACTGCAGGGGCCCTGCAACGTCCCAGAGCTCCTCTGAAGAAGCGGAGTGATCCCAGGGACACTCAGCCTGCCTGTCACCAAGGGACCACGCAGGGCCAGGCACACCGTCCAAGCCCTTTGAATGTTCTTGGCAAGAGCATTTATGCAGCACCCGCTGTGGACCCAGGCTCGGCCCACACGTGTGACTGGAGCTCGCCCGGCCTTCTGAGAAGGCTCTGACTGTGCCATTCTACAGATTCAGGCACTGAGGCTCAAAGCAGGTAAGAGGCTCTGGTGTCTCTGTGGCCTCCGTGGTGATGGGCGAAGCCCCTCCCCCGGCAACGTTAGCCAAGTCACTGCCGCGGCTGTGCCTCAGTGTCCTGGGCCACAGAACAGACGGTGGGGTGCCCTGGCCCAGCTCCTGGAGGCTGGAGGGAGTCTGCGCCACCACCGTGGGCTGTCGGGTCTCCTCGATGTGGTGGGCATCCAGTGCCCATCGACCGCAGGTGGTCAGGGGCCCGCCTGCCAGCCCCCACATCCAGGTGCCCGGCACGAGTGTCACGTGCAGTGAGTCACGGTGCTCATGTTGCCCATGGAGTGGCCCCGGCAGCCCCCACTTCCCAGATGAGGAACCTGCAGCTCAGAGTGATGTCACCTGCCCACAGTCACCAGCTTGCAAGGGACATGGCCAGTGCAGCCTCCTGGCGACCTCCTGGGCAAGCTCAGATGGCAGGCTGAGTCCACAGAGGTGCCACTGCCGGGATGGTTTCTGACATCACCAGACACATAGACCCATGGCACACGTGCACACGTGTGACGCCCACACCCACACATACAGACACAACAGTATCCCAACAGTATCCCAACATGCGTGCGCACACCAGAGAAACGCCAAGCACGTGGGTGCCGCCCTCAGCCACCTCCCCCGCTGCACACACAGCACTGCACGGGCACGGGGAGAGCTGCCTGCACGTGCGCGCACATACTCGTGCGTTGCACGTGCGTGTGCACACATGCACAGAGGCTCAAGGCAGGTGCGCGCTCGCTGGGTGGCTCAGGTACCAGCGGGCCCTGCAACCCGACTCCTCGAGGATGGGCCAGGGGACTTCCCTGGTGGTCCAGTGGTTAAGACTCTGTGCTCCCAATGCAGGGGGCCCAAGTTTGATCCCTGGTCAGGGAACTAGATCCCACATGCTGCAACTAAGAGTTCGCATGCCACAACTAGGACCTGGTGCAGCCAAATAAGCAAATAAATAAATATTAAAAAAAAAAAAAGGATGGGCCGGCCCCACGGCTGCTGTGCCTTCGTGGGCTGCCTTCCAGAGGCCTGGCTGGGGGAGCTGAGCAGGACCCGAGGCCCCCGGGAGGCATTTGTCGCTGCCTCCCAGGGGACAGCAAGCTGAGGGCAGCCAAGTGTCCCACCGTGCCTGGCTCTGAGCTGGGGCTGGCTGCGCCACGCACCACCCCTCACTCCTCGGCTGCACCCCTTCTGACCCGGGAGGGTCTAGGCAGTGGGGCAGGTCCTGGATGAAGTGGCAGGCTACCGGCCCCTTGCTGGTGTCCCCAGACCCTCACCCGACGACGGGCAGTGCCAGGCCCAGCCTTGGCTCACCCAGCCCCTCTGCCCAGGAAGCCCACTGAGGCCCCTGCCCCCAGTCGGTCCCCTGGACCAGGTGCCCCGGAGCAGGTGGCTGTGCCCCCTAGGCCAGCCCTGCTGCCGGCCCCACCTCCTGCCCAGCAAGCAGGGGCTGGGCCTCCACCTTCGTGGCAGGCACCCCGACAGTGACCCCAGCTCATGCGCCCCCTTCCCTTGCCCCCAACTGCTGAAGGTACTCACAGGGCCCCCCGTCCGCATCGACCTCTGTGGACCTCCACTCCGATCCGGAATGTCCCGCCCGAGAGATGGAAGCCAGCACTGTGAACTTGCTTGAGAACAAGACATAATTTTGGCCAAACCCGCTTGACAGGTTTTCGATTCCCCCGGCCAGGAGCAGAAAGGAGGCAGAGACTGCCCAAAGCTGCCCAACGGGTTCTGCCGTTGCACAGAAAGTGGCAAAACGGGTCGGGTCTGAACCCTCATAGAGATGGGATTGTTTTCCCATAATTACCGCCTGGCCCGTGCCTCTGGCTGGAGTGGGCCAGGCAGCAAGGAGAATCCAGGGCCTGGACACGGACGCGAGAGGCAGGGCAGCGAGGGCAGGCAGGGCAGGCAGGAGGGAGCAGTCGTCACCTTGGGGCAGAGCGGGGCGGCAGCGGTGCCTCCTGCCTCTCCCCCTGGCTCCCGTGGGCTGACCTTTCTGGCCTCAGTTTCCTTGTCTGTAAACTGGGGATAATGACGGCAGGCCTGTCCCTATCAGAGCTCTGTAGATGGACATCCGGAAGTGGGGCTGGCAGTGGCCGTGCCGGGTTGAAGGCCCCTGCCCTGCACTGCCCCCTCCGCACTCCCACCCCAGAGGAGAGCAAGCAGGTGGCCCAGGCGGGTGGGCACCTCTGGGTCTCAGGGCAGCCTGGGGTGCCCTGTGGGGCGGTGAGCGCAGGAGGAGCCGGGCGTTGCGGTTTTCCGTGTTTGTCCTCCGCTCGGCGACACTGTGGCCGCACTCATGCCAAAAAGAGCTGGCCTCCGAGGGCCGCAGCCGCTGACCACCCCTCCCCCGCTCGCCCACAGCCCTCCCCCACTCCCCTGTTCCCTCCGCCAGGCCCCGCCCTGTGCTCCCCTCCCCCCCATCTCCCGCTCTGCGCAGGAGCCCTCCCCCAAGGGCGCCTGAGGGAACCCCAGGGAGTGCTCAGGGCTCGGTGGGGGAGGACCCAGGCTCCAGGCCAGCCGCCCTGGTGAGGTCCCAGAGGCACTTCCTGCTCCCCGGTGAGGCCTCTGCTGGCCACTGCTGGCCGGCCCTGGGCTCTCAGGGGAGCAGCGGTCAGCCGGGCACCCCGCAGGCCAGCTGGGCCCTGGAGCTTTGCCGATGCCGCCTGGCTGGGCCCTCGGGAGGGGTGTCTGCATGCTGAGGGGTGTTTGCGCACGTGGGGCCGTGTGCATGTGTGTGCTCACCCCTTGGCTTGTGTGTTCATGTGTTTGGTGTGTTCCTGTCGTGTGGCTGGTGTACCACGGGCAAGGTAGGGGTTGTGGACGTGAGTGTGGGCTGTGTCGCTTTGCATGTGTGTGTGTCTGGGTGTCCCCGTGGGGAGGGCAGAGGCAGGGGCAGGACTGACCTTCAGACCAGCCAGGGTCAGCCTAACTGAGCCCTGTTGCCTTCCCCCCACCTCAGCCAGGTTTGAATCCTGACTCTGCCCCTTGAGAGCTGGGCCACCTTGGGCCAGTTACCCAAACGCCCTGAGCCACGGCCTCATGAAAATGAAGCCATCGGCTTCACGATGGCGGCTGGGCCAGGGACCGCCCCAGGAGGTGCTCACCATGTTGGTCAGTGGATGGGGCAGGGGCTCCGCCTGGACCATGTTAGTAGTTGAGCAAAAGCTCTGGTCTCCTAAAGACAAGCTCACAGCTACGCCACAACCCAGGCACCTGAGGTGCTCACAGCGCCGTATCCATAACTATGCAACCGTGCCTCAGCGGGCGCGTGGGCGAGCGACCCTCGGGCCATCCACACTGTGGCTCGGCATTAGCACACCTCTGACACACCAGCGATGCGGTGAATGTCAGGCATCCCGCCAGGGCAGGGCGCTGCTCCGCAGGGGGATGCCATCTGACTCCGCTGACAAGAGCCCAGGAGGGAACAGCCAGAGGCGGTGGGAGGCTGCCAGGGTCCAGGGTCGGCGGGAGCAAAGGGCAGCAGAAACTTCCCAGTTCTGATGGCTAGTTCTGTATCTTATTGTGGTGGCGGTTATTACAGGGGAGCGCCTGTTTGGCGAAACTCATCGCCTTACACTTAAAAAGTGTGGCTTTTGTTTTATGCAAATGATACCCCGATAAAGTTTTTTTAGAATTAATACACTTTGTTTACTAGAGTAGTTTTAGGTTCACAGCAAAATGAGAAGGAGACACAGTGATTTCCCGTATGCGCCCTGCCCCCCACGTTCACAGCCTGCCCCATTATCCTCAGCCCCCACCAGGCGGTGCGTTTGTTACAACCGGTGAACCTGCACTGACACCTCGTCACCGCTCAGGGTCCACGGTTTACATCAGGGCTCACTCTTGGTGACGTACATTCTACGGGTTTGGACAAATGTATAAGGGCTTGTATCCAGCTTTACAGTATCATACAGAGTAGTTTCACTGCCCTAAAAACCCTCTGCGCTCCACCGGTTCATCCCTCCCTCCCCATTAACCCCTGGCAACCCCTGCTCTCTTTACTGTCTCCATAGTTCTGCCTTTTCCAGAATGGCATAGGGTGGAACCACGCAGTCTGTAGCTTTTTCAGATTGGCTTCTTTCACTAGTAAAATGCATTTACGTTTCCTCTGTATCTTTCCATGGCTTGATAGCTCATTTCTTTCTAGTGCTATTCAGTTGAATATTATTCAATACTCCGCTGTCTGGGTGTATCACAGTTTATTTATCCATTCACCTGCTGAAGGCCATCTTGATTGCAACCAAGTTGTGGCAGTTATGAATAAAGCTGTTGTAAACGTCTACGTGCAGGTTTTGGTGTGGACATAATTTTCAAATCCTCTGGGTAAGTGTGAAGGAGCATGATTGCTAGATGGTATGGTAAGAGCATGTTTCGTTTTGTAAGAATAAATTTGATTTTTAAAAAGCTGAAATGCTCTCTAGGGCCGGGGGCCGGGTGTGACCATCCACTGCCCACGCTCTGCCCAGCAGCTCCAGCCCTTGGCTCCTGCCCTGCCTGCCGGTCAGCCCCAGCCCCAGCCTGGCCTTGGAGCAGGACACCGGCATTGGGCTCTGGCCTCTGGCCTCATTTGCTGTGTGCCCTGATTTCTTTCGGGCCTTGTCTGGGTTCTGGTGCGGCCGCTGGGCTGCGGAGAGGCCACTGCTCCCACCCCGTCTTGGGGAAGCGAGCAGCTGCACCTGACATCCCTGAGGGCGTCCTGTCCCCTCCCTCTGGCCGACCTGTTTGCACGGCGGGTGCGGGCTGGAGGACGAATAGGTGTCTTCCCGCTTTGCAGCCAGGGCCCCCTATTCCCCCCATCCTGCTGGAATCACAACAGCTGTCCTTGAATGTGGGCCAGAGGCCAAGGGCTCTCCTGTAGCAGCACCTTTGCCCTCTCCTCTCGGGGGGAAACCGAGGCCAGGGAGGTGAGGTGCCCAGCACAGGGCATCACCTGCTGAAGGACTTGAACCCAGGTGTGTCTGAGAGCGGCACCTCAGCCTTCCCACCACGATGCAGCCCCTCTGTGCACGTGGGGAGTCAGGCCCTGCGGGGCGGGCCTCCCCTGGGTGGGGTCCCAGGCTGCACCCACCCGCCTCGTACACCCCCCCACAAGCTACTTTCTCAAACTCTCCCCCCACCTCTGTGTGTTCATGTCTGGCCTGGGGCCCATGATGGGCTGCAAGGTAGGGGCGGAGGGTCTGAGACCCTCTGAAGTGGGTGAGACAGTGGGTGTACTTGTTTCTAAGGGAGTCTGGGAGGCGTCTGGCTGTGACATTGGGAAACTCTGCTGGTCCCATCAGACCACCTGTCCCCTCTGGGGATCCATACCCCCCTTCAGGGCTCAGTCCCTCCTAGACTGAACCCCCAGATGGAGACCTGGTCAGCGCCAGCACTCACACAAGTCAGGTATGCAGTTGGTGCGCCATAAACGTTGCTTTTTTGTTGATAAGGTTCCTAGTGCTACAGCCTGGCTCAGATGCCCAGGTGAGCCCCTCCTGGATGTCTTGCCAGGACGAGCCCCCTACGCCTCCAAGGCAACCCCGGCACCCACCACCAGGCACCCTGTCTGCAGGTCAGAGGTGACAGGCCCTGCTCCCCCAGGATGCTGCAGCCCTGAGGGGAAGAAGCATGTCTGTCTTCTTCTGGCCACATAGTGGGGGGCTCGGGGAGCCCCAGTCTCAGGGGAGGGTTGGGCTGCGCAGTCAGGAGTCACTCCCACCTCTTCCCGGGTGGCCCACCCCAACCTTGAAGATGGAGATACTGACAGTGTCCGCCATGGACGGGGCGTAGCCCACAGGGAGCCGCAGAGGGCTGGCAGCCAGTGAGCCCAGGAAGGGGGCAGCGGGCATGGGGCTGATCCTGGAGTCTGGGACGGTCCCCACTGCCCCTGGGAGACCAGGAGCTCATGCACTGCAGCCATGGGCCTTGCGGTTCTGGGGAAGCGGCCTTGACCTGAGGACCTGTCAGGGCCCAGAGTCTGCGGGCGTGGGGGAGAACACACAGGGCCCCAGTGCGTGCCCCCTGAGAAACCCTGCCGGGGCAGGTGGGCTGGCTCTTCTCCCAGCCCTACACCTGCCCCGCACCCAGACCCGAAGATAATAAAGCTCCACTGTTCAACCAGGCCAACGGCCACATCAGCCTGACACTCCCAGGTGACACCTCCTGCCCTTGCTGCCGCCGCTGTGCAGGGACCAGGGGCAGGGGAGATTGGGGGGGGGGGGCACAGCTTCATTCAGGCCCACCCCCTCCGCCCCAGACGTGTGCGGACACTGAACATATGACGTTCGTTCCTGTGTTAATACAGGCCCCATGGGTTGGGAGCGGTGGGGCCAGCCTGGTGCAGGTGAGCTGGGAAGACGCAGCAGCCTTAGGTCCTGGCTGTGACAGGAGGGCGGCACCTCTTTCCAGAGCCCCGCTGAGTGTGGCCCTGGTGATACATGATCGCCCTGGTCACGTGAGCTGGAGCTGGTGCCGGTGCCGTGGGGAAGAGGAAGCAAAGGCCTGTTTGCGACAGGGTGAGGGCGCCCTGAGATCGGGTGCAGAGCAGGAGGCTTCCGCTGAGACCTGAGGGAGGAGAGGGCTGAAGGGTGATGTAGGGTGGGAACAGGGGGGCGAGGCTGAGTGGCTGGAGAGTGCCCGTGGGGTGGCGGGGTCCACGGGGTCAGGGAGGGGTGGTGTGGTCCCTTCCCAAGCCCGGCAGCTTGTGGGACCCTGGTTCAGGCCTCAGTTTCTCCATTCATTTGACCGGCCGCCGCCAAGGCCCTGCCTGGGAAGGCTGGATCATCTCGGTGGACACGAAAGTCCAGGAAAACGCCCTGTGAGGTCTGGGGCGCCCCTCCCGCTGTGCCGCGACTGAGGGGCCATCGGGAGAGCCGCAGCTGGCCAGGGCTCAGGCACAGGTGCCACTGGGTAGGCCAGCAGCTTCCAGAAGCAGCAGGCAAAGCTTCTCTGCCTCTGGGGCGGTGGGTGGAGGAGGGGGAAGGAAGAGCAAGGGCAGCTGGGGGCACCGCCCAGCCTGAGGAGGGGCATCTGGGGGGAGGGTCTGGGGGGAGGTCTGGGGGGTGAGGTCTGTGGGGAGGGTCTGGAGTGCGGGACTGGGCGGAGGGTTTGGGAAGAGGGTGTGGGGGTGGGGGCAGGTACCCAGCTCCTGCCCAGTCGTTTGTTCACTCATTCACTCATTTCTTCATCTCACCATCTACAGAGCTCTATCCTGGGCTCTGGGCACACATGGTCGTGACCCTGATGCTAACACTTCCCTCCTGCTTAGGAGACTTTTGGCTGCCAGAATCGGGCGCCCAGAAGCTCTCCCTGAGCCTCAGTTTACTCATCTGTAACCCAGAGACAGAGATGCCCACTTTGCAGGGTGGATGTGAGGATTAGATGGGATTGTATCCTGCCATCATGCATGCATTCATTCAAAGTTGAAGCCCTAGGGAGCTAGGAGCGGGGGGATGGGAGGATCTAACCAGCGTCACCCGCCCCTCGGAGGGCATGTTGTCCAGGAGACTGCCGCCAGGCGTCGGAGCTTGGGGGCTGCTCCATGGCCCCCCCCCTCGCCCCCCAGTCTTCAGCTTCAGATCGAGGCCGGAGCAGGTAGGGCCATCCCTGCCAGGGGAGCAGGGAGTCAGGAGCAGCTCCCAGAAGCCAGCCCCTCTCACACCTGGGGGCTGGAGCTGTGAACCAGGGCTCCCGGGCCCCTGGCCCAGCTTCCCCAGCAGACAGCTGGAGGCAAAATGCTGGCCCAGAGGTGAGGCGTTCTCCTGGGCTTTTATCCCTGTGCTGGGAGGGGTCGGAGATAAGGCTTCAAAGCGTTTTGCAAATGTACCTTCAAAAGCCGGGCCTGTTCTGCCTGCTGTTTGGGTTACTGGATTGATGGATGGGGTGGGAGGGTGATGTGGGGGGCACTGGCCCCCAGATAAATGGGTCACCTATTAGCATGGCCCTGTGGTGGTGGGGCTTCTGTGATGTCTGGGGCTGCGGTCCCCACCCTCACTGCAGACAGGCTCTGGATGACCTGGCTGGGGGAGGGGCGGCCGGCGGTAGGCCTGGCCTGGGCAGTTGGGAGGGTGAAGGGGGCCTGGGATTTCTTGGGGGAGGGAGAAGGTGAGGCACCCCCAGCCCTCCCTCCGCTTGGCCTCAACGCTCAGCACCCTATTTTTAAAATTCCTTTTGATAACACAAGAACGGTAAGGATGACCCACCTTGCAAAGCAGTAAAACACTACAAACAAGGCCAAAGTCTCTTTTTATTGTCACCCCTTGTCCCCTTCCCAGGGTAACCTCTGCTTGGGCTGACTGTTTCTTGCCAGATCTTTCTCTGTGTAACCACTTACCTGTGCATTTTAACTGTCTTAAAAGTGTACATTTAGTACATTCCTAAATTTGTGCAACCATCACCACTAATTTCAGAACATTTTCATCACCCCAAAAGCAAACCTCGTACCTATTAGCTATCACTCCTCTGGCAACACCTAACCCGCTTTCTGTCTCTATGGATCTGCCTGTTCTGGACATTTCATATAAGTTGAATCACACTATCTGTTCTATGGTGTCTGGCTTTTTTCACTGAGCATAATATTTCCAAGGTTCATCTATATTGTAGCATGTGTCAATATTCCTTTTTGGGGCTGAATGATATTCCATTGTATGAATAGATATTTTATTTATCCATTTACTTGTCGATGGACATTTGTTTTTTCCCACTTTTTGGCTACAGTGAACAGTGCTGCTATGAACATTCAAGGACATTTTTTGATTGAACACCTGTTTTCAGTTCTCTTGGGTAGATACCTAGGAGTGGAAGTGATGGGTCACATGGTGACTCTCTGTTTAACTTTCTGGGGAGCTGCCAAAAGATTCAGGATTTTAACATACCTGAAGGTGATTTAATTGAGCAGCTAATGAGAAGCACACAGTCTTTAGCACAGCATGTTTTGCACACCCTGATGTTGGAGTCATCTGGGGTCCTTATTGAAAACAAATTTTTCTGTGTCTATTGTAGTGCATGGAAGGAAGGTCAAGAGATGGTAGATGGTAGACAGACAGATGGAGACGGGTAGACAGAATGACGGAGACATAGATGCATCTGTGGATAGATGGATTGAGACGTAGATGGATACAGAGATGGATGGATAGACGGATGGATGGATAGACGGATAGAGAGATAGATGGACAGATCAGTGGATGGATAGACGGATGGATGGATAGACGGATAGAGAGATAGATGGACAGATCAGTGGATGGATAGACGGATGGATGGACGGATCGACGTCCAGGCTGGTATGGAGACTCGGAGCCAGCAGGTCAGAGGTGAAACCGGGGAATCTAGTTTTAGCCAGCTCTCAGGCAGTTTGTAGGATCAGGCTAGTCTTAGAAGCCCGATCTCCCTCATTCCATCCTAGCAGCTCCAGGGCGTCCCTCCCTATGAGTGACCTCACTGAATTTAGCCATTTCTGCTCATAGACTTTCACGTTGCTTCCATTTCTGAGATGCGTTTTATTTTTCAACTGCGGCAAAGTGCTGGCGTGCCATCTTCCCTGAGTCTGGGTGCAACTGATTCTTGCAGGAAGATGAGAAGTGGGCTTGTGGAGGGGGCTCCACGCCCACGTGCTCCGTGCTGGAGGGCTGCGCCCCGGCTCTGAGCTGGGCTGCGCACGAGACCTGGCGAAGGACCCAGCTGGGCCTGCAGAGGTCTGGGTCAGGAGGAGAGGAGGGGTGTCCGTGCGGTCAGAGGGTCCCACCAGGGCTGGATCTGGGTGAGGAGAGGGTACAAAACTTAAGGCACACCAAAAGCTCAGCAAACAACAGACGTAACTTACATTTCTGTGTTTTGCTTTAATGAAATTTTTGTCAAGATGGTTGTGGAGTCACATGCAGCTGTAAGAAATAATGCAGAGAGGTCCTGTGTGCCCTTTACATGGAAGGCATGGCTGCCTTCCTTGGTGATACGTTACCTGCACTGGTGTGTGTCTTAAATTCTACATGGTTTCATCTCCTCTGTAGTTTCCTGGACCCACCACCAAAGCTGAGACAGAGAACATTCCCAGCACCCTTTGTGACCTTACGCTTGTCCTTTTATAAACACACCCCCTCCCTCCGGCCCCTGTCCCTAAACCCTGGCAGCCACTAATCTGTTCTCCATTTCTAGAATCTGTTATTCCAAAAATACTCTATAAACGGGATCACACTGTGTGTGACCTTCTGGGACTAGCTTTTGCACTCAGCAAAACGCCCTGAGCTCCTCCCGAGTCACTGGCATTTGTACAGCAGCTTCTTTCTCTTTATCACTGCGTGATGGAGCTCTGCAGTGTGGACGGGCCGCACGTGTCCATTTATTCCCCCTTGAAGGACATCTGGGCCCTGTGTGGGTGACCACACCTAAGTATCTGTGAACACAAGTTTTCTTTTATTTATTTATTTATTTATTTATTTTTGGCTGTGTTGGGTCTTCGTTGCCGTGCGTGGGCTTTCTCTAGCTGTGGTGAGCGGGGGCTACTCTTCGTTGAGGTGCACGGTCTTCTCATTGCTTTGGCTTCTCTTGTTGCAGAGCACGGGCTCTAGGCGCACGGGCTTCAGTAGTTGTGGCACGTGGGCTCTAGAGCGCAGGCTCAGTAGTTGTGGCGCACGGGCTTAGTTGCTCCGCGGCATGGGGGATCTTCCCGGACCAGGGATCGAACCCGTGTCCGCTGCATTGGCAGACGGATTCTTAACCACTGCGCCACCAGGGAAGTCCTGAACACAAGTTTTTATTGCTCTGGGATATAAGCCCAAGATGCAATGGCTGGTTCGTAGAGCAGTTGCATGTTTAGTTTTTAAAGAAATGGTCAATAATATTTTGATACACTCTTTTAAAAGATCAAAATTCATAGGAAAAAAATCTCATGATGAACAAATTATCAACATTTGAAATAAAGACAGGACAAGGGTGAGGGGAGGGAGGTGCCTGTTCTCAGGGTTGTACGGACTCAGGGTGGAATCTGCTGCAGGCGCCTCGGGGCAGTGAGCCCTTTGCTAATCTGCAGAGGGGCTGGCCCGCTCCGCCTAGCCAGATTGTTCTAAGCACGGGGTAGCTTAGGCACACAGCCCAGGGCCGGCCAGTGTGGGCTGTCCCCTCCGTGGGACCCTTCCTCTTCTCCGCCTGCTGCTGATGGCTCCCTGGGCCAAACTCCTGCTTCTTCAGCCCAGCCAGCCAGAAGCCTCCTCAGAGCCTTGGGGTCTGATCCCTCCTGGACGGGCCCACTGATGCCCACCTGGCGGGAATCCTCTGTGGCCAGCTCTCTCCCTCCATCTAGCCAACTCCTGGGCATCCTTGAGGTCTTGGCCCAAGCACCACCTCCTCAGGGCAGCCCTCCTGGACTGCAGCTTGGGTCAGGCCCTTCTCTCACAGGCTCACACAGTGCAGGTCTCAGTGGCCTCTTGATGGTCCGGGTAACTTCAGAATGCCATCTCCTTGTCCCACCACTGGGCACGTGGCGGGTGCTCCACACACGTTTCCTTTTTTTTTTAAGATTCTTTTCCATTATAGTTTATTACAAGATATTGAATGTAGTTCCCTGTGCTATACAGTAGGAACTTCTTGTTTATCAATTTTATATATAGTAGTGTGTATCTGCTAATCCCAAACTCCTAATTTCTCTCTCCCCCTCTTTTCTCTTTGGTAACCATAAGTTTGTTTTCTATGTCTGTGAGTCTGCTTCTGTTTTGTAAATAAGTTCATTTCTATCATTTTTTTAGATTCCACATATAAGTGATATCATATGATGTTTGTCTTTGTCTGACTTACTTCACTTAGTATGATCATCTCTAGGTCCATCCGTGTTGCTGTAAATGGCGTTATTTTGTTCTTTTTTATGTCTGAGTAGTATTCCATTGTATATAGGTACCCCATCTTCTTTATCCGTTCATCTGTTGGTGGACATTAGGTTGCTTCCATGTCTTGGCTATTGTAAATAGCGCTGCAGTGAACACTGGGGTGTGTGAATCTTTTCAAGTTCTCCAGATATATGCCCAGGAGTGGGATTGCTGGATCATACACACACATTTCTTAAACGGATGTATGAACGGGGCGATCCCAAAGTGACTCTAACCCTGGCAGATTCTGTCCACAGTTGAAGGAATAATATAAGAAAATTTCCCCAAATGGAAGGACGCACGTGTCCACAAGGAAAGGACCTTGAGGGGCCAGAACTGTGTGATGGGCAAGCCCCGCATCTGGGCATCTTGGGGCAACGTTTCCAAGCACCTGGTGTGAGGAGGCAATCCTGGAAGCTTCCAGAAAGGAAGGAGAGGTCCTAGGCAGGGATCAGGACGCAGCAGGCCTTCAGAATTCTCCTCAGTGACTCTGGAGGCTGGAGGGCGGTGGAGCAAAGTCTGCGTTCCCAAGACCATGACTTCAAGCCTGGAAGCATCTACCTAGGCGCTCGTTGCCAGGCATTAAGGTGGACTCGAGTTCTTATGGGCGAGGCGGGCTCCCTAGGCAGGCTGCAGGGTCTGTGTTGCAGCAAACAGGGCGTCAGCCAAGGGAGTGCGGGGCTGGGCTCTAGAGAGGGGTCCCCACGGGGTCGCCAGGGTCAGGGGTGCAGCCGGGTGGCCCGGCAGGAGGTCTCCCGGAGGGCTTCGGCCGGATTGAGAAGAGATGTAGACAATGGCTGATCCCTTTGGGAATTATGTACTGATAAGAATATAGAATGAGAAAAAAAAAAAAAAAGACAACCATTAACCCCAGAGTGCTCAAAAATTGTGCAAAAAGGGGAAAAAAAAATCTCAGTACCTTATATAGTTCACCTCTGAATAGTGTTTTGTTTGTTTGTTTTAACATAAAGATTTTATTTTTTAGAGCAGTTTTAAATTTACAAAAAAATTGAGAGGGAGGTACAGAGATTTCCCATAATATACCCCCTGCCCCCCGCGTTCACAGCCTCCCCCATTATCCACGCCCCCCACCAGCTGGTGCATTTGTTACAACCGGTGAACCTGCACTGACACCTCGTCACTGCCCAGGGTCCACAGTTTACATCAGGGCTCACTCTTGGTGACGTACATTCTATGGGTCTGGACATTTGTATCCACCACTACAGTATCATACAGAGTATTTTTACTGCCCCCCAAATCCTCTGTGCTTTATCTCTTCATCCCTCTTCCTCAAGCCCTGGCGACCACTGATCTTTTTACTGTCTACATAATTTTGTTTTTTCCAGAATGTCATAGAATTGAAATCACGCAGTATGTAGCCTTTTCAGATTGGCTTCTTTCACTTGGTTAAATGCATTTAAGGTTGCTCCATGTCTTTTCATGGCTTAATAACTCATTTCTTTTTAGTGCCGAATAATGTTCCACTGTCTGGATGCACCACAGTTTATTCATCCGTCACCTGCTGAAGGATATATTGGTTGCTTCCAAGTTTTGGCAACTATGAATACAGCTGCTTTAAACATCTGTGTGCAGGCTTTTGTGTAGACATAAGTTTTCATCCTTTTGGGGTAAATACCAAGGAACACAATTGCTGGTTCACGTGGTAAGAGTATGTTTAGTTTTGTAAGAAACTGTCAAACTATCTTCCGAAGTGGCTGCACCATTTCACATACCCACCAGCAGTGATGAGAGTTCCTGTTGCTCCACTTCCTCACCAGCATTTGGTGATGTCAGTGTTCTGGATTTTGGCCATTCTGAGAGCGATATAGTGGTGTCTCCTTGTTTTAATTTGCACTTCCCTGGTGAGATATGACGGGAAGCATCTTTTCATGTGCTTATTTGCCATCTGTATATCTTCTTTGCTGAGATACCTGTTTAGGTCTTTGGCCCAGTTCCAGTTGGGTTGTTTGTTTTCTTACTGAGTTTTAAGAGTTCTTTGTATATTTTGGTTAACAGTCCTTTATCAGATGTGTCTTTTGCAAATATTTTCTCCCAGTCTGCGGCTCGTCTTCTCATTCTCTTGAAGTTGTCTTTTGTAGAACAGATGTTTTTCGTTTTAAAGAAGTCCAGCCTATCAATTTTCTCTTTTATGGATCCTGCCTTTGGTGTTGTATCTGAAAAGGCATCACCAGGCCCAAGTCATCTAGGTTTTCTCCTCTGTTATCTTCTTGGAGTTTTACAGTTTGCACTTTACATTCAGGTCTATGATGCGTTTCGAGTTAATTCCCATGAAGGGTGTAATGTCTGTGTCTAGATTCATCTTTTGCTTGTGGATGGGTGTCCAGTGGTTCCAGCACCATTTGTTGAGGAGACTGTCTTTGCTCCATTGTATTGCTTTTGGCCCTTTGTCCAAGATCGGTTGACTATATTTGTGTGGGTCTATTTCTGGGCTCTCTGTTCTGTTCCGTTGATCTATGTGTCTGTTCTTTCCCCAGTACCACACTGTCTTCATTACTGTAGCTTTTTAGTAAGTCTTGAAGTTGGGTAGTCAGCCCTCCAACTTTGTTCTTCTCCTTCAATATTGTGTTGACCATTCTGGGTCTTTCGCCTCCTCTCCGTGTGAACTTTAGAATCAGTTTGTCAATATCCACAAAATAACTTTCTGGGATTTTGGTTGGGATTTCACTGAATCTCCCACATCCTCCTGAAACAGCCTTCGCTGGCCGCAGGGTGGAGGCTCTGGGGAGGGGGGCAGAGGGGCCTGGGGCCAAACCTGGTGCCTTGGACTGTCACCCACCTCAACTTCCTTTTTGGGACAATGGTGGCTTCTGGGGTGTCTGCCTCCTGGAGGGTGTGGGCATTCGATGGGAGAACTGCCCGTGTTGAGGAGCCTGGGCATTGCCTGGCCCGCTGAGACCTCCCGAACGTGCACTCTTGAGATTGCTTTGTTTGTTGGCATTTTGGGGGTCAGCAGCTGAGGAGGGCGCTGACCCCTCAGCCTTGTGGCCAGGTAGGCCACGGGCTTAGGGGGCAAGACCATCAGCGAAGGCGGTTCTGCCCCTGGACATGGCGTCCTGGTCACCAGGGCTGTGGCGGCCGTGAGGAGCCAGGCCAGCAGTTCTGGGCCTCCAGGAAGCTGAAAACTCGTTTTTCTGCTTGCTTGTCCCCAGATATAAACAGCCCGGACCACGATGGCAGCGCTCCCGGACGCTGTGTGTCTGCGCACAGCGGCCCTGGCTTCCTCGGGCTGTGGGAATTTATAGGAGCGCGTGTGGGAACTGTATACAGTCGCTGTAGGGCGGGGTGACTTGGTCTGGGGTTCCAGGAGAGGAGCGGGGGCGAGGAGGTGTCTGTGACGGGAGTGATCGCAGCCCTGAGCCCGGCTGTCCACCGGCACCTCGCGGGCAATAAAGCTGCGTCTTCCTGCAGCGCGCGAGGGAGCCTGTGTCGACAAAGATGCTGTAATGAGGCCTCGTGGGCTGGAGTGTGAGGTTGGAAAGCCATGGCCCACACACCACGGATTCCGCACACATCATAAAGATACATTAATGGGCCATGTGTCTTTTCAGAAATACTAATACTGTTGTTTTACGAGAAACGAGAGTTGAAAATATTAAAAGTCAGAATGTTAGGGCCTTAAAAAAATGTTAGATAATGAGGACATGGGAACGGCGATCAAGGTCTCTATCCCTGCTGGTCTCAGGGTCCTGGGGGCGAGGTGCCCTTGATGCACGCCGCTAGCCTCCGGCAGCCCCTCTGGGGCGGCTAGGAACCTCGTCCTCTGGAGGTTTGGAGGGCACAGTGACAGGGCGAGGGGTGTAGGGGTTTTCCAAATATTCACAGGCCCGGCGCGGGGGCCACTGCATGTTCAGGGCTGGGGCCCAGCAGCCGCACCTGGGCCTCCAACGAGCCCAGATCCCCTGGCTCTGGTGTGGCCGGGATGGTCTGAGGACTCGCTTGTTCCCCAGCTCTTTCCAGAAGGGGATTTTTGTGGCTACCTCGTGCTCCCTGTCAGATGGTAAACTCTCTGGGGTGCAGAATTTAAGTCTTTATTTTATTGATTGAACAGCTTGAATGACCTTGGACAAAAGAGCAAATTAGGGGGCCCCTGAAGGTACTGTGATGGTGGGGAGTCAGGGTGGCCGTCCCCCAGCCCTCGCACGGGCTCTTGTTCACTGGGAGCTGCCCAGGGTGGGCACTGAGAGCGCACGAGGTCAAGTGATGGGTTGTCGGGTGAATTGCTTCTCTTGCCCGGCTGTGCCTTTGCTCCCCCGCCGCCCCCCGGGGTTTGCCGGTCGACGGGGTGTGTGAGCTCTGCCGGCCGTGTGTACCCGGAACACTGCACACCCACGGTTAGGCTCTTCTAAACCTTGATCACGTTTTATGTTTATTTTTTTATAAATTTATTTATTTATTTATTTTTGGCTGCACTGGGTCTTCGTTGCTGAGCGCGGGCTTTCTCTAGTTGCGGCGAGCGGGGGCTCCTCTTCGTTGCGGTGCGCGGGCTTCTCATTGCGGTGGCTTCTCTTGTCGTGGAGCACGGGCTCTAGGCACGTGGGCTCCAGTGGTTGTGGCTCGCGGTTCTAGAGCGCAGGCTCAGTAGTTGTGGTGCACGGGCTTAGTTGCTCCGCGGCATGTGGGATCTTCCCGGATCAGGGATCGAACCTGTGTCCCCTGCATTGGCAGGTGGATTTTTAACCACTGTGCCGCTACAGAAGTCCCGATCAGGTTTTATTCTAATTCTTAAAATTAAGGTGAAATTCTCATGATCTCAAATTAACCATTTTAAAGCGAACAATTCAGGGGCATTTAGTACATTCACAATGTTGTGCAACCTTCACCTCTATCTAGTTCCCAAACATTTTTATCTCTTCAAAAGGAGACCCTGTGTCCATTAGGCAGTCACTCCCTGTTCTCCTTCGCCAGCCCCTGGCAACCACCAGTCTGCCTTCTGTCTTGATGGGCGTGCCTGTGCTGGATGCTTCCTG
Source organism: Eschrichtius robustus (assembly GCF_028021215.1). Classification (NCBI taxonomy): domain Eukaryota; kingdom Metazoa; phylum Chordata; class Mammalia; order Artiodactyla; family Eschrichtiidae; genus Eschrichtius; species Eschrichtius robustus. The sequence goes on along the minus strand of NC_090839.1, from coordinate 1,658,832 downwards.
TAAGTGGGGTCCTGCGGTCCGCGGTGGTTCGTGTCTGGCCGTGCTCACTCAGCATCATGTTTTTGAGGTTCATCCACGAGGTAGCGGGTGTTGGTGCTTCATTCCTTTTTATGACTGGCTGATAGCCCATTGTATGGATGGACCACATCTAGTTTATCCGTCACCCCCTTGATGGACACGGGCTGCTCCCACCTGCAGTACCGTGAGCAGTGTCGCTGTGACCGCTCGTGCATGTGCATCTGGGTTCCCGTCATCCGTCTTTCGGGTATTTTGCTCGGGATGGAGACACATTTTCTTCCCAGTCGAAGGACGTCTTGTTGAACAGGAATTACTGTTCTTGAGCATTAACTCCTGGCAGGCATTTTTCTGAAGGCATCCCACAGCCTGAAACATTCAGTTCGATGAGTTTTGATGAACACGTCCAACCATGTGACCCCCAGATCGCAGCTCAGGGCTTTCCCCAGCCTGGCAGGCTGCCTCTGGCCTCTTTCTGGGGAATCTCACCCCCTCCTGCCCCCCGACGAAGTTGCCAGGCCACATTCTGCCACCGGAGGTGAATGCAGCCACACCGCGGGTGGTCTCTTCTGGTTGGAGTCTCGCGTTTGAGATGTACCCGACCCGTCCCCTTCGCAGCGGTCACTCTTCTTGCTGAGCAGAATTCCCTCGAGTGGATGGGCCACACTTGTTTGTCTGCTCCCCGTGGATGCACATTTGGTGAATGGAGCTGCTGTTTGCGCAGGCTTTGCGTGAGTGTAGGTTCTCCTTTCTATGGGCAAACACCCAGGGGTGGAGGGATGACGCGTCGGGTCACATGGCACGTAGTTAACTGTAAGAAACAGCCGCACTGTGTCAGCAGCGGTTGCCCCGTTCGGCGGTCCTGCCAGCAGGTATGAGAGCCCAGCTGCTCCAATCTTTCCCACACAGTGTTGTCACTCAGTCCTTTTTTTTTGGCCGCTCGGTGCGGCCTGCGGAATCTTAGTTCCCCGACCAGGGATCGAGCCCGTGCCCCCTGCGTTGGGAGCATGGAGTCTCAACCACTGGACCGCCAGGGAAGTCCCTGTCAGTCCTTTTAATTTTAGCCATTCTTGTGGGTATTGATCCCAATTTGAAGGTAAGACAGCTGAAGCTCAGAGATGTGAAGTGAACTGTCCAGGGTTGTGGGCTGAGTGGTCGGCAGACTCAGAGCTTGCCCGTGACGAAGCCCAGACGTCTAGTGCCAGACCAGGTGGTCTCTGCTGGCACCTGTGCCCCAGAACAGACAGGAGCAGCCACCAAAGAAAGGTCCATCCAGTGGCTAAGAAGTGGACACTTCAGAATCTGGGGAGACAAACAGGTCAGCGTCCTCACCCCTAGACTGGGGCCGGGGGCCCGTCAGGTGGGAGAGACCCCTGGAGGCTTAAGTAATGCCCTAGAGGTGGAGGTGGTGGACACCGCCCTCCCTTGACCCTGACACTGGTGGGTGGCCGGGGGACCGGGGGACAGTTCCCTGACCCTGAGAGGCAGTGAGAGCCTCCGGAGGGGAGTGGGACCCTGCCTTGCCCAGGCAGGCCTGGCCTGGGACTGAGGCCCGAGGCCTGTGTGGTCCTTACATCCTATGTTGCTTTCCCAAACACGCACAGTTACATAAACCATGATAACACTTCATAAACATTTTTCTAACATGCGGAATGTTTGACATGAATTTCAGCTATTTTAGAACTAATAAACAATTGTCAATGTCACGGCCGACACGAAGCAGAAGCCGCAGGGCTTTATGGAAGATCAAAGGCAGGAGCAAAGACCTCTTTAGAGGAAAAGAGGACTTGGAGGAACCCATCCCGGTCCTGCTGAAGGCAGAGCCTTCCGAGCGAGCGCGGGATCCGGGCAGTCGCGGGTGCAGGGCCCCTTCCCGTTGCGCAGGCCCCCTCGGGTTCTTGGCTTGGAGGTGCTTCTTAGGACTCGCCGCTGCCATCCGTGCCTTCTAGGGAGGGCCGTCGGGGTGGGGTCTGTGCTGGTCAGCGAGTGCCAGCGCGCTGCTGGGCGCCTTGCCAGCTGCCCGGCCCCGGGGTCCATGGCTGGCGCCAGGGAGCTGACTGGCGGAGGCCAACCCGCTGCCCCAGCGTGTACACCACGTCCTTCGGAAGACGTGCTGTGTCCGTGTGGGGCTCCGGACGTCCGGACCCTGCTCTGGGTCTTCCTACGTGGCACCTGGGTGTCATTCGCCACTGGCACCACACTGGGGCTGGGAGCTGTTGGTGAGGTCCAGGCGACCTGGGCCAGAGCGAGGTCCCTGCAGAGGCAGCCGCGTCCTGCCGCTTGGAGCCCAGGAGCCTGAGGGGACCGTGTGGGGTGTGGGGGAACAGGTACGTGGGGGTCCCCCATCCTTACGGGGCAACACAACATTGTATCACCTGCTTTCCCGTGAGCCCTGGGGAGACGCGGACGGACCCCTCTCACCCTCCAGGCCCAAGTAGCCCAGGGCTGGGCTGAACGCACGAATGAGGGAGGCCACTGCCCTGACCACTCCTCAGCTTTGGGTACCCCCCTCCCCAAGGCCCAGTGACTTGTGGGTCTGTGGGGTGTCCCAGTCACACCTGCGGTGGCCCTTGAGACGTTTCGCTAGCCCATGGCTGTGTGTGTGGCGAGAACTGTGCTGAGTCCTCCCACGGGTGGCACTTAAATCCCTTCTCTGTCCGGTTCCCGTGGTCAGGGGGCGGGGTTCACGGGCCGCCCCGCCTCCTGCTCTGTGCACAGATCACCTCGCTGCAGCCTTTGCCCAGCCCCGCAGCAGAGGCCCTGTAATGGAAGGTTGAGACCCTCGCCTCCGCCCCCTCAGCTCCCACTTCACTTGGAGGAGAAGCCGGGAGGCTGGCACTGGCCCCTCACCCTCTGTTTTCCTCTCCTGCCCCCTCCCCTCTTTCTACCCCCGCCAACCAGGTGCCTGCCTCAGGGCCTTTGCACCTGCCAAGCGGCTGTTCCCCACCTTGTCGGTCTTGCCCCCACTCAAGTATTGGCTCCAGGAGGGGAGGGGATCCACCTCCCTCACGGCCTCCCCCTTAGAACCCAGCAGGGCTGGCAGCTGTTGAGGGTGAACTGTGTCCCCAGGAGGTATGTTGGGGTCCTGACCCCCAGAACCTGTGCACGTGACCTCCTTTGGAAATAGGGTCTTTGCAGATGTGATGGAGTCAAGATGAGGTCACAAGGGTGGCCCTGATCCAGTGACCGGTGTCCTCAAAAGAAGACATCCACGAGAGACACAGGGAGAAGCCACGGGCCAACCGAGTGGAGATCGGAGTGATGTGGCCACAAGCCCAGAGACGCAGGGACGGCCCGCAGCACCAGGAGCTGGGAGGGGGTGAGGACCCTCCCCTGCAGCCCCTGGAGGGGGGCGCAGCCCTGCCGAGGCCCTGATTTCATACTTCTGGTCTCCAGGCTGTGAGAGAGTGAATTTTTGTAGCTGTCAGCTGCCCAGTTGGTGGTCCTTTGCTTCAGCTGCCCAGGACACTAACACAGCACATGACGGGCACTTGTAAATATTTCTGGCTGAACTAGTAACTGAGGAAATGTCAGCCTCTGCCAGCAAGGGTCCAAGCTGACCTCTCGGCCCGGGGCTTCCCGAGTCTCGCTCCCTTGGGCACAGACCGTCTGCCCCCATCGGCCTGGCCAGGTCTCACCCCCACTGCCTCCCTCGGGCCCCAGAATCCTCGGACCACCCTAACCCGGGGCAGCCAGGCCTTCCCGAGACACACGGCCCAGCACCTGAGCCCTCCTCCCCCGGGGGTCTCTGCTGCTCCCCTTGAACTTGAGGCACGTGATCCAAGGGGCAGGTGAGGTGAGGGTGGAGGGGAGGGGCCAGCGCAGCCCATTTCCAGGGTCCAGGACCCTCCCACCTGGGGTTCGTGATTCCTCAGGACAGTGACAAACCCCGGCCTGGCTCGGGAGTTTCAGAGAGAATGTTCCAGTCAATAGACCTTTCTTCGGCCTTCTGGCAGCCGCTGTTCCTGTGACTGTGGGGAGGAGCCCTGCTGCTCATCACTGGCCCCATGTGTCCAGCTCTGCTGGCTGGCTGGGGGCCCCATGTGTCCGAGAGCCTGGCTGGAAGGGGCCAGGAGGGCAGCGCTGGGCTGCTAGGAGGGGCCCGGCTGCCCCAAGGCTCCCCTCCTGTCCACGGTGCCCCAGAGTCTGCCAGGGGTGAGACCGCCCACAGGCCTCCCAAATGTGCCTGTCGTGTGCACACACGTTACCTGGAGCCCAGGGGACAGTGAGGGGGGGGCACACCCGGTGCTGGGGGCCTCGGGCATGTCAGCCCGAGCCTTGGGCCTCCGTGCCCTCGTGCATGGAATGGGGCTGCTGGGAAGGTGAAAGGGCAGCGTGGGTGACGTGGCCACCACGTGGACTCATCGGCCCTCGCCACCAGCCCTCCCCCACCTCACCCCTCCAGCACATCGCCCATGCGTCAGCCCCGGGAACGCGGACCCGAGAAGTGGCGTTTGGACGAGCACCTCATTTGGAAGCTTGGTGTTCTGCACGAAGTGGAGTGTCCAGGAGATGTCCCCACGTGGCCAGCCCCCGCCTGTGCTCTGTCCAGCCCCCACTGAAAGCCTGGGAGGGCTTCTGATCTCTGCAGTAACAAGCAGGGTTGCTCGGAGGCACAGAGAGGTTAAGTGACTCGCCCAAGGCCGCACAGCCAGGGTGTGCAGAGCTGGGAGGGACCCGTGTGCTGTGGCCTGGGTCCTCGCTCCTGACCAGCCTGCACCTGCCCCTCCCTGATGACATGTTATGTGTAGGGGTGGGGATCGTGCATCCAGGCTTGCTGCTGGTTGTTTGGAGGATGCGTGGGACCAGGGCTGGTGGCCTGGGCTCATCACTGGACAGCTGCTGGCCCCGTTGGTGAGGCACACGCTGGGCCTGGACGGCAGGACCTGTTGGCTCCATGGGACAGAGCAGGTGCTCCCCTGGGGCCCCGAGCGTCTCCATCCGTTCATTCCTCCCTTCAAGCAGCCCTCATCCTCATCCTCTCTGCAACCCGGCTTGCTCAGCCCCGTGTGGGTGGTGAGAAATGGGTGAGGAACCCATGGCCTGTTTCTGGAGCCTGGAGCTGACCAGGGCCCTGGGGAGGCTGCCACCCCCTTGGGGGGGGCACATGTGACATTGGCTCCTGGCCTGGACCTCCCTGGGCAGGCCCTGCGTCCCCATCCCGTGGCTGTGACTGATCACCGTGCAAAGAGGCAGAGCAGGAGGGGATTAAGGGGCCCCTTCCCCTTATCAGCCGGGCCTCCGGCAGCCCTGCTTGTAGAGCTCTCATCGGAAAATGTGAGTCTCCCCTCGCCTGGCCTCTGGCTCCCCGTCAGGCCCTTCCTTCCCTGGGGGCATCAGCAGACACCTCGGCCTGGCAGCAGAGCTGGCACGACCCCCACCCCACCCAGGTGGCTGGACCGCTCTGGGGTGTCCGCCAGGAGGCTGCGTGGAAAATCCACCCCATCTGTCACTGACAAGGGCACTTTGGCGGGGCTGCGCCGGGGGGTTCTGTCCTCAGAGGGCTTGTCTGCAAACCCTGTCTCAGCCTTCCTCTTTGGGGAGGAAAGTAACCATGCAGTCTGGCTGGCCGGGGTTTGGGATGGAGCCACGCCACGCCCAGTGTCATGGAGGGGACCCAGGGGCCCCGACTCCCCCTCCCCTCTGCCTCTCCCACACCTCCAGCAAAGGGGGACAGGGCCAGCTCCCTCCCCCGCACCTGGCTCCCTGTGCCCAGGTCGCGTCCCGTCTGCAGCTTGGAGCCAGGTGCGGCACCCCCCTCCCCGAGCCACACCCTGCCAGGCTGCCCCCTGTCCCACGCAGGCGCAGACCCCGGCCTCGAGGCCAGCTTGGGCGGCTGCACATTCAGCCACGGGCCACTCACTTGTTCAGCTAATACGCCCAAGCGTCCATGGTGTGCGCTCGCTCTGTCCTGGGTTTGGGGGTGGAAACAGGAAACAGGAGCGAGGGGCCCAGCCCCCTGGAGCTGTGTCTGCCTCACGGCCCAGCACAGTGGCCCAGAGCCGCGCGTGGCTGTTGCGTGGTCGGTGTGAGATACACACGGATCACAGAGGCCCGGCTGGAGCCCAAGGATGTGGAAGATCGTATTTGCGCTTTCTGTGTGACCGTGTGCCGAGCACTGGATCGCGGGGCTACAACGTGCTACGGAAATGAATCGTGCCCCTTCTCTTTCCTTTCTGACGTGGCCACTAGCACACCGAAACCACACGTGTGGCTCTAGTGGCAGTCGCACTGGACAGCGCCAGCCTGGACGGCGGGCAGACACGCAGCCAGTGGACTTGAGACGGGGACGTCTCAGCTCACAGCACCGGCCTGACGGAAACGCACGGGCGACCCCTGAGAGCCGGGGTCAGGGAGCTGCTGTTTCAGCCGCAGAGCGGAGCCTGGGCCCCCTCGACCAGAGCGGGCGGGGCCCTGGGAACAGTTGCCGACCCACCCGGGCCTGGGTGAGGGACCCCTGCCCTCCAGGCTCTGGGCCTCAGTCTCCTCACCTGTGGGACGGGGAGGATGCCATCTGGCCACCTGGCCAAACCCTGTTTCCAAATAAGGTCACATTCTGAGATACAGGGCTTAGGATTTCAATGTAAATTTTGTGGCGACAGTTCGGCTCATGACCTGGGGCGGTGGGAGGACTCAGCAGCCCTCAGCTCTGGACCCTGTGTGCAGGGGGCCTCGAATAGGACCTGTGTATGTGGTTGGCAGAGAACGGGGCTGGGACCCCCAGGGTCGGGAAGAGCCTGTGCCGGGACACCTGGTCCTGGACGCAGCCCTGGTTCCCACAGGCTTTTATTCCAACTCCTGGGACCCGGTAGGTCGGGTTTCCTGGAAGCAGCGCCTGAGATGAGACCCCTGTGTGGTGACCCTCTGGGAGGGCTCTCAGGATAAGGGCCAGCGGGACGCAGGATGAGGCAGGGGACGCCAAGCAAGCAGGCGGTCCTGGCCGGTCTTGGAGACCAGCCTCAGCCTGATCCCCTGGGGGTCGCGGGCCCTCCGGAGCAGGAAAAGCCCAGAGGCAGTCCCACCACCGATAAGGGGTGGTCCCCCTGCCCCTGTCCATCTGTCCCTGGCCGTGGCCGCCCCCGCGTGATGGGCATCGTCGTGAGGCAGGTCCTGGCTCCCCCTGCCCAGGGCCGTTTTCTGGAGGGGGTGCGGCTGTGAGCTGATGGCGCCACCGCTCTGAGCGGTGGGGAGACGGGCGGCCGCCTGCCGTGCCTGCCCGTCCGCCTTTTGCACCTGCTCCCGGCGCACAGGCTCTGGCCCCTCGTGGGAAATGGAGGGTCTTCCCTTTATCTCACGCCCGTCGCTTTCGCCTGGGCTACCCTGTGAAGGGGCCCAGAGAGGAAGCAGAAACCCAGAATTCATTCCCTGGGCACAGGGGCAGGGACCCTCCTCCCACGAGCAGGGGGTCTCTGCTGCTCCCCTCGAACCTGAGTGGGCTTCTCCTGGGAGCCTCTGGCGTGAGTGGTGCCATGTGCGGCCCTGCCTGCCCCCGGGCTTGTCCCCTCACGGCCATCACCCTGACCCGAAGTCCTGCCTGGCCACCACAGGCGTGAGCATCCCCGCAGAGGCTGGGTTACCCCCTTGCTTCGTTATCGCTGCCTCCTCTGGCCCGGCGTCCCCACCTGGCGCTCGCCTGCCCGAGCCCGGTGGCCTTGGGAGGTCCCAGCACCTACAGTCTCCTGCCACCCTGGGCACCGGCCGCCGCCTGAACCCTCTGCTCGGTGGAACGCTGCCCTTTGGTTTATGGCTGTTTTTCTTTTTCTGGGACCTTTGCACTGGTATCCCCATGCACCCCGCATGTGGCACACGTCCCCAGGGCCATTAGCCCCCACTGCCCCGCCCAGGGCGCTGGGATGTGGGCCACCCTTTCTTGACCACCTGGCTGCTCTTTAAATGTATAGGAAGTTGCAAACACTCCTCTTTTTTTAAAATTTTATTTATTTATTTATTTATTTATTTATTTATTTATTTATGGCTGCGTTGGGTCTTCATTTCTGTGCGAGGGCTTTCTCTCTAGTTGTGGCAAGCGGGGGCCACTCTTCATCGCGGTGCGCGGGCTTCTCACCATCGCGGCCTCTCTTGTTGTGGAGCACAGGCTCCAGACGCGCAGGCTCAGTAATTGTGGCTCACGGGCCCAGTTGCTCCGCGGCATGTGGGATCTTCCCAGACCAGGGATCGAACCCGTGTCCCCTGCATTGGCAGGCAGATTCTCAACCACTGCGCCACCAGGGAAGCCCCACCTGGCTGCTCTTAACTGACCCATGCCTGTCCCAGTGTTGGAGGGGGGCTGGGCCTGTGTGGTCTGGATCCTACAGCCCCCCCCATGTCTCCCCAGGTGGTGGCAGGCAGCCTCTGAATTCCCCTGGAGAGGCTGCTGCACTAGCCGTCGTGTCCCTGGGGGACCGAGGGTGTCCAATTTTGCGCTGGGCCCCGGATGCAGGGGTGGCCACGACAGGGGGCTATAGGACCCCAGTGGGGACAGTCTGAGGAGGGGACAGCCCAGAGCCCCGGCCGGGAGCATAAGGGCGGGGAGGTGGGAGACGGGGCGCCGGGCAGAGGCTAGAGGGCGGGAGAGTGTGAATCCTGCTGGGCCCTGGGGAGCCGTAGGGCTTTTACGTGGAGGACTGGGTGTGGGGGGGCAGACGTCAGGGGGGTCAGGAAGGCAGGAGGAGGCTTCAGGTCACCTGCGGCCAGGGGGGCAGAGCCACGTGCAGGAAGTAGAGCCTCACTTAGGAGGCAGACCAGGACTGGCCTTTTGGGGAGGTCAAGCACAGCTCAGACCTGGGGGAGCCCGAGTCAGGGCTGCTGATGGGTTGGGGCAGGTGAGGGCAAAGGCAGGGGCTGCCCACAGGCTGGGCGCCAGGACAGAGGTGGTCCAGGCACCGCCTGGCCCCGGCTCCCAGTGGCTCCAGGGGAGACCCTGCTTTTTTCATTTTCCCTTGTTTTGCCTGTAGCTGGATTTAACTGTAAAGAGTAATAAATTATGAATCTGGAAAAACATCCTTTGTCGCCACAAAGGACAAGGCTGTCCCTGGATGACTAATGACTCCGAATTAACATTATTTAGTATTTATAACTTCCGCTGGACAGAACTTACGATGTTCCTGGGAAATCCTGTCTGCCATCGGGTATTTTTAGAGCCTATTGTCAGCCCTGACAGGGTTCTTCTAGATGTGTCTTGGTTGAGGGGGGAGCGTGAGATTCATCAGGGTCTTGAGAGAGGCAGGGGTGCCCAGCCCCCTCTCCACAGGACTGGTGGGCCCGGGCCCCTTTGATCCCTTGCCTGCCCACTGCCCAGGACTGGTTTTTTTTTGGCTGCATTGGGTCTTCGTTGCTGCACACGGGCTTTCTCTAGTTGCGGCGAGCGGGGGCTACTCTTTGTTGTGGTGCGCGGGCTTCTCGTTGCGGTGGCTTCTCTTGCTGTGGAGCACGGGCTCTAGGTGCATGAGCTCAGTGGTTGTGGCACACGGGCTCAGTAGCTGTGGTGCACGGGCTTAGTTGTTCCACGGCATGTGGGATCTTCCCGGACCAGGGCTCAAACCCGAGTCCCCTGCATTGGCAGGTGGATTCTTAACCACTGAGCCACCCGGGAAGCCCCCAGGACTGGTCTTTATGGAATACTTGTTGCATGCCCAGCCCGGAGCTGGGACCTGGGGGAGGCGGGAGGGGGAGAGAGGCTGGGAGCCCACCGCGCTGTCAGGGGAGCAACCACTTGTGTGAGGGCTCTGGCGAAGGCGGGCTGGTGGGGTAGCTGAGTCTCAGGGAGGGGCTGAGCAGGGCTGAGGCTGGGGTGCAGGGGGGTCCCACAGTCAGGGAGGGGGTGGGAGTGGTGTAGAGGGATGTGAGGGGGTGATGGAGCAGGCCAGGGGTGTCCCAAGGGTCTGAGAACAGCCTCTCTCTTCCTGGGTCCCCAGGGGCTGCATCTCCCTTTGGGGGTCCGCAGGCAGGACCCAGGAAGGGGCTCCTTCTCCGCCCCAGAGCCAGGCCAGCACCAGCCCTGCAGTGGGTGAGGGAGATGGAGAGAAGGCTGTGGGGCTTGGCCTGTGTTTTGTCTGGTGGCAGTAATGCTGCATGGTCCCTGCAACCCCCTGGACGGTGTGGAGAGGGTGTGGAGGATGGGCCCCCGCGCTGTCACCCTGTAGACGGGGTGGGGGTCAGGGGTGGGAGCTGGGCCCTGAGCAGTGCTTACACCACCCGCACAGTAGCCCGTCCCCACCCATGCTCACAGACAGCTGGGGCCCATGTCAGCCACTGATTCCCTAGCCAGGGCCTGCCCTCCGCCAGCCTGCTTAGTGCTGGTCTGGTTGCCTGTCCGGTCCTGGGAGCTGCAGACCACCCTGTGGGCCTGAGGGGTGGGTCTGTTGCCGCCCGGAGACCCTGTGGGGCCGCCCCGCCCCTCCGGACCTGGCTCTGAATGCTCTAAGGGCCCCCGCGAAGGGCTGGCGCTCTAAGTGTCTCTTGGCCTTGGAGTGCAGAGATGTACTTCGTTTGAGTATTTAATGTCCCCTCTCGTTCATAAGGTAAACAAGGGAGATTTATCTTCACGTGGCTGGGACTCTCACAGGCTCTCCGCAGAGTCCCGGGGCCACAGCGCAGGAAACCACTCGGAACGTGACCTGGGGAGTGGCTGCTTCTAAATGACGTGCAGGCCGGAAGCGGATGGGCCCAGTATTTTAGTTAGGAAGGTTCACGGGGCTGGGCTGGCAGGCCTTAAATCTTTCTCCAGAAAATCCTGGCACGGCTTCGAGGAGAACCTCCCGGTCGTCAGCAGGCGGCACGCGCTGGCTCAGAGCTGTTGATTTAAGGAGGCTGCCGTATTAAGGGTTTTCTGTGTTTAGTTTAAAAGCTTCAGAGAGACACATTACCCTCTCCCTAACCACCGGGCCGTGATTTCAGGGCTCTGGACTCTGTACTGAGGGACTCAGAGGAGCTCTCGGGGGGCGACTGTCCCCACCCCATCCTTCTGGAGCCCAGCAGGGGGTCACGGAGGGGAGGCACCCAAAGCCATTCATCTCAGCTAATTTTGTTCCCACGTGTCAGGGACGGACTTCTGGACTTGGCTAAGGAAATCATGCCACCCACTGTGACCAGAGCCAAGGGTCAGCCTGCCCGCCCAACCCCCAGGCTCTCTTCTGTCCCTTTTCCCCGAGCCTGTGCCCCCAAGGGTGAGAGATGGGCCAATGGGGGCCACAATCAAGCTGAGGACCGTTGCCCGTCCTCCATGGGGACGCCAGCCCAGTGCCCAGCCCCAGGGGCCCGTGGGACACGTTTTGCTGGCCTCAAGTTGGCCCGTGCCCTTGGGTGACCTCTGAGTTTTGCCTGGGGTGGGGGGCGGTCAGGTGGTGCCCCAACAGAGAAGCTCCCCAGTGGGGAGGTGGGAGGGTTCCTGGCTGGCGGGCCCAGCACTGTGGGCCCCTCCCACACTCTTTTGGCTACCAGCCCCCCACCTCCGGCCCATTTTGGACTTGCTGGAAGGACTCCTATGTGAGGGACGCAGCTGGGTCCTGGCCCAGGGTCAGCAGTCCTGGCCGACCCGCATGAAGGGTTTTGGGGTATGTCCTTCAAAAGCTTCGGGAAAACTCACCTTCTTTCCCTGCAGCAGGGGCTCTGTCACTCCCCGCCACTCCCTCTGCAGGCCAAAAGGGCTCGGGTGTTCCTTGGGCCTCCCTGCCCCCAGTGTCACCCCAGGGACACATGCCCCAGGACAGGCCACCAGGAGAGGGGGGCTGTGGCTGCCGGACCCGAGGGCGCTTGGGGTCAGGGGTCAACGTCGCACTTTGTCTTCTGTCTCTCTGTGTCTGTCTCCATTCTGCCCCTCACTGTCTCATTCTTCTCTCCCCGGAAATGTGGGCAGCCTCGCCCCACTCTGTGCACGCGGCCTGCGGTGGGTGTTCCTGCCACCAGGGTCTCCCAGAGGTCAGGATCAAGGGTCCCTGCCCATGGCCGTGTTCTGAGGTCCTCTGCATATTAAAAAGCAAAGAAATGCCAGAACTGAACTTGAAAATTGTGTAACCTTGAGCTGCTTGGCCCATTTTACACACAGGAGACACAACTCAGAAGTAATTAGTTCAGAGGTCAGATGTGAAGCTCTCGGAGCACGTTGGGGCCTCCTGCACCTCCCCCACCTGGAGTCAATTCCAAGTTTCTGGGAACCAGAATCCAGCCTGATGCAGCCTGGCCAGTGTCCACAGGCCTTCTGGGGCGAGGCCTGCCGGCCGTGTGGCACCCTGAGTGGCCCCTTCCTTTCCCGGTCCCTGCACACGGCTGTCCGGGCCTGGGAACACCCAGGGGACACAGCAGGGCCCCTCCAGCCCGCCCAGCCCCCGACCCAGGACAGGCACGGGGTCTCAGCCATGTGAACTGGCCCCGGCAATGGGGGCCTCAGAGGGTGTGAATCCAGCCCACAGGGCAAAGGCAGGTGGTCTGGGTGGTCCGGGAGGAGCGAGGCTGCAGCCCCACACCCTCCTCCCACCCCGAGGGCAGGCAGACCCTGGGCTGCGCTTCCTGGAACCCCTTGCCCGTGTGCACAGTGCCCCACTGGTGTGGGGCGAAAGCCGGCCTCCACACCTCGGCCAGGACAGCCTCTGAGAGTCCTGGGCGCCGGAGGTTCTGGGGGATCGGGCAGGGTCTGGGCTGCTGCCTGGAGTGGCCCTGGCTGGCTCCTCCCCTCCCCGCTCCCCCCAGGCGTCTGGGAGCACGGCCTTCATGGATCCGGCCCCAACAAATCCTCCTCTGGGGACGTGCTTCTGGGGACCCCCCTCCCCCAGGCCCCCTGGGGACCCCACCTCACCCCCTCTCTCCCTGTCCCTGGCATCCTCAGCAGGACTGAGAGCCCCGAAGGGTGACAGAGACAGTCAGAAGCCCGCCATCCACAGGGTGGATGGATGGGCTTTGTGGGGGGCCGTGACTTGTCAGCCCTCCCCTACCAGTCAGCAGGGGCCAGGCACATGGTCCACCCGTGCATTCAGTCCTCCATCACTGAGTGTCGGCCGGGCACTGGGCTCATCGCCGGACACGGGGCAACGGGCTGGATGAGGCCCTTGCGCTCAGGGAAGCTGCTTCTCGTGGGCGAGACCAGGAGAGCACGGGACTATCCCAATCTGTGGTCACGGGATGATCCCAATCTGTGGTCACGGGATGGGCAAGGGCCGGGGAGGCCGCAGGACGTGCCGGGGAGAAGCACCAGGGGGCGGGGGCCCCTGCCTGGAGTGGTGCGGACGCGCAGGGCCTCCCTGACCTTGACCTTCAAGGTGAGGACGGACAGACAAGAAGCGACTGGCCAGGGCAAGAGGCATCACTGCCAAGGGGGAGGCACAGGCCGTCTGGGGCAGTGACCGCCGCCTGCCTTGCCCAGGTCCCCGTGCGGAGAGATGTACGTGGGTTCTAGGCTGGTCTCCAGGATGACCAGGCCCCCAGGGGGCCTCAGATGGTCCCCACCTGTCCTGGAGCGCCCCCCCCCCACTCCCCCTCCCATGCAGCCTCCTGCGGGCGTCCCTAAGGCCCACAGTGCACGAAGAGGCAGTGACGCTGGTGGGCGGGGCCGGCCATGGAGAGCCCGTGGAGGGCGCCTTTGTCGTCTCCTTCGTGGTTATAAAAGCCGACTCGAAGAAGGTTCGGGGGAGAAAACATTAGAATAAGTTGTAATTGTCAAACACTCTCTAAGGGCTCACCACACGCGTTCCCTCGGCCATTTAACAGATCCCCTCTTGTGGGTCATCTGGGTCGTTCTGTGACAACTCTGCCTGGTGGAGACCTGTGGCTTACGACCCTCCTAGAACAGCCCGAGGAAGGCTCTGTGGAGGAGGGGGCATCAGGGGTCTCGACCCCTGGGTACCATGTCACCTGTTAGGCGCACAGGAGGAAGGCGTCACAGTCAGAGGGAACGGCATGTGCAAAGACCCAGAGGTGTGACGTGTCTGGATGCTGGCAAGGGTCCCCGTACCCACGAGTGGATGCAGGTGCCAGGAGAGGGGGCCCTGGGGCCACCAGGCGGTCATGGCTGGGCCATCTGTGCAGTTGCTGGGGCAGTACCTGGGCCGAGTGTTTGGAAGCAAAGGAGAAACAGGCCCAGATTTGCATCATGGAAAGTCTGAGCTCCAGGCCAAGCAGAGGGGTGCGGGATGGGCTGCAGCAGTAATTGGGTGGGCGGGGGTGGACGGAGAGGAGGGCCGAAGCTCGGGGTTTTCCTGGAACCAGGGGGAGCAGGGTCTAGCAGTACGGGGGGCGCAGGTCTCAGGGGGTGTGACGTCCAAACAGGAGGTCCCCCGGGCCACTCCGCACAAGAGCAGAGCTTCTCCTTGGCTCACTGGCTCGTTGGCAGTGGAGAAGGCAGGCTGTTGGCCGGAGAAGGAGAAGGAAAATCCAGATTCCTCAGTGTGTCCGGCCCCAGAGTCCAGTGTGGAGGCCTGCTCTGGCCTCCCGTCCCCCCACCCAGCCTCCTCCCTCCCCCAGGCCCCAGCGCGGCCAGACGCCGTCCACCCGCGGTGCCGAGAACCCTTTATCAGATAATAAATAAGGCGGCTGGAGCCGTCCGTGTCAACATCTTGGCGGGCCTCGCAGGGCACTGCAGGGGGGGCTGCCCGCTGTGGCTTCCACGTAGCCATCGAGGGCCGGCCACCCCCGCCCCGGCTCCAGTGGGACTGTGGGGCTCACCAGCCCCCTCTTCTCTGGGGTGGGTTCAGCCCCTACCGAGGTGCGTGAGGAGAGGACGGGGCACCCCAGGGCCTGCAGCCTCACAGCCTCGGGGGGTGCCAGGTCTCTCTGGCCTCCTTTCTTCTCTGCTGAATGGGGGGTCCACGTGGGGGCTGGGAATGGGGAGCCCGGTCAGCCTCTTGCTGAATGGCTGTCCACACACCCTGGAGAACAGCCGCCCCGAGCCCCGTGAACTGCCCACGGACTTGTGGCAGAGGAAGGGCAGGGAGGACTGCATATCCGTTGCCCCGTCCCTGAGCCTGCTGGCCCCTCGTGCTTGGTGGCAGAATGGCCTGTCTTTGATGCTGGTGGCAGCAGCAACTGGTCTTCTCCAAGAAAGGTCCTTACTTGGTCAAATAAAGAGTCGGTAACCTGCATTGCTTTCTCCAAAGAACGATTTTCCCTTCTTAATAAGCACGTTACATTTTCAGGCAAGCACCTTAGAGAATTGGCCCCCGTTTTTAAAGAGCCATCTTTTTTGGTAGCAAAGGGGAAACTACCCTTAGCCCCAGCCCCGCCGGGAAGCTCTTGGGTCTGGGCACAGCTGGACGCGTGGCCCCGGCTGCTCTGAGCGATTGAGCTGGGGCAGGCGGCTTGCAGGAGGCCGTGGTGACGCTCCGCGGAAAGGGTCCGTGGGATGAACGTGCGCCTGCTGAGGGCAGTGGATACGCTGCTGACCGACGGCAGCCAGACTCGGAAAACCAGGGTGATGGGGAGCCGCTGGGGTCACCACCCTGACACCCTCTGCGAGGAGGCACAGGCGGGGTGGCTGCGTCTGCTTCCAGGTGTGAGCGCTGCAGGGCTGCCCTGGGATGCTTTTGGCCTCCCTGTTCCGCGTCTGGAGCGAGGCCATGGGTTAAGGGCTTTAAGTGGGAAGGAGAAGGGATGCTTTGGAAATAGTTCTGGATCAGAACACCCCAGTCGAGGGGGCGCTGGGTGTCTTCTCCCTTCTCCAGTCGTCCAGGACAGGGCCCAGCGGGGGCTCAGGAGACACTTCCCGCGGACAGAGGGGACCGTTGCAGGCTGGAGGAGCCATGGCACCCCTCCCCCACGCCCCCGACGTCTGCTTTAGCTTGAAAGATGTGGGAAGCGAGGTGCGGGCGGCCAGGCAGCGCGGATGAAGTGGTCTTCCTTTCCGTCCTGTCGTCTGATAAGCGGCCTGCAGCTGCCCACTCCCACCAGCCTCCCCAGTCCATCCGGTTGTTTATGGGCGCCGGGCAGAGCCTTGAGGCAGGCTGGTGGGAGGAAGAGCTGCAGGAAGCGGGGTGCCTGGCGGCTGTATTAAGGCTCCAGGTCCTGACAGCTTCCGGGACCCGCAGAGGCACTGGGGAGAAGGGCTTCAATTGAGCAGCTCTGCCTAGAGCTCCTCAGGTCCAGAGGTGGAGGCTCAGCCCCCCTCACCCTGGGCGCGTCCTTAAAAAGGAAGAAAACGGAGGATGAGTTCGCTTCTTCCCTCTTTGCCAAACCCTCTCCCTCGGGACCCGTCTTCGCGGGCGGGGCATCCAGCCCCTCTTGCCCACCCTGCCTGTTCTGCCCGTCGCACCGTGGGCACCTCTAGGAAGACCCCTTGGGTTGGTCAGGGCGCTGCTGGGGCCCCACGCCTTGTGTCACCTCTCTGAGCCGGGGGTTACTTCTCAGGTGCCTGGGTTTCTCTCGTCAGGGAAGAGGGAGACTGGCGTCCCCCTTGGAGGGAAGATCCAGGGACGCGCCGGGCGACACAGGGAGTGGCACCTGCCTGGTGGAGGGCCGTTCCCTCCGTGACTGCAGTAGTGGTCACGTGGCCACGTGGGCCTCGCCAGGCGCTCCCGGCCACCTCGTCTGTCCCTGTCCTTGTGGCTCCTTCCTCCAGGGCCTTTGCTTCCCCTCTGCACCCCCTCCCACCCTCTCCCCTGGGTGCCTGAGAAACGCTGGGCTGGTCTTGCCTTTGAGAGGTTCCGGGGGTGCCTGGTGGGGCGGCCCGCGGAGGCCACTGCCACTTGCTCAATAATTCAATAATTGGTCTCCTGCTCAGCTCGGGGCCCAACGCCCCATCACGAGCCCTGAGAGGTGAGAGGAGGCGGGATAAGGGGTGGGAAGGGGCTCTGCCCCCCCGAGCAGGGCGACCCTTTCTGTGCTTTTTTCCTCATCTGTGGGTGGGCTCCCGGGAAGGCGGCCCCAGGCCTGTGGCGCGGGGACGAGATGGCAGCGGCCTCACCTCTGGCCCACCCAGCATGGGCGCCCACGGGCACAGCCCTTGCAGGCCCCTCAGTTCCCATCTCCCGTCCAGCCCGCTCGGGAGAGAGCTGGCTGTGCTCTGCTCCAGACCCCGTCCCCGTCCCCGTCCCCGAGGCATTTCCTCTGCCGCCTGGCCCTGGTCACGTGGCTCTCAGTATGGCTGCCAAGGGCCCTGAGCGCTTGTGAACGTGCAGGTCCCCAGGTCCCGCCCGTCACCGATCTGACCCCCGGCCCTGAGTGTCTGCATTTTACTGGCCCCTCAGGTCGTCCGGATCTGGGTGGTCCATGCTGCAGCCCTCCGTGTGGGAGGGTGGGGGTCCCCGATCACAGTCGGGACCAAGGCACAGAGGCTCGTGGCTTCGTGGGGACACCCAGATGGTGAGAGGGGCCAGTGCCCTCAACACAGGGGGCCTGATTCATGCCTTGTGCCCCCGCGTCCCCAGGGTTCACCCAACACTACCTGCTGTGCTCCAGTCAGAGGCACGAGACCCACATGGGGCCACTGGGGCCACCACTGCCCAAATCTTGGCTTGCTCTGTGTCCCCCTACCCCGGGCCAGGAGGGCAGTAGGGGGCAGGACAGGGACTTGACCTGAGTCTGCCTGACCCTGAAGTGATGACTTCTCACAGTGTGGTCCCCAGGCTGGGCCCTGCCCGCCCCACCCAGTGTCCTGCCCTCGTGCTGGTGGTGACCTCGAAGCCACCCAGTGTTCACGGGTCTCGTCAAGTCCTACTGATGCCCTTGAGAGCTCCTGACGTGACGCAGAGTGGCTAGTGAGGTCCAGCAGCCCGGCCCCCAGAGATGCGTTTCTAGGCGAGGCCGGGAATCTCACAGGTGATGGGGAGAGGCAAGCAAAATTGAAATCTTTATTTTACATTTTTTTTCTTATGGCGGCATTTGTCTTAAAAAAAAAAAAAAAGACAACAACACGTGGAAATTGAGCTGGTTGAATCTCGAGGTGCAAGTTCAGGATGAAGGAACACATTCGGGAAGCTGCCACCAAGGAGGAGGATTTTTAAATATGAAAGAGATGTTTTAAATAGGAAGGCGCAATGGTGGCTGGTTTCGATGGCTCGCAAAATTTGAAAGATTTTTGAATCGAATTGGGAGCTGCGGGGGGGAAAGCTTTCATTTGGAAGACTTTACATTAAAAAAAAAAAAAAGCCAGGTTTCTGGCTTCCGTGGAAAAATCCGAAGTTCTTGTCGGTGAAGGGCAGCAATGGGACGGAGGGACGCTGTGGCCCTTCTGCAGGGCAGCCCCCTCCCCTCCCCCCTGCCTCTGCCCTCAGGCTGTTAGTAGCCATTCATCAGCCCCCATGGGCACAGCTGCCCCTAGCCAGTGCGCCAACTAATTTATCACCCAGCCCTGGGAGGGGACGGCTTTGTACGCGAAAAGGGGTGTTATTGATAATTCTGCTGGGGCAGTCCCAGGTGAGCCAGGACCTGTGGTCACCCAACCACCAGCCCCGAGAGTGCCCGCGTGGGTCAGAACTGGGCCCCGGGTACTCTGCCCATCAGAAATGGTTACAATCCACAGATTCAGTCAGAACAAGGCCCTTTACTGCCCGGTCTGGGAAAACCGTCCAAATAAATACAAGCCCACGATGACCACGATGTGAACGGCCTCCCCCTGGGGTGGCGTCCCGGTACAGTGCACGACCTGCACATCTGTCTCTGGCCATCCCGTGCTCCGAGGAGGGCAAGGTCTCTGTGCCGTGGCTCTATGGTCCAACGTGGGAAATGGACAGCCCGAGGCCTGAGGAGGCCCCCCATCTGGCTGCCCTCCTCATCCCTGTTACCTGCCCGGCCTCAGTGATTTCACCTGTGATCCTGGTTTTACAACAGGAAGGTGGGGTTTTTCCAGCGGCTGCAACCTGTAAACATGATGATGGTGAGCCTTGAGGACAGAAGTCAAGTCGGTGTGGGAGCCCCAGTCAGCCGTGGCCAGAGTGGCTGGTATGGTTCAGAGCCTTGCCCTACATTTGGGGGTCCCTTGCTGTCCGGGGAGGGGCTCAAGCCCTTCTCCCACCAGCCTTCCTCCTGCTCTGGGGCCCGACTGCCGTATGCACAGAAGTCCTCCAGGTCCGGCTGGCTCCAGTCTCTTCCGGCGTCCGGCCTGGCGGTCTCTCTGCTGAGCTGGAGCAAAGAAGTAGCGAGGTGGGTCCTGGTGGGGGCCCGGGGACCTAGGCCAAGGCCAGCGCACACCAGGCCTCCTGGCGCAGGGTCCCGCCGAGGCCGGCCTGGGGGCCCAGGGCTGCAGATGGCAAGGCAAAGTCCTCGGGCTCGAATTTGAACTCCAAGTGGCTGGGGGCCAGGGTGTCGTCCACCTGCGGGGAGGCCTGCAGGGAGGACACGGCACGCGTGAGGCTCGGGAACAGTGGCCGGCTCCCTTGAGGTCGGGAGCCCTGTGACAGGGCGATTTGCCCTAAGGGGCCTCCTCAGCCCCTGGAATGGGGGTGGGACCCATTGGGAGGATCAACAGGGGCTCTCAGCCGGCGTCGGCCACAGGTCAGCTCCTGGCACCAGCGGCCAGCTGCGTGTCCAGCCCCAAGCTTCCGGCAGGGGCCCATGGGGGCCCTGACCTGGCTGGGGTGCCAGGGTTCCCCCAGGAGGTGCCTGGGAGCCAGCTCTGGGCACCCCACCCCACCCTGACCTCCTTACCTGGGAGGTGACGCTGGGCCCGGGGCACGAAGGGGATGCCAGACTGGGCTCAGGTTTCAAAGTGGCAGCTGAGATCTCCAGGTCAGGGACAGAGGCCGGCGGGGAGGCTGTGGTGTTCCCTGCGGATCCTGGGAGGGAAGGCAGGGCATTTACAGAAGCTGCCAGATCTGGTTGCCTTGGTCACGCGGGGGGTTGGAGGTGCTGGATGTGGCTTCCTCCACTGGACCTCCTGCCCCACGGCTGGGTGAACTCCCGCCACCCCAGCCCCTCCCCAGACCAGACCATCCCAGGACAATGGGGGTTATTTGCACTTCAGGACGATGATGCTTGCACCAAACATGTGAATCTCTAATGGTGAAATGTGAGATACTCAAAGTGATTCCATAGGGAGAAGGTGTGCCTCACTGGAGGGCCTGGGGGCCTGGGCTCCCTCTCGGCCTCCCACAGCCCTGGCCCATGAACCTGAGGAGCCTTTGGCCTTGGAGATGTTCTTCGGCTTCCGTTTCCGTGTCTGGATGCTTTCCTTCTTCATCGCCAGGGGCCGCGGTACCTGGTGGGGTTGGCAGGAGGTGGACGGCTGCTCCCTGTCCGTGCTCACCCCGGGGCCTCTCGCATGGCCACCTGCCTCGATCTCAGCCCTGCAGAGCTGGTCACTCCGGCGGCCCTGTTTGGGGAGCTGCTACCCCCGGGCTTGGCACTTTCCTCCAGGCCCGTCCCACCCCAGCCTCCGGGAGCTGGGGGGCCAGGAGGGCTCTGGGGGTGTCCAGCCTCTGCCCCAGGCTGAACGGCTGCGGGGAAGCCACAGTGATACTCCGGCCTCTGTGAGCCCATCTGTACCACGGGCCTCACAGTGACACGCGGGCACGTGCAGGCAGTGGGGCCACGTGTGTACAGGCGTGTACACGCTCAGCTCAGGCCCAGCCTGATCCACACCCCTGCCCTGCTCCTCAGCCCCGTCTCGGGCCAGGGAGGGTCCCGCTCACCCCGTGCAGCTTCATGTAGAGCCCGCAGGCATTGCACACCGGCTCGCCGTCCACGTTGCGCCGCCAGAGCGTGGTGTTGGTGGTGTGGCAGTTGGTGCAGCAGAGACCGGCCCGGCGTGAGGAGGACTGTGGACAGGAGGCTGGGCTGAGCAGGGCTGGGGGCTGGGGCCCTGCTGCTCGGCTCAGCGGGGCAGGTGCACCTGGGCGGGAGGGATGGACGCTGGGCTCGGGGCTGGGGGCCGCGTGGGGCTGGGTGAGAAGGCATTTGGGCGCTAAGGGCCTGAGGCCTGCCCGGGATTCCTCGGAGCCTCGACCTGGCGCCCTGCTAGCCCTGGGACAGGTCACTTCACCCTTCTGGGCCTCAGCTTCCCTATCAGTAAAATGGGGGTGACAGTAGACCTGCCACAGGCCTCCTGTGGGGTCAGGATCTCGTGAAGAGCCCAGCACAGACAGGCAGCTGGGTGTCTGTTGCGGCCTCTTTTTAACCAACGCTGGGCCTTAGCCCCGTATTTCTGTGGTGGAGCACAGCCTTGGGAGTCACAGTGCCGCCCTCGGGTCAGGCCCCGGGCTGAACATCCAGGGGGTCTGCCGGTCCCTCTGGGCCTTGCCTCCCAAGACTTGGCGCTCTGAGCCCATGCTCAGCTCAGCAGCTCTGCGCCGGACTGTGGGCTGCGGGTCCCCGATGCCCACCCCTGCCTTGCTGCTCACATGCCTCATACTGGGGCAAGACGGCCCTTCCAGAACCTTCCAGAGGCCGACCTCCCAGGTCCGTATCCAACCAGGGTCCCCAAACCTCCCTGCACGTGGGGGCCCAGTGGGCCCCAGACAGTGCTCACCCAGGAATCGGGGCCTAACGAGCCCGGGGGTCCAGGGGCTCTGCCGAGCTGGCTGGCTGGCTGGGGAGCAGCTGTCAGAGGCCTGACCCCGGTCCTCCCACCAGCTCAAGGTCCTCGAGCTCCCAGAGCCCAGCCCCTCTCTCCAAGGCAAGGATTCTGCCCGACTCACATTTCGGTGTGTGCATGGGGTCCTGTCCCCTGCAGTCTGGGAGCTCCAAACGCTCTGTGCTGCCCAGGGCCCCCCAAGGCACCTCAGGCCCAAAGCCCCTCCCTTCCCCCCAGCACAGCCTGCAGGTGGCACACCCCTCCCCAGCCCCGTCCCCCCCAGACTTCGTCCTCGGGGGTCTGCCCTTTCCTCTCCCCAGCCCCTGCCCTCAGATGCCCTGAATCTGTCTGACCTTTTCCTTCGTTTGCATGGCCCCTGCCTGGTCCAGTCCCCTGCCCCCTCGCCCGGACCACAGTGATGCAGGGTCTCTACCCCGACCTCCCCGTGGCAGCCGCGGTCAGACCAAGTCACATCCGCTACGGTGTTTCAGTGGCACCCCGGGGCACCAGGACAGAAGCCCGTGAGACTCCACACTCAAAATCGTCCCAAGGACGTGTGTTCTCTCCTCAGTACTCTCCAGCCCAGGACCGAGCCAGAGGGCAACCAAAAGCAAGATGGACGAAAGAAGCCACAAAAGGAATCTGTCCCGGGGTAGGGCTGAGCTGTCGGGGGCAGCCTCAGTTGCCCCGTCTGGCTGCCGTCTCTGGGGTCCTTCCTTCTGCACTGACCGAGCTGCCAGACTTGCCGACCGTCTCCTGCCCACCCCCTTCCCCCAGGCTGTCAGCCATTCAAGGGCATAGGCTCTCCCCGTGACTGGCCCGGGAGGGAGAGTGGAGCCCGTCTGGAGCCCCCGGCACCAGCTGTTCCCAAGAAAACGCAGACCTGGAAACGCCTCCTCGCCCTCCCCTCCCCCAGGCCCAGGCGGCTGCCAGAGGCTCCAGGGAATTCCGCCCTGTCTAATCTAAGGCTCGGCCTCCGGTCTCCAGGCAGGACTCTGCCCCAGGATCAGGGACAAAAGGGCCACAAGACAAGGAAGGGACGAGGCCTTGGAGGCTCAGAGGGAGGGCAGGGCGGGAGCTCCCGGCCTGGCTGGGGAGACCCCATCCTCTGGCCGGCGGCCTCTAGGCCACGGCTGTGTGTCCAGCCTGATGTCCAGCCTGGCCCCATCTCCAGTGGTCTCCCCAGGGTTCCTAGGGGTGGGACCTGTGCACCTGCTGGAGTGGAGAGAGCTGGCGGCTGGCCCAGGCCCAGCAGAAGCAGAAGGGACGGGTGGTGGGACACACTCTGAGGCAGGAGCCCTGGCCCTGGGGTCAAGCAGGCCCCCAGCCGGAGGGCCTCCCTGGGAAGACGGCGGCCACATCCTGATCTTGTCTAGAAAGCAGCTGCTTTTACTGGACACAGTTCGAGTCTCCCCCTCTCTGCTCCCTTCCCTCCCTTCCACCTGCCTCTTGGCTGCGGGGAGCTGTGCCCACACGGAGGCCCCCTGCTCTCCCGGAGCCCACTCCCAGCCCTGCTGCCCGCCCCGGCCCAGGATCCCCTGACCCCGAGTCCATCCATCTTCCTAAGGTGGGAGGAGGCCTTGGGACCTCCCCAGGGTTCCCAGATTTAGCAAACAAACAAACAAACAGGATGCCCAGCTCGATGTGAATTTCAGATAAGCAGCAAATATTTTGTGTAAGCATGCCCCATGCAACATTTAGGATATTATTTATTCTAAAACGCTATTCGTTGTTTATCTGAAATTCACATCTAACTGTGCATTCTGTATTTTATCTGGTGACCCTAACCTACCTTCTTGGGCCCCATTGCGGTCCCCAACTCCAGCTGTGCCTTCAGACCAAGGGGGGGACCATGGCCTGAGGCCCCTCCTCCCAATCCAGCTGGGACCCTCAGGGTCTTTTACCAACAGCTGCTCCCTTAGAGTTCACATTGCCATCTCACGTTCCCCCAAAATTTTAGCATCATTCCTGTAGGAATCACAGGAATGCTGTCTCCTTGGCCAGCCGTCAGGCCACTTCCTACTAAAATCCTTCCTACCGAAACACTCCCGCAAGGGTGTAAAGAGACCCACGCGAAGGCTTCAGGTCAGCACTGTTTCTAACAGCACGACCGCAAGGCTGCACACACGTGGGCACGACCGCAGACACACGTGCACCCCAAGCGTCCCCCACGGTCGCCTGTGCATTGCGGAAGCAGCAGGAGCTACATGCACTGCTGTGGGTCCTGGGGAGAAGCTACAGCAGCTGGACCGTGTGTAGGCAGGACACAAGCCCAGGTGGTGTGAACCCATCACCCAGACCCTGGGGGTGCAGGGGAATCTGGAAGCCACATTGGAACCTCTCTCCAGCGAGCATAAATTAAAATTGAGAAACTGGAAATTAGATTAAAATCAAGAAAATGGGAAAAAAGAATGACCTTGAAAAAATTCTCGCAGTGCTTGCTCGTTATCTTTTTCCATCCCCTCAGCTGCCTGCGTTTTACGGGGGGAACTGAGGCTCAGACAATGAGGGGCCAGAGGTGCGGGGGTGGTCCTGGAGTGGACAGAACCTCCTTCCTTGGCTGAACACACTCAGGGGTCACGTCCCCGGGGCTGCCTGCACCCCCTGGACGCCCGGAGACTCCCTCTGTCCTTCCTCACTCGCTGTCGGGACAGACGGCCAGGCCTGGCCACTCTCAGGGCCCCTAACTGCGGGGCCTCTCCAGGTTTCGTTTCGTTTTTCTTTTTTGGTCTGTTCTTTTCAAAAGAAGTGCAACTTCAAAGCCAGCAGCAGAGCCTGCCTGAGCTCCAGGCTCCACGAGCATCCGGACATCCAGGGGAATCAGGGCGGTGGGCAGCGCAGAGCTGGGTGGGGGGCTGGCGGAGAGGTGGAGATGCGGCTGGGAAAGTAAAGGTTGCAGGTGGTGGAGCCGCAAAGATGCTCCCGTTTCAAACGGGTCCTCTGGACGCTCTTGGCAGGGGAGACGCGGGGACACAACCTGATGGAGGGTGGGAGCCCGGCATTGCTCGGGGCAAAGCGTGCTGAGGACACAAGTCTGTGAGGTGGGCTGTGCAGGAAGGAGCACATGGGTCGGTGAGCCTTCGAAGGATGCTGGGCCCTCCGTGGCACCGGCCACGTCCCGGAGCTGGCGTCAGAACCGGCCTCGGGCTAACGGGCCTGCCGTCCGCGGACCCTGGCTGCTGGGCTCCGACGTTTTGGGGTCAGGCCGGGCCGAGGGGTGCTCGTAGAGCCCCTGGCCGCAGGGACAGGACCACCCACCCTCCCTGCTCGTCTACACTGATGGAAGCCTCGGGTCAAAGGTGTAACCCCCCAGCCTATGACCGAGGAGGCACATGGGAGGCAAAGGGTAAAAAAGACACGGGTTCCTACCGGGAACGGGGGCACGCTTGTTACCGTCACATTCCTGTATTCTTGGTGACAAGCTTCTAGGACGTTTGGAATTATTTGAAAGAAGGGGAGGATTAGTTCTTCCTGGAGAGGCCCTCCCGGGGCATCACTTCTGCCCACACGCGAGGGGGACCGAGGCACTGGAGCGGGGGCAAGTCTGGGGTGACCGGCCCAGCCCCCATGGCCAGGAGCACGCGGCCCGGGCTCTGGTCTCAGGACTGCAAGAATCTCAGGGTTTTCGCAGCGAGCCTGGCCCTGCCAGGACCAGCCGCCGGGCAAGCGGTGGGGCCGCCCGCCCTGAGTGACAGGTGGGCCCCCCGCAGCCAGTCAGAGGAACCCCCTAGGATCCACGCCTCAGGGTGGAGATGGTGGCCCTGGCCCACCGCCCCCGCCAAGTCAGGAATTTTCTGCTGGGAGCTGAGCCCTGCGAGGGGTGTGGGTAGAGGCAGGGAGCCCTGCATCTCCCGTTCAGCAGTGCATCCTCGGCGCCCAGTTTAGGGCCTGGCCTGGGGACGGTGCAGGGAGCCAGAGGAGAGGACCGGTCTGCTGCTCGGGGTCAGGTCTGGGTTGCACCCAGCCCCCAGGACCCTGTCCCTTGGCCTCAGTTTCCCCTTCCCTGAGGCCACACCAGACATCAGGCCGGTGCGGCACGCCTGGGGTTGGGGGCATGATCACAGGGGCAGAGACGAGACTTGGGGTGATGTGGACTCGCCCCCCCTTCCTCTGAGAGGCACAGCATGGGTGGAGGGAGGCTGGGGGACCCGCAGAGCCCCAAACGCCAGGCCAGATCAGAGGAAGGAAAACAGCGGCTGCCCTCAAGCTGCCCGGCCGAGTCAGTCCTGCTTCCTGCCCACCCAGCTTGGGGCCTCAAAGCGTCTGGCCCCGGCGCTGCCATAGCCGGGCCTTCGAATTTCCAGTAAAGGCCAGCACCCGACCGCCCCGTGGCCCAGACCAGCAGCCATGGCACGGCCATCCCACAGCATCAGCCACGGAAAGCCCTTCCACACTCCTCGGGGCCCGACACACCAGAACCAGCCGCCTGGCCCTACAGGGCTCACACCAGCATCAGCCCAGAAACACAACCTTGCCCGGACCCGGAACCGGGAGCCACCGCGGCCTCACTGACTGGACAGCTGGCCGACATCGGCGGGCCCTGCCACTTATTTACAAAATTACTTGAGCATCAAAATTTGCCTGTGATGGGTTCGAGCCCTGGTCTGGGAAGATCCCACATGCCGCGGAGCGACTAGGCCCGTGAGCCACAACTACTGAGCCTGCGCGTCTGGAGCCTGTGCTCCGCAACAAGAGAGGCCGCGATAGTGAGAGGCCCGCGCACCGCGATGGGGAGTGGCCCCCGCTCGCCGCAACTGGAGAAAGCCCTCGCACAGAAACGAAGACCCAACACAGCCGTAAATAAATAAATAAAATTAAAAAAAAAAAAACTATTTAAAGATTTGCCTGTGAAATGGTAGAGAACAAAGGAACTTGAAACCTTTACGCTGCTTCTGGGACTCTGCCGTGCTGGGGGCAGAAGTCGGGCTCCCAGTCCCTTGCTGGCCACCCAGCCATACAGCAGAAGAAACCAAAAGTGAAAACAAGTTTCGCCCAGGGAACAGCTACAGACGTGGTCTCGTCCCATCCTCGCAGTATCAGAGGCAGCGGGCCCAGGGTCCCTCCCCCATAACATTCAACGTCCTCCAACAAAGCCCGCACTCAGCAGCCACTTTCCCCTCCAGTCCCCTCCCTGGGGTCAGGTCACCTTGCCTCTCTGCGCCCCCCCGCCCTGGCCAGCCCAAAGCCCCTTGGAGCCACAGGGCCGAGCCCGCAGCTGGGGCAGAGTGATCCCCTGCCCAGGAGGTCCAGGGCCGAGCTTGGGAGACCCCGCAGACACGGCGGGCGCGTGGCCTCCAGCCCAGGGGGCCCGTGACAGTGGACCGCGCGCTGCCACCCTGCCCGGGCCTCCTGGGGCTCCCCTGGCGCCCCGGCCGTGGCCGCAGAAGCGCCGCCCCCTCCTGCCCTGTGGCTGCCCGCACTCACCAGGCGCTTCTGCGGCCGCGTGAGGGGCCGGTTGACGCCGTTCATCTTGTGGTAGAGACCGCAGGCGTTGCACAGGTAGTGGCCGGTGCCGTCCCGGCGCCACAGCGGCGTGGACAGGGCCCCGCAGTTGACACACTCGCGCCCCTCGCCGGGGAACTCCTCCAGGAGGTCGGCCGCTGCGGGAAGGCGGGCGGCTGCTGGGTGAGGCTCTGCCCCTTCCTGGGAGCCGCCATGTCCGCAGCACCTTCTCCTTCCCTTCCTTTTTGTGCCTTTATTTTATTTTGCTTCAAGATCTATTTTATCTAACTTTCTTTTTAAGTTTAAGTTTACATACAGTGAAGTTCATGCCAGGTCTCAATCACTCCTCAGGGCTGCTTTAAAAGGGGTGGGGAGGGTGAATAAATCCAACCTCGGGGCGGGTGACAGGGAATTGCCCCACTCTGAACAGGATCCAGCACCAGCATTGGTAATTTTGATTCTCTGGGGAGGCAGGAGCGTCTACACTGGCAGAGGATGAGGGTCTTGTTCTCTGCAAAGTGGGTCGATCTGGAGGGCGGGCAGTGGCAGTGAGGCCGAATCGGATTGCGGGATCCCACGAGGACCGCGGTGCCTTCACTGTCAGCTTTCGCGGTCTCAGCACCGTCCTCCCACTTGAGCTGCTGGGGCGAGGACTCCTGGCCCCCTCCAGACCTGGCCAGGCGCTGGAGACACTTGGGCGCCGGGTGGGGGCGGGGCGGGGATCAATCATCGCCTGGCCAGGGGTGGGCGCCAGGCGTGGGGCGCCCTGGCGGCCCGGCCAAGTGGATCCCGCTTCCTGCGCTGAGGAGCTGGGGGCGGGGTGTAGGCTAAAAGACTGGGGCAGCAATAAAAGGCGTGGCCCTCAGTTTTGAGGGTGGGGTGAGAAAGAGTCGGTGGCTCCCGCGACTCAGGAGGGAGGGATGGGGAGCAACTCTCCGCTTTAAGGGCCTGGAGTCCGATTACTCAAATTTATACCCTGGAGAGCGATTGCAACTGGGTCTCAAATTAGAATACGTAAACATTCTAGAACAGAGATGAATGTGGTGGTTTACTTAGATAAACTGGTATTTTGAGCTTTAAAAAATAATCATTTCCAAAACTTTTCATAAAAACGTTTAAGACATAGGCTCTAAATGGCACGATCCCAGAATATTGGGTTCGGATGAATGAAAAGTAGAAATATAGAGGTGTGCAAAAAGAAACTCAGGACGGTGTTTTCATGTCGGGGTGGCAGCCGCTGCGTTCCGTCCAGGTTTACGCGTCCCGGGGGTTCTGGCCCCGCCCCATGCTGGTGTCGGACCCGGCTGGGAAAGCCCTGACTCTGGGGGGTGCATTTCGTAGGGTGCGGGTTTGCACCCCAGTACGGCCAGCACCCAGGACCCCAGTCAGTGGAGCCACCTCCCAGTCCCGCACTCACCGAAGGTGACTCTGTGGCCCGGGAGGCCAGTCGGGCGGGCCTGTAGGCTGTGCAGGACGCTGCCGTCCAAGGGTCCAGAGGTCCAAGACGGGGCCACCTCGGTGCTCACGTAGGCCGGGTACGCGGTGGGGTACGAGGAGCCCACGGGCCGCCCGAGCGGAGCCGGGTACTGCTCGCGAGCCAGCATCGCGCCCTGAAAGGCGCCGCCGTCCCGGGCCCCTGCGCCGCCGCCGCCGCCGCCGCCGGGTCCCGGGGTGCTGTGCGCAAAGGGGAAGGCGGTGGCCCCGGGCGGCGGAGCGGCCGGCGGGTGCGGGCTGCCGGAGCCGAACGCCGACGAGTCCGCCGCGGCTGCCTGTGCCCAGCCGGGATGCCCGGCGATCGCGGGAGCCTGCGGGCCCGGCTCACACGCCGGCAGGTAGGGCAGCATGGAGGGGACGCGCGCCGGCGGCACGAACACCGGGGAGCCGGCGCCCGGGGTGTGCAGAAAGGCCCCCGAATCCGCGTAGGCGGTCTGGCTGGGGCTCGGGGCCAGCGCCAGGCTCTGGTACATCTTCCCTGGCGCGGCCTTGACCTGCAGGGAAGAGGGACGGGTGTCGAGGTCACGGCCGCTGTGCCCCGCAGGTGCTGTCGCTCAGGCCACGCTCCTCGCTCCCCAGCCCGGCGGTTCTTGGGACGGGTCCTGGAGCCTGCGGGGACAGACGGCAGGGGGCGGGGGCGGCTCGGAGCGGCTCATGAGGCATCCCGGGTGCAGCGGGAACGTCGAGCTCACCTCCTCCACAGCCGGGGCTTCGGAGGTTCCCGGGTGGGCATGGTGGGCGCTGAGAAGGAGAAACCCGGCAGGTCCGCAGGACGCAGGGTCTGGGCGCTGGGGGAAGGCGCCAGGCTGGGGAGGGGCGCGCGGCCAGGCCCGGCTGGGTACTCACCGGCTGGTCGTGAGGACCGGAGGGCGCAGAGGGCGCGGGCGCGGCAGGCGGCGACAGGCGGGCTGGAGACTGGGAGTCGGGGTCCGCGCGGTTCCGCAAGGAATCCCGGTGCTCCGGCCGCCCCTCCGGGCCGCCCCGCCCCGGCCCGCCCCCGCCCGCCCCCGCCGCACCACCCCTTCCCTCCCGGGGCCCTCCCCTCGGGGTCAGCGCCGGGGCTGCGGCCGCGTTGCCACGTGACCGGATCAGGCTGGGCGCGCGGGGCTCCGCGGGAAAGGCGACTGGAAGCACGGCGCGGGGCACCCAACGCCGAGTCCCGGCCAACGCAGGCGGCACGAACCAGCCAGGTGCTTGGTGCCCCGGAGCAGTCCTGGCGCGAAGGCTTCTCTAAATTTGTTCGGGGTTTTCGCAAATCCACAGCCCTCCCTCCGCCAGTCCCAGGCTTCCGCTAAGGCTGGCTTAGTGTCTGGTGCCGTCTGTGGGTGAGTCCGTGAACCTGGCCTCGCCACCACGGACACAGTGGTAGAGACCCCCCAATGCTCCCCTGGTCTGGGGCCCAGAGCAGGGGTCCCGCTTCCAAAGGGGCTGCTTGGCTCCGTTTCCCTGAACTCAAACCGCTGTACCACGGCCACTGCCCCCGCGAAGTCCAGCGGAATTCCCACGGTTTCCTCAGTTTCTTACCAAGCAGGGCAACTGCCGCGCTCATTCCCAGCTGGGGGGGGCCCAGGTTGGGTGGGCAGTCTCCATCTGGATGCACTTCCTTTCCACAAGGTCCCTGCCCAGCTTCTTGCCTCCACCCCTAGGTGGGCCTTTCGCTTTGGGGGATTCCCAAAGAGTCTCCTCCAGGCACCAGACATGTGGGATGGGTGGGCCTGGAGGTGGCTCCTGGCACTCGCTGGGTGGGCCCGATGGTGCCAGCACCTTGGTGAAACGGGCCACCCGAGCCGCTTCGCTGACTGGTGACCGAAGCCTCCCCACAGAGCCAGCGAAGAGCAGGGCTCACCAGAGGGACCCGGGCTGCTGTGCTTGGGGCAGTGATTGTTTCTCGTTGCCAGAAATGGGCCGTCCCTGGAGTCCCTTCTCGTACGTAGGTCCAGGGACGCTGACTGGGGCCAGGGCGACTCCACGAGGGCCAGGGCACTTTCGCCTTGCGGAGGGGTGGGGAGGCCTGGCACTTGCTCCTCTCCATGTGCTCCGGCACCAGACTGTAATTCGGGGTGCACATCGGGTCACCCAGGGCCCCTGGAATGTGGCAGGCAAGGCCCCCACTCTCACCCTGGGCTGGGGACCCCACGGAAGTTTCCAGGCGGGCTCTGGACTCTTCACAAGCCTTGGCAGTGTGCCACTGGGAGGGGGAGTAGGAGTCAAGCATCCCCTTTACCCACCGCTCCCAGGCCCTCCCCCGCCATCAGGGCCCCGGGTCCACGCTGCCGCGATGGTCTCCCATGGTACCTGCTCCCCATGTGCTCCCCTCGGGGGTCCGAAGCGGCCCCTCCCCGCCCTACCCCCTGCAGACCCCGCCAGTGGATCTCAGCTTTCTCTCTTTTGCAGTGGGCGGGGCCCCAGGAGAGCAGAGAGAGGTCCCCGAGAGCTCAGGGTCCTGGAACCTCGCTGTGCCACGGGCCCCTGCGCGCTCAAGACTGCGGTCTCACCAGCGAGGTCCGTCAGCAGAACCGGCGCCGAGGCCGCGGCACCGCGAGGTCAGTAGAACCCGCGCTGCCTCCGCGGTCCTCAGAGCCCAGGGTAGGGAGAGTTTGAATGACACCGGAAGATGCCCCGCCAGCACCAGGGGTGAGGAGAAGTGTAGGAGGGGAGTCTCAGCTCGATGGGGGTTGAGACACCCCTCCACTCAAAAAAAAAAAAGATCCAAGGAAAAATGGAAGATCCACAGCAAACCTGGCACCCTGTTGGGGGCTGTGGGGGAGGGGAGGGGGGAGGGACTTGTGTTTTTTGCTTGGCATAAATCCGGTAAAGTCCTGAATAGGAGACCCAACGTCAGGTGGGTGCTGTGCCTTGCCCTGTGATGTTTCCGTTTGATTCTCACACCAGTCGTATGAGGTACAGGATGTTGTTTATTATTCCTGTTACAAATGGGGAAACAAGGCACAGAGAGGTTAGCTAACCTGCCCAAGGTCACACAGCTAGTAAACGAGGTAATTAAAACAAGCTGAGAATGCAAAATATACATAAGGAGGCAATCTCTGGTCACTTTTTCCATATTGACAAATCGCTAAAGTGGACGTGTGTTTTTTTTTAAAATAATAAAAGGCTGAGGCTATTTCCTGAGGTGGGGATTGGGTGGCAGAAGCTGCCCCTAAATCCCTGGTCTCTCCGGAAGGAGATTTACTCTTTGGAGGCTCCTCCCAGGCTGGACCAGATGAAGGGCCGTCTGCTGGGTGTGCAGGGCTGTGCTGTCACTTGGTGAGTCTCAATGTGCAGTAGCCTCCCCAGGTGGGATGTGAGCTCACGGCCCTGGAGCAGTCGAAACAGAGGCTGCTGGTGGTATTTCCCCATCCCACCAGGCTGGACGCCCTGCTGATGCTTGCCAGCCTTGGGGTACAGTGACAGGGTGGGAGGGGCACTGGTTGTCTGTGACAGCATCTGGACCCCTTCACGATCCCTGCTACTTGAACCAAAAAGAGAGGCATCTAAGCTGAAACTACAAAGCCAAGTTCCCTCCCCACCCACCTGCACCTTGCCCAGCCTCCCTTACCCCCCAAGTCACCTTCTAATGCTACAGGACCTGTCCTCCTCCTTCTGTGCAACTGCCCCTGCCAGGCCCGCTGGGCCCCCCAGGAGGGAGCCTGGTGTCCCAGTCTCCCAGGACCTCACAGTCCCTGCCAGCCCATCCAGCTGCAAGCCTGCCTCTCCCCTAGGCCTTGGCCCGTACTGCTCCCCAACTTGGAGGACCCTTCCTTTGCTCTCTTCTCTACTTGCTGAACTCCTACACGTCCCTCAATGCCCAGCTTGCAAGTCCCCTCCTGTCTGTGGCCTTCCTGATAAGTTGCTCTCTCCCTTCCCTCCTACCTCATCATGTTTTGTGGTTGTGTGTTCCTGCCCTGCCTCCCCACCAGACCCTGAGCCTCGTGGGAAGCTCTGGGGAAGCAGGTCAGAGCATGAACTCGAAGCAGTCCAACCTCCTTCGGGCTCCGCTTTGCCATCTCAAGCTGTGTGAACTGGGGTGAGCTGCTTTTCTCTCTGTATCTCCGTTCATCTGTAAAGTGGGGGTGACACTAGTGCCTGCCCCTCACACTGGCTTGGGGAGCAGTTAGTGGGATGGGCACTGAGCGGGCACTGGGCAGATGCTGAGGGGAGCCCAAGTGAGGGGAGCAGAGGACTGGGGCCCCAGAAGCTCAACTGCAGCCAGGTGGGGGCCCTGAGAGCAGGGCTACTGGGATGGGCGAGAGAGGCACGGGAAGAAGGAATCTCTGCCCCAGAGGTCAGCTGTGGGTGACCCCCGCTCATCTCCCCCAGGCTTCCTTCTCTTGGGACCTGGCCAGGGCTGCCCTGGGGGATGCGTCTGTGAGGTGGGGACCCTACCCCAGCCCCGGGGAGATAAAAGGGTTGGCTTGTTAACCCCCTGGTGACCAGGCAGAGCTGAGATCCATGATTTGAGGCCTGTGAGGGGCTGCCTGCGGGGGCCTTGGGGAAAGTGGCGGCCAGGGCCCTAGTGGCTGGGGGCAGGCTCTCGCAGCTGGGCTCGGGGTGTCATTTACCCAGCGGCTGCCTCCTCCCAGCCCCTGAGCTTGGGAACCCCTAACTCAGACGCAGGTATGGATGGAAAAGAACAGACCTCATCCGGGGGGATAAGGAAGGGTCGGGGCCTCTGGACCAGCTCCCAAGGGGGACCCAGGCCTCTCCTTGGACGCCTCAGGGCAGCCCCAGGGGCATCTGCCCCCTCGCAGGAAAGGCTCCATCAGGCTGCCTGCTATGCACACGCTGACCTGTGGCCACTGGGGGCTGTGAGCTCTGGGAGGTAGAGCGTCTGTCCAGCCCCAGGGAGGGGTGCAGTGCCCGGGGACTAGCCCCTTAGGGCAGGGCTGTCTGGGTCACCGCAGCCCCGGGGCCCGCCCTTCCTGTAGTGGGGGCCTGGGGAAGGGGGCCCTGGCTGGCTGTGTCGGGTGAGGCCTGGGGTGGGGACGGGCTGCGAGGTCAGAGGGAGTTCTGCGTCCTCCCCAGGTGTACGGGTAAGCCCGTGTGCCCTCTGTGCTGGGCCGGGAAAAGCCAGTTCAAAGCCCCCTCCCCTGCCTGCTGTCCCCGGCGGGGGCCCCTCTTCCTCTCGGCTCCACCCTCGCAGGGCTGTGTGACCCGGAGTGTCTGCCGACCCCTGAGCCTCAGGACCTGCTGCCCCTGGGGGAAATGAGGTGGGGTCCAGGTGGAGGGTGCTAGAGCCTCTCTGACACCAACCGGAACTGCAGAACTCAGCCAGGCGAGGGAGGTTGGGGTGGGTGCCCTCCAGGGATACAAGTGGGAGGGGCTGAGGGGGATGGGCCCGGATGTGGCGCCCTGCAGGCGTACAACTCACTGTGCACGCGTAGGTGTGTGTACCTCTCCTGCAGGGACCCCCGAGCTCCAGAGCCCAAGGCCGGCCTCGGCCCACCTGCCCCTCTGGCCGGTGACTGAGCCTGGAGCTGGGGCGAGGGGCAGCGACGGCCAGGGGGAGGGGCCCCTGAGCTGTGGCTGCTTTTGTCACTGTCATTGTCACCATCATCCCTTGGTATTTCCCGAGGGTCCCTCACATGCCTGGCTGAGCCCGGGAGCTTCTGTTTTAACTCCTTTAAAGCTCACCGCCGTCTGGTGAGCTGGGGCGACTCCTGTGAGCTGTCACACCCATTTTATAGGTGAGAGAACCAGGGCCAGGGCCTGGCAGAGGCTGAGGCCTGGAACCCCACTCCCGGGCACTCTTGGGCCATGCTCTGCTCTGCCCTGTGGCCTCTCCTCAGCCCTGCTGCCTGCCTGCTCCTTGGGCCGCTGCCCCCCACCGCGGTCCGTGACTTCCCGGTCTAGGTCCTGCAGCCCTTAGAGGCTCTGTGTGATTGGGTGGGCGTGTCATCGCCCACCCTGCCCCCAGGCTTGGTGAAAGGGAGATGCTGGGCCTTACAAACAGCCCGCCCTGTGGATGACCCAGCCGGGCCTCGAGCTGGCTGCCGAGAAAAGGGGAGCAGGAAACGAAAACAGAGTTCACGGGTGCCGTATCATTTATGTAACCGAGTCTGGTTTCAAAGGCCCTCCCAGCAGGCACTCGCGGCCAGGTCACCAGACAACCCTCGTAGACAGGGGTCCTCCGGGGAGGGACTCAGCCGAGTTTGTTTTCGGGGAGACGTAATCACGCTCAAGCGGGTTCATCTCTCCGTTGGTTGGTGGGAACGTGCGTGTGACTGCAGTGTTGGCAAATGTCCTGTCACAGGCCTAGGAGCTCCCCGCAGAGGGAGGGCGTGGAGCCACAGTGCAGACAAAGGGACAGGGAGATGGCCGGCTGACCACCGGGGAGGGGGAGTGATGCAGGGGTCTCTGGCCCCCCCTGCCCCCTGGGCCTGAGCTCGAGTGAGGATGGACAGATGGACGGACGGCTGGTTGAGGCAGCCCCTCCCGTCTATTAGCTGTAAATTACTTCACCTCGAGTGACATCACTCTGGGTGCCTGGTAACCAGGCTGGGCCTGGGGTAATAAAACAACAGTGTGACACCAATGCCGGCCTCGGTGATGGACGGCTGCCCCGTCAGATCCGCCGCCGGCCCCTCCTTGAACGAGGTCGTGAGGGTCCTGGGCCCTCCGTGACTGTGGGTCCCTGACTTTGCCAGAGAAGATAAGAATGACAACCAGATGTTGCTGTGGAATTGCAGTGCTTGGCTGCCACGTGGTGCCCACCCACGGCCCCCACCCTGTGGCTCCCTGGCCGGTGACATTCCCACAGCAGGGGGCTTCTCACTCGTCCTTCCCGGGATCTCAGTTTTGCCCCCAGCGGCTCAGGATTCAGGATCGTTGTTTATCTCCCCCGACCCCATAGGGCTCATACCCTCTGGTGGGCAAACACCCCCCCCCCACCACGTCCTGCTGGACGGCGCTACGGGTGTTGGGAACGCATGGCGTGCTGAAACCACATGGTAGAAGTAAGGAGCAGCTCAGGTGGTTGGGGTTTCAGAAAATTAGCCTGCAACTCTGTCCCCGGGGGCCCAGTGCCGGCCGTCCTGGGTGAGGGCACAGGCCCGACCCTGCCCCTGCCCCTCGCAGCTCACAGTGGGGTGGTGAGCAGGGCGTGTGGGACACACTCTGGTGACGTGGAGAGTCCTGGCTGGTCAGGGTGGCCAGGAGGAGCGTCCTGTGCAACAGCCCATGTGCTGTTGAGGGGCTTTCCTGGGTACCAGAGCGCCGCACCCCGTGTTCCCATGTTCACACGAGGTTCCGGTGGACAGCAGGAGCCACGGCGCCAGCGTCCGCAATCACAGCGCCTTTGCTGGCGAGCTCAGCGGCCCGCCAGGAGCCCAGCTGCGCCTCCTGCGGGGAAGGCAGCTCTAATCCCCTTCTCCGGAGGTTCAGAGTGTGGGAGTAACTGGCCCCCCCAAGGCCACACAGGTGGGAGGTGCAGGGTCGGGGCCTCACGGTGTCCCTTCAGCTCCGGCGATGTGTCTGTCATGTGTGCAGAGCCCCGCTGAGGCCACTGCTGGGGAGGGCCGGGCTCTCAGGGCTGGGCCTGAGCGTCTGGGCCGTGTTCCCGGGGAGGGGCTGGTGCCTCCCCTGAGGAAGAGCCCGGCTGCCCCGCCCGGCAGGCTGGGTGGTGATACCGTCAACAAGCACAGTTTGGATTCCAGTGCCCAGTTCCCACCAGCCGCTGCCCCCTTCTCCGGGCAGGCTCTGAACCTGCACGGGCGCGCCCTCTGGTCAGGTCGGCTGGCCAGACGTGGCGCTAAGGTCCCAGGGTAGGCGGGGACAGTGGGACGAGAGGGGTACGTGCTCTTGGCATCACTCAGCACCTCAGAAGGCCCCCGGGAGGTGTCCTTCCCCTCACCTGCTCACCTGCTCTCCGTCTGCTGGTCCAGCTGCCCCGGGCCAGCGGTTCCACGTCCTCCTTGCAGCTGTACCTGATAGGGAGCAAAGGTGCGGTTTGAGGTTGTCGCTCCCTTTTATCTAGTTATTTGGTTGTGCTGGGTCTTAGCTGCGGCAGGCGGGCTCCTTAGTTGTGGTACGTGGGCTCCTTAGCTGCGGCATGCGCACTCTTAGTTGCAGCATGTGGTGTCTAGTTCCCTGGCCAGGGATCGAACCCGGGCCCCCTGCATTGGGAGCGCGGAGTCGTAGCCGCTGGACCGCCAGGGAAGCCCCTGGTCTCTCCCTTTCTTTCCTTCCAGGGTCGCTCGCTGACTTCACCTCTGATCGCCGCCCCTGTTGGTGTGGAGCACACCGGCTGACGACGGCCAAGTGGCTGAGTAACCGGCGCCCAGACCCAGGACGCAGCCGGGCCAGCCCTCACGTCCCCAGGTCCCGTGGCCACCCGCCTTGTCGCTCCGGGGTCCTCTGTCCCCAGTGCCCTCCCCAGAGACACCCGTGTGGCCTGTTCCCGTTATGTCTTCCTGGAGGTGCTCTGTGCACGTATGAGAAAACGCGTGTGCAGCACCTGCACACACAGGCACACACGCACTCGAACATGCTGGCATGCCCACTGGAACACACACATGCACATCAGTGCACACGAGTCACACGCATATGTTACACACATGGGTCCGTACATGTGCACACACACAGACACTTGCACACACAGGCACACACATGTACCCATACAAGCACCCCATGCGTGCATATTTCCATCTTCACAGAGAGAAGGCCTTTTAGGGAAACCCCAGGAGGTAAAACACCCAGAAGATGTAGGGCGGCTCAGAAAGCACCACGCCTGTCTTCCCCTTCCCTCCCCCCCTCCCTTCCCATTTCTGAAGTGACGTCAGCTGGGGGGGGCCTGGAAAAACCCACATGTGGGACTCACTCTTGTGGGTGATAAAGCCGATTGTCCTCATCTCCCACTGAGTTGTCATCCCGATAGCCCGTAGCTGCTGCTTAGCCATTGATGGAGGAGACCTGGGCACCGAAGCTGGTGAATGACAGTGACTAAGGGCTTGGACGCCTCCTCCTGCTGCCAGCCTCGAGGGGGAAGGCACGTCTGGGGGGTGGGGTGTGCAGAGTGAGCCAGAGGCTCCCAGGGAAGAGGGTGGGGGCCCTGCTCTCCCCACCTGTGCTGCCGAGCATTCCTGGTGCCACTTGGGCACTGAGCTCTCTCCATATCACCCCCTTCCACCCTCGCTGAGACCCTGCAAGACGGTGATGGGCATCCGATGCCAGAACTTTCCTCCAGGGGAGAGGGAGGTGTGTGTATCACAGCGGCGGGTGGGGGGTGGGCCGTGAGGGAGAGCGCAGAGCCTTCCCAGGGTCAGCCGCCCCCAGGACCCCGGCCATACAGCCGGGAGGGGGCCTCAACATAACAGCTCCCCCTCCCCCCACCCTGGGGAGCAACCCGCTGCCCCACTTGGGGGCTGGGGAAGGGCTGCCTCCAGGCCTTGGTCCCAGCTCCCTTCCTGGTCCCCATGGGGCAGGGGCTCGGGCCCTCGCCTGCCCTCCTTGCCCTGCCTTCACCCTCCCCCTTGACAGCGGCAAAGATGCAGGAGCCTCTCCTTGAGGGGAAGAGCTGGTGGATGGAGGGAAAGCCACAGTCTGGTGGCTGAACTGAGGGCGCAGCGGCCCTCGGGCCCTTGAGGTCTGGGCAAGGAGGTATTGTGGAGGCCAGGGGGACCCCCAGACAGGAGACACAGTAATGGTGGCCAGAGTTAGCAAATAGAAATACCGGAAAGAATGCTCAACATCATTAATCATTAGAGAAATGCAAACCCAAACTACAATGAGATATCACCTCACACCGGTCAGAATGGCCATCATCAAAAAATCTAGAAACAATAAATGCTGGAGAGGGTGTGGAGAAAAGGGAACACTCTTGCACTGTTGGTGGGAATGTAAATTGATACAGCCACTATGGAGAACAGTATGGAGGTTCTTTAAAAAACTAAAAATAGAACTACCATACGACCCAGCGATCCCACTACTGGGCATATACCCTGAGAAAACCATAATTCAAAAAGAGTCATGTACCAAAATGTTCATTGCAGCTCTATTTACAATAGCCAGGACATGGAAGCAACCTAAGTGTCCATCAACAGATGAATGGATGAAGAAGATGTGGCACATATATACAATGGAATATTACTCAGCCATAAAAAGAAATGAAATTGAGTTATTTGTAGTGAGGTGGATGGACCTAGAGTCTGTCATACAGAGTGAAGTAAGTCAGAAAGAGAAAAACAAATACCGAATGCTAACGCATATATATGGAATCTAAGAAAAAAAAAAAAAGTCATGAAGAACCTAGGGGCAAGACGGGAATAAAGACACAGACTTACTAGAGAATGGACTTGAGGATACGGGGAGGGGGAAGGGTAAGCTGGGACAAAGTGAGAGAGTGGCATGGACATATATACACTACCAAACGTAAAATAGATAGCTAGTGGGAAGCAGCCGCATAGCACAGGGAGATCAGCTCGGAGGTTTGTGACCACCTAGAGGGGTGGGATAGGGAGGGTGGGAGGGAGGGAGACGCAAGAGGGAGGAGATATGGGGATATATGTATACATATAGCTGATTCACTTTGTTGTACAACAGAAACTAACACACCATTGTAAAGCAATTATACTCCAATAAAGATGTTAAAAAAAAAAAAAAATACCGGGCCCCCAGTTAAGCTTGAATATCAGATAAGCAACAATAACGTTTAGAGTTAGTATGTCTCGTGCAATGCCCAGGGCACAGGTGCACTGAGGATGTGCTCGCGGTTTACCTGAAGCTCACCTTTAACTGCGTGGCCTGGGTCTTACCTGGCAACACTAAGGAGCGGGTGGCCCCAGCACAACCAGGGTCTGCCCCTCGGAGGCCAGGACGGCTGGGGGCCCTTGGGCCACCTCCCCCTTGGCCTGCAGGATGTAAGTTACCTCCTTCCTCGCTGGTCTGGGTGGGTGAGAGGCGGGGCTGGGGGTTGACAGGGGCCCTGCCATCCATTGTCACTGGGCCCGGGAGGTGGGCGGGTGGGCGGTCTGTGGTGGTGCCTACTCGGTGTCAGGCCTGCGCCCCCCGTAGTTACTCCCTTTGGAGGCCGAAGCAGCTCTGGCTCCCAGGGTAGGACCAGCACCTCCTGATTGGTCTGTGCCCCAT
Organism: Eschrichtius robustus; assembly: GCF_028021215.1. Classification (NCBI taxonomy): domain Eukaryota; kingdom Metazoa; phylum Chordata; class Mammalia; order Artiodactyla; family Eschrichtiidae; genus Eschrichtius; species Eschrichtius robustus. Next base: position 1,619,369 of record NC_090839.1, on the reverse strand, counting down.
GAGAGGGCTCTCCAGCCCCGGATACCCCTCGGAGGCCAGGCCCAGGCCTGAATTCAGATCACGGGGGGCGGGGGTGGGGACAGGTCCGTGAGAAACCCACCGTGGGGCACACTCTGCTAGTTTGCTAGTTTGCAGTTTGCAGCTGTCCCTCTGAAAGCGGCTTCCAGAGTCTCCCTTCTTGGCCCAATAGGCGCAGGTTTGGGGCTGTCAGGGCCTCTCTCAGTGAGCTGCCTTGGCCCCCACCAGAGTTTCCCAGATGGCAGACTCACCTGGGGATGCAGACGGGGCTGGGTGATGATCCCGGCCCGTGACCAGCTGCTGGGGATTTACTGTGGGAGTGGGACTCACTTCTCACTTTCATCTCCAGGGGCTGGGGGCTGGAGGGGGTCCGCGGGGCTGGCCCGGCCCAGGGCACCGTCTGTGTAACTCAGCCTGGCTGCGGCAGGTGGGCCGTCTCAGGATTGGGGGGCAGGCTCGCTTTCGGAGGCACCTGCGGCCAGTAGGTGGAGGCGCTCATAGGTGGGTGCAGCCCGGGGCAGGCGCCAGGGGCCTTGTCTGATGCTTGGGGTGGTGCTGGCGCCCATTCCTCTCCATTCTGTCTCCCTGATTTGTGCCCTTTGCTCTCATCTTTAAAAAATTCCCTTTCTTTTCTTCCCTTCTTCCTTCTCTGTCCCTCCTACCCTCCTCCCTCCCAGCCCCTCCCTCACTGCTTCTCTCTGCTCCTGCCCTGCCTCCTGCCCTGGCCCTCGCCCTCTGCCCTTCTCCACTGTCTTCCTGAGGACATCCCCCGTGAGGCAGCCGTCCTGGGCTGGGGGGTCCCCCAGGCGCTGCGAGGAGGGGCAGGGAGCCCCAGGCCTGCCTCCCGGTTCTTCCCCCCAGGGCCCGCGGGGGAGGACGGCCCAGGAGCCAGCCTCCCGCCTGCCTCTGCTGGCAGGACGGTGGGGTCTCCCAGCCAAGAGCAGAAGTTTATCGCGTCCCAACCGTGTCTGCTCAATGTACAGACTTCAGGGAGTGTCAAAGCCATCAGCCCCGCTCCTGCTGGCGGGAGAGGACCGCAATGAGAATCCAGGGACCTTAAAAGGGCTCCGAAAGCGTCAAAAAGTCTGGATCGCAGAGGACGATTGCTGGCTGGGACCACGTGTGCCTTTCATCTTCATCTTCTATGTTTTTTGCATTTCCCATATTTTCCACCATGAACAAATAGATAAACAGAAATGCAATGGGAAATAAATCACATTTTATAGAGTTTGGCTGAAGAAGCTCCAATGGCTGCAGGAAAACATGTTTGGGGAGTGAGGGTGCAAGGGTGCCTTCGGGTCAGGCATAGTGCCAGCCCCCTCTGGGTTTGCAGAAAGACGGACACGTTTGCTCTGCCTGAGCAGAGAGGGAGCCGATGGCGGGAAAGGAGGCTCCGGGGCCGAGAAAGGACTTCATGCACGGTAGGCAGGCCCTGCTTTAGCGGGAACCTCCTTCCTGGCAGTGGAGGCCCTGCGTTCCCCAGTAGCCAGTCGCAGGGGCCAGCCCACCGGCCCCTCAGTGTTGAGGGGCCTCGCCCAGTGCCCCCGACTATGTCCTGCTGGTCCAGGGGCTTGGTGGGCAGGGCTAAGGGGATCAAGCAGGTTCCCCGGGTGTTTCACAGGCAGGAGGGAGCCGCCACCTCCCCTCTGGGGCCCAGGTCCTCTGGGGAGGGCAGCTGGGGCCCCGGCCAGAGGCTGCTGCCTGTGGGCACCCCAGGAGACTTGCCTGTGTGAGGCTGTACTTGGGGGCCGCTGCTGGGCACAGTTTCGAGCTGGGAGTTGGATGTCACGTTGGAGGCGGTCAGGCCCAGCCCTGTCCCCTGGGCTCCCCGCCTTGGGTCCTGCTCTTGGGAAGGGGGGCGGTTGTGTCTCAGGGTGAGGGTCCCGGGTCTGCCTCTCCTGCATGCTGGTCAGTGGGTGGGCTGGGTCAGTGGTAGCTCTGGGAACTGGGGGCTGGCCGGTCCCTCCTGGGGTGTGGGGTCATGACCCCTTGTCAGGTCATGTTTCTGGCCTCACTCTCCTGATCTGTGCGGAGGGGGGGGTGTTGTCAGGAGAGGGAAAGTGCCCGCCAGGCGCCCTGGCCGGCAGGAGCGGAGCCAGGAAGTGACACCACTGTTGGAAAGTCCCCAGCCCGGGACGGCAAGGTGGGAAGAGGTGTCGCCGCTTCTGTCCTGGCCACCAGAGCCCGGAGGGAGGTCTCGCCGGCCAGCGGTGCCCCATCGACCCCCGGGGGAGACCCAGTTCTGGGCCTGACGAGGCACGGAGCTCAGTCCCGAGACGCCTCAGTTGGGAGAGGGGGGCCGGCAGTTTGGTGGACGCCCCTCCAGGCTGACCCGAGGGCGGCCGCCTGGCTCCAGCCCGACTCTGTCCCGTCCCAGGCTGCGCCTGCCTCTGAACCCCCATCCAGAGATCGCCAGCCCCGTGCCTCACGTGCAAAGAATTTCCCGTGCAGCCGCCGCGGCAGCTGGGACATCTCTGCAGCTGGATCGTTCCGAGGGAAACCAGCGTGTCTCTCCCAGTGCAGACGTGGGCTGGCGTCCCAGGTCCCGGAATCTCCCTGCCCTGGTCTGGCTTCCTTTGGAGAGAAGATGAGGGGCTGTTGGCATCTCGTGGGCTGGAGACCCCGTAGCTTGCTGATGGTGGGGATGTGCCAGAGGCGGCCGAGACCCCCAGCAGCCCCCCCCACCCCTCTTTCCCCTGGGGCTACAGAAAGGAGCCCCGGGGCCCAAGGCCCACATCTGGCCTGGGTCTGGGTGCCTGGTGGTCCACGCTACCGGTCTGGGGCAAAGAGCTGGGAGGGGTGCCTGGCACATGGCCGCACTCATTCTTGGGGGACCACCCTTGTTCCGGGGGGCCGCTGTCTCCCGGTTAGAGCCTGCTGGAGCTGGGCTGGGCCAAGGAGGAACAAGTTCTGACGCCTTGGTCATGTTTGGGATGGGCCAGGCCTGGGGACACCGAGGTGAGCCTTGCAGCGTGGGGCAGACACAGGAAACACACGGGTCGCGCAGGAGCTCACGCCAGGATGGGGCCGTGTGGAGGGGTCCAGGGAGTTCAGACAGGGCCTGAAGAGCAGCAACCCCGTCCCCGGGACCTCCAGCTGCCCATGGCTCCCTCTTGTCTGAGAACATTGAGATCAGAGGTTGCAAACAGGCAGCCATGCACAGCTGCCCACCATGTTTTAAAAATGGGAAAAGTTTAAATAAAAATCCAGATTTCTTTTCTCTTGAAAAAAATCATAGCATTTCCACCAGGCAAGAGTTCCACCTTTAGAAAAGGCGAGGGGCACTCCCAGCTGCCACAGACCACACCTCTCCCTACTGTCTCAGCCATGCCTTGCATGGTCTCCTTGCGGCCGACCCCTGATTCAGCCATTATTACACTGAAAGGCCAGACTTCCCACAGGCTTTTCAAGAGGCTCATTTGACCTGGTCTCAGGAGACTGGACACCTGTCACTGACTAGCTGATTGGCTTGAACAGGACCCTGTCCCTCCCCGAGCCTCAGCGTCTTTAAAGAAGGGACTAATACCTGTGTGCTAAGAAGACAGCAGAGTCACAGAGGCTCACAGCCTGGAGGTGGTTCTAGAGACAGCACCCGGCGCCCTCAAGTCCCTGTGTGCACACAACTCCCACTGCGTCTGTGCCCCTGAAGCCACACGTAAAATTCACAGCCCTTCGAGAGAGGCTTGATTAGTTGTAACTTTGGGTCTTTAAGTATTTTCTCAACCAGTGTATGCTAAACGCATAGCCCCTCTCTGGGTGGGGAAGGGTCTCTATAGCTTTGCCATCAAGAGGTAATCATGAAGTTGGAAGGTTTAGGGATGACCTGGAGAGCCCTCGGGGCTATCTGTAGCTCCTTCCGTGTGGGGACAGACCTAGGATCACCCTCTCTGGGCCTTAAACTGTTTGAATGAGCGGAGGATGTGGAGCTTTCAGGTTTCTGAAAGCAAGATCGTGTGGCTTGGTAGGCAGTCCTTGTCTGGGATTAAGAGTGAGGATGAAACAAAGTGAAATCGGCTTACAAAGGTATTTGGGAGGACTTTCTAACCTTCCATATGCTGATGAGCGCTGGGCTGGGGCTGGGAGAGCGGCATCCAGCATTGTCCAGAGGCACTGGCCAGCGAGCCCTCTTCTGAGGAGCATTTCACAGGACTGATGTTCCCCAAATGCTCTTTAGCAATGCTGCACTAAGCAATATGACATGCACAACGTGTCTGTTATGCATTTAACATTCGCACGTGTGTCACACCCTCTGCCCTGCTCCCCCTATGAGGAGGGGCCATATCTTGCTTTTGTCTGTTTTCTCTGTGGGTCTGCCTGGTAAATGGTGCTCACTTAAAGCTTATGGAGTAAGGAGCAGCCCCACAGAGGCCTTTCTTGGCCAAGGAAGTCAGGTCGCAGCAGGAGGGTGGGAGGAGTGGGGTCCCCCGCCGCTTGCACCTTTTCTGGGCTCAGGTGGAAGGATGTGCTGGACCTCCCAAGTTTGTCCACGGAGCAACCTCCTTTGAGCTCCTTTCTGGTTTCTCCTCAAAGGCTGTTCACACTTTGCCCACTTACAGGGCTGATAAGTCATGCAGCCGGCAGCTGGCAGTGTTTGCTCCGTTGATTCAAGGAGGCGAATATTTTTCATGGAGATAAGCCTGTGAAGTCAGGGCTAGTCCCCCTGCTGGGGCAAGGAGCAGCAAAGGCCCTGCAGAGGGCTGCACAGAGTGGAGGGGCAGGGCAGGGTGTTTGCCCAGCCCTGTTGTAGCATTTTCCTCTGTTGGTTTTGCCCAGGTCTGATAAGCGAGCCTGCTCTGGCCAGAGTCTTCTTGGGGGCTTATCTGGCTGAGTAATCCTCTGGCCTTGGCTGGAGAACACCAGCACCTCCCTCCCTGCCCCCATCCTGGCCCCTGTGGGCAGTTTCAGATGGAGGTGGAGGAGATGGAGGGAAAATAAATTTCCCTCTCCCTCCTGTCACCTTTCTCAACTCAACTTGGGGCCACAGGGGGGTGAGGAGGCTCCTCTGGGGAGGGACATCTTGCTTTGGGGGCAAGGGTCTTTTTCACATTGGTCCCCCAGCTCCCAGATCTCCACTCACTACAGTCTCACTGCATAGACCCCTCTGTAGCTGCAGAGCGTCGTTTCCAGTGGTCCCCAAGCTCCAGACTTGCACCTGGAGCAATTTTGCTTCTGGGAAGGGTCAGCCTGCCTGGATCCACAGAAAGATGAGCTGGTACATCTCTTGGTGTTACAGATAGGGAAACTGAGTCCAGAGAAGTGAACTGGCCCAAATCTGCACAAGGAGGTACAGCCCTCTCCAGCCTCTTGACCCCCAGGCCTGCACTCTGTCCCCCGTCCCACTGAGGCCTTGCTGGGGGCATCCCAGGGTTGGCGCTGGCCTGGCCTCCCTTTCTGAGGACTGAACACTGTAGGTTGAGGCAACAGCCCTGGAAAAAGTGAAACACGACCTTTGGCCAGCTGGCACTTCTCCACCAGGCACCTTCCTCTTGGCCCTGGGTGGGGCAGGGAAGGCATCCTTTTACCATCCATTTCCCAGGTGTGGCCCTGAGCTGCCCAACCCTGTGGCCACTGACCAGTTAACCAGGAGGCCCTGGGGATCATTAGGAAGTGAGTTTGGGACCCCAACCTGCCAGTTTTTGAATATATGTGTGTTGTTTCCAGTCTCAAAAAGAGGCCACCTAGAGCAAGGTCCAGCACATCCTTCATTTTGTTTGTCTAGGGCAGGTCCAGCGGCTTATCCACCACAGAAGTGTGTTTGTTGGCCGTGCAGAGGAGAGGGCATTTGGATAGGGCTTTGAGGTATGAGTAGGAGTTTGCTGAATGACATGAGAGGAAAAGGCTTTCAGGGGAGAGGGTTTTGAGGCACACAGAGAGTGACTGCTGTGAGCAAGTGGTTGGAACTGGGTTGGCTGATGGTGGGAAGACACCTGGGGAGCATGTGTGTCAGGCAGAGGAATCTTTTTTTTTTTTTTTTAATTTTTTGGGTCAAAGCACAGCCTTCCATAGGATTTCCTTTTGGCCTTTTTTATTCATTACAAAAGTAATTTATGTCCACAGTAACCGTTTCTGAAAGAAAACCAATGATATTTCGTCTTCTCTCTCCCCTCCGCCCTGGAGACCCCAGGATCTGCTCTCCCTCCTGACTTGTCTACCCCTTTGTACAAACACACAGATGTCAGTCTATGGAAAGGTGCTCTTTTTTTTTTTTTTTTTTTTATAAAGATGTTTTTGATGTGGACCATTTTTAAAGTCTTTATTGAATTTGTTACAATATTGCTTCTGTTTTCTGTTTTGGATTTTTGGCCCCGAGGCATGTGGGATCTTAGCTCCCGGACCAGGGATGGAACCCCCTGCATTGGAAGGTGAAATCTTAACCACTGGACTGCCAGGGAAGTCCTGAAATGTGCTCATTTGATTTATTTTGAACAAACCTGCGTCTCCTGCCATTAGCTTTATTTTTTCCTGAACATCTATGTGGAATCCTTCCACGTGAGCACATGTTTTTGAGCAGCCTCACGGAATTCCGTGGTGGGACGTGTGATGGTGTGTTTAGCCAGCCCCTGGGGACGGACGTTCTGGTGCATCCAGGGTGATTTCTTGGCCCACGGACACTGCTGTGTCGAGTGGCCTGCTGGCGTGTCTGGGAACCTTTATAAATTCCCAGAAGTGGGCTTGCTGGGGACAGTTCTGAGGACGTGTTATTTTAGTAAATGCTGCCAGATCCTTTTCCAGAAGTGCCGAAGGACGCGGCCGCCTCGTTCTTGAGGCCTGTTTCCTCCCCTCCCCAGCCCAAGGTTTTCAGTGGAAACTTTCGGCCCCTTGGGTGGGTGAAGTCCTGCATGCACCTTGGGGCTGTTTTACCCTTAATCGCCCTGACTGTGAGGGAGGGAGCTGGAAGCCTCCGCTGTCCTGAAGCAGCCTGACCATTTGGGGTTCACTTGGGCCTTTCTGGATCGCGGGCTCCGGGCTCTGCCCAGCGTCGCTCCTGGCCCCTCCTGCCCCGCTGAGCGCGTCTGGGACAGACGCCCTGGCCCAGCGGGCAGGCAGCTCTGGACTTTGCGCCTGGGCCCGTGGTGCCTTGGAGAGGGTGTTTCCCAGCACAGGCTGTCCTGACCTTTGGCAGCACCCTGACTGCAGACTGGGGGGGCGGAGGGCTAGCTGCAGTTGGGGTGCCCCAGATGGGAAGCGGCACATGGCATGGCCCGTAACTGGCAGTGACTCATGGCTCACCTGGCCATAAAGTCGGGTTGACGGGCTCCCTGGAGCCCTGGTGCTAACCACACCCGCTTCTCCCGGCAGCTGAGCTGAGCTGAGCTCCATCCTCACAGGGCAGCTCCGTCACACAGACCCACCCGTTCCTGCTCTTGGCTCCGGCTGGGGAAACGGGCCCGGGGTGGGGAGGAGTGTGGCACAGACAGCAGACATGGGCGCAGGGCTCCTTGGTCGTCTCCCCCACTCCTGTGTTACAGAGTAGGGGGAAGGGGGAGCCCAGCGTGGGGTGCTGAGCTCAGGGACAGACATCCAGCCCCCTGGGCGATTCTGGAGGAAGCAGGCTCCTGCGGGGCCGAGGACAGAGCTAAGAACGTGGACTCAGGAGCTGCAGTGACTGCCTCCTGAGCCGCTCAGTGCCTCAGTTTCGCCGTCGGCAAAGTGGGGCTCGGGGTTGTCCCTTCCTCACCGGGCTGTTGGAGGATGGGTGGGTGATGCGCTGTGACAGGATCATTCTTTATGGGGCGCTTGTCTGTCCCTCTGAAGAAGGAGATACCCTGGGTGGCTCAGTCCTGGGCCGGATGGTGGGGTATCCCGGACCAGGCGGTGGCCATGTGAGCTGCCTGCCCGGGGGAGCCTTTGCAGGACCCCTCGATGCTCTCCCTGGGGTCTGGCCAACCAGGAATTGGGCCTTGCTGTCCACAGCGTCGGCCTGGCCCCTGGGGGCAGGACGCATGTGCCAACCTGCACCTGCCGGCTTGGCCTGCAGCCACCTGGGCAGGCGGCGCTCCCTGCCGGCTTCTCCAGCCTCCCACCCCACTCTCTGCTCCATCACTGTGAGGGGCAGCTTGGGGTGTGTCCACCCTGCCCTTGCTCCCTCACTCCCTCTCTCCCTCCTTTTCTCACTCCCGTGAGTGTCACCCTAACCTTTGCCATGTCTCCCCAAGACCCTGTCTCCCCCTTTTCTCTTTGTTGGCCCTTCTGGGTGTCCCCTCCTCCAGGAAGCCCTTCTGGGTCCCAACCAGAGTGCCTCTCGCTGCTCAGAACTCTGTCCCTGCTGGGCACCTCTGCTCTGGCAGCTGCCAAGGGTATTGCTGAGGTTTGGGTGGGAATTTTCTCTCAGCGTGATTTTGACCTTGAGGCTGGAGCTCTGAGCCAGTTCCCTTACTTGGCCCAAATGAGTGTGGCAGCTGGAGGTGCTTCCCAAGGCAGTGGGCTTCTGGGCTGGGCTGTGGAGGCTGAGTAGGAGTTTCCTGGAGAAAGCGGAGCAGCAGCAGGAGCCTGGAGCCTGGAGGTGGAGTGGCCACCAGCCGGGCAGGACCTCGGTCCTCACCTACTAATGGCCCATTGCTTGAACCTCTGTTGTCCTTCCCCAAAGGGCTCAATTTCTTTCCCTAAGGACCCAGGGGTCCTGGAGCCCTGGAATCTGTTTATTTTTATCGGGTGGACAGGACCACCCCTCCTCTAGGCCCCTCTTGCTGAGGGTGGGGGCCTGAGCACTAGCCTTGCCCATGGAACGGGCCATTCCTGAAGCTCCCCCAGACCTGGGAGGTGAGGGGTGGGCTGGGAGGATGCACCTTCCCTCCAGACCCTTGCAGGTGTGGACCTTGTTCTGTGGCAGGTGTGGGGGACAGAAAGAAAGAGGACGGCAGACCAGCTCCTGCCCTCATGGGCTTATAGGAGGGGGAAACGGTAACAAGGAAACAGAGACAGAACCCGATCATGGCAGAGGGTGAGGAGGTCACGGAGGAAATGGACCAGAGGACAGGGTTACGTGAGATGGGCTCTCACGGAGGCCTCCCGGAGGAGGGGACCTCGGTGCTGAGAACCGGGACCATGAGGGCAGCGATGGGGAGACCCGGGGCATCTTCCAGGCAGAGGAAACAGCACGTGCAAAGGCCCTGGGTTGGGACAGAGCTGAAGAAGAGAAAGAGACTGAGGAGGGGCAGGGGAGACTGGAGGACACCACATGACCCTGCAGACCCCAGGAAGGAGGTGGGGGCCCCTCGCTGCTCAGCCTAGGAGCTCAGCCAGTCCTGGAGCTGCACTGGGCCAGTTGGATCCAAGCCCCGCCTGCCTGCAGCCCCCACAGTGCCAGCCCAGCTCCATCTGCCTGTGGAGCCCAGGCCCTGGAGGTGGGGGGGGGGGTCCTCCAGGAGCCACTGATTATGGGGTAGTGGGGAGCTGGGGGACGGGCAAGCTGAGCGTGGGTGCCTCTGCTCCCCCCAGCAGGCCCAGCCAGGCACACGTTACAGCTTCCTGAGGGAGGGTTGAGAGCTGGAGGGTCCAGAGCATTGAGAGAGGCCTTGGAGCGTGGGGGCAATGGAGGGGGGCAGTGCTGAGCCCCTGCCTTTTCGGCAGAACGGTTGTGGGGTGCCTGGCCCGGGGCCAGGGGCCCAGCGGAGAGTCTGGCTCCTTAAGAGACTCCTGAAGCCCACAGCCCCCTTGGCCTGGGGAGGGGGGAGAGGGACGGTCCCTCACCAGGCTCCGCAGATCCCCACCCCCCGACCCCAAGCCTGCCACCCCACAGCCTACTTCCTACAGCTGCGCCCCTGAGTTCCCGCCTCCCTCGGCTCTGGGTTTCCTGTGCCTTCGCCCATGGGGTGCCGTCCAGACGGCAGAATTAAGATGCTCCTGGGGCCACCGCAGACACGTGGCGCCCCTCGATCTGGTACCGAGGACTTGTTGGGGGGCGGACGGGCTGCAGTTGGAATGGGCGTGTTGGTGTCCACTTTCCACACCAAAGACACGGCAGGTCTCCAGTGAGGGAGCTCTGCCCTGGGGCCCCGGCCCTGGCTTTTGGGTACAGATGGGGCCTTTGGGGTCAGGGCGTGGGGCCTGGTTCTTCTCCTTTGAGCAGCCTTGGGCATAGAAGCTACCGGGCTAAATATAGCTGTGGAACTTCCCGGAACACAGTATTCCGAGTGTCCAACAGTGAACGCTCCACAGCGCACAGTGTCTGCCGAGAAAGCCAAGCCCACCCTGCATGTGCCACGGGGGGAGGGGCAGGAGGGTCACTGCCCACCTCCAAGGGCTCAGTGACACCCCCTGCCCAGGAGAGGCCCGGGGGGGCCTGTGGAGTACAGACACCAGCGAGCTTGTCTTCAGCCCCCTGGGGTGGCCAGACCGTGGCTGAAGCTGAGGGTAGATGATGGCACCCTTGTCTTCCGGAATCTTCTGTGACCCCTGCGTGGAGTGCAAGGAGGCACGTCAGGGCCCCAGGGAAGCCTCCTGTGCCGGCAGGACGAGCTGCAGGTGTCGCCTCCTCTGAGAAGCCCTCCTTGCTGGGGCTGGCCCCCATAGACCCCTCCCCAGCCCCAGCCATTCGGTCTGGCGAAGGGTGTTTCCCACTTCCGGGGCAGAGTGTGGACCACCAAGGGCAGGCTCCACTCGGTCTCCCTTGCTGCCTGCCCTGGAAAGGCCCAGGATGTGTGCTGACAACATGACGGATGACAGGCAGCCGGGAGCCTGAGGGGCGCCCAAGCAGGGACCACTGACAGCCGTCACTGACCGGTGACGCTTCCTGTCCCGGGGGGGGTCACCTGGCCCCTTGGGGCTGACTGTTGCCTGGGGCCCGGGAAGGTCGAGCCCGGTGCTCTCCCTCCCAGGCCGTCCAAGGTCCAGGGCAGGTGGGCACCCTGGATGCTGGCCCTGCCCCGCCTCCCCTCCCCCTTTCCCCTGCAAGAGGGCTTGTCCCGGGGGTAGTGAGGGTGACTCAGGTCAGCAGGGATGATTTCTGTGCACAGAGGCTGAGTGCCTGGAGCATCTGAAGGGTGGTTCTTGGCCCGAGGTTGGCACCCACCTCCGGGAGCGGGCCTTCCTCTGGACGGGGCGAGTCGCTTGCTATACCTGCGCTCTGGGTGGTCACCATGACAGAGGCACCGTGGGGAGGGCCTGGCCGAGCGGTCCGACCCCTCAGGTTCAAGGTCAAGGAGACCCCACCCTTGTTCCTGCCGACCCCGCAGGGGACCCCGCAGGGTCTCGGGTGGGAGTCCCCCTTCCCATGGCCCCTCTGTCCTGGCTGGGGGTGTCTGCCTGGAGCCAAGGGTCTGGCGGTCGGGCGGTGGGCGCCCCCTAGTGGCCACTTGGGGCAGGGGCGTTGCGGACAGGCCGGACGAGACACAGGTAGGCCCCAGGGCTTTAGGGCCTCCAGGCTCGGTGCTCAGGATCCAGAACTGGCCATGGCCACAAGGGTCTCCCTGGAGCCACTGGGGTCGTCACGCCCACCTCCTTCGCCGCCATCCGGCCTGGCCGCTGCTGAGCCTTCTCCTTCCCTGCAGCTTTGTCGTCTCAGCCCCTCCTGGACCAGGGAGGGAAGGCAGTCCCTGAGGCGTCAGCCCCGCCCTGGGCCTCAAAGCAGGGCTCCCAAGACTGAGCCAGGTGCTGGAGAGCCGGGCCCTGGGGACCTGGGCAAGAGCCCCACCCCAGCCCGTGGAGAAAAGTCAGCGCGCGTTGCTCGGGGCTCCAGCGCCCGGTGACGTGCCCGGTCACGGGTCCACGGGGCAGTTTCAGCTGATAAAGGTGAGGGCTCAGGGCCACTGTGGCTGCCCGACAGCGGCAGGGCGACATTCAGGAGACACACACGTCCGTCCGTCTCACACCGTGACGAGCTCTGAAGGCAGGAGACGGGGTCTCCGGGCGGACGGAGGATGGCTGAGGAGGAGGGAGTGGGGAGAGGAGGAACAGCATTGGGGCGGAGGGAACAGCATGCGAGCAGCTCAGAGCAGCCCACACAGGGCTCTGCAGAGGGTGGGGTCCAGGAGCGAGGGAAGGGACCCCAGAGGCCTTCCCTCCCTGGCCCGGGGCCCGTCCCACTATGAGTGCTGCTCCCTGGCTTCCTTGCCAGGAGGGTCAGCCCTTCCCTGCCTGGCCTGAGGTTTCCTCGTGTTCCTCTCGCCCTTCCTTCCAAGACACACTCAGGGGACACTGGGGGAGGAATCATTTCTTCCAGCAAAACACCTGTATGCAAGAAGTAAATTTATCTATGATGAGAGTCAGGGGAAGTTTACGGCGTGAGAACGGGGGCGGGGGGCGGGTGGCAGGGAGACGCGTGCCCCTTCCCGAGCCTGGAGAAGGTGCCATCTCTCTGACATTTAATAAGAGCCATCACTCAGGGAGGGGGAAGCAGCGGCGTGGGCTTCTACCAGGGTTTGGAGGGAGTGACGGAGGTGTTTTTCAGGGAGCAGCTTGCCTTTCCGCCACTTGTCTGGAAGCCCAAGTTTGCTTTGAAATACACTTGATCTTTGTTTAAGGCAAGGAGACTGCAGTTATGAATTATCAATTACTGTTGGCTCGAGCTGGCCCAGGGGACATGAGTGGGGAGGGGGAGACAAGGGAGGGGGTCCAGGTCACAGAGGTGGAGGCAGGAATGGACGTGGGGACCCTGGCTGACAGTCAATGGGGACGGTCCTGCCTCCGCACATATGTCCCCCACCCCCGAGGCCCAGACATTGAGGGTCGCTGGGTGGCGCAGTGTCTCCTCTTTACAAGGACATTCTTGCGAAAATAAATTTAAGTACTTCCATTATTCACATGTTCACACGATTTAAGAATGTTTTATGGGAGAAAACATCATTTTATTCACGCAAATGTCATCTGGCGGTGTCAGGAGCTCTGGAAGCAGGTCAAGCTCAGGGTTGGGTCACAGCGGTGCCCCCGCATCTGATCTCGGATCAGGGAGGTGGCCTGTGCCCTGCCCTCTGGTTGAGAAAACGCCCTGGGAAGGTGGGACTTTTCTCCTTGGGGTGGTGTGTGTTGTGGGTGTCACCACTAGGGGGCGCCCCAAGGTCTTGTTTCTGATGGGGGTGAGAGAGTGCGTGCGAGCGTGAGTGTGCACACGTGTCTGTGTGTGTCTGTGTGAGTGTGAGCGTGCGTCTGAGTGTTGACCCTGTGTTCATGCGTGTGCAGGAACGTCTTACCCTGCAAGGTGGGTGAGTGTGAGTTGTGTGTGTCTCTGTGTGAACGTGTGTGTCCTACAGTATCAGTGTAGAAATGAGCGTGCATCTGTGCCTGGGGGTGTGTCTGTGCGCGTGAGTGTGTGTTTGAGCGAGCATTTGCGTGCACGGCTGTGGGATGGGAGTCACGACTCCCATGCAAACCCAGAAGCCCCGGTTCTCCGAGTAGCTGGGGTGTCACGTGGCATCTCGGTTTCCTCGGCTGTAAAGCGGGGACCCCCACCCCTGACCTGGGTGGAAACCAGCCTTGAGCAGTGGACACGGCTGCCCACCTGCCAGCTGCTGGCCCAGAACCAGAATCTTCCCTCTGACTCCGTGTGACCCCAGCACCCTTTGGATGCTTCCCAGGGGTTTGCGAGCAGCAACCTGGGTGGGGTCTCAGAGGGGCACAGTTAGTGCCCCCAGCCCTGGCCGAGCACCCCTGAGGCAGAGCCTGAGGGCACTTGCTGAGCATGGGGTGGCCTGACCAGGAGGAGCCCCCAGGGTGTGCCCTCCTGGGCTGGGGTGCCGGGACCCTCAGTAGCTGGCTGGCGAGGCAGAATGCAGGGTCTGCCGGGGTGGGAGCCCCGCACTCCTGGGGAGGAGGGGGCCCTGGCCAATGGGGCTCAGCTGGGGCTCCAGCCAGGCTGTGGCTCAGCGCCCCTCTGCCTTCCCATTTAGAAGAGCCTCGCCGATGGGAAGGGACTGTAAGTCCGCACGTGCTGGGTCCCCTCTGAGACTACTCCTATCCCCGTCTCACGGTCTTGCCCTGGCGTGCCCACCCTGACTGGTTGTCAGGACCCCAGGGGTCTCTGCCCACAGCCCCTTGACGTCCTGGAATGCGCTTGGGGCTGCACATCTGGGGTCTGAGCGCAGGTGGAGGAGGGGAAACGGTTGAATGTGGTGCAGCCAGCAGAGAAGGGCTGCTCTGAGAGCACCTGCCCCTCGGCGGGGACGTGTCCCCGCTCCGCTGGAGGCACACAGAGGGGCCACCTGCCTGGCCCCCACGAGCCTCAGTGCTGTGTGCAGAAGAAGGTCGTGTGCTCAGAGCTGAGCTTACAGTGAGCGCTCAGTAAATGCTTCCTGCATGGCTGCGGGACAGGGGCGAGCCCCTCTGGGGGTGGGGGCTGTGACTTGTGCCAGGTCACCTGGTTGGCCCCTCCAGGCTCTGTGGCCTTGTGACCTAGCGTTTAGGGGCCAGGCTGCCCCTGGGCATCACCTCCACATCCCGGTGTGTGCAGTGGGGGTAACAGTAGCTCCAGGGAAGGGCGGGAGACCAGGTAGGGGGGGCCAGGGACCTCTGATCCCACAGAACTCCTCCCTCACCCTGCTCAGCCCCTGGTGGATCCCAGGACAGACCCCGGGCGGGTGACATGACAAGGCCCTGTCACTGATGCATGTCTTAAAGGACTTTCTGATGGGAATATTTTTTTAAAAATAAATTTATTTATTTATTTATTTATTTATGGCTGCCTTGAGTCTTCGTTGCTGCATGTGGACTTTCTCTAGTTGTGGCGAGCGGGGGCTACTCTTCATTGTGGTGCGCAGGCTTCTCATTGTCGTGGCTTCTTTTGTTGCGGAGCATGGGATCTAGGCGCACGAGCTTCAGTAGTTGTGGCATGTGGGCTCAGTAGTTGTGGCACACAGGCTTCAGTAGTTGTGGCACGTGGGATTCAGTAGTTGTGGCTCATGGGCTTCAGTAGTTGTGGCATGCAGGCTCAGTAGTTGTGGCTCGTGGGCTCTAGAGCGCAGGCTCAGTAGTTGTGGTGCATGGGCTTAGTTGCTCCGTGGCATGTGGGATCTTCCCGGACCAGGGCTCGAGCCTGTGTCCCCTGCACTGGCAGGCGGGTTCTTAATCACTGCGCCACCAGGGAAGCCCTGATGGGAATATTTTTAAGCTAAAAACATTGAAACCGGGCTCTCCAAGCTGCAGAGGGTGAAGTGCACATTTACCTGCTGGTGCTGCCCCCACCCTGTAGGATGCGGTGCCCCAGCCGCCTCCCCCAGCTCCCGACAACCCCGAGGGCCACCTAGCCTGGGTGGGTAACCCCCTCACCAGACAGGGGAGGACCGCATCCTGGGCCCCCCCCGGGGCAGGCTCCATGGGACCGCTCCCAAGCTCGTTCCTGCCTTGGTCCGCGGGCCTTGGACCTGCAATTCCCGCCGTCTGGAAGGCTTGATCCCCAGCGGCCTGGTCCTGCCCTTGCTGTCACCTCCTCAGAGGCCTCCAGAGCTCTGGACAGGGCTGTGACCTCAGGGCGCTATGGGGGCAGCGCCCTCCATCAGCAGGCTCGGGCCCTCGGCCCCTGGCTCCTCTGATAACAAAAGTGTCAGACAGGAGACACAGACGCAGGAGCTGCCAGCGGGCTGAGTGTCCTCTCTGGGGAGGTGGGAGCCGTGTGGGAAAGGGGCCTGTGGTCACCGCCCTCCCTCCTGGGTGGCCTGGGCATGCACCCACCTACAGGGGCCTGGGGCATATCCTGGATGCCAGGCGGGGGCTGGCGGCGTTAAGGTGGGCATGGGTGCAGGAGCCACTGGCTCCCTGGGCATCCCAATCAGGTTTGTGTCACAGGGGCTAAAGGGGCCCTTCCCTGGCCCTGTGAGACTTGCTGCCCGAGTCATGTGAAGGGAGAGAGGACGCCTGCACTTCTCTCCACCGGCCTCTGTCTCCTCCTGACCTTTGGAAGTCCTGGAGCTGCCCAGCTGCCCACCAGCCCACCCACCTGCCTTGGGGTGTCCACTGGGCGTGGGGTGATGGTGGGCTCTTCCTCCAGGTCAGCCTCGGAGCACTGGGCCTGGGAGGACCCCCGAGTGGTCCAGTCCGGCTCATACAACAGAGGGCAGACAGGCTGGAGAGAAGGGATCTGCCCTGGTCCCTCAAGGCCTTTCCAACGGGCGCTGGGCACACCCCGAATATGCCCTCTGCTAGCTCCACCCACCTGGAGACAGAGCAGGTCTGGGGATGGTGTTACAGCGGTGTCGGGACCACGTGCCCCCCATTAGTCTATGTTTCCTGAGTCCTCACCTGGAACCCAGAGAGGAGGGCTTGTCTCCCCTGCGAATGTTGAGCAGAGAGGTGGGGGCATGGCTTCCTCATCAGACAGGCATCATTCCCGCTGAGCTGCAGGACGCTGACGGCACCCTCTGTCACCAGGGCCTTCTCAGAGGGCCCCGGGGGGCAGCGCTGGGTCAGGAAGAGCAGTCCGGGGGAGACAGCAAGCCTGCCCGGGATCCAGTAAAGGCCCAGAGGCTGCCCTCGGCAGGGGGTTCCTGGAGTCTCGGAGGCAGGGTCTTGGCCTGAGCGCCCCCAAACCTCCCCAAAGAGCAGGCGAGGCCCCTCAGGGCACTGGGCCAGCCCATGTCCCCGCTGCACCTCGAGGGAACGCCTGGCTGTGGGGCACGCTGGCAGCAGCTCCAGGCACGGCCCTGCCAGGCTGGACGAGAACTTCTTGACACAGCGATTCCCGGGCCAGGCTCCACACAGCCCGGCCGCAGCTCCGGTCACCAGCAAAGTCCTGGAGGGCGGAGGCGCAGCCGGGGAGGGTCACCTCCGCAGCGCGCGTCCCCTCCTCTAGCCCCTGGAAAGCAGATTTGCCTGAGAGCAGGGGCTGGATGCCCAGGCCCTGAGGAAACGGGCTTTATGTGGACCAGTTGTGAAGGGGTCTCTGTGCCCTCACGTGCCCTGGACCGGCCTGGACACGAGACCTGGACTCATCCCGGGGCAGACGCAGGACGAGGGGCCCAGCTGCTGGCCTGTCCCTCCACCTGACCTGGCCCGTGGAGCCACCTGGCAGGGAGACAGCCCTGGTCCCCAAGCCGCTCTGACAGTTCCTCCCAGTTTGCCCATTTCATGTGGGTTTGGTCTCAGGTGAGACACTGTCTTCAGAGAGCACTGCCTAGCAGGGGCCGATTCCAAGGGTCTCAAAGTTTCCCCGAATAGCACCCTGGCGGGGGGGTGGGTCCAGGGTCCCAGAGTGGCCCGGGGA
The DNA here is from genome assembly GCF_028021215.1 of Eschrichtius robustus. Classification (NCBI taxonomy): domain Eukaryota; kingdom Metazoa; phylum Chordata; class Mammalia; order Artiodactyla; family Eschrichtiidae; genus Eschrichtius; species Eschrichtius robustus. The sequence goes on along the minus strand of NC_090839.1, from coordinate 1,602,223 downwards.
AGTGCCTGGACTCGTGCAGACTGACCACCTCTCCCTTGGCCCCAGGTGCTGTGTGGGTCTCAGTGTTGGGTCTGGTCTTCCGGCCTGAGTCCAACAACCGCCTGCACCCCCAACTGCCCACATCCTCCGACCGTCCACCAGGGAACAAACCTGCTGCCGCCTCTGTGATCGGGACAGGAGCCCAGCCCGGGGCAGCGGGGCTGCGTTCGAGTCCGTTTCTGTGGCCTTGAGGCCTGCTGGCCCCGGCTCCCTGCCCCAGCGCGGACCCCGTGCGGCCACCGTCCGGGAAGGTGTTGCCCCGGGAGGCTCTGGTCCCACAAATGGCTGAGAGAGGCCGGGACTGGGTTTAGACTTGGAGGTGAGATTGTACCGCTAGCATGACAGGCAAGAATAAATCGGGAGAAATTACATGTATGTCTTTTCTTCCCCCCTACATTAATACTATTTCTTAAAAGCAATGTAGTTTACCTGGAAATTTATGAGTGGTGATCTTTTTTTTTTTGTTTTTTTGGCTGCACTGTGCAGCATGTGGGATCTTAGTTCCCCGACGAGGGATCAAACCCGCGCCCCTTGTATTGGAAGCGCGGAGTCTTAACCACTGGCCCTCCAGGGAAGTCCTATGAGTGGTGATTTTTGAAAGTTGTCTGATGAGCCATCCTGACTGCGGAACGCGGCTCGTAGAACAAGAAGGGCCGTGAATCTCTGTGGTCCACCAGGCAGTGAGGGGGAGGGGCGGGGGGAGGGGGCATGGGCGTCCTTGCCCTTCCTCCCTCCATCCCTCCGTCTCCTCCCCCGTCCCCATCCCTGCTCCTGTCCAGGCCTCAGTTTCCCCATCTGTCCAGTGGGAGGTAAGCGCGGGTCACTCTGCATGGCCCTCACTTGGGAGCTTTGAACCGTGGGGAAGGTGGGGGTAAGACCACGCAGGTGAGGGCCCTGGTCCTCTCCTCCTCCACGCCAGCTTCAACAGCCAAAGTCCATTTTATTTGTATTTACACGCATGTTATTTTTATAAAAATGCCCCAAAAAGTCTCCTGAGCCACGGAAGGTGGGGGTCAAGGGCGTGCTCTTGGACGGCGCATTCTGATGTTCTATTAGAAGCGCTGGGATCTGATGGTGGGAGGGGACAGCTTCGATGGGAAAGCGTTCTGCTGATGGCCTGGTTCTCAGCCAGTCAATGGAGAAGCCGTTGTCTAAATGGAAGAAGAGGAACGGGTCCTTGGGAGTGTGTGACCCCAACGGAATGAAGGCAGAGCTACTGCAGGCCGAGGACGCTGCCTGTCAGAGGAAGAGGGCTCTGCTCCCGTGCCCTCCTAACACTCGCTCAGCTCAGTTTGGGAATGATGAGACACCTATTAGTGTGGAGATGCCGGATGCCAGCACTCACACCCTTGTGCTCTTCCTATGCCCTCGTCAGACATCACCAATCGATTTCCACTCTCTACTGCTGAGCCCAGACGCAGCCTCAGAATCGTTCTGGACACAGTCATCCAGCAAGCCACTAGGGGAAGTCAGAGCGGGCATGCCAGGTGAGCCCTCCGTTGGCGAAAAGCTCCTGGGGGGACCCTAACCACTGCTAAGGACAGGCCCACCCTGACTCCCTCCCCTGGACCCTCAGTGCTGCGTTTCCACCCATGGGTCCCCGAACCAAGTCTGGGGACACTGAGGTGTGTCCTCAGCCTGGGACCTCCCGTCGCTGGCCCTCCCTGCTCCTGGCCTTGTGGGAGGACTTGCAGGGGCCTGGTAAGAAGAGAGAGGCTGAACCGAGACCAGAGCTGGCCCTGCGGGTTTGGGTCGGGTAGGGCTGGAGGCGGGGCCCGCCTGGCTGGGCCCGGAGGCTGGATGTGTTCCTCCCAGAGCTGGGCGAGCGGGCGCTGCGTGGCCGGGGCGGCCTCCGGGACCTGCGGCCTGTAAAGGGGCACCGCCCTCCCGCCAGCCTCACACCCCTGCTGGCCGCGTCGAGACTCTGGCTCCCTCACCTTCCCCCCTAATTTCCAGCCATGACTTTGCCTCTCCTCTTGGGAGGCTCCTCATTTCCACTTGCCGGCGATGTGTCCAGCAGTAGTTCCGTTCCTGCTGGCGTTTTCATCCGCTCTTTCTGGAAGGGCCCCGGGGGCTTGTCTCTGACTTGCCAGGTTGTGTGCTGATCTGAGGGCCTCAGGCAGGTGGCACAGGCTGGGGCAGAGCAGGTGCAGTGGGGGGCCCGCCAGCCCCGTGTCTCTCTGATCAGACTTCCCAGCTTAGCTCACAGCCCGAGCCCCCTCCCCTTCCCCTACTGAACCCCCCAGAGGTGGACGTGGACCCTTCCTCAGTTTCCCAGAGCACCGTGGGTGGCAGCCCATTTCTACCAAGGCTTTGGGGGTGTAGGCAGAGGGTGGCTTCTCAGGCCGGCCAGGTGGTGACAGGTGACGGGGACACTGGACACGTATCTGCTCCCTCTTTGCATCGTGGTTGCTCTGGCCGTCTCGAGCTCCACCACAGCCCAGACCCCCCGCGTGTCCCCCTGGTCCTCTCCTCTCCAGCCACCAGTGGTGCTGGGCCCCTCCGGGCTGCCCGCCCCCATCTCCTGGCTCGAGCTCCCCCCGTACTCCTGCTGGCCCGTCCTTTACAGAACAGCGTGCAGCTTGCACGGCTGTGACAGGCTGCTGCAAAGTCCCCGTGCGTGCACGTGTGCCCCGTCTTTGAGGAGATGCTGGGGGACAGGGGTGCACAGGTGTAGGCTCGCCTGCTCTCCTGGAGGGAGTGACCACGGGCCCTGCCCCCAGCAGGTGGGGAGTGGGCCCGGCCCTGGGCTCTCCCCGGGGTTGTGCGCTGCTGGCTGTGCCATAGCAGCCGGCTGAGCGGCTCTGTGCGACGAGGCAGAGCTGGCTAATGTCTGGTCAGCCCCCTCCCCTGTTTCTCCCCCACCCCCCCCCAGCCATGAGGCCAGTGGCCTCCCAGGATCTGGGACCCCTCTGCCCGGTGACCTTGGGCACACTTTCCACACCCCGCCCCTGGCTGGGCCGTGCCTCCTGTGAAATGTGGGGCTCCCCCGCCCACCCCAGCTGCTCTGGGCTCTGTTCCCGGGGCCGCGGGCGGGCACATGGCCACGTGGCCTGGTGATGCTGGCCGAGCCGAGTGTCTGTCCCGGGAGTCGGGCGATTTAACTGCACCAAGGAGGAGCATCAAGCCCCCGCCACGCCCGCCCCCCGGGGTGCCCACCCCTGTCGTCCCTCGTCGTCCCCCCATCCTCCTCACTCGCTCCTGCCTCCGAGGTGCTGACGTCTAGTCTCCTGTCATCCTTTCTTCTTTTCCGAGCTCGCTTTCTTGCTCTATCTCCCCTTCCATGCCCTCCCGCCCCCCGCTCTCTGTGTCCCCCCTTCTCCTCTCTTCACCCAGACCCTTGCTCCTTCCTCCAAACACAGCCTCCTGACCCCCCTCCGTGGATAAGGTGAGCCCTCGCCTCTGTCAGGGGTCCCCGCTCCCAGGTGAACGAGCCACCTCCTTGGGGGACCGGCTGGGCCGTGCCCCTCAGAGCTCGGAGGTGCTGGGGACGGCTTCCTGGTGCTCACAGGGGTCAGGGGCCCTCTGCTCCTCCCTCCATCCTGGCCCCCTTGGCCAGCTGGCCTGCAGGTCCAGCCCCAGGCCATCCCTGTCTGGGCAGCCTTAGACCGATGGCAGCAGAACGGGAGGCGCAGGGGCTGCGGAAGTGCTCAGGCCTCCTGGAGGGCACGTGGATGCTGCAGCGGCCGCCCCTCGGGACGATGGGGACAGCAGGTCCTCAGGGCTCTCCGGGCCACCCCACAAACAGCTGGGAACACGGCACTGAGGAGGGAGTCGGGGTGCTGCCAGGACCCCTGCCCTGCCCTCTCGGCCAGGGCCATGGGGGCTCCCGGGGTGGGCCCTGCCTAGTGAGGGGTGTGGATGTGACTTAGTGGCTGTGGTTTCTGGGGACAGGAGGGGGAGGCGGGGCCCCATCTCAGTGGGGCCAGCCTTTGGGTGAGATGTGGAGGCTAAGCTCCGCCCACTGCCCGTTACACACCCGGGGGCCCAATGGCCCGGTGGCTTCTGGACGCCAGCTTGGGCTCTGCATTCAATCAGCTCAGAAATGGAGTCGATGGGCAAGAGGCACAAGGCAACTTCCTCTTTGCAGAAGGAGCCGACTGCGAACGCAAGCGAGTCCCGAACTGTCCAGTGTGGAGCTGGGTGGAGACACTGCCCTGCTGGCTGGCTGGCTCTGCTCTGCTCCCCACCCCCAGAGGAGCCCCACTGGCCGAGGGTGCTTTCGGAGCCGCCTCCCCTCCACTGCAGGATGAAACCCCCGTTAGCGGACCTTGGTGGAGCCCAGCTGTGCTCTGCCACCACCGCAGAGCCTAGGTGCTGAGCACCTGGGTGGGGGTCCTGGGGTGGGACCCTCAGCCTCTTCCGCTGCCCCAGCCCAACCAGGCCTGAGTCAGGCTAGAGTGGGTCTGGGGAGCCCGATGGAGTTGTGGTGGGGCAGGGGTGAGACCCACAGTGCCCGGGGCAGAGTCCCTCCCTTTAGCCTTTCTGTCCTCCCTCCCTCGCCTGCCTCCCCGGGGCCCTTTCCGGAGAGTGGGGGATTGTGGCAGTCGTTTACATATTAGTGAGACTTAGGCCAGGCTGCTCTGTCTTCCCAGGGGCTCTGCAGTGGCCACTGTTTACGGTGTACCTGTTGGGCAGGGCTGCCACCATCCGCCCATTTTAAAGATGAGGAAACTGAGGTTCAGATAAACGAACTTGCCCAGGGTCTTACAGCGAGCGTGGCGGGAACATGGCCTGACCCAGGAGGGTCTGAGTGGACCTCTGACCGTCACGAGGATGATGATGATTTAGCGGGAAGGCTGAAGCCCAACTAGGAACGACATAAAAGGCTTGCATTCCCGGCCCTGGGGGCAAGTGTTTCTGGCCTTTTCGGGGGCCTGAAGACTGCCTCTGGGCCTCCAGGCCAGCCTGGGCCAGCTTGCGCTGCAGGCTTGACTTGGCTTCCCGTGCGGGTGCTGACCCGGGAGGGGACAGGCCGTCCTGGCTGCTGCCCCCCCAACCCTGGGACCTCCTCACCGGTGGGCACTGAGGTTTCTCCCTTCCTGCCACAGCACGCAGCGGGACCACCCTGGCCCCAATGGGGAGTGTGCAGGAGGTGCCCAGGAGCCCCTGGGGTGCCTCCTGCCCTGGGGGGGAGCCTTGCATGCCAGCCCCTCCCTCACACCTGACACAGACATCCCCCCTCCTGCCCCGGCCTCCGCACCTGTCCATTCCTGGCCTTTAAATAGCTGTGACCAGGCGCCATGCTCCTCCCTCCTCACCAGGGCCAGCACCCACAGCACAGACTTCCCAAAAAAGCCGCCCCTTCCCACTGCCCACGGGCAGGCTGGCCAGCCCTGGAGCAGAGCCGGGAAGTAGCCAGAGGACACGCGGGGCTGGTCTGCTGGAGAGCGGGGATGCCCGGGTTCCCGCTTGCTGGGAGCTTGAGGCGGAGAGCAGAGAGGCGGGTGCGGGGTGGCGGCTCCCGAAGCAGGGGGGTGGCCGGTGTGCGACCCTGGGAGGGGGCCCTGGGCGGCCACCCCTTCCCCTCCCCGCTCTGGCGCTGCCTTCTCCCAAAGGCTGCGGCCATTTGAGCCTCTTCTGTGCACCGGCCGGTGGTGATGTGGCCACACAGCCCCGGTCAGCAGGAGTGCGTGCGTCCCTCCCACCCCGGGTCTGGGAGTGGCTGGGCCAGGGCCTGTCCTGTCGGGGCGGGACCGTAAGGGCTGCTCTCCGGCCCCGGCCCCTCGGTGCTCTGCTCGTGGCTATTTTCAACCTGCGTGTGGTAAGTGCCTTTCTCCAGGAGAATCGCGCCCCGATCAACCCCTGCAGCTGCCGGGCGTGGACCGCAAGCTCACGCACCGGCCGCCGCCGGGGCTGTAACTGGAACCCATCAGCTGACCGGGGCAGGATAAATCCGGCTTCTCTGACAACTGTGTCCTGCTGGTCTTATCTGGTTACAGACACCCATCCCCACGCCGCTGTCACTCCTTAATATAACTCTGAAATCGTGCCTGGTGCCGGGGCCACGGCTGGGGCGGAGGGCTCAGGGCCTGGGTCCCCCAGAGCCTGGGGCAGTGGTGGTGGCCCGAGAGGACCTGCTTCCTGGAGCGTGGAACCCAGGACTGGCCCCTCCCAGGTGAGGGGCCGCCCTGTCTCTGGCCCCATGAGGCTGCGGGAGGGGGTGCAGGCTGGTGCTGGGCTTGTCGGGGGGCCACGATCCCCTCCAGCCTTCTGAGCCCCTGGGTGACTTTAGGGATCGGATTAGAGCTTTCTTCAGAACCCCAAAGGCTCTGATGCAACTAATTTTGCTGGGAAGGCAGATATGTTCTGATCTGGTTCCGGGAAGACCTGTCATTTTGTGACGTCACGTTTTGAACAGACCCCAAGCCACCCCAAGGCCCGGCTTCCTGAGCAGCAATGGGTGTGGCTCGTGGAATGGAAAGCACAGAGGAAGGGACCCGTCTGCCGTGGGTGCACACCTACAGGCTCTGCGGGAGGCTGGTCTTGGTGCGGGCCGAGGGCCTCTGTGGGTGAAAGGGAGACTCATTTTTGCAGTGTCGCCTCTGGACTGTCAGATTTAAAACAAAACAAAACATATGTATATATTGTCTTCGAAGAAAATTAAAATAAAAACCTAATAAGAGCAATGATGGCCTTAATAATAATAGTGACACAGCTCTGGGCGCCGGCGGAGGGACGCGGCCCATCCCTACTGGAGGCCAGCCTCTCCCCAGGCCTCTCTCCTGGTGCCCCCGCTGTTACCAGGCTCCTCCCATCCAGACCCCCCCCCCCCACTCCAGCTCTCTCTTCACTGGGGGGCCTTGGGCTGCCCCGGCATCGTGACCCCTCCCACTTGGGCCTCTGCTTGGAGGCCTCAGGCCGTGGAGAGCAGAGAGAGCTTCCCTGGGAGTGGGGAGGGCAGGAGCGCTTCTACTGCCCCCACCCAGGGTCCTGAGCACTGGGCAGGGACTCCCGAGCCCAGCTGCCTTGCCTGGGGTTGCGGGGAGCTGCAGACATTCGCCCCCTACCTGGGGAGCCAGGCAGCAGGCCTCAGAGGGGAGGTGGGTACAAAATGTTTCAGGTGTGATGGGCTTTACCTGTGGCAGGCCGCCTCGCTGCAGCCGTGACCTGGTGTCACCGTCCCCAAATCTTAAAGGCTCAGAGAGGGTCAGCCACGTGTCCACGGTCGCCCCAACGGAGGTGGCAGAGCTGGGGCTCGACCAGGCCTGCTGATTCTCAAACGGTACTATGGGCCACCGTCCTGGGACTGTGTCCCTGAGGGAGATGTTTGTTCAGAGGGGACCCCCTCCTGGCCCCAAGGCCACATCCCCCAGGTGGGCTGGTGGGACCTGGCCTTCCAGAAGCATCGTGTCCACGAGGCCACCTCTCCTCCAAGTCAGACTGTTCATTTCAGCTCCGTTCAGAAGAGAGAGGAAGAGGGAGGAAACAAACCAGTGTGAGTCGGTGGGAAAGAGCAAAAGTCTGCAGGGCCTCAGAAAACACACCCCTTGTACAAGCCCGAAGGGCAGCCCCGGAGTGGGCCTGGGGCAGTGTGGGCGCGGGCTGATGCTGGGGGCAGCTGGGGGCAGCTGGGTGAGTAGGCGCCGGCCCAGCGGACCTGAGGGGCCCCACTCAGGTCCCAGGGCCTGGGGTCTCGGAGCCTGCAGCACTGCTTCCCCAGGCAGAGTCAGATGAGAATAAAAGGCAGTTTAGAACGATCTATGAAACAGTAAACCTCGTAAATGCCAGAATTTCTTATGCTGCGGGCCTGGCCATTTATTTCAGAGGTGCTATGTTAATGTCACGTGTGGCATAAAATTTTTAGTGGGCATTAATTGAGCCAATGATATAATTACAGCCGTAAATTGAGAACTCCTCTAGTCCCTGAAGTTAAGAGTAAATCTAAATATTTACCTCATCCCTGCAAAGGGGAAAAAACCTCTCCACATGATTTAACCAATAACCCCAAGTTTGCCCCATCCTGGAGTCAGCCCTCTGCTGACTGTCAGGCGGGGACACTGCCACCTTCCCAGCCTGGGCCTGTGAACCCCATGCAAGTGACGCCCCGCCAGGCAGGGTCAAGCATGGCCGCGGACCATTCAGGGAGTTGGGGTGTCCATAACGACCCCTTCCTTCATAGGTCTGGGTCCCCGGCACTAACGCCTGGGAACCTGGTCCAAGTCCCAGGCCAGACCAGGTGCCCCTGACGCCCCCGACCTCCACCACACCCCAGTGCCCTAAACCAGGTGCCCCCGACCTCCACCACACCCCAGTGCCCTAAACCAGGTGCCCCCGACCTCCACCACACCCCAGTACCCTAAACCAGGTGCCCCCGACCTCCACCACACCCCAGTGCCCTAAACCAGGTGCCCCCGACCTCCACCACACCCCAGGCCCTGGGCTGGGCCCTGAAGCAGACACTGCAGACGCCAAAGTCCAAAGAGGCCGGTGGGGCGTGAACAAGTGAGCCGGCTGGTGTGAGGCATAAGGGAGCACTGGGGCTTGTGGAGAAATGGGGGCCTCTGCCCACCTGGGGGACATGACCCCTCGTTCCTGCACAGTGGTGCCCGTTGGGGGGCCCTGAGAGCTCAGGCCTGTGCCAGCCAGAGCGGGCACGTCTACAGACCAGCTTTGGCCACGGGCCTCTGGTACGGGAACCTGTCAGACTGGACCTGCCTGTGGACAGGAGCGGCCCACCCTGCACAGGGCCGGGCACGGAGCAGCTGCTCAAACACGTTTGTTGAGTGACTGAGAGAATCGCAGACGAAGAGGGGGAGGGTGCCTTGGATCCCCGCTTGCATTTAGCCCCAGGGTTTTCCTGCCCCGGGCTGTAATTGAGTGCCTCCCCACCCCAGACTGGGGCACAGACGAGCAGGAACGGGCTGCCATGCCCAGGGCTGGGCCCACAGTGGCCCACGGGAGCATTCCTCACAGGAGAGTGTGGGCCCTTGTGTGTATGTTGGGAGGGGGGGGGCACGTGGTGGTCCTGGCAGAGATCGAGCATCCCCAAAACATGCGTAGAGCAAATGAAAGCCCGCAGGTGTCACCAGTGAGGCCCTGGGGGGTGCGGTCAGAGGACCTGGGGAGACAGGCTGGGCCACGTGGTCGCCAGGTCCAGCCAGGGACACGCGGTTCTGTCTGAAGACTCTGAGGCCCTCCGTGGAGCCCAAGACTCCAGTTAGAGCTGGGGCTGTGCCCAGGGGTTCTCGGGATGAGGGGGCACCCTGTGCGCCAGGTCTCCCCCATCCCGGGGGTGGACGTGCACCCTCCCTGGGGATGAGATTCTGGGGGCTCACGTGAGGCCGCTGGGGCATTCCCAGAGCCTCCTGGGCATGTCGAACGACTGCTCCAGGACAGGCCGCCCTGTGGGACATGGGGGCCGCTCTGGCCACGTCCCGGGGGTGCGCGGGAAGCGCGGGGCCGCATGTGGGCCCACCTGTCGTGGCAGCTCAAACTCTTTGGGGATCAAGGGTCCTCGGGTGGCTGTGCTGGCCGATCCCAGCGGGACGCCCTGGCGGCGCTGGGAAGCTCCCTCCTCTTCCCTGGGGTGTGGCCTTCCTGCACCTGCAAGCACCCGAGAGTCACCTGGTCACCCAGCGGGAGGGCAGCTGGCCGTGCCGCCTCTGGCCTAGAGCAGCCCCTGCCCTCAGGGCCTCCCCGACAGCAGGCCTCCATCCGTTTGTTCGCTGGGAACCTACAACAGGCCGGCCCCCCGGGTGCGAGGGGGATAGCGGTGGGAAAACGCCGGACCCTCGCTGTCCTCCTGGGGCACAGGGCCCGGGAAGGAGGCCATGCAGGACACGTGACCACACGGATAACGCAGCATGACAAGGCCCTGGGAACTCTCAAGGGAAGGGCGGGGTGCTGGTGACCCTCAGCAGGGGAGGCAGCCGGGGGGGGGTGACGGAGCCTTCCTGGGGGAGGAATCCTCGGACCTGGAGCTTGAAGGGGAGCGGGAGGGGCACAGTTACTCCACGACTGGCCTCTCTGGAGCCGCTGCCCCCCACACTGGGGGGGGTCTCTTTGGAGGCCCCCTGGAATTACGCTGTCTCCCCCGGCCCCCCAGGCTCCTCTCCCCCAGAGCTGCCCGCACAGGCCAGGTGCGCCCGGTTCAGGACTGTCGGGGGAACCAGCACGCAGCGGTCCCCCCTCCCTGAAGCAGCCCTGTCTGCGGGTCTCCTTCCAGATCACCTAAATGCTCAGCAAGAGTCGAGAGCTGCCAGCCAAGCCTGAGGCAGGAAGCAGGGCTTTCTTGGAGGGTTGGGAACAGTGCTGGGCTTCAAGGCTGTTATTAGTTTCTCCTCCATCACATTTAAGTTTTTTATTGAAACCATGGCTTTCTGGATTCCAAACCGTGTACGCATGATGACCTCAAATATGTACAGTATTTTCAATACAGAAGATAACGTGAATCGCTACGGTAGTTAATTTTTTTTTTTACTTTTAAATAAAATTAATAGACAATTTTGGGGGAGCAGTTTTAGGTTTACAGAAAAGTTGAGTGCAAAGTACAGAAAATTCCCATATATCCCTCCCCTATTATTGAAATCTGGCACTGGTGTGATGTATTTGTTATAATGATGAACCAGTATGCATAGATTATTATTAACTAAAGTCCACAGTTTATATCAGGGTTCACTCTTGGTGCTGTACATTCTATGGGTTTGGACAAATGTATGATGACCTGTATCCACCATTATAGTGTCATACAGAGTAGTCTCACTGCCCTCAAAACCCCCTGTGCTCTGCCTGTTCATCCTTCCCTCCCCCCAACCCCTGGCAACCCCTGATCTTTTTACTGTCTCCATAGTTTTGTCTTTTCCAGAGTGTCATAGAGTTGGGATCATACAGTCTGTAGCCTTTTCAGATTGGCTTCTTTCACTTAGTTAAATGTATTTAACGTTCCTCCATGTCTTTTCTTTTTTTTAATTTTTAACTTTTTATTATGATAATTTTCAAACACAAAGTAGAATAATGCAATACACATCCACGTGCCCATTACAGAACTTCATCAATTGTCATCATTTTGCTAATCTTGCAGAAACAAGTGTTAATTATAATCAGAGATAAAACAGGATTCAGACTTTGTGGAAAAGAGTAAAATATACATTTTTTACCAACAGTCAAATGGGTTCCTCCATGTCTTTCCATGGCTTGATAGCTCATTTCTTTTCAGGGCTGAATAATATTCCACTGTCCGGATGCACCACAGTTTATTTATCCGTCACCTGCTGAAGGACATCTTGGTTGCTTCTGAGTTTTGGCCACTATGAATAGAGTGGCTATAAACATCCATGTGCCGGTTTTTGTGTAGACCTAAGTTTTCACCTCCTTTGGGTCAATATCAAGGAGCACAATTGCTGGTTCACATGGTAAGAGTATGTTTAGTTTTGTAAGAAGTCATCGAACTGTCTTCCGAAGTGGCTGCACCATTTCGCATCCCCACCAGCATCTGGTGTGTGTGTGTCCTGGATTTGGGTTGTCCTAAGAGGCAGGTAGTGGCTTCTCATTGTTCTAATGTCCCTGATGACATATGATGCGAGCATCTTTTCATGTGCTTATTTCCACCTGTGTATCTTCTTGGGTGAGGGGTCTCGTAAGGTCATCAACCCACTTGTAAACCTGGTTGTTTGTTTTCTTACTGAGTGTAAAGAGTTCTTTGTAAATAACAGATGTGTTTATCCTTTACCGGTTGTGTGTTTTGAAAATATTTTCTACTGACTGCGGCTCGCCTTTTCATTCTCTTAACTGTGTCTTTTGCAGAGCAGAATTTAGAATTTCAGGGAGGTCCAATTCACCAATCTTTTCTTTCATGGACCATGCCTTTGGCTGGTGTCATATCTAAAGAGTCATCACCAAAACTACGTTCCCTTAGTTGGAGATGGTTTTCCTTTAAGAGGCAGAAGGGCTGAATGGTTTGCAGTCTTTCTCTCCTGGTTTTAGATAGATTTTTTTTTTTTTTATAAGCTGCAGTGCGCTCTGCTAAATCGCCAAGGGGAAGCCAATTACACACTGAACTGGGCAAGAAATGTTGAGTAAAAATGAAGTTTCTGTCTGGCAACTTCCAACCCGAGTTGTGCTGGGACACGAGAGGGAGGTCTCCTTCAGCAAGACGGTGCTCTCTGCTTGTGTCATGGTGGCGAGTTCACAACCCTGCTGGGGTTGGGGCTGGTGGGCACACCTATAAAGAAGGGGCCTCAGAGATGGGGGCTGATTAAGGCACAGACTGATGAAAGCAGAGAGAATGCAACCCAGGCTGGCTTGGGAAGGGGCTGGCAGCCAGACGGGGCTACGCTTGCCTGGAGTAGCCTCAGGGGCTGCCAGCAATGGGCAGATGGACCATTGTGCTTGCCAGAGGGGTCTCTTACCTGTCCGGTGGGCCAGTCTCACCCAGCTCAAGGGGACTGTTATGGACCGAAGGTGTGTGTCCCCCCCCCCCAAATTCCTGTGTTGAAACCCTAACCCCCAAGGCAACGGTGTCAGGAGGTGGGGCCTTTGGGAGGTGATGAGGTCGTGAGGGTGAAGCCCCAATGAATGGGATTAGTGCCCTTGTAAAAGGGGCCCCAGAGAGCCCCCTCACCCTGCTCACCATGTGAGGACCCAGGGAGAAGACCACCGTTTACAACCGGGAAGAGGCCTCACAAGGACCCGACCGTGCTGGCACCCTGATCTCAGGCCTCCAGCCTCCAGGGCTGTGAGAAATAAACATCAGTTGTGATTAAGCACCCCCCAAGTCTGTGGTCTTTGTTACAGCAGCCTGAGTGGACGGAGCCAGGGACGCCACGTGGGGTAGTGAGGACCAGCAGGCTCAGGCAGAGATGAATGGGGAGTGATGGAGACAGGGTGGGTCCGTGGGCCCCTGCACCCCATCACCTGGGTGACGAGCTGGTCACCCAGCCGGGGCCCCCATCTCAGCACCTGTGCTGCCACTGACGCGATGAAAGAAGGCCCGGGACGCCTCCCCGGGCGCTGATCTGTGATGGGAAGAAGGCTTCTGCGGAAGCAGAAACATCACTCCCGTGGAGCAGTCACTGGGGCATTCCCGGCGTCCCTCCATCCCCTGGGGAGTGGACTGTGGTCCTTGTGGTGACTGCTGAGGCAGGACAGCACTTGCTGGCACCAAAAGCAATGGTTAATTTACAGAGTACACCAGAGTGCTGTTGCTGCCCGGAACAGATCCCCGTAAATCCAGCGGCTTAAAACAACACAGATTTGTCGTCTCACGGTCCTCCGGGTCAGAAGTCCAACACGGGTGTCCTGGGCTAAAATCGAGGGGTCCGTGGGGCTGGTCCTTCTGGAGGCTCCGGGGAGAGTCAGTTCCAGTGTCCGGAGGCCCCTCCCTCCATCTGCACAGCCGGCAGCTGGCACCTCCCTGTCCCTCTCTTTTCCACATCACGTGTCCTTCTCCGGCTGCTCTAAGACCTCTGTGATCCCATATTCAGACCACCTGGGGAACCCAGGAGAACCTCCCCATCACGGTCCTTGACTGCATCACGCCTGCAGAGTCCCTGCCGTCCTGGGAGGTGCCATGCTCACAGGTTCTGGGGGTCAGGACGTGGGTGTCTTTGGGGGCTGTGATTCTGCCTCCCACTCAGGACGCAGGGACCTGTGACGTGCAGGTGGACCAGCCCCGCCAGAGCGCTGCCCTCACCACACCACGAGGTGATTCCCTGAGCCTCCGCCTGGCTTCTGTCAAACCTCGACAGGTCTCTGTGTCAACCCTCCCAGAGGACAGTGGAACAGCTGTGTCCCCTCTGAATGCCTTCTAATCAGATCACTTTGCTTGGGCCAAAGGTCACTGCTGGGCTGGATGGGGAAGCCAGACAGGAAGGGAGCTGCCGAGGGTGACGGAGTGAGTGGGCTGCCCTGGGACCTGTGGCCAAGTCTGCAGGCTCAGCCCCCCTGCCCAGTAGACTGGAGAGAAGTTGCAGGTGAAGGGGCTGTAGGGACAGCCGCTGCAGGCCCGATTCTCATGAACATCCACCCTCAGAGGCCCAGCCGGCCTTCACCCTCCTCCCCACCCCTCCAGAGGCTTCCAGCGGTGGCTGGGTCCTGAGTTCCTTTCCTTGGGGCCACCCCTGGCCACGCCTGTGTCCGCGTCCCATTCTGCCTCTTGGTGGCTCGGAGCTCCGGCTCAGCTCACTGCCGGCCCCACCAGGTCAGAGGAGCATGGCTCCTGGGGCGGGGGGACAGACACCGTCATTCTGGTTACAGATTAGAGGGAGGGAGGGCACAGTTAGTTATGACCCTCATGGAAATGTGGTCCTATTTCCAGGGTCCCTCTGGTGAACTTTTAAAAAAAGTAATAGATTATTTTTTTAAACAGCAGTTTTAGTTCTCCAGGAGAAGCATGCAGAAAGTACGGAGATTTCCCGTATGTCCCCGGCCCCGCATGCACAGCCCACACCACTAACATGCCCACCGGATGGTGCGTTTGTTACCACTGACGAACCTGCATTGACCCCTCGTCTCCACCCAGGGTCCAGAGGTTACGTCAGGGCTCACTCTTGTGTTGTACATTCTATGGGTTTGGACAAACGTATAACATGTGTCCACCATTACAGTATCATACAGAGTACTTTCGCTGCCCTGAAAATCCTCTGTGCTCTGCCTCTGTGTGCATCCCCTGCACACACCAACCCCTGTTGTGTTGTTGTTTTTTTGTTTTGTTTTTTACTGTCTCCATAGTTTTGTCTTTTCCAGAATGTCATACAGTTGGAATCATACAGTCTGTAGCTTTTTCAGATTGGCTTCTTTTTTTTTTTTTTTAATAAATTCATTTATTTATTTTTGGCCGTGTTGGGTCTTCGCTATTGCTCACGGGCTTTTCTCTAATTGTGGCGAGCGGGGGCTACTCTTCATTGTGGTGCGTGGGCTTCTCACTGCAGTGGCTTCTCATTGCAGTGGCTTCTCTTGTTGTGGAGCACCGACTCTAGGTGTGCGGGCTTCAGTAGTTGTGGCATGCAGGCTCAGTAGTTGTGGCGCATGGGCTTAGTTGCTCCACGGCATGTGGAATCTTCCCAGACCAGGGCTCGAACCGTGTCCCCTGCATTGGCAGGCGGATTCTTAACCACTGCGCCACCAGGGAAGCCCCCATATTGGCTTCTTTCACTTAGTTAAATGCATTTAAGTTTCCTCCATGTCTTTTCATGGTTTGACAGCTCATTTCTTTTCAGGGCTGAATAATGTTCCACTGTCTGGATGGACCACAGTTTATTTGTCCATCACCTGCTGAAGGACATCTCGGTTGCTTCCAAGTTTTGGCAAATATGAATACAGCTGCTATAAATACACGTGTGCAGGCTTTTGTGTAGAAGGGGATTTTCTTTCCCAGCAGCCTCTCAGGCCTAGTGCTGTGGGGTGAATTGCGTCTCCTAAAAACCTGTATGTTGAAGTCCTCACCCTCAGGACCTCAGAATGTGACCTTATTTGGAAATAGGGTTGTTGCAGATGTAATTAGCTAAGATGAGGTCACCCTGAGGAAGCGTGCCTCCTAATCCAAATGACTGGTGTCCTTATAAAAAGGGCACATTGGGACAGACACACTCACAGGGAGACACCATGTCAAGATGAAGGTAGAGGTCAGGGCGATGCTTCTACAAGCCAAGGGACGCCAAGATGTCAGCAGGAGCTGGAGAGAGGCCTGGGGCAGATCCTGCCTCGGAAGGAAGCAGCCTCGGGAACAGAGCTGGTCTGTGGGGCTTTGTTGCGGTGGCCCCAGGACAGTTGCATGCCCAGTGAGCACACGTGTGTGGCCCCAGGACAGTTGCATGCCCAGTGAGCACACGTGTGTGGCCCCAGGACAGTTACATGCCCAGTGAGCACACGAGTGTGCCTGGCAGCCTGCACACTACCTCACTGACCTCGGACGCCTGTGAAGGCGAGGCTCTATCACTCGTTTGCAGGTGGGGGCATGTGGCCCCGGTCACCCCGCTCCCCGCCGGCTCCCCGTGGCCCACACTCAGGTTACGGGGGAGCCAGAGAAGTTTGTGTTCACAGAGCAGGAGGCTGACACTAGCCCTTGACAGCGAGCAAGGGCGCCCTGGGCAGCCCCCACGCCTGCAGCCCCGTGGGCCCTTTGGGATTCGGAGTCCGAGGCAGCTCTGCCAGCCTCCCCCGCCAGGCGGTTTGCAGCTGACCAGGCAGCAGCAGTTATTCCTGCAAGAAAAGCAGCGTTAGCTTCTCTTCACTCCTGCGAGCCGGCAGCCAGGTCTCTGAAACCCCATTCGTCCAAGCTGTGGGCTGAGGAGGGACCGCAGAGAGAGAGGCCACGGCCAGCCCTGGGATGACCTTGGCTGCTGGAAATGCCCTTTGTGATGTCCAAGTTAATTATTTCTGGGAGAAATGTCAGCCGGGCCCTAATGGGTTGGAGATGTGCAGGCAGAGCTGCTCCCTGGCACACGGTGGGGGTGGCACCAGGGGGGCACCGGGAGGGTGCTGGGGGCAGGGCAGGGGGAGGTGCCCGTGTTCAGACCTGGCACCTCTGTGGGCACGTGGGGGTTTGAAGCCCCTGCTCCAGGCCTTGGTGGCCTTGGTGAGTGGGGACAAGTAGGGAAGTGAGGTGCTGTGAAGGCTTCCCAGCCAGTGCCCACCTCCCTCCCTCCCAGCTCCAGCATGGCCCCTGCTCTGGCCTCCCATTGGCTCCCCTCCTGGACCCATCGTTCCCCCTTCCTGATGCTCCCAGGGGCTTCCTGTACCCTTAGAATAAAATCAAAGCTCTCATCCTGGCCTACAACCCCACATGACCCCCTCCCATCTTTGCTCTCTCAGCCTCTGGCGACTTTGCATTGTTTTGTTGTTCATATAGGTCTTTGTAGCCCCCAGGGCTGCATGTCCGGGATGGGGGCTGTTCCTGAGCCCGGCCCACCTCACCCCTGGGAGCACTCAGCACATTTGGAATTACGTAGAGTTGCAGAAGATGCACACTCTGACCTATTAGGAGTGTCGGGGCGCACCATCGCAACGACCCCACGCTTCCGAAGTGCACGTGTTTCTTTTTTCCTTTTTTTTTTTTTTAAATAAATTTATTTATTTATTTATTTTTGGCTGCATTGTGTCTTCCGTTGCTGTGCGCGGGCTTTCTCTAGTTGCGGTGAGCGGGGGCTACTCTTCGTTGCCGCGCGCGGGCTTCTCATTGTGGTGGCTTCTCTTGTTACGGAGCATGAGCTCTAGGCCTGCAGGCTTCAGTAGTTGTGGCGCATGGGCTCAGTAGTTGTGGCGCACGGGCTTAGTTGCTCTGTGGCATGTGGGATCTTCCCGGACCAGGGCTCGAACCTGTGTCCCCTGCATTGGCAGGTGGGTTCTTAACCACTGCGCCACCAGGGAAGCCCCCGAAGTGCACTTGTTTCTGTAACAGCACCTGCCAAGGCCTCTCAATGCATCTAGTCACACAGTTCTTAATAGAACATCCTTAATGACCTTAATGAGTTTTGTTAGGGGTTAGGCTCAAAGCAATGGCCGCCTTTAACTGAACAAACACCCCGAGCCAGACGGTCCTCCAGGCGGTGCACATGTCACCTCGGCCAGGCAAGCATCCTGCGTGGCTGCTATTTTATTTTACGGATGAGGAAGTGGGGGCACCGACGTGACTCGCCCAGGGGGTCGGAGAACACGGCTGAGCCAGGACCAACCCTGGGATTCAGAGCTGGTGCCATTTCCTGCAGCGTGTCCCAGGCCTGCCACCCTGACCGGGGCCCCGGGCCGGGGCTCCCGGGAGCACAGACCTCCTGCTGGACCCTGCACAGAGTGGGCGGTGCGGGCCCCCAGCAGGCCTGCCCTGCGGCTGTGGACATCAAAGCTCCCGTTCCCATCCCCTGCTGCCCAGCTTCCTGGGAGGCACCAGAGATCAGCTGCCTAAACAACTAAAAATCCCGTTTACCGGCAGCGGGGACTATTTCAGGTTTCGCCTTTCAGCCAATCAATGCCCAGTCTGCGTGCGGTCAATACCAGGCTCTCTAGTGTTCAGGAAGCCAGCCGGAGGGTCCACCTGGGGGCACCGGGAGGGGGCGGCAGGGTGTGTCTGGGGGTTGGCAGGGTCGGCGAGCCCTGGGGGCCCTGCGGGGGCGGCCCTCAGTTCTCATTGGAAGTCAGCTTGCCGCCCTCCTGACCTGAAACCAGAACCGGTCACGGGTTTGTCGTGAAGATGTTGTGTGATGAATACAAAAGGCAGGTATGCAGCAAGCACTCAATGAATGTTGGCTGCACCGATGGTGAGAGCCTCCGCCTTCCTCCACATCGCCCGTGTTCCGTGTTCTGTGGTCTCGGCTGGGGCTCAGAGGGGAGTGCGGTGTGGGTGCCCTGGTGGGTCTGGGCCCGGGCCCTCCCCAGGGCTGTGCAGGGGGTGGGGAGGGGGCTTTCCTGATTCCACCCCCCCCACCCCCGGCCCCGGTCCCTCAGCCCCACTCAGGGCACTTACCTTCCTCGGCCTCTTTCTCTTCCTGGTCTGGGGGTGCTCGCAGGGAGCCGAGGGCAGGTGGAGAAGGTCCCGCCGGAACTGGGCACCCCTCCAGGGCGGGTCATGACCTCCACCCCCGGCCTTCCCTTCCCAGGGCCATGCTCACGCCAGGCTGTGCCCCTGGCAACCCTGCACTCAGGGGACCTGGGCTTCGAGCAGCCACCCCTGGACAGTGCCCCCTGGAGAGGGCAGGGGGGCACTCGCTGGACTTGGGCTCGGACCCAGGCGAGGCAGTGGGAAGCACAGGGGAGGTTCTGGAACCTTCCTAGGAGGTAGAGGGGGTTCTTGAAATTATCCCTCCCACGCAGGGGCGACTCCAAGTTAAAGAGCCTCCCTGCCGATCCCACCCCCACCCACCCAGGCAGCAGGGGCTGGAAAACCAGGACTAACAGGTCGCTTTCTGAATGTGAACTTCTGGAACTTCTGCGTCGCATCTCTCTCTGACCCTTGCGGTGCCCACTGACAGTGGGGGGGTGGCTGGGGAGATGTGCAAAGCCGGTTACAAGTCCCGAGAGGGTGGGCGCCCCCCCTGACAGTCCCCGGGGCAATTCTCTTTGGAGAGAAAACCCCTAGGACACCAGGAAGTCCCCTAAGACATGAGTGGAGGACGAGGGGCCCAAACGAAGCAAACGCCTGCCGCCCTGCCGGAGTGGGGGTCTGCTGCCTTGCCCCCCATCTTCTGGGCCAAGACGGGGTCTGGGCCTGAGATGCTGTAGAAACGGGCGCTTCCAGCCTGCTGGCCACGGCCCCCTGTTTCCCCACCGTCCCGGGCGAAGCTGGGGCCCCCGGGCTGCCCCGCCATGGTCAGGGGCCTGGCGGGGCTGAGCGTTTAGACCCTGGGCGGGCAGTGGGCTCCTCCGTTCTCAGGCAGTGCCACTGACATGAGGAGCTTGAGGCACCGGTGCCTGGTCTCTAAGCCCCTGTTCACGCCGTCACTCAGCTTGGCCTTGGGAGACAGATATATTTTTAAGGGGACTTTGACATATTTATTGGTGGGGCTAATTAAAAAGCCCGACCTGATCTCGTGGGGCGGGGGCAGCAATGAGGTCGTCACACTTAATTACGCTTCTGGAAAGCCGAGCTCGCCGTTAGAACTTACTAGAGAAGTGGTGCTGCCTGGGGTGGCAGGGACGTGGGCGGGGGCTCCGGGCAGGGCTGCTGGGTGAATCCCCGGTCCCTCACAGCCGCCCAGCGGCCTCCAGCCCCGGGAAGGCTCTTTGCTCATCTTTGTCTCCAGCCCAGGGAGGGGCCCTGAGGAAGCTGGTGGGGCCAGACTGGGGAGGGCGTCTGGGGAAGACGGTGGGGGGCAGGGGAAACCCCTGCAGGGGAGCCGGGCCGAGCTGGTGTCGGAGGCGTCGCTGACTGGGCTGCCCCAACGTCCGTCACGGGGCCTGCGAAGATTTATTGAGCACCTACCACATGCCAGTCCCAGTCTCGGGCAGGTCTGGAACATGCCAGGAAGGAGCCAGGGCGCTCTGGGCTCCGGGGGGACAGCCCCCCAGCGGACCGCTGTGATGGAGGTGGTGGAGGGTGCCCCACGTCATGTGACTTTCAAAGTGCTGTCCTGCTTGTCTGCTGGACGCTTGCTGCTCAGCTGTGGGGGGCGTGACCAGGCCGGGCGGGATGGCCCCCTCGGCCTAAAAGGGAAAGTGACTGCAGCAGCTGCCCTCCAGCCCTCCCCAGAGCCCTCCAACCCGTCCAGCCCTCCGATCGCCCAGCCCAACCTGACCTCTTGGGAAAGGCTATTCTGAGTCTGCCCAACAGGTGCCGAGGTGGAGCTGGAGTCCGTGGTGGTGTCCGCCTCCCAGAGTGTCCCGCTTGGGCGCCTCTGCCCCTGACTGGACAAGTGCCCCTGGGCTGGCTCTGCAGGGAGGTCTCCAGGCCTCACCCAGGAGCTAGAGAGAGGGCCTGAGCCCTGACCTGGGGATGGATGCCACCCCTTCCAGGAAGTCCTCCCTGCCCTGTCCCCATCCTTGTACCACGTCACTACTGATTCTAAGCTGGGCTCTCTGGTGGGGAGGCCTGGGCTGTGTCTGAGCTGGCACTTGGGTCTGAATCTACACCATTCCCTATGCCAGGCCCCCTCTCCAGGGGCGGGGTGCCGAGCCCACCCGATTCACAGAGGAGGGTCAGAGCCCCAGCGCTCAGCAGACAGGGCACGTGGTGTGGGCCCAGCCAACGTCTCCTGAATGACCGCGTGAATGGACAGGCCCCCACCTCAGTGCAGTCTGTGTAAAGGTGCACAGAGGACCTGCTTCAAGGGGGCTGGCGCTGCTTCTGGGAGACCCCGGTTCCTGGAGAGGGGCCCCGGCCCCCGTGGGCACAGCTTTCAGCCGGGGCCCTCCCCTGTGCCTGCGCCCTTGGTTGGAAGGGCCAGACTCAGAGGTACGGCCTGCAGGGGGCTTCCCCATCCCAGAGCCGAGACTACCCCCATGTCCGCCAGCACCACCCGGCCTCTAGAAAGGAGCCCTGGGGCCTGGAAGCAGCCTGGCACGGCTGCCATGTCTCAGTAATTAATGAAAACACGGGGAAGGAACCAGAACGGAGGCCGGCGTGGAGGTGGAGGGGTCAGTGGTGGACAAAAGGAAATTTATAATTTTTGGCATCCGCCTGCCTCTGCAATGACCTAATCAGAAGGTTTTTTTACTGACTGGGCAATAAAATAGCTCATAACCGTGAATGCGCGGTGCTTCAGCAGAACTGGCTGCAGGCTTCGCAGCCTTGGCG
This sequence comes from Eschrichtius robustus, assembly GCF_028021215.1. Taxonomy (NCBI): domain Eukaryota; kingdom Metazoa; phylum Chordata; class Mammalia; order Artiodactyla; family Eschrichtiidae; genus Eschrichtius; species Eschrichtius robustus. Next base: position 1,581,021 of record NC_090839.1, on the reverse strand, counting down.
AAGGTCACTCCTGGGGCTCGGAGAGGCTGCCTCTGGGGTGGAGGCCTCCGGGGGCTGAGCCCCCCTACACAGGCGGGCCCCAGAGGGGGGCTGCAGTTAGTCCTGGGCCTAGCGCACTGCAGAGATCCCCCCACCGCAAAACCCCAGAGGGCGCGCACGTGGGTGCCCCTTTGGGCTGACCCTGCCTCACCCCCTGTGGCTGCAGGGATTCTGCCCCATCGGGCAATGACCCCAACACAGCACGAGTTAGTTGATTGACAATCTCAAAAATCTAGGTGAGATTAGCTCAGTGGAGGGCCGGCTGGGGGAGGAGTTGGGGGTCATGAAGGATCTTGGCGGAGGAGAGGTCCCCCTTGGAGCAGGGGGACCTGCACCAAGTCATGAATGGGGGGAGGGGAGGGTAACGGGGGCTCCTCACGTCGCCGTGGATGGGACCCCCCAGCAGCTGTGGTTCCCAGTTTTGCTGTCCTGGAGCAAGACGCTCACTGCTGCCCGGACCAGAAAGCAGGACTGACTATCTGGCATCTCAGTGAAAAAAGCCGGGCCCGTGACGCACAGGATCTGTTATTCTCTTCTCGTCCAGGGGGTGGGGGCTGGGCGTGGGGAGGAAGCACCTGTCGGGGCATAGCAGGCTCTCATACGGCCCCTCAAACTGTGAGCCTTCAGTGGAGCTGAACCTGCATATATGGCCCACGTGCTACCGCCCACGGGGCATCGGTGCCCCGTGGTGCCCTTCCCACGGAGCCTAGGCGTACGTCAGCATTCTTCTCAACATGGCCCAGCTGCCCCAGGGAGACGGAAGGGGCCGAGGACGCGGAGACCACCTGCCCAGGTTCCCTAGGGGAGCCAATGGACGTGACTTGAGCCGTGTCCTGAGCTTGAGATTCGGTGTTTTGCTAGTTTTCCGCTCTGCGGGACAGCTGACCACCCAGTTGTTCTCCGACAGTCCCCGTGGCTCAGGAGCCCGGCGTGGCTCCTCTGCGCAGGGTCTCCCTGGGCTGAAATCAGGTGCGGCCGGGGCTGAGGTCTCTTCCAGGCTCGGTGAGGTTATTGGTGGGATTCATTCCTGCAACTCCGCATTGTCTGTGGCTGGGGGCTGGGGGCTGCCACGTGGCCCTATGGGCCGGTCACAACCTGGCTGTCGGTTCCTTCCCTGAGACCAGCAGGACAACGTGTTTCTGATGCTGTTCCCTGTGAAGGGCTCGCCTGATTAGGGCGGGCTCACCCGGCAGAACATTCCTTCTGATGAACTCGCAGTTGGTAGATTAACGCCCTAAGCTTGGGAGTGATTCCCCACCACGTTCCGTTCCTGGTCCTGCCCTCCTTGCGCCAGGCGGGGCTGGGGGGCATGGTGCAGGGACTCCGCCTCCCACAGGTTGGTTTTCAAAGGAAATTGGGGGAGCTCCCCAGGGAGGGGTGGCCAGAGAAACAGCCGAGACCCTGGGCCGAGGGGGACAGAGCGTCCCAAAGACCACGCTGGGGGCCTCTCAGGCTTTGCTGCCCTCTGACCTCGGGAAAGCTTCCCGGGGATTCTGGATTTCCAGCCCAAGTTCCCGGAAGAACATTTCTCGGGGAACCTTAGCCCACAGCAGGCGAGCGCCGCGACCCTCAGGACTCGGAGTGTTACAGTCCGCCTGCCAGGCCTGTTCCAGATCCCCGAGGACTCGGATTCAATAATTTATCAGTTCACATAATAAATTCAAGGAATATCTCCAAGGTTTTGAGAACCTGAATTTGACTTCCTCTGGAGTTTTATGATCCGGCTAAGCCATCCATCAGGACTGAGCAGGGGTCCATTTGTTAAGTGGGACGCTCTCTTCAGGGCCCCGGTTCTCACTGTCTGAACACCTGCTCTCAGGGAACCCGCACTGTCAAGAAGCAAAAGCTCCCTCAGGGGCCCCGGAGCGTAGCCGTACCCACCCTAGCCTGGGAACTTCTGTTGCTCCAGATGCTTAGAAACTTCGCCAGGGCAGAGGCCAGTGGGGGACTCCAGGGGAAGGGGGGACGGCCACAGCCAGATGCGGGTCTGGCCTCTGACGCGCAGGGCGCAGAGGGAGTGAGGATTCCACCCGCAGGCCTCGCTGCCGGGTGCAGCTGCCCGAGCGGTACACGCGGTGCGTCCTCCTCTGGGGGGACTGGCCGCCAGGAGCCCTGACGCGGATGGTGTGGGGGGTTGCCCCGGCCCCCTCTCTAGGCCAGGCGCTGGGCCGTGCCCGCCCTGAGGAATGCCTGCCTACCCTAACGTCCGGGGCTGATGGAGACCCGCCTGCAGGGCCAGGAGGGGCCGTGTTAATGAGGAGTTGGACCTGGGTCAGGGTCAGGGCGGGCCTGCCTCAGGGCAGGGGACGGAAGGCCTGTCACCGTCACTGTCACCCTAGGGCCAGCTGCCAGCTGGGCTGAGAAGCCCACCGGTTATTGGGGCGCTCGGTGAGACGCAGATCTGAGGCCTGGGGGGCCCTGGGGCTGGGCTGGAACCCCTTTTCCCAGCTGCCCTGGGTGAGTGGGACAGGCCACGCTCACCCCACTGAGAAGGTCACTGAAATAAACGTGAGGTGATCAGCGTTTGCTCACAGGAAAGCGTGAATCTCTGAGGGAACCGTCGGGTGCACACCAGCAGGCACCCTGTGACTCTCTCCCCCGGGAGGGGCTTTGGGGGGCCCGGCTGCCCAGCCCTGTGATGGCGCCCCCGTCTCAACCCCAGGCCCCGGGTGGGGTGGGGGGTAGGACGAGTTCACATCAGGAGGGCCCCCCAGGACAGAGGAGAGAGAGGAGGGTGGCTCTTCCGCAGTTGGGGGTCTGAGCCCAGGTCCGTCAAGTGACTTCAAGCTGTCACTCGGAGTCTCTCCCAAAGTGACAGCGTCAGGACCCCTGAGAAGCGGGCTGAAGTGAAGATTCCTGGCGGCATCCCCAGACCCCCTGATCTGGGGAGGCTGTGGGGTGGTTGGGGAATTAGTGTAGAGACGTCCCTGCCTGGGATGATGGGGTCTCTGTCAGCAACCCTGTGCTGAGACCCCAACTTCCTGCTGGACACGCACCAGCCTCCACTGGCATCCCCTTGACCGCCACCAGTGGTGGAGCCGGAGATGGGGCAGCCTTTGCCCCGCCAGGCCCAGGATTTCTCGCTGGGGCAGATCCGGACACGGCGAGTGTCCGTCTGTGATCAGCCTTCCGTGGACGTGTCTGACGTGGCCCCAGAGAGGGGCCCAAGAGCAGAGCAGCCTCTGTGCCAGGAAGGGCAGGTGGAGAGGGAGGGAGGCCCCTGAGCTGTCCCTGCAGCCAGGCCGGGGTCACTTCCCCCCACACGTACTGGGGGTCTGTGGCTGTGGAGGGCGGCCATTCCTTCTGCTAATGCTCTGCTTGCGGCCGGCTGTTGGGGACGGTGTCCCTTCTGCTGGCGCTCTGCTTGCGGCCGGCTGTTGGGGACGGCGGCATCTACAGGTGTGCAGGTTCAGGAGCTCCCCCTGCGCCTGCTACCCCGCCGGGCTTCGATAACCTGACCAATGGTCAGCGTCGTTGTTGTGTGACCTGCCGTCACCGGCTCCCTTGAGGCGGGGAGGGCACCTCTGAAGCAGTGAGCACCCCATCACCGGAAGCATTTAAGCAAAGCATCCAGCTACTGGTGACAGGAGGGCCAGGCGAGGCGACTTCCGGCTCTATCCTAGATCCAATCCGGCGCAGACGCCCTTGTGCTCATTCGGGGGGATCAAGATGGGCGGTAACAACCTGGCAGAGCAGGCGGGGTTCCGGCCTTGGGGTGTGGAAGCCGAGGTGCAGGAGGCCAGCCCCCAGCGGAGGCAGGAGGGACCCCCGACGGGAGGGCGACAGCACACCTTCCATGCGGCGGCAGGGCCCGCCCCCTTGGGAGGCCCCGCCCACAGGCACGGAGCATCCTGGGCACACTGTGACATTTATAAATGTTACATGCAGGGAACAAAAAAAACTGTCCCAAATTAAGCAAAACCCCAGAGAGCGCCCACGGGGGCCCTGAGAAGCCATCCCAGTGGCGGCTGTGTGGCTCATCCACGGGGGATTTGGCGTGGCGGCCTGCGTGTTGGCAGCTGGGCAGTCCCTGACTCCACATGAGTTTGGCTTTTTTTCTTTAAAGCACCTTTATAGCAATGGCAGAATGAATATTTATGGGGCAGAGATGAGGGACGCAGCTAGCGGTGGCTGAGCTCTCGCTGGATCAACACTCCAGGCCCGCTTTGTCTCAGGGCTCCGGGCTGGGCTCCCAGCGGTGGGAGCCCCCCTCACCCACCCCCGTGCCCCCCACCGCTAGCCTTAGCAAGCAGATAGCAACCTGGCGTGAGCGGGGCATTAGGGGCTCTGGGGCCCTGCCCGCACCGCTGGGTGATGACCAGGGCTCTGGGCCCCACTGGGCCCGGGGCGTCCAACAGGGCAGCCCCAGAGCCCTGAGGTCTACCTGGGGAGAGAAGTTGTCTGAGCCCCAGGGAGGGGAGGGGGCAGGGAACAGGTGCCCCTCAGCCATCGCCCCTGCATTTGCCCGGAGCGGGTGGGAAGGGATGGCGCACAGGGAGTGTCCAGGCATTGGACACAAAGAGTCCACTTAGCCAAATGCACCGGAGCCTGTGCCCAGGTAAAGTGATGCTTGCCCACCTGGTGGACATGCTGTCCCCACGTCCAACAATATGGAGGGGAAACGTTTTGGGTGCTAAATGGGTTTGCAGGTCAATGGTCTAAATGCCTGTGTTTCTGTCAATTCCCCTCACCCCGTAGGTCAGAAGCCAGCTCCCGTGTCACGTGGAGGACGGGAGCTTTGCTCGGCTCAGAAGGAAGAGGGACGTGTGAACTGTAGTCAGAAGGGCTCTCCCGCCCGGTCCGCTCTGTGTGTCCTCACCGACTCAGGCGCCTCAGAGGTGCGCTGCGGAGTTGGGGGCAGGGTTGGAAACAGTTCGCTCTGCTTGCAGATGCAGGATGAACGGTGGTCGTGGTCATCTGGGGTCCTTCCCCTTCTCCCCCCAGAGCCCTCCTGTGCACGGCCTGTCTCCCAATTCCCTGGGTCCCTTGGCCACCAAGGCCATGTCTTTCCCACTCTGAGCTGCTCCCCAAACTCCTGGGAGAGCAGAGCAGGCCTCTGCCAGGCTTCCCACAGCACTCAGCAGTGGCTGCGGTGACTGGGACAAACACGTGATGACCATGATGGGGCAGGAGCCCCCAGAAAGGGCAGGCAGCCCGTGGAAGTGAGGCCACCAGCTGCCTGGTCCCCCAGCGGTGCTGGGCATCAGGACCTGCCTGCAGAGCTGTGAGCCCCTCTGTTTTACAGCTTGTTCTGATGGCTGCATCTCTGCAGGGGCCGGGAAAGCTTTCTGCTGTGATGAGTTTCTACATTTAAGGCAGGATTTCTTAAAATGCCACCAGAAATGGCCCCCGAACCTCCCCACCCCTGCCCGGGCTTTATGATCAGGGGCTTCTTTCTCCCTGGAAATAGGAGTCTGTTGACTGACCCAGAAAAATACTTCCCCAAGGGGCCACTGGACCCAGTGAGGGTGAGGGGACCTGGCCAGCCCCCTTCCTCGCCTTCCTGCCTCTCATTCCCTGTAGGACCAGCCACGGGTGGAAGTGGGAGTACCAGCCCTGTCCTCAGGGGCGATGTTGAGGTCAGCCGGGTGGTGAGGGTCCCTCTGCGGGCATGTCTGTGAGGAGGGGGCGGGGCACCGGCGGTGGGGCTCAGAGCAACCCAGCCTGGCCCGTGTTCCATGGCTTGAGTTCATTTTCTTCTAAGATGAGTCCATGTGAGTCCTCCCCATGGGGGAGGCTTCTGCAGGTGGGGAAGCCCTTGTCACCCCCTGCACACACGGCGGGAGGGGGGCAGAGAGGAGAGGGAGGCCGAGGAAGAAGCCGGACAGTCTTTGCCCTCAGAGCAGGAGGGTGACCCCTGAGTCCTCGGAGCTCAGCCTGGACCCCCAGCACTCCTCCCCTCCAGTGCCCCTTGCTCTCGGGGCCTTCCTTTACCTCCCCCCGGAGCTCTGGGTTGGTGGGGGCTCATTGTAGGGCAGGTCCAAGGCCACCCTCCTGACCCGAAGCTGCACTAACCCTCACAGGGGCTCCGGTGGTGCCACATGGCCAGGTCCCCGAAGTATACTGAGTCTCCATGATGGCGAAGTTGTCACCATTCTGGATGGGACGTCTCTGGAAACAAATTGCTCTCTGCTGACATCATGGCAATGAAATATAACTTTCTTTACGAGCTGTCAGGGAGGTTTTCCCACTGCCATTACGGTTATGTATGCACGTTTGTTTTGCTGTATGCCCGTGCGTGCGTGCATGTGTGTGTGCACGTGCGCCTCTGTGTGTGTGTGTATTTGAGGGTCTGGGCACTGGCGTCTGGCAGCAGGTGACCTCATAGCCCTCCTGCCTCATCCCACGGGCACCGCACCCTGGGCTCTGCTCCATGGGCCTCCCTGCCGTGCACAGCTCCCTCTGAGCGCCCCCAGATGCCGTGTGCCTGTGTGTGCTGGCTGGTGAGGGTACGGGCGAGCAGAGCAGGGCATGGTCAGCTGAGGCTGGGCTGCTGGGCACTCGACGTGCACACGGGCACTGGCCTCAGAAAGGCCCTGAGAAGTCCTGCGGGCGGACGTCTTCTCGACCGGCTGAGTGCAGACACCCCCGAGTTGCTATAGGAGCCCCTCTGTGCCTCCAGGTTTGTGGTCTCGCCATCCAGGCAGGAGAGAAGCTGCATTCACAGAAGGTGATGCATTCACAGGTTCCGGGGATCAGGATGTGGACCTCTTTGGGGAGGGGCATTATTCTGTCCATCCCACAGGGAATATTCCAACAGCCACAGGACTGGGCAATGTGACACCCTCCCAAAGTCTGTGCCTGTGGCCATCCTTAGCCCAGAGGGGCAGCAGCTGCCTCCACCCTCCTCCTCCCTGCTCCTGCCCCTTCCTCCCCTCCCCTCCCCCCACTCCTGCCGCCCCCTCCCCGGCCTGAGTGGAGCCGGGTGTAGGGGTGTTGGGACAGATAAGGTTGGTGTTCATCATTCAGGTCCCTAAGAGAGCAGGAGCTCAGCCTTCACAGCCCAGGGGCCGTGCCCGGGTCTGGGTGGTCCTGTGTCCAGGCGGTGGGGGGTCAGTGGGGAGACGGGGTGGGGCTGGACCCTGAGCTCACTTATCTTTTTCTGTTGTTTTTTAATCGAGGTGAAAGGCACACAACATACAATTAGCTATTTAAAAGCAAACAGTTCCGGGGCATTTAGCACAGTCACAGCACCGTGCAAGCACCACCTCTCTCTGGTTCCAGGACGTTCTCCTCCCCGCGAAGGGGGCCCGGTTCCCATAAGGTGGTTGGTCTCCCCCTCCCTCTGTCTGCTTGGTCTCGGTGGCTTCCCCTGCCCCGGTGGCTCGTGTAATGGGATCGCACGACACACGGCCTTCTGCGTCTGGGCCTGTTCACTCAGCACCGTGTCTCCTAGATGTGTCCACATTGTGGCCAGCGTGGCTGAATCCCGTCACTGTGCGGTTTGTCCGCCCACTGGCAGCCGGCGTTGGGTTTCCCCATTTGGCTGCTGTGAGCCCTCGCGTGTGAGTATCTGTTTGGGTCCTTGTTTCATTTGGGGGCACGTACCGCGGAGCAGAATTGCTGGTTGTGATGGTTTGGCTTTTTGAGGAGCTGCCAGACGATTCTCCACAGTGGCCGTGTTACATTCTCACCAGCAACACCTGACATTCAAATTTCGCCACGTCCTCGCTGATAACAATATCACTTGCTATGTTCTGGTTTGGGGCTCTTGTTTTTTCCAGCCGTCCCGGTGGTATGAGGTGGTGTCCCACTGCGGTCATTGCTCTGGTGACCGGTGACGGTAAGCATCTTCCGTGGACTCGCTGGAGAGGCGTCTGACTGCTCAGGTGCTCTGATGGGTAAGCTGGGCTCCTCTTAGCAGAGAGAGGCCATTGCAGAGACTGTGTTGGCTGTTGCCGGAAAGTACAAGTGAAATATTAAAATAAAGCCTAGGATTAATTTCGTTTTATTTAAAGACTCAGGATAGAGCAAAGTGAGCAGGAACAGGGTCTTGCCAGAGGGGACAGCGCTGACCGGGGACTGATGCTTCGAATGGCTCTGGATGCCTCCTGGGGTGGTGGGTGCCCAGGCTGGGGTGAAGGGGCTTCCACCCTCTGACTGTGGCTCCCAGGGCACTGGCCCAGCCTTGCCCTTCCCCGCTCCAAATAAGACCCCAGCCTCACCGCCACCCCCAAAGCTGAACGTACATTGACATGGGTCCAGCCATATTCCCCCTGCCCCCCATGCGCTGCCCACCGCCCCGGCTGCCCAGTGGCCGAGGGATTGACTGACCCATTGATGAGGTCATCCATCCATCCATCCATCCATCCATCCAGTAGCTCCTCTGGTGGGTGAGACAGTGATGCTGTCTGGGGGCTCCCGTGGCTGGAGCCTCGGCCAGGGGCTCTGTCCACACCTCAGCCTCCTCACCACCCGGGAGGGGCTGTGGCCCCACTTCACAGACGAGGAGGCTGAGGCTCCGAGGTCAGAGTGGCCTCTCACTGCCCCGTCCCACCCAGGCCCTCGAGGGTCTCTCAGTGAGGCTGGAGCCGGGCTCTGTGGGGCCTCCTGGGCTCTGCACCCCCTCTCTTCCCAGGCTGGCACATGGGGTGGGATGCACAGGAGGGCTGCCTGCCCAGCCCTACCCCCCGCCCTGTGCCGCCAGGGATGGAGCTTCAGGAAATGCTCTCAGGCAGAAGCCACTTCCCCCAGGGGGCCGCTCAGGCTCCATTACTGTCCTCAGCGCTTCCAGGAAATCGCTGCTCTCCAGCAGCTGCTCCCGGCTCCCCTACCTCTGCTCAAGGGGTGAGGGGCGAGGGGTCCACTGGGCGAGGGACCCAGAAACCACACCTGCCTCCAGGTACCTGAGTTCCAGGGGCTCCTCACCGGGAGACGGTCCCCCAGGCCGGTCGTGGGGACCCCTCCGAGCCCCGCAAGGGGCTCTGAGAAGGGAGCACCTCCACCCCTCACAGCCGGCTCGGGTACCTCCTGCTCCGTGGGGGGTGGGGCCGGCTTTTTCCAGCCCTCGGGGCAGAGGCCCCTCCCACGAAGCGAAGTCCCCGCCTGCCCTTTCCTCCCCTCCCACCTTCGCAGGAGAGGCACCCTATTCTCCAGGGGACAGCTCACCTGACCCCCCTCTTTCTCTGTAACCATCTCCCCTGGGTCAGCACATCTTGTGGACAAACTCTCAAGGTCTGGCCAGGACCTGAGTGCCCCTCCCCGCTGGACCGCAGCCTCACTGAGAAGCGTCAGCCCTGGTGGCCTGGGGCTCGGGGGCTCGACCCTGCCCCCGGCAGCATTCCCACCCGAGCAGCATTCCCACCTGAGCAGCACACCTCTGCCCAGCCCCACCGTAGGTCCGTCCGCCCTGCCTCCTGCCCTCTGTCCTCCCAGTGCCCTCTGCCTGGGTTCTCCTCCCCAGACATTCAGCCGCCGCACCTCAGACGTCCTTTGGGCCCCTGTCCATCCCCGACGGAGGCCTCCCCTGACCTTTGACCTACAAGCCCATCCCTTCCCCAAACTGCTCTCTCTGTGGGCCCAGGACCTCCTGCTTCGTTCCCCATCCTCTCTCTCTCCTACCACCCAGCACAGTAGCTGCTGCTCACATGTGGCCACTGAAACTAAGATTAATTGACTGACATCAAATCGAAGGTTCAGGTCTGCAGCCACGCCAGCCGCACCGTGAGAGCTCAGCAGCCACGTGCAGCGCGGTGGCCCGTGCGGGAAGCACGGCACATCCGGCCACGGTGGAATGTTCCACCGGACGTGCACGGCCAGCCCCACGTGGTCTCGGCGGGCGAGCTGCACATCCTTGCTGGTGAATGAATGAGGGAGGGTTGCCTTATCCATCCTCGTGCGGGAAACGCCGTCACGTCACCCGCCACCTTCCTGAGGACATCCAAAGCTCGGCACCCAAGGCAGGCGACACTGGGCCTGTCTTTACTGCCCCAGTGAGGGGGCTGGAGCAGTGGCCAGACCGCAGGACACTGCCCAGCTCCGCCCCCACTGTGCGACCTCGGGCAAGTCAGCTCCCCCTCTGAGCCCCGCTCCTCCCCAGTAAAGTGGGCACAGCAGGATACCTACCTTTCAGGGATGCTTTGAAGATAGAGGTAACCCACAGAGAAGCTTCTGGAATAACTGTAGATGCTGGCTGTGTGGATAAATGAACAGAGTACTCTGTCGTCTGGCTTGGTCCTGGGACCTTGGGGACCCCTGGGTCGGTCCACACACACCACCCCTTCTCCGGGGAAGGGAGCCCCGTGCCCCGTCCTGGTCTGGAAGGGCCTGGGCTGCCACTAGGAGGTGATTATGGAGGTGATTTACGGCAGCACCTGCTCCACACCCTCTCCCTGCCCTCATGGCCTAGAGCGTCACTCACAGGGTGGCCTCAGGGACAAGCCAGCCCCCACCTCAGGCCCAGCCAAGGGTCCCTGGACTCCCTGACCCTCCCTGCTCAACCTCTGTGAGTCCCCCTCCCCCGCCCACCCCCTGCCCGGAGAGAGAAGGTGGGGTGGCGAGGGGAACGGCGGGTACAGGGGGCACGTGCAGCGCCAGCTCCGCTGCTGCCCCTCACACTGGCTGCTCTCCCACTGTCAGCTGGAGGACAAGTGGCTCTTGGGTTCCCAGAAATGCACTCAGATGGGGGCAGCTTGCAATCTCCCAGCGTCCACGCCCCGCACCCAGAGTGAGCCGAGGGCCCCCTGGCTGGGCCGGTGGCCCTGGGAGCAGGGCCTGCCTGGGCCTCCCAGCTGCTTAGAGCTTCCCAAGAGCGCTGGGCCCGCCTCCTCCGTCCCCCCACTCCTGCCAGCCCTGCTCTGCTCCAGGGCCCCTCCGCGGCACCCCACCCCCCCGCCCCTGCGCTCCTGGCCCGGCCCGCATGGCACTGCTGGGATGCCGCTGCTGGGATGCGCTGCCGTCCCTTCCCCAGCCTGGGCCGCTCTGGGGGGAGAGGCTGGATCCCAGGGGGTGATCCACAAAGAGCGTCCCCACCGCACCCGGTCCCAGGGCTGGGACCCTGCGCTCCGGGGCCTGGCCTGGGTTGTCATGGGGGGATGGGCACAGGGGAGCCGGCTCTGAGAGGCACAGACACCCCACGTCCCTGGCTGGGCCAGGCCTGCGAGGCGGCACAGGGGACAGAGGGCTGTGAAATGGCTGCCCACACTCTGGGCGGGCACTCCGGGAACAGAGATACTAACTACCCCTTCCCCTCCCCACGTGAACCCTGCACCTAGCCTTCGGGGAAGTGGGTCCACCCCGTTATTGCCGTCCCCTGCCCTGGTCCTGGGGGACTCCAGGGGGGCGAGGAGACCTGCCCGGCCCACACACGGCGCGGGCCGGCCGGCCTCTGTGTCCTGGCCCCGCGAGGACGGTCCCTGTGGGCTGTGCCGCCACACAGCCACGACATCACGCAGGCGTGAGCCGGGGGGTGTCCAGGCGTAAGCAGCACTCGGACCCGCGCGGCGTCCCGCTCACACGTGGCCCCGGCTGCAGGCAGGGTGGGGTGGGCCAGCTCGTCCCCGGGCTCCCTGTCCAAGGGGACCTGTCGTCATCGCGGGCCTGGCTTGGGAGCCTCGGGAAAACTGGCTGTTCCCTCACCACCTGATTTGGGCCCCAATTCTGGGCTAAAGGGCCAAGCGGAGGGGGCACCGGTGGCGCCCAGCCCGCTGGAGGCCAAGGATGGGGAAGAGGCAGCGGGCCTCGGGAGCGGCCGAGTCTCCCCAGGGCACCCCTAGGACCGGGCTGTGTGGCCCGAGAGGTGTCTGCTGGGCCGCCGCGAGGCGCCTCTGCACTGGGCTGGGCTAAAAATAGCAGGGCGATGGCAGGGCAGGGACGGCCGGTGGGAGGCCCGTGGGGAGGGGCCGGGAGGGGAAGAGGCCGGCAGCCTGGGCCCAGGACCGGCCGTCAATGGCGTTGGCGCTCCCACCCTGTTCCCGGTGGCCGGCCAGCCGCGGCCCAGCTGACAGGCTATTTTTTCCCCTGCTTGACTAAATATGGTCAGAGAGCACAGCCCGAGGGGCCACTTGGCCAGGGCGCGTGTTTGGGATGCTTGGCCGGGTATATAAGGACTGCAAAGGTGAGGCCGGCTCCTGATCCGAGGAGGGGGCCACGCCTGCTCTGGCCCCTCGGGTCAGCCCTCCCCTCCCCTCCCCTCCCCTCCCCTCCCCTCCCCCGCCTGTGTGGGTCTCGCGTGCGGGCCGGCCGTTTGCCTGTGTGAGCCTGCACACCCCTGGGACCTTCCCCTTTTGTTCACCTGACCTCTACCTTGTGCTGACCCCGGCCGGGGTGCAGGGGTGCAGGAGCGTCCTGCAGACACAGCCCAGGCAGGGAGGGCTCAAGGTGTGCGGCCGCGAGGTCGCTCTCGGTAACTCCGCAGAGCCTCCCTCCCTCCTTCCCTCCCTCCCTCCCTCTCCCTCTCTCTCCCTCTCTCTCTCTCTCTCTCTCTCTCAAGATCTCCCTCCCTGCTAAGTCTTCGCTGCTGAGGAGGGCTGGGGGAAGGGCAAGGGTGCGGAGAGGGGGGTGCCTGGTGTCTTCTTTCTTTCTGCCCCCCACACCCCGCCCCCCAAGTGCGGACGCATCGGGAGCGCCGGCCTCCCCCACCCCTGCATTCGCGATTGGCTCCGGGAGAAGGTGGATGGCGCGGCCGCGGCTGCAGCAGCGTCTCTCCGGGAGCCGCACGGGGCGCATCGTACCCGGGAGCCGCGACCCTGAGCCCGCGGCCGCGGTCGACAGCCCGGCTGGAGGGGCTCCGCGGTGAGTCCCGCTCAGCCCGCCCGGACGGCCCCCCGCAAACTTGCCGGCCGCCGCGGTGGGGGTGTGCCCGCCGGCGAGGTGGGAGCTGTGGTGCCGGCGCCGCGTGGCTCCAGCCGGGGGTGCTCTGGAGTTTTCTCTTGGCTCGTGGCATCGTCCGCATTTGGAAAACTGCAGAGCCAGCAGCCAGCAGGGCGGGGAGGGCGCGTCCAACCGGGAGGCAAGAACTTTGACATGCGGGCATTTTGCAAGGAAGCGGCGCCTCCAGATGGGGTGCGCGGGGGTCGAGGTGCTGGGGTGGGGGCCGCGGGGGCTGGGCGGAAGGTGCGATTAACCCGCAGCCAAGCGCAGCGCGGGTGGGAACGAGGCGAAACTTACCTTGGAACTTGCAGCAATAACCGTGGAAGCGCTGGGGGCAGGGGTCCCGCCCGGAGCAGGGGCTGCAGTGAGCCTGCCCCAGGTGGAGACTCCGGGCTTTTGCGGCTCTCACAGCCCGGGTCAGAGTGGGGAGGGTCCCTGTGCTGGGCGGGCAGAGCAGGGGCGCACGTGGGCGGAGACCTGGGGCTGGAGGGGGAGCAGCCCGGTGGTCTCTTGCGAGAGATCCTGACCTCCACCCGGCTGGGGGCTGGGAGCATTCCCAGCTGAAGGGCCTGGGCTTGGCACAGGGGCCCGGTGCCAGCTCACTGCCCCTGTGGGGTCCCCTTGGAGGTGGCTGGGTGCTCCTTTTCTATCAAGGTGGGAAACTTTTTGAAAAGTGGCTGCGGTTCATTTCTGAGTGGATAGAAGCTCGCTGGGGCTCTGGCTGGACCTGGGGTGACTCTCCTGCCCTTTGGGGCTCCCAACTTTCCCCTGACCTCCAGGCACCATCCATACGAACGCCTGGGGGTGGGGAGGGGGGGTGGTCCTGGGCCTGAGCCGTGGCCATGCCTCCCATCCTCTGAGGCCTCACTGGTCAGAGGGCAGCCAGGAAACTTAGACTTCAGACTCCAGTTATCATGCACGGTTCTCTCGAGGCGCTCTCCACCCTTGGGGGGCTCGAGGAGAAGTCGGGGGGCCCAAGCAGCTGTCTCGGTTGCCCTTTATTTATCCTTGGCTCCGTGAAGATGACAAATGGCAGCAGCCCCACGGAAGTGGGACATCACTCCTCCGTGTCTTCCTGCCGGGTGGCTCTTTCCTTTTAGTGGGGGTGCCCCTTGAAGCCCTGATCATGCCTCCCCCCCCAGCCCCCCCATATAAACTCCAGCCCAGCTGTGCCCAGGGCTGCTGCCAAGCCCAGGGACTTGAGAAATCGCCCAGTTGCTTCTGCACGATGCAGGCTCTGCAGACACTGCCCTGCCCCGGGTGGTAGCAGCGCTGGACACCCTCTCTGGGCCCACCCACGCAGGGATGGCTGGGCTGCCCGGTGCGGAGGGGCGGGCAGGGTCACTCCACACTTCGTCTTGCTGACGGAGGGAGAATTAGAAGTCCACTTGGGTCCAGGGCCTCCTCCTCAGGCCGGGGTCAGCTCCCAGCCACACAGGACCTGGGCCCAGCAGGCAGACCCTCTGTGTCTGCACCCGGTCGGCTGCCCGCCCCCAGCGAGCGTCCGGCAGTCAGTGACGTCCTCCTTCCATGTCCTACCTCCTCACCTGTGGGTCTCACCTGGACCACGGCAAGGCCTCTGTCCCACGCTGCTCCTGACACCTTGTGGGCTCCTCTGTCCTCCCAGCGCAGGCTGGGGCTGGGGTGGCTTCCCTTCCTGCATGGGGACCGGACACCAATGACCCGCTACTCTGCTACAGACTCTTGTGGTGTTCAAACTCCTGGCTTCGTGGTGGACGTAGAAGGTGGTGGGGAGGAGGGGTCTCCACGTCTCCATCACAGGGAAATTTGGAAATGCTGTGTAAAACAGTATCGATACAATTACGTATTCCAAAGTGCTTAGTTGGCCGCTTGCTAAGTTTACTTAAACCCTGTTTAACGGGTTCATTAGAAGCGGTGAGCACTGGGGAAATTCATTAACAGGAAGGCAGCCCCTGCGTTTGACTGTAAATTGGTATTGATCAGGCCTGGCGGAGGCTGGGCACAGGCCGCAAAGAGCCAGGTGAGGACCAGTCGCCCTGGGCGCCCGTGTGAGCCGTCCACTGGCGCAAGCATCGCTTTAGGTGGTGATGAGCCAGGAGTGGAGGGGAGACGAAGGGTGGAGGAGGGAGAGAGGGATGGAGGGAGGGAGGCAGAGGAGCAGGCGGCCGGAGGCGGGAGGCCAAGCCGGCACCAGTCCCTCACCGGGCTGGGCGCCTGCACTGTGGCCAGGCCGAGGCGCCGAGGGAGCTGGCCGCGGCCCGGGCCACTTCCCAGCAGCTCCCAGCCGCCCTCCGAGGACGCAAGGTCCACCTGCAACCGCCCTTCTCATGCACATCTTCAAAGACAGGGGCATGAGCCCGGCTCTCAGGGGCGCTGGCTCTTGGGAGGCCGAATCACCAGGGACCTGCCCAGGAAGCCGCCCAGCTGCCCAGGTAAGGCCTGTCTGCTTCTCGGTCGTCTGTGCTTACGGCCAGCAGTGCTGAGCTCCCTGTTGGCTCTGGCCACCCTGCTCCCTGGCCACTCGTGGAGAGGTCCTCCTGAGCGGCTGCCTCTGTGCACTTGGTCAGGATGGGGACGCCCAGGTGGAGAGGGAGGGTGCCGGCGGGGGCTCGGGCACGGTCTCTGGGAGGGAATGACACATCCTTCCTGGGGTGAGGGTGGCAGGTGGCCGCCTGGGTCCTTTCTTGTGTCGTTGACGCAAAACTAAACAACTGCAGGGGCGATCGGAGGGATTCTTGAGACTTTCTGGAGTTCATTGTCTGCTTCTGCCCTTCCTGACCGTGCACGTACGTGTGTGTGTGCGTGTGCGTGTGTGTGTGTGCGTGTGAGAGGGAGAGGGAGAGAGAGAGAGGGGAGGGCCGAGGTCAGACGGGGCTGGGGGCCGAGGGGTGGGGTGGGCTGGCTCCAGGGACTGGGTCGGGGGGAAGACCCACGGCCTCTGTGCAGCCTTCTCAGGGGGACCCTTCCCCAAGCGCCACAGCTGTGCCGTTGAACTGCCTGCTTGGGAAACATACTTCTTTATGTGCCCATATGGACCTGCTAAGCTATGGAATGTAAAGAAGTATGTATTTCAGGTCAGGAACTCTCTCACTGGAGGAAGGGGGCAGCGCGCGCCTGTGGGGTCGCCCGGGGGACAGACAGGCCGGCAGCTGTGGCCGGGCCGGACCTCGGTGGCAAGCTGCCTGGGCGTCGGTGGCCAGCCTGTCCCCTGCCAGTATTGTTCTGTCACTTTGCCTGTGTCAGCAGGTGGAAGCGTTCGCCAGACATTAAATATTCAGCGTGCTGACTGCAGCAGAGGGGACATGGCCCGTGGCAGGCGTGGGGTCCCCGGGGGGCGTGCAGGGGCAGGGGGGCAGGGCAGCGGGGCTCTGGGCATCACTTGCTGCCACCTGGAAGGGTCATTTGGCAGAAGAAAGGGCTGTTTGTGTGATGGGGGCAGAAAACTGCTCAGAGGCCAAGCAAAGTAGCCTGTTCCCCAAAGGACGGGCCAGCTGCCCTGAGGGAAGGGGCTTGTGCGGCCACGTGCGAGAGGATCTTTGAGGGAAAGACAACTCAGTCTTGGCTGTCGGGCCGCCTGCGAGGCAGAGCACCCTGTGGATCAGCCCCTCGGCCCCAGGCCCCTCTCCCTCCTCTGAGATACCCCGGCCCGGCATTTCGAGGACACCTCGGGCGCCTGTGCGGCTCCCACCTGGACCTGCCTCCTGCCCCCCACACCCCGCCAGGCCTCACACTGCTCTCTGATTTTAGCAACTCCAGCTGAAAGCGCTTTGCTCTGTGAAGGATGGTGGGGTCACGCTGGCTGGCATCGTGCAGACCAGGACCCATCTCACCTAGCCTGCCGCCAGCCAGGTCCCAGTCAGGACAGGGGCTGGGGTGACGTCCTGTGGGTCCCGTGGCTGGACCGTGCCCACCCAGGCACTGGGGACAGTTGCTGTGGCCGGCCCTCGAAGCCTGTCTCTGCAGTCTGAGTCCTTTCCTGGCAAAGCAAAGGGCAGGGGGCCCTGGGGGCAGCTGGCAAGGGCTGGGGGGCTGGGGGACTGGGTGGCCCTGTCAGTTTCTGGCTTCTGGAGTGGCGGCGTCTGCAGCCGGGATGAGGCCGGCGTCCCCGCCCAGGGCACGCTCTCCACGGGCCTCGGGGCCATTTTTCCAAAGTGTGTGTCATCCCGCCTTCCCTGCCATCCCTGGCACTGCCGCCCGGGCCCACGGCAGGTGCCCCAGCCCCTCCTGCACCCCGACCTTTGGCAGGACTTTGGCTCTTGGGGAGGGGGTTGGAACAGGGAGGAGGGAGTGAGCAGGCCTCCTCCTCCAGCTGCTGGAAAGGTCTGGGAGCAGCCACATTCCCTGAGCCACTCAGGCCCTTCCTCGGAGCTGGGGACAAGGAGGCGTGGGCACTTCCAAGCTCTCATGTGGCCGCCACCTCCTGAGGAGTTGACTGTAGTTGAGGGTCTGACCCCGTTTTCAAGTCTCCCCGCCTCTGGCCCCGCTGACCCCGCAGCAGGGAGGTGGAACTGTCCTTGGGCACTGCTTTCCTCCCGGCCACCATGCCCAGAGGGGTCAGCGCCCGGTATCCCCGGGAAGGTCATCTCTGCCCTGCTTGCTTCCAGCTGCGGCCACAGGGAGGGAAGTAGCCGGCCACGGCCACTGAGGCCGGCCGCAGACACGCACTTGCTTCCCCTGCATACATCCCGCTGCACATTAAGGCTTTATTGCAGGATGTGGTGTTTAAATAAAAGCATTAGTGTTTTGGAATTAGGTTTGACTGAGCAGTAAAACTAGAGAGTTTGCAGGGAGAGAGCCACAGCCTTCTCAGCCGTAAATCACGTCAGGTCTCTCATCTGCCGAATTAAAAAGGGGCACCACTGGGATGCCTCCCTGCCAGGCCCCCTCCCCGGCGTGCGCCCCTCGCCCAGTGGCCCTGCTGCCTCGCGGCGACACTGACGGGGCTGTGTTTTCTGTATTCGAAGCTCCGACTCTTGGCTTTCCGGGGGAGGAGCTAGGGACGGTGCCCCAGGCAAGGATGGCATTCTTCTGAGTGGGGTCTTTGGGCCTTTCTGTGTGAGGGAGGGGAGAGGCTGGCGGGAACGGTGTCTGTGCTCCACCCAGAGGGGCTTTTGCTGGACAGGGCACCCCCCCAGACACCCTGCCGCGGGGGCTCTGGGACTCCAGCGGAGGGAGGGGAGCCTGGGGTGAGCTGGGTGGGTGAAATCAGGACAGCCCCACACTCATGGGGCTCGCCCGCCAACCTGGGGACCCGGGTGGCTTTGTGTGGCTGCGGGGAGACACCCAGGTTGGGCAAGGTGGCCAGTGCCCCTTTCTCTGAGCTTGCAGAGGGGTAGGTCCTCAGGGAGCCTCCCGGGTTTCCCGGACACACTCCAGAACTGGCCCACGGCAGTCCTATGGCCGCCCCAGGTTCCACTGGTGCAAACAGTAGGTCCGAGAATTGTGGAGCTCATCAGTTCAGGGCCAAATTAGTCAAATGTGTCTACGCTATGGCTCACAAGCTCTAGCCATGCTCCAGGTGACGCTTCCACACCGGAGGGAGAGCGGGTCTGAGTCCGGGGTGAGGGTCAGGAGGGAGGGGCAGCCCCGTCATGCTGCACGCGTGCGCGTGTGTGCTCGGGTGAGCTCGTCTGTGGTGTGCACGGAGAACAGGGTCTTTTTTTTTCTGGAGCCAGGTGGCCACGTACCTCGTCCCTCGAGGCGCGGCTTCCAAAGAACACCTTGTGGCTCTGGTTTGATGGTTCGTCAAATGCAAGAAAGCACTAGATGGCAGGAGGCTTTCAAAGGGGGGGGGGGCTTGGTGAAAGCATCTGTGAAGGGGTATTAGCGATCTCTTTTACAGCCGTCGGCCCCACGTGAAAAATGTTTTGAAGAGCAAACTGCGAGTGAGATGATTAGATTGACCTGCAGGACGGATGCTTGAGCTGCCGTAGCCCCAGCCCATCAGAGTGGACACTGCTTGAATGGCAAACTTCCCACCCCCAAAATGTCCTAAATGAAAAATGAGGGAACCTGAGTAATTTGGGGGCCAGGACTAGGCGGGGGAGATGGGCTTGGAGCTGTTTGCAGGCTGGGGAGGCGGGGGAGTGGGTGGGGCCAGTGGGCGGGGCCAGAGGGCGGGGCCGGCATGTTGCATTAATTGCTGCCACCTTAGCATAAAGGTTAACCGTGGTCCTGTGTGAGCGTTGTGCTGACTCAGCCTCGCGCGGCTGGCTGCACGTCCCGTTGCAGAGGGCCTCCTACCCACTGCAGCTCTGCTCCTGCCTTTGACGTCCACTGCTTCTTGGGGTGGCCATGCCTGGGGCTCCCGGGGCTTTCTGAGGGACCCTGGCCTTGCCCACTGTCCTATCAGCAGCCGGCCTCCCGGATGAGAAGAGGCGGGTGTGACTTTCGGGAAGGGAAGGGGCCCCCAGCACAGCATCAGCAGCTCCCAGAAGCTAGTGCTGTTCGCTCTGGCCCGTATTCCGCTCCGGGCCTCTCTCAACTGGCCCTGCAAGGCCAGGGCCTGGCCGGGCGGCGCCTGGGCTGCCCTGGGCCATGTTTTTCTGGCTGCGCAGTGGGGACTGCCTTTAGTGCTCTGAGTTTCAGGCCTCTCTGACCCCGGGAAGGCCCGGCCCGCCGGCAGTGGGGGCTTGGGGGGCGGAGCAGTGCAGGCTGCCGCAGAGCTGCTGCCCAGGGTGCTGCAGTGCGGAGGTGCAGCTGCGGGCGGCATGCAGGGCTGTGCATCTCAAGGGCAGGGATGAGAGGGCCGCCTCTGACAGCCCCGCGGCTACTCCTTAGCGGGAGAGACTCAGGCAGCGGCTCTGGCAAAGGCACCAGCTCCCTGGGCCCACCCACCCAGGTCTTCAGAGGCCCCACTGACTCTCAGAAGAGCTCTGCTTCCCGGGCTAAGGGGGGTGGTCTGACTGGGTGCCAGTGAGGGCCAGCAACGCTGGGCACAGGGGCACCTCCCAGGCCCCCGTGTCCAGCCCAGCCAGAGAACAAAGGAGAGAAGGCCCACTACACAAGTGCTGCTGGGAGGGTCACTGGCTTCTCCCCATCCAGGGCGACTCCCAAAGGACCTGGTGGTTGTGAGTCTGGGGGCCCCCCACCATGGGGTCAACCCTCTAGCGTGGGATGGGTGCCAGTGAGGACGGCTGGGGCCAGAGGCAGGTGTGTGCGCAAGCCAGTGCGGGAGGACTCTGTGGGACGGAGGGACGGTGACCCGGGTATTTTTAACAGTAGGGCGGGGAGAGGACAGCTGTCCCCGGATCCTGTCACCAGTACTCGTGAGGACTTTTGGAGGTTGAAGGACACCCAGGACAGACATGCGGTTCTGGGTCCCATCCCCCTGGCAGGCCTGCGCACCGTTGGTCATGCCCACATATGGCGACCGGGCTGCGCGTCCCTCCAGCCGCCTGTCCGCCGTGGCTGGTATAAATAGTCCACATTCTCAGCTGTCCCGTTGCAGAGGCTGAACTCGGATGACTCCGGGCGGGGGAGGCCCGGGGCGGCCCCCTCACACCCCGCCCGCCACCGAAGTGCCCGGGATCGCAGCTGCGGTGGCAACGACAGGACAGGTGGTGAGGCTCTGAGCTCTGCCCCCGCCCGTGTTTTGTTCTCCCCTCGCCACCTGCCCCCTCTGTGGGCATCAAATCCAGTGGCACCTGGAGACTCCTGCTGTCTGCATCCAAGGGCGTGGCAGAGCCTTTGCCCACTGAAGGGCTGAGGAGGGCCAGGACCCCAGCCCAGGCTGGGGCTTTTGTGTGGGGCGGAGGGGGCTCAGTCCTGCAGCAGGTAAAGGCTGGCGCTAAGGTACCCCGAGTCCCCACTCCCTGTGGTCCCGCCTCATCTGTCTCTGGCCATTCCCTCCTGTGCTGGACGTGGCAACATGCCCCAGAGGACTCACAGCCAGTAGCTTGTCTCTCCCTTCCCGGGGGAATTTCCTTTCTCTCCATCTTTAATCCAAAAAGTGAATCTCTAACAGTGGAATTTCAAACTGCCCCCCCAAGGCCGGTGGAGCAGATGACCCTGAGTGAGGGAATATAGGGCCTGCTGAGTCCCCCTCGAAGCATAGGTGCCAGTCCCGTGGCCCAGACTACGCTTCCGCGTCTCCCCATCCTGAAGATCTCACCAAGCTGGGGGGGAGGGCAGAGAACTCGGGCAGAGTTTAGGGACAGATAGCACAGGAGATTCGTGTGTGCGGCTCGGGCCTTCCACCTCGTCCCAGGCCCGTGGGCCACCGCACCGGACCTCCAGCTAGTTTATCTGTGTGGTGACACGGCCGCCCCTGCACACTGAGCCCTGCGGTGCCGGGTTCACCTCTGCAGGCGGATGGGATGCAGTGGGGCTCCTGCGAGGCCCTGTGGTGCCGAGTGCCTTTTTCTTACCTCTGGACACATCGGCCATCAATTTGCTCCGGAGCTGCCACCCCCTTCCCTGACCTCAGGGCTCTCACATCTGATTCTCAGCCAAGCCGCTCTCTTTCCTCAGATCACAACAGCTTTTACCCCCGCCCTGTCTTTGAGATAATAAGACACAAAAATCTATCTTGCCATTTTTGCAAAGGACAGCAAAACAATCGTGCGTCCCCTCCCGCCCCCGTCTCCCGTCGCCCCGTCCCCCCTGCTCTTTGGGTCTATTTGAGGTGAAATTTATCTCTAGGAGGGGCCCATCGATTTGTTCCGCTCTTTTGTTGACAAGTTTATTAAAAACCCGGGCAACTCTGTATTAAACTTTTATCAGCGTTGAGAAATAATACCTTTTTTTTGGAGTAGACAGAAGAGTTATTGAGCTGGGCTGAGTGGGTCTTGGTCGGCATCTGGCTGGGGTCAGTGCTGGCGATAATAAGAAACAGGGCGGTTTTGGGGGGCGCGGGTTCCTTTTGCCTCTTCATTGTGGGTCTCCCTCGAGACTCCCCTGTACGGTCCCAGCAGCCCCAACAGAAGCCCCGGGAAGGCTCCTTCGGCCGGGGCTGCTCACACTCCCAGGACTAACCGTCATTCTTTGCCATTTATTTCAGTAATTAACCAAAATCTGGAATTAAAAATTAATTTAGTGGTGAATCTGAGTGTTAATAGGTAATGTTGCCACCGAAAAATATTAGGTTGTTGATGTTTAAATTTTTAAAACTCCGTAGTAAAAAACACAAAACAGATCCAGGTATGAGTCGCTGATACCCTCCCAGGTCAGGAGGGGAGGGAACCTGGCAGGGAGGTGCTGTGGCCGGCAGCCGCTCCCGCCCCTGAGGGTGTGCGAATGGGGCTGGAGGGGAGGGAGACCGATGTCTTGGGACACTGGTCTCTGTGATGACTGGGGTTGGGGGGGGGTAGAGCTTCATCCCTGCCCTGTGGCCTCTGAGGGCAGCGTCTTGGGCCTCAGGTGTGTTTGGGCTGTTGGTCATCCTTGGGCAGAATTATGTGCCACCTCTTCACTAAGGATATTGGCCATAGTGCCCACTGTGAACCTTCCTCTGGGGGTATCCTCTGCCCTAAGCGGACGCTGTTCTCTGAGGTCCTGGGCCAGGGCTTGTGGGGCAGCATGGGTGAGAAGCTGTCTGTCCCCCCTGGAGGGGCAAGTGGCCAGGGGACCCTACTGAGCTGTGACAGTGGTGACAGGGCATGGAGTGCCAACGACTAGGGGCTGCATGGTTCTGGCCAAGGAAGCCCCCACGGGCTCCCAGCTTGGCGTGTAGCGCTCCAGAGCCCAAGGTCACCCTCTGCTCCACCAAGGTCAGACCTGGGGACCGCTGGGGGTGCAGGGGTGGCCCGGGGTGGAATTCACTTGGCGAGGCTGTGCTGAGTTTAGTGCCTGCTCGTTGAGTCTGCATTCTGGGTCTGGGGCCTTATCAAATGCAGGAGGACTTCCTGGATGAGGTGGCTGCCACAGCTCAGGGCCTGGGGGTATCGGCGTGTCACCGGCCCGCTGGGCAAGGCTGGCCGGCGCGGGCCAGAGCCTCCTGCAGGCAGTGAATTTTGGCGAAATCTCGAAAGGAGCGCTGGCCTTTGTCGGAGCTGTTTGCTCCGATTAGAACTAATTGGACACATATCGCATTTTTCATAGCATCTAATTTTCTATTGATTTTAACGGGGCTGCTGGTGTTTTCGGCAGCGATTCCCCGCATCTTGTATCAGTCGCTGCTTGAAAATGCTGAGTGCACTTCCCTGTGTGGAATGATTCCATCAGCAGATGTTTTAAAACCTGTTTAATTGTTTGGTTCATAAAATGCACAAACTGTATTAGCTGCAGCCTCGTTCTTTGACACCCTGGTAAAAAGAGAGGCAGAAGGGCAGGGGTGGGAGGGGCTGTGCCGACGAAACCCCTGCCAGCTCCAGCCGCTGCCCCGCTTCTCCGGCGAGTGGTAAATTCACCAGAACATGGCCGTCTCCGTGCCAGGCCCTGCAGCCATGGCTCAAGGGCAGGCCCTGCCCTGGGCAAGAGGCGTTGCTCACGTGAATGCAGAGTTTGTGACGTGATTGCAAGTCACCGAGAGGGCTTGGCAGTGGCTGGCGCTATAGGGTCAGAGGCCCTGGGGCAGCCACGTGGTGAGGGGAGGTGAGTTCAGGGCCTGAGGAGGAGGAGTGGGGGCCTGGGGGGGGCTGGGCTCGTGGGGCACCTGGTCTCCAAGCCACGGGCTGCTCGGGAGCTTGGGGCTTGTGGGACATTAGCATTTGGAATTTTCCAGATAGAAAAGAAAAAATACTGCAAGGAAGTTGGGATCCCCGATGGTAGGTGAGAGACCCCAGGATGCAGAGGGGAAGGGACGCAGAAATGTCTGCCAAAGTGACTTGAAACAACCAACCAGGGCGCCCGTCAGAGAAGCAGGACAGTCAGGCACCTGGGCTGCAGGCGTGTCTCACAGTGGACCCCACTGTGCTGGGACACAGCCCCGTGTGCCCTTCAAATGCACAATCAAGTGTGGTAATCACGTATTCAGCAAAGTATTGCTGGAACATTCGCTGGACGAGGGCATGGGGGGCGAGGCTCTGGGGAGCCTCAGGGCTGCCCCCCATCTCTGTGCTCCTGGAGTCAAACCAAGAGAGGTGTTTGCAGAGCCGGGGTCCAGCCAGCCCCTCTGTCTCTGGGGCTGAGCTCTGCCGTCTGTCACGGGACGTGAGGCTGAGAGCGCCTGGCACCCACCCCTGGGCTCCCCGCGAGCTCTGGGGAGGTGGTCTCGAGGGGAGAGGCCAGGGCCACGCACAGAGGGGGACCCTGCGGCATAGCCCAGCTCGGCTCTGGGGAGCGGGCAGTGCGGCAGGGACGGGAGGGGAAGGTGGCGGCCTGCGTGGCGGGGGCTGAGGTCTTGGGCGTCCTGGAGTGGCCCTGGAGGGTGGACACCGTGCCGTGCCGCCCGTCGCCAGCGCCCGAGCATCTGTGGCTACGGTGTCAGGAGGCAGGGCCAGAAAGGGCCCCAGGGAAGAGGCAGCGGGCGGAGAGGGGGCTGCAGGGGCGAGTGCGGTCACCCTGCCCGGCCGGGCTGGTCTGTGCTCAGAGGGAGGTCCACACAGGGCGTCGTGTTCCCGGCACCCCCCGCCCCTGCTTGACTCCTGATGAACTGGGCGCTGGCAGGACAACTAATTTTCTAAAGAGGAATCTGTCCCCTCCAAGTCACTGAGGGTCATCAGGCAAATGTGGCCTGGGCTGGCCCCGTGCTGGCCTCACACTGACCCAGGGGCAGCTCCTGGGAGCTGAGGGGACCACCCTCACACCCTGACAGGCTGTAGGTCCCCAGACCAGGAGCCCGGGCCCTGGTGAGGGTCCTCTGTGTGGGTCCCCGTCTTCCTTCACGTCTCCACACAGGGCTGGCTTCCCTGAAAGGCTCGGGCCCCCGTCCAACCACAGCCCCCCGCCGTGGGGCGGAGCCCAGCCACCCATTCCGGGCCGGGCTGGACTGAGGCCCCTGCTCAGCCAGCGCCCAAGGCGGGACTCAAGGGCCGGTCCTGCCTCAGCTGCAGCTGGGGATGTGATGGGGGGGCAGGGGACAAGGGCCCAAGACTGTGGGATCCCGGGCCCCCAGGATGTGCACCCATGAGGGCAGGTCCAGATGCTGGTAGCTGGGCCCCAGGACCAAGACTAGCGGTGGTGCCGTGGGCGCCGGACGAAAGGCAGGATTGCTAAAGAATCAGTGAGTGAACAGTGGAGGGAGGGGAGGGAGCGAGGTGCCGGGGGTGGGGGGCAGGGGCGTCAGCGCCAGGAACAGGGGCTTCTGCCCCCCACCCCGGCTTCCTCCACTGGTCCCGACCGGGGAGTGCTGGTGGGCCAGCAGGGGGGGCCGGGAGCGTGTGTGTCTGTGAGCACGTGAGCTTATGTGTGTTTCTGAGAGTGGGTGCGAATGGTTTGTAAAGATGAGTTTGTGAGTGTGTGTGTCTACGTCTGGGCATGGCTGGGTCTGGCTGTGTGTGTTTTGGGGACATGTGTCTGTGTCTCTCTGTCCCCGTGTGTGCTTCTGGGGTGTGTGTCTTTGTGTGTTTGGGGTGTGTGTTTATGTATCTGTGTGTGTGTGTGTCTGGGTGTGTCTGTTTCTGGTGTGTGTGTCTCTCTGTGCTTATGTGTGTTGCCTGTGTGTCTGGGGGGTGTGTCTATGTGTCTGGTGTGTGTGTGTCTGTGTGTCCGGGGGGTGTGTGTGTCTGGGTGTGTGCATGACCCTCACACGCCCGCCCTTGCGCCCCCCTCCCACTCCAGCTGCGACCGGCAGAGCCTGGGGGCCCCTCGGCGCAGGTGGTCTCAGGGAAGGGTGGGGGCGTGGAGCCTGGACACCCCGTGGCCCCCATCTCGTCCGGACGTCGCACAGAAGCCGCCTTCGTCGTCGACGTCGCTGTTTCCCGTGGACCCGGGACCCAAATGCTTTGCTAAAGCTGGTAAAATGGAACCAAATCAACTGTTCAATGGATTTGGTCCCCTTCAACCAGCTGTAGCTGCGCATTGATGGCGCCGTTGGCCTGGCGGGAGGACATGCGACCACACGGGCCCAGCTCGGCCGGGGAACCAGGACGCCCCTCCTTGAGGTGGGTTCCTCAGAGACGCCGTCCCCTCGAGGGCGATGTGGCAGCAGAGCTGTGCCTGCCCCGCCCCTGCTGTCCTCGCCAGTTCACCGTGAAAATAAATGTCCGTTTTCACACCAGAGCGTCACCTGAGAGCGTGTGTCCAGGAGCCTGCACTGCGTGGGGTCTGGGGTCTGGGGTCTGGCGCCTACGTCCTGCCCGTCCCGGCCTTGCTCTGCTTCCTCCTTCACAGCAACCTCGGCCTAGGAGGAGTGCTGGGCATTGATGACCTTAGGGATGCAGAGGGTGGTGGCTGGGGGGGGCGGCCCGCTGAGTCCCTGCGCCCGCGTGTCCTGGTGTCACTTCAGCCACCCCGTGTCCTGGGACGGCCGGCTGCTGGGTCACCGGGCTCCAGGACGGACGGGAGAAGCAGGGCCTGGGCCCGCGCTGGTGAGCCTGCTTTGGAAACTCCCCCAAACTGAGGATCTGGGGCTCTTGGCCTCCCGTGTCCTTCCTGCTGAAGCAGCTCTCAGTTGGGTGTGGAATCCTGCACCCGCTGGGGACTCAGGGGCCACCCCTCGTCCTCAGGAAAGGAAAACCCCGGGCCTGCAGTTTGCCGCCCCCCACAAAGCTGGCTACCGCCCCAGAAGCTGATCAGTTAGCTTTCAGTTGATTTAGATACAGCTCACATCCATCTCCCGTGGTGGCCGGAGCTGTCAGCAGCCCGGGAATGGAGGACCCGTGCCGGTGGGAGGCTTTTGTGCAGATACTGCGCCCAGACCAGGGGCCAATTTGCTGGCCGGGCACCTCTTCAGGAAGCCCCCAAACTGGCAGAGGCCCTTTGAATACGAGCCATCGCTTGACTCGGGACATGACGCTGGCCGTGGATGGGGACACCTGGTCCCCCAGGCCCAGCCTGTCCCTTCTTTCCTGTCCCCGCCCACGCTGCCTGTCTCCCCTGTGGCGCCTGTGGTTCCGATTCTGACCCATGTTGACTCTGCCAGTGGTGACGGCACCGCAGCCGAAAATCACTGCCACACAGGGTCCCCACCCCAGCAGGCAGGGCCTCAGAACAGACAAGGGTCACCCCCGGGTCCAGCCCAGCCGCTGCCCCAGCTGGCCGGGCGCCCGAGCCCCAGGCCCCTCCCCGCTCCCGCCTGCAGCTCCCCTGTAAATGCAACGATGCCCCGACCTCCACCCATAGCACGTCCCTCAGCTCGAATCCCTGGAGACGGGGTGCTGCTGGTTCCCGGCCCACCCACCCAGGCTGCGCGGGGTCGGGACTCCGAGAGCCACCGTCCTGGCCCAGGTCAACTTCTGCTTCATTGACCGCGGGTGACCACACGGGTGCTGTGGATTAAATGACCAAAAACACCACCAAGCCTCCGCCAGGCCGAGCAGGGGCCAGCCAAGGGCCGACAGCCTCCCAGCGGCCGCGGGCAGCGTGCGGACAAACAGGCGTGGGTGGGTGGACACCGGAATTTGAATCTCATATCATTTTTACCGGTTGTGAAATATTATTCTTTCTTTGATTTTTATCCCTCCTTGAGCTTTAAAAACGTAAAAGCCCCTCTCAGCTTTTAGGCAGTGGCAAAGCAGCCGGTTGGGATTCTGCCTTGGGCCGGGGGCGCCACCCTGGGCAGATTGGATGGATAAGTGAGCAACAGACACACGCGCTCCACGCCGTGTCACAGAAACGGCCCGTGTTTTGTTGCTGTTATCGCTGCCTAGCAGACATTCGGTGAGCAAACAAGAGGAGGCCCCAGGAAGCCCCGCTCCTGTCACAGCCCATCCCCATGGCAGGCAAGTGCCCATCTCTGGAGCAGGGGTCTCCAGGGCACCGGGACCCAGCAAGTGGGGCACGGCATAGGGACGCAGGCTCGTCCTGAGGACCCACACATCCTCCTGCCTCGCGCCCCATCTTCTTGTCATAACCCCAGGCTCCGTGTCCACCCGGGTGGGGTGCAACCACCAGCTGAGCACCTGGGCATCAGAGAGGGGGAGGGGCTCGCCCACGGTCACACAGCAGCCCCCGCCCAGCTCGACATGCAGGCCTGGCTCTCCTCTTGAGGGTCCTCGGCCAGGCCGCCCCTGGGGTCCCACACGTGGTCTCCCGTGCTGAGCGCTCACTGCATTGGGGGGTGGTGTTCGGCTGCGCGGTGGTGAGGCCCCGGGGGAGAGCGGGCAGGCAGGGACGGGGGCTCCCATGCTGGGGTGGAGGCTCTGTGTTTCGCCGGCTCTGGCTCCATCTTTTCTCATCCCCGGGGAGAGGGTCTGAATGGCCCATGCTGGAGGGTGACGCCTGCTGCCGCCGACGCCGAGGCCTGAGGCCTGGGTGACGGTGGGAGGTGACCCCGCCCCCATGGGACCCAGCCCTCCCCCTCCCCCACGTCATTATCTCCTCTGCTCACCTTCCTGCTGGCGGTTCGGGGGGCTCGCTGTGTCCACAGCAACATACCTGACGGGAGGTGTGCACGGCCCCGCCGCGGCCTCTGCCGTCCTGTGCACGTGCACGCGGGCTCCCTCCAGCAACGATTCCCCACCCTGGCTGGACCTCCTGGGATTCCACTGCCTCCAATATATTCCAGCTTGCCCGCTCGGCCCCTCGGCCCGGCCCCCAGCCTCCCTCTGGCCCCCTGTGTCCGAGCGCTCGTGGACTTGCTCCCCTCCACTCTGTCCCCCCGCGCCGTGTCCGTCTCCGGCCCCGGCGCCCTGCCCCTCCCCAGGCCTTGCTGACCGGGGTGCCTGCCAGCGTCCTCTGGTGTCTCTCGTCCCCAGCACTTGGCCGTGGGGTCCCTTGGCTCCGTGTGCCTGGCCAGGGCTGTCCTCCAGGTGAGGGCAGAGGTACCTCCGGGGACCTGCCCAGGAGTCGGGGACGGGAGGACCCGGCACCCGGCCTTCCACGTTTCTGGGGAGAACCTGTGATCTCAGGAGCTTTGGCAGCTCTTGACGAAGAAGGAAAATGACACACGTCAGAGCCTGGGATGCCAGCTGTCACAGCCGCTACCCCGACCCCTTACAAAGGCCGAGGGTTTGATCGCTGGGCTCCTCTTCCATCCTGGATTTTGAGCTCGTAGGGAGAGAGAAGGCCACCCCCCTCCTGACTCACTGTTGTTTCCCCTTGGTGTCCAGTCGTTCCGGCGGGTGGGCGTCCGTGCCGGGGAGGGGCCTGTGGCTTTTGGATGGGAAGCCCGGTCCTCGCTCCTGCCTGGATATTTCCTTCTTACAAGGTGGCCCTGAAATGTCCATTACGTTTTAGTAAAGAAAAGGAAATTCTTGTCTGAAAGAGATTCATCTTTCTCTCTCTCTTTGACAACATGGATGCTCCCGCAGTAAGCGGCCCCACTGTTCAGCGTAAGAAGGGCAGCGGGGGATGGTGGGAAAGGTGGCTGGTCCTTCCTACAAAGACACGTGGGGTCAGAGCGGCGCTGAGGGTCCACAGGCCGGAAAGCCCCCTCCCTGTCATTCCAGCAGCCTCTGCAGATGGAGCCTGCCGCACCGGCTTCCAGGTTTGCCCCGACGGAGGCGGGGGCTCAACCCGGTTTGTCACCCTCCCTCTCCCTACCTGTCCTGGGGAAGCCCTCCCACTGCCAGACTTTCAAACAAACACGACAGTCATGCCGAGTGCCGGGGAAAGTGCGCTGCTTCCTGTCACGTCGGTGGTCTGGTTCTGCTCCGAGTCTCAGCATTTACAGCTGGGGCCACACAGACGCAGGAGCGCACATTTACCCCAGCACACTCAGGCAGACGTGTGGGCACACACGACGCACACGCTCACGTGGACACGCATTGCCACCCCCGCACACAGACTCCCAGCTCGAGGAGGCAGCCCAGGGTGGGCAGATGCAGGCAGGTGGGCTTAGGGGAGGGGCGAGGGCAGCCCGAGGGCTGCGGGCGAAGGGGATAGAGCACCCGTGGTGGAGCCGGGGAGGGTGGGGATGGCGAGCTCTTGGGAGAGGCTCAGAGTGAGGCGGCCAGGCCGGGGTCTGTGTGGGCTTTCCTTGGCGAGCCCCCTGCTTCCCTGAAGACCCAGGCCCTCTTCCAGGAAAGCTCCCGGCTCCCACTTCCCCTTCCCCGGGCCCAGGGCCACTCACTACCCTTCTGCTCTGCTGTCTCGGGGGCAGGGGCCTCCCCTGCAGCCAGTGAAGCGTGGGGTCCTGTCTCCCCTCCCCACTGATCCACTTTCTGTCGCCGGAGATCGGGTCTGCCTTTTCCAGACGTTTGAACGACGAAACCGCATGGTGTGTGCTGGTGCACTTGGCGTCTGCCTCCTGACGTGCTGTTCCTGTGACTCCTCGTAGCGCGCCTGTTTCTTCCCATGGCCGAGCAGCATTTCGTTTCCTGGGGTGGACACTGCCTTTCCAGTAGGCCTGGGAGCCGTGGACCCCCAGGGAGGAGGGGGCCAAGGCCCGACCACAGGCACAGGGACGCGTCTGCCTTCACTCTCCCGTGGTCCAAACTGTGTCGGCCGGGGATATAAACCCAAGGAAAATTTACTGGCTCCCATGGCCCAGGGGTCCAAAAACAGGGCTGGATCCAGAACCTCAAACTGTGTCATCAGAAATCTGCTTTCTCCACATCTCGGCTCCCTTTTCTCTGGGGCTTCATTCCTCTCTCTCCAGGTGGGGGCACAGGTGGCCCCTGACAGCTCCAGGCTCATCTATCCAACCAGGGCAGCAAGCAGCATCTGAGGGAGAAAGGGGGGGGCAGAGGGGGGAGCAGAGGAGGAACCTGCAGAGGCCCCGGCGGCTACTCATTGGCCAGGCCCGGGTCGCTTGACGGCTGGTCGGGGGAGGGGGCAGGGTAGGAGGCCACCCACCAGAATGGCCCAGGCTCTCCAGAGAAAAACCAGGGAGCTGCTAGCGACAGGGGAGGAAGGATGCGGGGGGGGCCAGAGCCAGGCTCCTCGCACGTGGACCCACCCCACCGTGCCGAGAGCCGCGGGCACGGGAGGGCTGGCCGATGGCCGGGGGTCGCTTCCGCAGCTCAGCCGTCCTGGTGCAGTGGTGGGTGGCCGTCGAGCTGCTTTACCGTGCTTTGGCTTGACTTTATTTCTAAAAATAAGTAAAAGTAGAAATATTAGAATGCGGACGTCAACAAGAAGAAGCACACATTTGGTAAACTTAACATAATTGAGACCAGGATGGACAATATCAGGGCCGTCGAGGGGCTCGTTTTTGTAGATTTTAGTACGCTTTCCAGGCCTGCATTGTGTCCACAGTGAGAGAGACCCACAGAAGGACACAGACTGGCCCCTGGGGGGCGCAGCTCCCACGAGGGGGTCAAGCGTCTGAAGACACGGGGCGCTTTCCCGGCGGTGAGTGGCAGTGCGGGGCCCTGACAGGCACCCGGGGTGGGGCGGCTTGTCTCCGGTTTGTGGGTGAGGTCCGCCAGTAAGTTCACTGGGAGACGGTGGGGTCGTGTGCTCCCAGTCAAGATCGGAGTGAAAAGCAAATGACAAACAACAGATCACAAGGCGTTTCCCACCCATACAAAGCTGGACCGTATTTCTCAGCTCACCCGCCAGAAATGGGCTTTCTCGGGGGAGCAGGGCCAGATCCTACGGAAACTTCTAGATGGAGGCTTTCTGCGTCTTCCAGCACCAACCAGGGGACACCATGACTGATGGGATCACTTGCACCTGTTAAATGAAAGCCCAGCCTCGCTGCAGAGACACCGATGATGACGTGTATGAATCTGCTCGCCCCTCGCTTTGGCTAAGTGCCCCCGTCTACATGAAAATATCCGATCAATAGCCACACACTTGCTCTTCCCGAATGAGCGGAAGGGCAACTTCCCCGATCTGCTTCTCGTTGGCTGGGCCGTTTTCTTCTCTTGACCTGCCACCCTGCTGGTGTTGGGGGCTGGCTCGGGCATCTCTCCGGAGGGCCCCAGGGGCTGGGCTGAAGAGGGGGGTGTTCCGTGTCCCCCAGAACTTGGAAAATGCCTGGAGAGTAGGTCTGGGGGGCTCTGAACTCTTTCTGAGGGTATCTGGGGTTGCCCCTGCCTTTGGACCAGGTTTTCCGGAGGTTTTAGTGTAGCACCATTGCCAGGGTAATTGTTCCAACCTGGTGTGCCCCCTTCCCATCCCCCTTCCTCTTACGGCTGCAGAGGGGCATGGGGGGCGGGCAGAAGCCCATGTTCCCCCAGCCAGCTGGTTGCTCAGGAGCAAGGGAACAAGACGGGGGGCCGAAGCTCTGGTTGAAGACCTGCCGAGGGTGGGGCTGGATGCTTCAGCCCATCAGGGAGGGGAGGGGGTCTCTGGCCAGCACAGAGGGGAAGGGGGCCCAGTGCAGACTCCAGGTCCAGCCCTCTCCTTGCTGGGCACACCAAAGACACAAAGGTGGACTGAAGTCGTTGGCAGGTGTGGCAGGGCCGGCAGGCAGGCCAGCTGGCATCTGCTGAGGAAAACCAGGGCCGTGAACATCTGACCTTTGTCACAAAACTGAAGGGCACTGGGTCCCTGGCTCAGGTTTGTCAGAGGAGCTTCTCTGTTCAGGCAGCAGAGGCCAGCATCTCCACCGAGAGTTAATTCCTGGAACCGGTAATGAGGGAAATTGCCCCAAGGAGCGGGTTTCTCCTGTCCTCGTTACTTTGTCGTGAATCAGACAAATTGGAGCCTGAGAGCTGGGTTGAGCTCGTGTGGGGCGGGGCTGCCACCCACCGCCCGCCTCGCCCACCCTGGTAGCTGCAAGCTGGACCCCTGTCCATGTGGCCGCTATCCCGAGGGAGATGAGAGCCAGGGAGGGAGATGGGAGCCAGCAGAGCAGGGGGGAGGCCAAGCCCGCTGGGAGATCAGGAGAGGCCTCTTAGATGAACCTAAATGCAGAGTTGGCCCCGCACTGGAGGACAGCGCCGGGAGCCCACGGGCCAAAGCCCCGAGGGAGGCCGTGTGCTGCCCTGAAGCCTCCTGGGCTTGCGTGCGGAAGCCTCAGCAAATTCCTGGTCTGGGACCTTGGGGAAGGTCCCCAAGCCTGTCCTCATCTGTAAACCGGGGCTGCCCTGCATTCCTCCTTATGATGAGGGTGAGGGACCAAAGACGCAGTGCCCGGGTTTCGCAGCCCACGAGGGGCACACCTCCACCCCCAGCCCTGCTCTGTCTCGTGCAGTCTGACGAGAAGGGAATCTGGGGGCACGGAGAACTGGGGAGCCCCCTGGGATGCAGGATGTGCTCCCTTGAACATCCAAATTCCCCTGGACCCTAAGTCTCTCACTAGGGGGAGGGCGCCGTGGTCTCCACGCCAGGCTTGCTCCTGCCCCTCCTTCCAGGTCCGCAGAGTCCCCCCTCCGAGAGGCCCTCCCCCAAACCTTCAGCCATCCTGGTGGGTCTCTCCCCATCCACGGCAGTGACCTCGGCCACTCTCAGTGAACGACATGTCAGTTCTTGATGGCACAGTTTCCAATCAGTTCTGTCATAATATTAACACAATAATGAAAATAGCATCTGCATGTCATGTGCCTCATCACCCCCACACAGAAAGTCCTCCGCCCCCACCAGGAGTTCCCTGCTTGGGAAGAGATGGCTCAGGGGACTGGACGGGGCACGGAGGAAGGCTTGGGGACACGAACTTCCAGGACAGGCCAGTGGTTCGTGGAGGGAACCTGGGTAGTAATTTGCCTTCTGCACCTGAGCGACACCTGCCCAAGAAGGCCAGCCGGGTCAGGACAGAGGATGTGGGCACAGCGCTTCATTGAACAGTAGAAAAGTGCCACGTTGTCAGAGCCTTTTCAGGACCTGCCTGCGGACAGCTCCTGCGGCACTGCTCACCGCCGGCCCCCAGGCGAGCCCTGCGCTGGGCGGGCAGGGGAGCTGCGGACGCCCGTGGGCGCACGTGGGCTTGCAGGATACCGGCACCCAGTCCCCTCCCCTCCGTGCGTCCCTGAGCCCCAGGCACTGATTCTCTGTCCAGAGGAGGACAGGCCCAGCTCTATCACACGAACCCTCGAGCTGGAAGACGAGCGCCGTTAATCAGACTCTCAGCAAGTTAATTAAAATGCTTGCTTGGTTCTGGGCACAACTTGGAATGAGGGTGTTAACACAGAGACTCACTGTATTTGGGGATGCCCTGGCCTGAAAACAGACCTGACAAGCTTCTACTACACCCTCCACGGATGGAGCGCCGATGCGTGAATTATTCAGGCGGGACTGTATTAATTGTATTGATGTATTAATAGTTAATAATGACATGCTAATAACTGCTGCCGTGGCCAGTCCGCGTTGCTCGCTCACTCCCTCCCCGTGATGCCCGCCCTGGGAGGAAGAGCGTACAGCCCCAGGGCGCTGGAGCCTGGCTGAAGGGCAGCAGAGAGCAGTGGGGGCGCCCCCCGACAGTGCCCCCCCCCGCCCCGCTGCAGGGAGGTGCCGGAAAAGCGGCGCCAAATGACATGGTGATGCAGGCCCACCTCCAGGTGTTCCTGGGCGGGGAGCCCAAGGACACAGCCAGGCGTGTCCCTGAGCTGACCGTTTGCACAGGTGTCCCCGACAGTTGGCTGCGAGCATCCTGCTGCTGCGTCAGGGCCCTGGGGGTGGGGTGCATGAGCTCCGGGCCCACGCGACTCCGCTTTGCCATCTGCAGAATGGATACAGCAGTTGGATCACCTTGCGGAGGGTTCACACCGGGCAGGAGTGCAGCACCTGTCAAAGGCAGGCGCTTGGACTCGCTTTATCATGCCCCTGAGGCCTTTGCCTAATTTCCTTCCTTGGGAAGCACGGCAGTAAATTCTAGAAACTGCCATGTTCCCTAGCGTCATGCCCCTCCTGGCCCGGAGAGGGGGCGAGAGGGGTGGGGCATAGGCTTGTTTTAAAAACAAGGTCTGGGGGGGCTGGTGTTTGGAGAACGCTGTGGAGGCCGGTGCCCGAGCCCACCCGACACTGTGTTCTCAGTCCCTCTTCATGGCGACACGTCCACCCAGACCACTGTTATCAGCCCCATTTTACAGGGCTGGAAGGGAGACTGGCAAGTTCAGTGCCTTGTCCAAGGTCACAGCCACGGACAGGCCAGACTGGGCTTCAAATACAGGCAGAAGTTTCCAGAACCAGAGACCGTAACCACTAGGTGTCCGTCGTCCCATCCGACAGTTGGAGAGGCTGGCACTGCGGGCCCGCCAGACGGCCCCTTCTGCTGCACGGGCCTGCAGCCCCTCCCCCTCTTTCTCTCTGTCTCTTTCTCTTTTCTCTCTGCCCCCTGTAATGATGGCTCCAGGATGATTATCTGG
This sequence comes from Eschrichtius robustus, assembly GCF_028021215.1. Classification (NCBI taxonomy): domain Eukaryota; kingdom Metazoa; phylum Chordata; class Mammalia; order Artiodactyla; family Eschrichtiidae; genus Eschrichtius; species Eschrichtius robustus. The sequence continues at coordinate 1,546,015 of NC_090839.1, read as the reverse complement.
AGGGGGCCCCGAGCATATGAAGCCTGTCCCCGATGGGGGCCCCCCAAGCACACGTGGGGACCCTTGGCAGCCTCACACCTGCCCGCACAGGCTCGTGTCCTTGGCCTTTGGGGGCTGGCTCCTCTGGGGCGGCGTGACTCGGAGTGGAGCTGTCACAAAGAACAAAAGCTGTGGAACATGCTTTTATGCCCTTTTGGCAACTTACCCCAGAATAGGCCTCTCACTCCTGAGCAAAGCACCCCTCGGCATCTCGGCAAGTTCCTGGAGGGCCCCAGCGAGCCCTTGTCCTTTGGTGCTTCCTGGGGGAGGGGCAGGGTCATCAAGGACGCCGGGAGGTGGGAGGATGTAGGATGGGGCTCATGTGTGCACGATGAGTTCTCCCTGGAGGCTGGCTCTCATCCCAGCCAGGAGATGGGGGTTTGCTCTGCCAGGCCCACACCGGGGCAGGGCTAGTGTCCAGAGTGGTGCAGGGAAGGGCCGCTGGGCACTGTCGGCCCCCCCAGTGCCGGCTGTGCCCCCGCGTGGCGCCCTTGAGCCTCGAGCCTCGTGGATGCCTCGGGGACGCAGGCTGGGCTGACGCAGCCCCTCTTGGGTGGCATCTCCCCACGGGGCTCAGCAGCCATGCAGGGAACTAGGACTGTGCAGGTGGGGTTTGCGGTGGGACGGGGAGGGGGGCCATTGGGGTCCTGGGTGGGCCATGGGTTTGAGGGCAGGAGCCCTTCCAGGAGAAGCCAAGGTGCAGAGGCGGTGTGACACATGGGACCTGTTGGGCGACTGTGGCCAAGTGACCATATGTCCCGACGTCAGTCCTCATGGCTGCCCGAGGGTCAGCGGGAAGACCTTGCTCAGCATCTGGTGGGGAGAGCTGGGCAGGTGGGCAGGAGAGCCCAACCCCTTGGTGGCCCCTGGACCCAGAGGGCTGTGGGTGCCACTGGGGTGCAGCCCCCTTCCCAGGCCTGGCCTCCCCTGTGCGAAGATGCTGTTCCTGCCTGAACTGCCCTCGAGGAGGAAACTCCTGTGGCGGGAGGCCCTGCAGGCCTGCATGGCGATGGTGCAGCCGCACCAAGACCTCGGCAGCAGCTGCAAAGGTTGCAGGGGGTCTGTGGGCACCGAGCCCCAAAGCCGGGGAACCTGTGGTGCTGAGAGGCTGTGCGGTCCCATCAGGGGATTCACTCTAAAGCGAGTTTGACCAAGGAGCTGCTCCTAAGGCTTTGGAGAAACTGCTGGGCAGACGACTTGGGGGAGGGGCAAGGGGCGGGCGGGAGGGGCGATTGGGCACTTTTCTCACAGTCTGGATGTTCAACTAGCTGCAACGGCTGCTTTTATTTAAAAATGAGCCTTGAAAAATTTTGGAACACGAAATTCAGGCGAGGAGGGAGATGCAGACCCCAGGTCCCGAGAAACCAGGTTTGAGCGCCCCCCAGCCCCCAGCAGCCTTCCTTTGCGAAGCCCCCGGTGGGGCGGAGGAGTCCCAGAGCCTCCACGCTCACCCCAGGAGGACTTCACAAGGTCGCTGCAGGTCTCGCACTTAACTGCTATTAGCTCCGCATGTCAGGGCTGTTTAGAAAGAGAGCATTAGTACTTCCCCCAGGGTTTGCAGCCCAGCGCAGGTGTGATATATGAGTGTTCTGTGATTCAGACCTGCAGACCCAGGCTGCCCGTAAAATATCTGTCCAGGAACCTGGGCGTGTGCGCAGGTCGGGGGGGCAGACAACCCCCTCTGCTCCAGAGGTGCGTGCCAGTCGCTGCCTCTCTGGGCTGAGAGGAAAGATGCGCAAACAGTAAAACCGCTGAAACCGATGCCGGGAAATGGTAGCCACTCCCCACCCCTCCCCAGCGGGGCCACAGCTGGGCTGGACGCACCCACTCGCATCTCCGGCTGAAGGGCCGCCTACCCCGCGTGAGCCCACAGAAGGAGGGGGCCTTGGGGGGGAGACATCAGTCTTCGCTCTTGCGGCCTCAGCTGCTTGGACGGCCCACCTGCGTCACAGAGGGTCACCCACTTTCCTTGAAGTCGGCTGGTTTAAGTGTTGATCCCATCTGAAAATGCCTTCATGCAACATCTGAACTGGTGTTTGACCAAAGAACTGGGCCCCGAGGCCCAGCCAATCAACGCATAAAATCACCTTTGCCTTCCCCAGGGTGATGGGGGGGTCTTCTGAACCCCACTGCCAAGAGGAGCGGAAGTCCAGTGTTCCTGGGAATTAGGTCAGATCTTCCGCCCACTTTCCCAAGGAGGCCAGTGATCCAGTGGCACGAGTCACAGACGGGTTTGTGGTTCTGGTCCAAGGGAATCTGCAGGCCCGGGTACTGCCGAGCTCTGCGTTCATCCACACCTTAATGTACCCAGGAAATACCTGAGGAGGTTCTGTGCCAGGCATCGCAGAGTCCAGTGAGGGGCAGGGCACGTGGGGTGTGGGGCTCATGGCAGGTACTCATTACCTGCTTTGGGTGAGTGGTCAGGGAGGACTTCCTGGAGGAAGGGATGTGTAGAATGAGACCCAGATGACGGGTAGGAGTTCTGAGCAGGTGAATTCTCCCCGGTTGTCCCCACACCTGCTGGCTACCTCGGATTTGAGGTGTCCCCTGAGCCCGGGGACAGGTATGTACAACATGTTCTGAGAACCAGCAACACGCCCCTGCGGGTCTTGGCCACACCAACTAGAGGGCTTGTTCTGCGATGACGGTGGACTCGCCCCGCCTTCCCCGGCCTCACGTGGACACTCACAGCAGAGCTGAACACACGATGTGTGGGCGGAACCCCCCTCAGACCCAACTTGCAGTGTGAGGCCCACCTGTGCCACGGGTCAGGTGTGACATGGCCGCACAAACACACACCACACACGCTGAAACACACATGCCGTTCACACATGTCCCCTGTAGGTGACGGGTCGCCGCGCAGACAAGGTGGCGGCTGGCGTCTAGTGCAGTGCACACGTGACCACGGCCGGCGGGGATCTGGAATGTTGCCAGCCCAAGGTGGCAGCAGGTGGCTCTGCACGGAGTTGTGTCTCCCGCTGGCCACGCCCCTCAGCGCAGCTCAGCTGGTCTCTCCGAGGCAGAGTGGGTCGGGAGGCTGGGGCCTGTGTGACCTGGGCAAGCTGCTGCCTCTGTCCGGGCCTCGGTTTCCTCATCTGTAAAGTACGATGACAGAGAAGCAGCACATTGGAGGGGGCGGCATTCAGGTCCAGACCCGGGTGGAGAGATGCCCGAGGCTGGAGGTGCCTCAGGTCCCCCCCCTACCCTGAGGCTGCCACCCAAGCAGGACCTGGCATTACACGTGGCTCATCCTTGCCACCAACACTTAGTGGGTTGCCTGGGGCTCCGCCCTGTGGCTCTGGAAACACGAACAGGGATGATGTGTCACCGCCGCTCCGGGATCTCACAGACGCGTGAACTACGTGTGCCTGAGGCCGAGTGTGCAAATCTAATTTGGTGGCTTCACGCTATTTAAACGCGCTGAGGAAAGCCACTCTGAGAGCATGTCTGATCAGTCCCTCCATGAGCTGCGAGCCACCAGGAAGCACGGGGTCTGGGACAGGGGTTGACAGCCGTCAGCAGAAAGGAGAGTTTCCTGGACGAGTTCACTGGGGGAGCCCCTGGCACCAAGGTCACAGAGCCCCCCCTGCTGGCCTGTGGGCCACCTCTGGGAAGCCGTGTGCTGAGGCTCTGGCCCCACAGCTCGTGGAGCGTCCATGCGACCAAGGGTCCTGGGTACCCACTGTGGGAAGAGCTGCTTCCAGCCGACTTCACCCCGGGACTGTGAGGCTGGGCCCCCGCTGGCACTGTTGAAGCTGGAGGGCAGACGTGGGGACCCTCTGTCAAGAAAAACTCGGTGTGACACATTCCCCAGGGTTGCCACAAGTGGGGAGCGCTGGGGTCTTCGTCTGGGTCCCTGACGCAGGCCCTGGACAAAGGTTTGGGGCACACAGTTTGTTTGGAGGTGATGCCAGCAAATGCCGCGAGGAGCCGGGAGGAGAGACCAGGAGGGGAGGAAAGGCAGTGAGCGGGAGCTGGTGAGACGCGAACGCCGAGGCCTCTCTGATGCGGTCCCGAGTGGGGGACCCCCAAGTGGGGGATGCTGAGTGGCTACCACCAACTCCCGCCCCTTTTGGTTGGGGTCTCTCTCTCCTGGAGGCTCTCCACCTGCCCCGCACGCCGTCCACTCAGGCCAGAGATGTTCCAGGGTGGGTGGGAGAGGCCGGAACTGTCCAAGGTGGCCTCGAGAATGTCCATGGCCCCCCACCTCCCGCTCTGAGGCTCGCTTTCAGCACCGAGGAGAGTGGCCTCTGGGCCTGGGCTTTATGTCCCCGCCGGCCGAGGCAGAAAGCGCTGCAGCTGCTGAGGGTAACATCTTCTCAAGCAGCGATTCACCTGGGGGCGAGATTACTCTTTCATTTGGGGCATGAATAACCAACTTCCTACTAATCTGCCAGCGCTTTTATTATCAATATTACGTGAGTTTCAGTTGTATAGCACTATAATTCGACATCTGTATACACTACAAAGTGGTCACCAACACAAGTCCAGCTGTAGCCCACCCCCAAACCCCTCCCCTCTGGTAACTACTAATCCATTCTCTGTATCTATGAGTTTGTTTTTGTTTCATTTTGTTTGTTGTTTGTTTTGTATTTTTAGTTACCATATGTGAGTGAAATCATATGATATTTGTCTTTCTCTGCCTTATTTCACTTAGCATAATACCTTCAAGGTCCATCCATGTTGTCACAAATGGCAGGATTTCACTCTTTTTTTTTATGGCTGAGTAGTATTCCATGGTGTATATACCACATCTTCTTTATCCATTCATCCACTGATGGACCCTTAGATTGTTTCCATGTCTTGGGATTTCTTTATCTATCCATCCATCCATCCATCCATCCATCCATCCATCCATCTATATATCTCCTTGCTTATTGGGGGCAGGACAGGGCTGGCACAGGCCTGGAGATTCATGGCGCCCTTCTCAGCAGAGCTGGTGCGAAAGGTTTACAGGGGCCCACATGTTCGGGGGGGGTTCTGGATAAACCAGCAGGAAATGGCAGTGATAAGCCCCGAAACCAAATCTGGGGAAGCTAAGCCTGACCAGGCCCGCGGCACGCAGGGCCCAGACTCCACATCCTGCTTGGCCAGGACCTTTGCACGTGTGTGCATGTGTGCAAGTGCCCACACGTGTACACAGGGGAGTCAGAGGGCAATGGAAGCTGTGCTGAGTGCAAAGTGTTGCACATGTGACACATGCAGGAACCTTTTCATACACATGCACACGCACACGCATATGTGCACACACAGGCACAGCCCAAAGCGTGCCCTTTCCATGGCCCTGGGAAGCACTTTTTGAGAAAACAAGGCAAACCACGCGCAGTCCCAGCCTGGGGAGTCGTGGAGCCCGTTTCCATCCCGAGTCCTTGCCTGGCTGGCGGTGGAGGGTGGAGGTCAGCTCGGTCACTGGCTGGAGCCCGTTGGCAGCGCTGGGCCTGGCACAGTGAATGTGGCCCCCGCAGGCAGCGGAGGGAGGGCTTGGGCCAGCGTGGGGCCGGCCTGGCTGCGGCAGCCTCCGCTGCGGGTCCATTAACAGCGTGGGCGGAGGCTCCAAGCTGCAGCCAGAGATGACTTAAGAGAGCGCCAGAGGGAAGGGACGTGGTCCAGGAGAGCGCCCCCGGCCCCCCTCACCGGCCTCGTCCTGCCAGGGCCAGCCCTGTGCCGAGTGAATAATTCAGCAGGCCGGCTGAGACAGGCGGGCAGGGAGGCTCCTGGCAGCCAGTGAAGGGCAGGCAGGACGAGGGTTGGGGGGCGCATGTGCTCCGTGGGTTCCGTGTCATCCCCACGCCCCTGGAGAGAGCGAGCGCTGACTATTTCAGAGCTGGGGAAGCTGAGGCCTGGAGGGCTGGCTCCCCGGCACAGCAGGCCCGCTCCCGCCAAGCCGAGCGAAGCCTCCGCTGCAGAGGTGACATCAGGGCCCCAGGGCCTCCAGGAGCAGAACGCACCTCCCGGGAGGAGCAGCAGGGCTTCCCGGCCAGGAGACAACGGCTGCTTCCTTCTGCCCTGGCCCCAGCTCCTCTGACCGGCCCCTGGCTTAGCGAGGGCGTCCTGAGCCCCCGAGATCTGGAGACCACCCAGCCACTCGCCGGGACCAGGCAAGCAGCGATTTCTGCTGTGGCCCCGCAGACGGATCGGCGGGGCTGGGAGGGCTGCCTCCTGGGGTCTGCCCTGGGGTTCCTCAGGTGTCCCAGGTGGGGACATCGCCTCCCTTCTCCAGCCCCCTTTCCCGGGGAGGCCCTGCCCAGCCTGGCAGGAGCACTGTCGGACCCCTGGCAGCTGCCTGGAACCTCTCTGGGCTGTGGGCACGGACCCCACGGCCGCAGCCTCCCTCCAGAACCTGCCTGTGGTGTGGATGGAGCATGGAAGAGCGCCCATGTGAGCACGTCCCAAGACAGGACGAGGCCGAGGTTCCCCCGAGGTGGGTTCAAGCCCCACTCCTCTGCTCACTGCTGTGTGTCTCCATTTCTTCATCCACACAATGGGCAGCACTGATCCAGGAAACCTCTGACCCAGACAGAGGAGGTTGCTGCCCACAGGGGCTCACATTCTAGTGGGAGGTATCGGGGGGCAGTGCCTGGAAAAGAGCAGCTGAGACAGCGTCAGGTTTTTATAGGAGATAAGCAGATGGGGGCATGGAAGGCCAAGAAGGACCCCTCCCAGAAGAAATGTCTGATTCAGGCCTGAGCCGCCGCGCAGCCTTGTGGGAGAACATTGCAGACAGCAGGTGCAATGGCCCTGAGGCAGACGGGCCGGAGGGCGGTCCGCGCCAAGAGGGGAGACCCATGTGGCTGGAGCCCAGGCAGAGAGGGACTGCGGCAGGTCTTGGGGGGCGTTGTGGACCCCAGTAAGGAGCAGGTTTTGTTCTGAACGAGGTGGGGGCAGAGACAGCGGGATCTAATCTGTATTTTCACAAGGTCCCTTTGGCTGCTTGGGGGAGGGAGATGGAGGGGTGAAGCCTGCGGGCAGAGGGAAACTTGAGCTTATGGTGAAGGAGGAGCCACAAAGCACAGAAGGGATGGGACGAGGGGGCGGAACTGGTGGCGGGGCCTTGGGATGGCCTGGGCCTGACGGGGCAGCAGGATGGTGCTGCCTGCACGCCGGGCCTGAGGCCCCCGCTGGACTCCACGTGGACAGGCAGGCCTTCGAGGGCTAAGACAGCTCAGGGGAAACGTACGAAGCCCTGGGACTGGCTGAGGTCATGAGGGGTGTGGACAGTGGGGAGAGGAGGCCTGAGCCCTGCGGCCCTGGGAGGCAGAGAGAAGAGGAGGAGCCTGGATGGGGGGAGTGGGAGGGGAAGTTGGAGGACAGTGTGTGTGGTCAGGGCGGGCACACAGTAAGTGCTCAATAAATGCAAAGTCAGCAAGTTATTGGCACGAAGTTCCCTGGTCAAGAGACAGTGGGACTTAGCTGTCTGAGTCCAGATGGACAGTGTTGGCTGTCGGAGGTGGTGCCGTTGCCGTGGCAGGGCGCCCACGTGGTTCCCACGGAGGGAAAGCGAGGCTCGGGGTCACACAAGCTGTGGAGTGTGAGGGCTGCACCAGGACCCATGTGGGCCGTTGCACACCTCCCGTGTGCTCTCCCGTCGAGGCCGGGGGAAGGGCCTCCCGTGGACCTCCGCCCCGGGCCACGCTCACTGTGACTGCAGGGCAGGTGTTCAAGCCCATCATCCAGGTGAGGTGACTGAGGCTCCCACAGGCAGGAGGGCACCAGCCAGGTGGAGGCCCAGCACATAGTAGGACAAAACCCCCGCCCTGCGGGCTCCTAACACCTGAATCGGTGGAGATGAGCCCCCTGGAGTCACCTCCATAGGGCAATGACAGTGACCCTCCAGCAGCCGGGAGGGGAGACGGCGCCAGACCAGGTGGTCAGCCTGGGACAGAGGCCAGCTGCGTCTGCCCGGGAGCACCGCTCCCCATGAGCCCCCGTGTGGCCTGCGGGGGGAAGGGCTGGCTGTGGGGGTGCTCAGCCCAGGTCAGCTCGGGGCCTCTGGGGCCTCTGGCCATGTCGGTCCAGGTGCAGGTCAGGCCCGGTGCTGGTCAGGCTGGGTGCTGGTCAGGCCCGGTGCAGGTCAGGCCCGGGTGCACGTCAGGCCTTGGTGAAGGTCAGGCCTGGGTGCTGGAGTGTATGCTTGGCCTCACCTGGACAGCCTGAGGGGAGGCTGGGCCACATGAACATCAATACTGCCTTAGCCAGCTAGGTTGCCTCAACAAAATACCACAGCCTGGGTTGTTTGAACACCAGAAACTCATTTTCTCACAGGTCTGGAGGCTGCAAGTCTGAGATCAGTGTGCCGGCACAATCTGGTTTTGGTGAGGGCTCTCCTTTGTGCCAGCAGTCAGCAGCCTTCTTGCTACATCCTCACGGGGCCTATCCTCGGTGTGCACGCAGATAGAGTGGCTCTGCTCATGGGGCCACTAATCCTACCGTGAGGGCCACATCCTCATGACCTAACCTAACCCTAATTACCTCCCAGAGCCCCCTCTCCAAATACCATCACATGGGAGATAAGGCTTCAACACATGGGTTTCAGGGGAGTTTTAGGGGCACCCAAAGGTTCAGTCCATAATGTGCAAAAATCCTCAACAGATACTAGGAAATGGAATCCAGCAAAAATAACGAGTCTGTCGTAACTAAGCGGAGTCATCTCTGAATGCCTGGCTGGCTCAACACTCGATATTCCAGTCACAACACCTGGGCGGTGCCATTAGCTCAGGGAGGTAGTGAGGACTCCACGGGCAGCCAGCCCAGCTGTCCTGCATCTGGCAGGGGAGGCTGAGTGGCCAGCAGCCGGTCGGGTGGGGTGTGGTGTCAGCACGTTGATGCAACATCTTCTTTTTCTGCGTCAAAGTCGACCAACATTCTTGGACTTGGGCAGCAGCTGCCCCTCCTCCCGCCTCGGCCGTGGGGAAAGGGGGGCAGGGCCGGACTCCGAGTCTGAGCTGGGACCTGGGAGCCACCCGGCCACACGTGGGGTTAGGAGCAGAGGGGCTGGAGCCCACACTGGCCCCCGCCCACCGTTCTCCGAGCCACTCAAGCTGCCTGGGACCCAAAGCCCTTGTCAGACCCAAGTTTCTCGCCCCACACCCCAGCTCTGGGGGTGAACAATGGAAGGCAGAGCCGATGAGCTCAGAGCTGGTGTGTGGGTGGGGGGGGGGGGGCGGGGATGGTCTGGCTGGACTGCGGTGACTCAGTAAGGAGGAGGAGACGGGAAGAAACGCATCTCACACACACCGGCCCAGCGGTAACGGGCAGGAAGGGGGACGTGAGACACATGGGCCGTGACAGCTTAATGGCCTTTGGCTAGAGCAGCCCCTGAATGTGCTAGCTTGGGGAGGCTCCGAGCTGAGACCACTCCATTGGCCGGGCTGGGAGGGGGTGGTGGCACCTCCTGCTGACCTCAGGGGGGCGGCGGGAGGGTGGGGAAGAGGCTGCATCTTGGGGACCCGCACCACCCGGCCACACCTAGATGGGGACGCATCTGGGCCGGACCTGGGCCCACCCTGCCTGTTCACCGTGACGCCTGCCTCCCCTGGGGGCCCTCCCGGGACCCGCCAGCAGAGGCTGGGAGGCCGGGGTAGTGAGGGCCTGACTACATGGGTTCCTGTCACTGCTGCATCACGGGCGCCCAGACTTGGGCTGCAAGATGACCCCGTCCATTGCTTTCGGAGTCTGTGTGGCAGGATTCGGACAGGCCCCGTGGGATGGCCTGATTTTGTTCCTCAAGGTCTGGGAAGACTTGAGCCTGGGGGTCCAGTCACCTGGGGGCGTCTCCTGCAGTCGTGGCCTCTGTCAGCAGGAACCTTGGCTGGGACGCCTCCCGGGGCCCTGAACATGGCGCCAGCTTCTGCACCTGGCGGCCAGCAGAGACCAGTGCAGGCTGGGTCACCTTCTATGGCCAAGACTCTGGAGTGGAATGGCGCCATTTCCACCATGGTTACAAGGCCACCGGATTCCAGAAGAGGGGACAGAGACCCCCACCCCTCCACGGAAGGGTGTCAGAGTAACGCTGGAGAAGAGCCTGGGGCTGGGAGAGACCTGTCTTTGGAAAAGTCCATCCGCCTCTTGAGTGGCTGCCGGCAAGGCCCAGAGCTACGTGCAGCCACCCACAGGCCCTGCTGCCAGACCCCGCGGACTGTCCTGCTCCGCCAGGCAGCCCTCCTTCCTTAGAGCCCTGGGTACAGCGGGAGTTGCTTCTCTGATTACTGTGACCCCGGGGGGGAGGGGTGCACCCCACACACACCTAAACACTCCCAGGGCTCGCCCAGGACAGGACTCAGGTCAGGGCCTCCCTGCTCAGAACCTGGGGGAGAAAGCACACCCACTCCCGGCTGCCCTCCCAGCCGTGCTCCCAGGTGAGAGGCCCAGCCCCAGCCTCCTTGCCTGTCTGGAGCCACTGGAACCACACTGGTGGCCTGGCGCCCACCAGCCTGCTGTGCTCAACCCTCTGTGAGCGTGGGTCCCCTCCCCTGCCCTTCACCACCCAGCTGGGCTCCACCGGTCACAGACGTCTCGTCCCAGCCCGGCCCGGTGATCCACTGGCCTCCCTTGGGATGTCTGCTTTTCTGTTGCATCAGTGACAGGGGGTGGGGGGTGTGATGACAGGTGGGGGTCTCAGCCTGGCTGGGGTCTGAGGACGTGGTCCCTACACCCCCTCCAAGGAAACTGTACCCACTCCCCTCGAGCTGTGCGGGGCAGCAAGGGAGCGGCCGGGTGGGAGGGGGAGAGGCTGAGCGGGCGGGGCCCTGAGTGGGAAGATGGGGCCACCTGGACCAGCCCTAAGCCCCAGACCTCTGGCAGCTACGGTCGAGCCCCACCTGGGGCCCCTTTGGGGCCCGATGCCACCTTCCCCTGACCCTGCAGCACTCCTGCAGCCCTCAGCAATGGCCGGCCGTTCTCCGCCAGGGCTGGCCCACGCGCAGGGACAGTGGGAGGAGCGGTGCCCTGCAGGCCCATCCTCGTGGGGCCGAGGGACAGCTCACAGGAGCTTCAGGACCCAGCAGGCCTGCAGGTGGCCCCTCGTTGGTGGCCACTCTTCCAGGTGAATGAGCCCCTGGTGGAGACAGTCTGGCTGTTGGGAATCATGTGAACTGTTATTTGTCATTAACTCTTTTTTTTTATAGTTTTTTTTGGCTGCATTGGGTCTTCCTTGCTGCGCGCGGGTTTTCTCTAGTTGCGGCGAGAGGGGGCTGCTCTTCCTTGCGGTGCATGGGCTTCTCATTGCAGTGGCTTCTCTTGTTGCAGAGCACGGGCTCTGGGCACACGGGCTTCAGTAGTTGTGGCTCGCAGCCTCGGTAGTTGTGGCGCACGGGCTTAGTTGCTCCACAGCATGTGGGATCTTCCCAGACCAGGGCTCGAACCCGTGTCCCCTGCACTGGCAGGCAGGTTCTTAACCACTGCGCCACCAGGGAAGTCCTGTCATTAACTCTTCTCTGATGTCACTCTATGACCTGATGAATAGTTGAGCTGGGCGGCCCCAGAATGTTTAAACTTTTTCCCACTCGGGAATTGCAGGGGAGCACGCATCTCCGGAACGTTCTCCCTCACAACTGTCCGGGCAACTTTATAAAATCCAAATTGCCACTCCCGCCTTTTGGCCACCATCTCATTAATAACGAATAGAGCACTTATGGACGACACCTTCCTCTAAATGCAACGACTAACCTACTTGGCTTTCATGCAAGTGGGTGGCATCATCTGAAATTCCAAAAGGAGAGAAAGACACTGCTGGTCAGAGAGGGGGGAAAGCGGGGAGGGCCAGGGGCTGATGAAGTCCCTGCCGTCAAGAAAAATCCCTTGCTGGAGAACAAAGGGTAAAAATAGCAGCCCAGCTAAATGGACCACACTCCTGGCGAGCGATGCCGGCTCTTCCGGCCCCCAGCTCTCCGAGGACCCGCAGGTTGACCCTGAGCTGGGAAGTGCTGGGCTGGGGGCCAGTGAAGCACTCAGCGCTGAGAGCGGCCCAGTTTTAACTGGTGTTATTCATTAGCCGTTTTACTCAGCTGGCTGGCAGGGCCCCAGCACGGCCCCAGCTGCCTCCACCGCTGGAGGGATGCGGGATTCCGGGCGAACTTCCCCCGGGGCCAGGCAGGGTGCACCCCCCAACCACAGCACCCTCCTCCCGACGTTCTGGGGGTGTGTCCCGGAAGACCCGTACCCCCAGAGCTCACCACCCGTCCCCAGGCCCTGCCCAAGGAAGCTGGCTGCCAGCTCTCACTTTCTGTGGGTGACTGAGGCCCTGGCCTGGGGAACCCCTCGACTGCATGCCTGTCACGAGCGGATCCTCCGAGCTGTGGTCCAGCCAGAATTCCAGCTCATTTCAGCTCAATATTCACCCGCTGAGGAGTACGAGGGCCCGCTGTGTGTCCGCTGTGGGCGCGCTCATTTTAGGTAATTTGGTTTCCTCTTTAAATAGCATTCAAGGGGACTAGCAAACTCACCCCCCAACCAAGTTCCCGACGGATTAAAGGGCGTCGTATGCGGCATGCTCCCAAACGATGCTCGCCCGGACTGCAGCTAAACCCTTCCTGTGCTCAGCATGACTCAGGCCTAAAAAGGAACGACATAATGCCGTTTGCAGCAACGTGGATGTGACTAGAGATGATCATACTAAGTGAAGTACGTCAGACAGAGAAAGACAAACACCATATGACATCACTCATATGTGGAATCTAAAATACGGCACAAATGAACATATCTATGAAACAGAGACAGAATCATGGACATAGAGAACAGACTGGTGGTTGCCAGGGGGAGGGGGAGTGCGGGAGGGATGGAGTGGAAGGTTGGCGCCAGCAGCTGTGAGCTTTTATATAGAGAGTGGATAAACAACAAGGTCCTACTGTAGAGCACAGGGAACTGTATTCAATATCCTGTGATAAACCATAATGGAAAAGAGTATTTAAATAAATGAGACGCTATATATATGTATAATTGAATCATTTTGCTGTACAGCAGTAATTAATACAACATTGTAAATCAACTACACTTCAATTAAAAATATTATATATATATAATTTTATATATATATATATATATATATATATATATATATATATATAATTTTATATGTATATATAGGGCCTACCTTCAAACCAAGGCGACAATGCCCACATTTTAAAATCCACTCTGCTTTATTGTCTGTTGCCTGGAAATTATTGCAGGGGTGCAAACACAGCATCTCACACTCTGTGGTGATCTGAGATGGGCCAATAAAATGTCTCGTAAACCTAAAAACAACGCTCCCCTGACCCCCTGCTCTGTGGCCACTTACAGCGGAGTTCTGCAGCTCCGAGGCCACAGGGAGATGGGGTCGTCTGGGACTTCCTTTCCCGCTGCAGAGGACATTTGCAGGAGGACCCCGTTCTTGAGGTGGGGGGACCTGGTTTCTCCTGGGGGATCCATCCCTGCCCCATCCCAGCCCACGGGTCCCAGGTCTGGCTGGCTGGCCATGGTCCAGGGCTGGCCCGTGACCTTGGTGATGTCAAGGAGACTCAGTTCTACGAGGAGTGATGAGGGGAGCAGCCTCTGTCTTTTCTGGGGCTGCTTCCATTTTGGCAAGATGGGCCTGCAAGGGCAGAGCAGTGTGGGTACGGTGGATCTCGTGTTCATGAATGTGCAGTGGGGCCCGAGAATCACTGATTTAAGGCCCTGTTGGCCATGATAAAGGTGAAATGTTTAAATGAATCAGGTGCTGTGCAGAGAACAGCCTGGGAGGAAAAGGGTGAAGTCGGGGTCCCCCCACCGTTGGCCAGACTGGGGCGGCAGGGACAGGGAGGGTGGGAGAAGACACCGAGGGCCGAGGGGCTCCCCGCAGTGGCGGGTGACCCCCACCCCCCAAAGCCATGTCCCGGCTGGTGGCCGCCCTGTCAGGGGACCCAGAGGAGCGTGTGGAGTGGGGAGGAGAGGGAAGAGGTCACTGGAAACGCCCAGGGGGCCCCTGGAACACCGGGGGGAGGGCCCTGCCCCCCACCGCCTGGGCCAGGTGACACTGGGAGCCCCCTGCAGGCATGTGGGAGCTGGGCCAGCGCGCACACCCCAGGTGGGCGTGTCCCCGAGCCCCTGAGGACAGGTCCACGTGGGCGAGGGGCCCGTGCCGGCGGGCCTGGGAGCATTTTAGTTGCGAATGGCAGGATGGGTGGTGATTAACTGGGAGGGAGGAGCACGGCCCAGTCCAGGGAGTCAGTGTGGTCAGAGGCTGAAGGGAAGCTGGGCCAGGCCACTGGGAGGGGTTTGGTCTGTTTCTAACGCAATAGAGCACCACTAATGGGCTTTTAAACTGGGGCGATGGGGAGGGGGGCGTGATATGATTCAGCAGCTTGTGTCTTTCAAAGATCACTGCTCTTGTGACTGGATTGGAGGGGGCAGGGTGAGGGATGACGGGGTGGCGGGGGGATGTGTTATGTGTCAGGTGACAGAAGATGACGGTTTGTACGGGGTGGGGGGTGGGGGGAGGAGAGACGCCCACAGACACCAAGGACACTCAGGGGCAAAGTCAGAGGGATGAGTCCCAGCCACGCTCAGCCAAGGCCCTTCCCACATCGGTCAGCTGTCACCGTGTAACCAGCATCCCTTGGCAGGTGCGCCAGGCATGTCCCCCTCACTCCCGGGTCTGTGGGTTGGTTGGGGGTGGCCTGACCCAGCTGGGTCGCGGCTGTGGAACCACAAGCTCTACCCACTGTGTTTCTTGTTCTTCTGGAAGCAGCAGGCTGCCAGGGCCAGTCCTTCCCATGGAGACACCGAAGCAGAGCACAGCCCACCCACCAATGCGCAGAGCAAGGCTTTGCTGGTCGTACACAGGGTTCCTACGGGGTGTGGGGTCCCAGGACTGCCCCTGGGAACAAGGGCCTCTGGCCCGGACAGCGCTCCCGTCCCTGGTCATCTCAGAGGACTCAAGGGGCAGTGACCAGCAACCTTCATCGCAGGTCAGAGGAAAAGCTTCACAAAGGGGGAGGTACTGGCATCAAGTCATTTTACGGGGCAATGTTCACTAGGCGCGTAAACTGTTTTGAAAGGCCACTCCCCCGGGGTATGTCCGATGCAAACCTGGGTCAAATGAACAAAGAAATGCGGAGCGGGGGGGGCCACCCTCCCAGGCTGTTCACGTGGAGGAGCAGGAAGGCTGAGCGGCGTCCAGCCCAGAGGTCTCAGCTCTCCCCCCGAGGGGTCAGCAAAGGACCAGGAGTTTTGGGAGCAGCGCGCCCGCCTTCTGCATCCCCCGTCTGGCCAGGCAGCAGCGGTACAGTCATCGGTCGCAAGGATGCTAAACATAAAAGGATTGCTTTCCGGGAAAACTGCTGACGCGAAGGACTCTGGCAAAGAGAGAGCTTGAGGCCGTCAGGCCCCCTGGATCCGCACGACCCGTAATCAATTTTCAATCCTTGGAACAAAACTAGTCCTGATTTATGAAGTTCCACAAGTCGGTTCTTTTCTGCATCGCCCGGCGTTAGAAGCAGGGACGCCCTCCCAGGCAGCCCCATCGGGCGCAGGGGTTGGGGGGGGGCCTCAGACAGGCACATCCATGGCCCTCCCGGGCTCCCACCGGGCCCAGTGCCTTGCATGCTGACTCCAAACACAGCGGAAGCAACCCAAGCGTTCACGTCTCCCGCGGGAACCCGGCCACACCCACGCTGGCCGTATCTGGGGGACCCTGTTTCTGTGCTTTTGTGGCGTTCATGGGCTCTCCTCTCTGAGAATTTGTGTGTGCTCGCTGGGGTCAGCAGTGGCTCTGAAACTGACCCTGACTTCAGGGTCCAGTAGATGGAAGATGGAAGATGACCGATTAAGGGAAAACAATTCTCTCCAAGTCCACTGACCTGGGAAAACTTTGTATTCAGAGGGGTTGATGAAGATCTATAGACAATATCAGCTTCTACCCATTTAAAAACTGTATAATCATATTCCATCTGCAATCTCCGGTCACTAATGCAAGATCCTCAGCTAATTTTTAAGTAAAGCATCTGAAGCATAGTTTAGAAGCTTTACGTCACCACATACCCCAGCCCACCAGACAGATAAAAGAGTGGGCATAGAGATGAATCATTTTATTATTCTGGGGTGGTGAGGCCCTTCCAAGCACCACAAAGGAAAAGAGTGATATATTTGACTACGTGAAAATTTAAAATGTCTGTATGGTTAAAGATACCATAAACCAAAATTAAAAGCAAATGGCAAACCAGGAGTAAGCGTTTCAATCCATGTTACAGACAAATGGTTAATAATGTTCTGAAAAAGCAGTACGTTTCCGAAGGACAAGCACATGCACAGAAAATGGGCAAAAGACCTGAACAGGCATCTCACAAACTGCTCTGATCAGCTCATGGCAAATACTTGACTTTGCCTGAATCAAAGAAATGCAATGAAAGCACTGATGATAGTCTATTTGCCTTCTGTCAAACTGGCAAATAATGGTTTAAATTTTAAAACTGACGCTGGCCAAAGAACAGAGGAAGGACATCCTCATGCCCTGCCAGTAGAAGTATAAACTGGCATGTCGTTTTTGGAGGGTGCAGAGATGGACTAAAATCCCAGTAAAATTCGTGGAACTATGTCCTAAGGAAATAAGTTCCTGCCTGAAGATTCGCAGGCAAGAATAGTCATTACACATAATCCCCAAAGCTGGAAACAATCTACATAAGTTAGATAAATTACGGTAGAACAGGATGTAGCCCCCGAGAAAGCTGTAGAAGAATATTTATGGGCACAGAATGTTATCCATTATATACTGCTAAGTGGAGTAAAGAGGATTACAAAAAACGGCAGCCATCACGTGTGTGCTATTTTATAAGAAAGGAGTGAGTAAATAAATAGATGGTCAAGGGCATGTGGATACTGGTCATTGCTCTCACGTGACCACGGGACCTTCATAAACTTTCTTGCTACAAATCAGAAGAAATTACAAGACAAGTGGATTAGTTTCCTAGCTACCCTGCTGACTAATCATCTTTCTGTTCCCAGTGATTTTGTTCTAGAAATCACTTCCAATTGAGTTATCTGGAATCATAATGCCAAGAGGCACGCACTTGCCCGAGACCGGCAAACACAGACAAGGAAGACGGGCACCTTCCGGTCAGCCGGATCCAGCAAGTCAATTACTGTAATAACAGAGGGGGAAGCAGCAGGCGGCCGGGGCAGGCCTACTGTCATAATATTTCCCTTGCAATTAAAACTGAATTTCTAAAAGGTAACGTGAGTGGTGGAGAGGAAAAGGAGCGCCTGCCTTTCAGAGGTGAATAAAGGCCGTGTGAGCCGTGGGGACCGGTGCCGCCGGATCTGCGTTCCAGCTCCCCGCTCACCCGCAGGGGGATCTGGGCAAGCCACCTCACCTCAGGGTTTATCCTGACCCGAGACACTGGGGAACCATCGCGTCTGCCCCACAGAGGGGCTGTCACAGGATTAGAATCCTCTTCGGAAGCATTTGAGAATTACGTGTGGCGACTGTCAACCTTGGTATGTTACTGTATTTAAGCACGACACAACTCCTTTCCAGGGAATTTTGCATGGATAAGGCTTGTGAAAAGCCAGTTAAGGGCTTCCCTGGTGGCTCAGGGGTTGAGAATCCGCCTGCCAATGCAGGGGACACGGGTTCGAGCCCCGGCCCGGGAAGATCCCACGTGCCGCGGAGCAGCTGAGCCCGTGCGCCACAACTGCTGAGCCCCCGTGCCACAACTACTGAAGCCCGTGCGCCGCAACTATTGAGCCCACGCACTGCAACTACAGAAGCCCGCACGCTTTAGGGCCCAAGTACTGCAACTACTGAGCCCACATGCTGCAACTACTGAAGCCCACATGCCTAGAGCCCGTGCTCCCCAACAAGGGAAGCCACTGCAATGAGAAGCCCACGCACCGCGACGAAGAGTAGCCCCCGCTCGCCGCAACTAGAGAAAAGCCCGCGCGCAGCAACAAAGATCCCACGCAGCCAAAAATAAATAAATAAAATAAATAAATTTATTTAAAAAAAATCCAGTTAAGGCACATGCATACCCTGGACCCATCAGCTCTGCACAGGTCTCCCCATGCACGCGCTATGATGTGCAGGCGGTGCCATTCATAACAGCCCCAAACTGGAGACAGCCTAGTGTCCATGAGCCATTTAATGGATAAATTGTTGTGTGTTTGTACAATGGCACACAATAAAGCAGTGCAAAGAAACAGTCTGCCACTGTATGTGACAACCAGGATGAATCTTATGAATATAATGTCACATGAAAGAAGCTATACACACACATGTACTGAACGATTCCACTTAAGGTCTTAAGGTAAAAGACAGGAAAGCTGGAAAACAGGATGGTAGTTCCTCAAAAAAGTAAGCATAGAATTACTGTCTGATGGGACTTCCCTGGTGGCGCAGTGGTTAGGACTCCGAGCTCCCAGTGCAGGGGGCCCGGGTTCGATCCCTGGTCAGGGAACTAGATCCCACATGCATGCTAAGAGTTCACATTCCACAACTGGGGAGCCGGCGAGCTGCAACTAAGGAGCTGGCGCAACCAACCAACCAACCGAACAAACAAATAAACAAAAAAGAATTACCATCTTATCCAGCAACTCTGCTTCTGGGTATTTACCTGAAGGAATGAAAGCAGGGTCTTGAAAAGATATTTGCACACCCATCTTCGTAACAGCATTATTCACAATCACCAAAAGACAGAAACAACCTGGATGTCCATTGATGGATGAATGGACAAACAAAATGTGGTCCATGCAATGGAATATTATTCATCCTTAAAAAGGAAGGGAATTCTGACACCAGCTTCAACACGGATGAACCTTGAGGGCATGATGCTAAGTGAAATAAGCCACTTATAGGAGGTCCCCAGAGGAGTCGAATCCATAGACAGAAAGTACAATGATGGGTGCCAGGGGCTGGGGCAGGGGGGAGGGAGGGGTTGGTGTTTAGCGTGTAGTCAGTCTCCATCCCAGCAACGCAGAGGCCGGGCTGGCTGGCTCCACAGCACCAGAGGGCATTTCTCCTTTTCTCCAGGCCGGAAGGAAGGAAAGCAATCTCTGCTTTGCACCCAGCACCCTGACGTCTGATCCAGCACAAGGATTTGGGAGACCGGCCTCTGCCCTCCCCAAAGAGCAGCCCCCAAGTGCAGAAAGCCAAGCTCCGCCTCCATCTCTGCTGTGTGGCCGGGAGACCAGCGCAGAGGAGAGAACATTCAGGAATCCTTCAGGGAGGGAGGCAGAGAAGTGGGGGGAGGGAGGAACAGTCCTGACAGTCACATCCTTGGAGACCCCAGAGGAGAGGAGAAAGAGTGTCGAGAGGAAAAAACATTTAAAGAAGTAGTGGCTGAAAACTCCCCCAATTTGGTGAAAGACATAACTTTGCAGATTCAAGAAGTTCAGTGGACCCCAACCAGGATCAATTCAAACAACACCACGCCCAGACACATCATAATCAAACTGCCAAAAACCAAAGGTGAAGAAAACTCTGGGAAGCAGCCATGGAGAGGTGGAGAGGAGGGAGGGAGGGCGGAGCTGAGGGAGGGAGGGCAGAGCCCCCAGGGATGCCAGGCCCAGGGCTGACACCAAGGCATGCAGCTCCCGTGCTGGCTGGACAGGTCCCTCAGTGGGATGCTTTGTGATGCAGACACAGACGGCAGGGAAGCCCGCTGGAGGGAAAAGGGAGGCTCCTACCAGGGCTGCCCCTTCTGGAAGAATCAGAAAATGCGATTGCACGGGTTACAGACAAAGGGGAGACCAATCTGGGGATGTGAAGGACACCACAGCCACAGGTCAAGGTCGAGAAGCAGAACCCCAGAGCTGGGCCCAAGGGTTAGAGGGACCTGCAGGACACACGGAGCTGGAGGTGAGGATAGTCCAGCCCCTGGTCGTGGACCCAAGGGCAGAGCGTATCCTGAAGATGCCTTCCCCCAGGCTGGAAGGGGCTCAGGACCTGAGCCCTGGAGCCTACAGGGCCTGGTTCAAAGCCAGCTCTCTCTGCCACTAGCTGGTGGTGGGCTCTGGACCAAATTTCTTACCTGGGAGACTCAGTTATCCCATCTATAAAGTGGGGATAAGACAGTCTGTGTTCCATAGGCTTGATGTGAAAGGCCATGCTCAGTGCCTGGCCCGTGGCTCCCA
The DNA here is from genome assembly GCF_028021215.1 of Eschrichtius robustus. Classification (NCBI taxonomy): domain Eukaryota; kingdom Metazoa; phylum Chordata; class Mammalia; order Artiodactyla; family Eschrichtiidae; genus Eschrichtius; species Eschrichtius robustus. The sequence continues at coordinate 1,525,894 of NC_090839.1, read as the reverse complement.
CGTATGGCTGTTACTGTTATTTTCCATGGTCCTGCCCAACGCCTAGACAGGCAGGGCTCTGGGTGGGGTGGCCTCCCTCCTGGCCAGCTGGTAAGAGTGTGGAGGTTTTGTTTTCCTGAATCTACTCTCTGTGGATTCAAATCTCAGGGAAAATGCCAAGGAGAAGCCGCTCGCAAAAGAAGAGTTGAAAGTGGACTCCATTCAAGCAGAGCCCGCTGGGCTCTCATCACCTGGGCAGACAGAACAAAGAGGCAGAGGCCAAAGGACCAGCAGACACCCTGCCCCCCATCGCCCAGCTGAGGACCAGACACAAGCACTTCCTGCAGGTGAATCCCCACCTGTGCACGGTGCGCCCTCCCCTCACCCGTGCACAGGGCCTTCCTCGACAGACCCCACCTCCAGACAGCCCCCTGCGCGTCGCGTCCGATGGCAGCCAGGTGTGAGCACCAGGGAGGGCTCTGGAAGAGGTGGAGTCCCCTAGGCCCCCCACACCCACCTTCCTGTCACCCTGCTTCTCCTGTTTGGGGGAACGTCGAGCCCAGGCCTGCCCTGGAGGAGCCGTGGCCTTGATGATTCAAGACGAGGCTCAGATCAGTTCACTCAGTATCTGAGTCCAGAGGACCCGGTCAAGGATGCCCCCTCCTGAGGGGATCCAAGTGGACACCGGAGGCCCTGCGGGTGCCGGGCAGATGTGGGAACGGGAGAACGAAGCCTCCTGGGGGATTTTGTAGCTTCCTTTCCTGCTGCAGCAAAGACAGGGACCGTTGGGCACGGAAGAGCCATGCCTGCTGGACACACGGCCACGGGCGGGAATCCGGCTCAGGCACCGGTGCTCCCAAGGTCACCCAGCAAGGTCACCTTCCCAGGTGATGCCGATTTGCTCCCCTCCTGGGACGGCAGCCCCAGGTTCTCACTCAGCAGGACCAGCGGCCGCCCCTCCCCTCCAGCCCACAGACACCAGCAAAGACACCCCCTGTCCTGTGGCTGCCGCAGCCAGGGAGGCCGGGGCGGGACCGGGGGGCCTGGGCGGTCTTTCTCACCTGGCTCCGAGGCCCGGGGCGGCCGGTGTGCTCTGAGCCGTGAGTGCGGAGAAGCCGGCTGCCATCCCTCACGTTCACCTGTTCCTTCCTCACAGAGCCCCTTCCTCCAAGGGCAGGCTTCCTCGTGGCTGTACCCCTCTCAGGGCCAGGAAGGAGGGGAGGAGGGGGTGGTGACAAGACATGCCCGGCTGGCCTGCCTGTGTTCTCGGTGGCTCCAGGGTCCCCCGACGGCAGCCGGCTGACTTATCACCTTCCTGCACCATCGGCCTTCTCAGACCCGCGTCCCAGGGAGGCACTGCCTGAGGGACAAGATCGAAACACGAAGGAAGGACACAGGTAGGAAACACAGGTGCGGGGGGCCAGCTGGGCGGCGTCCAGCTATCTGCGGCCTCGTAAGCAGCTACCGTCCAGGCCCACCGGGCTTTCATCGTGCCTGCCACCCCAGGGAGGCACCAGGAGAAGCGGGTGTCAGAGAGCCTTCCTTCTTATCTGCCTCCTGGCACCACCACTCACCCTCAGTGGCCGTGGGAAAGGCCGACAGGCACCTCCCGACTTTTGCAAGGCAGGTGACCTCGAGGGGGACACAGGACAGCGGGCTGAGCATCCCAGGAAAAAGGCCACGGCCACCCCGGCAGACCCAGGCCAGGAGGATGGACGTCCCGCAGTGGGTGTGGCCCCGCCCTCACCACGGCCCGGCTCTAGGGGGGGGTCCCACGGCCCCAGCCCGCTCGCCACCGAGCTCCTCTGCTTCTTGCCTCAGCCTGGCTTTGCCACCAGCCCTGGCGGGGACACTGAGAAAACAGGGCCTGGGCTAGGCAGACTCCCTGCTGGAGCCCGATGGGTCAGGCCACCGCGCCCCCCTCCCCATCCGACCCCCACCCCCTTCACGGCCAGGGCTGCCAGGCCCCTCCCCCGACCTGGGGTCCAGCCTGGAGCCACCCTGGAGCCCGAGGGGTTGGTGGCCCCCTTCCCGGTCCGGGCTCAGGTCAGCTCCCCACTGACACCTCCCCCAGGCCCGCCCGGGGAACTCGTGGTCCTGCGGGAGACTGGAGAGTTTCCCACAGAAAGAGTTCCGACTTGTCAACGTCTCCACTGCGGCTGCCGATTGCAAGTGACCTCCACTTCCTGAGCATGGGGGTGGGGGTGCAGGGGAGCAGGCGCTGAGCAATTCTGGGACCGCAGAGCCCCAGGAAGTGGCCTTGATGGGAGGGTGACAAGACCGCAGCCCTGGAGCAGCTAGCAACCAGCAAAGCCCAGCCCCTCCCTGGAAACACCCCATGCGAGGTCTGCCACCTTGCAGGGGAACCACCTGTCACCCAGATTTGCCCTCCTGACAACCCCCCCCCCAGGGACCTGCCTCCCCTGACACGCAGGGGCTGGGGGCTGGGACGCCCCTCGGGCCCCAGGAGCCTCTGTGTGATCCAGCTGTGCGGCTCTCAGAAGAGGAAGCTTCCAGCCTGGACCACCCTCCCGGGAGTCCAGTGCTGAGCCCTGTTTCTGGAGGGAGACCAACCGCTCCCCTGGGCCCCAGCCGGTGAGCTGGGCCACGCTCCGCAAAGGAGGGGTCAGTGGGGCGTCCACTCTGCCCACTGTGCTGGGGACTGTGGCCCAGACTGGCCCTCTGGAGGCAGAGACCACAGGCTTCACATCCCTGTGTGGCCGGCACTGTGCCCTGCACCACACAGACACACAGAGACACAGACACAGACACACAGAGACACAGGCACACACGGAGGCACACACACACACACAAACACACGTTCCCACCACCCTGCAGAGATGCTCACAGCCCCCAGCTGCCCTTTCAAAGTTGCCACTAGGTGGTGCATTAAACTTTCAGGTTTTGTTTTTTAAACTTTTGTGCATCTAGACCATCACAGTTCAATAAAAATATAATAGAGCCATATATGTAATTTTCCAGGAAACAGGTAAAATTAATTTTAATAATATCTTTTAATTTAACCCTAAATAGCCCCCAAATTATCATTTCAACATATAATCAACATAAGGAATTATTAATGAGATATTTTACTTTCCCTTTTTTCTGGTGAGTCTTCAAAATCCCGTGTATGTTTTATGTTTACAGTACATCTAAATTCAGAACCTAAATCTTTATCAGAAATCGTTGCTTATACTTAAATTTCATAAAATTTATGGTTAGAAAAGGACACTCATTTACTTAAGTTGTTTCAAACATAAAAGTTTTCAGAAACTGCATGGGTATCAGTTTAAATTTTTAAATTTAACTTAAAATCAGAATAAAGTGCTCCGTGGCTGCTGCGTGTGTTTCAGAGACCGTGTCTCCAGCCCCCACCTTCAGGCAGCCCACCTGGGTTAGCAGCCGTGAGATGATGTTATCGGTGTTCTGAGGAACGAACAAGGTGGCATGGTAGCAGACGCGTCCCCTGCCAGCACAGCACCGACAGCAGAAAAAGCACAGGGACCAGGCACTAGCAGGGTGACCCTGGGGGGCCAGCCCCACCCTGGCAGAAGGGACACCAGCCGAGACCCCGGAGTGAGAAGGACGGCCAGGCTGAGGGCTTGAAAGCCCCTGGGAGCAGGCTCAAAGAGGGAGGAAGGACAGCAAGGTGACCAGTGGAGGGAGGGTGCCTCTTGGCCCCAACAGCACCCGCGTCCTAACCCCCGAATCTGCGAATATGTTACCTTACCTGGCAAAGGGGTATGAACCGTGAGATGGAAGATGAGCCTGGTGGTCTGGGTGGCCCACTGGTCTCCAGCGTCCCAAGAGGAGGGAGGCCGGAGGGTCAGAGCCAGAGGAGACGCAGCGATAGAAGCAGAGGTTGGGGTGATGCGAGGAAAGGGCCACGAGCCACAGGGCATGGCGCCTCTGAGGGCTGGAACGGGAGAGAAAGCCTCCAGGAGCTCCATCCCGCGGACACCGCACCCGGGGGACCCGGGACTCTGGCCCCAGAGCTGCAAGGTGCTGTCTGCGTGCTGCTCCAGTCCAGCTCGGTGATCTGTCACAGCAGCCGAGACTCACCACCTCCCGGGGAGGAGCTGGGTGCCGGGAGCCGTGGACGCTTTAGGCAGGAAAGGGACAGTCTACTCTGTGCTTCTGAAATATGGGCTCGTGATGGGTTGGCCACCCCAGGGCCAGCCCGATCGATGCTCACACCGCTCTGGGCAGCTTGTGGCCTTGTCTCCGGAGCTCCTACAGCCCTGCTGGCTCCCCCACTGCACAGACGGACAGACTGAGGCCTGCAATGCCGCCTGTGCGCCGGCCTCGTGGGCACAGGATCGCGGAGGAACCCGGAAGGGTTGATGTCGTCTTGCGGGCATATCATGTGCCTAGGGTTAGGGTCGGCTGCTCAGGTTTGCCCTTGTTTCCATCCGTCAAGTTTTATGTGGCCCCAGATGGACCCGAGCGGAGCTGTGTGTAACTTCCCAGTGGCTTCTCCCCTGGAGCGTTTAGGAACCTTCCCTGGGACTGACGGGGTTTACCTGTGTGTGCTGGTGTGACACCCACACAGGGGGGACAGGTGCCCCAACCAGGGACAGAGGGAGATCAGAGGGGGTCACGTTCCCTCCTCGATCAGAGAGGAGGGAGAGGGGTGACACAAATATTCAGATCAGTGGCATCTACAGACCTGAACGGCATCACCTGTGCAGGTTGGGGAGCTCTGTGGGCTCTAGACCTGCCCCCCACCCCAGGACTTCCAGCCTTAAGTAGGCTGGTTGGCAATTATGTTTTCTGCTCTAATGATTTAGCTGGTACTTAACCCACTTTCCATATTTACCTGACCTCTAGGTGCTTTGAAAAGGAGTTTGCCCAGGGAGGGTGGGGGAGGGCCCGGACTCCTTTGCACATAGGAATCATTTCAGGCAGTCGCTGTGGTTTGCCATGCTTTCCAGAAGGAGTCCATGTGTCTGAACTCACAACTTAGGGTTTGCACCTGTTCCAAACGGCTGAGCCGCTTCTCTGACACAAACTGGCTTGTGTCCACGAGGACAGTCTGGGACACAGCTTTCCTGCTGCCAGAGGATCAGGAAAGTGGTTCTAATAAAGGTTGCCAGGAGCCAGTGTCTCTTCTCGCAGTCTGAGACCAGTCGGGAAATTTCTCTCTCAAACTGCCCCAGGGCAGAAACCTCCCTAGCTTCCTGGCCTGGTAATTTTCCAGAGCTGAAACTTTCCTCTCAAGGGGCAGGAAGGACATTCAGCCACTGACAGCTCAACCAGAAACATTTCTGACCGACCAGAAGTCACAACCGCCCTGAGCGGGAGCGGGACGTGACTCAGCAGGGAAAGGGGCGGGGCAGGGTGGGTGGCGGAGGCAGCCTGGGGACTGCCGTGTGGGGTGCGGGCGGGATGGTCTGGCCACCCCCCCGCTTTTCAAATCACGTGCATCTCTGGCCTCACGTGAGCAGCCTTGATGGGTACAGATCGGTCCGGGGGAGGAGCTTCAGGACTGGGCCGAAGGTGGGAGAGAGGCCACGGAAGTACCTGGCTCCTGTTCCCGTTTGGTGGGAGCACCTGGGGGAGAAGGGAGGGTCCGCGGACTCAGGTTCCTCCCCCTCACGGTGCAGATGGTGGGCCCGTGTGCCTGAGCTCTGCCAGCTCCCCCGAGATGACCCCTGGATCAGACCCAAACAGAAAAGAAGTCAAGTGTCAGGCCGCGCCTCTGTCCAGAAGTCCTTCTCTGGCCTCAGGGCACGTGGCAGGAGGTCACCTCCCCGCACCAGGGGTGGAGGCCCCCGTGGAAAGTGAGGTTCAGGTGGGAGCCCTCAGGACTCAGCAGGTGTGAGGCTCACCTGCCCCTCCTCCCCTGACAACCTGGGTCCCTGCACTGGCCCCTCTGGGGCCACCTGGGACGGAGCCCCTGGACCTTGGGCCTGCTCGTTACGGCGGCAGAACAGGGTCTGTTGACTGATGCACCTCTGAACCGGGCTCAGCCCCAGAAGTGCCACTAACAGAGCCCCCTCTACTAAGCAACTTCTGCAATTCTGTACTTGGATATCTTTAAGGGAAGTTATTTATTATTCTCTAAATATGTCACTATCAAGAAAGGGGGGGAGAAAAAACAAAGGGACATGCCTGTCCAAACCGCACTTCTGCCAGTTTCACCAGAAAGACCAGATAAAGCCGGAACTTGCATGAAGGGACAGAGCGAGGCCTTCATCCAGACAGAGGAAGCGGGCATCACATCCTCTTGCTTCCAGAGGGGCCACACTCTCTCCACCCTCGAGTGTCTGCCAGGGACAAGTGGGGATGGCACAGACTGTGTCCCCACGTCCCCGAGTCCCTGTTGGCCACTGAAAGTTACAGGTCGGTCTGAATAGAATCCCATGGAGTCCACACAGGTTGCTGGAGCCCTGGCACGTGCTTCCGGAATCACCTGTGTGGAGAACCCCCGCCTTTGCTTTCCTCCCCAGAAATGAGGGCAAAGAAAACTTAAATGCAAATCCCCGTTTTATGAGTTCGCTTTTCATTATAAACCGTCTCCCCACTTCCAGGCAACTGCCTGTGAAGTAGAACAGAAGCCGAGAAAGCACTGTAAGGGTTGGAACCCGCAGCCCCATGCAGCAGGCAGAGTGGGGCACCATCAGGGTGGCCACTGAGAGCCTCGTCTGTGGCAACAACTGGGCCCCGAGAGCACTCTCCTTGACCGTCACCCTCATAAGAAGTCCGCTCCGCTGCCAAGCACAGTGAAATTCCCACTATTTTCCACCCTTTGGTTTGTAACTTAATGTTGCTCCGAATAAGACAGAACAAAGCAGCACGCGGAAAAGCCCTCCCTGTGGCCGCCTTCCTGCCCCCGCGGCGCCAGGACGACAGCTGCCAGGATCAATTTCCTTGTTGGGCCTATCCTGCCAAGGGTGTGGTCGGCCCGGGAAAGCAGTGCCAAGGACGGGAAGGGCGCAGCCGTGGGCTATCCAGGCAGGAGACCCCAGAAATCAGAAGGCAGACAGGTGGGTCTCCATGAAATGGGAGCGACCACAGGCCCCAGCACGAACTCACCTGCGGGAGGTGGGCGGAGCTTTGCGGACAGGACCCTTGCTGCCCCCAGGCCCGGTCCCCATGCCCCATGCCCCCAGGGCTTTGCACAATGAAACAGCTGAGCCCAGTTTGGGATGTGCCGGGGTGGGGGGGCTGCTCAGACCTGAGTCCAGGGCAAGGGGCCCAGGGAGAGGAGCCCAGGGGAGGATGGGGTGACAGGTGACTCTGTGAGCAGGAGGCCGCCCTCCTCCCTGCAGCCTGGCCTTTGCTGTGTGCCCTCCCCTCCTTGCTCCAGATAACTCGGGCTCACCGAGACCTCAGACCGGGGAGCAGGGATCTCCGGGTAGAAGGACACCTGGGGAGAGGTCAGCAGCCTTCACTTGGGCTTCTTGGGCGCTGCTGGCAGCTGTCAGGGTCACGGGGGAGGCGCTGATGCCCCCTCCTCCTCTCCAGGCCCCTCTCCTCTGTTGGCGGCTCCTTCCCAGGCTCCTCCCCAGGCTCCTCCCTGCCAACCTCCACCCCGGGGGCCCCAAGCCCCACATAAGTACCACCTAATTTCCGCAGATGACGTCCCATTTCTTGCATCCAGGCCTGACTGTCCCTGAAACCCAGAGCAGTGTGTCCAGCTGCTGACCCTGGGTGTCCAACAGGCATCTCTGAGCGGCTGAATTCAGAAACTTTGGTCCAGATCTGCTCTCCCCACCTCCACATCTCATGGTTGACTCTCTCCCTTACCCGTCACATCTGCTCCAAGAGCTAGTCCTGGGCTCTACCTCCAATACATCTCTCGAATCTGCTGCCTTCTCGTCGCCCCTCCTGCCCCCTCACCTCTTGCCTGACCTCCTTGTGTTCCTTCTGGTCCCCTGCACCCACTAGTCTGACTCCATACCGTGACATCCCCCAAGAACACACTTAGAATCATGTCACAAAGCAGTGAAAACATCTCAATGGCTCACCATCATTCTCCAGATAAAGTCCAAGCTCTTTACCATGTGCTGGGGGGAGGGCTGGCATAGGAGGACCTCCATACATCACTGTCCTCACCACCACCATCATCACCATCATCACCATCTTCATCATCACCATCATCACCATCATCATCACCATCACCATCACCATCATCATCACCATCACCACCATCACCACCACCATCACCATCATCACCATCTTCATCATCACCATCATCATCATCACCACCATCATCACCATCATCATCACCACCATTGTCATCACCATAGTTTGCCTACAAAGCAAGGGAGACTCTCCCTAGAAGTGGAACCCAGGAGGCAAGGACACCCCCAGACAGTGCTTCTGTCACTGTGAGCGAGGCCTGGACAGAAGGAAATTAACACCTCCCAGGCCATGTAGAGACATAATTAATGAAGGTGATGAGGAAAATATTTATTAAACACTCTGGGTTTTTCCACTTCCCTGACCTGAGGCAACCGGCTATGAGTCACTTGTCACTCGCAGCTGAGTTAAGCAGGCTGGGCAGCCCCCACCTCACTCAGCCAAGTGTGGAGCGTGCCATCTGGAACCCCACCCAGCACCACTGCCCCACACAGGCTCCTGAAGCCTGAATTCTATTCCATTGTGCGGATAGGCACATTTTGTTTATCCTTCACCCATCAATGGGCACTTAGTTCGCTTCCATCTCTTGGCAGTTGTGAATAATGCTGCTTTGAACATGGGTGTGCAAACATCTTTTCAAGTCCCTGCTTTCAGTTCTCTTGGGGATAATATACCCAGACGTAGAATTGCAGGATCATACGGTAATTCTGTTTTTAGGGGTTTTTTTTGCAGAATTGCCAGACTGTTTTCCACAGCGGCTGCACCATTTTACGTTCCCACCAGCAATGCATGCAGGCGGACTTTTTGAAAAGCCCCCAGTGGGTAGAGGATGGGGTGGGTGTGCTCTTGAGAAATGCTGACATAAATTCCCTGGAAATTGAGGTCCTAGCTACCCCTGGCCTCCCCCAGTGGCCCCAGCCCACGCAGGAGCCGGACTCCCGTGTCACTTGCAAACACGGAAGGGATGAGAGCAGGAAACAAAGATTGAATCAGAGCAGCTACAACTCTGAGGAGGTGCAAGGCTGGTGCGGGCGGCAGAGGGGGCTTCCAGGGGAAGAGAATGGCTTGGCCAGGGAGGGGCGGGTCCTCCTCAGGGCTGGGTCCTCAGTGGGGCCAGGCACCCCCAGCCCAGCACATGGGGAGCAGCCAGGAGGAGGGACCTTCCCCATGAACGGCTGAGCCCAGGAGGGTGTCCAGCCCGGGCCCAGCACACCTGGGGGCAGGCGGCCAGCCTTTCTGGTCTTTGACCCTGAAAGCTGCAGCTCCCAGCCCATCAGCTTGATCTTCTCCCCAAAACCATTCTCTGGGTTACTTGGTCTGGGCTGCCAGGCTGCCGGGACAGCCCCCTCTCCTGGGAGTTGCACCGCCACCCACCCAAAAGCAGTGAGGGTCCCCCACAGGGGGTAGAGTGGGCTGGGGGCACCTTCTCTGCAGATTCCAGGCCTGGGATTCTGGAAGGGGATTTAAAGGGGCACCAGTGGAGCCTGGATCGCAGCCGGAGAGACGGCAGGACGCGTACTGGCTGCAGGAGATGCAGCGGCCGCAACAGGAACAAGGTAGGGGTGGGAAAGAGGGAAGCAAAGGGGCAAGATCACACCTGGGCAGAGCCTAGTGATGTGCTGGACGGTGACACCGCTGGGCAAGGGAGGGAGGAGGGAGGAGGGGGAGAGGAGCTGCAGGTTTGAGGACCAAGGGCTCGAAGGTGGGAGCCCAGCCCCCTCCCTCGGTGGGTGGTGTGTGGACGGGGGACCCGCTGGGAGATGCCCAGCCGCCTGCTGCAGGACCGGCTCAGTGGGAGGTGCTGAGTGGTAACTGCTGGGTGCAGGAGGCCACCCAGGAAGCCGGTGCTGCGGTGGGGAAATAGCCCTGGCCTCGAGAATGTGGTGTCCTGGGCCCGGCTCTCCACCAAGGTCCCTTCTCTCGCTGCTTCCCGTGCGCTGGGCTGGGGGTGCCTGGAGCCCACTGAGGACCCAGCCCTGCACCCCCAGTGGACCAGGTTAGGGGTGTCTAGGAAGTCAGCACCCCCGCCCACACCCCCAGGGTGGAGAGTGGCTGCCCTCCCCCACCTTTTGCTAAAACAGGTGCCAGGCCGCAGGGGTGCAGCTCCCGGGTACCTCGCTCTGAGGCATCAGTGCAGCACGGATGTCCTGCAGTAGCAAGGACCTTGCTCTCCCATCACGCACCCTGTGCGCCCCTGCCGACGGGCACTGGGCTGTCTGCACGAGCTTGGCGGCGTCACATGCAGTCTGTGTTTTAGCAGCTCTGCCGGGTCATTCCCCCCAAGGTGGAGTCAGGTAACCACAACCACCAGTCCTCTCTGGAGTCACCTGTGCCAGCTCCTCAGGGACCTCAGAGATGTCCCCGAGACGAGGAACAAAGCAAAACACAGAGCACAAGTGGCCCCCATGGCGGCCAAGCAGGGAGAAGGGCCCCAGCCCCGTGTCCACGCCAGGGCGTGGCCATCAGCACGAGGACGGGACCACACTGGTGACAGGGATGGAGCAGTGGGGAAATGTGGACACAGTGTTAGGAGAGGGTGTCTCTCAAGCTGTGTGATGCGAAAGTGGCCGTCACCAGCCAGGACTGGAGAGAACGTGGACACAGGAACGCAGCCGCTGTGTGCGTGCGGAACCATGAGCGAATTGTTCTCCTTTAAAAATATCCTTTAACATTGTTATAATGTCGATCTTGCAATAAATAAGATGCCTGGGACAAACAGGAGGCAGAGAGCGAGACAAATAAGAGGGATAGAGACAGAGAGACACACAGAGAGCCAAGGGGAGAATAAAGCCTGGTGGGGGCGGAAGATCAGCAGGGCCGGGGAGGGAGCAAATGGAACTGGCCTGATGAGGGGTGTGGGACGTCCTGGCCCAGGGGTCTGGGGTCTCTGGGGAGCCTTGGCAGTTGGACACTGGGGAGGGCAGGGCTGGGACAATGCACGGGGTGCAGACAGCGGGCAGAAGAGAGGCTGGTCGATATTCTTGATGAAATGCAGGGACCTGTCTGCACTGGTGGCCAGCACAGCCCCTGAGCTGGAATCCCGGATGCAAGCGCCGCACAAAGGCACACAGATCTGGCCAGGGGACCCACGGGGACAGCGGCAAGCAGAGGTGATGGGCCAGGTGCAGAATGGGGAACAAGAAAAGCGAACGAAGCCTGGGTGTGGGCAGAGGGGACTCGGGCTCTCTCTTGAGCAGATTCACTGAGCCAGTCGGGGTCCGAGGAGGGGTGTCCTGGGCCATGACCACGTCTGGGGGACCACTGAAGAGACCCATGTGGACACCTCCCAGGACCACAGGCCTCCGCAAGGAGAAGTGGGAGGCCACCTGGTGGGGACACGGGTTTGGGGCACATGGACAGAGGAAAAACGCTGGCCTGAGCCACAGCAGCGCCAGCTCTGAGGCCAAGGGCACAGAGAGGCAGTGACAAAGGACACCAGGCTTGTGAGGCCTTGGAGGGCGGGGGGATGAGTTCCCAGGAGGTGCCGCTGGAGGGGGGCCTCCAGGGGAAACTACCTGAGTGGTTTGGGGGATGGCGGCTGATGGGCGGGGCCTGTCGGGGGCTTCGGGGCTGGACGGAGCCGAGGGCAGCAGGGGCAGCATGGGGGTGGGGTCTGCACAGGAGGAGGACGTGGGGACCCGGCCACGGTCACCAAGGTGCCCAGGTTCAGAGGTGACCTCAGGGGGGCTGCTGGCCCAGCCAGGGGCGTCTGGAAGGGTCTGTGGGAAGCATTTCCGGGGGAATGAGAGGTGTGGCTGCAGAGGGCATCCGACAGGCCCGGCCCCAGCCCGGGCGAGGGAGGAGCCACAGGGCGGGGAAGACGGACGGGACGCAGGGGTGCCTGTGCAGGCCTCGCAGAGCCCCAGAGGCGCCTGGCGGGGCCTGCACACACGGGCACCCTCGGGCCCTGCAGAGCCACGAGCCACCCCACTTCCTGCGGTGATCAAGTCATCTGCGATCCGGAAATTGAGCCGGCTCTTCAAATCCCCTCTGGGTCTGTGTGTTCCTGGGGTTTAATAGAACATTCAGGCCTCTCAGTGAGCCAGAAAATCGCATTTCTACCCTGGAATGAGAAAATGAGAATTCTCCCAAGTGGGAAAGGGCCCAGTTCCTCTGCAGGGCGCTGGCCACGGGCCACACAATCATGGAGAGTTTTGGAAAGATTTCCTCACCACTAAGTGGGTTTAGATGTCGTTCACCCTCGCTGAGAACTCACTTGAACCCGCCTCGCCCACTGACTGGCCTGTTCAGGTCAGAGCAAGCCGGTACAAACTGGATGGGGTCCGGGTGGCCGCCAGGCTTCCGGGGCCCCAAAGACAGCAGACACCTCCCCGGAAGGAATCTCGGGGACCAGGAGCCACCCGTCTTTTATGCCCCTGGGCGCTCTCTCCTGACGCCCCCGGTAGCCCTTCCAGTGGCCTTGGCCAGGCCCCAGGGGCTTGGAGAGGGCCAGTCGGGGACCCACACACCCTCAGGCAAAGCCCCAGAGCCTCAGCTGGTCCCCAGGAGGGTCAGCCCGGCCCGAGGATCTTCTCCCGGCCGCAGGCCTGACCAGCCCCATCTCTCGTCCAGACGCAGCGGCTCTGTCTCCTCGCATACCCCGGGGCCCTCTGAGGAGTCAGACCCCTCCCGCCCGGGGCTGGCAGCGCCCCTGCCTGCGTCCACAGCGCCCGCCTGGCTCTCCCAGCTCCGCCTGCAGCCTTGCCACCCCTGCCGGCCTGGAGCCACACTTGGCCCTCCTTTCCAGCTGCCCCAGAGCCATGTCAACACCAGCATCAAGGCCACAACACACGCACTTGTCAGGACCTGGGTGGCAGCGCCCCCAGAGGTGGCATCTCCCTCCCAGCAAACTCCCAGCCCCCCACCTCACCCCGGGAACTGCCCCAGGGCAGCAGCAGCTACAGCCTCGTCGTTGCAGCCCCTGGAGCTCGGCTTCTCAGATGGGAATTTGTCTCTCATTTTCCAGGGAGGGGCTCTCAGGCCTGGGCACCTGTCAGCCGGATGGGGCAGGGCCGACCAGGATATCTGGCCGTGGCTGCCCCTCTGGAGGTCAGAAAGGTCCTGGGTGGGGGAGGAAGGTGGGTCAAGGGCTCAGGCCACTCCGCCCTGGCTCGGCCAGTCCTGGTGACTCAGTGAGTGTGGTCGGCAGGAAGGGGCCATCCCAGGTCACAGTTCTGGGACCCTGATAAAGCCATCCTGAGCAGAGGGGACACTGGGGGCCTCTATACAGAACTACAGAGCCCAGCAATACATTGGCTTCCAGGAGCGAAGAAGAGGGAAGAGAGGACAAGTGGTTCTGGAGGACTTCCTGGAGGAGGCGGGGTAGAGATTTGCATAGTCAACAAAGGAGGAAGCTTTCAAGAACACTGTAAGTGCCAAGGCACGGGGGTGGGGGACGACCTGCAGGGTGCCGTGGCGAGAGGAAGATCCTAGCTGGAATGGACACGGCAAGCGGAGCACTGGGAGGGTGAGGGTTAGGGTCAGGGTTAGGGTTAGGGTCAGGGTTAGGGTCAGGGTTAGGGTTAGGGTTAGGGTCAGGGTTAGGGGGGGGCGGTGGGGCAGGCCGGGCAGGGAGCCAGGAGCCAGGCAGGGGGGTGTGAGCTCCAGCACCAGGCCAGTGGGGGACACGGGACAAGGCCACTGAACGAGGGAAGGATGGGGCAGGAGGGGCGCAGGGGAATCCGGAGGCCGAGAGCAGGACGGTCCACCCCGGCTCCACTGGAGAAGCAGAGGCCCCTGCCTCTCGGCGGCCTGGGTCTGTCCCTCCCTTCCACGGTCTGACGTTCTTTTCTGCTGGTTGTCATGAGTAGCAGGGCATTTGCTCCTGGGGAGGTAGCAGCTTGGGGGTGAAGATGCCAAGGGCGGGGTCTCAGTAGCACGGTTTGCTGAGATTCCCACCCAGATAAAACATGAAGAAAGGCCCAAGCAGCGCTGCAAATAGTTGTTGATAATTTGAAGGTCTGCGTTTATTGTCTTTAACACAAAAACACCCTCGATGCAATATAATCTTCCTAGTCACAAGGCAATTATAGGATTGATGAATAACATTGTGCATTACAGGTGGGAGGCTTGGTGGGCGTCTCTCTGCCATGATGGACCCCGCGATGCATATATAGCTGTGTTTGAAGCTAATGTAGCAACTCACCTGAAGTGGGGTCCTTCCGGAATGTGAACTCTCCACCAGGTGGACCTTCTGACCCCACCTCCACCCTCATACTGGCAGGGCGGGCGCTGGGAAGGCCTGGGTAGTTCCCATGCCCTCCGCCTGGCAAAGACACTTGCCTCTTTATGGAAGCGGATGCAGAAAGACCGCACAAGTGGGTCCACAGTGAAATTCAAATGATTTTTATAGGGAAATGCTAGGCAGCCAAGGCCCTGGGTCTGGACAGTGTTGGGCTCTGCGGGCGCCGGGGGGCCTGGCACATCCCTTCCCGCAGTTTCGGCAACGCGTGTGCCGTGGTGCCCCCAGCACGGAGGGGGGCTTCTCCCCACTCTGCTGTCTGCCTTTCCTGGAACTTAGGGTGCCCCGGGTGTCCTCAGATGGTGTCCTTAGGGCTCAGGGCTCTAAGGGAGGGCAGGGAAGTCCAGACTCCATCTTTTTCTACTCAAAACCTAATGTCTAACTCCAGGCTCTCTGAGCAATTTCCAGCTGGTGGCTTCTACAGAGAACATGACACCACCCACATCTGCCTGCCCAGACGCTGAGTTATCACCGGCAGAATAAGCCACATCCAAGTAAGTGCTTGTGAACGAGGGCCTCTGTTCTCCTGGGCCCAAAGCTCCCATCACCTCTGCCAGAAGGGCAGCCTGGGCTGGGACGGTAAACGCGTGTTACTCCATGTGATTTATCTGTGAATCTGTAACCCCAGGGAGAGCCTTCCCCGTCCACCAGCATTTTGGGAGAATGCCCGGGACCTGTGCAGGGGAATCAGATTCCCCAGCAGCTGCCTTCAAAGGCCGCAGACACTCTAAAAAAGGCAAAGATGGAACTGAAACTCCCGAGAGTCACCTTGCTGGGGAGACACAAAGAGTGAGGAACAGTGGGGAGGTTCATGGCCCCGAGTCAGCCCTTCACCGTTTGCCTGGACCAGCCAGCAGGCGTTTGCACCGAGCTGGACGGTGTCCCGGCCCAGCGAGGCCGACATCTCAGTTCACATCAGAGGTTAGCAAAGCAGTGCGGTTGGAACACGGAGATCCTGCCATGACGGTGGCAGCTTGAGTGGAGGGCCTGCACGCCCCCAACGCGGCACTGAGCACTGTGAGAGGGGCGGGAGGCTGACAAAGTGACCCAGGGAAAGGTCAGCAGGCAGCCATGCAGAGTCCAGAGCCATCAGCTCTGCTCCAAAGGGGCTCTCCCCGCCTAGGGTGGAATTACAACCTTGAGGACAGAAAACGGTTTGACCGTCCGTAGATTCTTGCTACCAAAGACCCTCCCAGTGGCCCATGCCCTCCTCTCACTTGACAAGCTTAATCCCCCATGAAGCCCTGCCTTCCAGGAAGTTTGGACGTCTCTGGGCTGAGTCTCTTCCTGGGACCACTCTGACGTCAGGATTCTCTTCTTTGGTAAGCCAGCTGTCAGCCCACACCTGGACCACACTGAATAATCATCCTCACCTGGCCATAGCGTCTAACAGGTCACAACAGCTCACACAGCCACTGTCTGTAACCAAGCCTGACCTCCTTAACCTTCAGCAAAATCCTCTTTCTCATGCGAAACAGTGAAATCAGCCTACTTTGTTGCAACATGTTTTCATCATTTCTGAGATGTGGTGTCTATTGTCATTAGGTGGAAATGGACATCTTGGGAAGTCAAAAAGGAAGAACATTGGCAGTTTCAAATGATACAACTGATACATATGCAAAATTCACCAAAATAGAAGTGAACGTAGGATTTTAAGTGTTCTTCAAATAAAGCACGCTAGCTAAGCTATGTTGTTTTCGGATACCATGTCTGATGGTCCCTTTTCCAGGCCAGACCACCAGACTGGGGTGTCAAGTCTCGTGTGGCAGCGGGGGAGCTTCCTGTTTCCAACGACATGGAGAAAGATTCTGTCTCTCTCTCTTCACTTCTCTTCTGATCTCAGGAGGAGACACACTTTCCCCAAAGTGAGATGTCCACAGAGCCTGCTGAAGTCCATGGAGAGCGGGGGTGTGTCTGCACCAGCTCCTCCATTTCAGTTCTTGGCGGGAGGGGCGCCAAACACTATGCCAGGCGACAACGATTGACCATAAAAACGTGAAGCACCTGTTCTGAGCCCCCTCGAGCTACCGGGACAGGCAGCAGAGGGGAGCCAGAGGGACCTGGGTTCGTGCTTTCCTTCCCTTTTAATGACTTCCTCTGCAGACAAAACCCCACCGGGATAGAACTTACCGAGTTCAGAATGTTCCAGGACACTTTATCAGGCTGCCCTGGTTCTCAAAGGCTGCTGCGCTCTGCGGGTGACCTCTTGGGCCTCCTCCCACGCCTCCTAGCTCCTCCAAGGCGAGGAGAGAGTCTCCCGACCCCACAGTGCTGGTGGCCAGGGTCTGAGCTAGATCTTGGACCCCTTGACATCCGGGGCTGCCCCCGTGGCAGGCTGCACAGCACGTGGTCCCAGGGCGCACAGGTGTTGCCGGCGCCCCTCAAGGTGCCTGAGCTCAGGGTTAGCCTTGAGCACCAGAGATCTGCGTTTTGCATTAATACACCTGAAATGTTTGTTCCCGATTTACCTTTCAGATTGTGCCTGTAGCAGAGTCCTGTGGGAGGATCCCTGGTGCAGACACGGTCCAACAAGACAAGATTCCTTGGGGGCCTCGGGGCCGGTGTTTCCCCCCACGGCGGATGAGGGCCTCTGTGGCCTGTGGGCAATGGAGGCAATGCCCCAAAGGGAGCTGGCTCCTTCCACCCTCTCGTTCCTCTGTGCCGGTCACATCCAAGAAAACGTCTTCTTAGTGACAGCCCATCTCCAGCACCTGTCTGACACTTGCCAGTGTCCCTTTACAAACAAGGAAAGAGCAGGTCTAAGGCTCAGGGGCCCTTCGCAGGCAGCAGTATTTGGCTAAAATCAAATACCACTTTCTCTTTTACCTATTTTTTATGGTAACCTCTCCATGGTAATGACACAGATTTACCTTTTAAAAACTAAACTCACTCTTTTAGTAAAATACATAAATTGTTCAGAGGAACAAAATCTGTAAATAATGATTTCAAGGAATAAAATCCAAAATGAAGTTTGGAAACACCAAGTCTGATCCTGCTTCTGACATTTGAAATGCTTTCACAGCATCACCATCAGAAGATCGGCTAGTTCTGCTCACACACCTCCCGTGATGGGGAGCTCACTACCTACAAAAGGCATCTCCATTCGGCTCTCCTGGGAAATGCTGCTCCCAGCAGTTTCCACACTGAGCCCAGGTCTGCAGGGCAGCTCAATTCCCTGTCCTCATGGGGAAATCTTCATGGAGCGGGCACCCGTCCACTCCCAGCAGCCTCCTCTGCCAGGCAGAACGGCCGACTCCCCAGCAGTTCCTCATCCTCTTGGAGGGAACTTCTCCAACCAGGAACAACAGTTGCTGGTTTTCTACTCTTAAAGGGTAGTGCCAGGAGCGGAGACCAGTCTTCTAGGAGTAACTGGACCTCGCCCCAGCTTCCAGGAGTGGAGGCATGGAGGCGGCCGGGAGCCCTGCAGACATCACCAGGGACTCCCAGGACCAGATGTGAGTGGGCAAAAGCCCAGCACCGAAGGAAGAGCATTTCACAAATAACTGTGTGAACGGGACATTCTCCCATAAGCCCCAGCACCTCCTTCTCTGGCTCTGGCTCCCCACCCCCGCACAGGAAGAGGCCAGCCTCTTGCATCTCCTTTGTGGTTCCATGGGCTTTAACCAGGCTAAGGTCACACTGGTCATTACTCCCTTACCCAACTTATCTCAGGATTCAAATACACACACACACACACACACACACACACACACGGTTGACTTTTGTAGGCTTTTTAAAATAAATTGATTTTAAGGAAAATAAAAAGGAAAAATTGTGGAGTGTTATTGTGGTCAGCTATTAATATTTCACTTCTTGGCAGTTCTTATGAGCCCTTACATGGGCCAACCTCTGGCCCTGTTTTATTTCATTCAATGTTTTCAACAGCCCTTTAAGGAAGCTCCCATCATCACTCCTCTTTCACAGATGAGGAAACTGAGGCTCAGAGGAATTAAGCACTGTGTTCAAGGTCACACAGCAGGAATATTGGGAGGATTCAAACAGGCCCCCCTGTTGAGGGCAGTGTGTCTGGTGCCTCCCCCTCTCCTGACATCAGCGCTGACGTCAAAAGAGGATCGTTTTACTGAAAAGGCAACAGACGGAAAACAGTGGATTCCCCGGGGAAACGTGCTGGCCTCACCATGCGCCCAGGGCACGTCCCCAAACCCGCATTCCCAACCCCCACGGGCGCCGGGGCCCACCAGAGGGGCCGCTCCCAGGTGGGCGTCCCAGCCCGGACCTGGGTCCAGACCACTCCTGCGCCTCTGCCCCGGCCCCCACCTGGCCACAGGCGGCCTTGCCGAAGGGGTAGTGCGGGAAACTCTCTCCCTCCCACGTCCTCTCCCAAGGTCTCGGCCCTACACGCCCTGCTTCAATTCCGAGTCAGTTCGAAACTGAGTAGTCGCGCGGCCTGGGGAGCACACTTCACCGCTCGGCTCTCGGTTTCCCAGCCTGTAGCTCGGAGATCGGGGTCTCTTGGGGTTGGGAGGGATTAGTCAGCGAAGGCGCGCGCCGGCGCCCGTGCGGCGGCGACCTGGGGGATGGAGGGGCGTCCCAGCGCCCGCCCCTCCTCCCTTCGCCCCGTCGGGTCTCGCGTCCCCTCCTCCCTGCTCCAGCCCCGGGCCGGGCCCCGCCCCTCGCCAGCTCCCTCCCCAGCCGCGCACTCAGGCCTCTGTCACCTCTCGGTGGGCGGGCCCGGGGGCGCGGTGCGGGGGTGGGGGCGGCCCCAGCCCGCTCGGCACAGCCATTGGCCGGAGTAGGTGAGGCCGGGCAGCCTCCTCCCCGCGGCGGGGCGGGCCCGGGAGGGGATGAATGAAGCCGGAGTGGGCGCTGAGCGGCAGCCAGAGCTTGGTTCGCAGCGCGGCGGCTGGGCCCTCGGGACGGTGAGTGCTTGCGGCAGCGTGGGCCGCGGAGGGTCAGGGCACCTTCGTGGGCGCGCCGCCCAGGTGCGCCGGGCCCAGACCTGCTGATGTCAGGAGCGCGGCAGGTGCCCTCAGACGTTGGGTGGGGACCAGGGGATCGGGGAGGCCGCGCGGGGCGGGACTCGGGGCGCCGGCAGTGCGCCCCAAGCCCCTCCGCGGCCGGGAGGGCGGGACCGAGCGCGGACCCGCACCCCACAGCCCGCCTGCCTCCAGGGAATCGGCTGCACAATGCGCCCCCTCTAGCTGCCGGCTCCCCAGGCGGGCAGCTTCCGAGGAGGCGGGCCGAGGGGGAGGGGATGGATGGTGGTTGGGGTCAGGCGGGGATGGAGGGAGCGGCCAGGGCTAGTGGCCGGGGCAGGTGGCCGGGCGCGCACGCGGGCGCAGGCCACGAGAGTCGCACCAGGGACAGATGAGCCTCCCGGAGCTGCAGGCTTGCGGCGGGGCCCCCACCTGCGGCGGGTGCCGCTGCCGCTGAGTCAAGGAGGAAATCGTCTTGAACAGAAGTTTCTCGCGGGCGGCAGGGCTTTGTTCGCGCCAGCCGCGCTCCAGACACCTCGGGGAGGGGAGCGCGGGCGGAGCCGGCCCCGCGGGCCGAGCTACTGGGTGGGCGCGAGGGACTGGTCCCAGCCTGGGCGATACGGGCCACGCCCCTGTCCCCGCCCCGCTACGCGAGGTCCCCGCGTCCGGCGCAGAGCCGGCACTGGAAGACCGGGCGCCCCTGGGTGCAGGCCGAGGCTGAGGGAGGATGGAAACGAGGGGCCCACCCTCCGCACCCAGTGGGCACGCTTGGCTCCGGACGGGAAAACCTAGGCAGATGCTGAGATTTCCAAACCGGAGGAGCAAGCCTGGGCGGTGTGGAATCCGGTGGGGAGAAGCCCATCAGGCAGTGGGGTCCAGGCCCCATCCCCCATGTGGGTGCCTGGAGGCTCCTGCTGCCAAGGTCAGACTTGGTGATGGGGCCTGTTTCTGTCTGGAGCCGCTAGGAGCTGCAGTAGTTTTCCACAGTGAAGGAACCAGCTTCCTAGTGGCCGCTTTTCGCGGTGCTTTGGGGAACTTGGGTTTCCTCTGTCTAATCAGAAACTGGCTCCAGGGAGCTGGTGGGGCGGTGAACCGTGAGCATGGTGGTGCTGTGAGGTTTTCTCTGTGCAGCCTGGGGCAGATGGACTTCAGAGGAGAGAAAGCACTTGGTTTTAGCCGGGTTGGAGGGTGACTCTAACACCGGCAGTAATCACAATGACCTCAGGCGTCTTTGTTGGTCACTTAGAATGTGCAGGCCCTGTGCTGCGTGCTTTGAGCATCAGCTCATTGAATCCTTACCACCACCCACGAGGGAGCTACTATCGCTCCCATTCCACAGATGAGTAAACTGAGGCACTTGTCCAAAGTCACACAGGCAGAACGTGGTGGAGAGGTTTGAATCACATTTGTGTGATTCCAGAGGTTTTACAGCTCTGTTCCTGGGGGAGAAGGAAGCCCAGGAGGGCCGGTCCTGACACAGAGCAGGGTGTCTTTTGCTGCCCACCAAAAGATGGACGGCACCTAAGGGGACAAGAGCATTTGGCCAGGATAGTCCAGGCCTGTGGGATGCAGGGAGGATGCCTCTGGGCCTCCACAGCCCAGCTTTCCCACGTGCTGCTGGAGGGAGGGAAGGGAGAGGCCTCTTGGTTGGACCCCCGCACCCCTGACTGCCCTGAATCAGGACCCGTCCTGCTGGGCAGGGCTGGCAGATATTGCCTGGAAATTCTTCGCAGGGCTGCTTCCCTCCCGGGTGGCTATGACCTAATCCTGGTTCCTTGGGTGTAGTCCCTGCAGCAGGTGCTGGGCAGATCCCAACCACGCCCTTCCCGCAGCCGTGGTGAGGTGGCTGGGAGCCTGGAGGTCAGGATGAGGGCCGTGTGAACGAGGATGAGGGCCGTGTGAACGAGGATGAGGGCCGCGTGAATGAGGTCTTGGGGCTGGCATCTGGTCCTGTTTGAGTGCCCGATTCCGAGCACCTCGACTTGGAGAGCCAGCAGGTAGTGGGACAGAGCCTGGTACTCTCGGTCTGGATGGAGCTGTGCCGATGCAGAGGGCCCGGCAGGGGACCCGGAGGGCTCACCCTGGCCACACTCCCGCTTCCTCCGTTGTCTCCTCCAACTGGGGAGTGGACAGAGACCACGCCGATATTCCCTCCCGAGCCTCCCGTCCTCGGGCGTGGCAAAGAGCCCACTGCCCGCTTATGGGGGGACATATGCAATAATCCTCAGGACTCTTGGCCGCTTTTGTTCCTGGACATTCAGCTGCTGTGTGGCCTCGGTGTGGTCGTGGTGGGCATGGGCGTCCACATCAGGGCAGGACCCCCGTCTTCACCACGGCAGGTAATCGGACAGGCCTGCCGGGATCCTGCCCTAGCAGCGGGAGGGGGGCCCCAGCTCAGGCCTCAGGGCTAGCCAGGCCCTGCCGCGGGGGACGGAGACCAGCCTGAGTGCCGCCCGCGGGGCCCGGGCTGTGTCTCCTGCGGC